>NC_081425.1:32231907-34631907 GCF_949786415.1 Peromyscus eremicus
TTAAGAGCAGATACTATCTCTGGACAAAAACACAGATATTCAGAAGGCAGTTTGACAGGATAGCCATTTAGTGAAACATCACAAGGTACTCTCCTCAGGCCTATGATGAAAGTTTTTATCATGTTTGTAGTACCAGCCATGAATTCTTCCTGTGGAACATGCCTCAAATCCAATAAAGAGAAGAATTATCTACCCCTATGAAGAGTCTTTCCACCTTTACACGAGTGGGTACACATCCTCTGGTAGCTTGTTGTGTTAGTATGCAGGGTTCCAAGCTTGTTAAGATCATTGATATCTTTTTGCTCCTTGCAGCCTGGATAGCACCTTTTAGCACTGTTAAAGCCAGTCAGAAGGGAGAGATTTTCTTGATTAGTAGGGTGGGTTTCTGTTTCCTGCATGCTTACTGTCCAAGAGTCATGCTTCTGTGTTTGTGAAAAATGAATATAAAGATTTAAAATATATATGCATATATATAGATATTATAATATAATCACATCATTTTCCCTTCTCTTTCCTCCCTCAAAGATTCCCATGTAACTCCTTGCTCTTTTTCAAATTCATGCCCTCTTTTTCTTAAGTTATTATTACATATTGTGGCAGTTCAAATGAAATGGCCCCCATAGGCTCATATGTTGGAATACTTCGTCCCCAGTTGGTGAAACTGGAAAGAAATAGGAGGTTTAACCTTGTTGGAAGAGCTATATCACTGATGATAGGCATTGGAATTTCAAAAGTCCATGCCATTGCTGGTCAGCTTTGTCTGTACCTGCCTCTTGCTTGAGGATCAGAGGTAAGTTCTCAGCTATTTTTTCATCACCATGCCTCCCCCCCACCCCACCCCGCCATGCTACTGTCATACAACCATCATGATAGTTATAGACTCTAACCCTCTGGGACCATGAGCCCACAAGTTAAATCTTTTGGTCATAGTGTTTTGTAACAGCAGTAGAAAAGTCACTTAGGCACACATTACAACCACCACCACACCCTCCTGCCACTTTCCTCATTCCATCAATGCAAAAATGCTCAATCTGTATAATGTTACTTGTATATGGATTTTCAGGGCTGACCATTTGGTGATGGATAACCACTTGATGTGCTCTTCTGCTCTCAGCATTCCATAGTTATATGCAGAACCCTCCTGAGCTTCCCCTGTCCACAGTGTTGTCCTTGTTCAGGGAATGTTGGTGAGATTTTACAGGTGTAGCTTTTGGTATTTCCAGGACAGACACACTTTTAATGTTGAAGAGTCACAGGAAACTTCTTCTACTCTGCTTATTGTTCTTCAGCGGCTCATTTCCTCTCCTTTATGTTTGTATTTATTTATTTTTAAAGATCTCACTGGAATATACACAAGCTTTGTTAAGTAACTGGTTCCCAAGACTATTAAGATATAACTAGATAGTATATTTTAGGTTTACAGTACTTGCACAAGCAACCTAGGTAATTAAATGTATATGCTGGGATAATCAATTTAATCACTACAATAATGATGTTTTTCTTTATTATTTCTTAAATATTATCTCCTAACACAGTATTGTATGTGCTAAGTTTTAGCCTTTAACTATCTGTAGGTTAGCACTTACAGGAACTTAAGTTTTAGTTTTTTTTTTAACAGTCTATAAACCAGAATTTATATGAATTCTTTTCTTTTCTCTTTTTTCAAAGGGTGATACTGGCCAAATGAGAACTGTGGAAACAATCAAATGTTACAACATTGAAAAAACTAATAGAGGCCATAGAACAGTAAACAATATGGTATATTGCTAAACTAAATACAATTTGGGAAATTGAAATAGTGAAATTAAAAACTACTGAGGCATAAAAAGGAATTTCCACAGTTCATCAGTCACAAACCACTGTAATATTACACATTTCCATTATACCATGATCAAAGTAGAGACAAATCAGCCAAAGTTTGCCATAAGGATGAGGATTCTTTCACCTGAAGAAAATGAAGTAAACTTCTGGTTAATAAGTACCTATGTGTATGTATATCTCTGGTGTAGATTAGGGAGAGATCACCAATGACATTGTGAAAGAAAAAAATGTGTTTGTAACATTAGTAAAACCATTCACAAATCCTGGTTTTCTTCCACATATCTTAATCTCTTTGTGACCTTGAACAGAAGGCTTGAAGGCTTTCAAACTCAATTATCCTCCTCACCAACCTATAAAAGTGCACATCCTGATATTCCTACTACAATTAGCTTAAACGGGTGCCACTTTATAAGATGAACAAAACCAAAATGAACAAATGATTCCTCTGAGATCTGACCTCTCAGTTGGTAGCTCCCACTGACTTTCATGCAGTCTCTTCTGAACTTACATCCAAATAATCTTGATATTTGGACTCATGTCTTCTTTTATTGTGGAAGAAATCACTAGTTATCTCAAGTCCCTATCAAACACAAGAAACATACATAGGTGCAGAAACACATATGTTCACACACACAAGAACCCCATAAAAACCACAAAACTGAAAGCAACAATTTTTATGCAAATGATCTGTAAAAGTTAAAAAAAAAAAAAAAAGGAAAAAAGCCTCTACAGACAAAGAACCTCCATAGATGCCCTGGAGTTTGTTTTCTGTTGGCTCTCTACTGCTGGGCATAGACTACTCTTCAGAGTAGTTACTTTCCCCAGTGAGACTGCCTTGTAGAAAACAAAACTGAATTTACAAGTGGTTATCTCAATAGGAGATAGCTTCTGGGTTAGGGATGGAGACTTATGTCCACTTTTTTCTGATCTAGGACCTATCAGGCTTCTGATGAGTCTTTGAAATGCTATTCACAATTGGGATACACAGATCCTTGGAAAAGTGGAATCTAAATTTGAAACTGATAAATATTCATACGTATTTTGTATATTTAAGAAAATATTTTGTATACTGAAAGACCCCTCATGAATTTTCTTTTTCTTATAGAAATTATGATTCATTTAGAATTTTTTTTTACTGTTTATTTTTCTCAGGACTAGAAGAAACCCATAGCTTTCACTCCCTAATTATCTGTTCTACCATTAAACAATAATATCAACATACTCTTATTTTTTTCATATTTTCCTCACTATGAATCCCAATTAGCTTTCATTATTTTATTACCCCTTATCAATGCTAGATGATATAATTAGTGATAGATAAGCAATTTACATTATTTTTTTTCTTTAGATATTTTTGCTTACTTTCAAACTAAAAGGATATGTATTTCTGAATTCATGTTTGAGGGAATTCTTTGAAGTATTTATATGATAGCTTTGGGTTAAAATTTTAAACCCAAAGTGAGGAGAAATATTGGTATATGTTAAAAATCAAGGCATTCAGACCACATAGGATTAAACAATGGGGTGAATAAAGAAGATTATGTAATAAAAATAATGAATAAATGAAATTTGACAGTAGTTAAATTAATATTTTACATATTGTAAAATGTTTGAATCCTAATTTTATTCTTCTACATGGCTAAGGCTGATTTAATTTTACATATTCTTCTGTTTTAAAATGAACTTCAACAGAGCACATTGGCTTCCAAACTTCTTCAGTTGGAAGTATTAATTACTTATAACTGCTCTATTGAGTTACAAACTTCTGTTTTTCTGAAATATTGTCTTTTTGGAATACTTAACTGTTACGAAAGTTAGAAGTAAACACACTTTTTTTGAGAGTTCTAAATCTTGTTTCTTAATATATCAAATTACTTCAGTTTTAATTATACAGAAAGTCCCAAACTTTAGGCATTCAGTCTAATAAAGTATGAGAGAATTATGGAAATGTGATAAATATATGACACCTTGTACTCAACATACTGTACTCAGTAACAGAATGGCACAACATATGGAAATCTAAGTATAAAGCAGTATGAGTATAAATTTGAAATTAAATAAACAAGTAGTTCTGGGCAAGCAACTGAACCTGAGAAATTTGACTACAGATGTCATTCTAGAAACAAATGCAGCCCATAGCTACAGAAATTAATACATTGCGTCAACCGAATGTCTGTAGGTACTTAGATATGTATGAACTATATGCATATTTCAAGTGAAATTATAGTAAAAGCAGTCAATAAAGTTTTTGTTACAGGAAAGGTTATTGATCTGAACCCATGTATCGTTAAAATAACTCCAATAGTCCATAGCAAATAGAAGCCAGGTAGATATAGCCAGTTCCAGCCCATTCCATTGTTCTTGCCTTCTGACCTTTTCCTGAACATCTCCAGAGCACAGCAGTCATGGTTATTTTGTTGTTTGTTTGTTTGGCAAATATAATAAAGATCTGCAAATGAGTCATGATTCTACCCCCACACCATTACTGTTCAAATAGTAAAATTTGAATGGAAGAAGGAGATACATGAAGAGCCCAAGGAATAGTTTTTTTTTTGTTACCTGATAATGATTGAAGAAGTTGCCTTGCAAGAAAATTTGCAAAGAATTTTTTTTTCTATTTTCAACAGAAACCACAAAGTGAAAGTTTTGAAAATTTCTCTTTTAAAAACTAGTAAGTGCAAATTACTCAAAACATATAAAGAAAACTTGTATAAATGACAAATAGAACATTTTCCTACCATCACAAGAGTTGAAGCTTCTGAATATTGTAAAGCAATATTTTAAGTTAATATCCTTACAAATCTGACCCATTACAAGTTACTGGATTCACCTTTGAAATTAAGCAAGCAACATTATGAAGTCTGGACTTAAAAAAAAGAAAGAAAGAAAAGAAAGGGAGCAAAAGTGAAGTGGTAAGTGCAGAGTTCATGAGTGCCTTGCAAAGGTAAACAGAGAAATATACAAACATACAAGGAATGGGAGTGGAAATTAATCATCTTACCAGAGACACAGATGAAGAAAGAATGTAAGCAGCTCTCTTATCCAGCCAAATAAAGCCCCTACTACTCACCTGAGTAATGCCTCATTTAGTTGGAAATGATCCTGTCACCGGCATCATTAACACCAAGCACCTGGTCATTGTCAGTATTGAGATGATTGTCAGCAAACCTAAATTTTAGATTTGTGCCCTTGTTTATCTGCCTCAAATCAGGCCTCTGATGTGTGATGGCACATTTTGTTTAGAAGCCTAATGTCTCTATGTCCTTGTTCTGGTGGGGGTTTCTTTGGGTTCCTGCTTTAAGACTTACTGCTGGACTACAAATCTCGACTGCCTGCAACTTACTTTCACCTTGCTCTCTGAGCACTGTCTGTTGAAAAACTGACTGGGTTTCTCAAACTCCCTGTACCAAGGTGTTGAATATTTATTTATTCACTTGCAATTCATCCATCAGGCTGTCTTTTCAACAGTTCCATTATGCTCTATATTGCTATCTTAAAATTCTATGTGGAAATTTCTGAGGCATATAGAATAAAGAGACATAAGGCAAATAATAGCAAAACAAGATAAGAATGACTCATATTTAGTTTTACTAAAAGCTGCAACTAAGTACAATAAGAAGTAAGCATGGGAAGTTGGTTTTGGTGTGTAAAGTAGTTAAGTAGTCATACTTTTAAAAAGAAATGTTAAAATGACATCACTTGGTTGGGTATAATTTTGTGTATTATTTCCCCTAACTTGACGATGTGAATAGAACAAAGTTGCAGCTTCACTTCTTTTCATTGTTATCTTGGTAATTAAATGACTAATTTCAGAGCAAGGTTCTCATCTGGAATCTATTTCACTCCCAAACCTGTAGGTTCAATGAAGCTTCTGTATCAATGTGATCAGCATTGCAAGGTACGATTTTGAGTGTTGCAAAAAAGGTAAGTGATGATTCTTTTTTTTCAAATGGAAGATAAATTTCCCTACACTTTTAATCACATTTTATTGTCTGACATGTTTCTGTAAATATATTAGTATTTTTCAAATTGAAAATAATCTTTTTTAAATACAATGTATTCAGATAATGGTTTTTCCTCCCCCAACTATTCCTAGTTCTTCCCTCTCCATTGCCCCTCCAATCTCAATCAATCCCCTATCTGCCTCTCATTTGAAAACAAACAGGCTTCTATGGAATAATAACACAGTATAATATAATATAATATAATATAATATGATATGATATGATATGATATGATATGATATGATAAATCAAGCAAATAAACAAGCAGAACAATCCAAATAGCACAAAACAAACAAAAAGAATGAAAAAAGCATGAAGAAAACGCATAAGAAACACATGTTCACACACACAAGAACACCATAAAACCACAAAACTGGAAACAACAATTTATATGCAAGTGACCTGTAACAGTTTTTTAAAAAGTCCCTACAGACCTACAGAACATTAGGAAACAAAGAACCTCTATACATGCCCTGGAGTTTGTTTTCTGTTGGCCATCTACTGCTGGGCATACAGATCACTCTTAAGAGTAGTCACTATCCCTGGTGAGACTGCCTTGTAGAAAACAAAATTGCATTTACAAGTGGTTATCTCAATAGGAGATAGCTTCTGGGTTGGTGAGAGAGGCTTATGTCTACTTTTTCCCAATCTAGGACCCCATCTGGCACTGACCTGTACTTTTCCTTGCCATGCTGGTACAGTTTCTGTGAGTTCATCATATATATCAGTCCTGCAGTGTTTAGGAGGTCTTTTTTCCTTGGAGTACTCAAACCATTCTGCCTCTTCAGCCACCTCTTCTCCAGATGGAAGGAATTTGACTGTAATGTCCAACTTGGGCTGAGTATTCCTGGATCTCTCGTTCTCTGCTTATTCTCTCAATATTGCTCTCTCTATTTTTTTCCATCTGCTATAGGAGGAGTCTCTTCTGGTGATGAGCTGGCAAGGTGTTGGTCTATGAGAATAGCAGACTATCATTAGTAGTCATTTTATTGCTACATCTTATTTTTTATTTTGAAGAGTAACATTTGGTTCTCCCCTAGGTTCCTGGCCTATGTAGTCTCAGGTCCTTGGTACCAATTGAACATTGGGTATGGCTTCCATTTCATGGAGTAGGCTATAAACCAAATCAGATATTAGTTGGTTACTGTCTCAGTTAGGGTTGTTATTGCTGTGATGAAACAGTATGACCATTACAAGCAACTCTTATAAATGAAAACATTTAACTGGGGCTGGTTTACAGTTTCAGAGGTTTAGTCCATTACGTTTATGGGAGAAAGCATGGTGGCACCAAGGTAAACATGGAGCTTGTGAGGTAGTTGAGAGTTCTACATCCTGATTGGCAGGCAGCGAGGAGAGAGAGAGAGAGAGAGAGAGAGAGAGAGAGAGAGAGAGAGAGAGAGAGAGAGAGAGAGCCTGTTCTGAGCACTTGAAACTCCAAGCCCACCTCCAGTAAAATATTTCCTCCAACAATGCCATACCTACTCCAACAAGGCATCCTAATACTGCCACTCTCTGGTGACCAAGTGTTAAAATATATGAGCTTATGGGGAACATTCTTATTCAGACCATCACATTCCACTCCCTGGGCCCCATAGCCTTGTAGTCATGCCATAATGCAAAAATGCATTCATGTATTCAGTCCAACTTCAAAAGTCCCCATAATTTATTGCAGTCTCGATACTATTTAAATATCCAAAGTTCAAAGTCCTTTCTGAGATTCATGGCAATCGCTTAAGTGCAATTGCTTTAAAATCAGATCATATACTTTCAAAATACAATGACACAGAATATATATTTCCATTGCAAAAAGGAGGAAAGGGAGCATAGTGAGGAAATACTGGACCAAAACAAAATTAAAAACAGGCAGGGCAAGCTGCAAATTATCCATCTCTATGTCTGATGTCAAAGTGTTCTTCAGGTCTCTTATTCATTTCAGTTTTGTTGATTGCAACCCACTTATCTCTCTTGGGCTGGTTTGACATCCAGTCTACAGCTTTCCACTGTAGGTATTTTGTGATTCTGTCATCTGTAATTTCTTAGGATCTCCAATGAAATCCAGGCTTCACCTTCAGAGCTTCACACAATGGCCTTTCTGGGTATCCATGCAGGGACACCCCTGATGAATGCCTGGACTCAGTGGCTTCCCTTAATCACAGAGGGAGATTAAAAAACTCCTTCCTAGGATCCTTGACTCTAAAACTAGAATGATGTGGCAGAAGCTACCTGGTTCTGCTGCTTTCTCGGGCTGGAACCTTGCTGGCTGTCTCATATACATTTCTACCAGCTTTTGGTTTTCAGTGGTTTCCTTCACTACCTAAGCTTGGCTGGCCTTGAACTCAGAAACAATGCCTCCCCAGTGCTTATATTAAGGGTACACAACTGATCTTAAGCTATTCTTTATTTCCCTTTCACAAGTTGGAAGCTTAGCTGGGTGAGGTCTTGCTCTAGGGACACCACTCAATATATTCCATTTATCATCAGGCTTTTCTTTGATCCATTGGTTCTCAGCCTTCCTAAGGTTGAGACTCTTTAATACAGTTCCTCTTGTTGCAAACCCCAACCATAAAATTACTACTCTATAACTGCAATTTTGCTGCTATTATGGATCATAATGTAAATATCTGAAATGTAAGGTATCTGATATGTGACCCCAAAAGGTAGTAATCCACAAGTTGAGAACTGCTGCTTTAACCTGTTTATCTCCTGGAACAAAAGACTTAACTCCATTATACTTGTTAGTGCCCCCTTTCTCCTCAAATTATACACTTTGTATTTTTCCTTTCTAAGCTTGCTCCTTTTCATTACAAATCTGCATAAGACTGCCAACCTATAACTAAACATCATAGTCAATATTAGGCTGTTTTGAAGTCTCATCTATCCACTCAATTAATCCAAAACTTTTTAATCTAGTCTTAGACAGAATTTTCAGACAAGGGCTTAAAACAGTCACATTCTTTTCTAAAACATCACAAGACTGATCTCTAGGCTACTTACTAATAGTTTTCTCCTCTGGAACCTCTTGAGCTGGGCCATCATAATATACATTGCTTTCAGCAACACTACCTTCCCTGAACCTGAGTATGGCCCATTAAGCCCCACTTAAAACATCTAATCACCTTTCTAGCCCCAAATTCCAAACCATTCCATATTCCTTTAAACAAGAGTGTGGTCTGGCCTATCATAGCAATACCCTAGTCCCTGGTACCAACTTTGGTCTTAGTTATGTCTACTATTGCCATGAGAAAGCACCTTGGCCGTAGCATCACATAAAACAAAACATTACCATTTTAGATGTTTAGTCCACTATCTTCAAAGTAAGAAGCATGGCACCATGCAGACAGACATGGTATTGGATAGGTAAGTGAGAATTCTTTATCTGGGTTGGCATGTAGAAGGAAGAAAGAGAGAGAGACACTAGGCTGGACTTAAACATTTGGAACACCAAGGCCTACCACCAGTGAAACACTTCAGCTAAAAGGCCACAGCTCCTAATCCCTGTCAAGCAGCACCATTTCCTAATGACCAAACATTCAAAGCTGTGAGTCTATGAGAGCCATTCTTATTCAAATCACCATAGTTCCTTCCCAAGGCTTGTGCCACTATTTCACTAAAATATCTTGTCGACAGGAAACCACTGTAGATTCAAGGATTTGTAGCTGTTTGGTGATTACTTTTTTTCTTTTGGTGGCATGCAGAGTATTTTTGGTACCAAGAACACTAGAAATTTAGGGGTGAAGGATGTAGGAGGGCACCAGTTTGAGTTCTCCATATCAATTAGTTGTATAGGTGCTATCTTTCACAATGGGGTTTTGGGGTCAGCTTATGGAGAGCAATCTATAGTCTGACAACAAGCTGGATTGCTTGGGAATTACCATGGAATCCCTTTGGACATCAACTCAGTTAGATCTAACTTATTCCTTGTACTGAAAGCTTCATTGGGTGACAAGAGATGTTCAGTTGGGTGTCAGTTTCCTCCAATATTTGGTGATTTTTATATAGATCTTTATCATATATGTATATATTTTAGGAAGCTTTTGTTGTGTCAGATTTCCAAATGAAATGATTCTTAATTTTAGTTATCACTTCCCACATTTTTTCAGCCACTCTCTTCTTCCCTACCCCTTCCCATTTGATCCTCCCATCCCACCACTCCATCTATAGGCATCTATTCTGTTTCCCCTTCATAGGGAGATGTATGTTTTTTGCTTAGCCCTCTATTCTATAACTAATGTCTTTGGTATTATGAATGGTAGCTTGTTTATCATTTATTTAATGGCTAGAATTTTTGTATAATTGAATATATATCTTATTTATTTTTGGGTCTGGATTACCTCATTCAGGATTTTTTCTTTTGTTTCCTTGTTTTAACCATTTACCTACAAATTTAATATTTTTTTTAAATAATTGATTTATTTATTTATTTATTTTTTTAATTTTTATTTTGCAATACAATTCAGTTCTACATATCAGCCACAGATTCCCTTGTTCTCCCCCCTCCCGCCCCCCTCACCTTCCCCCCAGCCCGCCCCCCATTCCAATCTCCTCCAGGGCAAAGCCTTCCCCACAGACTGAGATCAACCTGGTGGACTCAGTCCAGGTAGGTCCAGTCCCCTCCTCCCATGCTGAGCCAAGGGACCCTGCATAGGCCCCAGGTTTCAAACAGCCAACTCATGCAATGAGCACAGGACCCGGTCCCACTGCCTGGATGCCTCCCAAACAGATCAGGCCAATCAACTGTCTCACCCACTCAGAGGGCCTGATCCAGTTGGTGACCCCTCAGCCATTGGTTCATATTTCATGTGTTTCCATTTGTTTGGCTATTTGTCTCTGTGCTTTATCCGACCTTGGTCTCAACAATTCTCTCTCATATAAACCCTCCTCATTCTCGCTAATTGGACTCCCAGAGATCCACCTGGGGCCTAGTCATGGATCTCTGCCTCCAGATCCATCAGTAGTTGGATGAGGTTTCTAGCACGACAATTAGGGTGTTTGGCCATCCCATCACCAGAGTAGGTCAGTTCGGATTGTCTCTCGACCATTGCCAGCAGTCTGTTGTGGGGGTATCTTTGTGGATTTCTGTGGGCCTCTCTAGCACTTTGTTTCTTCCTATTCTCATGTGGTCTTCATTTACCATGGTCTCCTATTCCTTGTTCTCCCTCTCTGTTTTTGATCGAGCTGGGATCTCCCACTCACCCAAGCTCTCTTTCCCTCGACCCTCGCTCTTCACTACCCCCACTCCTGTCCAGGCTGTTCATGTAGATCTCATTCCATTTCTCTGTCGTTGGGCGATCCCTGTGTCTTTCTTGGGGTCCTGTTTTCCAGGTAGCCTGCCTGGTGATGGGAGTAGCAGTCCAGTATATATTTCATCATGTAAATGTTCCACATTTTCTTTATGCATTCACCCATTTATGAGCATCTAGTTTGTTTCAATTTCTGACTACTATGAATAGAGCAGCAATAAACATTTTTGAGCAGGTACTTTCAGTACTAGGATGAAATATCCCTTGGATATATGGCCAAGAATGTTATACCTAGATCTTTAGCTAGATTTAGCCCCATTTTTCTGAGGAACTACCACAGTGAGTTCCATAGTAGAAGCATGAATTTGTACTCCCTCCAGTCATAAATAGTATTCCTCTTACTCCATATCCTCACCGGCATAAACTTTCCGCTGGGGATATCTTTCTGTATGCTGTGAATGTGTGTTGCTCTGATTTGGTTGATAAATAAAATGCTGATTGGCCAGTAGCCAGGCAGGAAGTATAGTATAGGTGGAATAAGCAGAGAGGAGAATTCTGGGAACAGGAAGGCTGAGTCAGGAGTTGCCAGCCAGACACAGAGGAAGCAAGATGTCAAGGCAGAACTGAGAAAAGGTACCAAGCCACATGGCTAAACATAGATAAGAATTATGGGTTAATTTAAGTGTAAGAGCCAGTCAGTAACAAGCCTGAGCTAATGGCCGAGCAGTTATAATTAATATAAGCCTTTGTGTGCTTACTTGGGACCAAGTGGCTCCAGGGCCACAGGAGCCAAGCAGAACCAGGAAAACTTCAGCTGCAACTTTCATTACTCTTATTGTTCTTAGACGTTCTGACAGGTGTAATATGAAATCTCCGAGTAGTTTTGATTTGAATTTCCCTGGTTGCTAAGGATATTGAACATTTCTTTAAGTATTTCCCAGCTATTTGAATTTCCTCTTTGAGAATTATCTGTTTATATAGCCCATTTTTAATTGAGTTATTTGTTTTATAGATGTCCAGGTTTTTAGTGCTTTATATATTTTCTTAATAATGGCAATATCTTCTTGGTGAATTTTTCTTTTGTGAGTATGTAATGTTCTTCCCTTTCTCTTCTGAACAATTTTGCCAGACATTTAAACACTACACTGGCTTGTTTCTTAAGCACATTTCCTTGGATTATCTCTTTCCATTCTTTTGCCCTGAGGTAGTGGCTGTACGTCATGTTTTGGTGTGTTTTCTGGATACAGCAGAAGAATGAATCTTGTTTTCATATTCACTGCATCAGACTGTGTCCTTTTATTAGGGAAATTGTCACCATTGATGTTGAGAGTCATCAATGAGCAGTGTTTGTTGATTCCTGTTATTTTGTTGCTCTGGCTGACCTGGGATTATTTATTCTTTGTGTTTTCTTGGGTATGGTTAATCCCTTCAGGTTGAATTATTCCATGTAGCACCTTTTGTACTGTTGGATTTGTCGATAGATGCTACTTAAATTTGATTTTACATGAGTTGTCTTTCTTTCTCTATTTATTGTGATTCAAAGTTTTCCTGGGTACAGTAGAATGGACTAGCTCTTGTGGTCTATTGGAACGTGTAGAATATCCATCCAGGCCCTGCTGGCTTTTAGAGTATCCACTGAGAAGTCAGGTGTTATTATAATAGGTTTAATTTTATATGTGATTTGATTTTTTTCCCTTGAAACATTTAAAATATTTTCTTTTTTTCTGTGCATTATTTTGATTATTAAATGTGGAGGAGAATTCCTTTTCTAGCCCAATCTACTTGGTGTTCTGTATGTTCCTTTTAACTTAAGAGGATCCTCCCACTTTAATTTAGGAAATTATTCTTCTATTATGTTTTTGAAAATATATTGGCCTGGGTTCCTTTTCCTTTCTCTATCCCTATCATTCTTAGATTTGGTCTTTTAATAGTGTCACGGATTTCCTGGGTATTTTGTTCCTAGATTATTTATTTTTAGATTTAACATTTTATTTAATTAAGATATCCATTTCTTCTATCATGTCTTCCATGCCCGAGATTGCCATTTCCATTTCTTGTATTCTGTTGATGAGGCTTACCTCTGAGTTTCCTTTCTGAGTTCCTAATACATGTTTCCAGTTATCCCTCAGTTGTGTTTTCATTATTGATTCTATTTCCACTTTTATATGTTGAATGGTTTTATTTTTTCCTTCCACAGTTTATGTGTTCATAGATCTCTTAAATGAATTTATTCATTTCCTCTTTAAGGGCTTCTAATATATTCCTAAAGGCTATTTTTGAAGACCTTTCTTATGCTACATAGCATTTTTCAGGGCCTACTATGGTAAGGTTGTTGGAATATAGTGAAGCCATGTTTTCCTGGCTTATTGATTCTGTATTTATACTGGCATCTATGCATTTAGCTTTGGGATGATTGTAATTCTGGATGCTACTGTCTGGTATTGTCATTGTTGGGTGGGTGTTTCATTCTTTGGTTTCTGTTGCCCTCTCTGGTTCTTAGGAGAGTGTAGTAGCTCTGCAATGCAAGGCAGGGAATGCTTCAAAATGATTCCTGCCAGGTGTGGCCACTGGGAGTTCTGGATAAAATCAATTTCTAGGAATGTGGGGCTGACACTTAGGAACTGAAGTGTGCTACAAGGGGTGACTGAGCATGTCCAATACTGGGAAAAAAGTTGAATATGCTACAAGGGTCCTCTTAGTTCCCTGAGAATGAAGTAGAGACTGAAGAAAGGTCACAGTAGGTGGTCTGCTACCAAACTGGAGATGAGACTGGGGTTTCTCTGACAGATTGGGTAGGTGAAGACCTGTAGTTAGCATATCTTCCTGCCTAGCCTGAATGACTTCCAGATTGTTTTCGTGTAAATGTAATGTAAGTTGTTTTTATGTAAATCACAGCTCAAGAAAGCATGTATACTTTGATTAACTGAAATTATATATATATATATATATATATATATATATATATATATATATATATTACAAGTGCTTTCCTTAATCCATTTTCAGCTTTCCATATCATAATACTAATTCAATTATTAATGAAGTAAGTTAAATTAAATGACAGGAATAATGTGCAACTTCTTGATTATATGCATTAAATTTTAACAGTATTGAATTTTTTACTGCAATAATAAGTCTAAATTGAACAGAACTGCAGTTTTTTCAATAAAATCTCACAAATGACCAAAATAACTTAAATTCTGAGATTTTCCTCTAACAAATATTTGTTAACAATCTGTAAAGCTGAGCTACAAATCAATGACTGAATCTGTTCTACCTTCTATCTTTTCAATTTTATTACAACTTTTTTATCCTCACAGAACATATTTCAACAGCCCCCAATCCATAAACGTCTGATTTTTCTGTAAAGCATAATGTCTGACAGAATAGCAATTTTGGACACAAATTACTTAAACAACATAAAATACACAAAAATGTTTATAACAATCATATCATACTCTCTGTCAAGTGTTATTTTTTCAAACCTCAGGCAAACATTTTTTTTCAGGAAATCTTCTTTTAAACCATGTTGAAGACTTTGAAACCTCAATAAAGACCACTTCTTAATTGGATTGAAAAATAATCTCACCGGGCAGTGGTGGCACATGCCTTTAATCCCAGCACTCGGGAGGCAGAGGCAGGCGGATCTCTGTGAGTTCGAGACCAGCCTGGTCTCCAAAGCGAGTTCCAGGAAAGGCGCAAAGCTACACAGAGAAACCCTGTCTCAAAAAACCAAAAAAAAAAAAAAAAAAGATAATCTCTCTCCCTCAAATTTCTATATCTGAAGTAGAGGTCAAATGCCTTCTCTAACCACTCCACTTTATTTTTTTTTTATTTGTCCAGGACCGATGAAAATGAATCTCCAAGGATATACTTGTCTCCAACAAAGCAGAACTGGAGTAAAGATGTTTGCCACTATACCCAGATTTATAAATGTGTGTCAGGGACTCTAACTTAGCTACTTTTATGATTGTACAACAAGCACTTGTTCTGCTCAGCTATTTCCTCAGCTCCTTGAATGATAATTTTAAGAAACTGAAAATAACACCATAAAAGTAAGTCATACATCACCACATGTGGAAATACACAATGATAAATAAATATTTAGGCTGGTACATTCCAATTATGATGCACCAATTAGAAGGATGGAGAAAACATGCACTATTTTAATTATTATTTTACACTATTATTGACTGGCATTAACCCTCATAAACAGTTTTTGATAGTTATCATTAACTATTTAGTTTTAATTAGTATTTAGTGTATCCTATGGAAAAGAAACGCTTTGTATTTTTGTTTCATAGATTTTTATGATATGTGATTTAATAATTTAATGATAGTGAGCACACTGTTACAATAGAAATGATTAATAACAAATAGTTTAACTCAATGCTTTTTTTTTCTGATGCTCTAATGAAGAATTTCTACCAGACTAGGAAAAAAATATGCATTTTTATATATAAATATAATAATCATATATTGTTTACATATACACTGAAATAACACATGTTCTTGATATAGCATTACATGTATATATAAATACTATATACATACACATATATACAAACACACAAATATTTATATATATATATATACATATATATATATAATATTGGAAGTGCTGTGATGTAGTTTTGTTAACAGAGTGCTTACCTACCATGTACAAAGCTTTGGCTTCATCCTTAGAATTTTATAAACTAGGTAAAGTCATGCAGCTTGAAATCTCAGCTCTTGAGATTCCATGTAAATAGATAAGAATTTCAAGGTCATCTTTGACAACATAACAAGTATGAGGCCATCCTGAGCTTTATAAAAGCCTGTTTTAAAAAGAAACAAAAATATGCATATCTTATTACATAGAAAAATCTCTTTTATACTCATTCACCAAATAAAAGGATACTAATTAGACATGAATATTGAGAATGATGAATCTTTCATGTCTCAAGAAATGTGGGTGTTTTCATAAGATACTTCAGCAAATGGACTTGTGGAAGCATTTACGTGTTATCTTAAGTTATCATACAAGAAGTAAGTTATAGAATGTTTCAATTTATCACTTCTTTACAGTTTGTATATTTGAAGTTATTTATTACTATTTATCCCAGTCTAAATATGTACCTTTGTCCATCATTTTGAATACTGATTATAAATAGTTACTTCTTAATAAATACTTATATCTTTAATAACTAATAATGACTTTTAAAATTAGAAAATAAACAATATAACTCAATAAAATTTCTATGAGGGAAAATTAAGATTACATATTGATAATGATATGTGAATTATTGTCTGTATAGTGTAGTCAGTATTAGTGTGCTGAGGGCCAGCCCCAGTGGTTGTCAGATCCCAGAAAGTATGTAAGGATTTGGCGAGAGAGTGAGGCTGGAATGATGGTCGGGAGAATCTTGCAGCCTGACTGACTAGCAGCCAGAGTGTTTCTTTACTCATAAAGAATTCAGTAAGTGGGATAGATTCATCATGCTCCAAAACATAGATCATATCATTTTTGTCTTTGGACATGTGTTTCACTTCCTCTTGCATATCTTCTAGTCATCATTGATAAACTGTGACCCAACAGAGTTATCTTTAACAATCATTTTCTCTCAAATTTAATGATCATTAATAAACAGTGATCTTTTATAACCATTTTTACTCATCAACTCAAAACTCCATTTTTAAGAATCTAGAGGCATATGACAGCCTGGTTTCAGGCTGGTAGCTTTTATGGCTAAAAGACAAAGTCTCCCAGCCAGCCCCAGGTAGATTGCAATGTCCCTAGCAGTATATTATTAACTCTTAATGGTCATAGTGCCAAAAAATATTCCTCAGGCCAAAGTTGCTGCAGTCATTATTCAAATTCTGTCACAATACAATGTCTACACTTTATATTTCATAGAGTCTGTTGATATGTCTAATCCTGGCATTCTTTTGTTCTTTGGTCACATGATATCACATTGGCTTTGCATGAGCTAACTTTTCTAAGAAAGAGAGGTCCTGACATCCCATTCTTTTACCATCTTTTTACATCATTCTTTGCTCATCAATATAAGTTCCTGTGTAGGGCAGAGGTAACTTCAGCTACTCTAACTCTGTTGCTGTGTATGCTACGTAATTTCTGAATGTATAGTGAGAAGAGGCTTGTAATCTGATGTCTGGCTAACTGCTCTAGACCACAGAATCTTGTTGACCTTTTTAAGTTTACTTTGTTTTGATTATCTTGTTCCTGAGTAAGTAGAGGAACAGATGTTTCAAGAATACCCCACATCCTCATAAAGAGACCTCTGGCATCTTTATATGTGTCATAACCTTCAAGGCCTAAGGAAGACTTTCAAGGAAATAAGAATATCTCCCTAAAAGCAGCAGGAGGAGTAAGTTCAGGACTTTCCTGGGGAAGCTTAGAAACAGTACTCCTTAGAGAAGGCATAAATGATTTGTAAGAAATTTTCCATCAATCCAGTAACCCCAAATTGTCCAAATATTAAAAGTTCCCCAAGTATGCAATAGGCAGAGATCAAAACCAAAAGTGCAACGGCGGCCATCATGTGGCTCAGCTTTCGTGGATCTTTTTGGAGCAGCTGTGCTGACTTTATGACTTTTGCTGTTCCCATCACATATGGTTGTGCCATTAGTCAGCTTGGAAATTGGCTCAGCCAGTATTGAATCCAGTATGTGGAATCCTCAAAATCTGAAAATAAACCTACAAAATGTTTGAGCTATACCATTCTCTGACATATACCTAAAGGGCTTGATATCCTACTGCATAGAAAATTTTCTCATCTCTGTTCATTGCCTTCCTACTCATAATAGCTAGGAAATGGATATAATGACTGTATGTATTCAAACTGATGAAGAGATAATGAAAATAGTGTACATATACTGTATGAAATATTATTCAGATGTATAGAAAAATGAAACCACAGACTTCGAGGTAAAATGTAGAAACTAAGAAATATCTTATTTAGTGAGGTAACCCAGACCCTTAAAGACAAATTCCTCATGCCGTCTCTCATCAGAGGTTCCTACCTACAAATAGTTAGTTGAAAAAACATATCTTACAGTAGCTGCAGACATAGGAAATTAAAAGTGGACAATTGCCAGGGTAGGGGACTGGTGGAAAGATAGAGGGAGTGGTAGCAGAATAGAGTGATCTGATAGGGAAAAGAGGGAAAAAGGTGTTCTAATTAAGGAACATGGAAGGAGAGAAATACAGAACAAGAAGGCAGAAGGGTAAAAGAACAGTAAGTATATCTAGAAAATCCTAAGCAATCATATTGTTAACTGTCTACCTAAAAAGAGCCCATGATACACATATGACTATATGTTAACAAGCATATGAAATGCAAGTAAACATTTTCCTTCTGGGCAGACAATGTTCTCTCTAAGAGCCAAACACTATCTTACAAAATCCCCAACTCCAGGTAGGAGACGCCCTCTTTTGTCTAAGACATTTCCAAAATATTACAAACGATTGTTATTGTTGTTGATTGCCCTCTTCCATCAAGAGTTAGAAAGTAATAACCTATTGCTGCAGACACCATGTTTTTCAGACACAGGGGGAAAAGGCTGTAGTGATATATTGTGTCCCCCAATACATTGTGTACCCTAATAAAACTATCTGGGGTCAGAGAACAGAACAGCCACTAGATTAGACATAGAGGTGAGACAGTGATGGTACACGTGCCTTTAATCCTATCACTCGGGAGGTGGAGAGCCATCTGGCCACAGTGAAAAAAGAGCCAGGCAGTGGTGGCACACATCTTTTATCCCAGTACTTGAGATCTCACGTCTTTGCTTGGGAAGGACACACGCCTTTAATCCCAGGGAGTGATGGCAGGAAGTAGAAAGGTATATAAGGCGTGTGGACCAGGAACTAGAGGCTTTTAAGCTTTTAGGCTTTTTAGCAGCAGTTCAGCTGAGATCCATTTGGGTAAGGACTCAGAGGCTTTCAATTTGAGGATCTGAGGAAACAGGATCGGCTGAGGGGTTGGCAATGTGAGGTTGGCTGTGACTTGTTCTGTCTCTCTGATCTCTCAGCTATCACCTCAACATCTGGCTCTGGGTTTTTATTAATAAGACTTTTTAAGATTCATGTTACAAAAGGCTGCTGATCTGAAAATGATCTGATTGTCTTTTCCCTGAATACTAGCATTCATGATACCAGAATAACCCATGCAAGCTTCCAAAGGAGAAAAGCAACCAACTGTCCTTCCTACCCAGCTGTGGTACCTATGATGCACAATGACCAGCATGGCTGATAACCCTAAGGGTCCAGTAGACAAATCCATATCTTGGAGGCAAACAAGAATTCTCTAACTGGACGACTGTTAAGACCAATCAACATGAAGAAAATTACACCTGGCACAAGAAACCTAGCCAACTATCTAGAACCAGGGAAGTCATGGATCCCAGAGGAGAACCTACAACCACCTTTTTACTAAACCACAATAATTCCTACCTACATTCTACATATTGGTCTTTATAACAGCATATGCTTATATTCCTCATCCTTCATAAAAGAAACTTCTGTTTGCAACAGGCACAAGCCATTACAGAAATCAGCAACTTGTCTACTTATAGCAATGGCATCTAGGGCTCAGGGACCATTGCAGAACAGGAAGTGGATTGTAAGACTGTAAGAGCCAGAGGATCAGGAAATTTGCTATGAGTGTGTCTTCCAGGAATTTCAGTAGCTGCACCCATATAAAGTCTCACTAACATGACTTCCTAAACATAAGCTGAAAAGGACAATAGACGCATGGACAACATAGAAAAAGAAAATGTCAAAAGGTCTCAATCCCACAAAGAGAAAAACATAACTAAGGAATACTTAGTGAGAGAAATGAGTAGTCCTACCCAGGAAAGAACACACCATTACTAAGTGATCACCCCAGAAGGCGTGTTGTGGTGGTTTAAATCGGTATTATTCCCATAGACCCATGTATTTCAATGCTTGGCCCATAGGAAGTGGCACTATTAGAAGATGTGGCCTTGTTGGAATAGGTGTGACCTTGTTGAATGGAGTGTATCATTGTGTGAGGCAGGCTTTGAAATCTTATATATTCCAGCTAGACCTAGTATAGAATCTTCACTTATGCCTGTAGGTCAACTTGTAGAACTCTAACTAAGCCTCTTCTCCCGCATCATGTTTGGCTGCACACTGCCATGCTTCCTGCATGATGATAATATACTAAAGCTCTAACACTATAAGCCAGCCACAATTAAATATTTTTCTTCATAAGGTTTTTCATGGTCATAGTGTCTCTTCACGGCAATAGAAACTCTAACTAAAACATATATATACAGCTAACAAAGAGACTGAGCAGGATTTATTTATGTATTTAGGAATATATATATATATATATATATATATATATATATACATATAATAGATAGATAGATAGATAGATAGATAGATAGATAGATAGATAGATATGTGTCTCTGTTAAAAATTAATGAGAAAGAGGCCAAGATTTTGAAAGAGAACAAGAAAGGGTATATGTTAGGGCTTGAAGCAAGAGAAGAGAAGAGGAATATGATAAATTTATTTGAGAATCCCCAAAATAAAATTATTTTAAGTGGACATGTTTGATAAATTCCTATCTCTATTTTCTAGTATCAATGCAACAAACCACATATATCTATATATGTACATATATGTATACATCACATACACACAATACACACACATACACATACATATATTCACACACACACACACACACACACACACATATATATATATATATATATATATATATGCTGTGTTATTTTAGAACTTACAAAGCTAATACATCTGTTTTCTATATTAACCATGTTATGTTCAAATTTCTCTTGCTTTTAGTACTAAAAGTATAAAATGATTTCCATTAATACTTTGAGTTTAGTAATACAAATTATTTTACCATGCTTAGGCATTATTTCCTTATTGACTGTACTGATGTATAATTTAACCTATTTCAGTATTAGTTTGCAGACAAAAATCTGTTGACAACTAACTGACATATACATGAACATATTTTGACATTGTAAAGATGCTCATTTGAGGTCTAATAATGAAAATAAGTTAAATAAATACAAACTGCAACTATATTTTATAGGCATTTTCATTCATTATCCATCTGTTTACCCCTTACACTCAACTTTCTGTCCTTACTGAATGAATATAATTACTTATAAATAAATAAATTATATTCACTGCCTAGAAGTAACCAACTTTAGAGTCATTGCTTTAAGTGTGGTCTTATCTTTTCTTGAAACAATCTTCAATCATACTATAGCTACATGAGCCAAAACTGACTCATTTACAATTTGTGTATCAGGAAACTTTTGTCCTTATCTCTAACACTCAATGCTTCCTCTCTCATTGGAATATTTCTCAATCTTCTAAAAAAGTAGAGGCACTTAAATGTTTCATGTTATATATGATGAGTAGTATTAATGACATATTTATTTTTCATAATTTATTTGTTTGTACTATTGTATTTGTTTTTAAATTTTTTGTGTACCCTGCCTTAAGTATATTTCATACAATGTCATCTCTATTGTTTTTAATGTTTGGGTGCATAAAACTTGAAAATATTGATCTGTTTCTCTCATTTATATATTACATACATATATATACATTATACTGATATATATTTATTTATATATTAATCCTTATGAACATTGTTAATGTTATTAACTTTAAAATATCCATTATGAATCTAATTTTTTCTAGTCTTCATAGTGGTTATTTTTGCCACACATTTTCTGGTTTTCTTTTTCCTTTACATAGTTGCTAGCCATTACTTCAAATGTTCTTCTTGCCAACTAGAATTCTGAACATTGAAATTGTAAAAAGTATACACTTATCTTGTCAGTTTCTATATAACACACTACCAGTGACAAGTATTATTGCCCAGAAATATGCCAAGGGCCTAAAATAACTGACCAATTCAAAAATTTCTGAGACATTAGAATTGCTGCAATCAGGTTAGAATTGATTTGCAATTGTTGGGGTGTATAAAACGATAAAATACCGAGTGCTGCATGCTATTCATTAATTCACATCCACATATAAAATGTAAATTTGTATTTTGCAATTATTATAATAGCTAAGAATTACATTTTCCCTTCATTTTCATATTTTATACAGGTTTATGAAGTCTGTTATTTTATTACTTTAAGATTTGATAGTAAAGGTTTATGGAAAGTTTATGCCAAAAAATAACTTAGGAACAATCTATCACTAAATGGAGAGAATATTTCTCATGTGTTCAAAATAAAATACAGGCTCTTAATATTTTATGTCAAGGATAAGAAGGCGCCTTTCTATTCAAGTCTTATCTCCTTTATTTCTCTCTCAAAAATATGAATGTTCCACAGTTTAGGAGCACTTTATGTTATCATTTTTCATGGAAGTAATAATTAAGCCTATGCTTTAAAGATTAAATATGCTAATTAGTTAAAATTTTATTTACCTCTTAAATATTATGAAGAAAACATGAATCTAGCTTTACCTGTTATTGAAAGAACAATAAAAAATTAAAAGATCTAAATCTAACTCCTAAACCTTTAGATAAAAAAACATTCCTTTAAATGTAAATAAGACCACTTAAGGATAATGAAACCATATATTTTTTATTAGTACCAATTCTGAAAAAAGAACTAAGCAAAGTAAGATTGTGTAGAAAATCTAAGTATTATTATCCAGTTGTGTTGAGAGAAAGCAATTAGATATGTATCTAGACATATGAGTTAAGCAAGCTTTTTGAGAATATGTACTCTTCAAATACTAGAGCTATGCCAAAGTGACAATTTTTGTATAACAGTATACTGAAAGGCAGATAATATGATCAATATGGTATTGGTGTTTTGTGATTCCACTTTATAAAGTTGTACACTTGTCTAAATTATTTGATTAGAAAGAGAAGAGAGAAAAACAGTATGGTGATAAGTGCTGCATTATTTTTCATTATGGTTCTCAACCTTCCTAATGCTGCTACCCTTTAAAATAGTTTCTCGTTCTATATTAACCCCTACACACAAAATCATTTTCATTGATACTTCATAAGTATTATTTTGCTTTTTATTATGAATTACTTATAATTAATCAATTTATTTTCAGAGATAAAGTTTTCCAAAGTGGTCATGAGCCACAGATTGAGAACCAGTGTTCAAGATCAAAGCTGATATATTAATGATGGACAGCAGTAATGTGAGTTGAGGCACATTAAATGAATTAATGGGAGAAACACTAATAATACCTATTTAATTACTAATAATATCAGTTTTGTTTAAGTAGATTAAGAATATGACAATAAATGTGATTAATTGTAGGCTACTAAGATATAAATACAGAAGAGTCTATTAGTTTCATCTAAGAATATCAAACATGCACCCACACAGATATTTGGTCTTCACTTTTTGCCTAAATGATTGGAATGAAGGGAAAGAATGATGTTTCATGTTTGTCAATTAGCAGGTAGCAGGTAATAAATCATGAGCAAATCAGTGTATCTGCAGCACACACTTCCTAGAGGGATTGAGCAGATCATACCTTCTATAATTATGAGTTATAAATTTGTATGTGAACTTTTAAATGAAGAGGTTCATAAAAATTTAGCAATGACAATATGTTTTAAAATATAACAACCAAAATGAATTTAAAAGTCAAACACAAAATCCATGTAGCCAATCTCTTCTTAGTTGTATCAGGTGAATTCACGACAGCCTTGGGTCTGAACACACAACGAATTCACGACAGCCTTGGGTCTGAACACACAACCTAGAGTTTACCTTGCCTATGTAATCATTTTAGACAGCCTCAGTAGAGGCTACCCAAAATACCTCTGATTGGAATCAATTGTTGCATGAATTTCCATGTTTTTATTGTACACTTAAATGATTCTGCTTTTACAGGCACATAATTTAGTGTAAAAGAAAGAATATCTTCCTACTTTCATTTTTTTCACCATGTATCACATATCAAGTTAGTATAAACTTATATTTTATTGTGTTGAAATGTTTGATTATGTGCATTGCTGACTTGAACTTAATAATAATAAAAAAAACCCTCAGTGACTTTAGTGTGGGATTTAGAAAGAATTTCAATCAATTTCTGAAATGACCTCAATTACACTTTCACTACATTATGCTAGGTATTTATATGAAGTAGCATTTTCATTACTAATGGTTACAAATTCAAAATGTTGTCGAACTCTGAAAACTTTTGAACATCCTTTCTGACTGTGCTAGTTGGTGTTATGTTAACTTGACCCAAACTGGAGTCATCTGAGAGGAGGGAATCTCAATTGAGAAATTTCCTCCACGTGATCTGGCTGTACACAAACCTGTACGGAATTTTTTTAGTGATTGATGTTTGAGGGACCAGCACATTCTGGATGTTACCACCCCTGGAATGATGGTCCTGGGTTCTATAAGAAATATGGCTGAGAAATCCATGGGAAGCAGTGCAATAGGTCGCGTTCCTCCATGGCCTCTGCAATAGCTCTTTCATCTAGGTTTCCACCAGGTTTCATTCCTGCCTTGACTTCCTTCAGTACTCAGGAATATGTAAGCCAAATAAACCCTTTCCTCTCCAAACTGCTTTTGGTCAAAGTGTTTCATCACAGCAATAGTAACCCTAACTAAGATGGAGATTGGCACCAGGAATGGGGTGTTACTGTGATCGACTTGAGAATGCTTTTTTGTTTGCTTAAGATTGTAGAAGGATTTTGGAATACTGAAATAGAAAAGCTATTGAATGTTGAGAGCTAAGTGGGATGCTCTGTCAGAGCTTTGAAGATAATACTGTGAACCATGAAGATGACAGAAGACTGGTTCATGGAGTTCAGAGGGATGTTTAAAGACACTGTTAGGTCATTTGATGTCTTGAATGAATACCCTGTGGTTCTGATTACCTGGGTCTCTAGAATCAGCCATAATTAACATATGACTTACACCAATGACGTTAAAACTTTGCTTAACTGGGAAAATTGATGCTGATTAGCTGGAGCTGAGAAATTATTAGTGTTTAAGAAGAAACCAACCTCGTTGAGAAAAATACTCTGGAATATGTGTCTTAAATGTTAACACATGTAGCGGTGTAACACAAGCAGTCTAGGTTGTAGCTCGTGCTGGCTGCAGAACTTGGTCATTTTAAAGTGTCTTTTAGAGTGGTAGATTCTTGGCACAATGAGAAGCCAGGAGAGACATCTGGTGATGATGCAGCCTCTGTAGCAGTTGATGCCCTAGAATTGAAGAGATCAAGCAGAGACTTTGAAGCTGGGCTCCGTGAAGAGTTTTCAGGAAAGGCTACTGGTGAAAATAGAGCCCAGCCCCAACAGGAGACACTGACATCTTGAGCTGTCAGTGCCATGGGAGGACTGCTGTGAACAGAAGTTAAGAGAGCAGCCAGCCTGAGACTGGAGACAGGATGTGGTGCTGGAGAAAGTGGATCTATGATTGTGACCCAGAGTCTTTGTAGAATCCCAGAAGATCGTGAAAGAAAACTGATAACATTGAGTACTGAGATTTTATAACTTTGGAGTCTGTGTTTTGGCCGGATTTGGAGTTTATGGTTTGGCCCGATTGTGACTTTGACCTGATTCTTTCCTCTTGAAGTAAGAAAGTATTTAAAGTATTTAACTTTTTTTTCAGGAGCTAAAGTTGAAAGATTTTTGACTTTTAGAGGGAGTTTGAACATTTTAAGGAGACTTTTGTCTTTTTTTTTTTTTTTTTATTTTGCAATACAATATCAGCCACGGATTCCCTTGTTCTCCCCTCTCCTGCCCCCCTCACATTCTCCCCAGCCCACCCCCCATTTCCACCTCCTCCAGGGCAAAGCCTCCCCCACGGACTGAGATCAACCTGGTAGACTCAGTCCAGGCAGGTCCAGTCCCCTCCTCCCAGGCTGAGCCAAGCGACCCTGCATAAGCCCCAGGTTTCAAACAGCCAACTCATGCAATGAGCACAGTACCCGGTCCCACTGCCTGTATGCCTCCCAAACAGATCAAGCCAATCAACTGTCTCACCCATTCAGAGGGCCTGATCCAGTTGGGGACCCCTCTGGAGCTCCAGTGGCACAATCGGTTAGTGCGCGGTACTTATATGAGACTTTTGTCTTTTAAGCATTTTAATTTTTTAATATTGAGGAATTTTAAAAGTTATAACGTTTTAGCCAGGGACATACAGAGAAACTGGTCTTGAAAAAAAATTATAATGTTTTATATTGTGATCTTGATATTAATGTGCGATCTGAGAGATGAACAAGACTGAGAAAGTTATGGGTTATCCTTTGTGTATCAAGTTGACAAGGTATCTATTTTATTGGCTTGTCTTATGTCAACTTGACACAAGCTGGAGTCATTTGAAAGGAGAGAACTTCAACTGAGAATTTGCCTCTGTTAGGGATTTTCTTAATTAATGATTGATACAGGAGGGTCTAGCTCCTTGTGGTTGTTGCCACCCCTGAGTTGGAGATACTGAATGCTATAAGATTGCAGGCCAAGCAATCCATGAAGAGCAAGCAATAAGCTGTGCTCTTCTTCAGTGTCTGCATCATTCCTGCATGCAGTTCCCCACAAAGTTTGAGTTCCCTCAGTAGACTATGATTCAGAAAATGTAAGCAAAATAAACTTTTTCCACCTCAAGTTGCTTTGGTCATGGTGTATCATCACAGCAGCTGAAGCCCTTACTAAAACACTGTTCTACAGTATCAAATATTCATCAAGTGTTTAATTATTTAAGTAGATATAAATGATCACATGCATGTTATTACCATTTAAATTTGTTTTCCTCTTTAATAAGTTATAAAACTGTGAAATTATGTATATACTAAAAACTGTTGAAAAATAAATTTACTTAGATTTATTCTCATTAGATGTTTGCTCTAAATATGCTTTGTGCCTGCTTCATATTCCACGTGCCTTGAGTTTTGTAAAATTTTATACAAAAAAAAGAGATGATGAGTGGAAAAAGTTTAGGATGTCTGGACCTGGATTCATTTTATGAAGAAATCCTATGTGAACTTAGTTTTTTTTTATAACTGTATTGTGTTTTAACTATTAAAATGCATTGTTGCCTTGAAGGAGGTGGGAATTGGGGGTGAATTGGGGGGGAAGGCTGGGGTGTGGGAGGAGGGAGGACAGAGGAATCCGTGGCTGATATGTAAAATTAAATTAATTATAAAATAAAAAAATACATTGTTGCATTATGACATACCTTTCAGTGCATTATTTCTTGCATTCTTTTTAAAATTTTATTTTTGTTTTCTTCAAGACAGCGTTTCTCTGTGTAATTTGGAGCCTCTCCTGGAACTTTCTCTGTAGACTAGGCTGTCCTTGAACTCACAGAGACCCTCCTGTCTCTGCCTCCCAAGTGCTGGGATTAAAGGTGTGCACCACTAACGCCCGGCGAGATCCAAGGGATTAAATAGTATGTTCTGGTTCACATAACTTATAAATGGAGTTGGAGCCTTAATATACTGAAATTTTAATATATGTGATCACTCTGATTTACTCAGTGTAGGAGTCACTCACTAAAAGAAATAAGGATTATCTTTGACAAAGAGAAAACAGACTGACATTGATATCAGAAAATAAATGAGAGCGTTCTATAAGCCAATGAACAACCAGCTAACAAATCTCAAAATTTGTACTCTTTTCCCCAAGAATTTGAAGTTACATTTATTTATTATTTATTTATTCATTTATGTATGTATGTATGAACATATTTTGAGAAAGGTTTTATACATGGCCCTGGCTATCTTGGACTCACTATGTAGACCAGCCTTGACTGGATCTGACCTGCTTACCTCCGTCTCGTGAGTGCTGACCCACATGCGTTGCGACCATGCTTGGCTGAAATGAATTTACTTAAACAAATGTAGTAGAGTCAAAATCTTTAAGTTAAGGTTATGGTGTCTTATCACAGCAATACAAAGTAACTAGACAGAATTTTAGTTATTGAGAATAAATACTTCATGAAAAATCATGGAAACTTTTCAATACAACAGAACACTAATTTTTAAGAGTCTTGAAATTATGAAAAATGAAAATATCCATATTATTTTTAAAACAGAGATCTTATGAAAGAATTTTTTTCCAGACTTTGCTCGATGTACTCAGATAATAATTTTCTGTTTTACTTTTATCACTAATAATTTTTTTTTACAATTTATTGATTTTTAACAGGACTGTACTCAAGAGTTCAAAATTGTACTGGGAAGCCAATGATGGAGTTCTGGATTTTTAAATAGTGGTAGAAAAAGTTGATATCTAATTACAATTGATATAGTAATAGCCAATACTCATCCAGTGCTCATAGTTCTATATCTTGCCAATTAACAAAATTCTTCCTGAACAGAATGCTCATTGGCCTCTTTCATTCTACTTAAATGGATGAAAGTCAAAAGCTTCCTCTTAGCTTATGTACCAATACTTTTGTTTTCTTATCAACCACTGTCTCAGAAGCTCAAAATTGACTGGTCTTCTCCACACATGATGATTATTGCCTCCCAGGAGCCTTACTTGCTTGCATAAGTTTTACACATGTGATGCAGAAAACTTAGAAGTAAATTCTATCACAGCACTCAAATGAAAGGAAAACTACCAGTTAAAAAAATAGGGTGTGGGTATATGTCTGAATATTGTATATGTATGTATATATACATATGTATATATGTATTTGTGTACTATATTGACTACAAATTGACAGATTTTTTTGTAATGATTTATTCCTTAGACAGTACATAACCTTCACAGAAATATTTTTTGTCATTGAAATAACTTAAGGTAGGATGTTATTAGTATATTTTGATTAAATAATGCAAGAACTAAAGCATAGAAATATCACATGGCTTGTGGGTATTCTGATAGGGAGACAGTGACAGATTATAGCTCTAGATTTTATTAGTTGGTAGAAAACACAGGGTTTTATTCCTACTAGGCCAGCACTCTGCCACTGAAGTACTTGGACAACTTCTCAGATCAGATATTCTAAACCAATAAATATGGGCACTAAGCTCAAGCTCAAGGATTAAACTGTTATGATAAAATTGAAAAATAACACATCAAAAATTTAAAACTATTATCTGATAATTCAAGTACTTATAGTTGTGAAAAGAAATAAATAAAATATATCATATTTATTCCCATTTTGTTATGTTACTTATTACTGTTTTGTCATATAGCATTGTATAATTGCTCAGGATAGAATTTAGTGTCTCTTATTTGGAATAATAAAGAACTAGAATAGTGTTCATAAAGTTAATGACAGATAGAATATTTGTAGATAAGGTAGTTGATAAAAATTTCATAATACAGAAATAACTATAGTATCATTTTGAATTTAGAATAATATTTAGTTTAAAAAGTTAATGTACGGGCAAGAAAGATGGTTCAGCAGTCACTAGTACTGGCTGTTCTTCCAGAGGACACTGGCTTGAGTGAAAACACCCACATGGCAACTATCAAAAGTCTGGAAATCCAGTACTAGGGCATTTATTCTTCAGCAATTTCATACAGGTGTACAATATACTTAGATCATTTCCACCTCCCATGATGTCACCAATTTCTACCAGACCCTGCAAACATATCCTAACTTCATGCCTTCTGTTATAAGACACAGAGTTCAGTTAGTGCTTCCTGTATGTACATAAATGAAGGGCAATCTCCTAGATCACAGGCAATCTACCATCGATTGTACCATGTGTCTTCTCTTCCTCATCAGCCGTCACTTGACAAAAATTCTAGTGGAACAGGTTACTCCCAGAACATTCATGCCACTATTGCAGCAAAAGTTTTTTCTTCACAATCCAGAAACTCTTATAGCTTGTTGGATTCACAGACAGGTAAGAGTGTTCATGATAGGCTTAATTTCTCTAGCATTCTATATAGCACCTTCTGACACTCTGATAACAGGCCACCAATGAGGAAGCTTCTAGGTTAGATTAGTGTCACATTGATTTAAATGTGTGATGGCTTCAGCTGTAAGGTCATACCATCAACTTCTGGCAGGTAAAGAACAAGGTGAACCCACTTATGAGTGAGTTCATACCATGTTTGTCTTTCTGAGCCTGTGTTACCTCACTCAGGATGGTATTTTTTAGTTGCCTGCATACCTCATGATGTCATTGTTTTTCTCTGCTGAGTAGTACTCCATTGTGTATATGTACCACATTTTCTTTATCCATTCCTCAGTTGAAGGGCATCTAGGTTGTTTCTAGGTTCTGGCTATCACAAATAATGCTGCTATGAACATAGTTGAGCATGTGTCCTTGTGGTATGATTGAGCATTCCTTGGGTATATACCCAAGGGTGGTATAGCTGGGTCTTGAGGGAGATTGATTCCCATCCAGTGACTGATGGAAGCAGATGCAGAGATCCACAGCCAAGCCCGAGGTGGAGCTCCAGGAGTCCAATTGGCAAGAGAGAGGAAAGAAAATATGAGTGAGAGATAGTGAGACCATAGTTGGAGGAAGCACAGGGACAAATAGCCAAACTAGTGGAAACACATGAACTGTGAAGCAATAGCTGAGGAGCCCCCATGGTACTGGACTAGGCCCTCTGGATAAGTGAGACAGTTGTTTAGCTTTAACTGTTTAGGAGGCCCCTAGGCAGTGAGACCGAGACCTGTCCTTAGTGCATGAGCCAGCTCTTTGGAACCTAGTGCCTATGCTGAGACACTTTGTCCAGCCATGGTGCAGGGAGGAGGGACCTGCCTCAACTGAATGTACCAGACTCTCCGGACTCCCCAGGGGAGATCTTGCTTGGAGGAGGTGGGAATGGGGGGTTGGTTGAGGGAGAAGGCTAGGAGGTGGGAGGAGAGAGGACAGGGGAATCCATGGTTGATATGTAAAATGAATAGAAAAATCATTTAATAAAAAGAAAAAAAACCAACAAAACCTTATCTCTCCAAACAGTTTAAAATGATAGCAGTGTAGTTTGAACACTAATAACCTAAAGGGATTTATCCTACACCTGGGATTGAGCTTTGGTTTGATTACCTAGAAAGACATTGTGTTTCTAAGATTTCATTTTATCTGTGTAATCTCATCAATATGTTTGTATTTTGTAATTTCATATTATCTAATTTTTTGCTTCTCTGATAGTTTTTGTTTATTTAAAGGAGGCATATTAGTTTTGGGCAAAAGACTTCAATCTGCCTATCTACTTAAGTTATGTATGATTTGAATGAATATGTGACATGTATTTCAAGTAAAAACTATTTAAGTGTTTTATTTTCTTATTAAATAGTGAATGAATTATATGAATTTCTGTACTTGGGGGATATACTAATGAAGATATGCGAACATCGGGAATAAAGTGTTTTTCATCGTAATTCTACTTTCACTTTGAACTATATACTAAGTTAGAACTATATTTTGTGTTTTCAGGTATAGATATCCCTGGGAAAGTTTTAAAATAATTATAAATAGAAATAAGACATTCCTTTTTATCATACAGTATAAATCTCTTGGGTATTCTGTCAAGTTGTTCTTCTGTGTCTCATCACGTAAAGAATGACTAATTTATAATGAGGTATTATATAACTGTGTATTAGAATATGCTCATTAGTAAAAAATCAGGGTTGTTTATATTTTGAAAATACACAAGCAGAAGAATGTATAAGAGGAAGGCATATAAATATCCAGATAGGATTTTTATGGTGTTTTTTTTGCTTGTGGAAGCCTTTAAGACATCCAGCACCTTTTGCTAAAGGAAGCTTTGGTTTAAGAGGACTGAGTTTACTGCGAATGCCCTTTGTGGCACAGCTTTTATTAATCCCTGTGGGTTTTATGGATATATATATATATGTATAAACATATATATGTATATATGTATATATATACATATATATGTATGTATAAACACAGACACACACAAAGACACACACACACACACACACACACACACACACACACATATATACACATGTTCCACTGTCTGATGTCCCCAAAATGGAAGTCTCAAGATAATTGATTTAAATGTTCAGAGCCTTTGATATGAGAAGTGTGGGACCTCAAGAACAGCTCAAAACATTTGGTAATCTGCTATGATGATCCGACGATCCAAAGAGTTCAGTGTACCTTTTTTCCCTGTTATATTTGTTTACAAGAGGTTTAGGCAAGATTACATTCACATGTTATATTTGATATGGGCATAAGGATGCCATTCTTTTGAAATTGAGTTAATAATAACTTTTAAAGTAGAGTATGTGTAAAGTTTATTAACATCTACATTTTAAAAGCATCTATTCCAGTACAATATTATATGGTGGATATAAAAAAGGAGAACCACATTAAAATGCATAGGTGTTATTAATAGAACATATTGGACTATCAAATAAAACACATAGTAAGGCCCTCTAGGATCAGTTTCAGGCCCTTAGCTATTTAACATATTTATTAACAATCTGGATAGAGTGCTGAGAAGCAGATGATTCAAAATTGAGAGGAAAAGCCAACACAATGTTTGAAGATTAAAGATTCAATGAGATCTGGGAATTAATAGGATGGGCAAAGAGTTTCTTAAGTCAGCATTAGCATATTTGTTAGCAAAGGAAGAAGTAAACTGAAATTGAAATTTTAAGTAAACTCTTGTTTTGCATTGGAGAGATTTTTTATCATGTATTCTGGCCCAGACACATCCAGAATATATATATGCATAAATGAACCATGCAGTTATGCACATTATTATTTTAGATATATGTGTGTGCAGTGAGATAAAGAGACAATAAACACCTAGATGTAGAAGAGTGACTGAATCACATTATAGAAGAGCTATGGACATATGATAGACTTTGTCATAAAGTGCTAAAAAATTCAACAGTTAGATATACAACCAGAGGTATGAATGAAATCATGATTTGGGATTAAACCACAGCTGTGGCATAGTTTTCTAGTTCTCCATAAAGAACAAAGTGTCAGTCAGAAAAACATATAGAGACACGTAAAGAGAAGCATCTCTAAATAAATGATATCATGAAACATTTAAGAAGTAAAATGAGGGAGAAATGAATTGCAGAAATTAGGATGAACTGAAAGGAGAAGTTAGTTACTAGATAAAATTGCTTATTATAGAAATTTTAAAATAAAAATTAGAGGCATAATTTTTGAAACACCTAGAAAGCAACAAAATTCAGTCATTTTTTGATGACTATGAGTTCTTTTTTTAATTCATTTTACATACCAACCACAGATCATCCCCATCCCTCCTCTCTTCCCCCCCCCCCCTTCTCCACAGCTGCAGAGAAGCTAGGAAACAAGGAGGACCCTAAGAGGGATGTATAGAACATGTTGGAAAGGGGAAACAGAGGAGATCTCCATGAGTAAACTGGGGATGAGGGTGAGCAGTGGAGGGGAGGGGATGGGGTATGAGAACAGGAGGGAACAGGATTGTCGAGCTGGGGGAGGGATAGAATGGGAGAGCAATGAAAGAGATATCTTGATAGGGTAAGGGAGAAACCTGGTGCTAGGGAAATTCCCAGGAATCCACAAAGACGAGCCAAGATTAGACTACTAAAAATAGTGGCGAGGGTGCCTGAACTGGCCTATCCTGGTTCAGGAAATTCAGTCTTACACATAATACTAAGCCTGTTTTTATGTAGTTGTTTTCCTATTAAACTTCAGATATTTCAGCTTCTATATTGTCACTAACACTTAGGCTGTTTCAGTAAATTTACCATAAGTATTTTGATTTATTTTTTATTACTTTTAGGTATCTCAGCAACTATATTTTACTTTTTACATAACTTGATGGTGACTTCACTATTTGTTTTTATTGAAAATATTTAATAAAGAAGTACAGAAAAAGCAGGCCCATGAAAAATAGGAAGAATCATTATAAAGTTATAGAAACATCAGCCTGGGTATTTTATATTCATGTATTAATGCTATAAATTGAAAGACAAATGTGAATGTTAGAAGCATATCTTCATATCTAATAATGTCTAATGGAATTACTTAAAATTGGATGCTTGAAATTATATAAGCACGCATTTAGAATATCCAGGGCTAATTAAGCATAACGAGTATTAGGGAATGATTAGGAAGTTAATGCAAGGGATTGATTATTTTATAATGCCAAGACAGATATAACTGCTTTGAATATAAACTGATTTTTAGGCTAAGCAAAATACATGTAGATGTGGTGATATTAATTTTCACTTATAGGAAGAAATTTGAATTGTCTATACATATATCTAAAATGTCTTTGTTATTTAAATGACCTAGAGAGAAAAAAATTGTTTCTTTAATTGTTTATTGATTTTTCAAAAATAGATTTTTAAAAAGGGACTACCTTCATTAGAATAAACAATGATATTTAACTGCTGTTTTATGGAAAGATTATTTGATATTTTTATTCGTCCATATGATGAAATTCCATAATTTCTCACCCTCCATTGACTTCTCACTCCTTCTCTCTCCTGTAGATGTAACCAACCATCTTATTAAATAAGAAACACAGAACCAATGCAAAGAAGAAAGCCAAGAGATCAGAGCTAAGAGCCTTACCTGTCTGCTGCAGCTATCCTCTTCAGCCAAGAGAGACCTACTTCCTGTGTGTTTGTCTTTATATAGACTTTCTGTTCTGCCTTCTCATTGGTTGTAAACTCAACCACATGACCACCTTGTCACTGCCTGTTTGTACAGACCTCCAGATCTTCTATGGTTAGTATTGAGATTAAAGGCGTATGTCTCCAATGCTGGCTGTATCCTTGACCACACAGAGATCTACCTAGTTCTGCCTACCAAGTTCTGGGATTAAAGGTGCGTGCCATGAATGCCCAGCTCTGCTATGGCTTGCTATTAGCTCTGACCCCAGGCAACTTTATTTATTAACATACAAATAAAATCACATTTCAGTACAAATAAAATATCACCGTACTCTCCTGTTATTCTTAATTCTTAAAAAATGCCTCAGAGGGCAGTAGAAGCCAGCCAGGCTACCCTGCCTCTCAAGGCGGGCACCAGTTTGATAAACGTATATGTGATGGACTGGTGGGAAAGACAGAGAAAACGAAGTCATGCATGCACTGTTGAGAGAGATGGAACTGGAGGTGCGGCAGTGGTGGTCGGTATGAGAGAGGGCTGAGGTCTACAGTGTAGCAGGGTGGCGTGCAGCAGCCTGAAGCTTAGGCAGATGAAGACTCAGCACCCTGTATGCCCGTGAGTAGAAGGATTGACCTAGCTCTGGGCAGCAATGGAACCCTTTGATGAGGAATGGTTCACTTTCTGAATTGGACCTCATCAAAAGACCATTGCGGTTCATGACGCCACTGGAGGTCAGGTTGGTGGCTGTGGTTCATGCTGCTGCCCGAGGCTGTGATGAAGCCTAAGATCCATGTGGAAGTACCTGATCTGTGCTTCTGACTGAATCCTTGGTTATGACCTCAGGCTTTGCTGCCTGGTGGGGGGGGATTTGGGGGGTCGCAGGTATGCTGATGTCAGCAGCCTATGAAGCCACCTGGGAGGGGGCAGAGCTTGCTGATGTGCATGGCCTGTGCAGACACTTAAGGCTATGTTGAGTCTCATGGTCTGTGCTGCTGCTGAGGGCCGGGGTGAGGTGGTGGTCTTGATACAGCCGGGCTGTGTTGTTGTTGACGTGGCCTATTTTTGCCACCCAAGGCCCTGAGGATATTCTTGGTCAGTGCTGCTGCCTGAAGCCATGTTGATGAGAGAGGGCCATGCTACAGGCCAGGCCCCACATCAATAGTGGCCAATACAGCCTCCTGAGGCCACGTTGATGTCTGTGGTCCATATGGCCACTGAGGTCTGTGTGTGGGTCTGTGGTCAGTGCTGCCACCTGAAAGCCTGGTGATGACTGTGGTTCTATGGCAGCTGGAGCCATGTTCATGCGGACTCTGCTGTCAACAGAAGCTGTGTGAAAGCCCATTTACCCTTGTGCTCACTGACTGTAAAGAGCCAGGAAGTTAACTTTTGTAATAAGAGAATGAATGCAGACACACAGTTGAGAAAAAGAGATGCAGAAGGCTTCTCTGACAACACCTACCTCTCCCAACCTCCTCCCCACCCCTTCAAAAAGTAAAGGCCTTAACACTAAGCCATCAAATAGAACTCTTAAAAAGTGTGCTAAGGATGCTGAAGTGTAGCTCTCCACAACTGATGTCTTCTGTTGGGGGTGTAGGAAGAGAAGGACTCATTTCTATGCAAGGGGCAGGCCACTGGGAGTTTAATCATGCCCCAGTAAATATGTAGATAACATAAATTGGACATGTTTATGTTTTTTAATTTTAATTTTAGTATTTTGGGGGTAGGTCAAAGGGTGGGGGAAAGACTGGGAAGTGCTTGTGATCGGGGTCTATGATGTGAAATTCCCAAAGGGTAAATAAAAATATTACATTGAAAAAAATAGAATTGCCCCTCCTACTTTCATGGCTTCTTTATGTTATGCTATGTGTGTGACCCACTAAAGTTAATCAAAATTTCATTTTCTTTTATATTAAAGATTGTAATATTATTACATCCTTTCCTTTCCCTTCCCCCTTGCTATCTTTCAAATTCGTGACCTCTTTTCATTATTTTTTGTTATATTCATATATATATATATGAATATATGTCATATATAGCAAAATATAGAATATAGAAAATATGTGGTCTGGTCTGTTTGGCCTGTATAAAATTACTTGTATGTATCTTTTCTGGAAGAAATAGTCAATTCTAAGGATAAGTACTTCATTGGTGCTCAACCCTGAAAACATACATATAAGTAACACACAGACTGAGCAAGTTATAGTTAGGGACATATATGTATAGACATATGTGCATGTAATAATGATTAAGGAAAAAAGAGACCATGAATTTGAAATAGAATTTCTCAATGTAGCATGAATTTTAAAAATTAATGACAAAGGTAGGCTTGGGGGTCCAAGGCAGGTGGAAATACAAGCCCTTAGGCTCCCTAGTAAGTTTTAGCACAGACTATATTAAAATAAAGCATAACAAATGAATTAAATTACAAAGTGAAGAGAAATTAACTTGGAGGAACAATGTTTAAAAAACGAATTTGTATACAAAGGAAATATATTGAAAGAGAAAACATGAGAGATACAAATATGAACTTGGTCTGTTTTGGGGGCCCCTGGCAGTGGGACCAGAATCTATCCCTGGTGCATGAAGTGGTTTTTTTTGGAGCCCATTACCTGTGGTGGGATGCCTTACTCAGCCTTGATGCAGCAGGGAGGGGCTTTGTCCTACCTCAACTTGATGTGCCAGGCTTTGCTGACTCCCAGTGAGAGGCCTTACCCTTTCTGGGGAGTGTTTGGGAGATGGATTCCGGAGGACAGGAGAGGGAAGTGAGGAGAGAGAGGGAACTGTGGTTGGTATGTAAAATGAACTAAAAATTTAGGAAAACAAACATATATCAAGACATTACATTTTACTCTATAACCATATATAATTATGAATAGATCAATTAAAAATAATATTGAACATCTATCCTAAACAAAAAAGAAAAAGGAAGGAAGCTCAGCAGCAGCAGCAGCAGCAGCAGCAGAGGCCTGTTTAAACGACTCTGGAAGTTTTGCTGTACATTGCTGATCTTCCGTGGTTGGGTGAACGGTCCTCTTGATGCAGTCATGAAGGGTCCTGGCCAACCTTAGAGCAGGACATGTGCAATGCTGCTAGTCATTTCCCACTTGAAAGGAAATGCCAGGATTTGAGCTGAAAATTGATCTCCTGGGTTAAAACCTTACCTGAAATCTATTTACTGAAGGAGACTAGGTTTACTGTTTGACACCAGGAATAGAAGCATGTCAGCTCCAGGATTATTTCTGTCGCCTTCACATCCTGTCTCCTAGAAATTATCTTAACAATTACAGTTTTATGAGTTCCCTTTACAGATATAATTTTAACTATCTTGTCCAAAGTTTTCTAAAGTATTTTATCTTAAACTCGACAATTAACTTTCTTTGAAATCCAATCCTTCATAGCTTTATGTCAGAATATACTCTTTTTCTTTCTTATCACTATTTTTTTTTTTCCTTCTCTGGTTGCTAGTTAGCTTTAATGCATCAGTCGCATAATTAGTTTAAAAATACTCTTTAAATTTATTCTGCTAAAGATATTACCCTCCCATTACATTTGAGACAAATCTCATTATTAAGTGTACAAGTCTTGTTTCCTCCATGTTATCTGATAGAAAAGATGAGATTATGGTTTAAAAATATCATTCAAATCGGGAAAATTTTATTCACATTGAAATTGAAGTTGGTTTCATTCTAGAAAATTAACTTAGTGAAATTTTGTGATCTCATATTACTTTTGGTGGATATTTAAAAGAATGAAATATTTTAATCTTCTTTTTATCACTCAGCTAAAGATCAATCCTCACCAAGTATAATGCTATACATTTTGGTAACAATTATTTTCAAAGTTTTTATGGGTATTATGTATATGGATACACACACACACACACACACACACACACATATATGCAGATAATTTAAGGAAAAGCTTTTATACAGTATTGCTATGGTAATGATATTGAGTTTTCAGAATGCCAAATATAACAACTACCGAGTAAAAACAGTAAAAAAAAAAAGTATTTCTTTGTATTTAGTATTGTATCATTAAGCATATGTAATATTAGGAGAATAAAACTTGTATGTGCTAAACATCTTGGGTCTTTTCAGAATGTAGTAAGAAAATCTAATAAAAGTATCAAGGAGAAATAGAAATAAAAGCATCACAATTCATGCTTGAACATGTGTTTTCATTTAAAATATATTTGTGTGTACTTATGTGTGTCCAACTCTGACCACCAACTAAAGCCCATAACCTTATTAGTAATATTTTTTCCTGTGGAAAAAATTGGAAAATTAGTAAATATCTGTGAAACCCTATAAAATCAGTATAAGAGCTTATTTGAGTTTATTTTCCCAGAAAGGCAAGAGTCTACAATGCCAGACAGTGGCATGACAGCTCTCAGGCTTGAAACCTGGAGAGGCAAACAGAGATTGCATCATCTTCAATGCCAGAAACAAAGCAGGGAGAGCAAATAGTAACTGTTGCCTTTTTTTTTCTTTTACAATCAAAATTGTTATGGAAAGCAGATTTTTTGCATCTAATCTGATGTGACGATCATTTCTTCTCCACCAACTCCACCCAGATCCTTCCCACTTCCCACCCAACCAAAACCTTACCATTTCTTTCTTCCTCTCATTGGAATACAAAAAGTTATCTACAACATAATAATGACAAAATAAACTTAGATAAAATAAAACAAATAAGCCAGAATAGGACGAAACAAACAAACAGAAGAAATAGAGCCAAGGAAAAAGCCCAAGAAACACATATAGACACAGAGATACACATGTTCATGCACACAGAAATCCTATAAAAAACACAAAACTAGAATCCATACCATATAAACAAAGGGCCTATGAAGTTTTTTTTTTTTTAAACACTTAATAAAGCACTGTGAAACAAAGAACCTCCAAAAATGATACTGAGTTTGTTTTGTGTTGGGCATCTTCTGCTGGGCATGTGACTTTCCATAAGAGTGGTTTGTATCTAGAGTGTGACTCTGTTAGAGAAAACTGTCACTTGTGAGTGGATATCAACTAGAGCTAGCTCCTGGGTTAGAATGGGTGCTTGAGTAGACTTCCACCATCAGCCCTGGGACCCCATCTGGCGCAAACCTGTGCAGGCCCTGTAACTGTGGACATTTTTCTTCGGTAGCCTCCAGGTCCTTTGGTTGTTACACTCATTCTCCTTCCTCTTCTGCAGAGTTCCCCAGGGCCAAAAGAGAGGGAGGGATGGAGTCATTCATTTAGGACTGAGTGTTCCAAGGTCTTTCCCTCTCTGCACATTATTTAGCTGTTGTTGTCTCTATATTTTCCAATCTTCAGCAGCAGCAAGACGTGTCTCTGGTGATGGCTGATCAGACACGGATCCATAATTAGAACAGAATGTCATTAAAAGTCATTTTATTGCTAAGTTCCTTGAGTAGAACAGTAGTATTTGGTTGTCCCACAGGTCCCTGAGCTATTTTGTCTCTGGTTACTGGCCACTCAACTAGTGTTGCAAATCATGTACAACTAGTACAAACATGTATAAATCATCTAGTGGTACAAAATCATGTAGTCAACTTTAACTTGAAGGAGGTTTTGGTTGGTGACTCACACAAAATTTGTGAAACTATTACACTAGTGCATCTTTCATACAGATTAGCATTGTAGATGGAAGGGTGGTAGTAGGGTTGGTCTTAATCTTCCCTTGGTAGCATTTAGCGTACCTTTCAGCACTATGAACACTAGTCATTAGGGGGAATTCTCTAGGTAGGCAACAGCTCAACTTCTTCATGTTCAATGAGTTGTGTAGGTGTTATCTTCTGCAACAGTGCTTTACTATAAATCTGTGGAGAGCAACTAATAACCTTGGGGATACCCTGGGTTGTTTAAGGGTTCCATGGGGCCCCTTTGGTTAGTTTGGTGTGGCTAACTTCATTTTGGAAATTGGAGACTTCATTTAATGACAAGTTGTCACACTGGGGCTCCATCTACTCCATCATTTGGTGATACTACTTAATAATATATATATATAAATCACATTTATACACACACACACACACACACACATTTTAGGAAGCTTCTACACTAGTAAGTCTCTTTATGGCCCCTCAAATGGACCTTAGTTTTAGCTGTCCCTTTATTCCTTCCTCACCCACTTTTCCTCTCTCAGTTTACATTCGATCCTCCTGCTCCACTCACCTGCAACCTCATTCATCCATAACTGTCTAATATAATTCTTCTTCCTACTTGAATTAATCTACTCCTAGTACCTTACACTATTCCTAACCTCAGTAATTGTATGCATTGTAATTTACTTATCAAAGGCTTAACAGCTAACATCCTTACAAAGTGAATACATTCCATATTTATTTTTTGAAGGGTCTGAATGATTCAAGGTTCTCTAGATTCACAGAACTTATGGAATACATTTCTCTTCTCTCTCATAATATATATATTATACATTTATGGGAATTTATTGAAATGTCTTATAGTCTGTAGTCCAACAATAGCTAGTTGTGAATAGAAAGCCCAAGAAGCTAGTAGTTGCTCAGTCCCAAGAGGCTGAGTGTCCCAGCTAGTCTTCTGCATATGCTGGAATCCTGAAGAAGTACACTCCAATGCTAGCGAAGGAATGGATGTGCTGTCAAGACAAGGACAAAGAAGTGCCAATGAATTCAAGGCCATTTCCCACTTTTTCCTTTAGCACTTTCAATATATTTACATGTTGTTGAAGTCTTTGATCCATTTGGGGGTGATTTTTGAGCTGAGCAATAAGTATGAATCTATTTGAACTCTTCTACATGCAGCCATCAAGCCTGACCAGCAACATATGAAAGAGTCTGTATTTTTTCAATTGTGCATTTCTTGCTTCTTTCTCAGAAAGCATGTGTCCTAAATCTCTGCAATTATGCCTGGGTCTTCAATTTGATTCCAATGATCAAAGGTATCTGTTTTTATGGCAATACTATACTGTTTATTATCACTAGAGCATTGCAGTACAACTTGAAATTGGGAGTGGTAAGACTTCCAGCAGTTTGTTTACAGTTTAAGATGGTTTTAACTGTCCCAGGATTTTTGTTTTCCCATATGAAATTGAAAATTGAATTTTCATGTCCCATGAAGATTTGTGTTGGAACTTTGATGGGTATTGCATTGAATTTGTAAATTGCTTTGGTAGGTTGGGCATTTTTTATTATACTAATCCTACAGATCTATGAGCATGGGAGATCTTTCCATCTTCTGATTTCTTCTTCAATTTCTTTCTTCAGTGTCTTATAGTATTATAATACATGTTTTCACTTATTTGATTAGAGGTATATGCATTTGTATATACATATATATGTATAAACACAAACATACACCTAGTATTGTGTTTATAATAGTGATTAAATTAAGAACTCTTTGTGTACATATATATGTGTATATATATGTATATATATATATGCTAGCATGATACATATTGTTTCCTTGATTTCTTTCTCAGTTCATTTGTCATTTGCATTTAGGAAAGTTATTTATTTTTTATATTAATGTTTTATCTTGCCAATTTCCTGAATTTACTTATCAGCTGCAGATGTTTCCTGGTGTGAAGATTTAGAATCCCTTATGTATATAATCACACCACCTGCAAATATAGATGCCTTGATTATTCTCTTGCCATTTGTGTTCCCTTGATCTTATTGCTCTGGTTATGAGTTCAATTATTATATTTAATGGATATGCAGAGACTAGACAACCTTGGCTTATTCCTGATTTAGTGGAAATTCTTTTTTTTTTTTTTTGGTTTTTTTGAGACTGGGTTTCTCTGTGTAGCTTTGCGCCTTTCCTGGAACTCACTTGGTAGCCCAGGCTGGCCTTGAACTCACAGAGATCTGCCTGGCTCTGCCTCCCGAGTGCTGGGATTAAAGGCGTGCGCCACCACCGCCCGGCTGATTTAGTGGAAATTCTTTGAGTTTGTCTTTCTTTAGGTTTTTTGGTTGTGGCTTCCTCTACCTCATATTTGTTATAGTGATGTATGTCCCTTGTATCTCTGGTCTCTCCAGTACTTTTATAATGAAGCAGGTGTTGGATTTTGTTAAGGCCTTTCTTCATCTAATGAAATGATTACGTGGTTTTTGACTTTCAATTTGTTCATGTTTTGGATTATGTTTATAGTCTTACGTAAGGTGTACCATCCCTGAAACACTGGGATGAAGCCAACTTTATCAAGGTGTGTGATGTATTTAATGTGTTCTTATATTCAGTTTGGATACATTTTATTGAGAATTTTTTGCATTCATATTTATGAAAGAAATTGGTCTGCAATTTTCTTTTATTTTGTGTCTTTATGTAGTTCAGGTATCTGGGTAACTGGCACTTTGTAAAAAGGTTTGAGCCATGCTCCTTCTGTTTCTACTTTGTAGACTAATTTGAGGAATTTTGTGCTTAATTCTCTGAAATTTATGTAGACGTATGTGTTCAAACCTTCTGGCTCTGGGCCTTTTTTGGTTAGGAAACTTTTAATTACTACTTCTATTTCACTGGGGGTTATAGGTCTTGTTTAAATTGTTTATCTAATCTTGACTTAACTTTGGTACATGGTATAGTTCAGGAAAATTATCCATTTTTTTATATTTCCCAATTGGATGGAGTATAGGTTTTTAAAATATATCCTCATGATTCTAAGGATTTTTTTTCTATGTCTGTCATAATGTCTCCCTTTCAGTCTCTAATTGTATTAATTCAGATCTCCTCCCTCTGTCTTTTAGTTAAACTCACTAAGGGTTTGTCAATCTTGTTGATTTTCTCTAAGAACCAACAACACTTTGCTTCATTGATTCTTCATATTATTTTGGTTTCTATTTTACCAATTTTAGCCCTGAGTTTGATTATTTCTTGCTATCTGCTCTTTTAACACATCATTTATTCTATTTGTTCTAGGGTTTTCAGGTATGCCCTTATGTTAGTTTTCCTGTTCTAAATGTAAAATGACACTGTGATTAATGACTTTCACTAGTTTGTAGGAAACATAAGAATACCTAACTGGAATTAAATTGCTACATCTTTTTGTACATGAAGTCATGAATCTAAGGTAACAATTAGTAAACAGAATTTGGTTAAGGGTAAAAATATCAAATCATCGTGTCTCTTGTGTTTTTGTAACCACTACTATTTATGTTCACTTCAAATATTTTAAAAATGATTTTCTATTTCAAAAATACTGAATTTTATGAGCTGATTATTTACTCATCATTGTTAGAGATTACTCATACCAGATACTATGAAATCATACCAGGATTTTTTAAATAGCCACAATCTTCTTGACCATAAATATCAGTTCCCACCAGCATGTGCAATCCAGGGGATGTTATACATGAATTACTTCTCAAAAATTGGATAATGGTTAAAATATGGATAGAAAATAACAAAACATATTTAGTTTTAATATCGATAATATTCAGGAGAAATATATTTTGATATCTAATTTTTTAGAAAACATTGACAATAGAGGACATTGTTTGATATATTTCAAATGCAAATTTGCGAAAGGAGACTAACTCCCCCAAGGTCATATGTCTTGCAGCTTTGCAAGATGCTGTTTTTGGCATCTAGGTACCAGGGCTCTGGTACCAGTAGCTCATTAGCTTCATCCATAAAGGAATGGATGCCCTTTAAGAAGAAATAAATGAAAAGTCATTGAAAAGTAGGGCAGAAATTGCTACCATGGATACCAAGCTGGACATAGTGATGTAGTTACATATTTTGAAAAATTGTTGCAAAAAAGTGCAGGAAGAACAAGGAGAAAATGCAAAATGCTGCTGCCAAAGTCTTCCAAGGACAGAACAGTATGACCCTACTTCAATTTAGATCTCTCCCGAAGTCACCCACACCCGTTAGCATGAAGATGCTAGTAATAAATGAGGTTACAGAGGTAGGGAATACAGCAAAACTCTTCTTGAGACAATCGATAGTAATTTTTTTACAATATTTAAATAAGGACAAAAATCAATACATCTTAGAAAGATATCCAAGCTCAAATGTAGCTAAGAGTGGGAATGGCAAAATTAATGAATATCAAGGGCAAACTGCCATATAGAAAACATGAAGGTAAACCAGTAAAGATTTAGCTAGCAATGGAAGAGTAATGAATTCATGTAAATACTGTCCTTTGCTAAGCCCATGTAAGAACTATACTGGCAAAATTAAAGCAAAAACTATTGGATTAAACTTAATAATTATTAAAATAAATAGCATACATGATCTTTACTATGGAAATTCTTACATAATAAGCTAATTTTTAAATATTTCTGCTTTTAATATTTATATGGGTTAGCTTTCTTTCTATCAAGAAAAGTGATGTAAAACAATAAAAGAAAACTTAGAAAATAGAAACATCTTTTTTGAAGGAGACATCCGGGATGTTGGATGACAAATTGTTTCCATACATTTAATACAACTATTATGAGATAATTTTTAAGGTTGTGATTAGCATATATTTTCTCTAAAATAAGTATAATAAAATAGTTACTTGAGTTAACTAAGAAAAATTGTAATATTGAAACATAGGCTACAGTGTGATTTTAGTGGAATGCATAGTTGCAATCACAGAAAAACAAGGGATGGTGAAGAAATTCTCACATGTTTTAAAATGATACTTCAGGTGTCTTTAAGACACATTTATATAAGAAGTGAGAAGTGATCTGTGTTTTGACAAAAAAAATTGTGTTCAAGCAGCCAAAGGTTAAATGGTATTCTAGAAGATTTATTATCAACATTTTTGAGGTGTTGAAAAACTTAGTGAGTTCAGAGATGCAAATAGTTTTTTTTCTATACTGAAGATAAATTGGGGCATCTTTAGAATAGCATGGACCAGGATCTTAATTGTATTATAACTGCAGTTTCCTCTACTCTCTGTGCTATAACAAAATAAACATGGAATCACTTGAGGAAAATAGTTAATATGTATAAGAAAAAGAATCCTTTTTTCACATATTTGCAATCTATTTCCTATTCTTTACTCTCTACTAAACAGAATTTTTTTATAACTGTTCTATTTAAAAAGTAAAGATGTGCTGCAGGTAACATAAAGACAATTTCTTTTTATAAGTAGCCCTAGCTGGCCTGGGTCTTGCTAGGATGTCCTTGAACTGACATAAATCAGACTGCCCCTGCCCATCCAATACTGGGATTAATGGTGTGTGCCACCACATCATACCTGTAAATTTGTAAAAATTTAAATATAATAATATGAGATATTCAGTTTCTCAGTTGCACTAGCCTCCTTATAAACATGTTCTATTTTTTCTTTTCTTTTATAATTTTTTTATTTACTTTACATACCAACAACAGATACCCCTCTCATTCCTCCTCCTGCTCCCCCTATCCCCACTTTCCATTCTTCTACTTGCCCCTCATCCCCTCCTACAACAGGGTAAGTACTCCCTCACATGGGAGGATAGCTAAGTATATTCAGTTGAGGCAGGACCAAGACCCTCCTGGGTGCATCAAGGTTGAGCAAGGTATCCAACTATCGGTAATGGGATCCAGAAAGCCACCTCATGCACCAGGGATAGATCCTGATCACACTGCCAGTGGCCACTCAAACAGATCCAGCTACATAACTGTCTCCCACATGCAGAGGGTCTAGTCTGGTCCCATGCAGGTTCTAAAGTTGTTGGTCTGAAGTTTGTAAGTTCCTTTGAGCTTGGTTCAGTTGTCTATGTAGATTTTTCCCCATTGTGATGTGACCCCTACATATAATTCCTCTTCTTTCTCTTTGACTGGACTCCTGGAGCTCAGCCTGGTGCTTAGTTGTGGATCTCTGCATTTGTTTCCACCAGTTGCTGGATGATGGCTCTATTATGACAAGGCAGTCACTAATCTGATTACCAGGGAAGGCCAGTTCAGGCACCCTCACCACTATTGCTAGTAGTCTAACCTGGTGTCATCCTTGTGGGTTCCTAGGATTTTCCTAGCACCAGGTTTCTCCCTTACCCCATAATGTCTCCCTTTATCAAGATATTTCTTCCATTGCTCTCCTACTCTGTCTCTCTCCAAGCTTGACCATCTCATTCCTTCATGTACTCATCCCCCATCTCCTCCCCTCGATTGCCCCCTCTCATGCCCAGTTTACTCATGGGGATCTCCTCTATTTCCCCCTTTCCAAGGTGATCTGTATATCACTCTTAGGGTCCTCCTTCTTTCGTAGCTTCTCTGGAGCTGTAGGTTGTAGTGTTATTATTCTCTGCTTTACCTTTAGTATCCACTTATGACTGAGTACATAACCATGTTTTTGTTTTTTAGTCTGGGTTACCACACTCAGGATTTTATTTTCTAGTTCCATCCATTTGCCTGCATATTTCATGATATCATTGCTTTTTACAGCTGAATAATACTCCATTTTGTATATTTACCACATTTTCTTTATCCATTCCTAAGTTGAGGGGCATCTAGGTTGCTTCCAGACTCTGGTGATTACGAAAAATGATGATATGTACATAGTTGAGCATGTGTCCTTGTGGTATGATTGAGCATCCCTTATCATCCCGCTATATGCTAGTGATGCCCAAAACATGTCAGGCAATAGTCTTTCCGAGCATCACTGATGAGGAGAAGGGACAGTGGATAGAAAGGTAGAAATATAATATTGAGTGAAATAACAGGGGTCTCTAGACATCCTTAAATGTTAAGGCACAGCAATTTCTGAAATGGCTAAGGTGACACCATCTTGATCTTGTCCTGATTTCATTTTTTGTCTTCTTTGATACTCCACAGTCTCCCTGACCTCCAACAGCAACATCTGCCTGTGCAACAGTTTAGGGACTGTCCAAGATCCTGACCTTGGTCTAGAATATTAACCAGAAAAAAAAAGATGTTTGTTTAGGTTAAAGAATAAAACAAAAATAAGAAGTGTAAATCAAAAGTAATTGTCATGTAGTAGTCTGAAAATACCTCTAAGTTCTAACACTACCCCGAACAACACACTAATGTAATTGTGGTTTTTGTCTTTTAAAATCCTGTACCTCTGAAACTTCAGTACCAAGAAACTATGGGGCATGAGCCACTGTTCTTGGTGGCCAGCTAATAAAAAGACTTATATATTTTAACTTGTTTAATTAGCAGGATTCCATAACTATCTAGCATGGATCATTTCAATCTTGATAATATAAAATGTAAAAATTAAAGTTGGAAAGCATGATGCATCATTTTGGTATATGAGAAAATACAAAGGAAGATGTGATTCTCTCAACTGATTCAACTTTTTTGTTGTTATTTGGCATTATAGGACCTAGTCTTCCTGTAATGCAGATATGTAAAGGTAGATTTAGTCTATGAGAAGATTTGACTTTCTTATATGTCTCTGATAAACATTTCTTTGCAGCTGTAGTTGTTTTTGTTTTGGTTTTTTTTATTAGTTAATTAATTGATTTATTTTGTCCCACCTAGTCATGTTCCCCACCCAGTCCTTTCCCCAGCCTCTCATCCTCCCCACATCAATTTCTCCTCCTTTCTCTTCAGAAATAGGCAGGCCTCCCATGTATATCAACCAGCCATAGCATATCAAGTTGCAATAAGACTAGATACCTCCTCTCTTATTAAGTCTATACAAGGCAACCCAAGGAAGGGTCCCAAAAAGCAGGCAACAGAGTCAGAGACAGCCCATGCCGCCACTTTCAGGAGTTCTGCAGAAAGACCAGTTCAGTCTTGTAACCTATTTGCAGAGGGCCTAGGTCAGTCCCATGCAAGCTATCTGGTTGACAGTTCAGTCTCTGTGAGCCCCTATGATCTCAGGTTAGTAGAATCTGTGGGTTTTCTTATGGTGTCCTTGACCCCTCTGGCTCCTAAAATCCTTCCTCTGCCTCTCCTACAGGATTCCCTGAGCTCTGCCCAATGTTTGACTGTGGTCTGTTTCCATTAGTTGCTGGGTAAAGGCTCTCTTATAGCAATTGAGCAAGGCAACAATCTATGAGTATAGCAGAATATCAGTAGGCATCATTTCATTGACTTTTTTCTTTGACGGTCATGTTTAGGTCTATCCTAGGTCTCTGGGCTGTTCAGCCTTGGCTCCTGTCCCTGCAGAAAGGGGCAGGGGTGGGCTTCCTCTCATGGAATGTGTCTCAAGCTGGACCAGTCATGGTTTGGCCCCTCCCACAATTTCTGTGCCACCTGTATGCACTCCAGTACATTACACTAGGTTTCTAGCTTGTCCTAGACATGCTTCCCTGATTCCATTTGGCTCTCCAAGTACTCTCTCCGTCCATTTTCCCCCACATGATCTTTCCTGTTCCCATGCCCACCAACCTCATCAAGACTCCTCCACCTGCTGTCCACCTGTTATGTCTATTCTATATCACCCTTTACAGTGAGATCCATGTGCCCCCTGGACCCCTTGAATCATCCTTGTTACTGAGCTTCTTTGGATCTATGGATTGTAGCATGAGTATCTGTTACTTTATGGCCAATATTTACTTATATATGAGTACATACAATGTTTGTCTTCTGGGTCTAGGTTACTCTACTCAAGATGATCTTTTCTAATTCCATCTATTTGTTGGAAAATTTCATGATGTCATTGTTTATAACAGCTGAGTAATATTCCATTGTGTAAATATACCACATTTCTTCATCCGTTCTTTGGTTGATGGGCATCTAGGTTGTTTCCAGTTTCTTACTATTACAAATAAAGCTGCTATGAACATAGTTAAGCAAGTGTCCTTATGATATGTTAGAATGTACTTTGGCTTTATGCTCAGAGTTGTACAGCTGGGTCTTGAAGCAAGTTGATTCCCAAATTTCTGAGAATCTGCCATATTGATTTCCAAAATGCCTATATAAGTTTGTACTCTCACCAGCAAAGGAGGAGTGTTCCACATCCTCTCCAGGATGAGAGAGATATTTATCTTTTTCTCAAGTTCAGTTTCAAATTCTTCTTCTGTAATGAGCGGTTCTGTGGCAAACTTATGTAACTTGATGCCAAATTATTCCAAGGTGTCCTCTTTTGTCCCCTTAAGAGCTTTCTCCTAACACTTTCTCCCATTTGATTATCATTATACCTCCCATGCTTTTTTCCTGTTAGCCATGTATTGTTTCATAATATTTTTAATATATGTGATATGCTTTTTGCAGACATGGTTCAATAAAGAATGAAACGAAACAAATGTTTTAAAATATTAATTATATTTAATCTTGATAAATGCTCATAAATATCAATTTTATGTCACATATTAGACATCTAAATATTAAGAAGGGTGCTAATTATTGTATGTCACTTTCATCTCAATGGAAAAATAACCTCCTGAAGGAAAAAGGGGAGATGGTGAGTCTCAGGACATAAATGAAAAGTCATATGTCTGGGAGCACAGAAATTAGCAAGATTCCTGTAGGCTACATCCCAACAACAAAAAAATATTGCTGTTGAAGGAGACTCACCAGCTGGATTACATTGAGAAGATACATTCAGACAGATGTGGAGCTGCCTGAAGGCTGTGTAGAGGTCTCTCCAGTTTCATCTTTGCTGAGTTCTCACCAGCCTTTGGAACTGGCTCATGCAAGATGCAGTTTCTTTGGAACTGGCTCAAGGATGATGCAGTTTCTTGTGAGTGCTCCTCACTCCTGCAATGTAACCCCTCACCCATACTTTCGTTAGTAACAGCAATGAAAATTCATTGGCTCACCAAGTTAGACATTGTTGCAGACCACTTAAGTTTACCCTTGTCCTCTTTTTAGAGTGAATAAACATGTGTTGAATCTCTTCTGAAATAAATGTGTCACACAGTAGTGACATACTCTACTCTGCATCCTACTGCTTTAATGCTGGTGTTTTCAACTACATAGTTTATAGTTAGCTGTTGATGCAATGAAACTGAGTTGAGTGTCCAAAAATAGACTTTTGACATTTATTAAATCATAAATTATTATGTTTAATGGGAAGGATTTAAGACAGAGTTTCAGATGTGAGAAAATAATGTCTTAAAGTAAATTGAATTCGACTATGAAATTGCTAGCAGTGACATATGCAGAAGATTGAAAGAAATATGCTAACACTGTTACAGTTCATTAATTGTTACAGTTATTATGCTGTGTTTACCTTTGTACATTTTACAGTGTCAGAATAGATTTTTATTTCATAGTTAAGTGAATATATACACAATCATGCCTCAGACACAGTTTAAAGATAGAAAAATAATGAGACATGATATAGGGATTTCTTTGTAAGAATATGTACTTTTAGATATGCTTGTAAGCAATTATACTGTCATCATTTCAAAAGTTATGCTTAATTTTGATATGTCGTTTTAAAAAAATAATGTTTACTAATTAGTGATACAAGCAAGAATTCAAAAAAACTGAAGCAGAAATAAAAGCATATATGATCTTTTTCTTTTTAAGTCTAATTTCTGCAAGTTTATTGTTATTTTCATGTGTGTTCTTAAAAACACAAATTGGCCGGGCACAAAACTACACAGAGAAACCCTGTCTCGAAAAACCAAAAACAAAAAAAAAAAAAACAAAAAAAAACAAAAAACAAAAAAACAAAAAAAAAAAAACCCAAAACACAAATTGATTCAATAACAATAATCAAGATTTTGACTCAAATAAACTCAGTGTGCTTGGTATTAGCTTCAGTTCCTCCTGTGACTAATAAGCGCTGTGGTGATATTTTATTGGTGCTGAATTGTGATATTTTATTTGTATGTTAATAAATAATGTTTGCCTGGAGATCAGAGGTCATAGCCATAAACAGAAGGCAGGCAGTGGTAGCACATGCCCTTAATCCGTTCACATGGCAGGCAGAGTCTCTGTGTGTTCAAGGACACAGCTAAGCATGGTGGCACATGCCTTTAACCCCAGTACCAACCATAGAGACCTGGAGGTCTGTATAGTCAGACAGACAGTGAGGAGGAAGTGATGTGGCTTAGAGCCAATGAGAAAGCAGAACAGCAAGGCAATAAAAATGCAGGTTAGACAGGAAGAGGCTCTCTTGGTAAGCTAAGATTAGTTGGTGGCTATTGCTCTGATCTCAGCGGCTTGCACCTCTGTATTTGGCTCTGTATTTCTTATTTAATAAGACTGTTTAGAAATTCATCTACAGAGCACTTCACCTTGTCCATCAGCACTGGTTGCCATTATCTGCATTTCTAAAGTTTAAGAACCCATGTGGTCCTGTATGTTGTACACTCTGTATGACTTTCCCATGGGTGTCATTCCTGAATGGGTCTTAAATTCTCTAACCTGGAGATATCTAAAAGTAAGGAAAAGCATATTGACTTCAGAAGACAGATGGACATAGATGTTATAAACAGAGGTAGAAGTATATAGAGACACAGATAGGCACAGACATTTCCTGTTTGGAGGTTCTGCTCAGCTTCTAGACAAGAGTCAGTGTCTCTCTGCCTCTGTCTCTGTCTCTGTCTCTGTCTCTGTCTCTGTCTCTTTTTGTCTGTCTGTCTGTCTCTCTCTCTCTCTCTCTCTCTCTCTCTCTCTCTCTCTCTCTCTCTCTCTCTCACACACACACACACACACACACACACACACACACACACAACTTATTTCTTTGAAAAACCCCAAGAAATGATTCTGCAGACTGGAGGGAGGATCAATGTCAAAGTCAGCTTGAGCTATATAGGAAGAACATATGTCAAGAAAAAAAAATGTTAAGGAAAGACAAAGTGAACCAAACCCTAGGTAATGCAGGGAATGTAACTCTGGGGCTCTTTTGTATAATGCACATCACATTGGGATTTAGATCTGTTTATTTTTGGCTGCTGAGGAGAAAACAACACTAAAAATTCTTTCCTGACAAGTTATTAAATTAACATATATTACTGTATTTTTATCTGTGAAAAAATAAATGAAATATGTTATAGTGGAATTTTTATGGAGAAATTTGAATCACAGTAATTATATCATAATGATCTTATCACTATTTTGACAATGCAGCACCTCTAGATCAACTGCTTAAAATATTTTTAAATGTGAAAGTTTTAAACCCAAGAATATTTTAATATTCTCCTCCTATATCAGATTGGAATACAAATTACATATTACTGATAATAAATAAGATATTGTATTTTAAAATGATTCTTTGCTACACAAATCCTTTTATCATTTATTAAAGCTGAAAAAAAATTTGTGTAGCAATGACATGGATGCTTCCTTTGTTTTTAGATATAGGTTTAAATATTGGCTGAATGTTTTATAATATAGTGTGCTGAGTATCTTCAACATTTTTAATATTTGGGTTTTATAATCATTAATGCTGAGAATATCTTCTCATGCTAATATACACTATAACAGAAGGGTGTGTAGCACCCTTCTGAATTAGAAATTCAGCTTAAGAGCAGATATTTCAATCTTAATAATTAGTCATTCTAATACAATATATTCCAAATGAATAATAATTTGTTAATTTTTTTTAGCTTGTGGGATGGTGATAAGAAAACATTACATCTCTTTTCCCCCATAACAAAACTATTTCATTTCTCTAGGAGCAGACATTTTGCACGTACTATGTCAACATGAACTCAAAACATAACATAGCCTCGAATTTGAGCCTAGGTGCTTCTGTAAGTTTCATTGGCATGACATGGCATGGTTGCATGCATGGTGCCAAGTGCATATTCTGCGTGTTCAGAATCAAGGCTACAATGAAATCACACAATGACTGATGAATGTGTTCTTCCTGAAATATCTCAGGTTCAGTTTCATTTCACAGTTAAGTTTCAGTTAATCTTAGACCACTATCCAGTCTGAAAATCTGTATTATTTTTCCAAGCTTTCCCAAAACCCACATTCAGCTATGTGACTCCATAAAGATTGTCATCCATATGTCAAGAAGCTGGAGTCGAACCTGAAGCTGCTGTGAGGTTGCTCAAGAAGAAAAGACATCAGTGTTCTTAGCCTGTGCTGGACCATGCATGGTGCAAGTCAACCCTGACAGGCAAGATATTCCTACTTTTGCAATATTGGCATGACCGTCTGGGGTAAATTAATTACTTCCTTATTGGATTTAAATTCTGTTTCACGGGAGAAAATTCCTTTCCTGGTAATAAATTCCTGGTCAAAGTCAATAGCTTGGTGGTCATAAACTCGAGAATAGAACCACGATTGTCGTGTTGCTTGTCAAGTTCCAGTAGATGGTTCCACAGGCAGACACATATGAGCAATATCAACTTCAGTTAACAGGTTATCAAAAACAGACAAATGAACAACAGGTTGTGGAGGGGTTAGATGGGAGGATTTGAGGGGATTTGAATGAGGAGATTAGGAGTAGATAAGATCATATGTCATTTTATATGTTTATAAAATTTTCAAAAGTAAAAGAAAATTATTTTTAAAGATGCTGGATTCTAGATTGAGTGCAGGAAAACTTGGCACTTATAAAAAAAGGAAAGGGCAACATTTTTTAAAATAAATTTTTTTTTATGAAGAGATTTTCTATTCTTTTTACATAACAACCACAGATCCCCTGTCCGTCCTCCTCCCAACCCCCAGCTTTTCCTTCCGAATCCACCCCTCATTCCCACCTCCTGCAAGGCAAGGTCTCCCATGGGGAGTCAGCAGAGCCTGGTACATTCAGTTGAGGCAGGTCCAAGCCCCTCCCCTCCTGCACCAAGGCTGTGCAAAGTGTCTCTACACAGTTCAAGCAAAATAACAGTCTCGCTTATCCAGAGGGCCTAGTCCAGTACCACGGGGGCTCCTCAGCTATTGGTCCACAGTTCATGCATTTCCACTAGTTTGGCTAGTTGTCTCTGTAATTTTTCCAGTCATGGTCTCAATATCCCTTGCTCATAGAATCCCTCCTCTCTCTCATCGATTGGACTCCTGGAGCTCTGCTTGGGACCTGGCCGTGGATCTCTGCATCTGCTTCCATCAGTCACTGGAAGAGGGTTCTATGATGACAGTTAGCGTATTCAGCCATCCCATCACCAGAGTATGACAGCTCAGGCACCCTCTCAACTATTGCCAGTAGTCTATGGTGGAGTCATCCTTGTGGATTCCTGGGGACCTCCTTAGCATTCTGTTTCTCCCTATTTCCATGGTGTCTTCATTTATCATGGTATCTCTTTCCTTGCTCTCCCACTCTGTTCTGGTTCCAGTTCGAACCTCCTGCTCCCCTAAGCTCTCATCCTCCATCCCTTGCCCTCCATTACACCCCCACACTCCCAGTTTGCTCATATAGATCTCATCCATTTCTCCATCACTGGGCAATCCATGCACTCACTTGTTGGTGATAAGCAAAGCTGCCTAATTGGAATTAAGTATGACTGAGCAGGAGGGAAAACATGCTGATACTGAAAACCTAGCCAACTTCCCAGCATTTGTGAAATCATGGGCATTAGCAATAATCTACTACTGCCACTTTAATAGATCACTATAATTTATTATTGCCCCAGAAATGCTATTCATATACTCAGAAGTAACTGTAGCTACCACCTCTCATCAAAGAACATCTAGAAACAATGTAGAGATCAAGGGATTTGGGGAAGACCAGCTCCAATGTATACATCTGCATCAGAGCTACTGCATCTATGGCTCAGGGAGCATCACAGAAAACAGGGTAGAAAGATTGTAAGAGAGAGAATACCGAGAAGCCTGGGCTTATTGAAGTGTAGCGCCTTTTATATCTGTTCATCTGTCTTCTGCTTCCTTTTCATTTTGGTATTTAAATAAACCAACAATGCAAATAAGTCATCGTTAGCTCTAAAAATTATCTACTAAATATGATACTGGTAATGTAATTCACACAGATTCATTAAACTAATAATTTGACATTTCTTTCTTTATTAGCTCTCTACATTATACAATTAATAATTTTATTAATTGTTTGTAATTATTTTTAAATTATTAGCTACACTAAAACCTTACCATTTGTATAATAACTAGTTACCTTAATTTTTCTACTTTCTCATAAAGTTTATATATGTATATATACTTACACATACACACACACACATACACACACATACATACATATATATATATATATATATATATATATATATATACACATATAAACTTCCTGTCTAGATTTTTATGTTATGTTCACATATAAGTGTAACTTCTGGAAAAAATTAGCATATTGAATATGTTATTAGTAAGTTATTATACTCAATTAAAATTATGATACGGAATTTACATAATATAAAACATTTATCCAGCATCTTTTAAGCAAAGAGTTCTTAATTTGATCACTATTATACACCCAATACTTATGTGATGAGATAATAAATCATCTAATGTTCATATAGTTCAGTTTCCCTTCTTATTTAATTGAAATTGATTAGAATTGGGATAGAATTTTTTATAAGCACCAGAAATTCTAACAGGCTTATGTGTTGTAGAGTTGTTTGCTTGGTGTTACAACTGCAATCTTTTCAGATGTTTGGTACCGAGAAATTTCATTTGAATTCTACTTATAGTAATGCCTTTTCTTAGTTAAAGACATATTTAATATTTTCAATTAGAGGAAAACATAATGACATTTATTTGTGATTGGGCAAGTAAAATTGGGTTTAATTAATAAATTATGTTTTCATATTTCCCTTTTTTTTGGTTGACTACCAAACATACTATGGTTGATCTTCTTTGCACCAAGTTGCATTAACAATCTGAGTACTTCCATAATTTAAACAGCAAAAGAATTTCAAACACACACTTTTTTCTTGCACTTAACAACTTAATACATTTAAGTATTAAGAATTTAGTGATATTAATGCATAATTGTCAATCTATTGACATGTTATAGGAATTACATTATAAAATAATAAGCTAAATCAACTCAGAAATTAACTCAGAAAGAATAACTTTAGTAATTAATAACTTTGAAAAAAACTATATATAATAAAACTTTTGAGATAGAAGAGAATACAGAGTTCAGTTGTTATGTTGTCCTAGAGTGGACACTGCTGTTTCCCTTTTTAAGTAATTATGAGACCAATTTACTAGAAAACAAAACTTAATGGAAAGTAGTAGATTCTACTTATGAATGAAGTTGTATATATGCCCATGCAACTTTTGACTTCATTTTCATATTACAGAAGGCAGCGGGGGAAGGTAGTACTCACTTTAACCTATAGCACTTGCGTATTTCTGCTTTTTTCCATCATCATCATCATCCTCCTCATCATCATCAGATATCCATATTTCTTGAATATAATCACCTTCCAAATGTTCCATGTTCTCAGATAGTTGCATGAGTGATTAAGTTTCAATGTAAAATTTTAAGGTTGTACCGTCATTCACATCACAGCCTCATCTTTTTGAAGCAGTCAATCTAACTCCGTCACAGTTAAATTTTTGTAAATATTCCCAATAACTTAATTTGAAAGTTCAGCAGTTAACTGATTTTTGATATATTGTTAGTTTATTATACATAATAGTTTAAATAACATTCTGAAGAAAAACTCATCAAACTTCACACAAAACAAGTTTCTACATCACAGTTGTAAGAATTATTATCAGTATGTCACAATATGATTATCTTTCAGTCAATGTTTTGGTAATTTTATGTCCAAATCAACACATTCATGAGCTCCCTGTCTTGGTTTGAGATACTCTAGAATTAGATATCGAAAGTGCAAACTCTTTATGCTCTCTTTTGTCCTCTTGTAATAGAGTGTGGTCACATCTTAACAAGAGCTTATGTTCTTGTGTTCATATTTACTCCCATGAATTGGAAAGTGAAACAGTTTAGTTATCCTGAGGTTCTTGTTTTGTTCATCCCAGCAGCCCTAGATCAGTTGTGTAGAAAACTTCAGCATTTATTCCTTAATAACTCCGGGAATAAAAGATTATACCACTGGAGACAACTCTATGGGTATCGGGATGTATGGAGTAAGACTGCCACAACTGAACAACTGGGTGGTATAAGCAAACAAAATACAAAAAACATCCCCTCTTGTCTTTGCTCAGTTCCTACTTTCAGGTTCTTAACTTGAGTTGCTGCCCTGGATTTTCTCCATGCTGAACTATAAGCTGTAAGACGAAATAAACCTTTTCCTACCTAGTTGGGTTTGGTCATGATTGTTTATCTCAGCTACAGAAATCAAACTAGAACAATATCCCATGAAAGTAAAGGAAAGCAGCAAAGATGTATATATTTGTTCAATAAGTAAAGAAAATTTAAATTCATACAGATACAGACTGTGCGGCTAATCCGCTTGAATTAACTAAAATCCAAGCATCTGGGTACACCTGTGAGGGATTTTTTTTTGATAGGATCATTGAGGTGGGAAGACCCACCTGAAATCTGAGCTGCACTTTCTGCTCACAGCCCACAAAAAAAAAAAAAAAAAAAAAAAAAGGACCTGGAAGAAGAACAAAATTGCTCATATCTCTCTGGCAGTTTTATCTCAGCGCATTGTCTACAGAGGCCAGAAGGTCAGATCTGAAGCTGGAGGTAAGATGATTGTGAGTGGTAAAAGCTCTTACTAGGAAGTAAACTATAATCTCTAAGAGTAGTACTTGCTTTAAACTGATTAGCAATCTCTGTAGCCCCTGATGAGGACTCTTATTGACTTAAGAAGCAACATTTTAAATAAGAATTATTTAATAATTTAATAAAAATAAATTTAAATAAAGTTTAGTAAAAATAAAAATTTTCTTAAAATTTATAATATAAATTATATAGATACACACTGAATAAATGATATTAAAGCAGAATGATAGTGAAGGAGCTGTGTCACTGTCGGGGCCTTCGCTAGCATAAACAAATAAATGAACCTGAACAGATACTCCAAAAGCTATTGTTACAAATGCCTTACTAGTCAATTTGATATTACTTATAAAAATTTAGAAATTTTAAAAATAAAGATGGTGCAAAAAGAGAACCTTCTCCAAAAGTCTTTGCAAATACATATTTAGAAATTAAAAAGAAGAAAATATTCCTTTAATGTTGGTATTTTGATATGATATCAAAGGGTTTTTTGTCTTATATGTACGATGCATATGTGTGTGTGTGTGTGTGTATGTGTGTGTGTGTGTGTGTGTGTGTGTGTGTGTGTGTATGTGTGTTTGTAAGAGTGTGGTGTGTGTCTTTATGAATACAGACCAGAGACTAAGGCCTATTTTCTTACATTAGCCTCTTCCTTATTTTTGGGTTCAAAGTCTCTCACTGAAACTAAAACTAGCTGACTCAGCTAGACTGACTGGACAGTAAGCTCTGAAGATCCATTTGGTCCCATCCTCAGTGCTGAATTTTAGATACGTGCCACTGTGCCTGACTTTTAAACTTTATCCACCTTTTAGGTTAAAAACTTAAAAGAATACATATATCATTAAAGTTCATTCATGAAAAGTGGCTGTAAGTGAATGTTATGAAGAATCTGAAGATATCTATTTCTGGGTGATTGTGTAATATAAAATGTATTAGTATACGTATGTCTGCATATGCACAGATATACATAATTGAACTAAGTAAATAATGAAAAAAATACAGCATTCTTTCAAGGAAAGTTTTTAATGAGACTATTCTTAACTAGTCTGGAATAACATAAACATTAACACATTTTCAGTATTTTAATTAGATTACCCAGTTATTGTACACTAAATACATGATATTGTGATCAACTTAAACAAATAAGAATGAGTTAATTTAGTTGCCATATAATTATGTCAACAAGGAAAACAATAAATGTGTTTTATTGCCCTAGTTAATATGTTAAACTTGAAAGAAATTCAAACAATTAACTGGTATTTAACAAAAAACTATTACTGAGTTGATTGGATATCAATTAATTGCCAAAAATTACCATGTTTATTGTCATTTACTTTACTATAGTGGTAATTATTTAGAAAGTTTCTAATTGTTGTTATATCTGATGTTTTAATTTTAAAGAAGAGCTACTTTGATATACTTAACGGTGGGGTAGATTTACTTGTTAACAAAATGGTGGGGTAGATTTGCATGTTAACAAAATGTATAGATTTACAGAGTAAATCTCAATCTATAGGAATATAAATTAAAATCTGACACCAGGAGCATATGAAGTGTGTTTCAATATATGTATTGTGGTTATATCCAGAAGAATTTTGACTTTCATCCGCTCATCTTTTTAAAAGTATAAATACAGTTGGAAGCCAATGAAGTGAGAGGTAAAAGAGGTCCATTTGTTCTATCTTTGGTAGAGCTCAGGTCCTCCTCTGCATGGTGTGGACTCATATTCTTCTACTTAATCCTACAACCTGAGTTATCATAAAAAGTGTATGCATCTGACATTACTAAGTTATCATAGCAATGTAGAATGTGTGTGCGTGTGTGTATGCATGTGTGTGTATGTGTGAAAAATTTTAACAAAACTAGCCACAAGTATTCTAGAATAATATAAACATTAACACTTTGGGTTTTCTTTTTCTTTCTCTTTTCATTTTTTTTTGAAACAAGTTTTTTTTTTTCTGTGTAGCCCTGGCAGTCCTGGAACTTGTTCTGTACACTAGACCTTGACTGAGAGATTTGCCTGCTTCTACCTCCTAAGTGCTGAGATGAAAGGCATGTGCTACCAGCACCCAGCTGACACTTTTCAGTATTTAATTATATTTCACAGTTTTGTACACTAAATTATATATATATATATATATATATATATATATATATATATATATGTATGTATGTAAATTTGGTGTACATCTCTAGTATACAGTTTTTGAGGCTTTTCAAAATCTTAATGAAAACCCAAACTGTCCATACTACTTGCAAGATCAATGAGAAACTGAATTTGTGAGACTTTCTGAATCACAGCTCTTTTTTCTTCATGTTAATATGTTTTCTAATTGAATATCTCTGCCCTGCAGACTTTTATAGATTCTGACATATTCATCCATACTCCTTTATTCTAGTCACAAATTTACAGTCCATGGAGACAAAGCAAAAACAAAGCACGTGGATATCCATAACCATGTTGATAGAAATCAGGTCTGAAGGCATCTGTGCATTAGGAACTGACCATCTAGGTGCTTCTCTAATATCCTATATAATATGACAAAATCATAGGCAGATAAAATAAGAAGTAATGATCAATTAGGAGTTTCAAATTTATTGTTTATATGGAGCCTTTGTTGAATGATCTTTCCTACTCTATAATAATTAGATATAGTTATTTTTCATGAAAATAATCCAAATTATAGTAAAAGTAATTCATTTTTGCTTACTTTCTCTATTAAGTTTTCTGCTGGACAGAAATATCAGTACACTTTTATCTATCACTATGGGCTATAGCTTTAATTACCAATTTACAGACAAATAAGAAATTTTAAATCTGTAAGTCATTCACTAGGTAAATACTCACCAATCATCTATTTAACTTTATTTTCATCAATATACTTCAAATTCAAAAAATGAAAGATTTTTAATTAAGCCCAAAGAATCAGACTTCTAAAAGGGTAGCATTCAATTTGCCAAAGAAAACTATTTACTATTGAGTAGTTTAGAATTAAAAAATAGATACTTTTATAATATCATCATGTATATATTTGAATCTATCATTAACACAGCTTATACTACTGGCAAAAGATTTTTGCTTTGGAAACTTAAATTATATTGCTCACCATATGCGTTCTCATCTAAGTGAAATACCTCATCTTGCCTTTGACTCTAATACATATTTGAGCAGTTTACTTGTTATGTAGATTTTAATGACAGATCAGTTGAGACCAACTCTTTGAAGTTTAGGCATCAACCTAAGTAATGACAGAACTGGCTGTCAATACCTAATTGCTCTGCTTGTCAATGAAAGTCCCTTCATTTAAGGTTATAAAGTAGTTAACAACACAAACTATTGTTTATATATTGGAATATTTTATAAAATTAATATTTTTTAATATAACATTTGTACTGTTCTTTAAAACACCTCCAAGAATCTCTGCAATTTTCTGTCAAACAAAAAGAAAAATGCTTTACAAAGATCTTCTAATCCTTGATATGGGTTGTTGTTCAGTCTAAGCTCTCACATTTGAAGCATATTACAAAGGCTAGAAAGCCAATTCATAGCAATAAAGACCTTAGATGAAGTTAAGTGTGGCCAACTGTATAAAAGCACGGTAGAGAAAGATTATGTTCTTGAAATTTTGTTTCTTGATGCTGAAAGCATGTACCTCAAGAAAGATATTATTATGAGAGATATAAACCTGAGACAGAAAGAAAAATAGTGCACGTTCTCACTTACATTTGGAAACTTCAAAAGAAGCCAAGGACACAGAGGTCAAAAATACCACTGTACCCATAGGAAGGATGAAAGATCCAAAGGACCATGAAATCTGCTGTGAGTTAATGTCTTCTATATATAACAAGGAGCTGCACTCGTGAAATCTTAACAATGTGATCAAATAAACAAGCTCTTTGCAATAATACCACCAGTTGGCATGCCATAGTGGATGGAGTAAATCTCACAGGGTCTTCCTGCCATAGATGAAGAGCTATATCAATTAATGGCTGTTAAGAGAGGGAGGATATATCTTCAGCAGAGATAACCCCTCACCCTGATAAGTTACCCACTTATAGGAGGTCAAATCTAAACACATAGAAAAAACACTAAATGTACTGAGCAGTTCAGGTTATTTTTACATGTAAACTGCTGTGTACATATGTATATGTGTTATAATAATTGAAGAAGAGGTTATGAATTTAAGGGGGACTCAGGGATAGAAATTATAGCAATACAATACCCACATACAATATTTTAAAAGAAATGAAATAAATGTAAAAAGCCATGGTTACTGGAGTAAAGAGTTGAGGAAAAATGGAGAAATGTGAGTCACAGAACGAAAATTGCAAATATATAGGATGAAAGAGTTGAAATATTTACCATACTACTCAAGGACTATGGTTGATATTTGTGAATCATGTTCAGAATTCTTACCAATATTTGCATTGTAATTTTCCTTAATATTGGACAAGAGACAGTGAGGTGAGATAACACCTGTGTTTATTAGATTCATTGTATAAACCACCTGGTTTTATGAGCATGAATTAACATGCTGTATAGGTGAAACATGCAGAATAAAGTGTACGCAACAAGTTAAGTTTTATGAATGAGAATGGTGTCCAACCATATCCTTTGGGAGTGCTTCTAGTTGCCATGAATGGTCATCTGACTACACGTATGTATGTGAAGTAGTAGCCTTTGGACAGAAGCACTAGTGTGTTCTTTATCTCTGATCACAGTTACAGTAGTCTATTTTAATATTAATATGCTAATTTACATACAGCTAAAATGATCTGTATTTAATAGTTACAACTTCTGTGAATTTTTTTCTAAATGTGTAAATTTATATGTAATATTACTACAACTTTAATTTTTTTTATATTACACTATTGCAATAATTTACCAAGAGGTTAATGACTCAGAAAAACCCACTTTGATAAATTATTCATGTGTATTATTTATACTGAGAGCTTTTCATTTAGTTTCACATATATAATAAACTCTATCTTATTCACTCTTATTGCAATTTCCTTTCCAATGTTGCTACTACTGTCCTTCTTTCCAAACAGCCATTCTGTTGCCAACTTTTTGTCAAGAATACTCTGTGCTTTTTATCTTCCATCCCTTTAGATCATGAGTGTGGGGATCTAAGCTGTGTACTTTGAGTCTCTGAATGCCAAAGTCACTGTAAGATGGAGCCTCAGGTGTAACCTGGGGTCTGAGGTGCTTTTTCACTCTCATTTCATCTATCACCATAATTCTACTTAGTGTGATGGTAGTAATAAGGATTACACACCACTCAGGGGTTATTTTCAGCTTTGGAAACTGCCCATATCACCTCATGTACTCTTCTACGTTTAAGCCAGCATGAGAACACTCTGCCTTAATCACATTTGATTCTGTCCTCAACATTTCCTTTTATTTAATTTTTTATTATTCATTTTACTTACCAACCACAGATGCCCCCCCATCCCTCCTTTTGCTCACCCTCCCACCTTCCCTCGGCCCCCTCCATCCCCTCCTCCAAAAGGGTAAGTCCTCCCATGGGGGTACAGCAAAGCCTGGTACATTCAGTTGAGGCAGGACCAAACCCCTCCCCCCTGCACCAAGAGTGAGCAAGGTGTCTGACCACAGGTAATAGGATCCAGAAAGCCAGCTCATCTACCAGGAATAGATTCTAATCACACTGGCAGCAGCCCCTCATACAGACCCAACTACATAACTGTCTCCTGTATGCAGAGGGTCTAGTCCCTTCCCATGCAGGTTCCACAGTTGTTGGGTTTTTGAGTTCCTATGAGCTTGGTTCAGTTGTCTCTATAGATTTCCCCATCATGATCTTCATGCCCCTTGTTCATATAATCCCTCGTCCCTCTCTTTGACTAAACTCCTGGAGCTTGGCCTGGTGCTTGGTTGTGGATCTCTGCATCTATTTCCATCAGTCATTGGATGAAGGCTCTATGATGGCAGTTAGGGTATTCACCAATCTGATTACCAGGGTAGGCCAATTTAGGCACCCTCTCTACTGTTGCTAACAGTTTAATCTAGGATTGTCCTTGTGGATTCCTGGGAATTTCCTTAGCACCAGGTTTCTTCCTTACCCCTCTATCAAGGTATCTCTCTTATAGCTCTTCCACTCCATCCCTCCCCTAGTTCTAACATTACTTTCTCTCATGTTCTTATCCCCCAACCCCTCCCCTGTAATGCCCCACAATCCCCAGGTAGCCCACAGTGGTAGGATTTGCTGAAGGAGGCAGAGGCAAGAGGATCAGGAGTTCAACATTTCCTTTTAAGAGTTCATGTGATATCTCTTTCATTGCTCTTATGTTCTCAGCCCCCATTTCCTACCCTCCATTACCCCCCCCCCTCATCCCCAGTTTACTCATGGAGATCTCATCTATTTCCCCTTCTCAGGGTGATCTGTACACCCCTCTTTGAGTCCTTCTTGTTAGCTAGCAATGAAACAGATACCATGATAGAGGGAGACAACATGGGGATAGAGAGAAACCAGGTGCTAGGGAAGTTCCCGGGAATCCCCAAGATTGACCCCAGTTTATACTACTAGCAATAGTAGAGAGGGTACCTGAACTGGTTTACCCCAGTAATCAGATTGGTGAATACCCTAATTGTCATCATAGAGCCTTCATCCAGGAACTAACTGATGGAAGCAGATGCAGATATCCACAGCCAAACACTAAGCTGAGTTCCAGGAGTCCAGTCGAACAGAGAGAAGAGGGATTCCATGATCAAGACCATTAAGATCATGATGGGGAAATCTACTGAGACAACCAACCCAAACTACTGGGAACTCATGAAATTTTTAATCAACAGCTCCGGAGCCTGCATGGGACTGGACTAGGCCCTCTGCATAGCGAGACAGTTGTGTAGCTTGATCTGTTTAAGGAGCCCCCTGACAATAAGATCAGAATTTATCCCTGGTGCATAAGAGGCTTTTTGGAGCCCCACTACCTATGATGGGACACCTCACACAGCCTTGAGATGGGGGAGGGGCTTGGATCTGCCTCTACTAAATATACCTCCCCATGGGAGGCCTTACCTCCTTGTAGGAGGGAATGGGAGGTGGGTTGGAAGGGGGAGGCTGGAGGGGCAGGAGGAGGGAAGAGAGGAATCTTTTATTGGTATGTAAAATGAATAAAAAAAATCTTAATTTATTATTAATTAATTAATTTACCTTAATTAATTATGTAAAAAGAGTTCATGTGATTACAGCAGCTCACAACTTGTCTGTAACTCAAGTTCCAGTGGATTTGACTAACTCATACAGACATACACACAGGCCAAATACCAACATACAAATAAATAAACAAACAAATAAATAAATAAAATTAATTAAAAATAGTTTATGTGATTAGCTGGGACATGGTGGTGCACACCTTTAATCCCAGTACTGGAGAGGCAGGGACAGGCAGATCTCTGAGTCCGAGGCCAGGCTGGTGTACAAAGCATGTTCCAGGAAACCCAGGGCTACCCAGAGAAACCTTGTGACTTACATAAATAAAGTTTCTCCTGTCTTGTGATATGGCACATTCAACAGTGTCATAAGTTCAACCTGTAGTGGGGTAATATCTACTAAGTACCATCAGCCAATCCCTCCATCATTTTGTTCCTTTCATTTTCTTTACTTATTTAATTAATTGCAGTCTTCCATGACAATGCTAAAAAACAGTGTAGATAGTTCATCTTTACATTGTTCTAATCAAGAATAGTCTTCTGAGTCAAGCAGTGGTGGTATGTACCTTTAATCTCAGCACTCACTCAGGAGGCAGATTCAGGTGGATTTCTGGGTTCAAGGCCAGCCTGATCTGTAAGGTGAGTTCTTGGAAAACCAGGACTACACAAAGAAACCTTATTCTGAAAACAAAGAAACAAACAAACAACAAAAGAATAGTCTTCAATTTATGGATGTGTGTTCATGTGCATGGTGAGAAAAAAACGTGCTGATTCATGAATACATGTGTGTGCATACATATTGAGACCGAAGAAGAAATTCAAGTGTCATTTGTCAGGTATTGTCCTTTATTATTATAATTTTTTTGATTCAATGTCTATCACTGGCTTGAAACTCATGTAGGAGGATGAAATGGATATCCAACTGGTCTAGGGAGTCCCCCGTTTCCACCTCCCTAGTATTTGGAATACAAGCCAACACTACTGTCTCTGCCTGCTTTCATAGGAGTTATTGTACTTGAGGTGAGGTTTTCTTAGTTAAAGGCATGAACTTCACTAACTGAGCTCTTTTCCTAAACCCTCTTACCTTTTTTGATATATGTGTAAGCTGTCATACATAAATGATACTGATAAACAAATCTTTGCATTCCTTTATAAGATCCCAGGACATTCAAGCTTATGAATTACTAACTTTGGTTCATAATTTACTATTAAATTTTGATGTAGTGTTTTCATATAGTAAACATTTAGAATTTCAAAGATGGTTCTCTATAATTTTCATTAAAATTGCTCTAATCACTTTATGTGCGATATCAAAAACATATGCCATTGTCAAAAATAGATTTTGAAATATCCTAATTAAAAGACCTTTTTTGGTCAGCAGTTAATTGACTAGTGTTTTCCTGCTTGATCTACAGCACTGATGAACTTCAGAAGAAGAAAAAAAACTGTCAAGCCTGTCACGATGTCCTTTCTCAGTGTTTTCTCACATACCCTGCAATAGAAAAAAGGCAAAAGCTTCACAAACCTGTGTAAACTGACATGAAGGTTGATTTCTTTCATATTCTTTCAGTCATTGCATAATGTCTTTCTGTATGTACTTGTAAGCAGGCATATTATAGTCTCCACTGAAAACCTAGGAAATTAGAAGTTTGGTGTACTTTGTGACCTGAAATTAATTGGTGTATCATCAGACAATTATTACCTAGTGACTTACAGTAAATGAGTAATTGTTTATTTTTACTGCCTATCCAGTAATTACAGTATAAGCAAGGCTTTGAAAAGATGTTCAAGATGTTCCATTTCTTCTCTTCTTTATCGCTGCAAGAAAAATAATGGTTAAAGGAAATTATTCAGTAAAAAAAAGCTGTCAACATAGCTTTACATGATTTTTCTGGTCACAGATCCTTGACCTAATAAACTAAAGCCATTATGCTCAATGAGTTATTTTAATGGTCAGGCATCTCTTGTGATGACTCGGTTCAGCCCTCAAAGTGAAGACAAAAAAATGTCTGACTGCCTGTGTTGAACAAATGCACGATGAGCTGAACAAACCTATCAGTTGAAAATTCAAAAACAATGAAAACCTTTAGAATTCCAGTTGAGATTTTTAACTCATAGTCTTAGTTAGGGTTTTGTTGCTGTGAAGAGACAACATAGCCACAGCAACTCTTATAAAGGAAAACATGTAATTGTGGCTGGCTTACAGTTGCAGAGGTTTAGTTCCTTATCATCAGGACAGGGAATACATTAGTGCTCAGGTGGATATCATACTGGAGAAGGAGCTGATACTTCTATATCTTGATCTGCAGGAAGCAGAAGGAAACTGTGTGTCACACTGGCCAGACTTAAGCTTATAAGACCTCAAAGCCTGCCACCACAGTGACACATTTCCTCCCAAAAGGCTACAACTACAACAAGGAAGCGGTAAATAATTTCACCAATGGAAGGCCACATGTCCTAACAGTGCCACTCCCTAGGGGCCAAGCATTCAATAGGGGGGACATATCTATTCAAACCAACACACTTATTAGAGAACTTCTGTCCCCAATCTACTTTCATATTTTCATCTCAGCCTTCTTTTATCTGGTAATAATATCTTGTTGCAAATTCATGGAAGATAAATACACACACATGTAGTGGGTAGCCGTTCCAGCTTTGACCTGGAAGTGACAACCTCATTGAGGCTTCGGTAACTGTTACGCCTACAAGGCTGAACCTAGAGAGGACCCCTGAAGACCCAAGATCCGGATGGGCTGGCTCTCTTGGTTCCTGGATCCTGGACACTGGCGGTAGACCGAGCAGAGTTCTCCAGAGAACACCACTGGACTGCGCTTCACCTTTCCCAGACCCTGTAACCTATGCCTGCACTTGTAAGTTACCCCACAAAATAAAGCTCCCTTTTAACTACGTGGAGTTGCCTCAGTATTTAAACCAATACACACAAGTAAGTTTTTAATTATTATTATAATTATACTCATTTCAGTCAAATGATGCCATTTTGAATCCACAAGCATTGGCATTTTTTTTTTATCATTACTTCCAGGAATTTTAAGTTATTGATATAACATGTCTAGTTTCTGCTAATGTATTATGTCATGCAATAGTATCTTTGGACTTAACCACATTGCAATGTATTATTTTCTAGAGAGCAGATATATGTATTTTTTGAATGTGAATTTGAGGCCAGGCTGCTCTATATAGCAGGCCCCAGTGTAGCAGGACTACATAGAGAGATCCGAGAGAGAGAGAGAGAGAGAGAGAGAGAGAGAGAGAGAGAGAGAGAGAGAGAGAGAGAGAGAGAGAGAGAGAGAGAGAGAGATTGAAAATTTGTCTAAGGCTAATGTTTTGTGAGAAATTTGGATTTAGAACCTCAAGTCTTAGTATGATGAAACATGCTGCATGATAGACTGGACTTTAACTTCTGATATCTTTAAATACATGATTAAAATTGACTAATGTATATGTGGCTATAAAACCTGAGTAAGATGTATGTAAGAATACACACATATATATGTATACATGTATGCATATAAAAATCTTAATGAACAAAGAGGTCATGAATTTCAAAGGGCAAGGAAGGACATATGGGAGGGTTTGGAAGAAAAGAAAGTTTATGGTAAAAACATGTATATCATGCAATCTTTATATAAGAATTGAGAAATTAAAAATAATATTTTAAATTTTTTAATTATAATATTACATCATTCCTCCCTTCTCTTTTCTGATATGATGAACTACAGATTCATGATGTATTTTCCCAGATGGAGCTCCAAAAGTGTTCAGCATAGCATTGCCTTTAAAAAGTTTTTGCATAGAAGGAAAAGCTCGTGGAGAATCTGAAAACTGCCTGAACTTAGATTTTTCTTGTCCTAACCTCCACTGACTGTCTTCCAGCGCTATACTTAGATGTTCTAAGCCTTGATTTCTTCCTCCATAATATCTTTTACTTCAACATTTTCGACTCTTCTGGTTGTCATTGTCTCCTTTTCTACTGCATGAACTTTTTACATACTTATTTTTAAAACTTGAAAATAATGTAAGACAGTTCTTCAGATGTATGACTCAGTAATGCTTTCTTATTCCATAATTACTCATAATATCTTCATATCAACTTGAAAAGGTATTTATTATTGCTCTTCATAGCCTCCATATGACTTTCTAACCTTTAGGTGATTTCTCCTCTTGGAAAAGGATCTGTACATGTGTCTCTCATTGATATAACAATATGCATCATAAGGAAACCTTGAAACACATCCAACTATGCAAAACTATGATTAGTATGTAATTTCATTACCATTTTGATTACTGGGAGCTCAATGCATAGAGTTTTATTTTGTTACTATATTTTATATTTGGTATATATTTGCTTCTTTGATTATATCTTTTGTAGAATATAAAAGTAAAATTTCATTTCGTTTAAGGTATTAATGATGCTATAATGTTCCAAACTTACACTTTATTCTTGTCATTTTATACATTCAAGTAAATGGAAATATAAAAGTAAAATAAATTCAATTTAAACCATGGAAGAGATTCAGAAAGAGTAAATATGATTATTGAGATATATTTGGAGTTTTCTTGTTTCACTGTTTCTTGCAACACTCCATAGTTTGAGAGAGAGTAAGTTTGTCATTCTATGAACAAATACAGTAGTCTATTTTCTAGAGATTTTGATTTCCACTATGTGAAATTGGAAGGAATTTTATTTGACTAATCTCTTTGGAAATTTTCATAGATATTTGCAATTTAAACTTAAATACTCATTTTGCATTTATTTTTCCTGCCAATATTATATATTTCTATGTGTAAAATATATAAGATACACTTGCCATCTATTGTTATTGATAATTTTTAAACAATAAAGCATTTAGCTCATCTTGTAATTATATGTACACAAGCCCTAAGTACAATATTGAGCCAATGGTGTTCATACACATGTGCACAATGCTCAAAACTGTAGTAAATCAATGGTGTTCACATACAGAAACATATACATAACAGCATTAATGAGTCAATGGTTTTAACACACATGTACACAGTGCCAAAGTGCATTATTGAGACAATGGTACTTATACAAGTGTTTACACTATCTAATAACATGCTTAAGCCAGTGGCTTTTATGTATATATGTGCACATTACCCAACAATGTTCTGTTGAAAGAATACATGATGTCTAGTATTTTAAAATTAAGTGACAAAATGGTCATGAAAATGGATTAGGATTTGAGAGGAAAATGTGAACAGTCACAGGGAACGAATACATAGCAACAATTTGGTCCATGTCTATAGGATAGTAAATTGTGATAGCTAATCTCATTGGTGAAATGTAGAAGCATCTGAGAGAGAGGGTGCTGGCCTAGTTATGAAGACTTAGTTACTTTGTTTAAATTATGATAGAGGACCTCCTGATGGTGGGAAGCATCATTTTTTTCTGGGCTGTATCATGAGCTGTACACAGAGAGAAATGAGCTCCTTCAAATGTTAGTTACATTCTTCTTTTTGATATGGACACTATGTGACCAGCTTTCTCAAACTCCTGATACCTTAACTTCCACACCAGGATCGAGTGCACCTTAAACTGGGAGCTCAAATAAACCCTCTTTTTATTAAATTGCTTTCACCAGGATATGTTAGCACAGCAGCAGCAAAGTCAGTAAAATAACAGCTATGATTGCTATGTAAGACTATCTGTTATATCTATCATATCATATCATATCATATCTATCTATCATATCATATCATATCTATCATATCGTATCTATCTATCATATATCATATATCTATTATATCATATCTATCTATTATAAGAAACTTCCAAAAACACTCTTTCCTTCTCTCTAAGGGAACTGACATTTTCACTGTGACATTCTGATAGGTTTGATCACTCCATCTTAATCTCCAGAGCATTTGTACATGATTCTGGATGGCTTCCTAGTATCTTGCCCTAGTCATTTTATACGTTCATCAATTATTGGAAGTAAGAAATGTGATATTATCCCCACTTCTCTCCAACTTTGGTTTTGTTTTTTTCTCTTTCACAGCCTGAGTGGATTTAGATACTGAAACATGAATTTTTATGTTTCTCTTTTTTAAATGGAATCACTATATTTTCCTTTCTGTTCTTATATCTCTGTATTTTCAGTCTCTATCTCTTTCTCTCTCCCTCCCTTCTTCCCTGTCTATGATCTCCCTTTCCCCACCTCTCTCCTTCACATCCACCACTGATCTTCACTACATCCCAAAATAAGGCAGAGGAACAGATAATCATAATATCTTCAGGGTTCATCCCCATTCCCAGAAACCTTACTCCTTAAGCAGTGTGTATGTACATTCAGTTATAAACCTTTTCATGTTTTTTTGAGATTTTTTTTCAAGAGAATCTTCATTTATTATAAACAGAGTATATTATATATTGATGATGCTCACAGTAGTGTTTTCTCAAATAATGGATATAAAGTGGGTAAGACTCTGAGATCACATCAAATATTTTTATTTTTGCTGTATTTAACTAGGCAAAAATACAGAAATGTCATTCTAAGAGGAAAATTATGCAAGTGTTACATGAATATGCACAGGACAGATCTGAAAAAAGGTATTAGTTGAGGATACATGTATTCAGCTTTAATTGATGATATATACAAATGAAATTCTTTATTAATTTCAAATGTATATCATACCAAGCATTAAAAATAAATGGAAGCAAGAGTGTCGCTTTTGTGTGAAAGACCAGCTGTTTGTCAGCCATGCTCACTTACTGATCATAGAGGATATTATTTGTTTTAGTGTTTCTGTCATTGTTTTCTTATGTCATGCAACATAGTATTAAAAATCACTGAAACAATATCAATTATAAGATCACTAAGGGATATAAAGAACTGAAATGATAAAATCTAAACACTTTCTTTGCATCTTTGACTATTTCTGTGCCTCTGTCTGTATCACTGCTCTCTTCTGGCTTACAATTAAAATCCAAGCCTGAAACTAATACTAGAGGCTTACTCAATACTCTCATTCTTTTACAATGCTGTCATTGTTTTACATTCTTTATTTATTCCCCTAATAGCTATGTGCATGAGCATTAATACTAGTAGACTTAATAATGCTTAAGTGTATAAAGACCTTTTTAAAAGTAATATTATCTCCCCGTTGACATCTGTAAATGTGTTTCCATAGAGTTTCTACCACTATGGCTGATTCTAGTGACTCCACATATATGAACTGTCCTTAGAGTCTGGCTTTGGTTTCATAGTGACTAGCCAATGCTTACATGTGGGCCCCAAGAGGAACCCTCAACATTTACTACTGACTCTAAGGGGAAGCAGAATATATAATGTTTCAAACATGTTGTCACAACAAATCTTGAAAGAATTATTTGCCTTCTGTGACACTTGATAAGGGGAGATCCTTTGAATTCTTACATCTGGTTCACCCTGGACTTTGTCCCTTCTGCCTTTCTCCATGTTAATTTCAACTTGTATCTTTTCACTCTAATGATGATATACATACAGTAAATGTGACAGGGGAAGTCATTTCTTTATAGACTAAAATATTAACAGCAAGGAATATTCACTTATACTTTATGGTCAACAGTAATAATCACTGTCTTGTTGCTTGTCTTAATCTCTTTTGGATAACTATCTTTTGCTTTAATTTATTTTCAAGGCCTCTTAAAAGCAAACTTAACTTTTTATCCATTCTCTAGAAGACTCCTTGGCTTTTTTGCAAGTTCTAGAGAATGAACTCAGATCTCCATGCACACATAGAAATTAATTAAAAAATAACTCCCCAACACAGGTTTATATTTTCACAGGTAAACTAATTTCCATATCACCTTGATTTCAGAGACACAGAATCTGTAATTATATGATTTATGTTCGGCATCAATGTCTCCTTCTTTCTCTGCATTCTCCCACATACATTGAAAATCTACACTTCTTTCTTAATTATAAAAACAAAACACCTTTGCAACACCGCTCCTCCATAAAATGTCTGTTCAGTGTTTGATATTTTATTTCTCTATTATATTTTCTTAGACTTTGATACCTTCATTTACATTTATAACTGTGCTCTGTACACATATTTTTCTCAGACTCCACTGAAACACTTCTCAAAATCAGAATATGCTAAATCCATTTGTCTTAGTTCCCATTTTAAATTAACTGTTAGCATTGCTGATATCATAGATCTTTTCTCCTTTTTATTTTCTTTACCTGTTTTTTGAGACAATATAAGTAACTCCTTTTCTTCTAGTGTCAGTCTTACAAGATTCACTAATTCCTACACTTCTCTCTTTATTTTAATTAATTTTTGATCATTTCAGGGATTCATTTTTCTGTCAAGATTGATGATTATTCCATGGTCATTCAGATACTGTGTTACTGATCTGTGCCTTACTTTCTAGTCTAGATCATGCATGCATGAGTTTTTTTTAGCCCTTTACATTTAATTCTAGGTTGATAGCTAATGCAGATCCTTGACAATAAGGCTTAAGTACAGCAAGTTTAAGTATTTATTCTGACAAACATTTCATCCCAGATTTCCTGGACCAAATGCCTTTCTTTGCAAAGGTTCACAATTCACTAGCATGAATTGTTCAGTCTTGATAACTGTAAAACAGGGAGAGGAGATAGCACCATACTTTGATGTTTTCAATTTCCTCCTTTTATGGTACATTTTTGCCACAATGGAACTCACAGTGTTGCACACAAAAAGTTGAGGAAAGAGTAACAGAGCAAATGAATGGATAAACAGTACATTTCTGTGCACAAAGAATTAAGTTGTAACATAGCACAGTTCCACGACTCAGGAAACAGGTTTAGGGAACCATGTGTATGAGGTGAGTCTGATATGCAATGAAAATGTTTTATAAAAATATACACACATGCTTGTATATATTTAATCTCCTATAATCAGCTGGAATGTGATATGTCAAGTGATGGAATTAAACCATTTTATAGAATATTCTCCTTACAGTGAAAATGAGGATGTTCAAACTTATATGGAGAACCTACACAGAAAGTAGCAAAACCTAAATAAAGTGATACATCATAAGTATTAGTTTTGTCAACATTAAAAAATAAATTAAAGATTCTATACAATGATAATATAAAAGAGTCCTAAGGTTTTTTCAAATGTATAACTTGTGATAGTTGGTTTTGATTTCGACTAGCCTAAAATTAGAATCTCCTGGGAAACACACCTCAGAGTTTGTCTATAGGGATGTTTTCTGATTAACTCGGAGCTGAAGTTCAGCTTTCAATGTGCTTGGCAGGTATCAGCAGGCCAACTATAACTGCTGCATTCTGATTGAGTCTTTCTTCTGATGCTGCTCTCTTTTAATGACACCAGAAATCAGTCCGTTGGCCTTCCAATGGACACATTGTCCCAGTGAGTCTCTGCAGAATCTCCAGGCTTTCTAATACTAAGCTGGGTTCCTAAATGTTCAGCTTTTTCAATAGAATGGGTTCAGGCTTTTCTGCTTCTCCAATATACAGGTGCAATGGTTGAAGTACCTAGCACTTACATGTGAGGTAATGTGATAATACTTGTATAATATATGTACACATATTCTGTTGATTCTGTTCCTCTAGATCCTAATTTCTTAAACTCCTGGTCATGATCTCACATAGACTTATATCACTTAATGTGTGATGTAGAATTTACCATCATTAAAGAGATTTTCTGAATCCACACCAGTGAAATAGTATTCAAACACCATGTATGTAATGAATCAGAGATGTTTCTGACATTGACAATCAATACAACGACTTCATTGCAGATTGTTGAAACTATAGATTACATTATACTTCACGGCAACAAGTAATACTAAAGTAAATCCCCATTAGCACTGAATGCTACAATATGTTATGAAATGGAGTGATTTTACTATACATAAACATTTTTCAGTTCTTAGTGAAACATAATTGTTTTCTTGTAGAAAACAAAGAAGTTATTTGCCTATCATCAGTTCTCCTACTGCTAAGTACCAAATTAATATTTGTAGCAGGAATCTTAGAGAGTCTTATTAATAAAATTAAACCCGAGGCCAGTTATTGGGGTTAATGCTGGTAGATCAGAGAGACAGAACAAGCCACAGCTATCTTACCTTACCTCAGCTGGTCTTGTCTCCTCAGACTGGAGGCCTCTAAGTCCTCATCCAGAATGGGTCTCAACTGAATTGCTGCTCGAAAGCCTGAACGCTTAACCAGCCAAATGCTTAACCAGCCAAATGCTTAACCAGCCAAATGCTTCCAGTTTCTGGTCCTCACGCCTTATAAACCTTTCTGCTTTCTACCACCACTCCCTGGGATTAAAGGCTGCTTTCTGGGATTAAAAGCATGAGTCACCATGCCTGGCTGTTTCCAATGCGGCCTTGAACTCACAGAGATCCAGAGGAATTTCTGTCTCTGGAATGCTAGGATTAAAGGCATGTGCTGACATTTTTCTAGCCTAAGTATCTTGTGGCTTTTCTGTTCTCTGACCCCAGATAAGTTTATTAAGGTACACAATATTTTGCGGAACACAATACCACCACAAATATTCCTGTGGATTTTATTGTTAGAATACTTAATTTAAAATATTGTTTAAATTGATGACTAGAGTTTTATTAGATATTTAAAATAAATTCTGTCTTTGGAATTGGAAACAAATTTCCAAAATTTTCTGAAATTACCCTAAATTGATTCTGTCATTTTGTACTATGAACTGTTACAAGTAATGTTTTTATCATTGATATTTATAAAATCAAAATGATTTTTCAACTCTGAAAAATATGGTAGGTGCTCTGTGCCATTCAGTGTCAAATATTAACCCAAGATGTAAATAGATATGAGTAATTCATCTCACAGATATGCATATTTGCTTTGGTCTTTATTAGATATTAAAGATTGTATATATATAACAATTTTTAAATAAATATATTATTTTTATTATAAGTAAACTTTTTATCTGTGTATTGTTTTATAAAACCCTTGTGCTCTGGACTGTGTAAAAAGTTCTTGGAGGAAAATGGGTCAAGAGTGGGAAAAAATGAAGCCTGGTCTAGAAAGCATTGCCTAATACCAGCCTGGAGGACTGGAAGGAAGAAGTAATTTTTGGACATGACGGGGATGTTACACCCAGGAACTGTCATCAGTTAGGGTTGCCTGCACAAGACTATACCATACCAATCGATATTCCAGTTCAGAAGTTGGAAAGGGCTGCAAAGCCATACCTTTAGATGAGAAACTACATGCAGTTGATGGCTATTGAGGGAGAAAGAAAAAAATATCCGTTTTCTTTATGGGCAAGATAGTTTATTAGCACTGATTCCATGAGCATATAGGCTCCATTAACTGTACTCAATAGATTTTATGTCAAAAAAAGAGGAAGGGAAGTACTTGAGAGGGGAGATGCACGTGGGTGACAAAGTAGTTCCTGACAGATTGGGAGGGTAGGGTGGGTATACTCAAAATGAGTTGTACTCATCTATGACTTTCTAAAAATAAGTAAATAAGTGAAATAACTTGGTTTAATGATACACTGCCACTAACTTGACATTTTTAATGTTTTTCTTAAAAGTCAATCCTAATTTCCATTTTTCACTGAACCTTTGGAATTAAAGTCTTTCCTGACAATCAGTTTAGAGATTTTTTTCTTTATTCACTGATATATCTTGGTCTTTAAAACAGTGACTACATTATAGAAAGCATTCGATTATTAGCAATTAAATTTACTCTGTTGTCTAGACTGATCTAAAAGCCCTTAAATATTTCATAACATACAAAGAGATCTGTCCTTTCCTTTTCTTAGTCTACTTTAGTAGAATGACTTTCAATTCTCTTTTATTTAATTCAATAATACAACAAAACTTTAAAAACATTATCTCATTCTGTTTTTTTTGCATGATTCACTTTCTAATTGGCGCCAGTGTACTTTAGTTTTCCCAAAGCCATGCCGTTAGATTTAATTTATCTTCACTTTGTATCCATTTCTGATAGTCTCATCATATACCAAGATTTAACTCTCTATGTACTATTGCTGCCATAAATCTATGACATCAACCTATAAATTCTAGATGAAAAAACAAAACATTCCTATTTACTTTTTTGACTTAGATAATTATAGGCCCTCCATAATTACACAACTGGAGCTGCATTAATCACCAGATGTAGAGGTTTAGTCCCACCAAACATGCAAACACACCAAGAGATAATTTTGTTGTGTTATATAAATATCATGTTGCATAGTAGACTATAGATTTGTTATCTTAGATAAATTTTCCCTTATTTAAGCTATTGTCTTGATTACACACCATCTAAATGTGAGTATTCCCATGTAAGATTAATTTATTTTATTTTATGTGTATGAATGTGTGCCTGAATGTATATATATATATATATATATATATATATATATATATATATGTATCCCATATATTCCTTGTTTAGGAGTAGGCCAGAAGAAAGTATCCAATGCTCTGGAAATAAAGTTGTAGTTGGTTGTGAACTCTCATGTAGGTGTTGGGAGCTGAATCAGGTTCCTCTGCAAAAGTAGCAGGTGCTCTTAATTGATCCATCTCTCCAGTGATTATTCTTAAAATTTAATATTTATGCTTATAGCCAGGAAATCTTACATGCATAGGAAGAAATAAAAAACAAAATCCAGACCATATTTACTTCTTCTTAGTTTATATGATCTGAATAATAAAACAGCATTTTATATCAGTATATATCTTTCTATTCTTTTAAAATCTATCTCTATCATATTGCTCTCTTTATCTCTCTATATTTCTATCTGTCTGTCATCTATCTATCTATTTATCTATCTATCTATAAATGTGCATGAGAGAGAGAAAATAAGTATCAAATGAAGCATAATGAATAAGAATCTTGTAGTTGTTCCAGAAGATGTGATAGGAGTGATGTGTTCCACTCACTTACATAAAGTAATCTATTAGTTGACTACATGTTTTTCAAATACTGGTCATAAAACATCATGGACAGTGATGACTGAGAAGTGAAAACTTACTAATGTGAAACCTTTGATAGTGTCATTTACCATCTGCAGAGTTTCCAGTTAGATATATGCAGTTCAAAGAAGCCAAGAATGATGTAGAATGGAGGAATTGGAGGGTTTGTTTATAGTTTTGCCAAGGACAAGTTGAGTATAGGTCAGCAAATATAGTGTCATGTATAAAAGAACCATAGAAAACATACTTAGAACCCCTGAGTCTCCATCTGACATTGCTCAGCATGTACATGGAGGGAAATTATGCAGATCTAGACAAATAATCTCTTAAATAGTTAGAAAAATATTGAAAGTTCAATGAAAATAATATGTTATCTATAATTATTTTAATCTTAGTGAGAATTTTTTTCAATTCATAGAGCATCAGGTAGTATACCTCAAAATATACTGCCACAGTAGAGGGAAAATTTTTGTCTCAGATTTAAGGGTAGTCTTGCTTCTATTGGTCAAACATAATAGCATGGCAAAATGTAAAATTCTTTGAATTTGTTTTACTTTGATTCAACCCATGCTCAAGGTCTTTTATAGAATTAAAAGACTATAAAATACACAAAATTGATATGTAAACTGTCTGGGATTACACTTTCAACATAAACAGATTCCTGATGACAATCTTTTTTCTTCTGGTAGATGTCTTTTGAAATGTCACTAATAAAATTAATGAAAAAAAAACACCAAACAGGAATAGATGATTTATAAGAGGAATGGCAATGAATTAAGCATCTAATTAACAACATCAAAACAGTTGTTTAGAGTTTCTGTGAATTGAACTCACGGTATCATGAAATGGAGGCAAAGTTCTACCAATTTTATTTTCAATCATCGGCTCACTAATTTTTCCACACTAGCCATGAATGCATTAGCTAGCTCAGCTTAGCCTTGAACTTGCCATGCTGTTCCTTCAACCTTCCAAGTAGTCATCATTATAATCTTATATCAAATGGTAGTGCAAAAATTGGTTTTAAATTATTCTATAGGATGTAGGAAGTAGATGAAATAATGAATAATTTAAGAGATTTCAAAGTATTACATTTTCAAAAGTATGCAACAGAAAGAACATGATGAAATTTGGAAGAAAAATTAGAGGATTAAATTGATAGTAATTAATTTTGAATTAGACAATTTAGAGAAGAAGGACACACACACACACACAGAGACAAAGAGAGAGAGAAAAGAGAGATTGCATTTTAATACATTCTCAGATATCCAAAATAAATATACAGACAAGTCAAGTTATAAGATAAGCCAAAATAAATTTATTAAACCAAAAGAATATGTGCCTGGTGTGCAACATTTTGTTTTTTTCAAAAGAGAAAACATATGGAATGAGTACTTTCATTTAGAGCACCTATTAAATCTTTATTTGATATTGATTGTAAGTCTATGCTACAGAACCTCAGTGAAACAAAAAAGTAGACAAACTTTAAAACAATTATTAAAGCCATGATAAGCATAGCTGTTAAAAAGCAGCAAGAGGAGAAAACAGACACTAGAGAAGGTAAAATGAATCAAACAATTTACATTTTGGAAATACTCATATATTAGAGGACAGTGAAGCAAAACTTCAATTTAGTAGAATTGTGAACTTAAAATACAACACCCAGGGGGAAAACATCCCTCAAAAAGTAAATGAGAACAGGATATTTGCTAAAATTCAAATGCACAATATTTCAACAACAGCAGTGCACCACAAAAATATTATCCCCATGACTCAATTACGTACAGACTTGAAATTCTGAGGAAAAGATAAGAAAAAAAGAACAAGAAAGTGGAATTTTTTACATTAATACAAAATGTTTAAAAGTAACTTTAACAAAAACGTGCCTGGCTTATTGGTGAAACCCTGTAATGTTAGCACTACAGAGGAAACAGGATTCACTTGAAGTTATCAGGCTTTGAGGCTCTGATTAAACTGTTGACTACACACTGTAGCTACTTACTATTTTGGGGGAACATGGGTAAAATGTCACACAATAATCAACACAAAAGTCAATAGAATAAGCTTGTTCTGTTTTGAGTTTATAGTAATATTTTAGTTATATAATATTGATAAGGAGAAAATAATTAATTTATAATTGCATTCTACTGAATTTTAGAAAACCTTGTCTCAAAATAATTAAAAACCATTAAAAAATCAAAATGCATAAAACTGGATGAAAGAGTTTTAATGACATCATAAAATTTTCCCAATTAATTAAAATAACAATAAAAATTAAGCAGGAAATGAAAAAAAAGATAATAAATAATATAATGGATTAATCCAAAATTATATCAAAAATTACATAAACTTATATGCTCCAAATTATAATATAAATGTCAAGTATAATAAAAATTTAGCATTAAGATATATGTTATTAACAAAAATGTACATCACTAAATATAAAAATACTAACATTATGAAATTTAAAAGAAATTTTGTGACATTATGAAAATTAACTTGAAATGACTATACTTTTAGGGAAATAAAATTAATTTTTTTTGAAAATGAACAGTTGAAAACTGAAAGGAAATAAATTAGTAATAAAAGTTTTGAAATTCCTTCGAGTATATTTTATAAACATGGAAAGATGTATTGACAAAGGACACACAAGACCTGCATATTGAACATACAAAAAATTCCTAAGGAAATTAAAACCTCTGTAACATTGAAGGTTATAAATGTAAGTGGGTCAGAATACTCAAAATGATCTAGATGTCAGTAGCATTCAAATTGAATTACATCTTTAACTTAATTCCAAAATAAATAGTGCATGCTTATGCTTGTATAGTTGATTCTTAAGGATTTATGAAAATGTCATAACTTGAGTAAACAATGTTGAAAAAGTATAATAATGTTTTACAACTCTCTATAAAACCATAATGATAATACCTGTATGCGTCTCACTAAAACTCAAAGATGCATTGGTACAGTTCTACAGCTCAACAAACATATACGTGACAAAGTAATTTTCCCCCTCCCCCCAAAGTAATTATTTTTAAAAATATGACAAAGCAATTCATTTAGCAAAAACTGTTTCCCAACTGTACTTGAAAAAATGGAAAACCACATAGAAAAATTGTACTGCCCAATGTTTCATAGCACATTTAAATACCAATCATAGTTGTATAACATTTATCAGATGAGAATAAAACAATTCAAGTAAAAAAAATTTAACAGGAAATCTTACTTTTTAATAAGCAAATCAAAAAAATGAAATGTTTTCAAAAATGTAAGAAATAGGTAAGAAATCTTTGAATTGCGTACAAAGGAGAAGGCTGAGGACAGACTGTGGCCACTTTGCAAGTATTTTGAATAAAGAAGTGACACATGGAATGTGTAAGAGGTCCTTATCAATCAGTAATAAAGCAAATTCATGTCGATAAATATAACATTGGAGGAAATCATGTGCAATGAAGTAATCCATACCTAGAAAGAATGGTCGCTATAGCTGTGGTTCATAGGTTAAGTGCACTTGCTGTTTTTAAGAGGATCTGGGTTCAGTTCCCAGAACTCACACGGCTATTTACAGCTATCTGTAAGTTCCAGTTCAAGGTGATCTGATGTTTTCTGTGCTTTCCACAGGCATGACATGGGCACATGGTCCAGACACATACATACATACATACATACACACACACACACACACACACACACACACACACTCACTCACTCACACACAACAAAGGAAAATCACTAGTGTACATAAAAGTAAAGAAAACTTAAAAAAGAGAAGTATACCATCTTGTATTTATGTCAAGTCTACAATGCAAAATTAACAGACCCAAAACTACAGAATGATTGGTACTAAGGGACTTAGAGAAGAGGAACTGAGAAGACAGTTGTCCAAGGCAAAGAGGCTTTAGCTATGTAGGGTATGTATGTGCAAGACATTGAATTCACAGCATGGAAGCTGTACTTACAGTAAGACACCAAATGAACAAAAAATCAGCAAGGGAGATAGATGAATTTGTGCCTACAATAAGAGGCCATATGAACAACAACAGCAAAAATAAAAAAAAAGAAAAAGAAAAATCAGCATGTGAGATGAATTTGCTCCTTAGCTTAAACGTGGTACTCATTACACAATTCAGCAGTATAACAAGGCCTTATGTTAAACATTTTAAGTGTGCCTTTTATTATAAAAATTAAATCAATAGTACAAAAATATAATGTGATAAAATATATTTTACTGAGAAAATTATCAGTAATAATCAGGTATGAATAATCTTAACATCAAAAGTCACAAGATAATTATAATTGAAAAAGAAAAGCACAAAGAAACATTACTACCTACACACTGGACTTATGGAAAATAATATGGTTAGTGATACCAACTGCAAGCAAGGCTGATGAATGCTAGAATTTACAGACTGTTGTTGTGATTTCAAATGATACATTCACATTGGAAAACAAACCTTGGCATTCCACATCTAGAATCCATCCAAGATTAATAAAAGCATATGTCCATAACAAGACTTGCATAAAAATGTTTGTGATAGGATTTTGTATTACCCAAACACTGAATATAGCCCATATGTCCATCAATAAGAAAATGGATAAACAACTTTGGAGATATTCATACAAAAAGATACCACTTAGTAATTAAGGGATAAAATATTAAGTATATAAAATATGAATGTATTTATAAACAATTATATTTTTAAAATTACAATTGGGAAAGTAATATAAACTAAGGGAGACTCTTACTCCACTTACATACATTTCTGGAAATTATGAAATATTTTGAGACAAGATCTCACTCTGAACTCTACTGCAATGAAAGGCAGTATGTGGCTTAGGCTACCTTTGCACTTGTATTGTTCTTCCTGGCTTATTGGAATTGCAAATGGTATTACCACACCTGGCTCATTTTTTATATTTAATAAAATAAATCACATGAGTTGTTAACTAAGAGAAGGACTTGAATAGGCATGTACTGCAAAAATATAAACAAGACTTTATAAAATTTTGGAGTTTATGTGTACAATTTCTCACTGTTTTTATGGATTTTATAGATTATAGGTCACAATTTCATCTACTTAAAATAAATATTAATAGATTAATTTCATGTCAAATTTCTACAATAATTCTTATATTTCACTAGTTTAGATACTTTTACCAGAAAAATAAGTATTTGAAGTCACTCACATGCTAAATATCTTGATTTAGTCTGTTCTACAATGTATATATCTATCAAAGTATATCATATATAAAATCAAGTATAATTTGATCTGTCAGTTAAAGTTCATTGTTATCCAAACTAAAGTATAACTAGCTAAATGGACACTAGAGGGTTAAGATTATAAAGACATTTTCTTACAATATTTATCAGTCATGATGTTCCTATGTACATACCACTAATTCCTCATATTAAAAATTAAGTTCTTAAAATTTTTACTTTAGATAGCTAGTTGAGTATAAATCAATTTTTCTGCATCTGTGAGAACTCTTCCTCATCTTTTTTATTAAGAAATTTTTTTATTCATTTTACATACCAACAACAGATCTCCCTCTCATTTCTCCTCCCACTCCCCACCGCCCAGCCTTCTCTCCCCAACCCACCCCCCCATCCACTCTTTTGAAAAGGTAAGACAAAAAGTCTGCTACATTCAGTTGAGGGAACTTTAGACCAACAGCTGTGGAGTCTACATGGGACTGGACTAGGCCCTCTACATAAGTGAGACAGTTGTATAGCTTAGATCTGCCTCTTCCTCATCTTGAGGAATATCACTGAGAGCAGTAGGACTTTACTTATGTCTGAGCTCAAGGAGGCTTAAGTTTCAGATCTACACTGGACTTAGAAGCTTCCCTTAAGAATCAATGCTGGTGTTTTGTCATGAGAACTTACATTACCTTGAAATGCCAATCCACATTGTAAGTAAGAAATGGGTCTTTACCTCAAAATACGAGCCACTGAATCATGAGCTTTCTAGATTTCATCTTTGTATGCCATGAATCTTGTGAAAGCAACATTTTGTACTGAAAAGAAGAGATATGACTGGATGTTTTTATGATTGGAAAGAGAAATGGAGGTCATTCTTCTTGGGACCAAGTAGCTCTCCAGAATGTGGTTTAGTCTTGGGACTTTGAAATGATCTCTGAAAATTAATTCATTGTTTAAAAAACTGTTTTCTTGGTCTCATCTTTACTCTTTCCTCCCTTTTACTCATCTTTTCTATTCATTTTCCCATTAAGGAGGGTAGAATAATGTTATTGGGGGCAAAATAAACAGAGGCATAGTTTTCTATTTCATGAAGTTCATTTATAAGTTCTATGTATTTACAAGATTGTGAATAATCAGTTGTTTGGGGCACTGCGGAGACTGATCAAGGGTTAAAAGTACTTATTCTTGTAGAGAACCTAAGTTTAGTTCCCAACATTCACCTTTGGAGGTTCTCCACCCCCTATAACTACAGTTCTAGAAGATAGAACATGCTCTTCTAGATACCATGAGTAACCCACACACTAGCTGTCTTCTCTCTCTCTTTCTTTGTCCCCATTTCACTTTTTTTCTCTCTCTCTTTCTGCCCCCTCACTCCCTCCTTCCAACACACTGACATACAAATAAACACATGAATTAAAAATTAAAAATAAATTAAAATTAAATTAAAAATAATTTAGTTATTGACTAGAGAGATGGTGCAGCAGTTAAGAGTACATACTCTTCCTTCAACGACTTGTGTATGATTTATGGGACCCACACGGTAGGCTACCACTGTTTGTAACTCCAGTTCCACAAGGATAACTACCTTCTATCCTCTGATGGTACTGCAGAATGTAGGCATGTGGTGGACTAAATACATATAGCAAAGCATACACACAAAAAAGTAAAAGAAATCACAAAAGATAATCAATTGTGGTGATATTTTATTTGTACTAAAATGTAGTGCTATTTTAGTTATGCTTTAATAAATAAAGCTTGCCTGGAGATCAGAGGAAAACCCAAGCCATTGTAAGTAAACACTGAAGTCACACAATGTTAGCACATGCCTTTAATCCTATCACTTGGGAGGAAGGGATCTGTCTGGATCTACGTGAGTTCAAGGCCTCACTGGAAACAGAGCCAGGTATGGTGGCACATGCCTTAAATTCCAAAACTAGCTAACCATGGAGGTCTGGAGGTCTGTAGAGACAGACAGGAAGTGACAGAGATCGGCAGGAAGAGGAAATGATGTAGCTAGACAGAGAGAGCAAATCAGATGGCAGAACAGCAAGGCATATAGGTATGGGTAGACAGGAAATATCTCGAATTTGAAAGCTGAGGAGTTGGTGAGGTAAGGTTAGCTGTGGATGTTTCTATTGTTCTGATCTCTCTCAGGCTTTAACCCTTATATCTGGCTCTTTTTTTATTATTTAATAAGATAATTTAGAGATTCATCTACAATTAATTGTATTGAACATATTCATATATATGCATACATGTATATTAAATTAGAAAATTCAATACACACACACACACACACACACACACACACACACACACACAGCAGCCCCATATGGCTTTAGAGCACTTACAAGACAATTGTTATATTAAGACTGACAAAGTTACTTGGGAAATAGAGATTTCAAAGAATCCATCTAGGGCTGGGAGGTATGGCCCAGCAACAGAGTATTTCCCTGGTCTGTGATGGAAAAAAGCTAGAAATTTGTTTTAAGAACACTGAAGAAATGAGTGATATCCATTCCAGACCAGTGTCAACTCTAAACATTAATGTTCCAGCTGTATCAATTGAGCAACCTGACAACAAGCTTTAAGCAAGATGAAAAGGCTAATGTTCAACACTTTTCTCTGTCAAAAATTGACTTAACTGTAGCTTTTCTTACAAAATGTTGACACTGCCATTTTTGTACCTATTTAAAAGAGCCTATTAAATGGCCTTTTGTACATACTTATGTATGGCTTCTTTCGTTTTTCTTCTGCTTTCCAGACAGGATTTGGTAAGCTATAACCTATCTCCTAATTTCAGCTTTAACTTTTATGGATATTTCCCTGAGGCTGCATGACAGACAGTTTTGCTGAAATTGAGCCAATGCATCTCAGATGATCACGCAAAGGGTGGTCTGTCTGCTGCTTTTGCTTTCCAAACACCCGTGACTATGTGAAATTGTTTTGTGTTGTGCTAGGAGCACCTTCTGTCCAAATGCCTGTGGCTTTCTGATTTCATCTCATCCTTCAACAACTGCTTGGGACTTTCTTGTACAGTCATTTCCTCCTTTAGTCATATGAAAAATCCCCACTCTTTGCAAAGTTACCTTCTATCCTGCTTGCTAACTAATGGCATTGAAGGGCATTGAAGGGCATTTATCTTTTTCATTTGTGGAGTCTGAACATCTTTTTAGTAGGGAAGAGACATAAAGTAATGCTTTGTGTATTTAAGGAAATTCTCTATTTTGATATGAAAATGAGAACACATTTAGTCTATATTTTCCTTTCCATCTCTAGAAACAACCTAGTGAGAAACAGTGGCATTTGAGAAGTCTAAGATTTCAGACAGCTTGCTGTCCTATATGCATTTTATAATCATGCGCTCAGTTTCTTTATAAGTTAATGGATTGCAACAAAACTTGACAAATAAGGAAAACACATTCACTCTCAGAAACAATGTACTTAACTTAAGATCCAAAGTCAGAAGAACCATGCACAAAACTAGACATTCAATATGCTCCAATGAGCTTGTCTTGTTTACACTATGGTCATGGTGTTAGCTGCAGCCTACATTTAGAATCTTGGTATATAAAATGCATTTATGCCGGGCGGTGGTGGCGCACGCCTTTAATCCCAGCACTCGGGAGGCAGAGCCAGGCGGATCTCTGTGAGTTCGAGGCCAGCCTGGTCTCCAAAGCGAGTTCCAGGAAAGGTGCAAAGCTACACAGAGAAACCCTGTCTCGAAAACCAAAAAAAAAAAAAAAAAAAAAAAAAAAAAAAAAAAAAAAAAGTGCATTTATATGGAATAGTTTCATTCTTTTATTTCACTTTTAAAAGTAAAGATCATGTTCAACATTTTCCACATACCAGAGAGATTTCAATATCTTCACTGCTGAAGTGTATGTTAACTTTGAGGTGCACTGTGAGCTTTCTTGGCTTTTACCACATCAAGTAAGAACAACAAAAAGTTTGTTTTTCACAAAGTGTCTGCCCCCTTTTGTCTCAGGAACACATCACTTTCATCCAATGGAGTTGGTTGGGACCTGGTTGGGAATTGCTCATTGCCTATGAGCTGCAGGAACTCATTCATAAAGCTGTTGCTGCACTCAATTAAGATTTTTGCATTTTAACTTCTCAGGTGTTTTATGGATAGATTCCAACCAAATCAGCCTCATTTCATCACTCACTCAGATGAGTAGAAGAAAATTTATGGGATTATGATGTCTTCAGTATAATGAATGATGTATATTTTCCATGGCATTATATTTGTCATCCCTGGAAACTGAATCATACAGCTATGCAGTTCAAGAAGGAGATAATCTTGGATCATCTATCTAGACCAGGTAATTCCTAGAGTGCAGGCTTACTGAAAGAGTAACTCCATGTTTTTTGGATGGTTACTCAACTTCTCTCTAATTTTCTCATAAAATAATAGTCAATTATTTTGTTACAAAAATTACATACAATATTACATAATAATCTTTGAAATGTCTTAGTATGCCATAAATACTTAAGGATAGAGAAGAATGTCTTAAATTTATGAAGAAAAATAAGAATTATCTCCAAACTAAGGAAATCTTATATATAAACTTTTAGATAATATTTAAAACACTTTTCTTGTTCAAAACAACTAGAACTCTTGTACGGTCTTCATGCGTTTCTTCATTTTGAATGTGCTCATGTGCTCTTCATAGGAGTCATTGACTTACCACAGTCAGTAATAGAGACACTCCGGAAGTGTGAGCTGCATAGATAATGAGCACAGTGTAGAAACACAGGCAGTGGGAACTGAGTGCGTGGCTCATGACAGAGCATGAGCTTAACCTGTGCCAGTCCTTAGGCTTAATCACTACCAACATCACCCAGGCAGCAAGAAGAAGTGGCCTACTGGCATGTGAAAATGTGAGGAGAGTCGGAATGCTCGAGACCATGGAAAAAGTGTGTTAATTGTGATGAGACTGAATTTTTAAGTAGCTTTTAGTTTCCCTCACAAAAAGCACAAGTGACTTTTAGGCAACTTGGCAATATCAAATCAGGTGAAATGGATTTTTCAGAGAAAAGTGGAAGCAGACAAGATAGTTTTTCGGTATGTGAAAAATAAACACAGTTTTATATAAAAGCTTTGTGGAGAACACATAGTCTACAGTTCCTTCTTTCATCAGTTGAGTGTGGCCTATTGAATGAGTTCTGATGAATATTTTTCGTGGAGATATAATATGAATTGGTATCTGGAATAACTCATCAAGAATTTAGGTAATGGGGACTGGAGAGATGGCTCAGTGGTTAAGATCTCTGACTGCTTTTCCGGAGGTTCTGAGTTCAGTTCCCAGCAACCACATGGTGGTGGCTCACAACCATCCATAACAATATCTGGTACCCTCTTCTGGCCTGCAAGGACACATGCAAGCAGAATAATGTATATATAAATAAATATATTAAAAAAAAGAATTTAGATAACATGTGTTTACCCCAATTCTTCTCATTAACCAGCATTTTACACACTAAGGGGTCATTTGTTACAGCATTCTAAATATTTTCAGTGATATAGATATTTAATGAATACAATACACAGGACTAGACAGTTGCTTGGTGGTGTGTACTAATGGATATATAACAAAGGGGAATTTAGAAAGAGTTCTGGAGGCAGCTAACTTGGGTAACAGTTTATCACATTAACTTTTCACACATTATGTGTTTGTATTTTAATCAGTTGATTTTCTTCTTGCTATTAAACTAGGAATATTTAAAATTCTTAGTATCATTTCTCAAAATTTGTACATTGAGACCATAATAAACATTCATCTAAAATACCCACATATATAAATATTTTACCAGCAGTATTATCAACATATCCTGGCTAAATCCTATTACTATTTATATTAAGTGTTAATATAGTACATTCATACGTTAGGTATTTGTATTTTAATCAGTTGATTATCTTCTTGCTATGACTAAATTTCAAGTAGAAAATTATTTAAAAGACATGAGATCAATTTTAACCTACATTTTGAGGGATTAAAACTCATCAAGCGGAGAAGGCATTCCAGCAGAAGTATGAAGTAGTTGGCCACATTGCCTTTGTAGTCATGGAGCAGAATGCTAACAGGAAGTAGGGCTCAGCTACAGAATCTTAAATCCTGTCCCTAGTAACCTACATTATCCAACCAGGCTCAGTGTGACTTCATCAATGACCCAGTACAATACCACTAACTGGAGGAAAAGTTCAAACACAGGAGCCTTTGGAAGACATTACATATTTATCTATAAGATTTAAATCAGTGTCAAAATGTTGAGGAGTTTTGATTAGTGTAAAATTCATAGGACATTTTTCAGATACTTGCTGTGTTTGAGGTACCATTAGAGAATAATACAGAAAAGACAAATAGGATGTTTTGGGACAGGCATCAGGGGATGTATGTGGGGTAGAAGTATTATCACAGGTAAATTTTGTATCTGATAATTCAGACATTTGAGTGGGTGAAGGCATCTATAGAACAACAAGAATTGGGTGTGAGTATGATCTTGAGAAAACAGGACAGCTGATGAGAAGACAGATTCCTATCAGTTCTCAGAGACCGCAGACAGAAAGAGCTGAAGAAGCAGGCATGTCTGTTGTCACAGAAGCAAAATAAGGTTGTTTCAAGAAAAAAATGATCTTAGCTGTTTTCAAAAAAAGGTAAATTTCTAAACGTTTGCTGACAGAATTGATTTACAGTTTGCTTATTGGGGATAAATATTTTCTTACTTCCATTTTCCCTGCTTTAATCTAGTAATTAATGAATTTTATTTTTGTCAGTTGTTAGTTTCACAATAGGGAAACATTATATTCTTTCTTTTTTTTTTTTACATTGTCATGAAACACGGTGAAACACTGTACTTTTCACAATTATTCAAGTTTTCCTTTTGTATCATTGCATACTGCTAACTACTTATGCTATGTTACAAATTCATTCAGAAAGAATGATTTTATGCTTCTGTTGATAAAAGTGTATATGTATTAATTGTAGGTAATAATAAAATTGGTAACTTCTGCCTACATTTAATAACTTTGTGTCTCCCAAAGTTACTTTTTTTGAGAAATATGTGATAAATCTCAAATGTTTCTATAATTTGTTTCCACATATGTTCATATTTATTATATTTTAGTGAGCAAACCTTGCCTTTCATGCAAAAAAAATCTCTTTTACTATTCTTTTTCATTTCTATTAATGAAATTGATTTTTGTCCTGTTATCATTCTGTGGGGTCATGCCAATGTGGCTCAGATGCAGCTGAGTTCTTACAGCTTCCTTTAAATGCTCCCATCTGGGAAGGCTCCATAGTCTCTGCTAAGCAGTGGGTTTTTTCCAGGCTGAAAGCTCTATCTCCTTCCAGTCTCCCTCTTTTTCTGTTGCCCTATCACCTCACATGGATGGGTTGTCCTCTCACTGTCAAGGTCACACTTGATTATTCCTTTTTTTTTCTAACAGAATCTTTAGGAAAAGAAAATTCAACTTCCTGACTGGATCCAGCTTCAAGACTGCTGATGATTCTGGTTTTTCACCTTAATGGAGACAGGATAAAAAAATGACAGACTGCAAAGCAAGAGTCAAAAAACTTGTGTCCTGAATGGTGCCCCCATTGCCAGAATATGATACCCCTCCCGTATGGGATGACATTTTTCGTTTTTAAGAGATAAAACCAAAGTCTTCTTTCTAAACACTTTGAGACAAACTTCCTATGAGAGTCTCAGTTCTGTCAGTTCCCTCCTACAGCATTTCTAGGGTTACTGTTCAGAGGCAGAGGCAACAGCCCACACTAGTTTGTCATCTTATTAAGAACCAGAAGTCAATTTTGATATACTGTAGAGATCTAATTCTTCAAACTGACAAATTTGATATTTAAATCAGGCTATTGTAATAATCCTCAAGCAGATTGCATTGCAGGTGTCTAAAAAACTTTATAAATAACCTTTTCTAACAAGCAGTATGCCATATATCATCCAAAATGGGAAAGTATGTGTATGTGCTTTAAAAAGTGCACATTTTAACTTTAACTCCAGGGAAATATGCACAAATTGCAGGCTTAGAAACCAATTCTGGCTGAGGTTTGGGTTCCTCTCACACTTCAGGGCACTAGAACTTGCCTTATGGTGTTTCTCACTTAGCTAGTCTAGCTAATGAAACAAACTATTAAGAAGATATAAACATATATTTTAAAAATTGGTAGAAGATCCAAAAGAGATGGATGTGGTTGTAATGATTCCACTCTGAACACAACTTTTTTAAGGAGTGGTTGTGATATGCAATCAAGGGAAAATTACACAATACAGACTTTCAGAAGAAGTTCAAGAAAATGTATATTATACTGACAGATGGAAGCAGTGAATGCTAAAATGTCTTTAAAACTCTTTTTGTGATGCTAAATTGTGTAAAAATGAATAAGAACGAATTAGAAAATTTAGAACCATTGCTAGGACAAATGATATCTCACTTAAAGATAATACAGGAAGACTAAAATAGTCATTTCCTTTCTTTTATGGTTTCTGTCAAGATTACTGTTTGTAAATGGAAAAGATTTGAGCATGCATAAAAGGGAAAGGATTCAAATCTCAGGTATGTGAAGAATGTTACATTAAATCAAGCTATTTCTTTGGACTTAGATTTATGTCCATTCAAATCACACAACTGTCACTCTAATTACAAACAACTACAAACCTATCCATGCAGATGAATAACAGCTATCACTGGACCTTGTAATTCGGCAGTATCTCCCAGAAAGCATAAGACAGATGACAAGGAGGAACCATGAATTCTCATTACTGGCAGACTAGAAACATTAGAAAAAAAGGGGTGATGGCAGGGCAATAGTCCTCTAAATACTGTAGTGGTAAAGGGTTTCCTGTTTGAGTAAATTGCCAACTCCGAAAGCATTTGTTGAACATCAGTCACAATTCCATTTTTTTTTCAATGCTCCAAATAAATGGACCACTATAAATGAAATGAATGGGGATGTCCCAGTGAGTGCTGGACTATGGAATAATACTGTGTTCCTGTGCTCACATTTTCAGAATATTTGAAGGCAGGTAAAAATGTTTATCACTCGATATAAATTGTAAATGCCTGACAGATTACTACATCAGACTGTTTAGTACAGTGTTTAGACCTTATGTCCATGGTGTGGAGATTTTAATAATTTTCAGTTATTGTGTCAAGTTCATCAACACATCATATGTGGAGCACCGTCAAACAACTTTTAAAAAAAAATATTTGTCCAGAATGCCTTACAGGAAGTTAGCTTTTCTTATGTTCAATACTTTTTAATATATAATCACTTCCTAATTATTATTGTAACAATTAATTGATTAGACTAGGCTTCAGAGTGACTGTAGCTAGGGATGTGTGTCTCTCTCTACAGAATAAGACTCTATTATTCTCTTTCAGTAAGCTTGCACAGATATATTCACAATAAGTATTTCTACACGTGGACTTTTCCTACCCCAGGTCTGTGCACTCAGCCAACTGGCCATTTCAATTTTCATTGATTCAAAAGTCCCCAAAGAAGAATTTCCAAATGAATTTTTTATCCTTTATTCAAAAAACATGTTTTGTTTTGTTTTTTTTTTTTTTTTGTCTTTTAAAGTGAGGAGTACTCTTGTCCTACCTGACTAAAACCTTGAAAACCAATTGGAGATTCATGTTCTGTAGCAGCCCAGTGATAGAACACTTATAAAGGCTAGACTAGGGAATTGTCTCAAGTTTTATGGCAGGCTAAACTGAGCATGAGGGAGAGATATCTTTTTATAACTCTGATAATTAATCAACCCCTCTTTACAAATTTTGTTAATTGTCTTATTTTTACATTTGTTATAACAATGTTCCTGAGACTGAAAGGAATGTTAAGTCATAGAACTATTAATATTCCTTCAGTGACTCATTGAAATCAACAGTTTAAACATACTATAATTTTAAAATGTTCACAATGAATTTCTACATAAAGGAACATTATTTCCAGGATCTAATGGGGGCTCTCTCTATATATCTTTTAAAAACATGCTTGTTTTCTTTAACATGTGAAAAGGCCTTAAAAACCATTTTTATATCAATGATATTGTGATATTATAAATTCTATTATGGAGTTCCTATACTATACTTCAACACAAATGAACTGTGAAGATCATATGCTAACTGAAATAAGTCAGTCACTGAAAGATAAATAAGCACAATCTTTCTTCCATAAGACATATAAACTACATAAATACCAGAAAAAACGAATGTACACTATAGGTTATTATAATGGAGACTTGGCAAGCAACAGTTCACTGGATGTTGGGAGCCATGTGGCATAGTTTTAGATCATTATATGAACGCTTGTCCAATGGGTCACCCTGAAGCAAGACCCATAGAGATGGTCTTTAACTTGGCAAAAACCAGTGGACCTCAGCTAAGAATATTGCTGAGATCACACAGCCTGCAGGCTCTCTCATCTCTCATAACAGTTTTTTGTTTCATTTTGTCAGCCATGCATGGGACAGGCATCATCATTTCCAGACACCCCGTTTTTTGGTTTTGTTTCCTACAATATTCTCCCCTAAAATTCTCTGGGAACTGATGCTTTTTGGATTTCTTATAGAGAGGTACACAGGCCCATTTTATAGGACAACGGCACTGTTAGAGAAATAAAAGCTAACTATATACAAACTGTTTATGTAAAATCAACCCTATTTCTGGGAATAATGCTTTAAGTTTTGAACAATATTGTTGTTCTTGAAAATGTGTGCCTATGTTTATCACCTTTTAGCTTTGTAAAGACAAGTTGTGTCTACCTCAATATTTAGCCAAGCTAACAAAATGCTGAGTATTGTTTTTCGTTTAAAAGTTGTTTTGATGTAAAAATTGGGAATAAACATACTTGTTTTTTTTTTCTGGAGGTTAATCCTGGAGAGTGGGAAAATATGCCTTTTCTTATAAGTATAAATAGAGATGGCTTGAGGTATTCAGGCCTGCAAATTGGGGCAGATACCCATCTGGTTGTCAGACAATTCCTTCTCTGTGCTAGCACCCCTTCCTCATCTCAGGATCTGAACCCTGCTGTGGCAAGACCATAAAACTGTGTATAATTTCATTTTATAACCATGAGAACTTCGCAAAATATTTTACAAAACTCCATATAAAATTAATATCAATATATTTTATATTTAATATTTTATATTGAAAATGTTAAGATGGTAAAAATGGTTTTGAGAAATCATGTCAAAAAGAAAATACATGGCATGAAATGGTTTTTAATATGTAATTTATAAGTTTATTACAATTACTGGAAACAGAGAAAATCTGGAATATATACTTATAGTTTAGATTTGACTATTTCCTGGAAGATGTCATAAATAAGAAAAAAATCACCTAGGTATGTTTCTTAGTTATTTTGCTATCATCCCAAGGTAGTCTTAAGCATTCCATTTGCTGTGTGGAATCCTCTCACCTGCTTATCTAAAATTTGATTTTAACTGAGTAAGTCTTGTTTTGGTCTGGTTAATAGCTTCAGAGATCTAAATGATGCCTTTAATAAACAGATTTTTTTATTTCATCAATGCATATATAACAGCATATGAATTTATTTTGCCACAATAAATACATACAATGTGATAGTAGAAAGATCTGTCCTAATACAACTTGAGACTAAAAATTTTCCAAAGAAATTTAATCTTCAAGTAAATTTGGAAGGCTATGTAAATAATTCGATAAATTAGTATGAGTAGAATTCACTTAGGTAAATTAGTTTGTAAACATCTTTATTTTGCTGATATTTTTCTTGCTAACAACATCATCCTCTTAACCTCTTAGATACCTATTCATTATCTCCTAAAAAGGAAGTAATATATATCACTTATAGCTAGACAATTTAGATATATTTAGCAGAAATATATAATAAATTAATTTAGGTCTCAAAATTGTGTGGAATTAATTCAGTGGCTTTATCAAGTGTTACTATTTTTGCCCAAATATGAATACCTATGTTCCATACACATAACTTGTGCAGATAATACCAAGGAGAGTTTTAGAGTATATGACCTTATTGCAGTTTTGCAGTTATGAAATATTATAGATCTATTTTCTTATCTAACCATCTTTGAACCATATTTCAGTGGAATTGGTCAGCAGATAGTTTAACCCTCCTCACAATCAATGATGATTTGGAAGCTCAGACCTGTAGCTTTCTCGTTATCAATCAAAGCCAGACAGTCTGATAAAACTAAATGCAATGAGATGTTATCATATTTTTGAAAGTAAAGGGTTATATTGGTTGTTTTCAATTCTACTACAATTTGAATTTTTTAAATGTATAAATATTTTACTAGTGTTTCCAATTACTTTTATTTCTTGTAATAGTTGAAAACAAATAGCATTATCTGGGAAATTTGAAGAATGAATTATAGTTTGCACCTCATCTTTTAAGTTTAGTGACATTAATATCCATGGCTGTGTTAAAATAACATATTGTACTTTATTATAATAATTGATAAGTAAATTGTAAATCTTGTAATCTTTTGTATTTTTTTATTATTTGACTATATACTTTGACAATTTGTCCAATTACATAACACATTCGTTTCACTTTCATACCAAACTCTCATTGACCTTTTTCTCTCTGCGGCTATCCCTCTCCCTCCCTTACAGTTCCCCTTATCCTGTATCTCTATGTAGATGGAGATATTTATTATGACCTACTCTTTGTAAAAAGCCTCATTTGCTTGGCAATGAGCATCAGCTGCTGTATTATCGGGGCTGCAATTGTTGTGTCCTGACCGAAGTATAGCATTTTTCCACACTTCACTCTCTCCTCTTGCTGTTACATTCTTTTTGTCCTCTCTTTTCAAATATTTTTGAGACTTATTGCAGGATCATAAATGTCTTATTTAGGGCTCAGTACTCAACTTTCATTTCTACTAATTTTTTTGAGTACCCATGGGGCCCTCTATTCATAGTGTTCACTGCAAAGAGAAACTTCTTTGATGAAGGGTCATGGTTGTGTTATCTATGAAAATAAATATAAATATTAATGCTGCAATTGATGCCATACTAATTTGGCTAAGCAGTACTAGTGAGCTGCTACTAACATTGTAACCTTACCGGCCTTGTGATTTTTGCTATGCTTCCAGTATCAGACTTGTGCTCACTCCTGTACAGTGCATCCCAAATCCAAGCTGAGAAGTTACCCAATTAATGGTCATCCCACTGTTGCAGCAGTGACCATCTCTTACTTGGCAGATTCATGCTGTAATTCACAGAATTTGTAGCTGGGTGCGTCTATGGATGCTTTATCTCTTCCACCCACCTGCATAGTATCTTTCCATATTGGAAATATTATCCAACAGTGAAGAAGCATCTAGCCTATTTCCAGCTTATTTCCTCTGTATCCTGCATCCAATGTATATAGTGTTCTTAGCAATAGACCCATATCATACAGTTCTGCTGAGCAACCACACTTTTATTTGTTTATTTACTCTTCTCTCACACAATATATCCCCATGCAGTTTCCCCTTCCTCCAATCCCAGTTGGTTAGTGAATGATACTTATATAACTCTGCTCTTTTGTAATTTAGAGTTTCTCAAATTCCCCTTTGAGAAAATGATGTGTTCAGTTTGACTAAACCACAAGCTGTAGAAAAATGTCTGTCTGTAGAATTTTGAGAGGTGTGAATCAAAAACAAAATAAAAAATATTTAAAAGAAGGAAAATATTAGTATTAATTTTAGTGATAAAACTGAATTAAGGTTCAAAAAGTGAAAATATTAAGAATTTGATTTTATTCTGAATTACTTACATTTTGTTGGGGGACTCATACCATTAATTTAAATTATATATTTAAATATATTGAGATGATTTCTCTTAATCTTTGCAAACACAAACAGCAGAATATTACATCATGTTTTCATATCTGCTATGAAGTTTGCTTTCACACTGTAATAATAATTCTTAAGTCCTTTTGAAGCACATAATTTAATTTTTTAAGTAGAGTAATTGGAGAGGAGCTAATGTGATTTAGAATTACAGCTAGGGAAACTAATTCACAGTCTTACTGAAAACTAAATTCAGGTCTATTATTTCTCAAAATCTTATATTCATTGGAAACACTGCTTTCTCATAACTTCTCCCCCCAAAACTCACTCTTCATCATTTTCAGGGTTTTGTCATTCTTTCATATGATAGACAGAAATATATTTACCTTTTAAACTAGAGAAGATACAACTAAATGAAATCTTATAAAGTCAAGGGAGTATAACATAATAATATAATATGATATGCTTTTCCCTATACATTTTCTAAGAAGTATAAAGCTTTCTTTTTAATATATTTTTCTAGTGTAAACAAAAAGGACTTTATGTCAGGGTGATTTAAACCGTTCATAGCTCCACTGATTTAATGAAATAAAGACTTAATAACAAAGTACAAGAAATTTTTAAAGACAATAATTGAAGTTCTTTGAATAAAATGTGTAACTAAGTAAAAAACTGTGAAAGAAATTTTTCATGGAAATTAGAAAGAAAGATCTGGAAGTAAACAGATCAATCAGAACTCATTTTCTAACTGAAAGTAAATGTGACAAATGAGGGACTCATGCATGGTTTCTAAAAAAAAAAAGTCAAAAAAAGAAAAAAGAAAAGAAAATCAAAACTTCTTACAAACATACAAAAGAACTGCCAACCCCAAACTGTCAAATTCTATGACAAAAACCTTTGGAACTAAAATTGAGGTTGAAAATGTGAGAAGCTTCCAGAATGAAAATGGTATACAAACTGCACTTTCTTTCTCCCTGGAGTATTTGTAATCAGATGAGAACTAGTTAAATATTGGCACTATTCTGCCTATCAGTCACTTTTTTTTCTCAACTTTCTTAAATATCTTCCAGTTTGTTAAAAAAGATCTTACAAATCCACTGGAATGTCAAGACAGATAGCATTCTTTGGGTCTCTCAGTATAGATAGCAAACAAAAGTTACAAATAAACACAATTTCTTCCCTACACAAAATTTAGATGGAAGTTTTCTGTAACTTTCAGTGGTAACAGCAGAAGTAATCAGAACATAAGGTGCAAAAGATACAAGAGAATTTAGTTAATTGTTTCTATTTGCATTTTAGAAGATTATTAATAAAACTCAAGGAGAAGCAATCGACATACTTCAAAATGTGTGTGCATTTCTCTGTAGTTGCACACCTCCAAATATTCCTGAAGGAATATGAGTTTACCTTCCATATGTGCTTTTTGATAGTAAATACACAATAATAATGGGTTTTAACTTGTCTCTCCTCCCTTTTGAGGGGATTTTTACATTAGAAAACCAGTAATTATAGAGTCTCTCTGTCTCTTTGAAACGTTTTTGTAATTCTTTTATATAAGACTCTGTTTTGGAAACATCTAACTAGTTTCAAAGGGCAGGCCATTGATGCCATGTTACTGAAACGGGATTATCAAAGAGTTCTCAGTGTTAATGCTGCCCCGTTACTGAGGAAGTCGAGAGCTCACCTGGGAGTAAAGGACAATCTTCAAATTTCAAATAATCAAAAGACTGGCATGCATTTGCTTCCCTACAAGGTAAACTCACAAATCCTGATAATCACACCACTCTGACAGATGATCATTGGGAAGATCCATTTATGTTAGACAGTTCTATAAAATCATGCTAACCTGAGAGCCCGTTATCCCCTACTCGAAAACATGTCATTAATGAATAATATATGCATAGAATTTAAGAATTTATCTTTATGTGTAGTTTCATTTTCTGAGTACTGTGGTCTAAAATATTATATGGAAAACCACATAAGAAGATAATTCCCAAATGTTAAATAACATTATTATGTCATGTTACTATAAATCTTCTATTTTACTATCTGGTGATATATAATCAATTGTTGTACTTGATCGTTAAAATTATATTTAATATATTTATGTTTGCATATGAAAATTATATATATAAATATATATATATTTGATACCCTCTTTGTACCTGGTATTGACTTTGGGTCTCTAAATATGGGGGTGCCTATGGAATAATAGGTAATACTTGTTTTATGTTTAACAGTCTTTTAGTAGATTGCTTGTGGTATACATCTTTTTTTTATTTAAGAATAAAACTTTTCTTTCTTTTTAGATGTTTGTAGAGATGTTTTCAATTCTGGCAGGAGATTTAAGTTTAGCCACATTTTCTCAGCAGTGTAGGTACACATTTACAGTCATGTATTTGTATATATTTAATTAAAGTAACTTTTGTCTTCTCTAGCAATATTTACTATACCTTGTCTGAATTATTTTCATCAAGTTTCTTTAGAAGTCATTAGAAATCATAAGAAAACAGTATTTGAGGTTTTTTTTTAACAGTTTTTCTTTCTTCCAACAATAGTAACATAGCAGAAAATTCTTTTTTTTTTTTAAATGTATGTAGGACAGGAAAACGTATCTTATCCTTTCTATTACATACACACATTTTATTTCCTATTTTTCACTTCTTATTTTCCTCCTACATAATGAAAGGAGGAAACATTGAGAGACTCATTCAAATTAATAATGAGGACAGCAAAAGCATAAATGGATATGACTGAAACTATGCCGAACCCAAAAAGTTTAGACTTTATTTTGGAGTGGAGTGAAGTGTGATCTTTCTGTAAGATGGTAACTCACATCTACATAGTAATGGTGTTAATCTACTGGGAAGTATAGACTTGGGTGTATGCCCTGATGTATATACTTGTGGAGCAGGAACACTCTATTTCAGTTGTAGTGCAGATGGAGTAGTTAAAGGGAATGCAAAAGGAAATGAACATAAGTGATTTAAGCCATTTATACACCCAATGCCATCCTGTAGCTTGTTTATGTGCCATATAAGAATTATATGGTGAGGTGCTTTTTTAATACTCACACTAAACAGAAAGGTTGAGTCAGGAAGTGTCCCTCTTCTAAGACCCTTGGAAGTCAAGACAAACAAATTACCTTCTCTAATGTGAATGCCATAAATTAAAGCAATGCACTACCATGTATGTAAGATGAAATTAAGCCATGCTTGGGGACTGAATATTCAGGAAGCAGCAGCTGTTACTAAGGGAAGTGGAAAGAGTTCCATAGGCACGAAGGAAGAAAAAGTAATAAAGAATCCAGAAGACTGATGAAATAAACCCCAATAGCTTTAGTTGATTTAAGAAACAAAGTTATAAATTAATCAACATTCAGTAGGATAACTACCTAAGAAAAAGTGTTTATTTTGTTTAAACCTCTGCTGGTTATCATGTGATTGGAAATAGTTTGCTGAATTCAGAGAACTGCAGAGTGGGTAGCATGGTATTTTGAAAGAATCAAACTATAGAATAACACTTAACAAGTAGTATTTGAAAATGTCCAGAATGTATTAACGTTGCATAGAGTTTATATATTAATTGCATAAAATTAAATATTTTTGAAAAATTAAAAATTAAATAGAAATCTATTAATATTTACTCAGGCATTTCCTTCATTTAATCTGGAATTGCATTCTAATATGAGAAATTATTGTATTTTCTTGTTATATATCAATGTGATCTCAATGCTGAAGATTCACAAAATAGAGAAACACATATTACATTTTAAATTACAAAAAATGTAGTGTTTAGAACTATTCTTCTATTTAAATACACACCTAATCTTTTTCTGTGTATCCTTAACTTAGTTATTTTTTATTCTAGACATTTTGAAATATTAACTATGGTTAATTATATTAATTAATTAACTAAAGAACTGTGTGGTTCTTTCTTCCCACAGCATTGTGGGAATCATGTACTTTTTTCACTACCAAACATGTGTGGATAACAATTAATCATATAAGTTAAACATTTTCTTCATTACCTCCACTATTGTTGAAATTATCTCTCAGTAGATCTGAGTTAAGTAGAGACATAATTAATGTAGAATCTCTGGCTGATACGTAATATTAAATCAAATTATCAAAAAATAAATAAATAAATAAATAAATAAATAAATAAATAAATAAATAAATAAATAAAAGAAAAAAGTACACATATGAATCGTAATGACCAAGTCAAAAAGAATGGGAAGAGAAATTTGCTTTTTATTTCAATATAGGTTATATCAAATAGTCTGGAGTTGTGGAACCAAGTAAAACCATTTATCTAAATATACAAAATCCCAGTCTTGTTTAAAAATTGAGAATCGCCAATATGGAGTTCACTTGTGGCTTTCAAGTGAAAGAAAATGCCAATAATAGATGGAACCTCTTCTCCCATTTTTTTTTGGGGGGTGGGCTACTTCCAAATTTGAAATTAACACATCTGTCAAATGTCATGAAATGTAACTGTTGCAATGATTCTGCAGCTGTCAATCAAATGCCATAACAGGCAATGAGGGCACATGCAGAGAAAATGATAGAAAAAATACAAATAGATACGGACAACAGTACTTATTTGTTTGAATTTCGTAATGTGCAAATCTCAGCCAGAATGATGTCACATTTTTTGTTTAGTTTAAAATGAAATCCTGTCATGAATCACACCAGCATTTTAACTATAGTGAGTGGAACACATGTATTAAAGTCTACACACATCCTAAAGTTTACTGGGAGAGTTACTTTTTATCACAGTGTTCATATACCTAGCTAGTGTGGAGGCATAAAGATCGCACATCGGTGTCTCATCCAGGACAACTCTGAATTGTCAGCTTGCAAGGAGGAAAATCATAAGACCACCTTTATGACAATATTAGAAATGGTTCCATCTCCAAAATTGTGTTCCTATGATGGTTGATTTTTACAAGTAGACACAATGAACAATCATCCCCAGTTACTCAATCAAAGATTAACCTGAAGATGGAAAAATATGTTTCATATACAATTAAAGTCCACAATGTTTGTATGGAAGGGGTGATCTAAAATCATCCAATTGAGTCTGCCTTAATTAGTTCATAGTAATTTTGAGCAGAACTGAGAGAGGGAAGCTGTCTGCAGACTGCAGCTGCAGTCACCACATAAATTCCAGTGTGCTTTCCTTACATCATGCTCTATGGATTTCAGGTTGGACTAAACAATCCCTACGATTGCTTAGGCCAATTTCTTACTATCAGTCTCTTAATAATCTCTTCCCACATGTTCTGTTTATCAAGCTGAACCTTAGTGAACAATATTCCACCTCATTTACTTACAAGCACAGCTATCCAGTGCATCCTCACAGCACCAACATGAGTAAGAAAGTGGGTAAGAAAATGCATTTTAATTTATTTGATTTTCTTCAAATCTGTCCGATTCAATCAGGTTATTGCCTGGGCCAGCAAGTTCCATCAATACATTCTACTCAGCAAGTTGATTTTCAGATTATCCCTGAGTAAAATACACTTCAAAAAGTTCATTTTCCCAACAATTTTGGCATGTTCATTTTCATTCTTCCTGGTTTTACTGATGAAGCATGGAGATACAGCACTGAATGCTTATTGAAGAGATGAAGAGCAGATGACTTGGACACAGTAGCGTTGTCTTTGTCTCAGCACTTTCATTATTCAAAGGGGTTTTACTTTTTCTCTGATACCAAGCCTTATTTACCCAAAGAGCATGGTCTTCTTTATCAATATCCTGACTGGCTTCTTGAATCTTCAATATCTTTTTGGCATTAGTCAAGGGCCCTGCTTCTCCTTACTGTATCCTAATACATTGAAAGACTAAATGTGAAATTAAATTGATAGTAGATAGAACTAGGATGCAAACTTCCTTTTTATCCTCATTAATTTTTCTTAATTCTTTTCTTTTCTGTCTCTATCTCTCTGTGAAAGGCAAATTCTTTATACTTCTTTTGGTCATACATGCACCCATCTTACTCACCCATGTCTGCCTCCCAACTTTTCTCTTACCTCAATGTCTCATATCTTTCCTCACAGCTCTGTATTCTGGTGTTTCTCTCTACCAACTGTCACTTAGCTTTCATTTCCATTTGTATTACAGGATTATTATGGCATTTTATTTCCTCACAGCATGAGTAGTTAAGAGGATGGGTTATGTCCAGGCTTACATGCTCTAAATATAGATCTGCACTCAACAGCTGTGTGACCTAAGGCAAATGTTACACTTCTATTCTCCTATTCTACACTATGAGAATTGAAATTTTCATTTAGTAGTGGGATATGGTAAGAAATACAAGAGATAACAGGCCTGCAAAAAGAATGTAAAAGCATCCCCATCCACTGATTAAAATGCACATTCCATTCCAAATATGAACCTTAGTTCTATTTACCTAATATCTCTAACTCTCACTTATTTTTTTTTCAGGGAGTCTCTACCTATTTTTCGTTCTCTTCATTTTGACTCTTGAGTTCTATGTCATTCCTTTCTTCTGATTCTACCTCAAATTCTTTTACTGTACTAGTAAGGAACACTTAGACCCATTACCAGACACTGGAGAAAGTATGGGACTTGAGTATGCTACCTGAAATCATTATCTCTCTCTACATATAGGACAGAATATCAATTTTAATTTTGAGGGTTTTACTTTCAGGTGGAAGAATGTTTCCTTTACTTGGATTCTGTTTGTTTTTTACAGTTCTTTTTTTGGGGGGGGGGGTTCTTGTGTGCCTTTGTCTTTGAGACAGGGTCTCACTGTATATCACTATATAGTTTGGCTGGCCTGGAACTTACTATCCTGACCTCAGACTTACAAAATCCGCTTATGTCTCCTAAATTATAGGATTAAATGCCTATGCCCCTATACCTAGCCAAGATGGAAAGGGTTTTTTTGTTGTTGTTTTGTTTTGTTTTTCAGAGACAGGGTTTCTTTGTGAAACAGTACTGGCTGTCTTGGAACTCACTCTGTAGACCAGGCTGTTCTTGATGTCACAGACATCCTCCTGCCTCTGTCTCCTGAGTGATGGGATCAACCACCACCACTTGGCCAAGAGGGAAAGTTTTAATTGATGGATATTCAAATGTATATTTTTATGTTTCATAATCTAGTATGTTTTTATCATCCCTGTGACTAAATTAGTACTCTTAAATAATTGATACAGCCCTGCATCACTTAAAAATTAAAACATGTTATATGGAATGAGTCATGTCATGATTTGTGTTTGTTTCAACACCATAGGGTGTATTTACACTAACTTAGGCTGTATAGCTTGTTGTTCTGCCAGATTTATTCCACTAGACTGCTTTGGTTTGCTCTGTCATAACGCCTTTGCTGGATTTGTTCTGGCAAGTAATTTTGTATTACAAACAGCTTATTTAGAGCTCCTAAATAGTCTTCAACCACCTTCATATCATAGCACGTGTACAGTCACTACTCATTTTCACATAATGCAATGAATAACAATTCTTCAATCATTTAAATACCTCAGAGCTAGCATTTCCATCAACAATGCAAGAATAAACCTTTTTTTAAAGACTTTCTGTCATGGTTATGATTGCCATAATGAAAGGGATGCACCATGTTCGTCTTCAAGCTAATGCATTCTTGAAATGTTATTCATCTCATTGACATCAACAATACATATCCTTCCTTCAGAACTTTTAAAGTTTACGTTTTAAAAACAAGTAGTAATTTTAAATGTTCACAAGTCTCACCATGGCATTACAATGAATACATACAAAGGATATTTAATGTCAGTCATCATTAAGTGCTTATACTCCAAGCTCATACATGTGATGGAGTACACATGCCTGACTGGTGAGCACTAACCACCAATGTTTATACAGTTTTGTAGTATTTGATAACTTGTAGTTCCACATTCTATGCCTTACTTTGGCTTCTTATAACCATTATTATTAATGTTTTCATATGTATAAACAATATTAGCATGAATTTAAATTAATTCAAAAGAAAACGGAACAATGAAGAGAATTGTACACACCAAATGTATGAAACTGTTACCAGTGTAACATGGCATCGTGTCCAACAGTAAACATTGTTTGAAAAACTTGAAAAACGGCGCTCTCAGTATTTATAAGCATAATAGCTTAGACAAGTCACATGTTAGTAATATTAGAAATTAAACTCTGATGGCTGGGCTGTCTCTAACCTGTGAGCTGCAAGTTTCCAATTTTCCTAAGTTGTCACTCACACTGGAGTAGGCTTTTGGTGATGCAGCCGTCTTGGAGTAATCTTAACTCCTGTGAGTAAACCTTCACCATCCTTCTCTAAGTATCTTCCATTGTTGCCCCTAGAATTTTGATAATATCCTAGTTTGATGTGTTATTGATTCCCTATTTGGGGAAAGGAGACATTTGTTCACTTCTTCCCCGAAACACTTTAAAATAATGCTGTAACTTTATTTATATTTTTATTCACTTTACAGACTTTTTTATTTATTTTTTTAAGACATATCATTTCTTGTCATCAGAAATGTTATGTCTCAATATCTTACCAATCACAGTTATTTAACTATTCTATAGGTATTTTTAACTGTTTCAAGATTCTAGAGTCAACCTTGGTCTTATGTTCAGTGACAAAACTTGACCTATACATTGCTTTTCATAATTACAGAATTTCAGTGATTACTAAAATTATTGAATTAGAGAAAAATCTGATGTTATTTTAGCCAAATACTCTTTCATTTTAGAAACAAAATATTTTTATAAACTCTAACATTCTAAGAACTGGGATGCCATAAATTGAAATTGATGGGTCTATGAATTTGTGTCTCTCCCTTAACACCAAACTACCTTCTTAAGGTCTCCTTCAGTGCCTTACGGGTGGATAGCAGTGATCAGGTGTCATCTCTAAATGTTACGTTTTCATGGAAATTAAATCAAATATTATCTACAGAACGGTCTATCATTATTGAAAAAGACTTATGTAATTTATACCCTGCACTAATGAGTAAGAAACTGAGAAATCTACACTATAAACTAGTTTTAGACTGAAAAATTCTCTGATTATCTTACATTAGTTTCTGCATGGAAATTATGAATTAAAAGATAATTAATTTTTGTGCAATTCTTTTCTGTCTTTAATGCACTTTATGACTTTGGAAGCCAATAAATACCAGAGACTTGATGCAGAGAGGATCATATTTTTCATTGTTTTATTGTAGGATACAATAACAACTTAAAAATTTCTCCTAGCAGCTTTTTTGAAATACATCAATTATAATAAAAATAGAAACTTATAGAATTATTGGTTTGAAAACATAAAATATGCAAGTATATTAAATAAAAACATTCATGTTTAGAAAATGAGACAGAACTCTTTAATTTTATATTAATATATAGATGATAGATGATAGACAGATATTCACTAAATATAAGTATTCCTTTATTTAAATTAAATGATTTCCAAAATTATTGGCTGTCAATCTTGTTTGTGTTTTCTTTTGTTTTCAGTTTATTATTAATTTTGATACTTTCGTTTGTTTGGAAGTCAACCTATTGCTCACCCTGACTTCACAATTGCTATGGCCCTCTATGGTGGCTTGAATGACATGCCCCCATCCCCAAATCTCAAGCATTTGACTACTTTGTCCCCATCATGTGGCAATTCAGGGAGCATTTGAGGTTGTGGCCTTGCTAAGGGAAGTATGTCACCAAGAACAAGCTTTGAAGGTTTATAATACTGAATTTATTTCAAGTCAGTTCTTTCTTCTTCTCGCTTGTGGATCAGGAAACAAGTTCTCTGCTGCTGCTCCAGTGCCATGTCTGTCTGCTGTCCTACTCTCCATCAACAGGATGGTCATGGACCTAACCTTCTGGAACATTAAGAGCCAAATAAATGCTTTCTTCTGTATATTGCTTTGATTGTATTATCTTGTCACAGTAATAGAAAAATAACTAATACACCCTCCTACCTTAGCCTTCTGAGTAGAAATGTAATAAACATGAACCAGCATACGTAGCTTAAGGTTTATATTTTCATGTATAATAAATATACCTATGTGTAAACACCAGAAAAGGAAAACAAAAACATGATGATAAATAGGTAATAAATTGTAATAGGGAACTATCTTTATTCTGATTTTGAGAGTTCAGTCAATTTAGATAGTCTTGCTATATTATACATTAATTTTATATGCATTTTTATTATTATATTATGCATCTATTTACCTTTTCTACTTACCAACTATTACTAGTTATATAAGAGAGAAAGATATAGAAACAATCTGAAAATATAATATTTATGTTGAATGTCCATTTACTTACCTTCATGTCACCTCCATTCTTTATTTCAGATACATGCAGTTTTTGAGTGGCACTGTCATAAGAATCTACTAGTGGTTATGTCTCAAGTGAATTGGAATGCAAACATCAACGTTCTGTCAAAAGCTGATCTTTCAGTTAATTTTATACCAACTAATGACTTGGTTAGAGTCAAAAAAGTCCTTTGTAGTTCCTCTTGTACATAGTCTATGCATGAAATCTTCAGGTTTGGCATTCCAAAATGCTACATAATACCCTTTTGCAACTAGTTTTAAAGAATATTGACAAGATTGATAAAAATAGATAAAAATAGGTTTTTTAATCAATCTTGTCAATAGAAATTATGTAATATAAGGCTTTGAGTTTCTAAATATATGCCATAAGATAGCTATTTCCTTCCATTTTGGTATTTACCCAGAAATCTCAAATATTTTGGGAAATTTAAGAAACTAAATCTTTCCAGGTGGTGGTGGCTCATGCCTTTATTTCCTGCATTGGAAAGACAGAGGAAGGCAGATCTTTGAGTTCAAGGACAACCTAGTCTGCAGAGTGAGTTCCAGGAAATCCAGGGATGTTACACAGAGAAACCCTGTGTTGAACAAAAAATCCAAAAGAAAAAAAAAGGAAAGAAAGAAGTGAAGTATAAATTATGAGCTGTTTAGTGATTACAGATAAGAATAACAAGGCTGAATCACTAAAAATATTTTCCAGAATAGGAAATATGTTTGGGGGACAAGAACAGTACCATTAATCCAAGGATTTGAAAGTAGGATATATAGAGTGTTTTATTATTTTTCCTTAATAGATAATAATTATGCAAAAGAATATGTTTCATTACATCTTAAAATGGGAGATAGCTTACAGCTAAAGCTAATTATTCTTTACTCTGTTTTTAATTTCTGTCATATCATTACACTTACATTACATTACATTTCAATTTAAACAATATAGATTTAGTAAGTAATCACCATGTGGGAAAATACAGAACCTTGAGCTATGTATGCTGTTTCATGATTATAATGCTAACACTCAGAAAGGTGAGGTGGGAGGTTGTGTTAGTTATTTTTCTATTATTGTGACAAAATAACATGAGCAAAGCAACATATAGAAGACAGTGTTTATTTGGTCCTTAAGGTTTCAGAAGTTTAGAGTCCATGACCATCACTTTGGTGGAGAGCATGACAGCAGACAGACCTTGTACTGGAACAGCAGCTGGGAGAAAATTCTTCCTGATCTACAAAAAGTAATCAGAAAGAACTGACTTGAGTCTGGGTTACCTCACTCAGGATGATATTTTCTAGTTCCATCCATTTGCCTGCAAACCTCATGATGTCATTGTTTTTACTGCCGAGTAGTACTCCATTGTGTATATGTACCACATTTTGTTTATCCATTCTTCAGTTGAAGGGCATCTAGGTTGTGTCCAGGTTCTTGCTATTATGAATAATGCAGCTGTGAACACAGCTGAGCATATGTCCTTGTTGTATGATTGAGCATTCCTTGGGTATATGCCCAAGAGTGGTATAGCTGAGTCTCGAGGTAGATTGATTTCCAATTTTCTGAGAAACAACCATACTGATTTCCAAAGTGGCTGTACAAATTTACATTCCCACTAACAGTGGAGGAATGTTCCCCTTGCCTAACTGTCATCATAGAATCTTCATGCAGTTACTGATGGTAGCAGATGCAGAGATTTACAGCTGGGCACCAGGCCAGGCTGCAGCAGTCTAATTGATGAGAGAGAGGAGGGATTCTACAAGCAAGGGACATTGAGATCATGATAGGAAAACGTACAGAGATGGCCAACCAAACTAGTAGAAACCCACAAACTGTGGACCAATAACTATAGAGCCCCCATAGTACTGGACTAAGCCCTCTGGATATGCAAGACAGTTGTTTAGCTTGAACTGTTTGGGGGGCTCCCATCAGGGGAGATCTGGATCTGCCCCTGGTGAATGAACAGGTTTTTGGCAGCCTAGTGCCTAAGGTGTGACACTTTGCACAGCCTTGGTGCAGGGGGTAGGGGATTGGACCTGCCTCAACTCAATATACAAGGCTCTGCTGACTCTCCGTGGGAGACCTTTACTTGGAGGAGGTGGGAATAGGTGGAGGGTTGGGAGGTAAGGCTGGGGGTGGGAAGAGGGAGGAGGGGGGATCTGTGGTCAGTATGTAAAATGAATAGAAAATTTCTTAATAATAATAAAAAAAAAATTGGCCGGGCGGTAGTGGCACATGCCTTTAATCCTAGCACGCGGGAGGCAGAGGCAGGTGGATCTTTGTGAGTTCAAGGCCAGCCTGGTCTACAGAGCGAGATCCAAGAAAGGCGCAAAGCTGCAGAGAGAAACCCTGTCTTGAAAAAAAGAAAAGAAAAATTTAAAAAGAACTGACTTGAAACAAATTCAATGTTATAAAACCTCAGCACTTGATGTTGGTGACATATTTTCTCCAAGACTCCATAATCCTCTGTGAACAGCCACAAAATGGGAACCAACTATTCAAATGTTTGAGACTTGGGCATGGATGTATCTCATTCAAACTTTCATATTTTCACAGAAGGCACAAAAATAACGTTGATTCAACTCACATTCAATAACTTTTGTAGCTAGAGATTTCTCACCAGGACCTGGCAAGCCCACTTATAAAATAATCACTCAGAACCTTCTATTATTTAAACTGTTTGGCCTCATGGCTCAGGCTTCTTGCTATCTAGTTCTTCTATCTTAAATTAACCCATTTTTATTAATCTATACTTTGCCATGTGGCTAGTGGCTTACCAGTACCTTACATTTTCCTTGTCATGGCGGAGGCTGGCAGTGTCTCCCTGCCTCAGCCTTCCACTTCCCAGAATTCTCTTCTCTGCTTGTCCCACCTATTCTTCCTGCCTGGCTACTGGCCAATAAGCATTTTATTTATACAGAGCGATATCCACAGCACTTCCCCTTTTCTTTTTTTTTAAGGAAGGTTTTTAACTTTCACATAGTAAAATTACATATAACAAAACAGATATCTAGCAAGAATTACAGTGACAATCTCTAGTCTATTTATTATACTTAGTCTATTTGTATTTGGCAAAATTAAAGAAGATATCCTATATATCCTGTATTTGTGAGTCTAAGGTTTCATATTTAACTTATCTTTTATCATAACTGAGGAAATAACAATCTAGTCTTCAACTACATCAAAGGCCCCAAAAGGATATAATATTATCTGAGGACTGGAAGAAGGACACAAGCAATTTTCAGGAGTCTTGCAGGGTAGACAGAGACAGCTGGCAGCCTGGACAGTCACCTAATGTTCCTTTGTAAAGTTGGGGCATCTGTCTTCATTTCTCTCTGTGTCCTGTAGAATGTCTGGCAGTTTCCGCTGTGAAGCAGGAACCTGAAGGACCATTTCGCCAAGCAAAGTTCATTGGTCACTTTCCTATGGGTCCTGCATGTCCAGTTGATCAAGCAGTCCAGGTAAGAACAGCTTCTTGCCCAAATGGCTATTTTTGCCAAGAAGAAGATAAACTCCGTATAGAGAGTCTTCAATGCCCATCCTCCTCTCTGAAGTAAATCGGTGCTTCCAGGAGCAGACATGTCTCATTGTCCAGAAAGTCTAAATTTTTTAAAACATTTTAAATGCCATATTCTGTAGGTCTTTGAAGTATTTGAAGATTATCTATCTATCTGAAATAGCATCTCTGTCCTGTGATAATGCACAGTCATATGATAACATGAATATGTAAATGATATTCATTGAAATTTATTTCACTATCAAACCTGAATGATCATTGTTTTTGTTATATTAAAACTATATTTTAATTTGAATACTTGTTAAACTTTCTATGTCTTCATAGAAAGTCTTCCATTGATTTCTGAAAGAAAATTTTAATGTTTTGAAACTTATCATTTAATATTATGAAACAATTGCCATTTTACATTGTTTTTACTCAATCATACTTTGTAGATGAACAGTCTTATTAAATAAGAAATACAGAGCCAAATTCAGAGTTAAAAGCCACCCGGCGATGGTGGCGCATGCCTTTAATCCCAGCACTCGGGAGGCAGAGCCAGGCGGATCTCTGTGAGTTCAAGGCCAGCCTGGGCTACCAAGTGAGTTCCAGGAGAGGCGCAAAGCTACACAGAGAAACCCTGTCTCGAAAAACCAAAAAAAAAAAGAAAAAAGAAAAAAAAAAGCCAAGATATCAGAGCAATAGCTAAGAGCTGAGGTTAAAAACCTTACCCTTCACTCAGGATGATTTTTTTCTAGATCCATCCATTTGTCTGCAAACCTCATGATGTCATTGTTTTTCTCTGCTGAGTAGTATTCCATTGTGTATATGTACCACATTTTGTTTATCCATTCTTCAGTTGAAGGGCATCTAGGTTGTTTCCGTGTTCTGGCTATTACAAACAATGCTGATATGAACATAGCTGAACAAGTGCTCTTGTGGTTTGATTGAGCATTCCTTGGGTATATGCCCAAGAGTGGTATAGCTGGATCTTGGGGGAGATGGATTCCCAATTTTCTAAGAAAGCGCCATATTGATTTCCAAAGTGGTTGTACAAGCTTTCATTCCCACCAGCAGTGGAGGAGAGTTCCCCTAGCTCCACATCCTCTCCAGCATAAGGTGTCTTCAGTGTTTTTGATCTTAGCCATTCTGACAGGTGTAAGGTGGTATCTCAGAGTTGTTTGGATTTGCATTTCCCTGATGATTAGGGTTAGGGTTAGGACTCAGAAAGACAAACATGGTATGTACTCACTCATAGGAGGATACTAGATGTGGAACAAGGATGATTGGACTGCTACTCACATCACCAGGGAGGCTACCTGGAAAACAGGACCCTAGGAAGGACACGGGGATCGCCCAATGACAGAGAAATGGAATGAGATCTACATGAACAGCCTGGACATGAGTAGGGGTAGTGAAGGGTGAGGGTCGAGGGAGAGAGAGCTTGCGGGAGTGGGAGATCCCAGCTGGATCAACAACAGAGAGGGAGAACAAGGCATAGGAGACCATGGTAAATGAAGACCACATGAGAATAGGAAGAAGCAAAGTGCTAGAGAGACCCACAGAAATCCACAAAGATACCCCTACAACAGACTGCTGGCAATGGTCGAGATACAGCCTGAACTGATCTACTCTGGTGATGGGATGGCCAAACACCCTGATTGTCGTGCTAGAAACCTCATCCAACTACTGAGGGATCTGGATGCAGAGATCCATGGCTAGGCCCCGGGTGGATCTCTGGGAGTCCAATTGGCGAGAATGAGGAGGGTTTGTATGAGCGAGAATTGTTGAGACCAAGGTTGGATAAAGCACAGGGACAAATAGTCAAAGGAATGGAAACACATGAACTATGAACCAATGGCTGAGTGGTCACCAACTGGATCAGGCCCTCTGAATGGGTGAGACAGTTGATTGGCTTGATCTGTTTGGGAGGCATCCAGGCAGTGGGACCGGGTCCTGTGCTCATTGCATGAGTTGGCTATTTGAAACCTGGGGCCTATGCAGAATTGCTTGGCTCAGCCTGGGAGGAGGGGACTGGACCTACCTGGACTGAGTCTACCAGGTTTTTCTCAGTCTGCAGGGAAGGCTTTGCCCTGGAGGAGGTGGGAGTAGGGGATGGATTGGGGGAAGGTAAAGGGGACGGGAGGGGGGAGAACAAGGGAATCTGTGGCTGATATGTAGAACTGAATTGTATTGCAAAATAAATTTAAAAAATAATTTTTAAAAAAAACCTTACCCTTCACTGCTGCTGCTGTCCTACCTCTCCGCAAGAGACCTACTTCCTGTGTGTTTGTGCTTTTTATTGACTTTCTGTTCTGCCTTCTCATTGGTTGTAAACCCAACCACATGACCACATCGTCACTGCCTGCCTGTACATACCTCCAGATCTTCTGTGGTTGGTATTGAGATTAAGAACATGTGTCTCCATGCTGGTAGCATCCTTGAACACACAGAGATCTGCCTGTCATGTGATTGGGATTAAGGGCATGTGTTACCACTGCCAGACTTCTGCTTTGTCTTGTTATTAGCTCTGACCCCCAGGCAACTTTATTTATTAACATACAAATATAATCACATTTCAGTACAAATAAAATATCACCATATTACTTGATATGAAAAATCTAGTGATTATTTTTTCCATTTTGTGGGCATTTTTTTCAGAAATAAAGATCATATATACCTGTAATAATAAATGAAATTAGGTACAACATTCAGTGAATAATATAATATTTATTAAAAAAAATACATATAAGATTCTAAACCATTTACCAGTATAGCATATTTTCCCTTCAGTGATTTCACAGAGAGTTTAATTCCATTTGTTCAACCTTATATGTAGACAAATTTGTGTTTTGTTTTTTGCACCCTATAATGTAATAGAAACATAATGAAGCTGAAATGTCACCTAAGGTGCAGAACAAAAATGATAGGTGAGAAGTTGCCAAACACAGACCACCTGTTTATATTACAGTTTTGTGGCCCCAGTTTTATTGACAAAGGAAAACATCAAGCTATAGAGGTGGTTTTCTTTTGCGGCCTTTTGTAGGTCAGCCTTACAAATTCCAGATCCTCCTCTTTTTTTGGTGCAAACTGTCAGATGTCCCACCGAGCCATCTTCTAGATGGCTCATTGCAAACCTCACCATGTGTTTCTGAATGATGTGAACCCCATGAGGGGAAGAAACATAAATTATGCCTTTTTACTGGAACAATTGCATATCTCACAGGGTTCAGAGGTAAATGTGTTTTCCAATACAGAAAAAATGAGAAATGACAAAATTGCATCGTTTCAATTCAATTTAACCAAATAAAATTAATTCATCACCTTCCAGAAAACAACAAAGGCCTGCATATTTGCACGTTGTCCTGGAAAGACAGCACTCCTAGTAAAGGAAAAACAGAAACCACAAAGATGTTTTCCTATTTACGAGTAGTGAACCAGTAGTAGTCCCTATGATTAGTATTTGGAAAAATAAGCAAAGTGTATGAAAATTAAATTAATTTCTCATTGGCTTAAGAAAGATATGTAAAATTATTATAGAGATAATAATATAGGAATGCCACATAAATGAAAACATACTGAAAATAAGACAGATTCAGATACTGTTATCATCAAGTTTACCTACACAGCACTACTGATGTCCACTATAAATAACTGTTGGCTTTTTTCACACTATCACCTTAGAAAATACACATGGAGAAAGTTAACATAAGTCTGAAATTTGAACTATGAATTTTGTCTGAATATGAAATGCATACACTGTAAATGAACTTACCAGTGCTTTTGAAACATTTCTTTGTAATTAATTTTTGTCATTATTTTACTTTATGTTTTGTATGCTTGTGTGTAAGTACATTTAGTGTCCACAGAAGCCAGAGAATGTCAGCCTTGGAATTGGAATCATAGAGGGTTGTGAGCCACCATGTGGATACTATGAATTGAACCTGAATCTTCTGGAAGACCAGCAAGTGCTCTTAAATTCTGATCCATATCTCTGGCCCCTTCTATGTATTAAGTTTAAAAAAAAATACTAGTGTTATGTCCATTGAATTTAAAATATCACTAGAATATGATAGTCATAAATGGAAATTACAATATTTGAAGCTTCTGATAATGTATTGTCTATATAATAAATAAAGAGATTAGAAATAGTTAATTTAGGTATAAATTGTTGATGATTGCTGTTTAGATCCACAATAGGAAAACAATCTTAGAACTTAATTTTCCATTTTATTTTTGAGAGGCACAATAGATAGGGAAGGATACATCCATTTGTTGTTTTGTATAAGGCAAATTTAGCCAACTGACTAAATGATTTCTGGTAAAATTACAGTAAGTCTCTTTGGCTTTAAAACTGAGTGATGCTATATTATGAAACATTCCACATCTTTCTGGTGTTAGTGGGATGAATTGGAACCTATTTTATCTTCTGAATGGAACAAGTTATGAAAAAGAATGCAGATAATTGGATAACAGAAACATTAGTCATGGTAGTAAGATGTCAGAGACCAAACATAGACCATGGAAAAGTATTAGCTAGGCCAGAGTACAAGCCCCTACCCTAAACCAGATGCCCCCAAAGATAAAGAACAGGTCAGGCAGGTCAGGTAGCATAGCAACAGAACAATGGGCCCTGACCAGTGACCTTACCACCTAGCAGCCTCACGACTTGCACGACTTGCACGTAGCCCTTCACCTGCACGTCCCCCTTTACCTGCACGTATGGCACGTCGTGCACCCCTTCCCTCCTTCCTGCCACCTCCCATGCTATATAAGCCTTGGTGAGGAGAATAAAATTTGCAGTTTGATCAGAACACACTGTCTTGCTGTCTTCTCTCCTGTCTCCCCCATCCCTCTCATTCTCTCCCGCAGGTGGGTCGCCCCCGTTGACACCCCGCTGGCCGGGGCAGTAAGATATATTGATAAGTTGGTAAAGGACATGAGACATCACTGTGATGTGTTTCTCACTGCAATATATCACATAATTAACAAATCCTAAATGTTTATCATGTTAAGCATGTCACACTTGCTTATAAAACAAGGACATGATCTGGAGCTCAATAATATTCAACATATCCACATTCCTTTAGTTTCCCTTCTCTGCTCCACTCTCTTACCTCCTAACAAAACTGTTTGTGGTGATATTTTGCTTGCTTGTGCTATAACAAATTTACACCTCTATCTGTCTCCAGGTTTTTATTATTAAGACCAATTAGAAGTCTTGCTACAACTGTTTACTCTATCACAGTCAGAACTGGACAGCTATTGAACTTCTCTATATCCACCGCCAAATCATTCATTCTCGACGGGAAAATATTTCATTTAAGATATTGATTCATTCATCTTTTTTAATTTCTTTGAGGAAATAATTCTTTCTCAAGTATGACTCTGTGATGAGTTGATGAGATACAATGAGGCCTGATTTATTTCTCACAAGTAGTTCATTCTTCCTTGGGGATTTGGGAAAAAAGACTGTAATTATTTTGTTTAAATGATGGTTAGTCAATAAATTAAACTTAATAATATGAATCTATGTGAGTATTTCAGGACAATTTAATTTGAAGTGTGTTTAATGTTTTAGTTAATACTTACTTTTATCTACTATGAATAGGTCTTCATAATCTCTGAAATATCAATCATTTGTGGTTTTTGCACACCTTGTGTGAAATGATTCTATCCATAACAGTTAACTAGATTTTTGGAAAATTAGCTTTTCTGGTTTTAATGTAAAGCTTAATTTGAAAGTAAAATCTATTAAAATAATGAGTTAAATATTTTTTTTGCTGAGATTATGTTTTACAAGGCAAATATAGCTACTTACACAATTCTTATATGTGACTATGAACCCAATAAGAAAAGTAAATTAAGGGTATTACCTTTATTTGTTTTTTTGTTACTAAAATAACCAATTTTGTGTGTGTGTGTGTGTGTGTGTGTGTGTGTGTGTGTGTCTGTGTGTCTGTGTGTCTGTGTCTCTGTCTGTGTGTCTGTGTCTATTTTTGTATCAAGGTTTTTCTGTACATGTTAGGCTGGCCTCCAAGATTGGACCTTTCTGCGTGACCTTCAGAGAACTTCCCTCAAGGCTTGTACCACTAGGTTGTGGGATACTGAAGTTCTTCATTGGGCAGTTTTTTGGGGTGTTGGAGATGGGTATGATTCTTTAGTGAAGGACAAGATTGGTGAGACAATAATAAGGAATGAAATTAAACTTGAAGTTTTATTGCTAAAAAATCGAAAGTTATGTAGAAGCCACAGTGGCCATTATCTGAATAGTTATCAATGTAGATAAAAGTGCTACAACATTCATCAAATTAAACTAATCATTTTTAATCATTTAATCATTAAATTAATCATTTTTTTCAACTAAAAATTGAAAAAAGAGCGAAAGTGGTTAAGATTAAAGAACTAAACCTGGTTCATGAAGTGGATTTTAATTTTTAATAAGTAGTATAGAGTTTATCAGTGAAGTCTTGCTATGCTTTAGGCCAAGAACCACCACAATAATAATTTGACATAGGAATTTTGCTACTGCTGAAATTGGAAAATACATTTTATAAGCCACTTAAGAGTCTGCAATGACTCTTTAAGAAGATGTTGTGAGATTCCAGGTGAGAGAATGGACCTATGTTTGTGTGGGTACACTTGAGAAGGAAGGAAGAAATTAGGGAACAATTAGCAAGTATAATAAAAATAATAAGATGAGGGATTTTAAGAGGTGAAGGAGTGAAAGTAAGATAATGCTAAGTTCATGAGTTGCTTTATGAGGTTAATGGTTAAAACGTGCTTTTGGATAGGTAACATTTTAGCAACAAAAGAAGACTTCCTCAATTTTGGATGCTCCATTTCTTATTTTTCCAGGGGCATCTATACCCATTTGATCTCTGGGTTGGAGGTCCCAACAGTGATCTGGGTAGCAGAAGTAAACATTGAAACTTAACAACATGGGCTCAGGAGTGAATATTATTTCCAGGAAGGAAGCATATGGTTAGAAATTACTAGCAAAGTATCATGAATACTTATCAATATTTAAAGAGAAGAAAATATTAAATTAAAATTCAAAGAGATAACTCAGACTTTAAGCAAATATGTGCAGAAATTATCACAGCAACAATGAGTCAATAGAAACAAAAGGATAATTCAATTTTAATTAGCAGATCAATTATAAAAATAAATTATCTTCATCTCATGTAAGTAGGAAAACTCATCTGCTTGTGAGGTTTTAATTTCTGTGTTTACTTAACTTAAAAATAAAATCTACTCATTTCCATTTGATGGACATTGTTGGTATTTGCACACCCATCAGTCAAAAATTCTTTGTGGAAATGGCTGTATAATTTTTAATTTGAATATTAAAAAATGTTCTAAACATGTAAGCAACTATTTGAAAATCTGATCTTTGCATTGATTCCATCTTGTTCTTTATTTTAATTTTTTTTTCTGTATTGTTTGTGACATACACCGTAGCCAAGGCAAGTCTGGAAGTATATGTAGTACAGGCTGGACCTGAACATGTGTAATTCTCCCATTTCAAACTCCTGAGTTCTGAGATTACAGTCATGGGCTACTATGTTCGGATCTTAATATGTTTTTTAAAATGTGTTAATTTTTTTAATTGATTTAAATTAAATATTTTTTTATTTGTATTTGATAAGAATGATCCTGAAAATTCAGTTACAACTGTAGATTGTATTTCCTTAGGAACTGAAAAGCAGAGTTACTAGATCACATTTTGAATACTTATAACATTAATTGAATGATGTTTCAAATAAAAATCATATCTTTGATGAAGAAATTTGTGCCTAAATATTGCAATATATTTACATATCTGAAGATTGGCCTGTATTTTCACACACTTTAGAAATAAAAAGAATAATGAATAAAAAGAAGGCATAGTCAATTATTTTGCCGTAATGTTTTGATACTCCTCATTATCAAAAGAATTATGAAACAAATATTTTAACACTATAGGATCAGAATAAAGGACATGTTCAATTCAGTACATAGCCGTCATCTCCATGATATGTTGTTAATCTACCAAAAATGTTTTAAAACACTTTCCTTTAGATTTTGTGTATAATTACTGGAAATAGCAGTAATCACAGGATACACCCTGAATATTTCTTATAGGTATATGAAGGTACCATAAGAGGTGATAATGCCCAAAGAGCAGAGGTCTATGTTCTGATATTGGACATGAGAATCTTAAAACAGCATTTTGAGTAGCACTTAGAATTTGACTACATTTGGAAACATTGTTATGTGAAGATATACATTGACCTTATTCACTACTGTAATTATGTAATAATTATAAATGATAATTGTGATTACATGAATTTAAACAATATTAATATAATTTGTTAGATATTATCTCTTTAGTCAGTTTTACAGTTTTATAAGAAAAATAATCATTGTAACACCTTATATTAATAAGGTACTACTATTTCAATTTTTCAAAATGAGGACAATGAACTATACACTAGTTAATTAACTTTAGAAAATGAAGAATTAATGAGCACATTGGCTTCAGCTTTAGTGAAGGTTAGAAAGAGAACTCACAGCATAGCCACTGCTGTAATTTACCCACTCCCTCTTTTTAGCCTAGTTGGCATTAATTCTACAAGGGTTATAACCAGTACACCTTAGAGAACTAACCTAGTTTCCCCCAGTTCTAAGGTCGAAGAGGTGACCCATTATTAAAAATGGCTCTCAATGGGGCTCATCATCATTGCTTCAAATCATGTGCTTTCTGCTTCACGGCCCTGTTTACTGAGAATTAAGAAAATGACTCGTTAGATAATTGTAAATTGTAGTATGCCCTAGAGAAAATTGATTTTATTAGTTTCTGTTTGTTCTGTAAATCACAGGGTGATGAAACTTGAGCTTAAAGAAGCAGCCTACGTTAGATGCATAGATATCAATTTTTGTTTTGATTAGTATTTGCAGATTCCTACTGTTACTTCATCTTCTCCATAGGTGGAGACACTTGGCTATTCCTGACAGACTAGACATCTCCATGGTGTAGCACAGTGCTTCTAAGCTAGCTTTAATAATTACAATTATTGGGGCTGGAGAAATGGCTCATTGGTTAAGAGCACTGGCTGCTCTTCCAGAGGACCTGGGTTCAATTCCCAGCACCCACATGGCAGCTCACAACTGTCTGTAACTCCAGTTCCAGGGCATCTGACACCTTCACACCAATGCACACAAAATAAAGTTAAATAAATATTTAAAAAATAATAATTACAATTATATGGATTTAAATTGTACCATAGATATACATCAGAAAAATATGAGTTTCCAACTGCCACATAAGATACACAACCTAGTAATTCCTAATATTTGATTATTATTCCAGGAATTTACACTTGAAGTCAGCATTCTAGGCAATGTATGAAAGAAATAAAAACATCCGAAGAATTACTGGAGGCAAAAGATATTTAGGCCTATGTGGCTTATATTTATGGAATGAATATGAAAAGCAGTTGAGGAGAGAACTGAATTATTATTTTTCCTACTGTAATCAGAAATCTCTCTTTTTATAGTTTTGAAAATTTGACTTCCAAATTTGTCCCTTTTCTAGAGTTTCTAACTTGGAATTTTATGTATCCCTAAAATTACTTAAGTGTGATGTTCTCTCTTTCTATAGACTGTTTTCCATTCAGAAGCTGAAGATAATTCCAAATCAGCTACCTAGTGGCTGCTACCACCTGTTCCCTGACAAATAAATATATCCTATAAAAACAACATCTCCATATTCCCTCCATCTGTTATCTATTTTGTCAGTAATCCTAGCATGTGGCCTCTCTTCCCCTGATGGACAAGGACATACTTGTATTCCGTAAGTACTCTGAAAACTAAAATGTTTGCAGGTCCAATCTCTCAGGACTTTTCTTACTAGATCAATATATGGGATAAAAATGCATTTGTTATGTCAGCATGGCCAATGCATTCATCTGTATTCTAAAGATTTACAAAGTTAAATTCACTAAATTATTTGCTAGAAATATGGACAGAAGGGATACAATATCTAACCCAGCCAGTGATACTTAATAATTAAATATAAATGAATGAAAAAAACGCATAGAAAATATCTATGAATATATATAAGTACATATATACACATATATGTATGTATGTAAAGTCAAGCAAACTAAAATATATTGTCAAAGTGTTACGATATCATCCAAATGTTAGATATTTGAGTTATGAGATATATATATATATATATATATATATATATATATATATATATATATACACACATATTTTAAAGTTTATATGTTTAAATTCTTCAAAACTTATGAGGGAATAAACAGGGTTTAATATAATATAGAACTTTAGTAACTGATACAGTAATCTTTAAATGTGACCATTTAACTTTTTAAAAACTTTCTTTATTAAAAAATTTTTTTATTCATTTTACATACCAAAGATCTCCCTCTTCCCTCCTCCTTTCCCTCCAGCCACCTCCTACCCACTCCCCATTCCCTCCTACAAGAAAGTAATGCCTCCCATGGGGAGTTAGCAGATCATTTAAATTTATGTAAACTTTTAATTTAATATAGTTATAAGTTTAATGTTAGAAATGTGTGCTGTGACATAATCCCATGCAATTTTTATGCTGCTGTTCCTAGTGGTTATATTGTAATAATTATACTACAGTATAATATTTAGGTCATTAAAAGAGTCCAGATATAAAACAGTTGCAAGATAACACCCTACATGGTTTCCATGTATAATACGATTATATTCCTTCATACATTCAATGTATGAAGATGTTCAATGCATTTTAGTGAGTGAAATAATGATTTTGTATACCATGATGATATACATTTTGATTATATATGTTTAGTTAAGGTCATTTTCTTGAAATATATAATGAACTTGAAAATATTCTTCCCATGCCCTACTAATCTTTCTTCTCATATCAGCATCAGTTACCTTTGTTTCTACACAGCTTTGCTTCTATTTTCATATTATATTATATATAACTTGATCAAATCGCAATGTATGTTTGATTTTTTATCTGTAATATCTAGGAGTACCCACCAAAGAGAAAACAACAATTTTAATCTTTCTGAGATTGACTTCTTAATATGATAACCTCTAGTCAAATTCATTTTCCTAAAAACAAGACTTTTATGGCTGAAATAAATTCCACTGCGACATAAACTACATTTTCTGTATCCATTCTTGTGAAGTTGGATTATTAGGCTGATTCCATAACTTAGCAAATGTGGATAATAGTGACTCAATAAAGATTGGTGAGCAATTTTTTCTGGAATATGTTGAGCTGGTGAATTTTGTGTTAACATTACAAAGTGGTATAGCCAATTCATAAGATAAAATTACTTCTTTAATTTAGTAAATATTTTATGTTTTTGTCGTTTTAAAAAGCAATGAAATCAAATACTATACAATTATTGGTGATTTTATTTTTTGATCGGTCCTCAAATTTTTTTTATTCATACAAGATTCTGCCTAAGTCGATCATTGATTCTATCATATTGCTGAGGCAATATATTTTTCCACTTGTAGATTAGCTGTTTTCAAGCTTTGTCTGTTAAATATAAAGCTGATATTTTATATCAACTAAAAACTTATTTCCCTTTCCTGGGAATCCATCAAACCATGATTACTGAGAAGTGTTTGAGTACTGCCTCTTCTCTGCATTTCCACCATCATTTGTGTTTGACTTTAGCTCTATATCATTTATCTGGTCATCTAACTATCTATTCATAGGTAACTCAAGCACATATTTGTCTACACATGTATCAATTACATATCTATGAGACACATATGTAGTTGAAAGTTTTTCTGTGTCCCACTTGGCCCACAGTCAGGACTAATTTCTCTCACCTGCTGGTCCTGCAGCCACTCGGACCCAAGTAAGCACACAGAGGCTTATATTATTTTTAAACTATGGCCATGGCAGGCTTCTTGCTAGCTAACTCTTATATCTTAAATTAACCCATTTCTATGAATCTATACCTTACCATGTGGCTCGTGGCTTACCAGTACCTTTACATCATGCTTCTCATGGCGGCGACTAGCGGCATCTTCTCTGCCTCTCCTTTCTCTTCCTGTCTATCTGTTGGATTTCCTGCCTGCCTCTAAGCTGCCTTGCCATAGGCCAAACAGCTTTATTTATCAACCAATCAGAGCAACATATTCACAGCATACAGAAAGACATTCCCATCATTTCCCCTTTTCTTTCTATTCAAAAGGAAAGTTTTAACTTCAACATAGTAAAATTACATATAGCAAAACAGTTATATAGCAAAAATTACATTTATAATATCTAGTCTATTTGTATATGGCAAAATCAAAGGAAATATTCTATCTATCCTATATTTGTGAGTCTAAGGTTTCATATCTACCTTATCACTTATCATATCCAAGGAAAACCATAATTATAACTATCTAGTCTTCAACTACATCAGCAGGATACAATATTACTAAGTAAACAGGAAAAGCATTGTAAGCAACTTCCAAAAATCTAGATGACAGAAACAGCTGACTGCCTGGAGAGCCACCTGAAGTTCTTCAATGTTGGGGCATCCATTTTTATTCCCTTCTGAGCAAATTCAGTTTTTATTAAGAATTTTTTTTATTCATTTTACATACCAACTGGGGGAAGGTTGAAGCGGCAGGAGGAGGGAAGAGAGAGAAATCTGGGGCATCCATTTTTAGTCTATAGACTTAGAGTCTATCAGTCATTTCTCTCTGTGTCCTGTAGAATGTCTGGCAGTTTCTTCTGTGAAGCAGGAACCTGAAGGATCATTTTGCCTTACAAAGTTCAGTGATCACCTTCCTATGGGTCCTACATGTCCAGTTGATACAACATTTCATCAAGCAGTCCAGGCAAGAATAGTTTCTTGTCCAAATGGCTATTTTTGTCAAGAAGATGAACTCTATACAGAGTGTCTTCGACGCCCATCTTCCTCTTTGAAGTAAATTGGTGCTGCCAGGAGCAAATGTGTCTCATTGTTCAGAAAGTCTAAGTTTTTAAAACATTTAAAATGCCATATCCTGTAGGTCTTTGAAGTGTTTGAAGATTACCTATGTAATTGAAATGTATCTATGTATACCTAGAAAATTCAACTAATATGACTATAAGTTTGATTATCATGGATGACTAATAATTAATCTGTTAATTCTTAATTATACATTGTAATTTTAAATGAGCTGCACAAACATAATACCTTAAAAATAGTAGAAATATACATTCAATATAACAAAATTAACTTTAAATTTGTAACAGTATACTAAAATACATAACAATGTAAAATATTTTAAGCAAATTGTTGCTCTTTAAAAGTAGGCACAATAATCTACCCTTTTGTTTTATCATATCTATATCATATATTTCTGCATCCCCCTTTTTTCTTTTAGAAAGATATTGATTATGACCAATAACAATTTGTAACTAACAACCTAAACAAAGACAAACATCCATTGTTTGGAAATGTGGGCATAATTTTCTAGGCTACTTCCTCCTGATAGAGGGCACTGTATTCTTATGGGGATCCTAAGAAAATTAAGAATTATGGTCAAATCCTGACTAGAATAGCCTGTGAGGCTACATTGTCTGAGCCAGTTGCCTTGAAGCTGATTTTGGATGTTGGATGATCTTGGCAATGGTGTCATTGGAGAAATTTCAGAGGGTCTTGTATGATCAAACTTGATGTATCTTAAACTGGAACAAATCCATAGCCTCTTGCTTCCTGTGGAAACAAAAACAGAACCTCTTTTCCAAAGCAACATATCCTTAAACACAAACTTTGAAGTCCAGATACCTTTAAAATGTATATATATATATTGATTTAACTCAGCAGCTTCTACAATCAAATGTCTTTCTGATCATATCTTCTGTCCATTTTTTTTCAGGTGAACAAATAGTTGTTTTTATGGTCTAATCTTTTCTCAGATGTGTAGTTTGCTATTATTTCCCTAAGAATATAGGTATTTTTGTAAATTTAATATGATTCTTATGAAATCACCTTAAAATATTTTTGAAGGAGTCCAAATTATTATTATCCTTATAAATATTATATACACATATAATATACAATATTTTCTTTCAATTATATAAACTCTTTAGTTAATAATATGTCAAAAACATTTTATTTCTCTTTCCTTGTTAAGAATTTTCAATTTTTTGTTGTTTGTCTATACTATGTTTAAGACTTTGCTTAAGTTTCAAGATTCCATATGAAATTAATCAATCTCAGTAGCATAAGATATAGAAAATCTGTACTTCCTATGTGAAATTCCCCATTTGTGTGTTTTCGGGTGCAGTTACTTCTGTATCCCTGTTTTTATTCCATTGACCTATGTTTTATTCCTCTAGTAGTATAAGACAGCCATGATCAGCAGAACTAAATAAATAAACCACAGGATTGTTTAAATTTATTTATTATATTCTTATTCAAAACATTATAACATATGCTTATTTCATGCTTTAATATATATTAGAACAATAATCCATATAACAAAAATGTACAACAATTTTAATGGGAATTTTTCTAAAAGATGAACATAAATTTGAAGAAGTTAGAGTCTTTCATATCCTGAACATCGTATTTCTTTCCAACTGTTGAGTGAGCACTTTTCAAAGTGTGTTTTTTTTAAACATTTTTTAGGTGTAAGCACTTTAATCCTTCAGACATTGTTTTACATCTTCTATTTCAAGGTTTTATAGAAGTATATATTTAAGATCATTCAGGATCCAGATGTTCATCATAATTTATAAAAACATAAATTGTTTTCTCAATGTCTTTTTAATATTCTTGTTTTTATCAATCTAGTGATTATTTAGGGGAATTTCCTTGGAGATTCATTGTGTATTATTTTTTAATATAAACACTCATATTTTGATAGTGGTAGCAGTTTTGTGAATTTATCTTAGTTCTCAATGCCTTTGATGAGACCTTCAGTCATACTGTGCTAACTGTAATTGTCAATATTATTTTAAGAATGGTGCAAATAAATATTCTTATCTTCTTTGTAGTGTAGCACTCAGTGCTAAAATATAAGTTGTTAACTGTTGGGTTTCTTTTCCATTTGTTTTGTTGTTGTTGTTGTGTATCTTCAATAATATGACAATCCTCATTCTAGTCTTTTCTGAGAATTTGTAGGATATATCTTGTCTACTTAGGCTGTCATACCAAAATTCCACTTTAAGAAAACTTTAAATAATAGAACCCATGCACTCACAGCTTTGGGCACTGAAATCTGTACTTGGGATAGCAGTATATTTGGGTTTTGATGCAGACAATTTTTTTTTTTACTTGCAGACATCTGTCTTCCCATTCTGTCTTCACACAGTGTCTAATTGATGCATATCTCTGAAGAGACATCTTTCTTCCTCTTCTTCTAAGGCAACTGATTATATTGAGTCAGAACCATCCTTCTGACCTCATCTAGCCTTAGTCTCCTAGAAACCTTGCCTCCAAACAGGATACAATGAAGGTTGGAGCATAACATAGGAATTTAAGGAGAAATCTGCAATAAACCCATCTGGCACTGGGCTTTTTTGGGTTGGTAGAATTTTAATTACTACTTTTAAATCACTAGGTGCTAGATGTCTGTTTAAATTGCTTATCTGATCTTTATTTAACTTTGGTAAATGGTAAGTATTGATAAAATTATCTGTATTTACTTAGATTTTTCCATTTTGGTGGAGTAGAGATTTTTAAAGTATGTCCTTGTGATTTTCTAGATATCCTGGTGTCTTTTATTTCATAATCCTTTTCATTTCTAATTTTGTTAATTTGGTTATTCTCTCTCCGTCTTTTAGTAAAATTGGATAATAATTTATAAATGTTTAAGATTTTCTTAAAGAACCATTTTATTGTTTCTTTGATTTTTTGCATTGTATTTTTGCTCTTGTTGTTACTCTTATATTTTCAACCCTGAGTATGATTATGTTTTACAATTTTGGGTGTGATTTCTTCTTTTTTTCTATAGCTTGCAGGTGAACTGTTAAATTACTACTATAAGAACTCTCCATTTTTTATCTAGATAATTACAAAAATGACCATAACTCATACAACTGCCTTTCTTGTTTCCTATATATTTGGTTATGTTCTCTATTCATTTTCACTCAATTATAGAAAGCCTTTAATTCTTTCTTAACTTCTGACTTGACCCATTTTCTCATTCCTATGGGAGTTTTCCAGTTTTCATGAGTTTTTAAGATTTCTATTGTCTCTGTTTTTGTTGACATCCAACTTGAATACATAGTGGTCATATATGATGCAAGATGTTATTCATATTTTCTTTTGTCTATTGAGATTTGCTTTGTATTTCATTATGTTGTCAATTTGGAGAAAGTTCCATGAGGTACTGAGTAGAAATTAATATCCTTTGGTGTTTAGTTGAAATGTTCTATAAATTTCTGTTAGGTTTATTTGCTTTGCAATGTCAGTTAGCTCCAGCATTTGATGCACAATTTTTTTCTGAATGACTTATCAATTAGTGAGAGTGGGTTGTTGAAGGCTTATACTATCAGTGTGTGGGGGTGATTTAAGCTGTAGTAGTGTTTCTTTTATGAACCTGGGTGTTAATGTCAATACTCATAAATTATACCACAAAATAGAAATAGATGGAACATTGTTCAATTTGTTTTACAATGCTACAATTACCCTAATACTCAAACCATATAAAAACCCAACAAAGAGAGAAAATTACAGAACAAATTCCTTTATGAATATAGATGCAAAAATTCACAACAAAATACTTGCAAACTGATTCCAAGAGTATACCAATATATACAAAATATCATATACCATGATCAAATATGCTTCATCCAAGAGATGCAGAGATTGTTCAACATACTTAAATTGATAAATACAAACCACCATATAAACCAACTGAAAGACAAAATACAAAAACAAAACCATATAATCATCTCATTAGATGCAGAAAAGGCCTTTGACAAACTCCAATAACCCTTCATTATAAAAGTCCTGGAATGGTTAGAGATGCAAGGGGACATACCTCAGCTTAATAAAGGCAGTTAAAGGCAGCCCATAGCCAACATCAATTTAAATGGAGAGAAATGCAAAGGAAATCCACTAAAATCAGGAACAATACAAGATTGTCTATTCTCTCCATACCTGTTAAGTATGGTATGTGACATCTTAGCTACAGCAATAAAAAATGGAAGCAGTAAAAGGAGATTCAAATTGGAAAGAGAGAAGCTGATTTGAAGTTGATATGATAGTATATTTAGGTGTATAAAACAGCTACAGGTGATAAACACTTTTACCAAAGTAGCCAGATACAAAATTATCTCACAAAAATCAGTGTCTCTACATAAAAATATCAAATGGACTGGTATAAAATTAGGGTGAATAACACATTTCACAATAGCATCAAATAATATAAAATATCGTGATGTGACTCTACCAAAGCAAGAGAAAGACTTGTCTGATAAAACTTTAATACACCAAGGAAAGAAATCAATGAAATTATCAAAAGATGGGAATATCTCCCATGCTCAAAAATCAGTAAGATTATTATAGTAAAAATGGCCACCATATAAAAAATAATCTACAGATTCAATGCAATCACTATCAAAAATATAAAACAATTTTTAACAGATGTTAAAATAAAAAAATAGCCTCATATGAAAGCACAAAATACCTAGTATAGTTAAAATAATTCCAAACAATAAAAACAACTGCTGGGAGTTTCACCATTCCTGACCTCAAGGTATACTCCAATGGTTTTATCACAAAAAGAGACATGCCAGTAAAAGTAATAGAACTGAAGACCCAGACATAAATCCACACACTTGTGAACACCTGATTTTTGATCAAGAAACTAGAAATACAAACTGGAAAAAAAGTAAAGTCATCTTCAACAAATGGGGCTGGTCAAACTGTGCAGATGTAAGTAGAAGGATCCAAATGGATTCATATGTGTTACCCTGCATAAAACTCAATTCCTAATGGACCAAAGAACTCATCATAAAATCAGGTTCACTGATAAAAGAGAAAGAAAAGAACTCACTTTTATGAACTCACAGCCTTGAACTCACTGATATGGAAAAAGTCTTTCTGAATAATATACGATTAGCACAGGTACTATGATAAATAATTAATAAATGGCATCTCATAAAACTAAGAAGCTTCTGCATAGCAAAGGACACTGTCATTTGGACGAAATGGCAGCCTATGGAATGGGAAAATATTTTTACAAACTGTACATTCAATATCAAAATACATAAAGCTTAATATCCAAAACACACAAAGAACTCAAAAAACAAACTAGATGTCCCTCAACAGAAAAAAAAATGGGTAAAGACAATGTGGTACATTTACAAAATGGCACAGTTAAATCAAACTGACATTTTGAAATTTGCAGGCAAATTTGAACTGAAAAAAATCATCCTGAGTGAGGTATCCCAGAATCAGAAAGAGAAGTGTGATATGTATTTTCTTATATGTGGCTATTAGCTGTTAAGTCAACAATAATCAAACTGCAAAGCCTAGAACCACAGAAGGTAGGTATAGAGTAAGTGACTAGGCATGATGGATAGATCATCTTAGAAAAAGAAAATAGAATAGGTATGGGTAATGGGGTGAGTGAAACAAGATAATCAAGGAGTGAGCAGAATGGAAGAAGTGAATGAGAAAAAGAATTTGGGGAGAGAAACAGCAAAAATTAAGGATCATTTGAGGGGTAATATGGAAACCTAATACAGTAGAAGCTTCCTATAATATATACACTTATGAAATCCTCAAATATGGGTAGATGAAGCTCTAACTTGCTATCTTATCACCAAATGAAGCTTCCAATACTTGGATTGGGTTATATCTAATTGAGTTGTTGGCCAAAGGAGTTCCATAAAAATCCCCAAAGAACCCAGGCTGTTGCCAAGTCCATATATTGCTTTTCACAAATGGACAGTAAGACCCCACTGCTGAAGACAACAATTACACAACTCACTGAATGAGAGAACTTGAACTCTTGAGTAGATATAGTTTTCACCTCTACATTCTTAAATTTTGGTAGAGGAAGGTACTCTGCATGCTACCAAAGAAGAAAGATCAAGCCAACCACTAACCCTCAGATTACTATTCTGTCCCACCTGCAAGATATGCTACTAGTGCAATCATGACACGAATCTTGGGACTAACCTAGCAATATCTGATTTACTTAAGGCTCATTTCAAAAGATAGGACTCATATTTATCACTTCTTGGGTGACCAAGAACCTGAGACTAGATAGCTCAGGGACCTAGACCAAAACCAAATGCTACTGCTTAAAAAAAAAAAAAAAAGGAATAAAGTTATTCCTAATGACATGTTGCTATACCCATATTTTAGTTTCTTTTCTTTTCTTTTTTTTTTTTTTTTGAGACAAGGTTTCTCTGTGTAGCTTTGTGCCTTCCCTGGAACTCGCTTTGGAGACCAGGTTGGCCTCGAACTCACAGAGATCCGCCTGCCTCTGCCTCCCGAGTGCTGGGATTAAAGGCGTGCGCCACCACCGCCCGGCCATATTTTAGTTTCTAGATTAGCCATCAGCAGAGAAGCTTCCTCCTGCAGGATGTGGGAATAAAAACATTGATCCATATCCAGTTATCATGCAGATAGTGAAAGACATTACAAATCATAGTCTTAAAAGAGATATTTCAATCAAATAATTCCCCTCAGGACCCAGCATAAAAGGAAGCTGTCCTAATTAGGGTTACTATTGCTGTGATCAAACACAATGACTGGAGAAACTTGGGGAGGAAAAGATGTATTGGGTTTATGTTTTCTCATTACTGGTCATCCATAAAATAACTCAGGACATGGAGTAAAACATGGTTAAAATCTTGGAGGCAGTAGCTGACACAGAGGCCATGGAGAAATGCTGCTTACTAGCTTGCTTCCCCTAGCTTGCTCAGCCTGATTTCTTATAGCACTCAGGACCACCAGCCCAGGAGTGGCCCACCCACAATGGACTGAGTCCTCTCACATCAGTCACTGAATAAGAAAATGCCCTACAGGACTTCATGCAATCTGATTTTATGGAAGCATTTTCTAATAGACTTCTCTTCCTGTTTGATGACTTTAGCTTGTGTCAAGGTGACATAAAACTAGTCAGTACAGAGGTTGAATGTAAGGACTAGAGGGAGAAAGGAGCACAAGTAAATAAGGCTCTCCAACTCAGCAGGTCCAGATGAATTCACATACAAATGCCCAGAATCTTAGGCAGCTTTCACAGAAGCACAGAACCTTCAGGGATAGGCACCAGATGGGGTTGTACAGCTGAAAGTGAACACATACCTCCATCCCTAACTCAGAAGCTACTGCCAATTGATAATCATTTGCAAATGAAAATTTAGTTTTCTTTTAGGCAGTCACACTGAGGAAACACACTACTCTTAAAGGTAGGCTGCATGCCCAGTGACAGATGGTCAACAGAAAAAATAAATAAATGAATAAAACCTCAATAGCATTTTTGAAGATTCCTTAACTCGTAATGTTATGTAAGAGTTTTCCCCTTTTATATTTTAATTTCTATATTTCATGTTATTTCTATATTTTTAACTTTTTTCTTTCTTTTTATCCTACAGGTCCTTTGCTTATATACACTAGCTTCTGGTTTAGTTTTTATGAGATTCCTGATTGTGCAAAGCAGTCAGACTCTGTGTCTGTATCTGTTTCTAGTTCCTTTCTTGGACTATTTTTCTTCTGTTTGTTTTGTCCTATTCTTAAGTGTTAGTTTTTGTTTTATCGTTTTATTTTTATCCCATGGAAACCTATTTATTTTCTAACAATCCCAAAACAGAGTGGATCTGGATGGAAGGGAGGAAATGGAGGTGGGAAGAAACTGGGAAGGGAAACAGTAATCAGGACATATTGTATGTATTCTCAATTAAAGGGGAAAAAAGAAAACAGAATGTTGAAAATAATAAATAATTGAATTTGGGGGAGAATTAAGTTTATCCAATGTCTACTAAATTTTGGAGTTTAAAAAAAAAGATACATCTATATCACAGCTCCTGTATCTATGGCCTAGTGAACATTACAGAAAAAAAAAAAAAAACAGACTAGATGGCAGGAAGAGAGACAAGCAATCTGCTGTGAACAAGTCTCTTAGAAATGGCTGCACGTCAAGGACAGAGCAATGGCAATATCAGTGGATGTGGTAATACAGATGGGGAAATTGTCTGAGTCCCAACCCTAGACAAAGAACTTGTGTGAATATTGACCCTGTATTAATACCGTCAGCAGGAGTGAATGAACATAAAAGAGATAGACCAGTTTACTTAAAGAAAGTTTCAATGCAGCACAGCATTCATGTAAAATTACAGGCTTTACTGACAACTCCTAGCCAAATTTGCAATGAGATTCTAGAGCAGAAATAACTAAAACAGAATGCCTAGGGGGCCATTAGCTATAACAAACTGTGTGTGTGTGTGTGTGTGTGTGTGTGTGTGTGTGTGTGTGTGTATGTGTGTGTGTGTATGTGTGTGTGTGTGTACAGAAACTCTGTGTGTGTGTGAGAGAGAGAGATACAGAGAGAGACAGAGACAGAGACAGACAGACAGAGACAGACAGACAGAGACAGAGAAAGAGAGACAGAGAGAGAGGTTTTAGTTAAGGACTGGTTGGTTATTACTGTTGATTATTAGATGTCAAATATGTATTGGACAATAGGGCAAACAATGTGTGACAACATTTCAGGAATCTGCATGTCTCTTCTCTCTATGCTAGGAAAAAATGTGAAAAAGATTCAATCCCATTTAAAAATGTTCAAGAGTTAATTCTTTCTAACAGGCATCTAAAAAACACTGAGTGGGAGAAATTGTCTTCCCTGGGGAAGAGCACACCAATAAATTATCCAATACAAAATGTTCATCTGTAGAAATATATACATAGAGGTAATATTATACAGACTGATCTATATTTATATATTTAGGAATATACATATAAACAAGTAACAGTAACTGATTAAAAAAAGAAGCATGCATTCAAAAGACAGAAATGGGGGTATACGGAAAGATTTGGATGGAGGAAAGGAAAGGAAAAAATGATTTCATGATTTAAGTATATTATTATCTCAAAAATTAATAATTGCAAAAGTTCCTGATCTCTCTAATCACACAGACTCATGAAGATATTTTATTTCATTTCCTTATATTCAGTTCCCAAGATAGTCTTCGCTTTTTCAAGTCAAATTATATTTCACTATAGCAGCAGACCTTGTCATCATTCATGATGTACAGTTTTGCAGTTATATAAAATCCAAGAGTCATGAATTGATGGAGGTTGCATATAGATTTCCAGGGAATACCAAGAGGCATTCTGTGTGGCGAAGAGTGACTGCTTGTAAGCAGCCCTAGTATTGAAACACTGGGATGAAGCTCATGCTACAGAGGAGATCACAGAAATCTGAAGGCAATAGGAGCATTCAATGGCTGCCCAAGGAAAATGTAAGCAGTTGAGAGGCAACGTGACAGAGTGAAAACATAGCTTGCATCCATGCTTATAATGATGGGTCTACTAAATTCACTGGAGCCCTCATAGAGCCAGTTTGCTCTGTCTGTTGGACAGGGACTTAGGTTTTAATGTCTACAGGGTTACTTCCATGCTTTGAGACAGTTTCTTATGACTTTCGTTATTCATTCCTTGGAGAAGGGATCCTTACCCTGTGCCTATCTCACCTTTGTGTCAACTTTGCAAGTTTCTCTCTGATTGGTCAAAGTTTTCTTTCCTCTGATACTGTTTTGCTTTGTCTTTAATTCCTGAGATGTAGTTTTTGTGAGTGGAGGTATCTGGGTTGTGGCAGTATTGTGGTAGCTCTTGATAAAGTTCTTTCTAATTCTGTTCTGTCTTTATAATCCAATGAACTATTTTCTACTGTATAAAATTAATTGTGGGTCCATTTTATGTTATTGCTTTTATTTAGTTTTCAAAAAGTTTAACAAGTCTCATGGATTTTCTTCACATTTTCCTTTGCATTTATTCAGTATTTTATCACTAATACTTTCTGTGGTGGTCTGATTTTTTCATTGGGTCTTTGGTTTGATTTTTTCTGATTAGAAATATTAGACACTTATTTTTCAAATATCCATTGGTCATTTAGGTATACTTTTTTCTGAATTGTCTATTCAGGTCTTCTTTTCTTTTTTTTTGTTAATGATTCTGCCTTAATACTTTGCTATTTGGATTTTAGCTTCTTGAAAAATTATATTTTAGAAATTTTTTTTACATTCTGAATTTTATATATATATATAATCAGATATTTCATATTTCAGTGAAAGGACTGAGATTTTATTTATAGTTGATAAATGATAAATATTTGAAATGTATATAATTTTACTGTTATTTGAGCTTTACATAATGTATCGGGCACTCAATAATCCTAATGAATATGTGCATTTTTCCTTTATGTTTTGGTTAAAAGCAAATTTAACCAAAGTTGGAAATGAAAATATCAAGTGTAAGAAACCAATGATGTGAAAATAGCAGGTGAGAAAACAGCATTATGTACACTTCACCAAAGAAGATATGCCTAGAGCAAGGAAGCCCATGAAATAAACATTAAACTACAACTTACTAGAGAAGTACAATTTAAAATTGCAACCTAGCAATCCCACATGCCTAATAAGAACAGGTGCAGGGGGAGGAATACAGGGAGAGACTACAGGAATTGGAGATGATTTGGGGGGCCATGTGAAATCTTAGTGTGGTATAAATTCTCAGGATTCTACTAGGGTGGCCCTACTGAAGACTCCTAGTACTGGCGAATAAGGAGCCTGAACTAGCCATTTCTGTAACCAGGCAACTTTCAGTGGTGGGAATGGGACACCAACCAGCCATAAATCCTTTGGCCTACAGTCCATCCTGAACGCAAGACGTGCTGGAGCAGTGGAGGAGCAGAACTGGTGGAGGAGCAGAACTTGTGGGAGTGGTCAGACTACAAATGATCAAGTTGAGGCCCACACCACAAAGAAAGGGAGCTCATTTTCCACTGGATGACCAGGAACCAGAGACTGGATAGCCGGGAGACCTAGGATAGAAAAAAATATCAATAAAATGATTCCTAATGATCTGCTGCTATGCAGTGATTTATTTTTTGTACTTTCTAAATTTTAAAAATTTATTCTTCTATCATATGTTACATCCCAACCACAGTTCCCCTTCCCTCCTCTTGTCCTAGTCCTTCCCCCTACCTTCCCTCTCCCTCTAATCCACTCCTCCTTCATTTTCCTTTATAAAAGTCAAGCCTCCCAGGAACATCAACCAAACTTGTCATAACAGGTTGCAATAAAACTAGGCACCCCTGTCATATTAAGGCTGGACAAGGCAAGGCATTCCAGTATAAGGGTTCCAAGTGCAGGCAAAAGAGTTAGAGTCACTACCCCCCACACCACATAGAGACACTGTTAGGAATCTCACAAGAAAATCAATCTACTCCACCATAGCATACATATAGTGGGTCTATTCAGTCCCATGCAAGATCCGTGGTTGTTGGTTCAGTCTGTGAGCCCAGGTTATTTGATTCTGTGGGTTTTGTGGTAGTGTCCTTGAATCCTTTAGCGCCCATAATCCTTTGTCCCCCTTCTTCTGCAGGATTTGCTTAGCTCTGACTAAGATTTGGCTGTGCATATGTACCTGCACCCATCAGTTGCTGGATGAACCCTCTCTGATGAAGATTATGATACATTCTGGTCTCTGAGTATAAGAGAGCACCATTAAGAATAATTTCATTGACATTTTTTTCCAATTGTATTTGATTCTATTCTAGGTTTCTGGGATATCCAGCCTCTGGTCACTGGACCTTCAGGCAGTGGCAGTGGTGGACTACCTCTCATGACATGGGTCTCAAGCTGGACCAGTCATTAGTTGACCACTCCCAAATGTTCTGCACCATCTTTACCCCAGCACATCTTGCAGACATGAGAAATTGTAGATCTAAAGTTTTGTGGCTGTTTTAGTGTCCCCATTTTACACTTAAAGTCTTGCCTGCTTATAGAAGGTGGCTGATTCAGACACTGAAGCATATCCTCCATTACTTGGAGTCTTTGCTATGGTCACCCTTGTAGATTCCTGGGAGTTTCCATTGTCCCCCAATCCCGGTTGTCTCTCCTAGCCCTCTTTTCCTCCACCCTCTCACAATCATCTCTTTTGTTTCCATCCCCACTCACTCTCAGCTAACCAACTATATTTATTCAATTTTCCCTTCCTAGGGATATTCATGCGTCCTCCCTTAAGCCCTCCTTGTCGCTTAGCCTCTCCAAGTTTGTGGATTTAGCATGATTATCCTTTACTTGATAGCTAATATCCACTTATAAGTGATGTACATATCATGTTTGTTATTCTCTATCTGTCTACCTCACTCAGGATTTTTTCTAGTTCCATCCATTTGCCTGCAAATTTTATAATGCTATATTTTAACAGCTGAGCAATAATCCCTTTTGTATACGTGCATTTTCTTCATCCATTCTTTGGTTGAGGAACATCTAGGTTATTTCCAGCTCCTGGCTATTATGAATACAGATGCTATGAACATAGTTGAGCAAGTGCCATTGGGGTAGGTTTCTTTGGGTATATGTGTCCAGGAGTGGTACAGCTGAATCTTAAGATACATCAGTTCTCAATTTTGTGAGAAGCTGCCATATGGATTTACAAAGAGGTTATACAACTTTCTCCTCCCACCAGCAAAGGAGGAATGTTCCCATTGCTCCACATCCTTGCTGGCATGAGATGTCACTTGAAGTTTTGATCTTAGCTGTTCTGACAGGTATATGATGGAATATTAAAGTAGTTTTGATTTGCATTTCTCTCATGGTTAAAGATGTTGAACATTTGTTTAAGTGCTTCTAGGACACTTGAGATTCATCTTTTTAGGATTCTCTTTTTTATTTTTCATTATGTAGTGGTTTGAATAGGCATGACACCCATAAACTCATGTGTACGAATGTTTGAGCCATAGGTAGAGGCACTATTAAGAGGTGTGGCCATGTTGGAGTAGATGTAGTCTTGTTTAAGGAAGCATGTTACTATTGAGGCGTACTTTGAGGAGTCATGTGATCAAGCTATTCCAAGTGTGGCTCACAGTCTGCTTCTGTTGCCTGTGGATAAAGATGTAGAATTCACATCTTCTCTTCTAGCACCACCCCTGCTTGAATGTTGCCATGCTTCTCGCCATAACAGTAATGGTCTTAACCTCTAAAATTTAAGTCAGCCCCAATTAAATGTTTGCTTTTATAAGAGTTTCCATAGTCATAGTGTCTCTTCATAGTAATAGAAACTCGAAATAAGACAGAAGTTGCTACCAGGGACTGGGATATTATAGTGATAGGCCTGACCATGATTTTGTTTGGAGGAATGTAGACTTTGAGGTTTCAGAAAAGAAAAGAAGTTGAATGCTTTTGGTGGGACTTAATGAGCCATACTAGTAGAAGTATGAAAGACAGTGGTGCTGAGGGTGATTTGAACTGTGGGGGCTTGACTCAAGAGGTTTCAGAGGTAAAGAATTTTTGTGCAGCCTAGAGACATTTTGGTGAAGAATGTGGCTGCTTCTAACCCTTGTCAAAAGAAGCTGCCTGAGGCTAAAATGAAGAGCTTTTGATTAATTGCATTTGTAGAGAAGATTTTAAAACAGCTTAGTGTGGGCTGTGTCCTGTAGTTACTAGTGACTGTGCTTATAAAGATCTATAATGAAAATGTGGAAGCAGAGCAGGAAAAATTAAAAAATGTACAATTGAAAGCAATTGAAAGGGTACTGGGCAGTTGAATAGAGTTAAATCCTGTATACAAGGAGATACACAGATTGAAGAAAATCAGGATGTGAACTGGAATAAAGAGAGTAGTAAACAGGGCAAGAACACACCTAGCTAAGCTTCCAACTTATGGAAAGGATTAAAGAAAAGCTTAGGTCCAGGTATGATGGTACGTACATGTCTTTAATATCAGCCCTCAGAAGGCAGAGGCTGGCAGATCTCTAAGTTCAAGGCTAGCATGGTCTACAGTGCTAGTTCTAGAACAGCCACGTTTAGGCAGTAAAGGAAAGCATAAAAAAACCAAGAAAGCTAATGAAGATGTAATTGATCAAGGATACCAAGTTCTTGCCCAGCAAGCAGAACTTGGCAGCTTCAGCCTAGTGGTTCTGGCTTTATAGGCAAGTATAGAAGAAAGGGGTTATGGAATGTCCCTCTGTGACAAAGGAAAGCTACTAAGGCCAGGAGTGTGTAAACAGCATCCCTGCGTGGAGGCTGAGAGAAGCCACTTTGTGAAGTTCTGAAGGTGAAGCCTGGGTTGTCTTGAAGACCTTACAGTGTTGATGCTAGAATTACAAGATTTTTTCCTGCAGAGGAAAGCTGTAAACTAGGTAAGGAAAGGAGATGGAGATCTGAAGAGCATTTTGACATCAGACATGAAAATGGAGTGTTTGGAGTTTGCCCAGCTGGTTTTCCATTTTGCTTTGGTCCAGTATTTTCTTACTATGTTCCTTTCCTCTATTTTGGAATGGTAATGTATATCCTGTGCCATTAAATGTTGGAAGCATGTGCTCTGCTTTTTCATTTGGATTTTACAGGCTTTACACAAAGACATTGCATAAATCTCAGAAAAAAAAAAAAAAACCCTTGAACTTTGTATTTTTAAACATTACTGACACTGTGATAGACTACGGGAACTTTTGAAGCTGGATTAAATGCATGTTGTATTGTCATGGTTGCAAGCTTCTGGGGGCAAGGAAGTGAAATGTGGCAATTTGAATAGGTATGGCTCCCATAGACTCATGTGTTTAATGTTTGACCAATATGGATTGGAACTATTAAGAGATGTGGTCTTAAGCTGGGTGGTGGTGGTGCACGCCTTTAATCCCAGCACTCGGGAGGCAGAGCCAGGTGGATCTTTGTGAGTTCTAGGCCAGCGTGGTCTACAGAGTGAAATCCAGGAAAGGTGCAAAGCTACACAGAGAAACCCTGTCTTGAAAAACCAGAGAGAGAGAGAGAGAGAGAGAGAGAGAGAGAGAGAGAGAGAGAGAGAGAGAGAGAGAGGTGGTCTTTGTTGGAGTAGCTGTATCCTTGTTGGAGGAAGCGTTTCACTGGGGAAGGTTTTGAGGTATGATAAAGTTATGCCCACTGTGATTCACAGTCTCCTTCTGCTGCTAGTGGATCAAGATGTAGAGCTCTAAGCTGCTCCTCCAGCACCAAGTCTGACTGCATGCTGCTATGCTTCCTGTCATGAAGTTAATGGACTAAATCTATACACTGTAAGCTAGTCTGAGGTAAAAATGTTATCCTTTATAAATGTTACCACTATCCTTGTAGCTCTTCATAGCAATAGAAACTCAAACTAAGACAAATCTGGTCCCCATTTTAAATAGGATTATTTGGTGTGTTGACGTCTAGTTTTTTGAGTTCTTCATACATTTTGGATAATAGACTTCTAACAGATATGGAGCTGGTGAAAATCTTTCCCCATTCTGTAAGCTGTGTTTTGTCCCATTGATGATCTCCTTTGTATTAAAGGAACTTCTCAGTTTCATGAGGTCTGATTTATCAATTGTCTATCCTAATACCTATCTATTGATATTCTCTTAAGGAGGTTATCTCCTGTGCCAATGCATTCAATGCAATTTCCCGCTTACTCTTCTGTCAGGTTCAAGGTATCTGCTTTTATGTTGAGTTCTTTGATTCACTTGTACTTAAGTTTTGTGCAGATTCATAGAGGTGGATCTATTTGCATTCTTACACATGCTTGCATCAAGTTAGACCAGCACAATTTGTTTAAAATGCTTTCTTTTTTCATTGTATGTTTATGACGTTATCAAAACAAAACAAAACAAAACAACAACCAATTGTACATAACTTTGTGGATTTACATCTGGATCATCCATTGGATTTCATGGATCATCCCATTTTTATTCAAATATCATGCAGTTTTTTACCACTATAGATGTGTAGTAGAGCTTAAAATCAGGGATGGTGATGCTTCCAGAATTTCTTTTACTGTACAGGATTGTTTTAGCTGTCCTGGATTTTTGTTTTCCATATGAAGTTGAATATTGTTCTTTCAAGGTCAGTAAATACTGTTTTGGAATTTTGACAGGTATTGTATTGAATTTGTTGATTGCTTTTGGTAAGATGGCTATTTTTACTGTGTTAATCCTACTGATTCATGGTCATGGGAGATTTTTCTATCTCCTCTACCTTCTTCAAAGTCTTGAAGTTATTGTTATACAGTTCTTTCACTTGCTTGTTTACAGTTACCACAAGATGTTTTATATTACTTATGATATTATAAAGGGCATTTCCCTTCATTTCTTTTTAGCTCTTTTTTTATTTGTATATATGAAGGATACTTATTTTTTTTGTATACAACAACTTTGCTGAAGTTGTTTATCAGCCACAGGAGCTCCCTGTTATAATTGTTGGGGTCTTTGGGGGTCTTTTATGTATATTATCTTATCATCTACAAATAATGATACTTTGACTTCTTGATTTCCAATTTGTATCCCCTTGTTCTCCTTTAATTGTCTTATTTCTCTAGCTAGAACATCAAGAACTATTTTGAACAGAAATGGAGAGAGTGGACAGCTTTGTCTTGTTCCTGAATTTAATAAAATTGCTTTGAATTTCTCTCCACTTAATTTAATTTGATATTGTTGTTAGACTTGCTGTAAATTGCCTTTATTACATATAAGTATGTACGCTGTGGGATGGTCTGTATGTCAAGTGTGTTGCTGATTGGTCAATAAATAAATCACTGATTGGCCAGTGGCCAGGCAGGAAGTATAGGCAGGACAAGGAGGAGAATAAAGCTGGGAAGTGGAAGGCTGAGTCAGAGAGACACTGCCAGCCACCACAATGACAAACAGCATGTGAAGATGCTGGTAAGCCACAAGCCATGTGGCAAGGTATAGATTAATAGAAATGGATTAATTTAAGCTGTAAGAACAGTTAGGAAGAAGCCTGCCACGGCCATACAGTTTGTAACCAATATAAGTCTCTGTGTTTACTTGGTCAGGTCTGAGCGACTGTGGGACTGGCAGGTGAGAGAGATTTGTCCTGACTGTGGGCCAGTCAGGAAAACTCTAGCTACATATGTACCTTGTATCCTTGATCTCTCCAACACATTTGTCATGAAGGGGTTTTGAATTTTGTTGATGGTTTTTTCGCCATCTAATGAGATGATCATTTTTTTAAATTTTTCTATCAGTGTGTTTGTTTTTTCTGTCAGTTTTTCTTAATGGTAGATTAAATTGACAGAATTTCAATTTATTTATTTATTTATTTGTTTGTTTGTTTTACACCCTGACCACAGTATCACCTCCTGTCTCTCATTCCAGTCGTTCCCCTACACACCTGCTATGCTCCCACTCCCCAACCCACTCCTACTATGTTTCTGTTCAGAAAATGTCAGATCTCCCATGAATATCAACAAAACATGACATATCCAGTTGCAGGAAGACTAAGCACCTCCCCCTGTATTAAGGGTGAACATGTGTCCTGGCATGAGGAGTAGTATCCCCCAAAGCCAGTAAAAGAGTCAGAGAGAGCCCATGCTCTCACTGTCAGGAGTCCCACAAGAAGACACAGCTACACAACTGTGACATATATGCAGGGTTCCTAGGTCCACACCATGCACACTCTCTAGTTGCCAGTCTCTGTGGGCCTCTATAAGTCCAGGTAAATTGATTTAGTAGGTTTTCTTTTGGTGTCCTTAAACCCTCTGGCTCCTACAATCATTTCTCCCCCTCTTCTGCATGATTTCCTGAAGTCCATCTAATGCTTAGATGTGGGAATGTATCTGTTTCCATCATTTGCTAGATGAAGCCTCTCTGATGAGAATTGGGCTAAGCACCAGTATATGAGTATAGCAGAATATCATTAACTAAAAGGCAGAGAGAATATTCAAGTTAACAAAATAAGAAACAAAACAAGGATATAAAAACAGACTTTGAGGAAATCTAGACAATCACTAAGAATCACTAGTTCAAATTTCAAAGTACTGAACTCAAAAAATTGAAATTCTAAAAGAAATGGACAAATTTCTTGATAGATACCATTTATGAAAGATAAAACATGATAAGATAAAAAATTCAAATAGACCTATAACCCCTAAAGAAATAGAAGCAGTCATTAAAAGTCTTCCAACCAAAAAACAAAACAAAAAAACAAACAAAAACAAAAGGAAAAAGCCAAAAGCCAGATGGTTTCAATGAAGAATTCAACCATACTTTCAAAGAAGAGCTTATAATAATGATCCTAAAATTATTCCAAAATATAGAAACAAAAACATTGCCAAATTATTTTTATGTGGACACAGTCACCTTGATACCAAAATCACACAAACACTCAGCAAAGAAAGAGAATTACAAACCAATTTCAACTCATGAACATTAATGCAAAAATACTCAGTAAAATACTGGCAAACAGAATTCAAGAACATATCAAAAAGATCATCGAAATGATCAATTACACTTCATCCCACAGATGTAGGGTTGCTTCAACATAGGAAAATGTGACAATGTAATCTACCATATAAACAAACCAAAAGAAAGAAAAAAAACATATGATAATCTTATAAATACTGAAAGACACTGTCTAAATTAAACACCACTTCATGATAAAAAGTCTTGAAAAGATCAAGGATACAAGGGACATATATGTAACATTATAAAAGCAATATACAGCAAGCAGATTGTCTATATCAATTTAAATGAAGAGAGGGCTTATTTCCAAAATATATAAAGAACTCAAAATATATAATGGCTGAGCAATACATAAAGAAATGTTCAGTGTACTTAGCCAGCAGGGAAATGCAAATCAAAATGACTCTGATATTCTATCTTACACCTTTCAGAATGGCCAAGACCAAAATCAGAAGTAACAGCTGGTTGGGGAGTTTTTAATTTTTTTTTTACAGTTTTCTTGTATCTAGTGACAGTAGCTTTGTGACTAACTATATGGTCAATTTTGAAGAACGTTTCATGAGGTGCTGTGAAGACAGTATACTCTTTTATGTTTGGTGAAATGCTCTCTAGATGTATGTTAGGTCCTTTTGATCCTCCTTTATTTCTCGGTCTGAATGGCCTATCCTTTAATAAGAGTGGGCTATTGAAGTCTCCCATTATTAATGTGTTTATTTCAATATGTTATTTAAGTTTAGTATTTTTTTTTTTTTTACAAATGTGGGTGTGCTTGCATTGAAGCTTGATTGTTCAGATATGAGATGTCACCTTGGTGGATTTTTTTCTTTGATGAATATGAAATGCCTTTCCTCATCTCTTTCAATTAATTTTGTTTAGAAGTCTATTTTGTTTGATATTAGAATGGTTATACCATCTTGATTCTTGGGTCATTTGCTTGGAAACTCTTTTTTTCAACCCTTTACCCTGGAGTAATGTCTGTCTTTGATATTGAGGTATGTTTCTTGTGTACAGCAGAATGGATGCAAAAATAAGCTCTTTTTTGAGATGGATTGAATCATTGATATTAAGAAATGTTAATCACCAATAATTGTTAATTCCTGCTTTTTTGTTGTTGTTGTTGTTGCTCTTGGTGGTAGAAGTGGTGTGTGTGTGTGTGTGTGTGTGTGTGTGTGTGTGTGTGTCTGCATGTGCTTCCCTTCTTTTGGTTTTGCCTGTGTGAAATTTATTTCCTGTGTTTTCATGGATGAATTTAGTCTTCTAATTGAGCAAGGAGCTCATGCCAGAGTTGTGGTCCAGGGTACCTTTTTTTTTTTTTAATGTAGGAGTTATTAAGAGTGATTTGTTGTTTGAAGATGTTGTTTGAACTGGGTTCAGTTATTATTAGCATCCACATGGTGGCAATTATATGTTACTCTACTTAGGGGATCAGATTCCACTTCTGACTTCAAGTGGTTCACATGGTATTGACTCATATACACAGTCACACACACACACACACACACACACACACACACACACACACACACACGCACACACACACACAGCCACACAGAAACACACACACACAGCACAAACACATAAAGTTCAATAAATAAATATTAAAATCTTAAATCTGTTTTCAACCTAGCAAAATTATGGTAGTTATCACTCAAAAGAATCTTGGCATATTTGCATGAACACATAAAAATCAATATTCAGAGAATTCTAACTACACTAAAGTATAAACAACTAATCACAGCTATAAGCCATAAACAATGATATGGAAAAAAGGTATATGACTATATTATACAATATTATTAGCAATGAACTGTCAATAAAATCACAGGAAGGAATGATACCTACAGCACTATGATTGAGGTTGAATACAAGCATGCTTAATAAATAACTTACTCAAATAGTTAAGTATATAGATTTCCAGTTATGTGTAAATTTCAACTGATGCATAAAAAGATTGAGAGGGGTAACAAAACAGACCTTAGGTTCTGGATAAAATAATGCAGGGAAAGTTTTGGAGAAGAGGTTCTAGTGGACATGAGAGTCTATTGTGAGTGATGAATGTCATCATTACTTCAATTACTCTGATGGGTCATGAAGATATAATTATGATCACACATCAAATTGTGCATTAATATTACTTATACTCTGTTATTTATTGATATGTTAATAAGTTTCAGAAATCTTATCAGAGTAATACTTTCATATCAGTATATTTATAACAATTATTTGTGAATTTGCTCATTAAAACACCCATTTCCATTATGTCAACCACAATACCTGCATCTTTTCATATCTTTTAATAATTTTTCAACATGAGTCAACCCTTTAAAAGGGTCTTTACTAACTTCACTCCAGTTTTTAAGCTTTAACAGGACAGCTTTTCTGAAACACTAGTTGGAAGGCTGTTTCTGCTTTCTATAAAAAAATGGCAAGTTGGGCTTTTCCAAATAACAACTGCAGCTTACTTCTCTTGAATTACTACTTCCTCCAAGATTAAATATTCCTTTTAATTTAATTTATTTTTTTTGCTGGAAAAGGGAGGTTCATAAGACTCAGGAAGTTAAAGAAATTCTTATGTCCATTTAAATTCACAAAATTTACAAGGCACCAATGCCTCATGGTGTTACAAGATTAGCAAGATGCTGCTCCAGGAATATAAAGGCTCCAAAGGACTGGTAGAGAAAGATAGTACAGCGTTGAGCTGCCTTCAGATGTACAGAGAACTCAAGGTGCTCATCTTTCATGAGCTGTGACCCGTGCTGGAGTGAACTCTGCTGCTGGGTACCAAACTTTCACCCACTCATGCTCTTATAAAAAGCATTCACCCATGTTCTTATAAGAGCCCAGTACATGAACTGGTTTACTAAATTTGACATGAGTGGAGTCATTTTTCTGATCTGCCATTGGTGACCTACAAGGGAGAAATAGTCATTCGTTCACATCATTCCTGGAAAAATCATACAAGATCTCAAATGAAGTAATTCTAGGTTATTCAATTAATTCTGTTTTATGTCATTACATTAATTATAATCCTAATAAAGTATAATTCTATAAATTAATTAAGATCTTAATCTAAATGAAATATCTTTTTCTTTCATCTCCACATTTATCTTTTTCTGATCTTCATTTACTGCCATTCCTATCATATACATTTCATTTAAAGTGTTTGTATATTAACCTTTACCACAGCATCCTAGTAAACATACATTTTCTCTTTAGCTACTTGTCCTTTTCATTTTTATATTTACCAATTAAGTAATGATTATTATATGTTTCATGGATTATATAGTAACAAAGTAGATATTTTGGTAGTAAGTAGAATTACATTTTTACTAGATAAAAAATAAGTATTGAATGTCAAATATTTTATCAGATACAGATAATCATTTGTATGGATGCAAGATGACATGAATTTGGTAGCATTAAGAATGATTTAAGAATATCAATTTTTCTTACTTCCCTAAAGGGTGGTAACACATGGTGGTACAAACTATAGTGTGGTAATGCAGTGTTTCCATTTATATCATTCATCTTACTTCTTTTTTTTTTCTGGAGATGAGGATCGAACCCAGGACCCTGTGCTTGCTAGGTAAGCGCTCTACCACTGAGCTAAATCCCCAACCCCTCATCTTACTTCTTTATAATTGGCTCCCCACTTCTTTATTTACTTTAAGTTAGATAATTTATTTTTATTTTTCTAAATGTATGTGTGTGGGGGTGGTGGTGGTGGAGGGATGCTATTATGTGCAATTTAGTACCAGTGCCTGTGAAGGACAGAATTATAGAATTCCCTGGAGCTGCAGTTCTAGGCTGTCCTGTGTTGCCTGACAGAGCTGCTGGAAATGGAGCTTGAGTCCTTTACAACAACAGGAAATGCTCTTACCTGCTAGTCACCATTCTAACTTCATTTTCTCAATTGTAAGTTTTTTAGTATATTAACCTATGAATCAATATATGAGTATTGCTGACTTTAGGAAGAATTGATATGTACAACATATTTGAGTTTGACTTATGACATATATTGCTACTGCAGAGATGATAATAATAGCACATTGTGATAAAGAACCTAACAAGAGGGAAACAAAATACCCAAACAATGGATACTGTTTGAAATAACGTCCTTTATTAGGCTTATCAATACTGACCAAAGCATTTTTCCAAAAAACTCATTTATTTGGCAATTAAAAATTCTATTCCTGAGTGCCTGCAATACTTTGCAAAAATAAAGCAATTTAAATGTGCATGTGAGACTTGTCAGTTTCCATAATGTATATTAAGTCAGCGGTATTTTTGTTGACAGTAGGAAATTAATCATTAATGTTGCAATGCTTTGAAAATGCAATGGGTCTCTGTTGCACCTAAACTTTATTAAAGTGGCAGTGGACATATATTAAATAGTGGAAATATTGGCATTTTTCTAAAGCCAGCCCACAATGGACACATTTTCTTGTTATAAAAATTATTGAAGTCACTGAAATGATAAATATTACACTAAAATTGTACCAAAGATACAGCTTCTACTACAAACAAAATTACAGGAACAAAATAAACTTGAGATTTTATCCAAGAAAATGACTCTAAGACATAGTATTATTTAATAAAGCATTACAAATCTAACAAAGATGACAGCAACTTTATTACAGTTTATAGAAAATTAAAATATTTTGAGATTAAAACCTAAATTTATAAAAGATTTACTGAGTGAGAAATAGACACATCCATTGTTTTAGTGAGAGCCCCTTGTTTGCCTGGCTTTCCCTTTCCATTCCAGAGCAATCTGGTGTTCAGGAAACCTGACATTTTAAGCTATTTTTCCTTTTCCTGCATCAAAAGGAAATGTTCTTTGTAGCTCTGTATGAATATATGTGGAAAAAGATTTTGGTAAAGTGGCTACACCTGCCTTTATTATTCACATGCCATTATTTCACAAGCAATGGCCTAGTGTCATTCGAAGAAGTTCGAACCCGTCAACAAAAGAATGGACTCATTTCCGCTGTGCTTGTCCCTTTTCCTTACAGATGGTGACTGTGTCCGTGTATTAATTGCATTGATTTCTTCCATTACTTTTCAATTGTGGATTTTTTGAGTGGCCACTTTTAACAGAGTCCCTCTCCTTTATTTTCAGTCACAGAAAAAGAATAGATATTATACTTTTTCCAAATACAAAATTGCTTTCTCAGGGATTTGGAAAATAGAATATGAATTTGTTATTTTCAGAAGCATCTGTTCTTTCACCTAATTTCAGGGCATTACTCATTGAGTAGCTATTTTAAAAATCTGTGACTATTTTGTGGCATTTCCTTTAAAGTGGATTTTGAATCACCAGTAACACTTCAGAAATAATCATCAAAAGTTTTCATGTAAATAATTGTAGGGTAGAGAAAAGTATATTTAGGAAGTGCAGATTTTAATCATTCTAGGGTAAGAACATCTTTTAGTTGACTTTATGAACTCATTCAAACTAGGAAATCATAGGGCATCAGGAGACTGAACAATGGAAATGTAACATTCAACATAGTATCTGAACATTTTCCTAGTTTTTTTGGTCAAATAGCTTAAAATTCAAAATCCGTTACAAACATCAAATATTTAAACAAAACTATACACATATGCATTTAGAAATTTCCCATCAACTATAGAGTGCTATGTCTTTAGGGCTTTATTTGATGTCTATGATTCTTTGGTTCATTTTCTTCAGGAAAGGATGCATGTGGCACAGACAATCTGGCCTCAAACACTCATGACGCTAAGGATATCCTTCAACTCCTGATTCTCCTATTCTCACTTTCTGAGTCTTTATAGTCTTCACTTGTGTGGTCGGCATCACAAATCTGAATATCATCTATTTATAATTCTAGTTATTAAACAAAAAATATGCCTAAAGAAACATTTGAATTATTGGAGTTTGTGTTTCTAAACCAGATTTGCTTAATGACTGAATGTACAAGATTGTGTACAAAGACCACCTGCTACATACACAGTACAACAGGGAAAACAAAAATCAAGTTCCAAACTCCTTCACCCAGATCATACAAATGCTGTTTTTAAACTGTGAAGACAAATCTGTCCCCTGGAGTATGTCAGTTTCCCAGGAATTCTAAACCTATCATCGCCACCAGCATTAACAATTCCCTCCAAACATGTAGAAGCTACTAAGATATTAACTTGTGTATTTTTAGATTTAAATATTTATTTTAGCATAATTATTTATTGATTCTTTAGAAATTTCACATCACGTACCCCATATTGCTCACCTTCCAGTCCTTCCATATCCACCAATCACACTGCAGCATTCCCCTGCCCCCAAATTAATTAAAAGCAACCAAACAAAAAACCACTTTGCTCCTCCATCTTTCTAACACACCTCTTCATTCCTCCTATTGACATTGGGAGCGTGGTGTGTCACATTGTATATCCTTTTGCCTTATCAGCCCCACCCACAAAATGTTCATTGCAATGAGCCATTGGTCTGGATCAAGGCCTCTGGCACATCATCAACACTGGACCCTCAACCAAACTCCTCTCAGATATCCTGCTGTTGCCCTGAGTCATGGAGATCCAGCAGGTCATAAATGGGGTAGATGTTAAATGTGATGATATTTCGTTTGTGCTCTATGAATAAAGCTTACCTGGAGATCAGAATGTAGATCTAGCCACTAGTTAACCATAAAGGCCAGGCAGTGGTGACATACAACTTTAATCCCAGATTTGGGAGGAGGAAGCAGGAAGATCAGGAGTTCAAGGCTACTCTAGGGGCATGAGATTGATCCAATCTAAAAGAGAAACAGAGCCAGGTGGTGGAAGCTCATGCCTTTGATCTCAGCACTCAGTAGACAGAGACAGTAACATAAGGTGGGTGGAGACAGGAGCTTGACCCCACTTTGGTCTGAGAAGTCATGGAGCTAAGAGGTGACTTCGGCTGGCACCTTTACTTCTCTGACCTTTCAGCATTTACCCCAATATCTGACTCTGGGTTTTTATTATTAAGACCAATTAGAATTCATGCTACATGTTAGGGTGGACCACCCAAGGCCCAGGATACGGGTCTGGGTGGTAGCTGAGCTGGTCAAATGGTGACACTGGACCTGCCCCCTCAGTTGAGGGGCAGAGTCAGCTCTCCTAGGCCCGTGGTATAGGGGACCACTCTCCCATACCTATGGTGAGTAGTGGGGGCCATATCTTCTGTGGGCAGAAGGGGCATCTCTCTCATGGTGGGAGAAGAAGCTCTCCTGCTACAGTATCCAGCAAGGGGCAGGGCCTACTATCCTAGGGCCAGTGAGGGGCAGGGCCAGTTCAGTAGGTCCTCAGATTTCAACATGCAGGCTTCCTATTACTCCATGTGGTAAAAGGGGCCATGGACGTCATCACAGACTCCAAATGCAGCAGAAACAGGGAACCAGACATGTCCTCAGCAGCAGCTCAGGCACAGATGTCACCATGACCCCAGTTAACCATAAACAAAGAAGGGACAAAAGATTCTAAGAACTAGAGGTCTAGGAAGTTTGCTGTGAGACTATATCTCCTGTAAATGACAAGAAAGCTACACTATATATAAGATACTTCAACAGGATGGCCACCTAAAAAATATTAGAACAATAACAACAGTAAACAGACAGGTATAGTTGGAATTTTCTTTGGCCACCAACCAGTTTCCAAATAAAAACACAGAGACTTATTAATTGTGAATGCTCATCCTTAGCTTAGGCTTGTCCTACTAGCTTTTTTAAACCTAATTTAACCTGGTTTTGTTCATCTACCTTTGGTCTCAGGGCTTTTTACCTTTCTTTCATTCTGTATGTCCTTCTTTCCTGCTTATGCTGCATCTAGCAGGCTTGCCCCTAGTATTTCCCTGGTGTCTCTTTTCTTTCTTCTCTGGAGTCTAAATTCCTCCTCTTACTACTCTCCTTGCCTTGAAGTCCTGCCTATACCTCCTCTCTAGCTATTGGCCATTCATCTTTTTATGATATCAATCAGCTGCTTTATGCCGGCAAGGTAAAACAGCAACACATCTTTACATAATTAGACAAATCAGCACATCTTTACATAGTTAAACAATCATTGTAGAACATAAACAAATGCAACACATCTTTGCTTAGTTAAATATTTCACAAAACATAGGTAATACGGAAGTAGAAAAATCTTACTAGGTCTCATGCCTAGACAAATAACTATTGGAAACTAATGACTACTTTAGTGGGAGAATTTACCTTTCCAAGGAATTGTCTCTAAATTGGTTATCCAATAGAAAATGGTTAGCCTTCAAATCACATACATACAGGTACTAAATGGACTCAGCAAGTTGTATTTGTATATTTATGTGCACATGAAATATGTGTGTTTTTAACAATTTTAATACAAGAAAAAAACCAATAAATTTTAAAGTTATTGGGGAAATGAGAAAAATTGGAGATAGGAAACATGGAAGGGGCTGGAAGGAGAAAATAAAATAAATGTTATAATTATATTTTAATTTTAAAAAAATAATAGAGTAAATGTGTTCTTGACTATAATGTGCTGAGGCAAGTCAGCAGGCTGGAAACACATGCAATTTGTGTGTGCATGTGTGTATTGAATCATAATTTTTATGTTAGAAACCTCAAGTTCTTAATATTTTCAACTGAATGAATGAAGCTTATTTAATAATGGAGACCAATTAATCTTAAAGTGAACAATAATTAATATCCCTTACAAATACCTTCACAACAACATCTACTTCAGTTTTTACTGAAAACTAGGCAACAAATGGGGCATATACAAATTACCACACCACTTAATTGCATTTGGATGAGTAGGTGCTATAAGTAGGGATTTATGTGTGTGTACACACATGCTCATGGTAGTCAGCTGTATCAATGCACGTCTTTCTCAGCTGCTCTCCTCCTTATTAACTGAGGCAGGGACTGATTCTGTACCCAGAGCTCTACATTTTAGCTCATCTAAGATTTTTAGAAAATACTTGTATTGCTCAGAGGTCTTCTTAACAGATGTCCTCCACACCTGCCTTTTTTTTTTTTCATGTATGTTTGAAGGATTCTGAACTCTGGTTCTCACTCTCAGGCAAAAGAGGGTTTTATCTACTGAGTCATCTTTGCTGTTCCCAGTCATATTTGTTAAATTATTTCATTAAAATAAAAAATAAACTAATATAGTTTGATTAAAAAATTTCTTACCAGTACATCTTTAATAGGAAAGGAACGTAGTTGTTATTTCACATAATGAATTTTAATGCAGTTTTAAAGATTGAAAAGAGACTTTATAAGTATAACTTCTGATTATTCTGATTATTATTAAGAGACACAATGTCAAAGAAAACTCCCTGATCCTCTGGCTCTTAGAATCTTTCTACCCACTCTTCCACAAAATTCTCTGAACATTGAAAAAAAAATTCTCTGAACATTAGGTGAAGGAGTTGTTTTGTGGATGTATCCACTGGAACTGTATTCCAAAACTCTGCATTTTGATTGGTTGTGTTTTTCTGTAGCTGCCTTTGTCTCTTGCAAAGGGAACTTTCCTTGATAGGAAATGAAGAATAAATACTTAATGTATACTTATTCTATAAGTATAAATATAAATGTTCAAATAGACAAAGAAGACACTTAAGGACATAAAAATGTCAATGATGAAAAGCTCACTAAGCATCTACCCTGCTCTAACTGAGGATAATTAGAACCAGGAAAGGTAGTATTCCCCAGGGAAGACCACATCAATGTATTCTCTAGTCAAATAGCCAGCCCTGGAAATGTACATACAAGTAATGCTTTATATACTGAAAGGGTATATTTAGAAATATTATATATATATAATATGTGTATTAATAAATAGTGAAAAAAGACGCTTGGCATTTTTCAACACGAATGTTTTTTATGGCTATGAAAGTTTTTTTTTTTAAGTACTTTTACATACATTTATATGTCTGAGGTTAAATATATATTGTTTCTCATTTGCTATGTGGTATACAATCTGCTTTTTTTAATTTTTAATATATTTTCTTTAATCTTTCATACTTATCACTTGTTTTTTCCATTATATCCCTTAAAACATATCATAGTCTGTAGCTAGAGTTTTCCTGGTCCTGCCTGGCCCACGGTCAGGACAAATCTCTCTCACCTGCCTGTCCCACAGCTGCTCAAACACAATCAAGTAAACACACAGAGACTTATATTACTTATAAACTGTATGGCCGTGGCAGGCATCTTGCTAACTGTTCTTATATCTTAAATCAACCCATTTCTATTAATCTATAAGTTGCCATGTGGCTTGTGGCTTACCAGTATCTTAACATCTTCTCATGGCCGCGGCTGGCAGTGTCTCTCTGCCTCAGCCTTCCACTTCCCAGAATTCTCTTCTCTGCTTGTCTTGCCTATATTTCCTGCCTGGCTACTGGCCAATCAGCATTTTATTTACACAGAGCAATATCCACAGCAGTAGTCCATAGAAGCAGATTATATTATTAATCAAAACTGATAATTGATGATTACAATGTAGCTAATTCTTTCAGCCTACGAAGCAATATCAATTATTTTTTTTACTCCTAAAGTCTACCTTGGAATACATGACTACTTCAAATGCAAGGTCAACATAGCCCTAGTCCTAATATTAATCTAAAAATGTGTTGATATTTAATTAACAAATCACTCTAGGGGAAATATAACAGAGTTAATATTAAAAACAGAAAGGAGCATGCACAGAAAGATCTCTTTTATAATTCTATAATACATTTGACTAACAATTAATAGATGCCCATACTGTATGATAATAGTTAACCTCTTCTTTTTCTTCAGTCCTATTTCACTAGATACATTCCGACATTCAGGGTTTAGGAAGCAAAGTCAATGGTTATACGGTGTAGTTAATGATAACCCTTCCGTTTAACTTTCATACACAAGTGGCTGACAACTGTGAGTCAGGAAGGAAAACAAGTAATTTAGACATGCTAAGCAATTTGGATTCTCAGTATCATGCAGTCCATGTGAGAGTAAGCCCTGGTATAAAAGCATCTGATTGCATATCATTGGCAGTCGTTTTTACAATTGTCATGACTCAGTGTTTTCTAGTAAATGCAGAAATAGCTCTGAGGTTAATCTTCCATATCAAAATAAAATGAGCAGCCACCTGCTCTAATGGCTTCTCACTGCTCTGAATGGGTTGACAGGCCAGAAGAGCAGCTGGAGAAGGAAATGCCTCCCACTGCCAGTGGTGTGTTTACCTAACACTACTTCAACTGATTTTACTTCAGTTTTCCAATGACATTTATCACTGTCTTCTCACTACAAATGCTATGTATATTGATTAAATGTTTTTAAAAACGTTGCCATTTTCAGCAACTGGAATTTAGTCACCTATTAATATTATAATAACTTTTTTACTGTTTATTTTACCATTTAATAACTAAAATGTTATATTAATACTTTTCTACATCATTTGTCATTGATATTTTGACTATCTTATGATTTTGAAATATATACATTATGATGTCAAATTTCTGCTATTCTTATGTGATGATACATTACTGCCTACCCTAATATTGGATAGTGTAGGTGGTATTAAATGATCACACACATACATATATGTTCTTTTAATAACATTGGAATTAAATGGTAATCATATTTTTGCATAATGAAGTTTTTAAAACTCCCTGTGAATTACTTGACAAGGAAACCACGGATGCAATATGACTTCCTTTATTGATTTTGGTTACTCAATAATCGATGGTAAGACCCTATTGCTGAAGACACTGTGTATTTCATTTGTAGAACATAGGAAAACAAGAGGTAAAGGACCAGGCAACTCTCTCTTGGTTAGATAGATTTTGTTGTGCTGGCAGGTGTTATGAATGCTGCTGGAGAAGAAAGGACAAAACTGTCTTTCCCAGCACCATACTCTGCATGCATGTCAGAAAAAAATATGGCAACTTGCATTGTACCAGACTGTTTATGGGGTTCACCAACAACTCTCTTTTTTTTGGATTTGAAGTCTATGCAAAAGTAGGATATTCATGGTTAGTATTTTAAATATAACCAAAACTTATGGCTAGGGAAGTCACAAGTCACATGTCCATAGTTTTGTACTTCTCTCAACCTCCCACATAGAAACTTCTTAGTGTAGTGGCCAGTGGCAAATGCAGGAACCCATGTTCAAGAGAATAGTTGTGAGAATAAGTTACTGTGAATGTCGAGCTATGGATGGGAGACGTGTGTGTGTGTGTGTGTGTGTGTGTGTGTGAGAGAGAGAGAGAGAGAGAGAGAGAGAGAGAGAGAGAGAGAGAGAGAGAGAGAGAGAGTTTGTGTGTATATCATTCCCCAAGGGCTCAAAGCCCATTGTGGGATTCAGGGACAGAGTCTGTAAGGGTTGGATAAGTAGAGGAGTTCTGTACAATGCCATCCTCTGAATATAGCCTGGCTGTTTCATACATTCATAGCAGCTATGGTTACTAGATTAAGATGTCCACAATATCAGGCCAAATAAAATTCCAGCAAAAAGGACACAGGAACTCTAGGGGACCCACATTTACCCGAGGAGTCATTTTACATTGGTAGGGGTGGTAGTGCCAATTGTAGTTCCCCCCATGCTCCAGTAGATAACTCCACATCCTTTCACACAGGAGGAGTACACTTTGGATATGGTGAGTTACTAAGAAAAAAGAAGAGATACAATTGCAAGTAATGTGTGCTGGGAGTATCCAGGTGAACTTGGAAAAAGAGAGTTGGGAATATGACGCCGATACATTGTATACACACACACACACACACACACACACACACACACACACACACACACATATATATATATTACACACATGTATATAAGGCATATATATGAGATATAGAAGAGATAATCAATTATATATATGAGATAATCAATAAATAAAAAACCAATGGCTCTAATGAACTTTGTCAGCTTGCATTCCAGAAATTTTGAATCAACTTCCACTCCACCAATGGAGACAGAAACCTCTACTAATATATATATAATAGTTTATGCTTAATTAGCTGCTAATTCTACTTTTCTACCTTATTAAAAAATTAATATCACTTTATTGTTATTAGCCCATCTTGGGTAAAGGAATAAAAAACAATGTTAAGGTTAGAAACAATAACCCATTTATCATGAATGTATTATACATAAACTCTCTATTGTAATAAATTTTTGCTCATGCAACTGTAATACATGACTTAAAATTACTTTAACTTGTAAGGTTAAATCACCATCCCTCCCCTATTACTATTTTATAGATAGCACCAAAACTGATATTTATTAGCATGGTGTATTTTATGTTATAATTTTCAATATAAAAACATTTGAGGCTTTAAAATATGATATTAGCACATATATGATTTTTATTCAATTAATTTCACTTAGTAAATCATTTTATAATTTTATTTAACTTACTGGTTTCATATTACTGTATACCTACTTTTACAATTTCTGTCTGCCTTTCCCTTTCTCCCTAGTTTAGTATTATCTTATATAATTTTCTGCCACTAGAACATTTATGCTCCTTTTTCTTTATTATGCTTTTGTTTTTTCTTATTCTGGTATTTTTGTTCAAGACAGAGCTTCATTGTGTGTCCTTTGCTGTTCTGGAACATGCTCTGTAGACCAAGCTGGTCTCGAACTTAGAGAGATCTGACTGCTTCTGTCTCCCCTGTGCTAGGATTAAAGGTATGTGCTATGACACCAATTTTTATACATTGTTGTACATTGATGTGGCCGATAGCTTCAAATTCCTGTTCAAATTCTTGTGATGTTATTTCCTGTCTTATTTTACTCTGAGTCAATAAGTAGTCTTTATTGACTTCTTTGTCAGTTTTATTAAATAGGAAAAAACATTTGCCTTAATTTTATTCATAAATTAAAGGATAGGTATTTAATTTATTTTTGATAATAGTCACAATGAGCCTAATAATATCTGAGTGCTTTTTGTAATTTTTTTTTTAATTTTTATTTTGCAATACAATTCAGTTCTACATATCAGCCACAGATTCCCTTGTTCTCCCCCCTCCCGCCCCCCTCACCTTCCCCCCAGCCCGCCCCCCATTCCAATCTCCTCCAGGGCAAAGCCTTCCCCACAGACTGAGATCAACCTGGTGGACTCAGTCCAGGTAGGTCCAGTCCCCTCCTCCCATGCTGAGCCAAGGGACCCTGCATAGGCCCCAGGTTTCAAACAGTCAACTCATGCAATGAGCACAGGACCCGGTCCCACTGCCTGGATGCCTCCCAAACAGATCAGGCCAATCAACTGTCTCACCCACTCAGAGGGCCTGATCCAGTTGGTGACCCCTCAGCCATTGGTTCATATTTCATGTGTTTCCGTTTGTTTGGCTATTTGTCTCTGTGCTTTATCCGACCTTGGTCTCAACAATTCTCTCTCATATAAATCCTCCTCATTCTCGCTAATTGGACTCCCAGAGATCCACCTGGGGCCTAGTCATGGATCTCTGCCTCCAGATCCATCAGTAGTTGGATGAGGTTTCTAGCACGACAATTAGGGTGTTTGGCCATCCCATCACCAGAGTAGGTCAGTTCGGACTGTCTCTCGACCATTGCCAGCAGTCTGTTGTGGGGGTATCTTTGTGGATTTCTGTGGGCCTCTCTAGCACTTTGTTTCTTCCTATTCTCATGTGGTCTTCATTTACCATGGTCTCCTATTCCTTGTTCTCCCTCTCTGTTGTTGATCCAGCTGGGATCTCCCACTCACCCAAGCTCTCTTTCCCTCGACCCTCGCCCTTCACTACCCCCACTCATGTCCAGGCTGTTCATGTAGATCTCATTCCATTTCTCTGTCGTTGGGCGATCCCTGTGTCTTTCTTGGGGTCCTGTTTTCCAGGTAGCCTGCCTGGTGATGTGAGTAGCAGTCCAGTCATCCTTGTTCCACATCTAGTATCCTGTTATGAGTGAGTACATACCATGTTTGTCTTTCTGAGTCTGGGATACCTCACTCAGGATGATTTTTTCTAGATCCATCCATTTGTCTGCAAACCTCATGATGTCATTGTTTTTCTCTGCTGAGTAGTATTCCACTGTGTATATGTACCACATTTTGTTTATCCATTCTTCAGTTGAAGGGCATCTAGGTTGTTTCCATGTTCTGGCTATTACAAACAACGCTGATATGAACATAGCTGAACAAGTGCTCTTGTGGTGTGGTTGAGCATTCCTTGGGTATATGCCCAAGAGTGGTATAGCTGGATCTTGGGGGAGATGGATTCCCAATTTTCTAAGAAATCGCCATATTGATTTAAGGAACATTACCAAACTCCTTCTATGAGGCTACAATTACCCTGATTCCCAAACCAAACAAGGATACAACAAAGAAAGAGAACTACAGACCGATCTCCCTCATGAACACTGATGCAAAAATACTCAATAAAATACTGGCAAACAGACTCCAAGACCACATCAAAACAATTATCCACCATGATCAAGTAGGATTCATTCCAGGGATGCAAGGATGGTTCAACATACGAAAGTCTGTCAATGTGATACACCATATAAACAAACTCAAAGAAAAAAACCACATGATCATCTCACTAGATGCTGAAAAGGCATTTGACAAAATCCAACACCCCTTCATGATAAAGGTCTTGGAGCGATCAGGAATACAGGGAACATACCTAAACATAATAAAGGCAATTTACAGCAAGCCAACAGCCAACATCAAATTAAATGGAGAGAAACTCAAAGCAATTCCACTAAAATCAGGAACGAGGCAAGGCTGTCCGCTCTCCCCATACTTATTCAATATAGTACTTGAAGTTCTAGCCAGAGCAATAAGACAACATAAGGAGATTAAGGGGATACAAATTGGAAAGGAAGAAGTCAAGCTTTCCCTATTTGCAGATGACATGATAGTATACTTGAGCTTTTTGTAATTTTTAAGTCATGCAAAATTTAGTGACGGGACAATATTTGTTACTGGTGTGTCTGGGTATATATCTGGACTTTATCACAAGATTAATTATTTGCGTCAATCCCTGCAAGCAGTTATTTGTCCTGATAGACTGAGCTAAATCCCTTACCAAATTCTATCAGCTTTAGAGATAGACTTAACTGGATTTTTTTTGTTAACATTTTATTTATGTATTTATGTATGCATGTATGTATATATGTATGTATTTAAACTTAAGAATTTTTATTAAGAAATCCTTTATTCTTCTTACATACCAATCACAAATTTCCCCTCCTCCCCACTCCTGTTCCCCTAGCCTTCCCCCCAACCCACCCCCAATTCCTTCCACTGAAAAGTCAAAGTCTTCTATGTGGGAGTCAGCAGAGCCCCATACACTCACTTGAGGCAGGCCCGAGCTCTTTCCCCTGCATCAAGGCTGTGGAAGGCATCCCACCACAGGTAATGGGCTCCAAAAAGCCAGCTCATGCAGCAGGGATAAATCCTTATCCCACTGCCAGGGGGACTCCCAAGCAGATCAAGCCACAAAACTGTCTCACCCATTTAGAGTGCCCAGTTCAGTCTCATGGAGGCCCGGCATCTGCTGGGCCAAAGTTCTTGAGTTCCCACTAATCAGATCGGCTGCCTGAGTAGGTTTCCCCGTCATAATTCTGATGTCTCTTGCTCATAGAATCCCTCCTCCCTCTCTTCGACTGGAATCTTGGAGCTCAGCCTGGATGAGATAATCAATCATAAGAAAACTGGGGGCGAGGGAGTAATAGAGGGTAGGGGATGGGGGATGAGAACATAAGGGAATGGGATGGTTGAGCTGGAACAGGGACAGCATAGGAGAGCAATGAAAGAGAATACCTTCACAGAGGGAGACATGACAATAGGGAGAAACTTGATTCTAGGGAAATTCCCAGGAATCCACGAGGATGACCCCAGATTAGACTACTTGCAATGATGGAGAGGGTGCCTGAGCTGGCTTACCCTGGTGATCAGATTGATGAGTGCCTTGGCTGTCCTCATAGAGCCTTCATCCAGTGGATGATGGAGGCAGGTGCTGAGATCCACAGTCAAGCACCAGGCTGAGCTCCAGGAGTCCAGCTGTTAACATTTTATAATCATATATATGGTTATATATATAAATATATATACATATAAATATATATATATTCTGACATTATTATTACTGAATATGAATATATTAATTATCCAAAGCACAGCAATAGACCATTCAGCTTCAGTGTATTAAGGTATGAAGAGATTCCTATTTACTTAGCATTGAGCTTTGCCTTATTTTGCTGAAAGTATGGGGAATTTCTGCTTTCATCAGTGAAATGTTATTCCAGATATATTTTTGTCAGAGAGATAATTAAGAGTTTTAGAGAAAAACTGATATGAGGAAAAGAGTGTGCAAGTGTATATGTCAATTTTAGAAAAGTTAACTAAAATTATCACATAAGGCATGCAGAAACCCATCTTGGTAATTCTCAATACCAGAGCATCATGCTACAAAAAAACCATAGCCTGAATAAAGTTGTTACATATATACATATCTATTTGCATGTTGATAGCTCTTTAAGATATATATGCATATCTTAGGTTGCAGATATATTATTGAATTAAATAAAATACAGTCTTGTCTTACACATTAGATACTTAAAAGTTAAATTCCATATAATAGAATCTATCATAGAGAACAACCATGTTGAATGTATGAAAAACCTGATTTAAAAAAGGGAGACAGAAATTCACATGTCTCAAGGTATACTATGCACTCAGACATTGTTGTCCTAGAGGATAAGTGCAGTCTTTCAGAGCTCAAAACACTAATAATGGAAAGGCCATTCAAAGGAGTATGATTTAGTATTGGTACAAAATAAGAATATATGTGATGAAAAATTGGCATAAGATTGTATCTAAAAGACAGTCTCTGTTTTAGGTCAATGGGAGAGTAGCGTTTTACACTTTAAAAGGAGGTAGAACAACATTATGATGTGTGTTAGATACCATGCCAATAAATGCAAGCCTGATGCTCCAAAACACAGGGAACGCTTTATTAGCATGACTCTGTATTGTGACCTTAATAAGTCCTAGTTGATTAATAAAAATTTAATTTCAGACAAAAAACTAAGTAGCCAGTGAGGATATTTAGAAAGCTATATTATTACTGCATATTTAAAAGTAATCAATGGTTGTCAAATATAACATGAGATTTTCATACAAATAAACATACCAACATATGCACACACAGAGCTCTCAACTTTTAATAGTAAATATAAGTTGTGTTTTAAAGATGGTGTTAGCCGTACTTGTTACATAGAAAGTATACCTTGAATTTTGAATTTTTATCCTTACTGGGATTATTGATATTCAGTATTTTCCCTAACATTCTGTACACTATAGCAAGCCAGTCTCATAGTCAGCTATGAAGTCACAAGTGTATCTGCTGACAATAGTTAACTATGTATGTCCACAGACTGTATTTTATGTAGAATAAATATATGAATTAAGATTTGAATTTTGATATTTTGAGTTTATACTAAATAGTAATGAACATCAATAGAAACGTATTGATTTGAGAAAAATGTAAATACACATGTACATAATCATCCATACAGGTTTTTATATACATATATGTAGATAACATAAACCTAAGTATGAATTTTGCTAAAATGTGTTAGGTAATCCATTTAGGCAATGTTTTTTTTTCATTTCTATAATTTATTGGATTGCAAATGTTCTCATAAGGAATAATCATTATATTCCTTATTTTCTTTGGGTTTCTTTAGTACAATAATATAGCACTATCATAAGCACCTTAGCAAGATATGGTTTCTTTCACTAACATTTCCACATCATAGTCCATCACTGGAGGAAGTTAGGACAGGAACTCAATCAGTACAGGACCTGGAAGTAGAAACGGATGTAGAGACTACAGAGGACATCCACTCACTGACTTACTCTCAGTGGGTTGCTCAGCCTGCTTTCTATTTTTCTTTCTTTAAGAATTTTTTTGTTTTTATTTCTCAGATTGTAATTTAATTATAACATTTCTCCCTTCCCTTTCCTCCTTTCAAACATGTCCCATGTACCACTCCCTGCTATCCTCCAAATTCATGGCTTCTTTTCCAATAATTGTTGTTGAGTGCACACACACACACACACACACACACACACACACACACACACTGTATACTTATATATTCAATATATATATGAATATATAAGTATACATATTTATATATGAGAATATTTATAATATATTCTTAAACGTAAATGTTACATCCATATAAAGTTATTTGTATGTATGTTTTCAGTAATAAGCGTTTATCACTGGACAGTGAATTGGGGTACTCTTCTCTGCAGAGGACTATATCTCCCACTGCCTGATCTACTCAGTTGCTTACAGGTTTTTTGTTTTTGTTTTTGTTTTGTTTTGTTTTTTTGTGCATGTAGGTTTGAGGCCTCATGAGCTTTCACCAGTCCAGGTTGGCACATTCATTTGTGTCATGTCATCTTTGTTAGGCTCATGTGTGAGTGGTTATCTTGCTGTGATTTTACAGGCATAGCTTTTGATGTTAACAGGAGACATAATCCCTGAGTTTACACTCTGATCTTCTGGTCTGCAATCTCTCTACACCCTTTTCCACAATGTTCCTTGAGCCTTAAGTACAGGTATGTTTTGTAGATATATCCATTGAAACGGGGCTCCAAAACATATATTTTGATTGGTTGTGATTTTCTGCATTTTTCTCTATCTGTTGAAGAGAGAAGTTTTCTTGATAAGAAGTGACGACTACATTTATTTATGAAGTTCATGATGGCTTACCCAAGCAAGAACTATCTTGCAAATGTCTGGCACTACTCAAAATGAGCTGGACCCTTTTACAGTCATTAAAAACCACCTACTATGAATGGCGCTGAAAACTGCTTTACTGTAATTAACTTTAATATTCCTTACCAGATTTTTAGGATGGGTAATTATAATGGATTCTGATTTAAAACACATTTGCCGATTGTGTTTATCCTCTAATGCTGTTTTCCTTATGTTTAATAGCGTAAAGCCATATAAATGGTTATATGTAGGATTTCAAATCATATTTTATTCATTTATAAAGCTTTGTAAACCACCTACACCGAAAATTATGTTATATTTTAAACTCATTTATCACCTTTAAATGATTACATAATTATGTTTTAGCAAATACTCAATAATTCTGAAGCTCTGCTTGTGTTGTTGAGAATCATCATCATATAATCCTAGCAGTTTTGACATAAGTAGAGAACATTGCTTACCACTGTTTCATTGCTTTAAATTAGCTACATAGAGGTCTGTTATAAGAAGAGACTGAAAGATAACAAGTGGAGATGTTGGAACAAATACATACTTTAGTATTTCACATTTAGCAAACTCTGCTAGCAAAATAAGCTATGATGATTATGGAAACCCTTCTCAAACATCTGCCCTCTTCTATTTTTTTCTTAATGGTTTAAGGCCTGCACAAGGAAAAGAAAAAACAGGTGATACAATAAGATAAAAATCATCTAGCAATACAGTGTATTGCTAGGCTCCATAAGAAGTGGGTGATGGAAATTACCTGTTTATAACTTCCTTTTTTCACATTAAAAGAAACAACTCTGGATTGAGACTGAAACTGATAACTTTAAAACTTTCCAGAAAAATAGACGTTATGAGGATTTTATGGCTAACGGTGTGACATAAATCTTATAGAGTCCACGCTGATCAGAAACAGTTACTGGAGGTAGCTTTCTTAGGACTCATCATAAAATAAAGCAGATGAGAACAAAGCAGTTTGAAATGAGTTTGGAATAAAAAAGTAGCACAACACCAACTGAAATAAGCATTTAACTGTACTAGGAAACTTTGAAACAATAGGTCATATATTGCACAATGTACTTGATTCTGGTAAGCCAGCTAATTATAACTTTATTGTTTACTATGATATTATTCATGTGGCATATAACCATTACAAATGAATGGTAAACTCTACAGAAAAAGAGAAGATAAACTGAAAACAGCACCACAATTAGTTACCTGTATTTGCTGCAGGATGGATAATTAGCAATAAAGTTGAAGAATAAGACTCAAAACTTTTAGGCTGTTACATGATTTAAACGTCTAGTGGAATATTTAGCATTTATCATGCAATAAATATGATGAAATAATTCCTAGACTCTCGTAGTCATCCCATATGCTATTTTAGTAAATTTCATGATACTCTTTTGACCATCTTAATTAAAAGAACAAACAACAAAAACACTTCATCTCAAATAGTCACATTTCATTATATTTATTCTTCAGGCTTCATCAATCAATTCTGTCAGTTTTATTTAAAAAAAAATGCTTCAAGCCCTCAATTCCCTCTGTTCTGAACCATTTTAATAGGTACCAATTTGGCTTGTCTTCTGTACATTACAGATTGCAGACAATGTGATCTTTAAACGAGTAAGTACAAAACATAGATCAGCTTAAAAGACCACATTTGCCCAAGAGTGACATATTCATGTTTACAAGGTTGAGCAGACACTAAATAAGATAATCATCTGATTCTCTATCCTCTGTCTTTGAGCTATACCTCTATATCCTCCATCCAAGCTGGCTTTATTGGAATATTTAAATACATTATGTTTTACCACTTCAGAGTCTTAATACAGGATTCTGTCTCTGGGCAAAATGATCTTCCAGAGACTGGCATAGTTAGCAGCTGTTTAGCTGAGTCATATTGAAAAGTTATTCATCAGAAACTTTCTAGGACCAATTGCCCTATAGGATGTTCAAGTCACATTATTTTACCTACTTCCCAATATTCACTCTGTTATCAACATCAATAATGACCTGACATGATTCCCTTGCCTACCCACTCTCAACACAACATACACAAATTATTGGTCACTTCAGCTGTTATCACATTCAGCCAGAACTGTTTTTTTTTTTTTTTTCCTAAATGCGTCATTTTGGGCAATGTTGATTTCACAAAGAAGAAAAATAATGTTCATTATAGTTATATGAAGAAGTTACAAGAAAATTAAAATTGCAGAAATTTTTGTGAGTTTCTTTGGTTGTTAGATATAACATTTTGATGTAATGGATCTAATACTTATTACTAACCTATGCAATCTAAACATTTGTGTTCAATCTTCTAGACAATGATTCCTTTCAAGCTAAAATGAAACCACAAAGCTCATTTTATTTTTTTAATAGAATCTGTTCCCTTCTACTGGGTTGCCTTGTCCAGCTTTGACATGAGGGTTTGTGCCTAGTCGTATTGTAACTTGTTATGCAGTGTTCAGTTGACATCTCTGGGAGTTCTGCTCTTTTCTGAAAAGAAACTGAGGAGCAACAGATCTGGGGAAGGTGGGATGGAGGTTGGGTTGCAATATATGAAAGAAGAATAAATAAATCAAAAATTGTTTTAGAAATTGAGACTTGTGCCTGCTTCTGCTCTTATAATGCATTAGTGCTTATCATCAAACTATACAATCTGAAAATTTGTTAGTGAATTTCTAGATAAGGTTTTCTTACAAACAAAAATATGGCCACAGAAGCTTTTGGAAAATAATATTTAGGAGTTGTTCAGTAGAAGATATATTATAAAATATGATTTAAAACTGTGCATCACATTATGAAATTAAATATAATATTGAGTTTATTGAAATAATTTTAATTCAATAACTATAATATAAAAATTGGAAAGTAGGCACTCAACATTATCAATGCTGACTAACCTATTTCAGAATATATTTTCCAAAACTATTAAAGAGAATAGACTTTTAAATACTTTTAATCCATCTGATGTGTTTATTACTAAAACAAATAGAAAAAACATTTATTTGAATCCCTGTATATTTTTGCTGAGGCTTAGTTTCCACTTTTCTAGGTGAGTGTGAACTTTATGTCAGGGAGATGTTGACTTAACACATCTACCTGGAAATTATTGAGAACATAGTGGAATAGTGCTCTTCAATGTGGAAGATGCTTAACTTCTTCCAATTTATTAAATTAATAATGATCCAGGTTGTGATTTTTTTTGTGACCAAAAAACTCAGTCCTAAATAAAATTATCATATTCTACATACCATACGTTGTCACTGTACTCAAAAACTAACTCCTCTGTTCTCATCAGAATTGTCCCATTAAAAGACATGAAACACACATTTAAAAGTGTATTGCATTCATTCAACCATTTCACAGTTATACTCTGAGAGGCAACTGCACGTCAAGCACCATTCGTGCAGAGCCCTGAAGACACAAAGCAAATTTAAATGTATCATAGCCACTGAAATACTACTTCCTATTGAAAGTGGTATGTACAATGACCATCAGATATTCCCACAAATATGCATAACAGACCTTAGGAGGCGATAAATACAACTATGTGACTCAATCATTTTCCAATTTGGTTGGAAGACACTGATCATGATTAATATTAGGAGGAGAAATTTAATTTGAAAACATTGAGAACGACCATTTTGGAAAAACAAAATGTAGTGCTCAAATATCATTTAAGATAAATGAATTACAGAGAGAGTAATTCAAACGAGGAAATTTAAAACACAAATGCCAAATTAAATGTAATAGAAAGTTACAAGTTTTGCCAATTTACTAGTGTATTTTCTATTCTGTGTGGAAATAGCTCAATATTTGCAACTGTATAATACAAACAATAAAGAGGCTTGTTTGGCTCATGATTCTTCTATAAAGTCAAAATAGCCTGGTACAGCAGCTGGTGACATTCCCCCTTGACTGTGAAATACCATGCCAGAGAAGCAGGAAGGCAAATGGCTGCTGCAGAATGGCTATTCAGAGGAGACCAATCTCCTTGTGATAACAGATTCTCAGGGGAACTATTTTGGTTGTAGGATAGCTACAATAATTTCTTCCACCAGTCACGCATCCATGGCCTACTTCCTTCCTCCAGACCCTTTCTCTCAACTATTTCAGTGTTTTCTCAACTCAAGCCACACTGTGGTCTTTTCTTCTGGCACTTGAATATATAGAGAAAATGTTAACACCATATCCAAACCATTATAAATAGTAATCATTAAATAGTATAGAAAAATTCATGAAATTAAAATTCAGTTATACATTTCTTGCAATAAATACATATATAATATATGGTGAAAGGAGACACATAAGTGACATAATCGAAGTTTCTTAGTTAATGAAAAAAACAATTTAATGATATTATCATATTAAAACTATGATAAGATTTAATGAACTGTTATCATAATTTTAATGTAATTGAATGAAAAAGACAGAGATCAAGAAATTTAGATCATAACCATATAAAAAGAGGCCTGTAGATGTAACTGTCTTATTAAATAAGAAACACAGAGCCAATACAGAGATGAAAGCCAAGAGGTCAGAGCAATAGCTAAGAGCTAAAAACCATACCCTTCACTGTCGTTGTTGTCCTATCTCTCTGAAAGAGAGCTACTTCCTTTGTGTTTGTGCTTTTTATTGACTTCCTATTCTGCCTTCTCATTGGTTGTAAACCCAACCACATGACCTCCTCGTCACTGTCCATCTGTACAGACCTCCAGGTCTTCTATGGTTGGTATTGAGATTAAAGGCGTGTGTCTCCACGCTGGCTGTATCCTTGAACACACAGAGATCTGCCTAGCTCTGCCTCCCAAGAGGTGGGATTAAAGGCATGCGCCACCAATGCCCGGCTCTGCTATGGCTTGCTATTAGCTCTGACCCCCAGGCAACTTTATTTATTAACATACAAATAAAATCACATTTCAGTACAAATAAAATATCACCATAGAGGCCCATGTGGTTTAATTTCTATGCATTTAAAAATGTATTCATATTTGAAAATATATAACAAATGGACAGAATTATCAATAGAATATTATGGATATGTTTTATTGAGAAAGGATGTCAATATGGAAGCCATGGTGGGCTGAAACTCCCTATGTAGCCCTGTATGGTCTTAATTTTGCTTTGGCTTCCCAAGTGCTGGGATTACATGAATGTATAACCACTGCAGATATGTGTCACCACTAAAAGTTGGCAGCAGAATTATATAGGTGATATATTGACAGATGATTAGCACATCTAAAATGTGGCATAAACAAAAAGATGGCTATGAAAGAGACACAAGTTTGTGATTATTAAATAACAAATTTATATAACAGATTTAAATGATGTAAATTTTCTTTATAAATTCAATATAAATATGTATAGCAATCAATGGAAAATAAGAGCCAATTATAATGTATAGTGTACCTTTAAAGGGAGACTCTTTGCATAAGCCTAATGAGATAATTATGTTACATGTAAGAAAAACACTTCTAGTATCAACTTAAGAAGCCCTTCTTGGTGTGACCCAGATATAAAGCAATTTGGGGGCAAAATACTGAAGCTTTCGCCTCACTGTCTTCATGCCTTGATGTAGAGTGCATATAATGTATTGTTGCAACTGTTGCTGTATATACTCCAGTCCTCCAATTTGTGCGGAAGATCAGCTGCTCTCCAGGAATCCTAAAGTGCCAGACTGGTGATTACTGAGGCATCTTGCCCCATGAACTGAACAGCTCTGGGGTACTCAACTTTTCCAATGTGGAAGCAGTCATTGTTGAACAATTCAGTGTGTATCATCTAAGCCAATATAAATGATTCTTCATTATAGTAAGATTCATTCTATCAGTTCATTTCTGTTAGAGAATCCTGACTTCTACAGCATCCATCAAGATAACAATAAATGAAAAATAGTAAGAATGGCATACCAAGTAGAATAAGTAACTATAAAAACTTAATCTTAAGACCAAAGATTACTATCAGGACCAAAGTGATTTTTCTTCCTGATTAATAAAACTATTATAAAATTTAGAATAATAGTTGGTAGAAAGAATGCTTACAAGTGCTTTCTAATATTAAGTTAAAAGCAAATAAACAACTATTTTAAAGTAAGTTTGCTAAAGATATAAATATTGTCATTATTCAATGTTACATTGTAGAGGAAAAACAACTTTAATGTCATCATTTAATGTTGGTTAAATAATGAATGTAGTAATCAGCATAGTAATTTAAGAATAATAATGAAAAAAAGAGAGGAAATGTGGGAAGACTGAGCACATATTGAATCAAAACATGTTTTAGCATTGTATTTACTGTGTTCATGAGAACAATCCTCAAATGAAAGCTATGCTATCTCATTTCACAGTAGGAAAATATTGGGATAGGGATTCAAGTTAAAATATTTCAAAAGTGTTGACCTTTCGGGATTAAAATCATACTTTCTGTCTCTATGCTATTAGTTCTGCTGAAGCTCACAGTACATGTGAAAAAAAAAGAAAGATAAAACAAAGGCCTATAATTTGAAAGTATAAATTGAAAACACAGATTATAAACATACTTACATATATATATATGAAAGAGAGCGGTATATACATATATGAGAGAGGGGGGATCAAATTATCCAATTAACAACAGAGCTATGAACTGTGGCTACAGATTTTTGCTGAATTTTTAATTTACTTGGAAGAAGATTATTTCCCATTCTTTGTGCTTTCTCTTCAATCAATTAATTGTATTATCACCTGTGAAGATTACTTTTATCAAGGACCACTTGTCAATTTTTGCACTCAATAATTTGGAATCTGGTTTAGAAATCAGATTCTGAGTGTTTCCACAATGTAGAAAGTCAGTAGCTGTAGAATGAAACCCAAGATTGAACATTTCTGTGAAATTCCTGTATTTACTTTTTAAATGTAATTTTCTTCATATGGACAGAAGAACAATCTTTGAACTAAATACTAAACATGCAAATAATTTATTAAATTCATTTAACAGGTACTGACAAAATGTTTTATTAACTTGTTTGTTGATAATGTACAACTACAAAAATAACATAAGTTTATAAACATTGTTCTATATAAGAATAATGGAAAATGTTAACTTTCAGTAAACATAACAGATGTAATTTTCCATATTCTCAAACACTTAGCTAGGAAAAAATTACTTAGTTGAAGCATAAGGCTGTTGAAAAGCCCTATTATTGGGGATACGTCAGTCATTATCAATAAGTATTATTTTTAACAGATATTGAGATATTTGGCTTCAAACTCTGTTTTAAAAAATTAAAATATGTATATATGCATAAAGTCTAATTTTCTACATAGGGTACTGTACAGTATTAAATGAAGCTGGAATAATTCTTAAATGGAATCCACTAAAGAAAAGTGACAGGCAGGCAGACAGGTTGGGAAGTATCTGCACATACATAACTCAGCTGGCACTGAAATGAAAAATATTCCCCTTGGCAGATGAACAGCCTGGAGCTTGTTGTGTTTGTCATGGTGGGTGAAGGCTTTTTCTAGCATACTTTAATAAGTTTTACACAGCAATGGCAAAGATGGATTTAATATTTTACATAAGCTCAGAGCATCAGACATGTTTTAAAGATTTAGAGAATTCCCTTCAATATATTCACATGATTTTTTTTCATTTTTCCCTGAAAATATCTTATATACTATATTTGATGAGACTATAATATTTACCAACATTTCTTGAAAGCAGTTTGAAAAAGAAATTACCCACAGGGGGAAAAAAATCAAGTATCAGATGGTAAGGAAGGTAAGGCATTAGTGCTTCACGACACACCAAGCACAAATATGACTAAGGTAAGACCCAGTTAGTAATCTTCATAGCTCACCCTCAAACTAACTCTATTCCATAAAGGGAATTGTTCTCCAGGGGCATCTACTGAAAGCGTGTACAAAAGAAATGAAGTTAGTTTTATTAATTTACTTTCTTCACAACTGAATAGCCATAGCTTTATCCCTTTAGTCCCTTTGGCACTATTTTCTTCCTTTCTTTAATAACAGTAAATGTGAAAAATCAGGATTTGTTTTATTCAGCTCATTTCACTGTGAGTTGCTTCAAGGAAGATGAGATTTGAAGCCATTCACCATAATGTATAAGATATCTGGATTCACTTTACTGATGGTGCTGTACAACTACAAATGGCTCACTCTGGGACGCATTTTATTAGAGCTTTATGTCCTGAACTCCTGACTCCCTGGGAGTGGCACTAACAATTGTTTAGAATGAATTTCTGAGATACATAAGCGGTGCTTCTCGTTTTCAGTGTTTCCTTATCTGTGTAATAAACAGTTGTTTACAAAATCATTAGGGAAATGCAAATTGTAGTATTTAGATTAATTTTCTATTATATACATGTACACATATTCTTTCCAAATATCTATTTAGTGTTTAACCTGAATACACTTATTGTCATTCTTTAATCTATTTCAGAACATCTCCAATGCAGGTGTTTGAATAAAGTTATAAACTTTTCAACTGGCCACACTGCATTCTTCAAGGGATTTATTCATGTGTCATGATATATTGTGTCATGATATATCATTAATAATGAAAAACAGCATATATAAGATTCATATATATATATATATAATGTGTGTATTTATATATAAAACTGTGTGTTAAATGTATACAAATATTTGTATATAACAAATATACAGAGTTATGTTATGATGGAAAGAGCAAAGCAATGCAGTGAATGTTGAGCTAAACTTTATATTAAAATATCAATCCTACACATTTCTATGAAAAACATTTAAGCTGAGATTTGAAGTTCAAAACTCTCAGTGTTGTAGAATACATTATTTTATGTAGTACTGTCACCATATTTGGAAGGCCTAAATTAGAATAGATATTGCCACATATTGTAGGAGATACTCAGCAAAGTATAAAGCTGATGCCAAACATCTATGTTTTTGCTCATAGATAATCACTATGTATGTAAAATGTATTGACTATATGATTGCAACTTTGAACTCTTGTAGTTCTTACAATAGCAAATGACAGTGTTGTGTGATATTTGATCACACTGTGAACTCCAAATTTGCATTGACATTAGTTGAATGAAATCAACCTTGCTTCGGCGTGAGGAGCCAGCATCTAGTTGACCAGGATTAACCATAGAGAGTTAAGAAACACAGAGAGCCAGGAATATAGAGATACACAAGAAGGAGTGGGAGGGACTTGGACTTTTGGGCTTATTTTGGTTTTGGACAAGTGGAGAGATGCATCTCTTGCTGAGTCTCCAGTCAAAAAGGAAGGTCAGATGGTTGTTTCTCAGCCTCTCTGATCTATCAGGTTTTTACAACTGATTTCCAATTATTTGCTGGTAAAGATAATGAGAGAGACTTAGTTTAAACCTACATATCTCAGCCATATCAGAGCTGGGGCCACAGGACTGGAAGTACCTCTTGGCTGCAGCCTGAGTTGCTGGCAGGATACACTGACTGTGGGGCTATAGGGCAATAGATGGTAATTAAAATATCAGTGAATTCATTTGCAGCCACTAAGCCAACAGAAAAATATACTTTATTGCCCCATGTGTCACGCCAAGTGTAGTTGGACTTTCTATGGAGTGCCAGCTCCCAAATAATGGCATGGAGACTTATTATTAATAATGAATGCTTGGCCTTAGCTTAGTCTTGTTCTCAACTAGCTCTTAAAACTTAAATTAATCTATTTATATTAGTCTACTTTCTGCCAAATTGCTTGTCAACTCTCCTACATACTGTATGGCTGACTTGCTCCAGGTCTCGCTGGCAAATCCCATCTCTCTTCTTCAAGGAGTTCCTCTCTCTTCCCAGAAGTCCTGCCTATACACTCCTGCCCAAGTATTGATAATTTAGCTCTTTATTAAACCAACAAGGTGCCTTAGGCAAGTGAGGCAAAACAGACACATCTTCACAGTGTACAAGATTATCCCACAACATGACAGGTTAAACTCAAGAGGAGTAAACTAAAGAGGAAATAGTCTTATTAAAATGAAACAATCTAAAGATTCCTTCTTAGCTTACTAGTAAATAAGGAGACCATTATTATTTATATTGGTGTATATGTGGAGGGTGGTATGCTCTCTTTCATTTTTACATTTTCTGGTCATGGATGTTGACTAGAGACAGGGCACAAATTTAAATATAGTGAGGTTGTAGTCTATGCTACCTGCACAGAGAAATTACTTAGGTCCTCATTCTAAGTAACATGAAACATACAACAATTACACCATCTGCTAGGACATTAATCAAACTTGTATTTGTTACTTTGTTCATGGCTATAACGTTCCTAGAAAAAGCAATTTAAGGGAGGCAGGGATTATATATTTTTTATTTCTTACAATTCAACGGAAAACAATCAATCATTGTTTGAAAATTGTGTCAGAATGAGTGGGAAGCTGCTGGTCATATTGCTTCTGTAGACAAGGAGAAAGAGGGTAAACAGGACGTGAGTCACATCAGTGACTCATCAGGATTCTGCTTCTTTAATGACTTCACAATGTTCCTCAACAGCGTTGATCAGTTGGGTACCTAATATTTGGACACAGGCACCTACAGTGTACACTTCATATTGAAACCACAAGTCTGCTCTAGAATTAGATCAAACAGTGGAGGAAAATACAATGTAATAATCCCTTTAACTTTTAAAATAAATAATACAATGTTAAATGAGTCACAGATCAAACATGAATAAATTAACACATTGAACATTTTTATGGTAAGTAATCAGGAGCCAGACAATTTAGTATCAATAATCTGTAGGATATTTAAGTAGGGAATGTAAGAAAATTAATCAAGTAACCAATAGAAATCTTGATGATTTTAACAGACTAACAAAATAAAGTATTTAAAAGAAATAGTAAGGATTGTGTTCAATATGTACATTTTAATTCTGTATCCCTTGTATTGTATTCAAACCCTATTTTATCATTATGAGATTTACACTGAAACTTGAGTGTGACACATGATTCCAAATCTCTGAGGGATCGACTACTCATTACAGGTTATGTTTTGTTTGTTTATAAATTCCTTAAAAACCTAAAGTTGAAAGCTATGGGCACATTAAGCATTCTTTTTTTTTGTTTGTTTTTGTTTCTTTGTTTTTCGAGACAGGGTTTCTCTGTGTAGCTTTGCGCCTAGGGGTGGTGCATGCCTTTAATCCCAGCACTCGGGAGGCAGAGCCAGGCGGATCTCTGTGAGTTCGAGGCCAGCCTGGGCATTCTTATTTTTTAATTATGAATATTTTAATACATAATACACAATAATAATAAATTATATACACATTTTCTACAATAAGTATATAATTAAAATACAAACAGAAGGTTGAGTTTATATTTTAAAATATATACAGATTATCATGAGTATACAATGACAGACTGCTCTAAAGTTGGAAAAAAAAGAAGCTAACCAAAATTAAAGCACCACTGATAACAGAGGTAACTCGATAAACCATAATCAAGCTCATTCTAAAATTGCACACTTGCTAGAGTGTCTTTATACCAATTATAATATTTAACCTTACTTTCAATACTGGTTTAACTAGATTAACCCTTCTAATTTGTCTGTTAACTGAAGAAATGATAAAAAATAATATTATGTTTTGCTAATATAGAATCCTAAAACCTACTTACCATTTTTCCTTCTTGAGAGAAATGAAAAGGTATTCATGTTAGGTGATAACTACAATGTTAGGAAGTTTAGAACTGTTATTTTTACTATGCAAATGATATCAGTGAGCAGATATATATTTTGTTTTTCCTATATATTTTAATGCATCATGAATGAGAATTATTCCACAAGATTCTAAAATGTTGAACACTATCATATAGGAGCATTGCTGTGGACACATAGAAAAATATTATAGTAAAAGAAATAGCTTTTGACCCACTTTTGAGAATATAACAGATGCAAATTTTCATGTTAGATTATATATAGGCCCAACAATGTGTTGCATGATAATATGTTAGATAGTTGTTTTTTTATAATTATTTTCCCTAATATGCTGCCTTATTCTGCTTTCTGTTGCTAAGAGAAAGTACTGACCAAAAACAACCTGTGGAAGAAAAGGGTTATTTGGCTTATTTTCTCCAGATCACAGTCCACTAAGGAAATCAAGGCATGAACTCAAGCAGAGCGAGAGTATAGAGTTAAGTATAGAGTTAAGAACTGAGGCAGAGGCCTTACATTACCTCTAGACTTGTTCCCTTATAGCTTGCTCAGCATGTTTTCTTATATAACCCACAACTGCCTTCCCAGGAGGGTACTGTCAAAAGGTGCCTACAAGGAGGCTTTTTTTTCTTTTGCCTTTCCTTTTTTTTCTTTTGCCATTGATGTCTGTTCTTCACAGATGACCTTTACTTGTGTTAAGTTCACAATAAACAAAAATCACAAAAGTAGGCAACATCTACTTATTGGGAATTCAAACACTGAAAGCTAAATTAACTTTATTTGATTCCACATTAGAACTGAGTAGAAATAAAATGAAAGAATATAAGTTTTTCTTATGTGCATGTACATGATGTATGTGTGTGTGTCTACATGCATGTCCCACTGTGTATGAACACACTTGTGCATCCAGAGATAAGTGCATGCAGGCAAAGGTCTAATGTTGAATTTTAGAACTCTCCAGTTTATTCACTGTGGCATGAAAGAATCGGACAAGTAAGCCTAGAGCTTATGAATATGACTATTCTATCTAGCCAGCCTCCTCCAGGGGTCACTTGAGTACTTCTAAGTGCTGAAATTACAGTTAGGCTGCTACTCCCATGCAGCTATGAAGTGGGTTCTGAACTTCAGGCTTCATACTTGAATAGCAAACAGTTGTCCTGTGAGTTATTTCTCTAGTACAGATAAATTTAAATTCAATAAAAATCTCTGACACTGTATGACTTTCTGTTTTCTAATAACATATGTCATTTAGTAATCATATGTAATTACTAACCTCTAGAATTTATAGTTCAAGTAAGTACTAACTATCATTTCTAACAGTAACTCAGCTAAGTGGATTCACTTAGGATAAATGAAATTATTCAAAATGTGAAAAAACAGATGACTTCTCAGTAAATTCAGCAACCCCAAATCATTATATGAACAGGATGATAAAATTGGAGAATGATTGAAAAACTATTCAAAGCTTAAATTGCTTCAAAATGCCCTATTATTTCAATTTGTGTTAGAAACTCATGTTATATAACTAAAGGAAAAGGTTAGCTTTAGTTTAACAGCAGAGTAGATTAAAATACAACTTGTTTATGAAATGGAATTGAAGCAGAGAAGAACTAAACAGATTGCTTGGAAACAATTCAAGTACAAATCTGTTCTTTTCTCAGACCTACTGAAATATACGCTGATGTTAAGAAACAGGTTTCAGATATTTACTCTGCCATTTAGAGCAAATCACCTTAAATAATGCAAAAAAAGGTTAAATTTATAAAAGTCTCTCATTCACTGATACAGAACACGTTAAATTTTAATGCTAAACAGTAGCTTAAAATCTTATTAAAGATAACTGAATTTTGAAAGAAAATATAAACCAGTCTTGGCTGCTAAATCCCATGCAATTTTATTTCTTGTGGCAAAATCAGCATGTATTTAAGGTTGTGTCACTTTTCCTTTATGATGATTTACTGGCACTCTACATCCAGGACTTAATTCCACCTCATCGTCCCTCTCATCACAGATGAAATTTTATGTCCTTTGTTTCCAATTCAGTATTTTACTCAAGGGTATATTAGTTGAAACTGACAGATGCTATCCTGCTTTGAGGTAAAGAATTGGAATCTTATTTCCATGTCACACATTCCACTTCAAGTCGACTTTGCAGGTCCAGTCTGGTTTGAGTAAACTCTCTCTCCCTTTTGCCCAGGACCATTGTAAAAGTAACTTCACAGTGTGGAGTTATAGAAACGTATGAAAGAAGATTGAGTAGCACATGGAGAGCTCTGCCACTTATAAATACTTATAAAGGTTCTGGTCTGAAATGACGTTCCTGAGAATAACTATTTCCACTTGAGGATGTTTCCATAATATCATCTTACTGACCTCTGTGCTGTACCTGTCCATTTGTTAACCTCTCAGAGAAAAGTCCTATTTCTTGCAATAGCAGCTAAAAAAATCTCTGAGTTTTACTTTTATTATGCTCTACTAAAACAATAATTAACTGAAAATTCCAATGTTCCTCATTTTTAATGGCCATCTAACACCCTAGTTCATGCCAAAGAGAAAATGACATCATACCAAAGAATATCATTTGTTGTTTTCCCCATGATCCTAAGTGAGGACAATTTCAAGAGGCCATTCAACTTGATTTACATTCCATAATTCTCTTAGGGAGTTATATTCTGATTTGTCTTCCTTATAGCCTGTGAACAAACCTTTACATTTTTTTATGTGTGAAGGCAGTAGGTCTGACAATCCTAGTTTAATACATGAGAGAATATACCTTTTCTGACTCAAAAACCTCTTGCATTGTGTTCAACTCAGGCATGACTCGTTACATGAAAGTTACAGAAATAGCAGTACGTTGTAATTGCACAAAGGTGACATTTATTAATTTAACAAACTCTGAAACATCACTTATATCAAAAAGGAATTGTGGAAAATTATTTGGCTATCAGATTTTTTTTTTAATTTAGATAGATTTTCTTTTCATTTACCTTCTTCAAATACAAACTGTCAGCATTTGCCTTGCCTATAAGTCTAAGCTATTTAACATTACATATTTTATGGGAATTGGTGCTTTTCAACTCTTATGGTCTAGGATTTTCAAAAAGTTATATTAAGCTAAAGATGATATCAATATGTAGTATGCCTTTTAATCTATATAATTTCATCAGGTTTGAGATGCTGCCATAAATAAAACGATCAGGAACTCAAGGATAATTTTTGCTTCATGGCCCTTAGAGGATGTTTGTGTACCTTTAAAAATCCATTTTTAAATAAATTTAACTAATTTTAATTATGTGTATGAGTGTGTATGAATGTGTTCTAATGAGTGCAGGGGCTCACGGAGAAAAGAAGATTGTACACAAGATGCCCTAAAGCTGGAGACACAGTCAGTTGTGACCTGTCAGACGTGGGTGCTGGGAAATTCTGGCCTCATGCAAGGGCAGGGGATGCTATTAACTTCTGAGCTGCGGTACATAAAGTCCATCTGTTTTCTTAAAACTATTATTCTTTAATATGACATTAGACATAGATGAGCATTGATTTTAATTCTGGTACTACATGTATATTTGCACTCCCGAGTTTTACTTAAAATGAACTATAAGTAGTGTTTGACATCTTTTAATTCTCATGTGCTTTTGGAAATTCTACAATGTCCATGCATCAACGGCTGCTTCCTCTTCATTGTAGGATATTACAGTATATAACTGTGCTTGCTAGGCGGTGTTGACACACGCCTTTAATCCCAGCAATTGGGAGGCAGAAGCAGGCAGATCTTTGTGAGTTTGAGGCCAGCCTGGGCTACAGAGTGAGTTCCAGGAAATGCACAAAGCTATACAGAGAAACTCTGTCTCGAAAAAAAAACAAAAAACAAAAACAAAAACTGTACTTTGACTGGTGAGTACATTTTTCTATTGACAAATACTTGAATCCCTTTTTATATTTTATTTTATATTGGTGTTAGAAATAATAATTCTATAAACATTCATGTTACTGAGTCAAGGCATATTTTCATCACTGTATTCCTTTGGGAAATCATGTAAGGCTGGACTGACTGGTTTTAATCACAGATGTAAGTTTTATATTCTGAGAAACTCAAGTATTTTCTAAACTGGCTTGCCATGCTACCTCTCAAATAGCACCATATGAGCAATTGCTTCCATTTGTTCTGCATTCTTACAAACAGTCTGCTTCACTTTATCATTGCAATAGGTCCAGCATAATATATCCTTCTCTCTTCATTTGTGTTGCAAACAATTACTTAGCTTGAATGTTTATGTACGTGCTGATTTGCAGTCTGAAAGGCTCTCTTGAGAAAAATTCTGTTTAAACGGTTTGTCTGTCTTCAAAAAAAATTTTATTCAAGTTTGAGAGAATATTTTTCATTGACTATATTGTTCTAAAATCCTATATTTTGTGGGGACTAATTGCCATGTTCATGCCTTAGGTTTGAAAAGATTCTTATCTATCTTCTGAAACAAAGAGGCCAAAGACAATATTCATTTTCAACAAAAATGAAAAGAACCACTGGCCCTGATGTTAATAATATTGCTACAGGTCAGGAATAAAACCCTAATCAAATAGACATTCTTGAACCTTCTGCTGATGTTCTTGTCTCTTAAATAACAATGAATTTAGAAGATGCTTTTCATTTTGATGTCATTCAGGTTGTCATTTTTCTATATCATTGTTTTGGGGTTGTATTTAGAAGATATAACTAGTCCAAAATGATGAAACTTTTCTTCCATGTTTTCAACTAGTTTTGTAGTTGTAAGTTTCACATTTATTTATGTGACTCTTGCTAATTTAATTTTAATTGTGTGTGTGTGTGTGTGTGTGTGTGTGTGTGAGAGAGAGAGAGAGAGAGAGAGAGAGAGAGAGAGAGAGAGACAGAGAGAGACAGAGAGAGACAGAGAGAGACAGAGAGAGAGAGACAGACAGACAGACAGACAGAGAGACAGAGAGTATACTTGGGCATGTCTATCTGCAAAATCCAGAAAAAGACTTTAGATCCTCCTGGAACTTGAGTAACAGGAGGCCATATGGGTGGGTGCTGGGAACTGAGCTTATATACCATATTATAACAGACAGTACTTAACCACTGTGCCTCTTTTCAAGCCATAACATTACTGATTTTTGTTCATGATTCTCTATATGAAACAAAGCGCCTCCTTTTCATGTTTTCATATGACTGCCCATTTGTGAAACTGTATTTCTTTTATTGGATTATTTTTTCAGTTTTAATAAAATCTGTTTGTTCAAATATGATGGGGAAGGAACAACTTCTAGACCATTCTTTTCAACTTATGTATAAGCTACTTTATCTTATAAGCTGGCAAACATTGATTTAAATTTATCTTAAAAGTGGCCATACTACCACTGTTATTTTGTAAAATAATTTTGTGCATACTACATTTTTAAATTTTATATCAGAATTACAGTCATCTCTTTTTTTATATATCTTATCAGGGTATCAATTGTAATGTAGAACTTCTGGTATTTGGGGCCAATATCTTTGTAACTTCCCCTGCCTTGTGCTACTGGGACTAACATTAGAGTCAGCTGATGCTCTCTCCCTGTTACTATGGGATACTCAAAATATGTAAGCCCCAATCAATGAGAAGAAACTTTATTGCAATATAACTCTAAATAAAATAAATAAACGATAAATAAATGAATGAATGAATAACCACAAATAAAAACAAGAAGCAAGGCTCCTGCCACTTTTATTCCTGGAGATCTCAATTTTATAAGTAGTAAACCACTCTCATACTTAATTTTTACTATAAGTTCAATATACTCTGAAGTCATCTGGAACAAAGGAACCTCAGTGGAAGAAATGTGTTCATCAAACTGGGTTGTGGTGACACCTCTGAGAGACTCTCTTGATGGAAAAATGTTATAGGAAGGCCCATGTTACTGTGTGCAGGATCTCCATAGGCAAGTGAACTTTAGGCTACATAAGAAAGCTAGACAAGCATGGGTCAGTGAGCAAGGAAGTAGGCATTATTCCTTTTTGTCTTCTGTTTGGGTTTCTGCTCTGATTTCCCTTAATTATTAACTGTTAAGCTGAAGTGTGCATTGAAATAAACCCTCTGCCATAAAAGCAAAACGTGGGATGAACTAGATGGAAAGGTTAAGCATCGGCATTTGGCCAAAACATATTATATGCATATAAATATTTTAGAAAAGGAACTTAAAATTTGTAAAAGATCTTCCACACCTGTTTAAAAGATATTATATGTGAAATAACAACAGTCTTACACTTGAATCTAATTATTTATCATCATCAAGTCAAACACTGGCTTAATGTTGCTTCCAGTTGTGGGATTTCTAATAATTTCCAAACTTAGACAATAGCCTGAGCTCTAAGGGTTGTGGAGCATTGCTTGTTTATAGCAGATTACAGTTTCTTTTAATAGTTTCTCACACACATGCACAGATTCTATTGCTGAATGCTGAAAAGAATTCCTTTCAAGTCAGCTAGTATTTTAGTTATGTACTTCTCTCCACTATGGTGTTCTAAATAGCTGAAACCTTGGCCTTCCTAATCATTCAAAAAGATCTTCTCAAGTTATAGATATCACACTAAATTCAACTTGCACTGCCATTCCTTATATTGTAGCCTTGAGTTTCCTGATTGTACAGTTTTGAAGTGATTTTGAGATATATCAGCGTCATAGTCATGTTAGTACCAATTCATTATAATAAATCTATCTGTGTTTCTAAATGTTTTCTATCTATCTATCTATCTATCTATCTATCTATCTATCTATCTATCTATCTATCAATCATCTATCTATCTATCTATCTATCTATCTAATATCTATCTATCTCTCTGTCATCTTTCTATCATCTTTTTTTTCTATCATATATATATGTCAGTCCAATCTTTCTATCTCTGCCTTTCTATGTATTATTTGTTCTTTCTCAGGAGTAACATAGTTCTCAGGAGAAGCATATCACAATAGGGTATTGATTCATCCATTATTCATAGTATATTACTCACTGAATATCTAGTAAAAAATATAACACAAATGTTCTGTCTGATTTGATATGTGAATATAACAAGAAATATTCAATCAAATGTGTTTCTTTTCTTTTCTTATTTAGAAAGAGGGTTTCTCTGTGAAGCCCTGGCTGTTTTGGAACTTACTCTGTAGACCAGGCTGGCCTTGAACTCAGAAATCCTCCTGCTTCTGCCTCCCAAGTGCTGGGATAAAAGGCATGTGCACCACCACCCAGCCTGAATGACAAAGGAGATAATTTTGAACAAATATTTTGTAATCAATGTTTTAACCAATAGCTTTAAAATTAACTTTTGGCTTGCTCAATAGTAATTAAGTTGGATCTTTTAAATCTCATTTATCCTTTCAAGCATTGATAAATGTAATATCTGTGAGCCATTGACATGGAAAACAAAACAGATGCAGGAAATAAAACTACCTGCTTTTCTTCTTGTTGCTTAGTAGGCATTATAGATAAGCAATATAATTTCTCCTTGGAAATCTGGATCAATTACCCCACATAACTGCTGTGGGAAGTTCTGTATGGCAAATGTGTTGCTGATGAATCAATAAAACACTGATTGGCCGTTGGCTAGGCAGGAAATGTAGGCAGGACAAGGAGGAGAATAAAGCTGGGAAGTGGAAGGCTGAGTCAGAGAGACACTGCCAGCCACCACGATGAGAAACAGCATGTGAAGATGCCGGTAAGCCACGAGCCATGTGGCAAAGTATAGATTAAAGGAAATGGATTAATTTAAGCTGTAAGAACAGTTAGCAAGAAGCCTGCCACGGCCATACAGTTTGTAACCAATATAAGTCTCTGTGTTTACTTGGTCGTGTCTGAGTGTCTGTGGGACTGGCAAGTGAGAGAGATTTGTCCTGACTGTGGGCCAGGCAGCAAAACTTAAGCTACACATAACACATTTTTTTCCTTTCTTAGTCTCTTGGTACCAGGGGCTCAAAGTCAACAAGAGGAAATCTAAGCTTCTAGTTCATTGGAATGTTTGTTATGAAGACCCATAGCTAAACATTACTCAGAGTGAGAGATCTAGGATCACTCATTCCTAAATGGGGTGTTTCCATCAAATCCCTTCCCTCAGAAACCATGGAATCCCACAGAAGAGGCAAAAAGAATAAAAGATCCACAGGGGATGGAGGAGACCAAGAAAACAAGGCTATCTAAATCAACATGAGCAGAAATCACATGAACTCACAGAAACTAAACCAGCAAGCATAGGGTCTGCACAGTTCTGTACTAAGTCCCCTGCTTATATAGTATGGCTTCCAGTTTAGTATTTTCATGGGACTCTTGAGTATGACAAAGAGTGGGTGTCTAACTCTTGTGCCTTCTCTTGGACTCTTTTCCTTTGGTTGATTTCTGGTGTCCAGGTTTAATGTGATAATTTCTATTTATTGTAATAAATTATATTTTAAAAAGTGAATGAATTAATTAATTAATTAAAACTTTGCCAGTAGTGTGAAGGTTAACATCTGATCTGTTACTTTTACCTTTGGGGAGAGGAAAATCAGTTTTCTCTAACAGAGTGACACTGGATATATCAACCAGTGTAGGACAGGCCTCATGTTCAGAAGTAGTTGACCAAATACAGAGTATTTTCATGTGCAGTGTAATTGATTAGAGTTTCTTGGAATTTTGCTACTGCTTTTGTTTTTTTCTTTGCTTTTCTTTTTTTTTATTTTTTTTTCTGAGACAGGGTTACTCTGTGTTGTTTTGGTGCCTGTCCTGGATCTCACTCTATAGACCAGACTGGTCTCGAACTCACAGAGATCCACCTGGCTCTGCCTCCCGAGTGCTGGGATTAAAAGCGTGCGCCACCACCGCTCAGCTTTGTTTTTGATATTTTATTTTGATTTATTGGTTTTGAGAGCTTTTGTTGTATTGAGTTTTTGTTTTTTGTTTTGAGAAAGAATTTAAAGTTGAGTGGATAGGGATTAGGAAAGCATCTAGAAGGACTTGGGGGAGAAGAATACATTCAAAATATATTTAAATTAAAAAATGTTTTAAATAATAAATATAATTAAAAATGAAATTTTTTTTTTTACATACAAGAGTTTCCCTTGGGGGCTTTGAAATTTAGTCTTTGAAACCATACTTTAGTCCTCAGTATTGTTCAGGGCCTGTGCAGATTATTGATCAGAACCTAGTATCTGAGGAGGAAAATTAAGAGTCAGGAGATGAAGGAGAGGAGGATGTAAATCTCCTAAGTATGTCTTGGAAGTGATTAGGGTCTACTAGTGAATTTTGTTCTAGTTTGTTTAGGTTCTTCATTGTCTTCATATAGACTTATGTTTCTTGCTTGTATAACATTGGACATCACCCTTATGAGGTACATAGATTACAAACACTTGCTTTCAATCTGTGATTTTCTCTTCTCTCTGCTGTTCTCTATGGGGTATTTTAATTATAGTTTTGATTTAATCCAGCTTGCTGATTTTCACTATTGTTTCTGTGCTTCTAAGAGGAAACATCATTGCTAAGAAGTCCTTGAGCAAAGAAAACTCTCAATTTTCATTTCCTTTTAAGTTTTAGACATTACTACAATGACTGAATATATCTAAAAACATGGAAAATATATTTTAAATAAAACATGGAAAATATCATATTTTAAATAAAAAAGATAATAACACCTGACTTCTCAATGGAGACTCTAAAAAGCAGAAGGGACTGAATGGATATGGTATAAACTTTAAGAGACCACAGATGCCAGCCCAGACTACCAAATCCAGAAAATCCTTAAATTATAACAGATGGAGAAAGTAAAAATATTCAATGATAAAGCTAAATTTAATCAGTATCCGCCTACAAATTTAGTGAACCAGGATGTACTAGAAGAAAAACACTGAACCGCAGTGTAGAAACACAACCAAGAAAACACAGGGATAAATAAAACCAGACCAGGAAATCAAAGGGTGGGGCACACCATAACCTTTCCTTAGAAAATTACAATTATCTTTTCTTTTTTGACTGAGACTGATGCACTTGAATATTCCTAAAAAAAAAGCATTCTTTCCACCATCTACATTTTCAGTGACAAATCCATGCAGCTTATGTTTCTCACCAAATATGGCAATATTTTATTTGCCCAGGGAATCCAAGTTACATGTAAACATACCAAAAAAAAAGTTACTTACCAAAGTATTTGAATCACATTATCTGCAGTCTGCACAATCTCTAAACTCTTATTTTTCCTGACACACTCCTTCATTAATTTGCCTTCAGTCACAGTTACCTTATCCCTTAATTGTTCAAAACCTTTTCGGACAATGTTAATTCTATTTAGAATGCTTTACCTAATTTTTTTTATTTATCTATTTGTTTATGTATTTATTTATTTTAATCAAGATAAGGTCTAAATTAGTCAGGCTAGCCACAAGCTTGCTGTGTTGTGAAGGATAAGACTAAACTCCCAATCCTCATGCTTCTACCTACTACCTGCTAGGATTATACAAGTGGGCTACCACACTTAGCCTTCCTGAATATATTCATGTATGGTTCACGAATCTCAATAAAGCCTCATGTAAAATGACATGCTTTTTAAGTCACGCTATTTAAAGTAATTTTATATTTTCCCTTGTGGTAATTCTCGGTCACATTGATATTTGACTTTATATATGACAATAATTCTTTTATGAGTTGTTGCCTTTTGCTTTATATTTTGATTAATTGTCCCTTCTTAAATACATTAAAATACATTTTCCACAAGGGAAGAAAGTTATCATTCATTGGGGTTTTCATAATGTCTAGAACATAGACTAGTATGTAACATGTTCCTAATAATAAAGATAGTTCAATTTGTGTTCCAGATTGGCAAGGTAATCTCTTCATCCTAATTCTACAAAATATCACAATCTCTACTTCCATAATGTCAGTCATGGTTTCTTGTATGGCCATATGAGATAATAAAATTATCATCTTCTAATATATTTAAAATTAATCATGGTTAAAATATGATGTTTAATTTATAACACCTCTTATAATAAACATATGATACTTAATTTAATTGTCAGCTAAAGATAGCACAGTGTATGAAGTATGCAAAAAAGAACATTCTTATTTTTCTACTGTGTGAAGAAAACAATATCTAGAGAATAAGCACTTCTTTAAAATTAACTATTTAGTAATATATTTTATCATTCCAATAATACTAACATGCCATTACATTGTAGTTCATGCTATTAGAGATTTTGAAATGCTATTTTCTATAATACTAACCTAATTCCATAATTAAATAGGGCCTGAAGAGATCACTCGATAAGTAAAACCTTTGCTGTGATTGCATGAAGACCTAATAAAATATCTAATAACCACATAAATCCAAAAGCAGTGACATATGCTTGTAATCCCAACAATGGAAAGACTGAGAAATGATGATCTCTGGAACTCACAGGGTTCTGCGTACAAGTACAATTACTAGCATGCCACCATAAATATGCACACACATATATACTCACACACAATACAAGTATATAAGACCTACCTACCAATTTCTTTGTTTGGAATTAGAATATACATTTAATTATCAAGGCACTTCAGACTCTTTCTGTGTAATTATTATGATGGGCAAATATAATTTCTATACTAAGCAATTAGAACTTCATTCTATTTTTTTCTTTTCCCTCCAAGCCTCCCATGTACTCCTGCTTGCCCTCTTTTATATTCATGCCCCTTTTTCATCACTTGTTACATGGCACATATATTTTTTCTCTATCCTTTCTTTATTTTTCTTAATTTTTTTTCATTCATTTTACAGACCAATCAAAGATCCGCCTCTTCCCTCCTCCCACCCCCCAGCCTCCCCTTCCCAACTGATCCTCTACTCCCCGCTACAAGAAAACAAGAACCTCACATTGGAGGCACATCCAGTAGAGGCAAGTCCAAACTCCTCCACCTGCCTCAAGGCTGCACTAGGTGTTCCAACATAGGTAGTGGTCTCCAGAAAGCCTGCTCATGCACCAGGGATGGACTCTGATCCTACTGCAAGAAGGCCCCCAAGCAGATCAAGCTACACAAATGTCTTGCCATGGAGAGGGTCCAGTCCCATGAAGGCTCCACAGGCATTGATCCAACTTTCATGATTTCCCACTAATTTGGTTTGGTCATCTCTGCATGTTTTCCCATTATGATCCTGATATACTTGCTCATAGAATCCCTCTTCTTTCTGTTTGACTGGACTTCTGGAGCTCTGTCTAGTGATTGGCTACGAATCTCTGCATCTGCTTCCATCAGTCATTGAAGAAAAGCTCTGTGATGACAATTAGTGTATTCACTAGTCTGATCACTGGGGTAAGCCAGTTCAGTTCAGGCACCCTCTCCACTACTTCTAGTAGTCCAAGCTGGGGTCACCTTGGGGATTCCTGGCAACTTCCCTAGCACTGGGTTTCTCTCTATCACCATGATGTTTCCCTCTGTCATGGTATCTCGTTCATTGCTTTCCGACTCCATCCCTATTTCAGCTCAACCATCCCATTCCCGTATGTTCTCATCACCTAGCTTCTACCTTTCATTGTACACCCCCATCCCCAGTTTACTCATGGAGATATCATCTATTTTCCCTTTCCATGGTGATTCATATGTCCCTCTTTGTTAGCTAGCTTCTCTGGAGTTGTGTGTTGTTGTCTGGTTATCCTTTGCTTTACATCTATTATCCACTTATGAGTGAGTACATACCATATTTGTCCTTCTGAGTCTGGGTTCCCTCACTCAGGATGATATTTTATAGTTCCATCCATTTGCCTACAAATTTCATGATATCATTTTCTCTGCTGAGTAGTACTCCAGTGTGTATATGTACCACATTTTCTTAATCCATTCTTCAGTTGAGGGACATCTAGGTTGTTTCCAGGTTCTGGTTATTACAAATAATGCTGCTATGAACATAGTTGAGCATGTGTCCCTGTGGTATGATTGAGCATTCTTTGGGTATATGCCCAAGAGTGGTATAGCTGGGTCTTGAGGAAGATTGATTCCCATTATTCTGAGAAACCGCCACAATGATTTTCAAAGTGGCTGTATAAGTTTGCACTCCCACCAACAGTGGAGTAGTGTTCACTTTGCTCCAATCCCCTCCAACATAAGCTGTCTGCAGTGCTTTTGATCTTTAGTCATTCAGAGAGGTATTAGATGGTATCTCAGAATCATTTTGATTGGCATCTGATGACTAAGGATGCTGAACAATTCCTTAAATGTCTTTCAGATATCTGAAATTCTTCCTTTGAAAATTCTCTGTTTAGTTCTGTAGCCCATTTTTAAATTGGACAGCAACAAGTTTGAAAATAGTCCCATATCTGTCACCATGCACAAAACTGAAGTCCAAGTGGATCAAAGAACTCAGTATAGAACCAGTTACACTGAACCTGATCGAAGAGAAAGTAGAAAATAGTCTTGAACATGTTGGCACAGGAGATCATTTCCTAAGTATAACACCAGTAGCACAGACACTGAGAGCAACAATTAATAAATGGGACCTCTTGAAACTGAGAAGGCAAAGGACACAGTAAATAAGACCAAAAGACAGTCTACAGAATTGGAAAAGATTTTCACCAACCCCACATCTGACAGAGGGCTGATCTCCAAACTATATAAAGAACTCATGAAACTAGACATCAAAACAATGAGCTATCTCTCTCTTTTCTTAAAATATTCAAGCATAGTATTATATAGAGAGAACAATATGTTTACCTCTATACCAAAAGAAAATGTTCATTGTTGCTAAGATAATGACATATTTTAATGGGTTTCTATAGGAGATTTATACTGTAACTAGTAGTCTTTTATACTTATGTTATATTCAAGATTGTGTAAATATTATGCAGTTTTAGATATATTCTTATTTAATTTTTAATATTACTGGATTATTTTTATATCAGTTAATATCAACCCAGAAAACCAAATACTAATATCTTACAGCTATACAGTAATGATAAACATTCTGATGTTTAAAGACAATAAAACTTGACTAGATTTCTTTATTTGCTCATGCAATATTGAAAATAATGACAGCTAATTTTTATTAGCCTATCCTTTATATTTAAGTGAGTGCTTTGTTTCATGTTAATAACAGATAATCATTTCATTTTAATTAAATCTAGGATTTCAAAACCTTAATCACAGGCATAAGGTAAAAGAACAGAAACTACCATTAAGACTAAGTGTATTAGTTATTTTGCTAATTGCAGTTGACAAGAAGCAACTTTAAGGAGGTAGAGTTTACTTTGGCTTACAGTTCAAGGGAATATAGTCCATCCCTTCGAAGAAGACACAATGGCTAGAGCATTAGACACCTTATCACATTGCATCCAGACAGGGAGGAGAGCTAGATGAAATTTTGTTGCTTAAATAAGTGTGTGTGTGTGTGTGTGTGTGTGTGTGTGTGTGTGTGTGTGGCTTGTGTTCAATCTAGTAAGACAGCCTACAACGTGATACTGCCAACATTTAAGGTGCAATTTGGTAAGTCTAGAAAATCCCTCCCAAACACAGATGTTTGTTTTTTACATGACTTTTAGATTCCATAAATTCAATAATTAATGTTGATCTTCATACTCTTTTTTCAAAAAATGATTTGACTTTTAGTTTTATAGATTAAGAAAAATAATACATAATTGTGACTTGCTATAGCATGAATCTTCTTCTTTTTTTTTTTTTTTTGAGACAGGGTTTCTCTGTGTAGCTTTGTGCCTTTCCTGGAACTCGCTTTGGAGACCAGGCTGGCCTGGAACTCACAGAGATCCGCCTGCCTCTGCCTCCACAGTGCTGGGATTAAAGGCGTGAGTCACCATGCCTGACTGTTTCCAGTGTGGCCTTGAACTCACAGAGATCCAGACGAATTTCTGCCTCTGGAATGCTAGGATTAAAGGCGTGTGTATGCCACCATTTTTTGGTCTCTATGTTTATCTAGTGGCTGTTCTCTTCTCTGACCCCAGATAAGTTTATTAGAGTGCAGAATATTTTGGGGAACACAATATCACCACAACTTCCAGATCAGAAAACATACTAGATAGAGTTGATATATGAAACACTTTTGTTTGTTTTCTTTTGATATAAAGGATGTAAAACTTGAACTATTAATCATTGATGTAGAGAATTTTAGTATGACTTTAAAAAAGAAGATAAATGTTTGTGCAATCCAGAAACTAGAACTGTTAAACACCCTGCTCCCATGAAAAGGATGAAAACCACCATCAGCAGTGACAGGAGAGTTCAAGGTCTACAATGACCTTTTGAAACTGTATATACTGGAGAGAACTAAAAGCATAAACGAAACAGACAATCATCTGCTTAGGGCAGAAAAGAAATAACCAAGGGACCTCTCTCTGGTTTCATTGTTACTTCCTCCTAATAAGTGTAATTAATGATACTAATTAAATATAATATTCTGAGAAACACAGAGTCTAAGAGTCTATGACACAGGGCTGAGCCACTGAAGTCAAGATGAGGATGTTAGAACAACTGGAGCTTCAGTAAGAAAAAAAATGGTAGTAAAACTTAGGGACAAATGTAGATGAACAGTCTTATTAAATAAGAAACACAGAGCCAAATTCAGAGTTAAAAGCCCAAGAGGTCAGAGCAGTAGTTAAGAGCTGATACTAAAAAACCTTTCTTACCCTTCACTGCCGCTGCTGTCCTTCCCCTCTGAAAAAGGCCTACTTCCTGTGTGTCTATCTTTTTATTGACTGTCTGTTCTGCCTTCTCATTGGTTGTAAACCCAACCACATGACCTCCTTGTCACTGCCTGTCTGTACAGACCTCCAGGTCTTCTATGGTTGGTATTGAGATTAAAGGCATGTGTCTCCATGCTGGCTGTATCCTTGAACACACAGAGATCTGTCTTTCATGTGATCTGCATTAAAGGTATGCACCACTACCACCTGGCTTCTGCTATGACTTTCTATTAGCTCTGACCCCCAGGCAATTTTATTTATTAACATACAAATTAAATCACATTTCAGTACAAATAAAATATCACCATAGACAAATATAAAAGGGAGAGATCAAAAGAAGCATCTAAAGCTTCAGCTGACTTTCCTTATTTCATGGAGGTAGAAAGTATTCCACAGCATACAAAAAGATAAGGAGAGAAATAAAGAAAATAAAGAAAGTAATAATATGAGGTATAAAGGAAGAGAAGGAAGGTGAAGAAAAAATATTTTCTAATAGTGCAACAGTAGGTTGTGTCCATTTGAGTTTGTAAAGGTTTAGAGTCATTGGTGGGGAAGGAACAGCAGTATACAAGACCGTTTCATGGACACCAATAAAATATAAGTGATAATTTTATGCAGAGATTACCTTTTTGATGACTATATAATTTCAAGCCCATGGGATGAACTTCTTTTTAATAATTCACGATTAAATTGTATGGTTTAGATTACATATTTTAGAAACACAATCTTCTAAAATCACTAAGTGAGTTTGTGAATTCAGGGATCTTAAACATTCTATAGCTCAATGTATAAATTTATAAAATGGGAATATTCATGCTGTATATCTGTTATGCAATTATATTAAAAGTAAATGAATTAATATGGACAAAACTTTTTTGTTTTATAATGTATATTCATACTTTAATCACATTATTTAGTAATCTATTTAGAGATCATCTCTAGCAAGTAATAGATGGTGCTTTGAAGAATGGTTTATACTAAGAACAATAATGGAAAATAAGAAAGTGGCAATGGAGTGGCCTGTATGCAGACATGGTCTTGGAAATATAGATTCCATAAGGAATCATTAAATGTTTTGGAGTGACTTAGTGAAAACTATGTGTAATTAAAGTTCATCTGCTTCAACAAAATAACTCAGACTCAGAGCGACAAATATCATGCTTTCTATGATATCAATTAATTTATTTATATATACTTATAAATAACTTGAAATTGCAAAGAAATATTTAATAAGCAAAGGGGGAGCAAGAGAAATTAATGGAGGTGAATACAATTGAAAACATTTGATACATATGTATGAAAATGGCATAGGGAAGCCATAATTTTTCAAAGTAAATATATATTATTGAAGAGTGAACCAATATGAAATGTCAAAATAAAAATAAACACAATCAAACATGTATCAAATATATAACACAGATGATTGATAAGATGACACACTGACACTTACTGTAAAAATTGAAGGCTAACATGGGCCTGCTTCGGTAAAGAAGAAATATTAAACATTTGACTCCAAGTTAGTTCAGTAAGGTGATAAAGAATAAATAATGAGTAACTGAAGCAAAGTTTGGACATAATTTATCAGAAACGCTTGTGTAGAAAAGAAAAACGAAGAGTAGAAATAAGCCATCTAGTTGAATATGAATGAATTCTAAAGTGATAAGTAAATCACTATAGATGATTCTAACGTTAAAATTGAAAATTATAATGTGGCTTGAACAGGTTTTCTTCTTCCTCTAGCAGACTTAGAACTCTCTCATTCTTGGCTCCTTGTCACTTAAGTTATTCAAGAATGCACACCCAATTTGAAGTGTAGCTGTCATCTGGTCTAATTTAGAAGTTCTTCCTAAATTACCCTGGCTCCATTTACATAAAAGGCAAATCCTTACCAAGAGATACATGAAAAGGTAGCAGAGTATATGGAATAGTACTACTGAGTTTAAAATTGATTTTGGAGCACTGAAGGGTTTTAGAGTTTGAAGTTGGTTTTAAATCATAAAATGAAATACATTATAAAATCTGTACTTTAAACCCTGCTGCATTAATCATCACTATAACATTCTGGCAAATAATATTCTCTTTTAAAAAATGACACCAGTTGTAATTACACAATTTTTATGAAAATCACAGTGGATCTGTAACTCATTGTTATGCTTTACTTATATACAAAAAATTGGCTTTGATTCCCCAACACATTTTTTTATTAAGAAAAGGAAAGTCACATAAATAGTAAAATATTAAAACAGGAAAATGATTGATTATTTCCATCAAGATCTATTCTCAAAATAGCTATTAAGTACATCAATAGTTTCTTCTAGAATTAATCTCTAAAGCCTAAAAATAAGAATACTCTAAAGTATAAAATTTAGCTCTGTATATAATCACCCAAAGGAATAAAATCATAATATCAAAGGTTCTACTCACTAATGTTGATATGTTGATACCATAATTTTCACAGTAATTGAGATATGTAAATGAGTTAAACATTTGTTGGCACCTGACTATATTAAAAGAAATGTAGAATGCAGACACACAGGCAATATTTTACTTACAAAAGTATTATTTTAGTTTATTTTTTAATTTATTTTAATTTTTTATTGTACAATGCTATACAAGTAATAGTAATTCAGGGAAAATCATATTTCAAAGCTTGGAGTCAAGCCTTTTCCAAAGCTAGCAGCATGTGATGTCGTTGACCCCTGTGACTCTGGACAATGAGACTGAGCTAGATTTCCCAGTCATTCAGATGATCACTGAGAAAACAGCTGTTATCCTGTACGGGGATAGGTCACTAAGTTAAGATGCCACTAGATTGGTAAGTGAAATTGAAATCATGTTTCACTTATGGAATTCCACCATTAGTTCATTAGGGTATAAGCAGGTCAATTCAAAGAACTTTCATCTATTTGCTAGTCTAAGTATATAATATTCCCCTTTGTAATACCATAGAGACACCCACAAGACTTTATACTCAGATAGAATAATGATAAATGTTACATGATTTCATGGATATTGGGATACAAGGAAGTTTAAGACCAATTCATAAAAGTCAAGAGTAAGAAGATAGATCCTAAGGCCTGTGAAGAAAAAAACAAATGTGAATATCTTGGATAAAGTTTTGATTTGCAAAAGTTTAATTTTAATATTTTTCTTTTTATTTATTCTTCTCTCATACAATACATCCTGACCACGGGCTCCCCTCCCTCCACTCCTCCCGGTAATGCCCTAACCTCCCCTCTTCCCCAGATCTACTTCCCCTTCAACTTCCTTCAGAAAAGAGCAGGTCACTCAGGGATATCAAATAAACTTGGCATGACAAGACACAAATCTTCATATCAAGGCTTGATGAGGCAACCCAGTAGGAGGAAAAGGGGCCCAAGAACAGGCAAAAGACTCAGAGGTAACTCCACTCCCATTGTTATGAGTCCAACAAAACCCCAAGCTAAAGAATCACAGCATGTATGCAGAGGGCCTACTGCAGACCCTTGCAAACTCTGCAATTGCTGCTTCAGTCTCTTTGAGCTCCTCTGAGCCCTGCTTAGTTGATTCTGTGAGTAGGGTACTCCTGATATCCTGGACCCCACTGGCTCCCACAATCACTCTGCCACTCTTCAGAAGAGTTCTGAGCTACACCTAATGCTTGGCTGTCATTCTGTGCATCTGCTCCCGTCAGCTGTCAGAGAAGCAAATCTGATGACAGTTGAGCTAGGCAATGATCTAAGAGTAGAGCAGAATGTCATTTGGAATCATTTCAGTGACTCTTTTTTTTTTTTTTCCAGTCATGTTTGGTTCCACACTATGCCTCTGGGCAATGCAGCTTCTGTTTCCTGGCCATCCAAGCAATATTGGGCATAGGCTCCCTCTTGTGGTATAGGCCTCAAGTTGGAAAAGTCATTGGTTGGCCACTACCACAAGATCTGAGACCATCAACAGGTTTATTGTAATGAGAAATATGCAGATATATTTAAAGAGGAAACAGTATAAAACCTGTAGTTTGATTGAAAATAGTTCAGAGGACTATCTGTGTCACCAAATGTGGACAGTTACAGCTAAATGACACTATAGAGCTTTGTGTGGACCTGTTTACAAATTTTTATGATAAAATGTCAAAATAAAAATACAATGGAGATGCATGAATATTAGCCTTGAGCTGTGCATTAGTGGTAGACTGTCCAATCACTGAAGAAAAAATACTTCAACCTGAGATGTTTGAAGGAAACTTTCAAGTAAAACATGAAAACTGGGGAAGTCTATTCTTTTGACTTAAATACCCAACCAGTCATCTTTACTTATGTCTCTAGAACATACAGCCACAAAGATCTTGTGTCTCAAAGAATTGCCATCCCATCCCATGCATGGTTAGACTTTCTTGTCAGATACCAGAAAGACACTGAGGAAGTTGGATATATAAAATGAAGGAGAGTTAAAAAGTCATGTGGCTGATTGTAGATTAATAGAAACAGGTTACTGTAAGTTATAAGAGCTAGTTTGGAATAAGACTAAGCAAAAGGTCAAACTTTCATAATAATAAATGTCCATGCCCTTATTTGGGGGTTGGCTGCTGACAACCCAGACAGGGTTTCTACTGTCTTGAATGGTTTCTGCACCAACCACCAAAATTTCTCCTAATGATCAGTTCACAAAATCTTATTACTTCAGGAGAAAGCAAGCCATCAAGACACCTTGTGACTGACTGAATGAAAACCTAGTCACTAGAGTAAAGGTTAACAACTAAACTGTCATTAATCCCACTGGTGGTGGGAAATTTGTTTTATCCAGTGGAGCGACACTGGGGCATTTAGTATATTGAAGATCAAAGGTATGCCTCATGTTCAAGAGTAATTGACCAACATCTGATCAACTAACACAAAACAAAACAAAACAAAAACAGAGAGAATGCTCTCCCAGGCATCCAGCCCACAACTGATGAGGGCTGAAAATTCATACTTCTAATACCCTTTCAACTCCTGAAATTTGTTTTGCTCCTTTGAAACAATTTCCATAACATTTTCTTTTGATTTTCTGAAATTTTGCATTGATCTATCCTCACACAAATTAATTTTATTAACTGAGCTGGTCAGTATCCTGGTTTTACATCATTCAATGATTAATTAACTATATTATTTCCTTTTTCTCATTCACTTTTCAACTACTTCCCTGTCATTTGATTGTATTCTAATATGGGGGAGATGTCTCTAGCTCTGTTGACTACATTTTTGATTCTATTAATTTTTTGTTTCAAAATGTATTAAGAAAAATTTTTGAATGTTTGCTGATTTGTTTGTGTTTTTCATTCCATGTTACAGTTAAAATGTATTATCTTATTCTGATGTTGTCTTACAGGTCTTCTGCATATATATAATGGCTCCTGGTTTTATGTTTTATGGAATTTCTGTGAGTGTGAATACGTGTGTCTCTGAATCTATATGTGTTTCTTGTTCTTTTTCTTGGGTACTTTTCTTCAATGTTTTTTCATACTGTTCAATTTCCTTGTTTTTGCTTTATCTTATTTTATTACTATTATGTTTAGATGCATATTTGTTTTCTAAAGAGAGAGCAAAACAAAGCATATGGATTAGAATGGGAAGGAAAGTGGTGAGGATCTGGGAGGAGTTATGGTAGAAGAAATCCTAATCATTTTAAATGAAAAATAAGAAACAATCCCATGATATATTGTCAATGGTGTTTCTCTACTAAAAGCAAATAAAAATTAAACGTTATGTTTAGTTTTTTAGTATAAACTATTAGCAAAAGTCTTACTAATTCTGAAAGGACATGTTTTCTAATTTTATGTTCAAGTCATGGAGAGCTTTATAAAATTAACTACCAGTCTATAAATATTTATAAATCAAAATTTGTAAATAATTTTAACTTTTCCTCAAAGAATATGTATGTAATGTGTATGAGTTTATAAAATGAACAGAAGTAAGTCAGTGTTTTGTATTAAAAAAAAAAAACAAGAAAAAAACCAACTTTTAATTCACACTGTAAAGCCTATGAAGCATGCAATCCTGAAGAGTCCTGAAAAGTCGCACACAATGGTAACCTAGTGCAGATACCAACAGTTATCTATTTGGGCTGAGAGCTAGCTGAACATAGAACTCATGTCTAGTACTGTAAACCTAGCCAACTACCCCTGACTGGATTGGTAGAACCAGAAGGGAATCTATTGCTTTCATTTTGCAAAATTGGTGTAATTACATAGACAAGTGTAGCTTCTAACCTTCATCAAAGAAGCTTCTCTGGCAGGCAGACAGAAACTACATCAGACATCTACAAATGTCCAGCTTGCAAAAAACAACTGACTGTATATTGCTGAACTATGCAGAAGATGGGAGAGAAAGTTTGCAAGAGCAAGGCAAGGACATCTGCTGTGAGGTAGGGCCTTCAATATACAAGGAGCTCCACCTATGAAATGATAACAATATGGTTGTCTAATGTCATATGTTTAATGACAACACAAGTTGACACATCAACATGCAAGAGAAAATCTAAAATGGTCTCACCTCTATATAAAGAGCTAGAAGCAATTAATATAAGATGAGATCCCTGGAGAAGCTTCTGAGTGATTATTTTATAAGTGGGCTTATATTATTTTACTAATATAAACTTCTGAGTGATTATTTTATAAGTGGGCTGCCAGACTGCAGGGACTTGGCAGGACCCGGAGAGAAACTCCAGCTACAATTAAATCCTAATTTGTCAGTCAAAAACCTACATACATATTAGGAACATAAAATGGATTCAGTCAGTTTGAGTGTGCACATTTATATATGTACACACACGCGCGCGCGCGCACACACACACGTGCATTCAAACATATATAATCAATATAATGTACATACTGAATGATATATATATCATTTCTTTTCCTTTAGGGTACTAATTAAAACACAATCACACAGGGAGACTTAAAAGCATGTTTGTGAGTAACAGCAATGATTTAAAAAAAGGATTCCATTAATTTAGGAAAGATTTGGGGGGAATGGGAGGAGTTATAGGAGGAGGAGAAATGAAAATAACATGACTAGAGTTCACATAAAGAAAATTCTATACGATGTATATTTTAAAAATAAAATAAATTTCAATACCTGATTTAATTTTCTTTGACTAATTATAAGTCCCCCATCTACTTTAAAAAAAAATTGTGCTGTCCTCATTTTATTTTTGTATTAAAATACCAACTACAAAAATTAAAAACATCATCCAGTCTTAATGCTTGTATAAAAATATAATCATCAATTCCCTCTTTCTTTTATATTAACTTTATCATATTGATTGATTGATTGCTTCTAGGAACCTTACCACTTCAGTTCCTCAATTTTCTACCATTTCTGATTCAATTTTTTAGGTATTAGTGCAAACATTAATCTTACTTTCATTTACATACAGGCTATATTTTAGACTATTTTATATTTTATGACTACATCATTTAGTTCTTATATTGGCAAATAAAATATGTGATTTAATTGATTAGAAAATCCTTTGAACTTCATTTTCTAAACATTTAAATTATAAAATATCCAAATTGAACATAAAATAAAAGAATCAACGCTGATAGAAAATTTAAAAAACAATATTTAACTGAGTTACATTATGTATCTAATTCTTCAATGGTCCATAAAAACATGCATTCAGACATACACTGGACAAATAGACTATTTCATGTTTTCAAACAATTTTATTTGGATACATATGTTCTTGGATATTTATGTAGTATTTCTTAATATTAGAATTATTTGAATTATTGATTAAAGGTTAATATGTCCTTAATGTCTTTGGTTTTATAAATATCACATATTAATTTTCACTGCACTCTGTTAAATTAGAATAGCCCTTGTATCATGAATGTAAGTTGGTTCTCTGTGGGAGCCCTTCAGATTCCTCGTGGCTTTACGAGGTCTGCATAGAGAGGATGATTGGACCACGGGCCTGAGTGCAGGTGTCTAAGATGGTCTGCACTTGGCTGTGCTGGAGGGAGGTCTTTTGTTCCACCCCTTGGCATTTCTATAAATACCCTAGGGCAGAGGCAGTCAAGGCCCATTGGAAAAGGTTCCAGGCCCTCTCAAGGCTAACCTGTATTTTCTGTTTATCTCCACACTCTAAATTCCTTCTATCTAATATTTTCTTTTTTTTCATTTTTTTTTCATCTGGCACTAGACATTTATTTTCTACTTAGAAATGGCTTGATATTACCTCCTGTTAGTTTGTTCACATCCATTCAGAGGGCCTGATCCAGTTGGTGACCCCTCAGCCATTGGTTCATAGTTCATGTGTTTCCATTCATTTGGCTATTTGTCCATGTGCTTTATCCAACCTTGGTCTCAACAATTCTCACTCATATAAACTCTCCTCATTCTCGCTAATTGGACTCCTGGAGCTCCACCCAGGGCCTAGCTGCGGATCTCTGCATCCAGATCCCTCAGTAGTTGGATGGGGTTTCTAGAATGACAATTAGGGTGTTTGGCCATCCCATCACCAGAGTAGGTCAGTTCGGGCTATATCTAGACCATTGCCAGCAGTCTGTTGTGGGGGTATCTTTGTGGATTTCTGTGGGCCTCTCTAGCACTTTGCTTCTTCCTATTCTCATGTGGTCTTCATTTACCATGGTCTCCTATTCCTTGTTCTCCCTCTCTGTTGTTGATCCAGCTAGGATCTCCCACTCCCCCAAGCTCTCTTTCCCTAGGCCCTTGCCCTTCACTACCCCCACTCATGTCCAGGCTGTTCATGTAGATCTCTTCCATTTCTCTGTCATTGGGCGATCCCCGTGTCTTTCTTGGGCTCCTGTTTTCTAGGTAGCCTCCCTGGTGATGTGAGTAGCAGTCCAGTCATCCTTGTTCCACATCTACTATCCTCCTATGAGTGAGTACATACCATGTTTGTCTTTCTGAGTCTGGGTTACCTCACTCAGGATGATTTTTTCTAGATCCATCCATTTGTCTGCAAACCTCATTATGTCATTGTTTTTCTCTGCTGAGTAGTATTCCATTGTGTATATGTACCACATTTTGTTTATCCATTCTTCAGTTGAAGGGCATCTAGGTTGTTTCCGTGCTCTGGCTATTACAAAAAATGCTGATATGAACATAGCTGAACAAGTGCTCTTTTGGTGTGGTTGAGCATTCCTTGGGTATATGCCCAAGAGTGGTATAGCTGGATCTTGGGGGAGATGGATTCCCAATTTTCTAAGAAAGCGCCATATTGCTTTCCAAAGTGGTTGTACAAGCTTGCGTTCCCTCCAGCAGTGGAGGAGAGTTCTCCTAGCTCCATATCCTCTCCAGCATAAAGTGTCTTCAGTGTTTTTGATCTTAGCCATTATGACAGGTGTAAGGTGGCATCTCAGAGTTGTTTTGATTTGCATTTCCCTGATGATTAGGGATGTTGAGCAATTCCTTAAATGTCTTTCAGCCATTTGAGTTTCCTCTGTTGAGAATTCTCTGCTTAGTTCTATAGCCGATTTCTTAACTGGACTGTTGGGCATTTTGATGTCTAATTTCTTGAGTTCCTTATATATTCTGGATATTAGTCCTCTGTCAGGTGTGGGGTTGGTGAAGATCTTTTCCCATTCTGTAGGCTGTCGCTTTGCCTTGTTGACCGTATCCTTTGCTCTACAAAAGCTTCTCAGTTTCAAGAGGTCCCATTGATTGATTGTTTCTCTCAGTGTCTTTGCTACTGGTGTTCTATTTAGGAAGTGATCTCCTATGCCAATGCATTCAAGACTACTTCCTATTTTCTCTTCTAGCAGGTTCAGAGTAGCTGGATTTATGTTGAGGTCCTTGATCCACTTGGACTTAAGTTTGTGCACGGTGATAGATATGGATCTATTTGCAGCCTTCTACATGTTGATATCCAGTTATGCCAGCACCATTTGTTGAAGATGCTTTCTTTTTTCCATTGTGCACTTTTGGCTTCTTTGTCAAAAATTATATGTTCATAGGTGTGCGGATTAATGTCAGGGTCTTCAATTCAATTCCATTGGTCCACATGTCGGTTTTTATGCCAGTACCAAGCTGTTTTTATTACTGTAGCTCTATAGTAGAGCTTGAAGTCAGGGATCATGATGCCTCCAGAGGTTGTGTTTTTGTACAGGATTCTTTTGGCTATCCTGAGTTTTTTGTTTTTCCATATGAAGTTGAGTATTATTCTTTCCAGGTCTGTGAAGAATTGTGTTGGTATTTTGATGGGAATTTCATTGAATCTGTAGATTGCTTTTGGTAAGATTGCCATTTTTACTATGTTAGTCCTGCCTATCCATGAGCATGGGAGATCTTTTCATTTTCTGTCATCTTCTTCAATTTCTTTTTTCAGGGCCTTAAAGTTCTTGTCATATAGGTCCTTCACTTGCTTGGTTAGTGTTACCCCAAGGTATTTTATGTCATTTGTGGCTATTGTAAAGGGTGATGTATCTCTGATTTCCTTCTCAGCTTCTTTGTCCATCGTATACAGGAGGGCTACTGATTTTTTTTTTTGAGTTCATCTTGTATCCTGCTATGTTGCTGAAGGTGTTTATAAGCTGTATCAGTTCCTTGGTGGAATCTTTGGGGTCACTCAAGTATACTATCATGTCATCTGCAAATAGGGAAAGCTTGACTTCTTCCTTTCCAATTTATATCCCCTTAACCTCCTTATGTTGTCTTATTGCTCTGGCTAGAACTTCAAGTACTATATTGAATAAGTATGGGGAGAGCGGAGAAGCCTTGCCTCGTTCCTGATTTTAGTAGAATTGCTTTGAGTTTCTCTCCATTTAATTTGATGTTGGCTGTTGGTTTGCTGTAAATTGCCTTTATTATGTTTAGGTATGTTCCCTGTATTCCTGATCACTCCAAGACCTTTATCATGAAGGGGTGTTGGATTTTGTCAAATGCCTTTTCTGCATCTAGTGAGATGATCATGTGGTGTTTTTTCTTTGAGTTTGTTTATATGCTGTATCCCATTGACAGACTTTCGTATGTTGAACCATCCTTGCATCCCTGGAATGAAGCCTACTTGAGCATGGTGGATAATTGTTTTGATGTGTTCTTGGAGTCTGTTTGCCAGTATTTTATTGAGTATTTTTGCATCAATGTTCATGAGGGAGATCGGTCTGTAGTTCTCTTTCTTTGTTGTATCCTTGTTTGGTTTAGGAATCAGGGTAATTGTAGCCACATAGAAGGAGTTTGGTAATGTTCTTTCTGTTTTATTGTGTGGAACAATTTAGAGAGTATTGGTATTAACTCTTCTTTGAAGATCTGGTAGAATTCTGCGCTGAAACCATCTGGTCCTGAGCTTTTTTGGTTGGGAGACTTTTAATGACTGTTTCTATTTCCTTAGGGGTTATTGGACTATTTAAATAGTTTATCTGGTCTTGATTTAACTTAGGTATGTGGTACCTATCCAGAAAGTTATCCATTTCTTTTAGGTTTTCCAGTTTTGTGGAATAGAGGTTTTTGAAGTATGACCTGATGATTCTTCAATGGATTTCTTCAATGTCTGTTGTTATGTCCCCCTTTTCATTTCTGATTTTGTTGATTTGGATGCTCTCTCTCTGTCTTTTGGTTAGTTTGGATAAGGGCTTGTCTATCTTGTTGATTTTCTCAAAGAACCAACTCTTTGTTTCATTAATTTTTTGTATTGTTCTCTTTGTTTCTGTTTTATTGATTTCAGCTCTCACTTTGATAATTTCCTGGCGTCTGTTTTTCCTGGGAGACTTTGCATCTTCTTGTTCTAGAGCTTTCAGGTGTGCTGTTAAGTCACTAGTGTGAGATTTCTCCAACTTATTTATGTGGGCATTTAGTGCTATGAATTCCCCTCTTAGTACTGCTTTCATAGTGTCCCATAGGTTTGGATATGTGATGTTTCATTTTCGTTGATCTCTAGGAAGTCTTTAATTTCTTTCTTTATTTCTTCCTTAACCCATTGGTGATTCAGTTGAGTATTATTCAGTTTCCATGAGATTGTAGGTTTTCTGTAGTTTTTGATGTTGTTGAAATCCAACTTTAGACCATGGTGGTCTGATAGAACACAGGAAGTTATTCCAATTGTTTTGTAACTGTTTAGATTTGCTTTGTGGCCAAGTATATGGTCGATTTCAGAGAAGGTTCCATGGGGTGCTGAGAAGAAGGTATATTCTTTTTTGTTAGGATGGAATGTTCTGTAGATATTGATTAAGTCCATTTGAGTCATGACATCAGTTAAGTCCTTTATTTCTCTGTTAAGTTTCAATTTGGGAGATCTGTCCAGTGGTGAAAGTGGGGTGTTGAGGTCACCTACTATTAATGTGTGGGGTTTTATATGTGATTTAAGCTTTAGTAATGTTTCTTTCACATATGTGGGTGCCCTTGTGTTTGGGGCATAAATGTTCAGAATTGAAACTTCATCTTGGTGGATCTTTCCTGTGATGAGTATGTAATGCCCCTCTTGATCTCTTTTGATTGATTTTAGTTTGAAGTCTATTTTGCTGAATATCAGGATGGCTACACCCACTTGTTTCTTAAGACCGTTTGATTGGAAAGTCTTTTCCCAGCCTTTTATTTTTAGGTAGTGTCTATCTTTGAATTTGAGATGTGTTTTTTTGTATGCAGCAGAAAGATAGGTCTTGCTTTCATATCCATTCTGTAAGCGTATGTCTTTTTATAGGTGAATTAAGTCCATTGATATTGAGGGATATTAATGACCAGTGATTGTTCATTCCTGTTATTTTTTGGTGATGTGTGTGTACTTCTCTTCGTTGGGGTTTACTGCTGTGACTTTATCTATTGCCTGTGTTTTCGAGGGTGTATCTGACTTCCTTAGGTTGGAACTTTCCTTCTAGTGCTTTCTGTAAGGCTGGGTTTGTGGATAAGTATTGTTTAAATCTGGCTTTGTCATGGAATGTCTTGTTCACTCCATCTATGATGATTGAAAGTTTTGCTGGGTATATTAGTCTAGGCTGACATCCATGGTCTCTTAATGTCTGCATTACATTAGTGTCCAGGTCCTTCTGGCTTTCAAAGTCTCCATTGAGAAATCGGGTGTTATTCTGATAGGTTTGCCTTTATAAGTCACTTGGCCTTTTTTCTTTGCTGCTCTTAATATTCTTTCTTTATTCTGTATGTTTAGTTGTTTAATTATTATGTGGCAAGGGGACTTTTTTTGGGGGGTCTATTCTATTTGGTGTTCTATAGGCTTCTTGTATCTTCATAGGCATTTCCTTCTTTAAGTTGGGAAAGTTTTCTTCTATGATCTTGTTGAATATATTTTCTGTGCCCTTGAGTTGGTATTCTTCTCCTTCTTCTACCCCTATTATTTGTAGGTTTGGTCTTTCCATGGTGTCCCAAATTTTTTGGACATTTTAGTTCATGACTTTGTTGGCTTTAGTGTTTTCTTTGACTGATGAATCTATTTCTTCTACTGTATCTTCGATGCCAGAGATCCTCTCTTCCATCTCTTGCATTCTTTTGATTATACTTGCATCTGAAGTTCCTGATCATTTACTCAGATTTTCTATTTCCAGCATTCCCTCTGTTTGTGTCTTCTTCATTTTTTCTATTTCCCTTTTCAGGTCTTGGACTGTTTCCTTCATTTGTTTCATTGCTTTTTCTTGATTTTCTTTCAGTACTTTATTGTTTTCTTCCAGGACTTTATTGATTTCTTCTAATTTGTTTGCCCTTTCCTCTAGTTGTTTACAGCATTTTCCCATTTTTTTGTCTTTTCCTCTACACAAGCCTCTACCTTCTTCATGATGTCATTCATAAGGTTGTATTCTTCTGCTTCTTCCAATTTCTGATGTTCAAGTCTAGGTGTTGGAGGAGGGCTAGGTCCTGGTGATGCTGTATTGCTATTCATTTTATTGTATGTGTTTCTGCCTTGACGTCTGCCCATCTCCTTGTGGTTCGTTCTTGGGCTTATCCGCACACTTGGTTCAGACAGAGCTGACAGATTCAGGAAGTCTCTCTCTCTTGTCCAGATGGGACTCTCTTGTTCAAATGGGAAGTCCGGGGCAGGATGGGAACTCTTGTCCAGAAGGGAAGTCCGGGGCAGGATGGGAGCTCTCCTCTCTCTCTCTCTCTCTCTCTCTCTCTCTCTCTCTCTCTCTCTCTCTCTCTCTCTCTGTGCTCCAGAAGGGAAGTCCGGGGCGGGATCCTATCTAATATTTTCAACTGCTTTCACTCAAGAAAACTCTGGGGAACTCTGGGGTTGGGGGGTAGCTGCCCTGCAGTTCTCCATATTCATTTTGTTCAAATTTTCTTGATTATCTTTTTGAGATGCTCTGTATTGCTTTTGATGATTTCTTTTTCACTTATTCCTTAACTACAAAGGAAATATCTGACTTTTGGTTTTCCTTTTGTTATATTGCTTCCCCCTACCAGCTAATAAATAATCATAAAAGGAGTAAATGTATAAATCCACCTTGTTTAAATAATTTCATTGCCAGTGCAATCATTTCATTTACACATTCCACCTGGCATAACCAACGAAAATGTTTCACATGGTACTACTCTGCAAGTGTGTTTCCCTTTTGTGACTGATGTCAGAGACATCTTAATGTGACTGAAACACCTTCTTATCATTTTAAGAGACAGAAAATTTCTAATTATTTATTCTCATATGATAGTCCAAGCTTTCTTTTCTTGTCAATATAGTTTGTTCTTCATGAGTACAAGAACATTTATCTTTCTACTATAATTTATTTTGTTAACAATTCTGAAATATTTTTATATGTTTCCTAATATGTACTCAATAATTAAATGTATTTAACCATTAGCATTGGTAATTAGTTAAATGAAATCACTGTCTCAAACAGCAAACTTTGCAATTATGAAACCAACTTTGCAATTAAAGTCCTTGTTTCTATTGCTTGTAGCAAAATGCTTCACACCTACAGGTAATTATTTTCACATCGGACAAGCTTGCAAAGAGATTTCAAAAACATGAATTTCCCTTTAAAATTTTACAAGAAGGAAAAATGTTCCATTTAATTATTTTTAAAAGTTCATTCTTCACTATTAATACATTTCTCAAGGAATATTTAATGAAATTATATTCATTCTGCCTTACATTATTCTGAGAGTTAAGCTAAAAGTGGTAATAAAAATAAAACTCAGTGCGAGGTGGAAGAACAGAGAAGTTTCTGCTGTTTACTCACATGTAGTATCTCCCTGAGCAGTCAATCAATCTGTCAATTAAGTTTAAATACTGACTTCCTATTATGAGAAATGATGTCAGGCCCAGAAAGCAACTGCTAATTTTTTCTCTCAGGTTGTGCCTGCAGCATCAAGTGATAAAAGTAATTATAAACCTGGTAAACTTGATATACTGCGCAAATCATTGAGAGAGTAAATATAGCAGTCCACAATGTCATTTTCACAGTTACATTTCACACCATAACCACACACTGAGTAAAAACATCCCCATAACGTGTAGCTTCATAGCAGCCTTTAAGGACTTAACGTTTCACTAATATGTTTTTAAAAATATAATAATTGGAAGAGTTAGTACTTTTTAAAAGACACTGTGAAACATGAGAATAGAACAAAGCTGTGTTTACTTAGTATTTGTGTTTTCTTAGTTTTTAAAAGAGAATATCGATATTGATTTATCTTTTATCAGAGCATTTATCTTATTGTAATTGGAAAATACATAAACATTTTCTAATTTACTTTTTTTCACAAGTGCATAAAGGGTTAAATGTTTGATCCCTTTGAAATTTCCACCATTTAAAACTCCATAATATGATTTTCACTCCCTAACTCTAACTTACCATTTTGTATATCCTTCACGATTGTGTGCTAAGTGATACATCCTTGAATATGGATAGCTAAAAGAACTTCAATATCTTTTGCCAAAGGATAAATTAAATTTACTATATTTGATAGCAAAGAAGTGAGAGTATGATTTTAGAAACTATTACTATTCATTCGGGGTGGTAAACATATTCTAGGTTTTATATACATTTGGTGTGTGGTAGCTAATTATAACAGTAAATCTGCAAGTTAAGCACTTATAATTCATCTTCACAGATTAAAAAATGTTAGCATTCTTCATCTTCTAAATACCTTAATTATCTATCACGTCCATTTCATCATAGAGAGATATTATTTCAATTTTTTGGAGAATGGTGAATTGAAATGATGACCTCACACATGTTAGCAAGTATTGCATGCATTTTCTTTATTTTGGAGATTATAATTACATTTCTTCCTTCCCTTTCCTCCATCCAAACTGTCCCATATACTCTTCTTTTCTCTCTTTCAATTTCACAACTTCTTTTTTAACTATTAGTGAAAATACACACACACACACACACACACACACACACACACACACACACACCTATATATAGCTTGCCCAGGCTCTATAATGTTAATTGTATATTTTCAGGGCTGACAATTTGATATTGGATAACCAATTGGTATGCTCTTTCCTGTTGAAAACTCTTTCTCCCACTCTCGTTATTCCTTAGTTACCTGTAGATCTTAGTGTAGAATTTAGGCCTCATAGTCTCCTACCTAACATTCAGGGAATATTGGAGGAGAGAGGACAAAAAGATTGTAGTTCAGAGAATCAGGGAGTTTGTTGTGATATTGTCTCCTAATATTATCAGAAGGAACACCCATAAAGTTTCACCTATATGACTGTATTATTTTAATATTAACTTTAATAATAATTAAAACTTTCTATTATGAATAGTCACTCTAATATTTATCTTTGAACTTACAACTAAAATATACACACAAATATCTTTTATAAATTGATAATATTAAATGCATGTCCAAATTTTAACTTGAGTATTATTTTCTATAAGCATTAACAAAGATTTTTATAATACATAATAAAAGCTCAAGAGCATAGAAATAGTTATGCTGACTTAAATTTCTTAAAAGTAAAGCATTGCCATCCATTAATACATTTTAGATACTTATAAATGTATGGAATGAAAGGATAAATTAAAGCCCCCAAAAACTCTTTCTTTAAAGACAGGCCACATCAACAAAAAAAAATAACTAAAATAGATATAGGAGGTAATAAAGTTCTTGCAATGAGCCATTAGCCTTTGAAATTATTTTTTGAAAGGCATGTCAAATAATGTTGAGGCTTAAAAGGCCCTAGAATAGTGTAAACTGACCCTATAGGCCATTATGGTAGCAGTGAGGGTCTGAGAATGTTGAGGAAAATGTTGACAGTGGTTTCCTATGGTTTTAGGTTTCACAGGGAAACACTGTGTATCTTGGTGATCTAGGCTATAGATCATTTGATTTTTGCAAATAATCTGGTTGTACTCTTCCCATGTACTTGAACTGTGATTGAATCTACTGCAAAAGTTGTGAATAAGTTGTTTGACAGACCATATTTCGAGACAACAAAATCCAGGTTTTGACATTGTTTCTGTATAACAGTTTTAATCATATTATTTAGGAAGAATGCACAGAAACATCTTAACCTGGGAGTATGAGGTGCTAAAGATAAGACAAGAGCAGAGAAAGTAACTATAGTTGTTAAAGACATGAATGGGTATTGAAGAGAAACCACACATATTACAATGATACAATAGGAAGGTACCCTGAGAACTACGTAAAAATTGGGTCCAGTTTGTGAAACTGTAACTTCATTTTATAGGAGTGCTATTGAACTGAGAAGGCCACTGAGGGGATCACAGGAGCCCTGAAGGCACATATGTTAATGTAACTGTGGTCCAGAGAGGGAAGACTACATCTCAAGTGAGCTGTACTACTTGGGTGGTGCAAAATGTAAGAGTGATAAATAACATCAAATTTCACAAAGCATGTCAGGAAATGTGGGGCAAAGTTTGATTGTCTTTAAAAAGGCCACAATAATATATCAAAAGTAATCCAAACTTGTATATTGGAGGACCTCAAGTAATTGTAGATGCAATAAGATGGGTCTTTGTACAAGAAGCCTAGAAGCATGAGCTAGAACTTGCCCAAGAAAGAGAGTTTTGACTGTAAAAGCAGAGATGCCTGAGTATGTTGAAACACAGATGATGCCATTATGAGCTTGTGATGACAGGTGTGGAATTTCAGGATTCAGTATTTTTCCCTTTGGATATTTGGTGTTGCTTTGGTCCAATGTTGTCTTGTTTTATTTTTATTATTTCACCCCTTTCTTTTGGCATGGGAATATTTCCAGTTTATAGTTGTGTATTAAAAATATGTAACTTTTCAAAATAGTGGTTCATTGTAGAGGAAATTCTAAATGGTCTTATTAAATAAAAAACACAGAGCCAGAAATTTGGTTAAAGCCTTAGAGAGATCAGAGAAATATGGAAAGCCACCAGCTAACCTCACCTCATCAACTCCACAGCTTCCAAGGAGTGTGACTTCCTGTCTACCCAGGCCTATATGCCTTGCTTTTCTGCCCTCTCATTGGCTCTTAGCCCATCTACCTCACTTCCTCTTCCAAAACAGCTATCGCTTTCTGTTTGTCTGTACAGACCTCCAGGCCTCTATGGTTGGTACTGGGATTAAAGGCATGTGTCACCATGCTTGGCTCTGTTCGCTAGTGTGGCCTTGAACACATAGAGACCCTGCCTGCTAAGGGAATAAGGGCGTGTGCTGTCTGATTTCTTTGTTTACTTAAAATGGCTGGCCTTTTCACAAGATTAATGCATAAATAAAATATCACTACATTTCAGCACAAATAAAATATCATCACATTTCATAGTGAAGAGATTGTTCTCACACTCAGAAGAGACTTTGGACATTTTTTATTATTGAAAATTGATTCTTCTATCATACAATACATCCCAAACACAATATCCCTTCCCTCCTCTTCTTCCAGCTCCCCTCACCTCCCCTCTCTGTGAGATCTACTCTCCCTTCATTTCTTTTTAGAAAAGAGTAAGACTCTAAAAGATGACATCTATATAGTACAGAAGACGCTATAATAAGAAAAGGTGAAAACCCTCAAATAAGGATGGACCAGGGAAACCAATAGAAGGAAAAGTCTCAAGTGAAGGCTAATGAGTCAGAGGCACACACACACAAACACTGTAATGAGTCTCATAAGAAAGAGGTGATGACCAGAATTTATTTCTCTTATTCCTGTTACCTAGTACAATGTGAACAGCTTCTGGATACTCCATCTGTCTTGTCTTCCACTAAGTTGTACCTCAAATCATAACTCAAAATAAATTCTCCCTTCTGCAAGTTGCTTCTTGTCAAGTGTTCAGTCTCCCAAAATGATAAAGTAATAGAGATGATAAATATATTATTAAATATCAATCTATTATATTATTAAAAATGTAATTTTAAGGATAGAAACAATTTTGAGAAAAAATTTGGTACATAAAAGCAAATTCTCATAATTCAGTGTAAACTGTGCATAAAATGTTGATTTGAGTATTTTCTGTTCACAAATTCAGTTTTAACAACAATTTCCCTGCAATAATTCATATGTATATCTGTTTTCTTATTATTTTCTGAATCACAAATCTATTGTCTTTACATTAAAAGTTCTAACCATACCCTTTCCTTATAATCAATAATAAAACAAACATATTTCTAAGATAATTTTAGTACCAATAATGGAAATTGTATTCTTGTTTTACTAAGTAATTCCTATGGTGAATAAGACCCCAATAACACAGGTATTAAAATTAACAGTTAATAAATAGGAACTCATGAAACTAAAATCCTTCTGTAGAGCAAAGGTCATCATCATTTGAGTGAAGATGCAACCTATGTAATGGGTAAAATATATTTAACAGCTATACGTCAGACAGAAAATTTGTATTTATAATACACAGATAATTCAAAAACCTAAACATCAAGTAAAAAATCCAACTAAAAATGAGACATGGTAATAAATCTTATCAAGATATGAACTTCAATAATGATTGGCCTAGAAATCTACTGCCCTGTGATGTAATAGTGACATGAATACTTGGACGTAATCAATGACATTCTTTGGGTATTTAATGCCTACCCTACATGTTGAAATAAAATGAGCCACCATTATTGATCTAAGAATCTATGACTAGAAACGTCATTGCTTCTAGGAATGAGCCCACTACTATTAGTCTGTTAAATGGACATTGTATTAAACCAAAGCCTAATGACTTCTCATTACACCTATTGATTAAGGCATCTCTTCAACCTTAATACAAAAGCTCTTTTGCAGCAGGTAATGATTACCACAGGGAACCACAACTGGCCAAGACAAAGAGAAGAAGATACAGTAGAATGTTCAGCCATGGGTTGAATAAATGATGCACATTTCCTCCCAAGGCTCAGGGATCATTGAAGAAGTGGGCTGAAAGACTGCAAGAGCCAGAGGCAGTAAATGACTACAAGGAAAGGTTCCAGCTTTGACACAGCAGCGGGGCTGCACAGATAGGTTTTTCACAGAGATTTACATGAACTCACAGCAGTTTGGAAAACGAACACAGAAAATGTGCAAACAAACACAGATAAAATCCAAGCATGGGGAAGGAAGTTGCGCATGGTATTCCAATCCTAGCTGATGAATTGTTGTCAATTGTTAGCTGCTGGAAGAGGGTGTGTCAATTTTCTCTAAGATGCAGTCCCCACTAAGTTAATGATGCTTGAGTAGATGGGCACAAAATCAACAATATGTGAACAGGACACATTGGCCTTGATGGAAAAAAAATGGTACAGAGTTAGGTGAAAACATAAAGGGTTCCATCTGAGATTAGTTAAAGAATTTTGGGAGGGGTGGGTAAATATAATTAAATATGTGTGAAATTCTCAAAGGACTAATAAAAATTACTTTTAATAAGTGATGGAATGAAGCAGAATTCCTAAAAGACAAAATACAAAGTGCTGAGAAACATTTAAACAATCAAAATTCTTAGCAACCAGGGAAGTAAAAATAAAAGTACTTTGGAATTTAATCTTCAGACACACCAAACTGAACAAACAAACAAATGAAAAAATGATGACAAATTCTTGGCACCAACGTAGAAAAAAGGAAACATTTGTTGCTTTTGGGAGCACAAACTCATACAAACACTATGTGTATTAGTGTGAAGGTTCCTAAGAAAAAAAAAATAAAAATAGATCTAAGACATGATCCAGCTATATCACTCTTAAGCTTATATCCAAAGAACTCTATGTTCTACTCCAGAGATACCTGGTCATCATGTTCATTGCTGCTCTATGCACAATAGCAAGAAATGTAAACAACCACAGTGACCATTAACTGATGAATATATAATGAAAATACAGCATATTTACAAAATGGAATATTATACAGCTATTAGAAAAATGAAATTAGGGCTGGAGAGATGGGCTCAGCTGTTAAGAGTACTGTTTGCACTTGAAGATGTGTAGCTGGAAATTTTCTTGCGTCCCAGCCAGCAGGTGGTTGGGACAAATCTCTCCCACTTGCATTCCCCAAGTAAACAAACAGAGGCTTATATTAATTATAACTGTTTAGCCATTAGCTCAGACTTATTATTGTCTAGCTCTTACACTTAACCCATAATTCTTATCTATGTTTAGACATGTGGCTTGGTATCTTTTCTCAGCTCTGCTTTGCCATGTTGCCTCCCAGAATTCTCCTTGTCTGCTTATCCCACCTATACTTCTTGCCTGGCTACTGGTTAATCAGCATTTTGTTTATTAACCAATCAGAGCAACACACATTCACAGCAAACAGAACAACATTCCACAGCAAAGAGGTCCAAAGTTCTGTTCCTGATGCTGACATGATGGCTCACAACTGTCTGTAATTCCAGTTCTAAGTCTTCTAAAACCTTCTTTGTCACTAAAAACACATGGTACATATTCATACCTTCAAACTAAAGATCTATACACATAAAAATAAAATTAAAAAAATGTGAAATTTTCAGGTAAATAAATGAAGTTGGAAGATTCATTTTGAGTGAGGAAATCCTGAGTCAAAGATGTGTAACAGACCTTGTGGAGGTGAGTTTTCAAGGAGGAGACTATTGGAACAATTATATAAAGGCTAAAAGGGAAATATTATGATAGGACAGGTTGATTTGGTCTGAGTAGTGGGTGGGAAAGCTACAGAAAACCTTAACCTCTTGTGGAAACTTACAAGTCTAGAAGTTAAACATACTTGAGGTACATTAAATGGACATATTCAATAAGGTGAGCACCACAGGCTAACAAAAATGAATCCCAGTGCGAGGAATGGGTTTTGTCTGTGTTTGATGTTTGTTTTGTATTGTTTTATTTTGGGGAGAAGGGTTGTTAGGTAGAGAATTTTGTAAACTTTCCTCCAAAACATTGTAGGTTATTTGGAATGCTATTGGCTATCATTCAGAATTGGATAGTAAGATTCTTTGCAGTAGATCATGTACTTGATTGGCAGAACATGGCAATATTAACCTAGTACTGATGAGGAAGCCTAATTCCTTTCTACTAGCTGGCTTTCACAATGATATATGGTGCTTGAAAATTACCAGATCTAAATGTAATCAAAAGTCTTACTCAGCTGAGAACTTTACAAGCTGCAATAATATCTGGCCTGGCAAGACATGTCCACAAGTCCAGTAGAAGAATGAATGATATGGGATTAGCCAAATAATTATTCATTACATTTCAATCCTGCTCTACAAAATGATACACATACCTAACACCATTGTCAGGGTCAGAATCTATGTTTAGCCAGGTCATAGCTCTTAGGAGAGAAACTACAATCATTATGCTACTAAATGTGCAGAGTAGTAACCTGACTTCTAATCTTAATCATGGTTATACATTTTAATTAATGTGTGCCTCAGCTCATATCATAGAAGCTTATAATTGGAGTAAATGAGGATTAACAAAGAGACCAACAACTGGCCAAGGTGCAGAGAAAGAAATTGTGACTGTGCAGCTCTAAATAGGACATCTATCTCATATCACTTCCAGCAACATTTTAGAGGCATTTATGGAAGATATTGCAAGACTGTAAGAGCCAGATGTAGTAGACGAACAACAGCAACAACAACAACAACCGAAAACAGTGATCAAAACACATTGTCTGAAAATCTCATAAATTTGAAATATTTAAAAAATATATAATGACCAAGCTTGTAACTAAACAATATATTTGCTTATTATAAGCAAAATATGGTACATAATATGATTATTTTTATAATTTAAGGTGTGAATACAATATTTCTTACATGCAATATCTTTCTACATAATATTCAGCATAATTTATTGATGACAAATGTATAAAACTTATGAGCATGTATTTTATTTCTTTTATTAGGAAGGGTAAGATGTGTGAAAATCAAGATCCATTTGCTTGATCAAATAAGAAATTACCCTCATAAATTGTTCTGAAGAAGCGGTTTCAAAACAAGTCCTAATATAACCCATACCTGCCTAGGTTGACCCTGAGAAGCCCATTGGTTCCAAAATCAATTCTACTTTCAAACTAAGAGCAGAGAATTTATTCCTTTTCTCATTTTCATTAGGTGGCGCTTAATGTGAATTTATCAGCATTATCAGCTGATTTTATTATTTTCACCAAATTTTCCTGTACTTCTACTTTTCTGTACACTGAAATCTAGAATGTAACTTAAAACAGCTGCAATAAACCAAGCAAGTGGGGCTCAGAGAGATGGCTCAGTGGTTAAAAGCGGGAAAAACCTTCATATACATAAAATAAAATAAACCAATCCTCTAAAAGATAAAAATACTGAAATGAGTCTTAAAAATCTTAATTTCTTACAAATACTGAATGATTTCATTTCTATTTTTTAAGGAAATACTGAAAGCTTATTTATAGAGAACAATACACAGTTATTATTAGGTTTATTTCTGTTTGGTTTGGTTTTTAAGTTTTATTTTATTTTAATAGTACTGTGTGTGTCTGTGTGTATGTGCATGTGTGTGCATGTGTGTATGTATGTGTACTGTGTGTGCATGTGTGCATGTTTGCATGTGTGTGCATGTGTGTGTGTGCATGTGTGTGTGTGTGTGTGTTATCCACCAAAGCATGAAATAGAAGTTAGATCACCTAGAACTAGAGTTGCAGGAATTTATAAGCCACCTGATGAGGATACTGGGAACCTAACTCTGATATAAGCTCAAAAGTTTTCTTAACAGCCAAACCACCTCTCTAGTCCCAGTTATTGGGTTTCTTATTGCAGAATTTTATGAGTTAACAAAACATAAATGCTGAAGTCCCTTCCATCAATTTATTTTCATATGAAAAAAAATTATGAATAAAATAAGATTGGACATTGATTAGTATGGGGATAAGCAGTATGAAAAATAATAAATACTTACATAAATGTAAATATTTGATTAATATATAAAGGAATACAGAATTTATTTTCAAATTTAAAAGTAATAGTAAGAAGCAAAACTTAGATATTTTGTATCAGGAAACTTGTTGTAATTTATATTTATGTTTGTACTTGATTTTCCATTTTTTTTTTATTTTTTGTTTTTTTGTTTTTTGAGACAGGTTTTCTCTGTGTAGCTTTGTGCCTTTCCTGGAACTCACTTGGTAGTCCAGGCTGGCCTCGAACTCACAGAAATCCGCCTGGCTCTGCCTCCCGAGTGCTGGGATTAAAGGCGTGCGCCACCACCGCCTGGCAATTTTCCATTATTTTTTAATACAGATAACACTTTATTTAAAATTTCACTAGAAAATTCCTTACAAAATTAAAATTCTGTTAATGATATATGCTATTAAATGTAGTATGAAAATTAAAAAATATCTATTCAGCAATATATTTTCATTATTTTGAAAACTCTAACATGACAATTGTCTTCATTACTTTTCTACATTTGTGATAGGACATCATTGTCAAATCATCTAACAAAAAAAATGTTTAATGTGGGTTTATGCTCTCAGGGTGTCAGAGTCTATATTGGTAAAACAAAGGCACAGAAGCAAGAATATCTTTTTTTGAGATATATAAAACAGAGTCATAGCAAGGCCTGGTGGCACTTGCATTTAATCTAAGCACAGGGGAGTCAGAGGCAGGCAGAGTTCTGTGAGTTCAAGGCCATCCTGGTCCTCAATGACAGTCCCAGGATACCCTGGCTCTAAAAAACCACACACACACACACATACACACACACACACACACACACACACACACGAATAAAATAAAACAAGAAAAAAAGCAGACATGATGCTTCTTCATGCATCCTTCAGTGTTTATTTAAAATAGGAGTAAAAATGAGGTTGGCGGGAAAAAATAAGACATTCTTTTACACAACTTCTGTGCAAATCAAGAAAATAACAGTACCAAAATGATATTATATAATATTATTCCAATAATATTTTGTCAGTTTTTAAAATAATGTTATTTATAGAAAATGGGGTAAAAGAATAATTCTTTTGTTCTTATGTAGGATTCAACTAAGATCCATGCATTATATTTAATAATGATGTTCTTTTAGACTCCCTTAATATAGAACAGTTATTCAAGATTTCTTTGTCTTTCATGTCCTCAATATTTTTTAAGGAGTATATGCCACTTATTTTATCTAATGACATTCAAATTTAGTTTTGTAAAGGTTTTTAGTGATTTAATTTGCTATTAAGAATAGGAATTTGATATTAGGAATTTGATATTAGGAATATCTCAAATGTGATCTTGTGTTCTTATTGTTGGTTGTTTTATTTTTACTTTTCGGTTCTTTGAGGGGCCTTCCACCAAGCTTCCAAATAAATCACATGGAGTCTTATTCTGTCTTATGAATGCTTGCCCTTAGCTTGGCTTGTTTCTTGCCAGATTTTCTTTAATTATCCCATATATCATTTGCCTCTGGGATTTTACATTTGTCTATTTCTGTATACCTTTCTTTACTTATTATTCTATGTCTTGCTGTGTAGCTGGGCGGCTGGTCCCTTGAGTAATCATCTCCTCCTTAACTCCTCCCTTTTTCTTCTCAGATTTCTCCTCCTATTTATTCTCTCTACCTGTCAGCCCACTATCCTTTTTCCTGCCTTTCAGCTCTTTATTAGACCATTCAGGTGTTTTAGACAGGCAAATAACACAGTTTCACAGAGTTAGACAAATGCAACATAAAAGAATGCAACACATCTTTGAAACATTACAAAAATGTTCCACAGCATAAATGAAAATAACACATCTTTAATTAATACCCTACAATATGTTCTTTATAATAAATGTATCATGTCATAGAGGAAACATTGTGAATTTGTTCCATTGCTACACACACACACATATACACACACACAAACACACACACACATTTTTAAATAAAGTTTTTATAAAATATGTTTTGGTTATATTTCTTCTGCCTCAAATCCCTTCACATCCTTTGTACCACCTCACTCATTCAATTATATGTTCTTTTTCTTTCCAAAAATATCTCACAAAACAAAAATTAAAACAAACAAACAAAAAAGATCAATAAGAGAAACAAGCGCCAAAATAAAAGATAATGCAACAAAAAGTTCAGAAAAATACCATGGAGTTATTTATTTTTTTTTGGTTGGTCAACTACTCTCAGTAATGGGGCTTGCTCTGGAGTGTCATTGATATGTCCAGTGATACTGAATGGAGACAACTGATTTTCCCTTAAGATCAGGTATCAGTTACAAATAGCTTCTTGGTTATGGGTAGTACCCTAATTACGAACCAACTACAAACTATGTGCCCTACATTTGTGATCTGCCTCCAAAATATGCTGGTGCTGAAGAAGTACAAATATTTTGAGAACGACCAAGCACTTCTTGATTGGACTTAAGGCCCACTTCACTAGATGGAATCCATACCTGCCAAGGCTAAAGTGTCCAAGAACAAGAGACTAGCTACGTCATAGACTTGTGTAAAATCTAATACTATTCCTTTGCTAAAGGAAATTAGCAATATATTAACACCTAATAACCTACTGCTACACCCATAGATCGTGGCTCACTAAACCCTTTTCAGAGAAACTTCTTACATGGGATGGTAGTTATCACAAAGAGCCACAAATTGGTGATAAATTGAAAAGTGATATATTTTGTATCATACAGTCCTAAATGTGATGTTTTTGTTGAACTCCTGCATGTCAAGGATCAGATATCAAAGCTGAAAATGAGAGAGAATGAATGTAAATGTCAGATGTAAGAAATGATTCAAAGGAAACAAAGTCTTCTTAGACACAACAGGAATGATGCACTAATGAACCTATAGAGATTTTAGTGGTGTGCACATATTGTGCACAAGTTCAAGCCAGACAGGGTCCCTGCACTGAGAGAGAGAGAGAGAGAGAGAGAGAGAGAGAGAGAGAGAGAGAGAGAGGAAGTTTATATCTTAAATCAAAAATAAGAGGAAGACATATGCATACACACACACACACATACACACACACACACACACACACACACACACACACACACACACACACGGGAATGTCAAGAGCCTTTTGAAATGTCAAAGCCTTCTCCCAGAAACATACGCCTTCAAATATTGTCACACTTCTTAATTCTTCTCAAACAATTCCATCAATCAAAAACTGAGTATTCAAATATATGAGTCTACATGGGTTATTCTCTTTAATACAACCACAACAAGCATGTTACAATGTGCCAATCAATTTATCAAGACTAGGAAAGTGTGTGTTTTCTGTCACAAAAAGGAAGTAACAAAGCCAAGGCTTTATCAGTGGTTCATGGAACACCTAATTTATATATTATACCGGGAATCATTCATATGCAGGGTGTTATTTGTTTTATGGAATATTTCTTAAACATAATTATGAATATGGGTACAAATAGTCTTTATTTTCTGATACAAAAGACAGATATTAATGTCAATGTTATGCAAAATTGTGGTTGTGAAAAGTGTTTTGCAAGAGAGATTTATAGTGATGGAGAATCTATATTAAGGCAAAACAATCAATCAGAATTTAGTAGAAATAATTACTAAGTAAGTGGAATTGAATTTAATCAATTTTCATAATCAATATTGAAAGCCAAGATAGTTACAGGTATAGGAATCAATGGGTACAAAAATTGGAATAATAGTAAATGGTGAATGTATTTCAGATTAAAAGGTATTTAAAATATTGAAAGAAAGATGGGTGGAATGTCTTAACAATGTGGATAATTTACAAGTTGAGTGATAATGGAGCTTGTATTAATAATTTCTGTAGTTATGTTTTGACCAATGAAAAATATGAGTTTTGTTTTCATAATGAAAACTGATCAGTTTAGAGTTCTTCAGATCACTTTGTGACTTATAAAAGAAGAGTTATTAAAACATAAGGAATCGTAGTGTTGTTTTGAAAGTCAGCTGAGAGGTGACCGTATTTCAGACTGTAGAACGGCAGTAATCTCATGAACCATTGATAAGATTTTACTATTAACCAAGGAAATTACTTAATTTGGTGGCTATGGTAAAAGTAGAAAGGACTTACCTCAGGGCTGGAGATATGTCATCATGGTATAGCACTAGTCACTCTGTGGAAGGTCACTCCAGTGTCGTCCCCAGCACTGCAGAGGCTGACGCAGCACTATTCAGAGGGAGAATAGGAACTCAATGAGATATCATGATATACAAACCACAGTATATATCAAAGAAAACTTCTTAATTTTTAAAACATATACATATCAGAAAGAATATGCAAGAACAATGTTAATTTAAAAAAGATAGCTAGTTTGTGAAGCTAGAAATCATCATTAAATGAAATAAAAATGTCGTATTAGAAATACATACTGGATACGGGATAAAAGTGGGATTAAGATTTTGGGGTAGTGCCGGGCGGTGGTGGCGCACGCCTTTAATCCCAGCACTCGGGAGGCAGAAGCAGGCGGATCTCTGTGAGTTCGAGGCCAGCCTGGGCTACCAAGTGAGTTCCAGGAAAAGCGCAAAGCTACACAGAGAAACCCTGTCTCGAAAAACCAAAAAAAAAAAAAAAGATTTTGGGGTAGTTATTTGACTCATAGAAAAGCATGTGAGGTTGTACAGTGTAAATAAATATAAAATGAATAAATGAATGCATAGGAAGAAATATGGAAACATTATTTAGTGACACTCTTCTAAGGACTTTAATGATTTAGATTGAAAACATGTTCCTGAACAAACCTTTACATACTAATGCTGTAGATATTGCTCTGTATAAATAAAATGCTGATTGGCCAGTAGCCAGGCAAGAAGTGTAGGTGGGACAAGCAGAGAAGAGAATTCTGGGAACAGGAAGGCTGAGTCAAGAGCTGCAGCCAGCCGCTGCCATGAGAAGATGTTAAGATACTGGTAAGCCACAAGCCACGTGGCAACTTATAGATTAATAGAAATGGGTTGACTTAAGATATAAGAACAGTTAGCAAGAAGCCTGCCATGGCCGTACAGTTTATAAGAAATATATGTCTCTGTGTGTTTACTTGGTTGGTTCTGAGCAGCTACAGGACTGGCGGGTGAGAGAGATTTGTCCTGACCGTGGGCCAGGCAGAACCAGGAAAACTATAGCTACAGACTAATAAGAATGTTACTGATCATCTCTAAAGGAAATGATGTTTTCTATCTAGTAATGAAGGTTTTAAATAAGAAAGACTGCAACAATGAGATGCCATAAAATCAGATCACATATAACAAGTAAACAAAAAGCAAAGACAGTGTTTGTTAAACTTTATTAAATCTAGTAAAGAACATTTTTTCTCTACTGATAGCCAATATGCTGTTGACATTAACAGAGATACTTTCATGTTCTAATTCCTGAATATTGTGCCTTCAAATAAGATTAAGAGTTCATCTAGATTTTTTGTATTACTAAACATTTTCTTGTTTAGATTTGAATTAACGATGACCTTCCTTTTTGTTAGTCTACAAAAGACGGTATTGTTTTAGAGGAGTATGATTGCATCTTCTAAAGGTATGCAAAGCATCTGTAGCCCAACTTTAGTAGAACCAGAGCTATCGATTCAATATTACATCCATACATTTTTATTCTTCAAAAATCCCTGCATTATTTTACTTATACATGGTCTTTTATTATACTTGACTGAATCCTTTCTGTTTAGAGAGGACAGAAAAAATTGATTGAAGTATATATGCAAATAATCAACCTAAACTAATGCCACATTTTAAAAAAATGGTTATGTATAGCCACATTGCAATTTCTGTAAGGTCCATGTATTCACGTGCATGCCTATTTTTATCATTTTTTTGTGTGTGTCTTCATTTCTATTTATGTATATTTGTGCATATGTATGTGTGTGTTTGTGTGTGTGTATGTATACAATAATAAATTGGAGAACTGTTCATTGTCTACCTATGTCTTCATGTGTATGTGAGTCAGAAAAGCAAAAAAAAATTACATTAATCTTTAAGAAAATAATTTCTTCAAACAAGTTGTTTTATGCGTCGATTTCTTTCATTCCCTCCAAGGCATATCACTTTTGTATGCATTATTTGTCTGATAAGTGTACTTTAAAGAGATCCCAGGATGGCTTTGATGTCACTGATATAAACACTGGCTTTGATGAGGAAACACTTTGTTCCGATTAAACTTAAAACGCACATATGTGAAGGTTGAAGCATTAGATCAACGTAGAAACTGCCTTGTGTTTCCTCGGTTTCCACCTGCCATGCTTGCTGCTTTGAAATATTTATGTCCTTCATTGTTCTGTCAAATATAAGACATCCTTGTTAACATTTAGACATAATTTAGGACACATTTTTTATAAGCAAACTGTTAAATATTTATGGCTAGTGCTCATTACTTACAAAAGCACTTCACGTATGCACCCGTGTTTCAATTATTAATGAAGAGTTTGGACAAGCCTCTCTTTTATTGCTCTGTTCTTCTGAAGATTAACTTTCTCATATTCTTTCATGCTAATATCCTGAATTGTTTATTGCTTGGTTTACAGAGATTTTCTCTCCCTTTAATACTAAATTTGTTTTGTGTTAAATTTTCTGGAAAAGTATATTTACAAAGTTCTTGAGAGTGATAACAGAAAATTAAATCCTTCAGATGAATGCACACAAACCCATGTGTACAGGTGTGGGTTGTATAAATTCAACTTAAATAATAGTCTATTTTTGAGGAGGAAACACTATTAACTGATAAGTAATTATATTTATGAGATTGCTTAATCCTTTCAGATATACATTGTTGAGAACAATTCCAAATATAAATATGAGTAAAATATTATTTATTTCTCTAATTATTTATATAGTGATATAATAGTAATGATATGGACAATTCATAGGAGATTTTTAAAAATGTAATTCTCTAAGTAAATGTCACCTGATCATGTCTTTCAATATGCAATTCTATGAAACTAAAATCACATCATTTAACTTAAAATGAATAAATAATAATTTAAAATCTAACTAAATAAGTATGAATATATCATTTTGGCCTCATTAAACCCCAAATATAACTTTGTTACATGTATTCCATTAAGATGAGCTTATGTGTCAAGTTCGTTTTTAATTCATTATTGAAATATTTATAAAACTGATAGACATGGTATAGAGTTAGGTAAATTTGAGAAAAGAAATCCAACACTAAAATTTCATACTACTTTCTTCTAAGGTGTAAGAATCATTTGAATTATGACATATGTTGTAGTCCATGTATCTGTAGTAGCAGAATGGGACCTAAATGCAGGTAGAGTTGTTACATATTAAGAAATTTCATTCAAGACCCTCTTTGCACTGAACTAAATCTCTCATTTTTCTACAGCAAAATAGATATGAAATAGTAATTTTAAGTGTTATAACTCAGGATCTATCTGAAATGTAGTGTTTCTTCATAGCATCATACTTCATTCAAAATTTTTTATTGAAGGGAAAAAAATTTTTAGAGTGAGACACAAACTTATTTCCAAATATTTTTCTTTCACTATACATGTTTTTTCCCCATTTTCTTCCCATTACATGTGTTTAAAAATTAAAGAAAGTTAAAAGAATTTTAATACTTTTATTTTTGAATATAATTTAGAATCTTTATGAAATTCTTTTTCTGATAAAATAAAAAAAAAAGAAATCAAGTGACAAAAAAAAAGAAAAAAAAAAGCAAGGGACATCAAATCCTGAAAAAAAATAAAAAATAAAAAAAATTAAAGAAAGTTAAAAGAATTTTAATACTTTTATTTTTGAATTTAATTTAGAATCTTGATGAAATTCTTTTTCTGATAAGATGATTTAGTGATCATTTAAAATTATAATTTTTTTAAATTTTATTTTATTTTACAATACAATTCAGTTCTACATATCAGCCACGGATTCCCTTGTTCTCCCTCCTCCCACTACCCCCCACCGCCCTCCTCTTCCCCCAGCTCCTCCCCCAACCCCCTCCCCCCCTCCTCCTCCTTCAGGGCAAAGCCTCCCTGGAGGACTGAGATCAACCTGGTAGACTCAGTCCAGGCAGATCCAGTCCCCTCCTCCCAGGCTGAAAGCCAATCAACTGTCTCACCCATTCAGAGGGCCTGATCCAGTTGGTGACCCCTCAGCCATTGGTTCATAGTTCATGTGTTTCCATTCATTTGGCTATTTGTCCCTGTGCTTTATCCAACCTTGGTCTCAACAATTCTAGCTCATATAAACCCTCCTCTTTCTCGCTAATTGGACTCCTGGAGCTCCACCTGGGGCCTAGCTGTGGATCTCTGCATTCAGATCCCTCAGTCCTTGGATGGGGTTTCTAGCATGACAATTAGGGTGTTTGGCCATCCCATCACCAGAGTAGGCTGGAGGGATAGCTCAGCCATTAAAGGCTAGGCTCACAACCAAAAATATAAAATTATAATTTTATTCCATGTAGAAAAATTGCTAAATATTGCTTAAATTTAAATATCATTCACATAAATTGCAAAAGTAGTAATAAAAATGCATAGAGTCAATTCGACATTGTTCACTTAAACTTGAGCTAGAAGAGATGTAACTTTAGGGTTAATTTATTTCTACTACTGAATTTATGTATCCTTTTGACTCTGATTAGCTCAATGAATGTAGTATAATTTAAAAGGAGGCTAATTAAGATTAGATGATTAGGCATTTCTATTTAGGAAATTCATCATTCTAAACTTCTAAAAGTACTTTTCATAAACATATAATTTTTTCTTAAATAGATGTATTGTTTAGGGTTTTCTATATTTTTGGCACCTAGTGATTAAATAACTGCAACAAAGTAAAAAAGAAGCCTGAAGATGGGAATATATACATATATATACATACATATATACATTTGACATGTATACATACATTTGACACACATATGTGTGTGTGTGTGTGTGTATATATATATATATATATATATACATACATATACATACATTTGACAGAGGATTAGTACCCAGAACATACAAAAACCTAATAAAACTCAATACCAAATATACATAAAATCTGATTAAAATTACCCTGAGGAACAAAACGAGTTCTCAAATCATTAAATAAAAATGACATTTTAAAATCTTTAGAAAAACTATCAACACCCATACCCATCAGAGAAACGTAAATTGAAAATGGTTTGAGATTTCACTTTACCCCAGTTAAAATGGCTCAGAACAAAACAAAACAAGAATTATCACAAAGCCGGGCGGTGGTGGTGCACACCTTTAATCCCAGCACTCAGGAGGCAGAGCCAGGCGGATCTCTGTGAGTTCGAGGCCAGCCTGGGCTACCAAGTGAGTTCCAGGAAAAGGCGCAAAGCTACACAGAGAAACCCTGTCTCGAAAAACCAAAAAAAAAAAAAAAAAAAAAAAAAAAAAAAAAAAAAAAAAAAAAAAAGAATTATCACAAATGCTGAAGAAGTTGGGGAAAGTGGGACACTTCTTCACTGATGGGAGAAGTGCAATCTGTACAGCCTCTATGGCAGTATTTCTCAACCTGTGGGTCAAGAACCCGGCAGGGGCAAATATCAGATATCCTGCATATCTAATATATACAATACTATTTGTTTACATTAATAAAAGTAGCAAATTTACAATTATGAAGTAGCACAGAAATAATTTAATGGTTGGTGGGCACCATAACACAAGGAACTGTGTTCAATGGTCACAGCATTAAAAAGGTTGAGAACCACTGCTCTATAAAAATCATTGTTGCTGGTGTTAAAATAACTAAAAGTTGACCAATGGAATGATCCAGCTGTATTATTCTTGGGAATGACTACCAAGGAGTCCTTATCCCACTCTAGAGATACCTGCTGGTCCATGTCCATTGCTGCTCTGCTAATTATAGTAAGGAAATTGAAACAGCCTAGAGTTATTATCTCCTCTCTCTCTCTTTCTCTCTCTCTCTCTCTCTCTCTCTCTCTCTCTCTCTCTCTCTCTCTCCATATATATATATATATATATATATATATTACTCTAATAATCTTTATGTGTGTATATACATACATATGTACATTTATACACACATACATATACATAATTTATTAGAGTGGATTAGAAGCTTTGGTCTAGCCAATTTAAGAATGGCTGTCTACCAATGGAAATTTGAAGAATCCAGTGATTGTTCAGTCCATTAAGCTGTTGTCTCAGTTGGTCTTAAGTACATGCCGAATCCAGACGTAGGCCCTAATGCGAATGGAGGAATGGAATTCTAGTGAGAGCAAGAGCAAAGATGAAAGGAGAGAAACTGCCTTCCATATCCATTCTATAGGCTGCCAGAAGAAGGTGTGGCTAAGATTAAAAGAGAATTTTCCCAACCCAACGATCCAGGTTAGAAATGGATCTTCTCACTTCAAATGAGTTAACTAAGGATTAGAAAATCCCTCACTGGTGTGACAAGACATATGTTTTTTTTTATTTAATTCTAGATATAATCAAGGTGATATCAAAGAAGAGCCATCACTATACCCAATAAATTTATACGTAATAATGAACATGTGGTTCATATACACAGAGGAATTCTCCTCAGCTATATACCAAAATGAAATTATGAAATTTGCATGTAATTTGATGGACCTAAAAAAATAGTATACTAACTGAGGTCACACAGACCCAGAAAGTCAAATGCTGCATGTTTTCTCCTATTTATGTTACTAGCCACTAAAACTTTAGATTTGAGTACAGAACCTAGAGGAACCCCAGAAACAAGGAAAGTGAAAGCAGATGGGGTCCAAGAGAAAAGGTGACAGAGGGAGGGAGGGGTAAATGAGCTGTGGAGGGAGGAAAATCAGGACTTTGGTCTATGATAGGAGGGGTTAAGATAAACAGTATGAGTTACTTTAACTGGGGATTCAGGAGAAAGGGGAACAGAGAGAGGGGGAGGGAGAAGTGATAAATGCCACTAAAAATGTTTGAAAAATGCTTTAAGGAACCACATTATTATGTTTTCTTAAAATTACATATTTAATAGTACATATATACATACATATTTAATTTAAATGACGTTAGAACATGTGTAGTGATAATGTAGCCAAAAGAGTATAAAATTTATAGGAAAATGGATAGAGCTACAAGTAATCGTTGTGTATGAATAACAAATTCAGGAGCATAAATGCTACTTGTCTTTCATCTGTAGATGTTAACTTTACTTGTTCTGGTGTGTACATTTTACCTAGAATATACAGAATTCATGAAATTGTTCTAAACGCATTATATTTGTTTCAATTGACTGCCAGTGAATTAGTGATTACCATGCTCTGCTTATTTGCATTTATTCTTTGTTGATTTTTTAAGTCAAGAAAAATATTGACATACATTTTTCAAATTTATTCATTTTAAGTTCTGACTTTTTCACAAATATCAGTCATTTCTGTTACAATGTGTACTAACTGACTTTTATTATCTCTCACATATCGATCCCTTTGTGAGTTTATTCATTGATATCTTCACATTGTTCACTGTTTTCACTGGGTTACTTGAAAAGTTAACCATTGCTATTTTAAATCCAAGAGATATGCCTATATCTCTGAAATGAATGGAGTAATCTGGTTCCATTCTGTTCCCTTTTGTTCTATTTTTTTCTATTTAGTATGCACCACATTTTTTTTTAAAAAAAAAGAATGTAATACAGAGACTGAACAAGATAATATTGGGAAAAAAACTTGGTCTATGAGAAGTTAGTACTGCTGTTTGCTGCTGCTCTGTATCTGTGTTTTTTATCTCTTTTGTTGTCTTAAGATGTCCCTAGAGTTTTCTTTCTGAACATCATTTTTAGCACACAAGTTCTTCAGTTTTATTGGTTTTTTTCCCCCATTAGGTATGACATGAGGTTAGAGGGGGAAAGAGATGTAGAAATCCTTTTTCTCATGACAAATAGTGTTTAGCAATACTCCAATTTCTTAAGCTCTAGAAATCTGTTTCTTTTACAGATTGCCCTCATGAAAAAGAGATTGCTCTCAACAAAATTTATAATGTGTATTTTTTTTCACTTCCTTATTGGAAGCATCAGCATCTTTCTCTCTGTTCTTCACTGTGAGTGTCTCATAGCGTTGAGAAAGTTAAAGTATGAATGTATATAACCACTTCCAAAATGGCCTCTTAGGTGCTTTCAACTTTCCAACTTTTACACTGTGAACCTTTGGCAAATTTTCAATTGATGTTAAGATTGTCTCCCTTGGTCTCCGTTCCAGGCAGAATTTCTAGTCTTATACTTTTGCACAATTGTCCTTTGATTCTGTTTCCTCCTTTGTGTCTCTTCAGTTATGAGGGTAGTTTGTTTATATTACCTCATTCTATGACAGAATAAAAGGTGAATTTAAGTGTGTTCAATTTTATTTTTCTTGTGTGTGGACAGCATCTATGCATTCCAGCATGGAAACTAAAAGTATCTTGCAAGTTCTATTTTAAATAGAAAAAAGACAAAATTATGGAATTTGCAATTAACAATTACCCTAATACAATACGGTATGTATTTTGAGAAAGACATTTCTGTCATAGCTTGGCCAACATAATGCTTCCTTCTTATGTAATGCCCAATAATGGAAAACAGTAAGAAAAACAAAGAACATAACCATGTAGCATGTTGCAACACAAATGCCTTATTTGATTAAAAGGTTTTGTATAAGATCTATGTATATTAGAAGGTATTTTATTTATATTTTCTAACATATATATTATATATTATACACACACACATACACACTTTGCTGTTAACCACATAATTACATTATAAAACAGCGTCTTAGCAAGCCTAGCAAGTTTCCTTTACAGATCACTAACCCTATTCAGTGGTTTCATGGCTGTACTATAAATATCAGAGGAGGCCACTATCCATCACAGGAACACATATCTGGAAGGCTCCTGGCTCAGAAGGTGGAATCCAAATCAACATCTGTAGAAAAGAATGCAGAGTTCACGTTTTTTAAAAGAATACCTGTGAGCACTGTGGGGAAAATATAGATAGGCTGTAAGGTGATAGAATCTTGAAGAGTGCTATAATGGGAAAATACTGCAAACATAGCAAAAACACATAATGTTTTAGCAAAGCACAAATATACTGTTTAGCTCAGCTGGAATCTTCATTTACTGCCTTAGGCACCACAACACTAAAATGAGCCAATATTTTTGTGGTACCTGTTGAGATGTAGAAATGGGCAGAGTTGAGAAGAGGACAAAATGAAAGTATGAAGGTGCTGAGAGAGGGAGGCATAAAAGCAATCAAAGCAATTCTCTAGATTTAGCAGAGCAGACAACATGGAGGTTTTGCAGCTGTTATACATGCAATTTAAGTGAGACTTTTTGGAGGCTATAAAAAATTTGTTATGATACAGAGATTTATCATTTTTCACTGTATACATAATGCATAATTTATAATGTCTTACCTTTGGGAGAATAAAATAACATCATTTGTAAACATGCTTCTGAGGTTTACTGGTCAATAGTTTCTTTGATCTGTCTTTTATCTGTTGGGTTTATAATGTTCCTTGCATTCTTCCTAAGCTGTGGGAGTGTCTTTTTTTTTTTTTTTTTTTTTTTTAATTTTTTTTAAGATCTTGACGGATTTATTAGAAAGTGATGCCCCAGCTCAGTGGTCTTTACCTGTCAAGGTCTTTGGGCAGCCATGACATTCATGTGAGTTATTTGCTGGGATGTGAGAACATTTGCTGTCTTCATTTCAGGGTCTTTTTTTTTTTTTTTTTAATTTTTATTTTGCAATACAATTCAGTTCTACATATCAGCCACAGATTCCCCTGTTCTCCCCCCTCCCGCCCCCCTCACCTTCCCCCCAGCCCGCCCCCCACTCCAATCTCCTCCAGGGCAAAGCCTTCCCCACAGACTGAGATCAACCTGGTGGACTCAGTCCAGGTAGGTCCAGTCCCCTCCTCCCATGCTGAGCCAAGGGACCCTGCATAGGCCCCAGGTTTCAAACAGCCAACTCATGCAATGAGCACAGGACCCGGTCCCACTGCCTGGATGCCTCCCAAACAGATCAGGCCAATCAACTGTCTCACCCACTCAGAGGGCCTGATCCAGTTGGTGACCCCTCAGCCATTGGTTCATATTTCATGTGTTTCCGTTTGTTTGGCTATTTGTCTCTGTGCTTTATCCGACCTTGGTCTCAACAATTCTCTCTCATATAAACCCTCCTCATTCTCGCTAATTGGACTCCCAGAGATCCACCTGGGGCCTAGTCATGGATCTCTGCCTCCAGATCCATCAGTAGTTGGATGAGGTTTCTAGCACGACAATTAGGGTGTTTGGCCATCCCATCACCAGAGTAGGTCAGTTCGGATTGTCGCTCGACCATTGCCAGCAGTCTGTTGTGGGGGTATCTTTGTGGATTTCTGTGGGCCTCTCTAGCACTTTGTTTCTTCCTATTCTCATGTGGTCTTCATTTACCATGGTCTCCTATTCCTTGTTCTCCCTCTCTGTTTTTGATCCAGCTGGGATCTCCCACTCACCCAAGCTCTCTTTCCCTCGACCCTCGCCCTTCACTACCCCCACTCCTGTCCAGGCTGTTCATGTAGATCTCATTCCATTTCTCTGTCGTTGGGCGATCCCTGTGTCTTTCTTGGGGTCCTGTTTTCCAGGTAGCCTGCCTGGTGATGTGAGTAGCAGTCCAGTCATCCTTGTTCCACATCTAGTATCCTGTTATGAGTGAGTACATACCATGTTTGTCTTTCTGAGACAAAGCAAAGCGACAGCCTACAGAATGGGAAAAGATCTTCACCAATCCCACATCTGACAGAGGACTGATATCCAGAATATATAAGGAACTCAAGAAATTAGACATCAAAATGCCCAACAGTCCAATTAAGAAATGGGCTATAGAACTAAACAGAGAATTCTCAACAGAGGAAACTCAAATGGCTGAAAGACATTTAAGGAATTGCTCAACATCCCTAATCATCAGGGAAATGCAAATCAAAACAACTCTGAGATACCACCTTACGCCTGTCAGGATGGCTAAGATCAAAAACACTGAAGACACCTTTTGCTGGAGAGGATGTGGAGCTAGGGGAACTCTCCTCCACTGCTGGTGGGAATGCAAGCTTGTACAACCACTTTGGAAATCAATATGGCGATTTCTTAGAAAATTGGGAATCCATCTCCCCCAAGATCCAGCTATACCACTCTTGGGCATATACCCAAGGAATGCTCAACCACACCACAAGAGCACTTGTTCAGCTATGTTCATATCAGCGTTGTTTGTAATAGCCAGAACATGGAAACAACCTAGATGCCCTTCAACTGAAGAATGGATAAACAAAATGTGGTACATATACACAATGGAATACTACTCAGCAGAGAAAAACAATGACATCATGAGGTTTGCAGACAAATGGATGGATCTAGAAAAAATCATCCTGAGTGAGGTATCCCAGACTCAGAAAGACAAACATGGGAGTGTCTTTAATTTACAGGGAAATAAATAAGACGTCAAAACATTATACTTTCTGGCCATTTTTCATTTTGTTGTCCTCATTACCCATGAGTATATTAGGTCTAATAGGCAGCAGTTTTCTTTAAAAATGAAATCATTTTTCAGCTCTATCATTAAGAGAACCCACTCATTTAAACTGAGAACAGCAGCTTGCAATTAGAGATGAAATATTCACTGTGTTGGGGCCTAATTTCATGTACTCACCGTGGCTAGTAGAAGAAATGAAAGGAGAAACTAAAACTGTGTATAATAGGCAATTGTGAGAAGACACAAATCATTAATTAATACCAAAAAGGATGTCAAGTAAATGGCACCAATCAGAACATTAAAAATGTGAGTAAATGAATAAATATTTATTTAAGTGGGAACTTTTCAGGTCCTAGACAGCAGTGCAAGGCACAGGTATGCAGATTTCATAGTTATGAATTTAAAAGGTTTTCACTTTGGTCTATTTTCATTGGAAACTAAGTAATCAGGATCTAAAACTTTACACTAATTTGATATCACTTACATAAAACAATGTAGAATTTAAAATTGGAAAAATATAAATCATGAACACTTCAGGAAAGGAAAATAGAAATTAGTTTCACACACACAAAATGGCCTTCAGTTAGAAGTTGAATAAATGCAACAGGAGAGGGGAAGCTGAGGGGTTACTTGTTATAATTCCAGAGGGTGCTGAGAAGAAAATGACTCGAAAGTTTTCGTCTGGGTGTTATTATCTATTGTGGAACCATTAAATTCTCTTTCTGAAACTGGATAAGAATTGAGAAAAGCCCATGATCCAAGTATTTAGGTAATGATACTGTGAAAATAGGATGTAAATCCATTATGATGCTATGTTTGACAATTTTAAAACCACTTTCTAAGTCTGCCCCAACCAGTGATACAATGACGGCTATTTACATGATCACTGGACAATATGTATGTAACCAAGGTGTATTCCTATGGCTTTATATCTGTTCCCTCTATGCTACTGATTCCTTTTCCTCTTCTGAATCAGATTTCCACAGAGAAAATATCAGTTTTAACATTCAGGCCTTTCCACTTCAGTTCCTCAAAGTTTGCTTTTACTGGGCTCCATTCTGTATGTACAGTTTTCTTGCTAACCTCTTCTTTTATACAGTTGTAACAGGGATCTTAAAAGTTCTTATTAATAAAAACAAACCTGGAGCCAGGTATTGGGGTGAACGCTGAAAGATCAGAGAGACAGAGCCACCCACAGCTAACCTCACCAATTCCTCAGCTGATCTCGTTTCCTCAAACTGGAAGCCTCTGTGTCCTCATCCAAATGGCTCTCAGCTGAACTGCTGCTCAAAAGCCTAAAAGATTAACCAGACTCTAGTTCCTGGTCCTCACACCTTACATACTTTTCTGCTTCCTGCTGTCACTTCCTGGGATTAAAAGTGTATGTCACCATGCCTGGCTGTTTCCAGTGTGGCTTTGAACTCACAGAGATCCAAATGGATCTCTGCCTCCTGAATGCTAGGATTAAAGGTATGATTGCCACCATTTTCTGGCCTCTATACCTAGTGGCTATTCTGTTCTCTGACCCCAGATAAGTTTATTAATGTTCACAATATATTGGGGAAACACAATATCACCATATTTTCATTTTTTGTCTAAAATTTAAAAAGAGCTTATAACTAATACAAGAAAAACTATATCCAATAAGTATATAAAATATACACAGTCAAGAATTGCATTAACAATGTCGATTCCATTAACATTTGACAGATTCAGACAAAAAGCTCTATTATATACATTAACAAAGTCCAGCCCATTAACATTTGACAAATTCAGAGAAAAAATTTCATTACTTATCCTATTTAAAACAAGTAGTCCCTTTGTAAAAGTTGATTCAATAACCTCACTTTTTAATCTTATCATAGATGTAGCACAAATTGTTAGAGGGTCTTATTAATAAAATCAAACCTGAAGCCAGGTATTGGAATTAAAGCTGGAAGTTCAAAGAAGCAGAACAAGACAAAGCCACCTCACCTCACCTCACCAGTTCCTCAGCTGAGCCTGTTTCCTCAGACTGGAAGCCTCTGAGTCCTCATCCGAATGGATCTCAGCTGAACTGCTGCTCAAAAGCCTAAAAGCTTCCCTAGACTCTAGTTCCTGATTCTCACACCTTATATACTTTTCTGAGTGCTAAGATTAAAAGTGCGTGTGCCACCATTTTATGGCCTCTATATCTAGTGGCTGTTCTGTTCTCTGACCCCAGATAAGTTTATTAGAGCGCACAATATATTGGGGAACACAATATCACCACATACAGGTGCTCTCAAAATTCAATGCCCACTATCCTTTAATTTGCAAGACTTCATATATGCTTAAATTTAAGCATATTTAGGAAAAAATACTCAAAGAATATTAACCATGTCTTACCTGCAGTAGAATCAATCCTTGTTGCTCACTTATAACAGTTTTCTCCTCTGAGGTTCTAGTTAATGACATATGCCACAGTCAACTGTCACAATTAGAATGTTTTGTTGTATGTGGTTATTTGAGGTTTATATTATCTGAGATATGAAATATTGTATTTGTGCGGTCAGTCTGCACTTTATTTCTCTCCAAATTTAAAATGTCTTAAGCAATTGAATACTTTCTTATAATTGAACAGTTTTGTCTGATGTTATCCATTACAAATACTGTTTATCATCTTGCATAGTCTGTTGTTAGTGATCAAGAAACGTTCTTGGAATTGAATTTAACAAACAATATAATGTTTAGTGTTCTAATATTAACTAGGATAGAAATCATTGAATTATCTTGTTTTACTGCTACAAGTATAGATAAAATCTTGCCTATGGAGCAGTTTTTTTTTCCCGTAGAAACATTAAGATCATGACACAAAAATGCTGTGCCCACATGAGGCATAAACCTATAATTACAGCCTGGCAGTGGTGTTGCATGCCTTTAATCCCAGCACTCAGGAGACAGAGCCAGGTGGATCTCTATGAGTTCAAGGCCAGACTGGGCTACAGAATGAGTTCCAGAAAAGGCATAAAGCTACACAGAAAAACCCTGTCTCTAAAAACAAAAAACAACAACAACAAAAATCTATAATTACATTGAAAATGGGTACCCAGTAAGAAAACAGATTTCAGTAGTTAAAGGAGAATTCTTTAAACAATATTACAGCTCTCCTGAAAAATAAATCCTTAGTAACAAAACATTTTACTAATGTGGATTTGAATAACAGAACTTCAAAATAGTGATCAGTATGAATGAGAACACCTGCTTGTATCATTTAGTACATGAACTGAAACACAACACAGCAGTCTTCCTTATTAGAACACGAAATGCAAAGCAAAATGATCACACTGTATCTGATTGTCAAAACTTCTATACCCAGCATAACTTTTAACCATCAAACAACTATCACAACTCTGAGGAACACCAAGTAAAATAACACATAAAGGCAGAAGAAAAACACATTGAAATTAGAAGACATGAGTGTAAATTTAGGACACACAAACACACAATTCCACTGACTGATTTTTGTGTAAAATGTTACACGGGCAAAGTTACAGGTGGCTGTGCCTCCACTGTATAAAGCCTTTGAAGATTAATAGTGATATCTACACAGAAGTTTCCTGCAACTTAGCTTTATTGATTCTTCTTTGTTTTCAGTGGTTGTTATTGAATTGCATGTGGTTTGCTGAAAATGGACTAAAAGTGATTTCACAAGATCCGTATATTATTCCCAGCCATAGTCCCAAAATAGCCTGGCTCTAGATCTAATTTAGGAAGCATAAAATTGACTTCTGAGAGGATAGTTAATGATCTTGTGCCTCTGCGAATGTCCAATTTATAAGCTGTTCACTGAGCAAATGAGATATGTGTGTTTTTTTTTTCTCAAATATTTGTAACCTGGAAGCTTGACCAATTCTGTTTGGACCATTTCATATTAGTTTTTGGTATTGGTATAGCAAGGGATACAGAAATGATGAAATTGATTCTCATTCATATTCATAGTTTTAAATTCACTTAACTTTAATAGTTCAGACAGTCCTTTTGAAATCAAGTACATAGTGGCAATTGCTCTTGCAAAACATGGGAAAAAAAAGCTATTATTCTAAGATAGAAATGATCAAAATGATACTGATGTTTACAGAAGATTTTTAATATTAAATACTAATGCTACTATATATTTGATTGAAAATTATAATAATTATTTTCAGAGAACTTTGTAAAAAGGGAGGCATAATTTTAATTAATTTAAATTTTGCACAAGGGATTCTTAAGACTTTAAAACAAACAGCTATTTTAACTGAGACATCATATCCATTTTTATAAGTATTAATTAATTAATACTTGATTCTGTGTCTATATCACTATAACAGCATAGTCCATTATTATTAAAATGGTTGTTTTTGTTACCATTTGTATATCATATGTATGGTCATAAACAGTTCTCTGTCATTTGTCTATGTCAGAGGTTTCCACTCTCCCAGGATAAGTGACAATGCTAAGAAACATTTTGATTATCACAAGGGATGGGAATTATTCAAATGGAATCAGTGGATATATTTGATAGACACAGATGAACATTTCACAAAACACAGAACAGTTTCTAATATTGAAGAAATTTCTATTTTAAATGAATTGCTGGGCACTCAGTGAGAAACCTTGCTATACACCATTCTTTACTCAATCACAATAGCTTCCTCCTATTCTAGTACTTCTGATTTCTTTTATGAAGCTGCCAGCCTGCTCACACTGCTCTTCCCCACTGCTTTCAATATTGCATAACTTTCCAGGTCAAAGGAGTGCCAGTGGGTAGCCTAGAGTCCCTTCTCCACTACAGTGACGATGCATTTACGGTTGACATGGGGTGATTGTCCAGCTATCTGAAATGTCTTAGAACTCAGCCTTAGGAATAGACACCAAAATGACTTTTTACCTTCCTGGAAACTTCCAATTTTGAAACTTTTAGAAAACTTTGGATTTGGTGGCAAACAAATTAATACATGATGAATAACATGTAAGAAGCCATAGGAGTCTTATAAAACATTAAAACTTTATTTTCAGTAAGTTATACTAGTTGTAATTAAGCCATGACCAAGGAACCAATAAAGGATTGCAATATATATTTCTTACATGTAATGTAAAAACACACTGAAGTGTCAAGTAAATTCATATTTAAGCCTTTGAGTTAAAACTATGTATTTAATAGATTTAAAAAGAACAGAATTACTTACCATGAACAACCTTCATTCAGTACATTAAGATTTAAAGTGTGAGTAATCACTGTTACTCTCACTTTTGCAATGAGTTACTTAATCACTATTGTTAGCTAGCACTGTATTTGTACATAGAAAACATCAAGTGCTACATATTTCTATTATTATAACTACATCTACAGTTATATTAGGACCAAGAGATATGTATTTGGTATTATTTGTCCCACACAGTTGCTTGTAGAATATTAATATGCTACTGCTGTCTTTCCAATTTATCATAATATTAGATATTTCTGTATGCTAAGTATATAACCAAGGATACCCTTGTCTTTTCTCAAATGTTACTCATGGATAAGTCTTCCATTTATTTACAGTTCAGTTTTGGGTTCCTCTTTCTTCTGCAACTCATTACCAGCCAATACCATCCCTTGAGCGTTCACGGAGATATTCCATCATAACATTTAGGAAAGCTTTCCAAGCCTTTCTCATTACCAAAGCCCCTTTGATTACTTTCACAGAGTCAAGAACTATTGTGGTCAAATTTCTGAGTTATCTCCTCCAAATAATATCATTTCCACACTATCATTTCACTGATTTGTAAGTGCTTATGACTGAAGGCCTAGTTACAATGAATAGTGTAACCTTTACATGGATATCAATAAATAATAGAAAACTGTAACCTTTTCTGCCACCTTAGATATTCTAGTCTAGTTTAAGAGATAATAATCAATTATTTATAATTTTTACTATGGTTATTTTATAGAAATATACTAGTATTGTTCCTTATCTGACTTGTGTCAACAGCACACTCTTGGATTAAGATAAATTATCGTTCTACGTACGTAAATGCTGTGAGATGTCATTCTGTATGCTGTGAATATGTGTTGCTCTGATTGGTTGATAAGTAAAACACTGATTGGCCAGTAGCCAGGCAGGAAGTATAGGCATGGCGAGCAGATGAGAATTCTGGGAAGGGGAAGGGCTGAGTCAGGAGTCACTAGCCAGACACAGAGGAAGCAGGATGACAAGGCAGAACTGAGAAAAGGTACCAAGCCATGTGGCTAAACAAAGATAAGAAGTATGGGATAATTTAAGTGTAAGTAATAAGTAATAAGCCTGAGCTAATGGCCAAGCAGTTGTAATTAATATAAGCTCCTGAGTGATTATTCTATAAGTGGGCCATGGGACTGCAGGGGCCTGGCAGGACTCGAGAAACATCTGACTACATATAAACAATTGAACTTTGCTGAAACTGATCCAGTTTAGAATAGTTTAAATAGATCAAACATCAAATGCCCCTTTGCTATGTCACAAACATTTATAGTGGCACATGTTTCTCCTAATAATGTATCTCATTATGATTTACATGTTGTGTTTCAATTTTATTTAACACACATTTACATCTACTATTAACTTCTGAAATAAAACCTGAACTGGATGTGTGTTCCTTTCTTCATGTGCTGTGGTTCTTCAGACATCAGTCTATCAGTGATCAATGCTAACCTGACTAATGGATTAGGACTTTATCATGTTTAATCCTTAAAATATCATCACTGCCTGGCCTTCTTTTCTTCAGTTTATAATTCTTTCTCTTTGTTAAATACTTCTATCATTGCTGTGCACAAACTATGAGACAAAGGTACTGAAGCATGGAATGGTTTGCATTGGATTGTGGTTTGAGGTGATAAGAGTCCATAAAATCCTACCTGGCATGGAATGCTGTCATGAGTGGGAGATGAGTGTTACATTGTGACTTCACTCAGGAAGCAGAGAGACATGAATGCTGATGGTGAGCTCATTTACTTTTTCCTAACCTTTCAGTCTAGAGTTCCAGCCCAGGGGAAGACTTATTTCCATTTTCAGTGTATCTATTCCCATCCTCAGTCAACTTCTTTCAACATCATCAAAATTTACCCTGAGTTGTGTCTCTTGGTGACTCTAAACCAGTCAAATTGAAAAATAAAGTTAATTGTCATGCACTGGAACTATAAAGTTCTGAAGGAGATAATTTCTGAAGGAGATGCTTTCACATATATTCAGTCCTTCCCTTCATAGTTGTTCTTTAAGCTATGGAAGTCTTATTCTTATTCTGTTCTGCCATAGTCCTGCTTATTCTAAAATAAGTCATTCATTGACATGTTGTTAAATTCTATGGAAGTCAAATGAAGCCATTACTGCAGAAGGGTCAACTATTTTTCTATATTTTTGAACTACTTTCTATCTTAAATTTAGTTTCTCTACATATGTGTTGGGTTTGTGCCTACGCTTCTCTATCATTCATTTTAAAAACTTCTTCCCATCCCTCCTCTGTCCCTGTATTTCTATTGTTCTATTAACTTATGTTCCATAGAAAATGTTAAATTGCTTACAACATACTGACATCCTGCAAGTATCTAACCATATAACGTTATCATTATCAATAGAAGTGAGAGAGGAAAATTAATGATTATGAAAAATAAATATACCTTTATCAATAGAGGAGGATGTATAGAGCTTATGAAAACTAAAGACTTACGAAAATGTAATACAAAAACATACTATTCTGTAAGCTAACTAGAAAATAAAATTAAAATGTATTTTGAGCAATAATATCCACATTGGTAGATAATGTTATTCCCTGAAGCCATAGTTCATAGAAATAAACTAATGTTAGTTCCACCATTAGGATGTGTATTTCCCTCTGAATTTTTTTAAGAATATTTTTATTCATTTTGCATACCAATCACAGATCCCCCTCTCATCCCTCATTCTGCTCCTCCCAACCCCCCCAGCCCCCGACCCACCCTCCATCCCCTCTGCCAAAAGGGAAAGGGCTCCTATGAAGAGTCAGCAAAGCCTGGTACATTCAGTTGAGGCAGGGCCAAGCCTCTCACCCCTGCACCAAGGCTGAGCAAGGAGTCCCAAGCTAGCTCGTGCACCAGGGATAGATCCTGATCCCACTGCCAGGGCCCACTCAAACAGACCAAGCTACACAACTGTCTCCTGTATGCAGGTGGCCTAGTCCACTCCCATGCAGGTTCAAGAGCTGTCAGTCTGAAGTTCATGAGTTCCTATGAGCTTTGCTAACTTGTCTCTGTAGATTTTCCCATCATGATCTTGACCACCCCTTGCTCATATGATCCTTCTTCCCTCTCTTCGACTGAACTCCCAGAGCTTAGCCTGGTGTGAGGCTGTGGATCTCTGCATCTGCTTCCATCAGTTACTGGATAAAGGCTCTATAATGACAGAGTATTCACCAATCTGATTCCTGGGGTAGGCCAGTTCAGGCACCCTATCCACTATTTCTAGTAGTCTAATCTAGGGTCACCCTTGTATATCCCTGGGAATTTCCCTAGCACCAGGTTTCTCCCTAACCCCATAATGTCTCCATCTATCAAGACAATCTTCATTTCTCTTCCATTTTGTCACCCCCCTACTTTGACCATCTCATTGCTCCATATTATCATCCCAATCCCCTCCTCTCTATTGCCTATTGCACCCCCTCATCCGCAGTTTACTCATAGAGATCTCATCTGTTTCTCCTACCAAAGGCAATCCATGCATCCCTCTTAGGGTCCTCCCTATTTCCTAGCTTCTCTGGAACTGTGGGTTGTAGACTGATTATCTTTTGCTTTACAGCTAGTATCCACTTATGAGTGAATACATACTATGTGTGTCTTTCTGAGTCTGGGTTACCTCACTCAGGACGGTATTTTCTAGTTTCATCTATTTACCTGCAAACCTCATAATGTCATTGTTTTTACAACTGAGTAATACTCTATTGTGAACATGTACTACATTTTCTTTATCCATTCTTCAGTTGAGGGGCATCTAGGTTGTTTCCATGTTCTGGGTATTACGAATAAGGCTGCTATGAATATTGTTGAGCAAGTGACCTTGTGGTATGATTGAGCATCCATTGGATATATGCCCAGGAGTTGTATCATTGGGTCTTGAGGTCAGTTGATTACCAATTTTCTGATAAGTTGCCATACTGATTTATAAAGTGGCTATATAAGTTTGCACTCACACCAACAGTGGAGGAGTGCTTGTTCCCCTTGTTCCACATCCTCTATAACATAAGCTGCAATCAGTGATTTTTTATTTTTATTTTATTTTATTTTATTTTTATTTATTTATTTTTATTTATTTTTATTTTGCAATACAATTCAGTTCTACATATCAGCCATGGATTCCCTTGTTCTCCTCCCTCCGGCCCCCCTAACCTTCCCCCCAGCCCACCCCCCATTCCCACCTCCTCCAGGTCAAAGCCTCCTCCGAGGACTGAGACCAACCTGGTAGACTCAGTCCAGGCAGGTCCTGTCCCCTCCTCCCAGGCCGAGCCAAGGGACCCTGCATAGGCCCCAGGTTTCAAACAGCCAACTCATGCAATGAGCACAGGTCCCAGTCCCACTGCCTGGATGCCTCCCAAACAGATCAAGCCAATCAACTGTCTCACCCATTCAGAGGGCCTGATCCAGTTGGGGACCCCTCAGCCATTGGTTCATAGTTCATGTGTTTCCACCTAGATGCCCTTCAACTTAAGAATGGATAAACAAATGTGGTACATATACACAATGGAATACTACTCAGCAGAGAAAAACAATGACATCATGAGGTTTGCAAGCAAATGGATGGATCTAGAAAAAAATCATTCTGAGTGAGGTAACCCAGACTCAGAAAGAAAAACATGGTATGTACTCACTCATAGGAGGATAGTAGATGTGGAACAAGGATGACTGGACTGCTACTCACATCACCAGGGAGGCTACCTGGAAAACAGGACCCCAAGAAAGACATGGGGATCACCCAATGACGGAGAAATGGAAGAGATCTACATGAACAGCTTGGACATGAGTGGAGGTAATGAAGGGCGAGGGTCAAGGGAAAGAGAGCTTGGGGGAGTGGGAGATCCTAGCTGGATCAACAACAGAGAGGGAGAACAAGGAATAGGAGACCATGGTAAATGAAGACCACATGAGAATAGGAAGAAGCAAAGTGCTAGAGAGGCCCACAGAAATCCACAAAGATACCCCCACAACAGACTGCTGGCAATGGTTGAGAGACAGCCCGAACTGACCTACTCTGGTGATGGGATGGCCAAACACCCTAATTGTCATGCTAGAAACCCCATCCAAAGACTGAGGGAACTGGATGCAGAGATCCATGGCTAGGCCCCGGGTGGATCTCTGGGAATCCAATTAGAGAGAATGAGGAGGGTTTATATGAGCGAGAATTGTTGAGACCAAGGTTGGATAAAGCAATCAGTGTTTTTGATTTTAGCCATTCTGACAGGGTCTTTTTGATTTGCATTTCCCTGATGCTTAAGGGTTTTGAACAATTTCTTAAATGTCTTTTTGCCATTTGAGATTCTTCTGTTGAGAATTCTCTGTTTAGATCTATAGCTTATTTTTTAATTGTATTGTTTGGTATTTTGCTGTCTAGTTTCTTGATTTTTTTTTTAATATATTTTGGCGATCAGTCCTCTGTCATATGTAGGATGGGTGAAGATCTTTTCCCATTCTGTAGGCTGTCATTTAGTAGTCTCCTGTTCCTATGTGTTCCAGACTACATCCTACTTTCTCTTCTGTCAAGTTCAGTGTAACTGGATTTATATTGAGGTCTTTGATCCACTTGGACTTGAGTTTTGTGCATGGTGATAGATATGGATCTATTTGCATTATTCTACCTGTTGATATCCAGTTATGCCAGCACTGTTTGTTGAAGATGCTTTCTCTTTTACACTGTATAAATTTTGGCTTCTTTGTCCAAAAACAGGTGTTCATATGCTGTTGATGATTGATTGATAAATAAAGTACTGATTGGCCAGTAGCCAGGCAGGAAGTATAGGTGGGACAAGGAGAGAGGAGAATTCTGGGAAGTGGAAGGCTGAGGCAGGGAGACGCCACCAGCCATGGTGATGAGAAGCATGATATAAGATACCAGTAAGCCACAAGCCATGTGGCAAGATAAAGATTTATAGAAATTGGTTAATTTAAGGTATAATAACAGATAGCAAGAAGCCTGCCACAGCCATACAGTTTATAAGTAATGTAAGTCTCTGTGTGGATCCAAGTGGCCAGCCACAGGGCCACAGGAGCTGAACAGAGCAGGAAAATTTTTGCTACATTCATAGATGTGTGAATTAATGTCAGGGTCTTCAATTTGATTGTAGTGGTCCACATGTTGGTTTTTATGCCAATACCAAGCTATTTTTATTACTATAGTTTTGTAGTAGAACTTGAAGTCAGAGATGGTGTTGCTTTACTGTAAAGGATTGTTTTATCTATCCTGGGATTTTTTTTTCCATATGAAGTTGAGCACTGTTCTTTTGTCCCTCTGAGTTTATATTCAGGGAAGTCATGAGGCCCCAAAATGATATAACCTCACTCTTGGTATTCCACTAAAATCACAGAAGACTTGGTTGTGTTAAGCAGATTGATTTAGGGGAATAAAAAAACCATCAATGGTCTTATCCAGTTTTGAATCCTGGAGAGTACAAAACCAACCTGGCAAGTAAGACATTAACACTGGAACAAAAAATGCATAACTGTTATAGAGGTAAATTACTGCTCTCTGAATGAATTTATGGTTTGCTTTGTGGCTGGGAATTCATTTTTGTACTTTAAACTAGATCATGTCTTTGGAGGTCATATATTCTTCAAAAGAACCTGCTACAATTGTTTACTAAATTGCCATACCTTCAAATTGCCTTTTAAATATTTTATTAATACCCCTTGAGTAGTAATTTTGTCGACCTTGGTTATAGAAACTTCTTTTTGTCCTGGATGGTGGTTGATATAGAGATTAATAATAGGTCAGGATTTTGAAAATATGTAATTGCTGAGTGGTCAGTCCTAAATGAGACTATATTATGTATATTATCTCCTCTAAGATTTAGGGAACATTGTGAAAGAATGGCCAAAAAGAATACAGGGACAAACAGATGGGAAAAATTGTTGTCTCCTGAACACTGAAGAGCTACTGGCAGTTAATGGTTGTTGGGTAAAGGCTATCATTTTCTTTCTTTGTTTATTTTTTCCAGACCATAAAGAAGGGGTTTTCTTAGAGGGGAGAAAATACAGAAATAGCAAAGCACAGAGAAAAAGATACTCTACAAAGTAGAAGTGAAACTCAGAAAGTAGAAGACTAATATCTCTTGACAATTGACATTTTAAGAGTATTTCAGAGGGTTACTCATCCAATTTAGGGTTTTTCAATTTGAACAAAGACAGAAAGTCCACTTGGTCCAAAAGTTTGAAATAAACACATCCTTTTCTGGTGTTGAATTTGTTCAACCAGTCACAGGCAGGACAAAAAGGCAGCCAGGCATTTGTCCTACGTGGAAGGGTAAGGAAGAAGCCAGCCATCATGGAAGTTCACTATTATCTTTTTATAGGCCCTCTCCTATTAAGGAGTTCATGTATCTCCAGGTCTCTCATTTCCTTCAAATGGGGATCATCCTAACTGTTATTAGGGATTTGGGGGAACGGATAGATCTAATTGCTTCCTGGCAAGCAAAAACTGTGAAGTAAAGGGGTTGCTAGTTAAAATGTCTCTAAGAAAGGTCTACAGTAAAATTAACAGATGGCAAAGATCATCAAATGACTTTCATTTTCTTCAGTGTTCTAACTGATGGTACATTGTCTGCACAAAAACCCCAACCCATAGTCATGCAAATAAATCCAATTAAACTCAGAGTGTGTCACATACAAAAGTTAAAGATATCAGAGTCAGAATGAGACTTATTGGGGAAAGGATTTCAGCAGCAATAGAAGAAAATACAATCCATATATCCCTCTTTGGGTCTTCCTTGAGTGAACTGGGGGTTAGGAGTGGCAATGGAGGGTAGGGGATGGAGGATGAGAACATAAGGGAATGGAATGGTCGAGCTGGAACAGGGTTGTATTGGGAAAGCAATGAGAGAGATACCATGATGGAGGAAGATATCATGAGGATAGAGAGAAACCCAGTGCTGGGGAAGTTGCCAGGAACCCCAAGGATGACCCCAGCTTGGACTATAAGAAATAGTGGAGAGCTCCAGGAGACCAGTAGGAAAGAGAGAAGAGGGATTCTATGAGCAAGTGCATCAGGTCATGATGGGGAAACATTCAGGGAAGACCAATCCAAACTAGTGGGAACTCATGAAAGTTGGATCAATGGCTGTGGAACCTCCATGAGACTGGACTAGGCCCTCTGCATGGCAAGACAATTGTGTAGCTTAATTTGCTTGGGGGGCCCCCCTGGTGGTAGAATCAGAATCAATGCCTGGTGCATGAGGGGGCTTTTTGGAGCCCACTACCTATGATGGGACACCTGTGGCAGCCTTGAGGCAGGGGAAAGGGCTTGGACTTGCCTGTACTGGATGTGCCTCCCCATGGGAGGCCTTGCCTTCTTGTGTGGGGGGTTGGAGGGGTGGGTTGGTGGGTGAGGCTGGGGGCATGGGAGGAGAAAAGGGGGGTGTAGCATGAATCTTAAAAGTTCTTATTGATAAAAACAAACCCAGGAGCCCCAAAGCCAGGTATTGGGGTGAATGCTGAAAGATCAGAGAAGCAGAATAAGCCACAGCTTCCTCACCTTGCCAGTTTCTCAGCTAATCCTTTTTCCTCAGACGGAAGCCTCTGAGTCCTTATCCAAATGAATCTCAGCCGAAGTGCTGCTCAAAAGCCTAAAAGCTTAACCAGCTCTAGTTCCTGGCTTCATGCCTTCTTTACCTTTCTGCTTTCTGCCATCACTTCCTGGGATTAAATGTGTGAGTCACCATGTGTGACTGTTTCCAGTGTGGCTTTGAACTCAGAGATCCAGATGGATTTCTCCCTCCAAGTGATAGGATTAAAGATGTGAGTGCTACCATTTTCTGGCCTCTATGTCTGTCTAGTGACTGTTCTGTTCTCTGATCCCAGATAAATTTATTAGGGTGCACAATGTTTAGGGGAACACAATATCACCACTTTCCCCCTCTTTTTGTCTAAAATTTAAAAAGCTTATAACTAATACAAAAAACTATATCCAATAAGTATATTATATATATTATATATATATATATATATATATATATAGAGAGAGAGAGAGAGAGAGAGAGAGAGTCAAGAATTACATTAACAATATCTAGTCCATTAACATTTGACAGATTCAGACAAAAGACTCCATTATATATATTAACAATGCCCAGTCCAGTAACATTTGATAAACTCAGACAAAAAAAATTTCATTACTTATCCTATTTAAAACAAATAGTTCCTTTTTAAAAGTAGATTCAGTAATTGACCTTTTTATCTTATCACATCCATATTCTCTTTTTTCTTTTCATAGTAGATTCAAAAATATACCTTTTGTCATTTTTATATCTTCCCCTTTTCCTTTTTAGAGTAGATTCAATGATCCACCAATTTATCCTATTATTTCTTTATCTTTTTCCTCAGAGTAGATTCAATGATCTACCTCATATCTATATTCTCTTTTTTCTTTTGTAAACATAAACTCTGACTCTAATCTCCTTGTTCAGCTTTTGTCCTGACCATTAACAATTAACAACTTGTAACCAACCATCATAAACAATGACAATATCCATAAATTATTAAACAACCAAAAACCTCCAATCCCAACTCTTGGGAATGTGGGAGTCATTTTCTTAAAATTACTTCCTGCTTTCTGGGGGTGAAGGCATCTTTAGGGAATCCTGAAAAGAAAATTTTTGGGTTAATTGTCAAGTCATAAGAGAGTTACCTGTAAAAAAACAAAAAACAAAAAACATGAGTTGGCTGTTTGAAACCTGGGGCCTATGCAGGGTCGCTTGGCTCGGCCTGGAAGGAGGGGACTGGACCTGCCTGGACTGAGTCTACCAGGTTGATCTCAGTCCTCAAGGGAGGCTTTGCCCTGGAGGAAGTGAGAATAGGGGGTGTGGGCTGGGGGGAAGGGGAGGGGAGTGGGAGGGGGGAGAACAAGGGAATCCATGGCTGATATATAGAACTGAACTGTATTGCAAAATAAAAGAAAGAAAGAAAGAAAGAAAGAAAGAAAGAAAGAAAGAAAGAAAGAAAGAAAGAAAGAAAGAAAGAAATAGAGAGTTAACTGTATCATTTGTCCAGTCTGCATAATGGGAAAGTGCAGGGCTTGTCTCAAGTCCATGTTCGAGTAGTCTATGAATCTGGATCATCTCAGCTAGCCATCTTGAAACTGTCCTGAAGAGTTTGTAGTCCAAGTCCAAAGCAGATCTTTCCATGGAGTTAATCAGCTTAATAGCTTTACCATAGTCCATGTGGTATCATCTTTTTGGGGTCCCGTCATCTTTTGAAGATTTGAAAGTTGCTGTTAGGTGTGGTCATGGTTCTGTGTGGATTTTTTCACAGTCTGATAAATATCTGTCTCTTGGAACCATGAACATTCTTCCCTAGATGAAAAAATCTTCACAGCAATTTTGCCCCACCATTTGTCTTATCAAACTTTTCCAAACTGAACTTTGCCAATACTTTCTTGTAACACAATGATCCTGGAAATTCTTCTCTGAACAAGCAGCAGTAAACCCTTTGTCCCAGGTATCACCAACACAAAGAGAAGCAGCCAGCAACTGGAAACAGCAGCCACTGCCTCCATGGTTCCACCACCACTGCTTGTGGCTCAGCCCTGGCCACAGCTTCTTCTTAGCAAGCCTCCCAGGCTGGCCTCAAACTGGGGATCCTCCTGCTCTGCCTCCCTTAGTAAATCCAACCAGTGTGCCACCACAACCAGCAACAGGTAACTCGGGTTTGAGCTGGGGCCCACTAGGCCACAGGTAAGTAGCTTTTTTCTCAAATTCATACCACGAACGTTGGGCATCAGATGTAGCATGAACCTTAAAAGTTCTTATTGATAAAAACAAACCCAGGAGCCCCAAAGCTAGGTATTGGGATGAATGCTGAAAGATAAAAGAAGCAGACAAGCCACAGTTTCCTCACCTAGACAGTTTCTCAGCTGATCCTATTTCCTCAGACTGGAAGCCTCTGAGTCCTCATCCAAATGAATCTCAGCCGAAGTGCTGCTCAAAAGCCTAATGAATATAGTATATGAATCTGTATAAATTTTCTCTCTTGTTACCACATATCACCTCTCAGTGTTTTCTGGTTATTGAAACACTGTCTTAACTTCTGTTTCAAGATTGCAGTATTGATTCTGCCAAGATAGATTTTACTACATTAAAGAAGCAATTTAAGAATAAAATGAGTATTATACCTTCCTGTGTTATTCTTCAAATAATTTCTGGTGTATAGCAAATAAAATCTTATAAATACAAGTCTGTATATAGTTAAGTCTGCTCACTTCATATAGCTCATTTTTTTTTTGTCTTCTACTCCCTGACAAAATTTGGTCAAGTTAAATTCCATTCAGGTTTTCTATGCTCCATTCTCTATATTTCTAGTTCTGTAAACATTCCAACATTAATTTCTGCTATATACTTAACTGCATTTTTTTTCAGCATAGGCCTTTTTGACTATCCTATCTAAATACTCTCCTACTCAATACATTTAGAGATACTTTCCCTGTTTCCTTCACAGCATCTAAGTGTCATACCATCTGGTACATTTACATATTTATTTTTATGCTTAATTATTTCCTTCTATATGTATTTATCACATTAACTATAAGTTCCAGGAACGACGAATTCGATCTATTTCCTTACCCTCGATAAAGGCCCCACTATATAGTTAGTATCTGTTCTAAAATTTAACACACACACACACACACACACATACACACACACACACTCACACACACACTCATACATTATAATAAAATACACATTATGATATATCAGGTTTTGAAAACTTAATCAGGTCTGGTAGAACAACTTTAATGACAATAACAGGATTAGGAATCATTGTGGTAGCAAATTAAATCTTTTTCCCTGACTCAGAAAACATGCGCCATCGTCACTTTTTTCATCATCTTATTCTGCCAGATAAGTAGGGATGTTTTCTTACCTCTTTGAGATTCTATTTTTCATTACTAATAGAGTCTGCATGCTAATAATACTCTTCTGACTCATGACAAGTAAAATGAAAACTAATTAGCTCTACCATGATAATTTTTCAATATACTTAGTGTATCATAACTACACAGCTAGTAATATCACCTTTTATAGATAAGCAAATGTAATGAGAGGTGAAGTTATTTAATCTAGATAAGCATGTAATACAGTAACAGTAAAGTTTAAATGAGCATAAATACTTCTGGACTGACTTAGTTATCATTAAAGTGTACTTGATATTTGATTTTAGGTTTCCAAAAGTAATATTTTACTTTGAATCAAGAAATACATAATTCTAAGCATATCATATTAGAATATTAAAAAGTCAAGAGCTTTTTCATGTAAAACTGAGTTAAAACCTTACAAGATTCATAGATCAGTTACTCACTGTTAAACCTTCATATTCTCCCATGATATAGAATATTTTAGATTATTTTATAAAGATATATTTTTACTTATTTGAAAGTTTTGGTGTTAGTTTATGGAAAGTTATTAATGAATTAATGTTTCGGTCTTAAATAAGAGTAAAGAGATAAAGAGAAAATTAATTAAATAGTCATCTCTAGATTAAATCTCCCTTTGGTATGAGATCTACATGCTGTGATAAAATATAAGTAAAAGACAGACATGTTATCACTTATCAAGGTTCAATATTTTATCTTCTCACATCACTTTTCCTCAATTTCTAAGCTTCCTGAGAGCTACTAGCACTGCATGGGATACAATCTTCTGAGAATGTGTCATAGTAGTAGTCACAAATAGATAGACACATTACTGGTGAGAGTAGGAAATATCATTTTTTCCAAGCACTAACTGAAATATTTCCAATCTAACACTGAGCCTACTCTAAAGTAAGAATAACACTGATAAATTGTTATTTGAAATGTTTTCATGAACAAATGCAAAATATTTAAAAAATGAATTGATAAAGTAGACATATTTGTTTCTAATAACTGTCTGGTCTGAATTTCCAATCTTGTTTTCTGTCAACTCATTCTTCTCATCATATGCAATTTCAAAATCATCTCAATTATTCTGGGCTTCGTGTTGCAGGTTTCTACTACTAGGTATTTATGAGGATAAGGCAGAATGGTAACAATATAAAGGTTGGTATGAGTACATAGTAAGTTCAGGGACAGCAGGGCATTTTAGAATATGTCTTCAAATATAAAGTAAAAGAGATCTGTGGATCAATCCAAGAGATAGAGCATTTGCTTTATATGCATATAAGAGACTTTCAGTTCAATCCCCATTATTACCCTATCCTGTGCTAAAACCTCATCCAAAATATGTCGTTTCCAGTATATATTTTCTCCTCTTACCCATGTGGTTAGATTAAATTTCAGAAAAGAACCTTCCAAAGTTCTAAAAGCAGAGTTAGGTGCTTTTTTTTGTACAAAGGCAAGTATTCTCTTTTGCTAAAGTCAGTATCAGAACAATGCCATTGTAGTATTTGATGCTAGATACCATATTCTTCAGTTTTAGAAGATGCTCAAATGAAAAGCATGTCAAAATTCCTTAGTCTCACACATTATTGTGAAACCCTGGATTCCTACAAACCTCCATTTCTTAGCCTATGAAAATAGAAGACAATGAATAGAGCAGGGAGTGGGTTGGATTATATCAGTTCTAAGAATTCTCAGTGTCTGCTTTACTATTGTAAACATCAGTATCCCCTTGAGATTAAAAATTTCTCAACTCTAAAGTCAACAAAAATCATAATGTAATAATTCATGACTGTGTAACAAAAGGTTTCCAAATTTGGGCCTCTGTCTAAGAATTTTTTTTAACTGTTGTAAACTATAATTAAAAACATTTGGCAATTAAATCATTGTTGTGAAATTAACAGAGATTTCATTTAAAAGCCACTCGTTATTTACTAGGAAGAAAAGAAAATAGATAAGCCAAGCCAAGATTGTCAAAGAAATGTTCAATATCCAGACACTAGCATACAATATACATAAAAGGCCTATAGTGAGCACTAAGTCAGAGCTTTTTATCATGTAAGTGTTTGTTATTGAAATTCTCTATTTATTTAATAAATTTCAGCTGCTTAAAATAAAAAGCTTTATAAATCAGTAGAATGGTAAGATGGCTGTTCTTAGTTGTCAACTTGACTACATCTGGAATTAACTAAAACCCCCAAATTGGAGAGGCACACCTGTCAGGGATTTTTGCTTCATTTGAGGTAAGAGAATTCACTTCTAGTCCATATCTTTTAGAGGAAAGATATACCTTTAATCCAGATCTTTTGAGATGTGAAGACTCACCTCTAATCTGGGCCACACCTTCTGGAACCTCATATAAGAGCAAAAAAGAAGGAAGCTTCTATCTTTGTCTGCATCCTCTCACCTTACTTGCAAGTCCATTCTTTCCTGGTATTGGAGCCTACTTCTTCATGATTCTAGTATATACTGAAGACCAGCTGTGGACTGAACAACTACTGGATTCTTGATCCTTCCATTCATAGTCATTCATTGTTGGATTAGCTGGACCACAGCCTGTAAGTCACTCTAATAAATCATTAATCCATTTTCTCTATAAACAGATGCATTCTATAAATTCTGTTACTCTAGAGAACTCTTACTAATATATTTGACTTCTTTATCTTCTTCTTCTTTGCCCTCTTTTTTTTCCAAAAAAATTATCAAAACCTTAATGCAGATATATGTGAAATGTATCAATTACATTTTTAATGAAATGACATAAGCATAAAAATAAATAATGAGTAAATACATGTATTTTTGACTTTCTAAACTAACCACAGGGTTTTTTTTTAATTTGCTTCTGCATAATACACTATCTAGTTCTTTATTTGTATTATATTGTCTCTTTTTGTATTTCTGTGTATTGCTTCATGAATTATACTTTCATTTCTTAAGATGTTGTATAGATCAGCTAGAAACTAGTCACTAATCGAAACCACACCAATTATTTTAGCAGAAGGAACTTCACAAGGTCACTAACCAGATACTGGTTATCTAGGATGTCTATGAGGTATTACAGAGTTAAAACTTGCACAGCACGGCCACAACTCATTTGTCTAAGAAAATAAATGAATGTATATGGGATTTCAAATTAAGAAGCAGCCCCATGGAGCTGAGACTCACATTTCTGAGAAGAGAGATATATCCAACAATACCTGGAATGGAAGACACATAATCACACTGTTTCTGATGATGTGAGTAAGCCAGAGACAGAAACAAAACAAAACAACAACAAACAAACAAACAACAAAATATTTCCCTTATATTAACTGTCACTGACAGAGGAGAATGCTGTGGATATCGCTATATGTAAATAAACTCTGATTGGCCAATAGCCAGACAGGAAGTATAGGTGGGACTAACAGAGAAGAGAGTTGAGGGAACAGGAAGGGAAGAGAGAGACTGCCTGGAGCCGCCGCCAGGAGAAGGAAGATGTAAGGTACCAGTAAGCCATGAGCCATGTGGCAAAGTAAAGATTAATAGAAATGGGCTAAATATAAGAGTAAGAGCTAGACAGTGACAGGCCTGAGCTAATGGCCAAGCAGTTTAAATAATGTAAGAGTTTGTGTGTTTATTTTATAAGTGGGCTCTGGGACTGGCGGGACTTGGTGGCAGGAGCTGGAGAGAAATTCTCCAGCTACAAATGGCGCCCAACGTGGGGCAAGAGTTTCCACCTAAAAACTTAGAAAAAAGATTCTAAAACGGACCTAAAAACAGCTTCCTAATTGTCTCTCTCAAATGAGCGGCAGCTGCCGGTTTGAGCTACTGGCGGGTTCCTAGCGTGCACTCTCGACCTGCAGTATGGTGGGAATGAGGCCTCTGCAAGTAGCACATTAAACTGTGTGGTGGATTTAGCCTTTGCTAGTACAAAACAAAAAAAAAGGTTTCTGGGCTACACGCTACTTTGGTAAAAGTGTAGACCCACTATTTCTGAGAGTTAAGGCTCCCAGAGCTGGCAGAAAGCGGACCACCGCCATGTTGGGAAGCTGAAGTGGGCAGAGCCAGCAGCCACTGTGCCATTTCAGGCTTAGAAGGCTGCAGTTTAAAAGAAATAGGCTCAAGCTAATATAAAAAAATAAGCCACGTAAAGATGACTACCACACAGAGAATCTGGATTATGTTCTCTTTGATATTCGTAACTGCAGAAAAACATTTGATTGTAAAGCTGTTGAGTTATGCCAAAATGTATATTTTAAAGGTACCTTGACTTCAAAATTTGGATATAAGGATATGTTGCTTTGGAAAAGAGTCTCTGCTCTTGTTTCCACAGAAAGCCAGAGACTATGGATTTGTTCCAGATTAAGATACATCAGGTTTGACCAGCCAAGACCCCCTGAAAGGTCTCCAATGACACCATGGCCCAGATGATTCAACATCCAGAATGGTTTCAAGTCAACTGGCTCAGATATACAGCCTCACAGACTACTCCATGATCCTAAAATTTTCTTTCTGTCTCCAGAAGGTACAGCGCCCCCCTCCAGCAGGAAGTAGTAAGAGAAGCTACGCCCAAATTCCCAAATATACCAAGCTGGCTTTAGAGATGGAATTGGCTCACTCCCCCTCTAAACCCAGACATATTGCTCAAAAAAAAAAAAATGGTTAAGAGATTCTTGTGTCCCAAATCAGAAGAGCCCTCTGGTGTGGGACAGAGAAAAAACAATATTTTTATTTAAATCAGGTTGATTATAAATACAATCTCTTTCTAAAACAAAAAGGGGGATAGTTTAGATATGATAGGATGAAAGGGTAGATTAATGAACCTACTTTTAAAGAGTAACAACTTGTTTAAAATGTTTTACATTGCTATAGATTTTAGTTTATTGATACAAATTTAAACTTAATTTTGTTATACTGTATATATATTTCTATTCTTGTTTGAGGTATTATGTTTATGTAACTCATTTAAAATTATAATGGATAATTAAAAAATAGATTAATAATTAGTCATCTATGATAATAATATTTGTAGCCATGTTAGTTAAGTCTTCTAGGTATACATAGATATATTTCAGATAGATAGGTAGTCTTCAAACACTTCAAAGACCTACAGAATATGGCATTTAAAATGTTTTAAAAGTTTAGACTTTTTGGACAGTGAGACATGTCTGCTCCTGACAGCACCGATTTAATTCAGAGAGGAGGATGGGCATCGAAGACACTCCATATGGAGTTTATCTTCACCTTGACAAAAATAGCCATTTGGGCAAGAAACTGTTCTTGCCTGGACTGCTTGATCAACTGGACATGCAGGACCCATAGAAAGGTGACCACTGAACTTTGCTTGACAAAATGGTCCTTCAGGTTCCTGCTTTGCAGAGAAAACTGCCAGACATTCTACAAGACACAGAAAAAAGTGAATAAGAGACTCTAGGCCTGTGGGCTGAAGACAGATGCCCCAACTTTACAAGAAAACTTTGCAAGACTGTCCAGGCTCAGCTGTCTCTGTCTACCCTGCAAGACTCCCAAAAGTTGCTTGCATCCTTCTCCCATTTCTCAGGCAGTGTTATATCCTTCTGAGGTCTTTGATGTGGTTGAAGTCTAGATACTTACAATTTTCCTTAGTTATAATAAAAGATAAGTTAGATATAAAACCTTAAACTCACAAATAGAAGATAGATAGGATCTCTTCTTTAATATTGTAACTGTAATTCTTGCTTGATAATTATTTTGTTATATGTAATTTTACTATGTTAAAGTTAAAACCTTCCTTTTAAAAAAAAAAGAAAAGGGGAAGTGCTGTGGATATTGCCTGGAGCCGCCGCCAGGAGAAGGAAGATGTAAGGTACCAGTAAGCCATGAGCCATGTGGCAAAGTAAAGATTAATAGAAATGGGCTAAATATAAGAGTAAGAGCTAGACAGTGACAGGCCTGAGCTAATGGCCAAGCAGTTTAAATAATGTAAAAGTTTGTGTGTTTATTTTATAAGTGGGCTCTGGGACTGGCGGGACTTGGTGGCAGGAGCTGGAGAGAAATTCTCCAGCTACAGGAGAACATTATAGATGCCTACATTTTCCTTCTCTAAAACTCAGTACTGGAGTGTCTGAAATTATCTAGCTTTTAATAAAAGAATGCTGTTTACTGAGTTCCAACACCACCATAAACAAAATATTACAAAGCACATTGGAAAAGAAGAGCTGGCATGCAATTTCCTCATCATGTATTCACATGTATTTTAACAATAAAATAACTGGTGATTTTCTTAACAAGAGACAATTTTCCTTTGTACAATCAAAATTATTCTTGAACTCTATTCAAAATTATATATCATCTCCACATTCACGAAGCATACCCAAATATGGGAAAAATGGACCTACAATATACTTCTCGATGTAAGTTTTTATTTCACTCAACTCATGTTGAGTCCCATTTGAATATTTTGTTCCTATAGACTTAATTATTTAACAACCACCAACAAACTCTGTTAAAACGACTATGGGGAAAAAGGGGAACAATGTACTTGCAAATAGATAGACACAGAAATACAGACAAATACAATTAACAAAGCCAATGACAAATATTCATGATTGGTATGTTTTTTTCTCATTCCTGGATTTGGCTGTGAATAAATAGCTAATATGTTCCTACCAATTTCTTGTGTGCTTCTTCTTAGAGAAGCATTTAGCAGGCAGGTCTAAGTATTTTCCAGTAGAAGGACATAAGCTGCATTTTGGAAGATGTTGGACCCCTAGTGTTATTCTTTAACTAGTGTACCATGAATTTGTATTAATCTTTATCATTTGTGATTAAAGTTAATATTAGAGACACCCCAGGTGGTTTCCAGACATGAGTCTCCTAAATTTCTTGAAATAAAGTAATTATTTCTCTCTTGTCATATTTGTCTTTCACACTGCCCACAATAAAACATTTGTCTGCTTGCTTGAGAGCTTTAAAGCTAGAACAATACAATAGAACTAGTACCTGAGTAGTAGATTCAAGTTCCAATTTCATGGAACAGCATCATATGCTCTCTGAAACGAGCTAGGATTTTAGGAACCTACCACAGCTAAAACATACAGAAATAAAGGCAAAAACAATACAATAAGACTTGGACAATCAGAAGAGAAAATACCAATACATTTACTACTCCATTCAAAGACCAATAATACCACACCACACTTCAGGTGCTAATTTAAATTATTCATTGTATTCCACTGCATATAAACAGAAAACTATACTTCCAGTGTGTCATCATCTAAATAACATATTTTGGCTTGCATCTTTGAATTTATGTATTTATTCAATAAGCAGTTTGCCTATGATTAATGAGGCATGTGGTAAGTCCTATGAATGCTATAAGCACGAAGGCATTACTGTAATAGTTATGCTTTGAAATGTGTCCCTTGATTAAAGACTTAATTTACAGAAAACAATGATGTAAGAAGGGGCAGTTGGTAAACTTATGGATAGTAAACTGAGATATGTTATACCTAGTAAGGTAATGCATATATCCAGTATAATCCTACCTTACTCGTATTTGAGTAAAATTAATTCCAAAACCAGGAAATGGTTTCACATGGAACATAAGGGCATTCATCTACTATCCACATGTTAGATATTTGCTTTAGCAAAATAAAGTTCACCTCATGAAAAGTTTTACACACCATTGTCACCAATGGTAATTATTATGTGGGTATACTGTATAAAAACAAGGTAATAAAAAGTAGGCTGCATGATTTTACTATATATGTTACCTTGTCCATTGTATTCTTGAAACCATCTTGAAAACAAGAAGAGGCTTATATTTGGTAAGTGTACAAATGGAACAGAGGGGTCATCACAATCTATACATTCTTCAGTAAATTCATCTAAATATGTGTTTGTTAGATCTCTTCTAATCCTGCCCATTTCTGAATGATTGACCATTCCCTCAAATATTCATGAAGCAGTTTAAACTTTACTTTCTAAAAAATTTACTCCAGAATCTGTGAAAGGCCAAATATACTTCATGGATAATTATCTATGAGAGGGATTATATTCCATATTGCCCTTTATCTATAAACAGGAAAAACTCATTTTCATCATAAGCTATTGACTCCCAAAATACATGTGTTTATAAGTCTAAATCATGGAAAATAGTCAAAATGACAAGGGTTGATATTGATGTATCATGAGCTAATATATCTTGCAAAACACATTTTTCTTAAAAATTTCTAAGTATTACCTAATATCTATTTTCAATGCAAGATATATTGTTTCTCCCTATGCACAAGCCTAGAGTTGAACTTGACAGATAACAACAAATTTAAGATAAACATCTTGGTTCACTATTTGCTGAATTTTTCATATTAGAGTTGTGATTACTAACATTAATGCAAAAAATACAAAAATAATCTCAAAAATGGAACCATGGTTAGCTAAAGACATAAATTTAGTATCAAATCCCAGACCCTCATGCTTTATTCTCTTATGAAGGAACTTAAGGAGCCTCATACAGCAATGCATTTTGCTGGACACACAGAATTTTGAAGAACACTGTACCTTGCACTGTTTTATCCTCACTATCATACAACATCAGTACTTTTATGGAATCTCCAATAAGTAAACTGGACAAAGACACTAAGAATATCTTCTATAATAATGAATTTTTTTGAAGCTCTTTCAAAAAAACATTAAGTTCTATATTCAATATTGAAAGAGGAGTGTGGTGGCATTGTGTTCCCCAAAATATTGTGTACCCTAATAAACTTATCTGGGGTCAGAGAACAGAAAAGCCACTAGATACTTAGGATAGGCAGTGGTAGCGCACGCCTTTAATCCTAGCATTCCAGAGGCAGAAATCCATTTATTCAAGGATACAGCCAAGCATGGTGACTCATGCCTTTAATCGCAGAAAGCGAGCCTTTAATCCCAGGGGGAGTGGTGGGAGAAAGCAGAAAGGTGAGGATCCAAAACTAGAAGCATTTGGCTGGTTAAGCTTTCAGGCTTTTGAGCAGCACAGTTCAGCTGAGAGCCATTCAGATATGAGGACATAGAAGCTTCCAGTCTGAGGAAACAAGATCAGCTGAGAAGTTGGCCAGGTGAGGTTAGCTGTGGCTTGTTCTGTCTCTCTGATCTTCTAGTGTTCGCCCCAACTGGCCTCAGGTTTGATTTTTATTAATAAGATTCTTTAAGATTCCTGCTACAGAAGAGAGACAGACTAGAAGCATTTAAGGTGAATAAAGAGAAAGACTTAATTGTCTCAGGCAAATAGATACATTCCACATATTAGTGCTGAATGGATGTTTTCACCTAATGTATAAAATATATGGGCAACTTCATAGACATGATATAGATGATAATATGATAGTTACTTCCTATGGTCCATAATTATTTTGTGCAGAAGTTAAAAAAAATTATTCCATATTCCTTCATAAAGCCATCCAACATTATAGCAGCAATAAATTAAATCAAATTGTTCCATTTTTCCACTCATACAATTCTCCACTTATGCATAAAGAATTGAAAGAGTATCATCAATGTGCTTAGACAATCAACAATTAATTTCTGATAAATATAAAAGATTTTATTTTTTCTCATTTCTGAAAACAGAATATTCTCAGATACAAAACAGTCTGGTGTGTATACAAGGAAAAAAATCCAAAAAGTAGAGTAATTAAAAAAAATTATTTGCATCTCAAATTGCTTCATTACTTATAGTTCTATTTCAAAATGAGGCTAACATAGTTGTGGTGATACTTTGTTTGTGCTGAAATGTGATATTTTATTTGTAGTTTAATAAATAAACTTTGCCTGGAGGTCAGAGGTCATAGCCATAAACAGAAATCAGGCGTGGTAGCATACACCCTTAATCTGATCACATGGCAAGCAGAGTCTCTGTGTGTTCAAGGACACTGCCAAGCGTGGTGACACACCTTTAATCCCAGTACCAACCATAGAGACCTGGAGGTCTGTATAGATAGGCAGTGATGAGGAAGTGATGTGGCTGGGCTTAGAGCCAATGAGAAAGCAGAACAGGAAGGCAATAAAGCGCAGGTTAGACAGGAAGAGGCTCTCTTGGAAGCTACGGCTAGGTGGTAAGCTAAGGTTACTTGCTGGCTATTGCTCTGATCTCTATGGCTTGCACCTCTGTATTTGGCTCTGTGTTTCTTATTGAATAAGACTGTTTAGAAATTAATCTATACATAGTGAATATTCCAGATAAACAAATGAATGAAAATCAGCATGTAAAAGTCAAAGAAAGTAGCAGTAGGGTGAATTTAATATGGCAATATCCTAGAAAACAGATAAATGTAACACAAGAGTGTCTTTAAAAAGATTATAAAAGTTTATAATTTGACTAAAATATTAAATGATGACAATCATATTTCTCGATCATTGCAAACCGTCTAAGTTATATAAAGGTTATATTCCTTTATAAAATATTAAAACTATTTCATTTACAAAGTTGATGTCATACATTAACATTGACACTTTGAATTTAAAATATTATTTCCATCTTTATTACATCATAAGAAAAACTATTTGGCTAAGGAGACAACTTGTACAAACATTGCATTGTGTCTAATTACACTAAGTTTTAATAAAAATTATCATATAATTCATATAATTTTATTTGATTTTTGTGCTGAACCATTTCTTCAGGCTGTATCTACATGTTCATTTACATGTACCTGTATGTATGTATATATGCTTGTGTATACTTGTGTTTGTGAATGCTTCACAACTGAGAAAATGTTTATGATTACTATTGGATAACTAATTGGTGTGTTTTACCTGGGGAAGACTATCTCTCCTGTCTCAACATTTTTTGATTGCCTACAGTTCTTTGCTTAGAATTGAGACCTTGTGAGTGTTCCCTGTCCATGTTACCATATTATTCAAAGATCAGTGGAAACCTTATCCTTTATCAATAAAAGTTTTCTTTCCAATAGAAAGAGCTCATTACAAAGCTACAACTGAAATATCTATATCACAGTTTCTGTTCTCATTGATCATTTCAAAAGAAGAGGCACAAGGATTAAAAGAGCCAAGGAAACAGGAAGTTTTCTACAAGAAAATTAGCTTTCTTTATAGATGTGGCTTGTATGAGGTAAAACATAATCTGGTAGATGACCAGCACTGTTTGTACTCAAATAGGTCTACAAATCATGAGCACACAAATTTGGGTGGATACTGGATTAGAGATTAGTTTGGGAAGAGTTGAGTGAGGGAAGTGACTATGACCAAAATAGAAAGTATCAAATTATCAAAGAATTATTGAAATTATTGTATAAAAAGATAAATGTATATAGAAACTAACACAAATATAATTTAAGAAAGATGAAAATGCTAAATACTAACAGTTTATTTAAGACTTGCCAACACAGTTAATTTAGATTATTTTATGGAGGAGGTTATGCAGATTGAGACTTAATGACACTTATAACTTTATAGTAAAATTATAAGGCAATATGTTTAAATAATAATTAAAAATTATTAAGTTAATAAATGATTTAAAATCACCACTTGGTTTAGAGCAAAAATAGAATACACTTACACTTGAGAATTATATACTTTATAGAGATGACAAGATAATCTCTCAGTGCCGCAAATTTCAACTAAGAAATGCAGTTGGAAAGTGATTTTAGGATTTTTTTTCTTCAGCATAGAATGGTTTTCTGGAGGCAAAGTATGAAATGTAAATATTGAGAGGAAGAATCAGAATATATACCAGGTGTCAATATGAAACAAAACAAAACAAAACATCTGAGGCAGCACACTAAGAATAGGTCCTGGGACAAAGCTGGAGATGCTTAACACATGGAGATATCATGGAAATACATTCTATATAGCTATGAAATTCTTAAACACCAAAAATAAAATATTTCAAAAATGGCAAGTGGACGCTATGAACATTGACTTCTATAGATGTATAAATTTATTCATTTAAATTCGAGAAAGTTGAGGCCTTCTTCTCCTTCTCTTTCTCTTCTCCTCCTTCTCTTCTCCTTCTCCTTCTCATAGAAACATAACATATGGTGTCTTTTATTTTTGAGAGTTCAATGGGAATGGAAGAAGAAGATAGCATCACATGACTGAGAGATTATTGATTACTGTTATAGAGATGGTATACCTCTTCATTGTCCCATTGGCCAGGCCAAAATCTGGAAATCTTAAGTAGAGAGTGAAGAACAGAATCTCTTGACAGACAAAAGTAGCAGGTAGTTGACAGCTCTTGGAAATTTGCTACTAGCAGCTTGATAGGAGAGGTCATCCCTGTATTTATGTGAAGCCATATTCTTCTGAGGCATGATTAAACTCACAAAGATATGTACCAACTGCATTTTTAATCAAACAAAATGTGAGACTAGCCCACTAGTAGAACTATCAGTGGTTATTTTTGGCTAACATATACCTCAGTGACCCAGAGGTATTTGATACTGATCACCAATGGAGTTGAAAAAATTTATTATCAGTTGTACAATTAAGTTAAATGACTATAAATGGCATATAATATCAAGCAGTAAATTAACATTCCATCTGGTTTTAAGTCTTTCATAGTCTTGAGTCTTGATGCAAATATGGTCACTAGTTAATAAAATTTTAGATTTTTTGGTAAAACATATTACATGAACTAACAATAAACAAATATTGATGAATTGTGTAATATTGTTATACATAGATTTGAGTTCTAATACTTCACATTAAATTTTTTTCTACTCAGAAAAAAAATTGTCATGCAAAGCCTGGAATCATCTATTAATGAGGGAAGGTTTATGTTTATAATATTTTATGTTTTGTTGACTGTGACTATTCGATTTGCATATGCTCCTTAGAAATGAAGAAGTATGTATTTCAACACTCGGAGAATATAGATATCCTTGTTTTTGCCAATTCAAAGGATACTACATAGTTGCATGAGAGTGTTATGATCTCATTATATCATCTGCACTGACTTAAAATAACGTGATGGAGGAAATAAAAAACTTTAGCATTGTTCTGCACAACATATATCTTAGAAATGGAGAGTGGTTTGGAAGATTTGGGGTAGTCAGGTTGATGGAAAACTATATTCTTTGCATACTCAACATCTTTGTGCATAATTCAGTTTCAGAGTGATTATCACATTCATAATATTGACTGGTTTATAATTTTTCACAGATAGGGATAGCAATAATCTTTTAAATAACTGTGGAACCACACAAATGTGAGGAAGAACTTTGAGTGCTGGATATTTTCAATAAGTTATTTAAATATTTATGTTTTATATAGAGAGAAAAATAACAGGAAATAGTGTGCCAAAGTAGGAGAAATACAAACTCTGAATTTAGGAAGAGGAATGCTTGCAGTCATAAAAGCATACCATCTTACATTTTAAAAATTGGATTTTGAGATGGTTGCTAACGTTTCCTTTGGGAACATTTATGGTGCTAACACTTTTAATGTTTCTTCTTTCAGACAGATTTCCTCCAAACTTACTTTCCAGTAACAAATCAGTAATAATCAGCCCTGTGATAATACATCACATTGAGAATCATTCAATGCATCCATTAAGAACATGAGTTTTGGAGACATACCAATGGATTGGCTTCCTTGCATTTGTGGTTTGTTAATGATAAGGCATGATATTACTGACTGAAGTGAAGAGGCTGGTTTAGTTTCTGTGAAAAAGAGAACAGCCATTGGTAATTCAGAGCTGATATAAAAATACTTGGAAAGAATAATGTGAATTGTTTAGCATATCACCTACCCCATAAAAGTAAAAATAGAATTTATTAGATTATTTAGTAACATTAAATTTATTATTATAAGCTAATTTGCTTATTCCAGAAATCAGTTCAAATCATTTTTCCAAGTCTTTTGAGATTTATGGATAAAGGACAACCTTCTTATGTGCATTTCTGTCTTAGAAATTAGGTAGCCTGTACCATGTTTCCTATAGAGTAGAAAATAATAGTAGAATTGCAAATACAATATATTATTAAATAAATAATACATCTTAGAAATGAATTGTAAGACAGAGCAGAAAAAAGGCAAAGAGAACATGGATCCACTTTTACCCCAACTTTACAGTTTATCATAGACAAATGGCTTGTAAGTACACTTGGTTTTCAAAGTAGGTGAAATAAGGGTACAAATGCATAAGAAAAAAATAAATACAGAAGAAAAGATCAATATTTTAATAATATATGCATTTCCTGATTTTCTTTCCTCTGTCTCCATGGTGTTAGTTTTATTAGCTAACAAAACTTAAATGGCTGATGATTTAAATGAGTATTAATTAAATGCATGCATAAAATCTTCATGGGATATATCTTGCCTTGTTTATGATGTGATTACCATTTTTGTTTTTGTTTGTAAAATCTACTCATGCAAATTATATGAAGATATTCATTGTAAAATTTCTATCTTAGAAAAATTATGCTGTCAAAGAACACAAAGGTTGTTTTAGTTAGTTTCTTTTCTTTTTTTAGTTTTTAGTATATTTATAAAGCCCATGGACAAAGCCTGTGTTCACAGGGAGTGTACTTTACAACAAATGTCATATATATTGACTGTATCATTGAGACATTACTTAAAAATTCTCACAACATATTTCTAATATTATATTAACACAATGTTACTATGGTTTCCAAATATTATTATTTGTGGCAATGGCAATGGTGATGTCCAAACAGGTAGAAATAAAACCCTAACTTATTTGCATTTAATGATATAAATTTCTCTAAAAGGAATTACTTAGCTTTAACAGCAATGCGCCATGATGACTAAGTTATGAGATGAGGAAACAAAAAGAAAATAATTCAGGAATAATGATTTCTCTTTAGGGTAAACTAAAATGGTGACTCCAAAAGTCCATTAGCATTTGTCAAAACTACTTACTAATGAATGTAAGGAAACAATTTTCTGAAATTTAAGGCTCAGAACTTGGAAAATGTAGACTGTAGAATGTAGTAGCGGGGTATTTTAGGGAATTGTATAATTATAGCGGCCTTCATCTGAATTTATATAGTATTTATCTGAAATTGCATTGAAGGCTGTCTCACGTAGATTATGAATTACATCGGACTTACTGAGAAATGACGAGCTATGATAATCTCCAAACATTATCACTTTAGTTTTAGGAGATTTTACAGTCTTCCTTTTTTACATTCTTCCTTAGGCCCTAATCTAAATGTAATTGCTGAGGGCAGAAACATAACTATCACATGTACATAGAAAATTATCAAACTTTCCCAGGAATCCAGGAATGCTTGCCAGTTAATTTTAAATGCCATCCTAAGTAGTAGAGAATCAATGAGACACAGTGCCCTCATTTGATCTTTTGGTTTCATGGTATTCATTTTTCAAAACTTTGCTCATTTTATTTTTATTTTACTTCCAAATCAATATGTTTACATTGATTGTGTGATCTTCGTGTTACAAAATCTCTTTTATTTCAACCCTACAGTGCATATCAAGTATAAATTATTTTTGTTACATTTTCTATAAAATTGCTCATTGGATAAAAGGAAAGAAGACAAAACTTTAACAAATATAAAGCAAACAAGGGTGGCAGAATGAAATTCTAAGGGTATTTTATTGTGGAGATAAAGAAATATTGAAAATACAAAATTGCAAAATTAAAAACATGGGTCTATATGATTTTCACTTTACTCATCATTACGTTTATCCATTTTGTTTTCGAATGCCCCCACTTTCCTGAAAATATTATGCCAATGCTTACTTTCTTTCATTTCTGCTTTAGTGTTAGCGTAACATTAAGCTCCTGTGCATGGGCAGATGACTTAGTGTTCCTCTTGCTGTTGATCTGTGCACTAGCTTGCTGTTGTTTACACTCACTCATTACGAGAAAGTTTCTTTTCCTTGCTGCAGATATGATCTCTAACAGTTAAGTTTTGGCTTGGATATTATTCAGAAATTAGCTCCCCCCCCACAATGCTGTAATACAAGCAAGATTTTATTTATAAAATAAAAGTTACACTAACCAGAAATAAATGTTATAACTGCCCTTCCTTAGAACAGGCACCTTGCTTTGATAGTAAGATCGTACATATGACATAGATGTGCATTTGAACATTCTTAGAGAACAGGCAGTGGGAACATGTGTAACTGCAGAGAAAGAAAAGAATAGCATAGCTCAAGCCATGCCTCTGCCCAAAGAGTAAAATGGAATGCATCCCAAGCTACATAATTCAATTTTCCACAAACAGCAGTGTACTTGTAGCGGCAGCTTAAAGGACGCGGCAGTTTTGAAGTAATGAGTATCCTTAGGTGATTATTGATTGTGACATATCAGCTTTTAATGTACTTCCAAGGGACTTTGATGGAGTAGGGGATTTCAAACACACTGTCATTCTTTCTTGTCTCACAAGCAAATATGTTTAATTTTTGGTGCACTAGAATGAGTGATGAAAGTCACGTGCTTCTGTGACATCACATGGTAATATGCCTGTCAGTGTTCAGTGATAAAATACTAAAATGCAGTGTCTGTGCTGCCTCATCTCATTGTGTTTGCTGATTTCAAAATTTCAGACAGATTCATCAAAGTACGGCAGATAGCCTGACAAGAGGCAAAATCAGACACAATATATCAGTGAACCAAAATTGCTTTTCTTCTCGTTTTATCACACGAACATGGAACCATGCTTGTAACAATGATACCGTCATCTGAAAAAGGCAGCCCAAGTGGCTGATGTACCGAAAAATGCTTTTTGTAAAAAATAAGAGTATATGTTCTCTCCAAATTCTCAAATATTTCATTTGTTCACCCGAAAGTGATGTGTTGCACCTGTTGAGCAACAACATACACGTTTGCATTTCCAGGGCCATGCCTGTTTCTTCATTCTGATCTGTTCATGTGACGGGGACAGTTTTGTTTCTTTTTCATCCATCCTGCAATGCTGACATTCAGGCAACAGGTCCTTGCCAAATATTATCAGGTGTGCTAAGATGCCACAGGCCTGTGAATTTTAAGGAGTATTTCTGTCTCAGACCTTTATCACACTTTCTTATTTCTTGTATCTCAAATATCAAAGTACCTTTTGGATTATTGTATTGAGGTCCCTGTAACAATACGGAATTAACCGAACACTGAAGCTGGGTAATGGAGGAAATATAAACTCTCTTCTCTTTACATCTACTGTATGGGTGGAAAAGACCCCTTTTTGTATCCATTACAAAAATAAATCTTTGATATTAATGTTCTGTGTACTCAAAGGAACATGACAATTAAAGGGATTGATGTTAATATGAAAAGCTGGGCCTTAGCTCAACACATAGCAAAAGAAAAAGAGAAAATCAATGGCTGCAAACAAGAAGTAATGCTCATTTAACTGCACCACAGGACACTCAAATATAATTTCACAACCACTTACAGTTGTATCCAATTGATTACTCCTATGTTCACCATAAAATTCACTTGAAAGGCCATAATGCTTCCATTTCTAATATATTCATTTATGAATACAAGGATTTCACAGCTTCTGAAAATTCACCAAAGACAAGATTCTACAGTATGGAGCAATAAAAATAGAACAATCACACAGCACTTAAACGGAAACTAGTAACACTGTACTAGAACTGTGGTCTACACAGAAAGGCAATAGACACTCAGATTGTGTAGGCTTAAGGTGTGTCTGCTAGAAGAAGCTTCACTGTGACAATTTTCAGGAGAAATTCCTTTTATGACGTGTGTTTGAGGAGGATTGTGTTTGTAATCCATATAACCTAGATATTTGAAATATTTTTTTTGCTTCTTTATTACTCTTTGGTGAATACTTGGGTAGCCCTCCTATATACAATTGACAAAAAGGCGGAGAAGGAAATCAGAGATACATCACCCTTTACAATAGCCACAAATGACATAAAATACCTTGGGGTAACACTAACCAAGCAAGTGAAGGACCTATATGACAAGAACTTTAAGTCCCTGAAAAAAGAAATTGAAGATGTCAGAAAATGGAAAGATCTCCCATGCTCATTGATAGGCAGGACTAACATAGTAAAAATGGCAATTTTACCAAAAGCAATCTACAGATTCAGTGCAATCTCCATTATAATACCAACACAATTCTTCACAGACCTGGAAAGAATAATACTCAACTTCATATGGAAAAACAAAAAACCCAGGATAGCCAAAAGAATCCTGTACAATAACACAACCTCTGGAGGCATCACGATCCCTGACTTCAAACTCTACTATAGAGCTACAGTAATAAAAACAGCTTGGTACTGGCATAAAAACCAACATGTGGATCAAGGGAATCGAATTGAAGACCGTGACATTAATCCGCACACCTATGAACATATAATTTTTGACAAAGAAGCCAAAAGTGTACAACGGAAAAAAGAAAGCATCTTCAACAAATGATGCTGGCATAACTGGTATATATGATTAGAAATACAGGAAATCACCAGAGTTGGAACAAGCTTCAGTACTGTGTCTGCATTCATGATGCCATGCTTCATGCCATGATGATAATGGACAAATGCAGAGATCCACAGAGGTTTCCTAGTGAGAAATTAATCAGGGTCCGAGAATCTGACCTTTCTTTACCTAGGAGAGCTGCATAAGGGAATGATTGGACCACTGGCATGGTTACCAGGTGTTTGGAAGGTTTGCATTAGGCTGTGTTGTGCGCTTTGATCTAGCAAGGCGGGGGCGGGGGGGGTTGTCTTTTGCCCTGCCCCTTAGAATCATTATAAAAGCCCTTTTGAAAAGACAAAAGGGGCTGGTGGATTTTGATCCAGGTCCTCCCAAAGCTATCCTGTGTTTCTGTTCATCTACTTTCCACTATCTTTCTACCTAAAGTTTCTTTTTCCTCTCTACTCCTCAAAGGAACTCTTGAAAAGGTGGAAGGTGGCCTCTCCCAGATGGCTCCAGAACTTGGAACTTGAGTGCAGAGGATAGATAAGTGAGAGTAGGAGAACCCTGCAGAAGCAGTTGGGTGTGGTGATATTGTGTTCCCCAAAATATTGTGCACCCTAATAAACTTATCTGGGGTCAGAGAACAGAACGGCCACTAGATGCAGAGGTCAGAAAATGGTGGCACTCACACCTTTAATCCTAGCATTCTGAAGGCAGAGATCCATCTGGATCTCTGTGAGTTCAAAGCCACACTGGAAACAGCCAGGCATGTTGACACACACTTTTAATCCCAAAAAGTGACAGCAGGAAGCAGAAAGGTATATAAGGTGTGAGAACCAGGAACTAGAGTCTGGTTAATCTTTTAGGCTTTTGAGCAGCGCATTTCAGCTGAGAGGCATCCACCCTGTCTGAGGAAAAAGGATCAGCTGAGGAATTGGCAAGGTGAGGTGGCTGTGGCTTGTTCTGTTTCTCTGATCATTCAGTGTTCACCCTAATACCTGGCCTCAGGTTTGATTTTATTAATAAGACCATTTAAGATTCATGCTACATTTGGGCATGTCCAGTTATGAATTATGAAAAGGTTAGGCAGTGGTATTTTATTCTACGGGAGCAAAAACTATATATAGAAAAGTTAGGCTGCAGCAAGTATCTCTCTGTTTAGGTTTCTTTCTTTCTCTCACTCAGCTATCTATTAAATTAGGAAAAAATATGGGGCTTAGGTATAGGAATATTGTGTAGGAAGAACTTAGGGTAAGAGTAGAATTTCCTTGGTATCAGACCTGAAAACTGAGAAAACTGTATGGGGCAGCTATACCTAAGCCCCATATACCATAAGTGTATTTCTGGGTCTGGGCTACCTTACTCAGGATAATTCAGTTTTCTACTTCAATCCATCTGCCTGAAAATTTCATAACATCATTTTTTAAAACAACTTATAAGTGGATATTAGCCATTAAGTAAATGATAGTCAAGCTCCAATCTGTAGATCCGGAGAGGTTAGGTTAAAGAGGAGGGTTCAAGGACACATAGAGATCCCTGGGAAGAGGAAATAGATTTTACTGGAGACAGGAGTGGCAGGAATTAGGTGGAAGGAATGAGATATGATGGGAGAAGAAAGAGCAGAGTGCGACAGCTGAAATTGGAGGTAGTTTGGGGAGTGGTTTGGAAACTGGCCAACTCTTGAAGCCAGGCAAGGCTTCAGTGAAGAGACTGGGTTGAATTCAATTGAATTGTTGGCCAAAGGAGGTGTCTTGAACATCCCCAAACAACCCAGACTGTTACTAAGACAATGGGTTTCTCTCCACAAATGGACAATAGGGTCCCATTGCCAAGGACAACACCAAAACAACTTATTGAACACAGGGAAGTCGATCTGGTGCCTACATAGAGCGTTCATCCTCAAGTTCTAATGTTTGATGTGAGAAGATAGTTTGCAGGCTACAAAAGGTGAAATGTAAACACCAAAGAAGCCACAAAAGCTTTTCTTTACAATCTGTTCTCTCTGCAAGATATGCTAGAGCAATGGTGGCACAGAGCTTGTGGGAGTAGCCAACCAATGTTTGACTTAACTTAAGGCCCACTCCACAAGACAGAACCCATACCCAACACTGCTCGGGGTGACCGTGAACGAGAGACCAGGTAGTCCAGTCCAGTGACATAGGGTAAAACTAAAAGCACACGCACACACACACACACACACACACACACACACACACACACACACACACACTATATATATATATATATATATATATATATATATATTTATATATCTATGACAGCTAAAGATATTCTGCTATGCTCATAGATCAGTGCCTTATTAAATCCCCATCAGAGAATCTTCCTCCTGCAACAGATGGGAACAGATATAGAGAACCACGGCCAGACAGTTTGCCAAGATTTCTTGGAACAAACAGCTCTAAATGCGATTTTCCTATCAAATTCCTCCCCTCAGAGCTCAGCAGAAGTGGAGGAGAAATAGTGTAAGAACCAGAGTGGATGGAGGACATCGGGAAAACAAGGACCTTTAAATCAACTAAGCAAAGCTCATACACACTGACAGAAACTGAACAACATGAACAGGGCAGACAGGGGTCTTTCCCAGGTCCTCTTCATGTATATATTATAGCTTTCAGCTCAGTATCTTTGTGGGATTTCTGAGTGTGTGGATGAGTGAGTCTCTGATACTTTTGTGTGCTCTTGGGACTCTTCCTTCTGTTGGGTTGCCTTGTTCAGCCTCAGTGGGATAGTTTTCTTTGTCTTATTATATTTTATTTTGTCATGTTTGGTTGCTGTCTTTAGAAGCCTGTTCTTTTCTAACGAGAGACAGAAAAGGAGTGATTCAGGATGGGAGGGGACTCGGGTGAGAACTAGGAGAAGCAGCGGGAGGGAAAACTGTACTCTGGATATATCGTAGGAGAAAATAATCCATTTTCAATGAAAGGGAAAACTGAAAATGAAAGAAAAATGAAAATATCTATATAATACTAGAAAACATTTCCCTTGTATGTACTTTCATTTCAATATAATTCCAGAAGTCCAAAATAGTTAATAACAATTTAATGACAAAAAATGTTTGTAGAATTATGTTTTTATTTTAGGAAAATATATTCTAATAAACGTTATTTGATGCAAAATTTCAAGCATACTTATGAAAAATATATTATACTATATGCTATACTGAATTAAACTAATATAAGTAATTAAGTCAATATAATGTTTTAGTCATAATGATCAAAAATTTCAGTTTGGGCCTAAATGACTTTAAAAGTCAATCACTTTATAATATAAAAAATAATAAAATTATTCTTATTGTTACTGACTTAAGTAAATATCAATCAGAAATGTTAATTTTGAAATGTGTGAGTATAACTAAGAATAGTTACTAATGAAATTGAAGTTTCTAGAGTTTAAACAGATGATTCAAGCTCTTTTTCCCTTAAGTATATTTTAAAGGGCTGAAATCTAATGGTTTCTATCACTCTGTTTTTTTTTTAATTTTTTTCTTTTCAATAATGAATTTCTTCTCTGAGAATTCAATGCAAATACCTAGAACATATTGACCACTCAGTAATACACTGAAGACAAGGATAAGAAAAATCGTGTAAGAGCTAAGAAACCTTATCCTCCCAACGTGGCACAAGCCTTGCAACTTGCAACACAAGTCAGGCAACTGAGGTTACCAGTGTGGGGCCAACTTGTTTCTGGCCCTCTTAACCATCAGTAATGGATGGAGGAAGAACTCATGGAGCCTTATCCACTTCCATAGAACTATTGGCTCTTTAAACGTTCTGGGAAGGAGTAAGTCCTTGTCTTCAATGGTTACCCAATGGTGAGTCCACTAGTGACCAATGAATGCTCCCAAACCCATTCTCATTCTCTTGTTTTTGACCATAAGCAGTGTCTGCTCCTTTCTAGTCAGAGCATCAGCTCCTTGACCCTATTCCAAGCTCTCTCTGTTCTATGTCAAACATCCACTATACTGGGTATTTAAAAAAAAGTATTACCTATTGTTTTCCAGAATTGTCATTATGTATTTTATATATTTAATCATGTTAGTGCAGCCAGCCAAACCGGATTTCTGTATATTAGACATTAAGGTATATACATATGTGCTCTAGTATGTAAAACTATTAAATATTAGTGCAAAAGTTTTAAATCTAATTATAGTAAGAGTAGCATTTCTTATATGCTGACCTTTAGTCTACATGTATCCCTATGGCTATAAGTCTACATTGTAGATACCTGCACCATGCATAGTTTGGGGCTACAAAAACTGATATTCATAAAGATAACTTGTTTACAAAATAATACTTGTGTAGGAAAAAATAATAGAGTGTGTAGTACATCTCTATTATATCTTATGTCTTCCCCTTATTGCTGTGTGGAAAGTCTTCTGATATAAAATGTTCACCCTGGAGGGAAGCTAATTAAAACTCAGTATTTTTTGAAGGGAGGTGATACATTGCACCCTGCAGGGAAACCCCAAACAGCTCAGAAAGCTCTAAAGTGAAGCTAATTAAGAGTCAGGAAATAAACAACCCAGAAACTTCAGAAAGTCCTTGAAACTGACTATATGCACTTGGGGTATCCCCAAGCTTATGTAAGAAAAGGGACCACTGAGGCACACTCTCCAATGAGCCAGACCTCTTGAAAGAGGGTCAGATAAGCTCTTCGGCCTGGAAGAGGGGAAACCTGGAGATTTGCTCAGACTTGAACTGCCAGAAACAGATACTCTCATATCTGTCATGCTGCTTGCAAATAGTGATGTGAGATCCAGTTTCAGCTTTTATGAGCTATCATTAATGCTGGGGAGGACTTTTGCTCATACAGCTATCTTTGAATCATTCCTGTTCCTATAAGTAACCTCAATAAAATCGTTGGTTCCTCAAGGTCAATGTTGGTAGCACACTTACTTTGGTATTCATTAATTCCTTATCTGAGGTGAATAGACATCATGTTCCCCCAAAAATGTGTCACACCACACATGTGTCAGGATATTGTTAGATCTAGAATTTATTAGGTTCATGTATAAAATTTCACCATAAATGCTTCTTACATAGGTCCATTTTCACAAAAATCTTGCAATCTCTGAGTGTCTCTCTTGCAGTGAAACTACCCATGTATATTCAAATATAATAGGTGGAAGAAAGTATTAAGTAACAGTTGTCTCATAATATTTACTCATTTCTGAACTACTTGTTTAGCTTACCAACATGATCTACATGTAACCAAGAAGACATTCATTATAATTTCATGGGGTTTTTTTTTATTTTTATATATTTTTACTTTTTTTCCCCCAAGATAGGGTTTCTCTGTGTAGCTTTGTGCCTTTCCTGGATCTCACTCTGTAGAACAGGGTGGCCTCAAATTCACAAAGATCCGCCTGCCTCTGCCTCTGCCTCTGCCTCTAGAGTGCTGGGATTAAAGGTGTGTGCCACCACCGCCCAGCACATTTTTACTTTTATAAACATAAGTAAATATACTTTTGTTAATTTGCTTATTTATTTTACATACCAACTACAGATTCCCCTCTCATATCTCCTCTGACTCTCCCTTCCCACTCTGCCTCCCCCCCCAAAAAACACCCCTCATCCCCTCCTCCAAAAGGATAAGTTCTCCCATGGAGGGACAGCTGAACCTGGCACATTCAGTTGAGGCAGGACCAAGGCCCTCTCCACTGCATCAAGGGTGAGCAAAGTATCCGACCATAGGTAAGAGGATCCATAATGCCAGCTCATGTACCAGGGATATCACAGTGCCAGGGGCCCCTCAAACAGACCCAGCTACACATCTTTCTCCCATATGCAGAGGGTCTAGTCTGGTCCCATGCAGGTTCCACAGCTGATGAGAACATGAAAGATTGGGATGGTCGAGCTAGGGGAGGAATGGAATTGGAGAGCAATGAAAGAGATATCTTAATAGAGGGAGACAATATAGGGAAAAGGAGAAATCTGGTGCTAGGGAAGTTCCCAGGAATCCACAAGGATAACCCTAGATTAGACTACTAGCAATAGTGGAGAGGGTGCCTGAACTGGCCTACCCTGGTAATCTGATTGGTGAATACCCTATCATCATAGAGCATTCATCCAGTATCTGATGGAAGCAGATGCAGAGATCCACAGTCAAGCACCAGGCAGAGCTCTGGGAGTCCAGTCAAAGAGGAAAGAGGGATTAGATGAGCAAGGTGAGTTAAGATCATGATGGGGGCTGGGCGGTGGTGGCGCACTCCTTTAATCCCAGCACTCGGGAGGCAGAGCCAGGCGGATCTCTGTGAGTTCGAGGCCAGCCTGGTCTCCAAAGCGAGTTCCAGGAAAGGCGCAAAGCTACACAGAGAAACTCTGTCTCGAAAAACCAAAAAAAAAAAAAAAAAAAGATCATGATGGGGAAATCTACAGACATAACTCAGTCAAGCTCATAGGAACTCACAATCATTATAATTTTCTAAAGTTTGTATATGTTTTGTTTTAATATTCCACTTATTACTGTTGTTCATTTTCTCGTGAAACTTCAGAATGTTATTTGAGTAACTTTTGTATGACTTTAATATAGTATAAAGTTGGCAGAAAATAATTATAGTTGTGACTTACTAAAATTTGTCATGTTCTATTAGAATACATTCTTCTTAATAAATGTGGTTGTGCTATAAATAAATTTAATACATTTTTATCTCTTTAGAAATTTGGGTTAATGACTTTGTATTACTGTTTATTTTGTTTTTTACTATAAAATAATGGGGTGATATTTTATTTGTGTACCCTAATAAAGCTTATCTTGGGATCAGAGGAAAAAGCCAGCCACTATGTTAAACATAGAGTTCTAGCAGTGGTAGCACAAACATTTAATCCTAGCATTTGGGAGGCAGAGATTCATTTGTATCTCTGTGAGTTCAAGGATACACTGGGAACAGAGCCAGGTGTGGTGGCATACACCTTTAATCCTAGCACTAGTTAACCATAAAGGTCTGTAGGTCTGTATAGACAGACAGGAAGTGATAGATCTGGGCGGAAAGAGGAAGTGATGTAGCTGGGCAGAGAGAGGAAGTAAGATGGTAGGGTACAGAAAGGTATATAGACATGAGGATACAAGAGATAGCTCTCTCTTGGGCTGAGGATTTCCTAGCAATAAGAACTTGTGGCGTGGCTTGTTCTATTCCACTGATCTCTCAATTTTCACCCCAATATCTGGCTCCAGGTTTTTTTTTTTTATTAATAAGACCATTTAGCAAGTCATCTTGCAAAATAACATTAGATAAAAGGCAGATATGTGCAATTTTCTCATTTGTTTTCAAGTTAGGGCTAAAACAGCAAGACATAACAAACACTTGATTCAGGAAACTCAAATGAACATACAGTGCAGTGGTGGTCCAAGAAGCTTTGCAAAAGAGCTGAGCACATAGAGTCTATCCCAGGTGGGCAGTGTTCAATTGAGGGGAAAGATGGCAGCTGGTCCTCTTATAGCTACAGATGAAGTTGTCAAAAAAACTCATTGTTACCCATTCATTGGAAGCTTGGCATTTGAAGTAAATTGGGCAGGCAATTATTCCCTCTGGATGCTTATATCAGAAAGTGACTGAAAACTAAATCATTGTGTTAAAAACATATAGCTTGAATATTCTATTTCTAAGCAATGTGTTTTGATCAAATCTACTTTCCACTTCTATACCTTCAACCCCCCCCTCCATATCTAGTCACAACTACTACTCCTCACCATCGCATGCTCTTTCTTAAACCAAATGTATACATTTCATGTTACCAGTATGTTCAGAGATTTAGGGTCATCCACTGCAATATGAGCAGCTTACTAAAAACAGCATCTGAAGGCAATTTACTTTCTCCTTCTCTCAGAAGCCATCATTTGCCAATGGTTCATGAGCTAGTGTTGAAGACGTGTGAACCTCTCCCAAATCCATGTAGGAATTTTGCTGGCTTACCTTCTAAGAAAACACAATGTAAGATTCTTCCAAGAGTTGTTTTTTATTTTTTTTTAACTTCCAAAAAGTGTAAACTTTTGGGGTTGGGGATTTAGCTCAGTGGTAGAGCGCTTGCCTAGCAAGTGCAAGGCCCTGGATTTGATCCTCAGGTCCAAAAAAACCAAACTAAAGCAAACCAAAACAAAAAAAGTGTAAACTTTCACATTATAGATATAAATAAATGGAATTATCATTGGCAAAAATGTGTTGATTTAATCGTTCCTTTATGATTTCTGTCAAGTTAAAAGACAGATTTCTCCATTTAAAATGAGAGTATTTACTTTGGGAATGTTGCATATTTACATTAATTTTAAAAATATGTATGTAACAATGTAAAAGAAAAAGAGTCTGTCAACTTGAGACTAGGGTTTTATGGGAAGTTTGAGGGACAGTAGCTAGAGCTGGGGTTTCTAATGGGAAAGGTAATAGGAAACATGATACAATTCTATTTCTATTAAATGTATACTTAAAATTAAAAAAATCAGGATCACAGTAGATCTCCAGCTTTTGGAATCTTGGTAGAATCATTACAACTGAGAAATGAGCTCAGCAAATCAATGAGATGCAATTGAATTTTCAGTGCTTGCATCTGACATTGGTCAACAGAAACAGCCAAATTCTTCAGAACAACAGCAACTATATGTGTTTTTTTTTTTTTTTTTTTTTTTTTTGGCTTTTCGAGACCGGATTTCTTTGTGTAGCTTTGAGCCTTTCCTGGAACTCACTCTGTAGCCCAGGCTGGCCTCAAACTCACAGAGATCTACCAGGCTCTGCTTCTTGAGTGCTGAGATTAAAGGCATGCGCCACCACTGCCTGGCACAACTGCATGTTTATACACAAAATTTCAAGTGTTTAATCAATTTCCTCATGCACAATGTTCTTATGAACTCACAATAGCTGACTAATTCTAGTATCTTGATTTTGTGTGTGTGTGTATATATATGAATGTGTGTATTATATATGATATATATGTATGTATTTATGGAGGAAAATCACTTCTAAGCAAACACAATACAGAACCAACTTCCAAGAATTCTTTCATTCCACAAGCATAGATTTTAACTAGACAAAAATCAACAAATGTATTTTTATAGCAAAAATATGGTGGTATAATCATTCTTTGCTCATTAGTGATGTATTTGAGTCTATTAATAATGATTTAAAATTCATAGTTCCAAACTACAATTCATTTTGCACAAACCAATTAAATTTTGTTCTTTCTAACACAAGACAATTTGTCAGGCTTGTTCTATATATTTACTGACCCTTAGCTGCAAATGATACCAAGATCAAAAATGCTGGTGCCTAATGGACTTCTTTTATAAAATCGTTAAGCTCTAATGAATCTCCAAAATCAGTTTAAAAGCTAAGGTTATCACTTAAGCTATTTGATTATTTGTATATATAATTTTATATTAATATCATGTTTTTAAATAAAATAAGATGAAACAAGAACTGTCACATCTAAGTTGGACAAAACAAATCAACAAAAGAAAAGACCCCAAGAGAAGGCACAAGAATAAGAGACCCACTCATTTGCACATTCAGGAATCCCATAAAAACACTAAACTGGAAGTCATAGTATACTCTAAGAGGAGCTGATAACGACTTTTGCAGACCTTGTGAATGCTACTTCATTCTCTGTGTTAATATGATCAAAATATGTTTACATTTTAAAATGTTTTAAATGAGAACAAAATCAAATATTGAAAATATTATGCATTTTACATGTAATATATTTTATGCATATTTTTCTCACAGAGATTTCATCATGAATCTTATCTTCACAACTTCATGTAGAAATCTAGTATGATGGTATATGTGTGAAATTCCATATATTGGGGAAGCTGTGGTAAGATGTCCACTGGAGCCTAGTAGCTAGAGACCAACCTGGATCTACAGTGGACTGCAGAATGAGACATGGTCTTAAAATCAATGATAACAACAACCACAAAAAAGCACAAGTAGATGAATTTACATAAAGAAAAACTTATTCTGTGACTTTTGTGTGTTTACATTAAATTTAAGTAACTTTTATCTTTAGAGCAGCACTTTAAACAGAAATTTACAGATAATTTTCTCCAGCTTCTTGACATGCATGGTACACACACACTTCTTTATTCTACGACTGATGAATCTAAACTGAGAGTATTACACAGTCTATTGTGTCCACTGGAGTCTGTACTGTAGATTCCCTGAATTTTGATGAATATTCAATATGGATATCATTATAGTATCGTATGCAGTGGTTTTAGTATCAAACACTGCTTTGTTCCACTAGTATAAATAGACCTAAAGTAGAAATAAAAGAATTTGCTGATGGATTGGGTTTGGTGGAAGAGAGTAAACAAAGTGTTAAGTATGCTTTTTGTTTTTTTTGTTCATTCGATTTTTTAAATCACAAACAATGGAATTCATGTGATTCAAGGGTCTTAAAACTAAACAAATTTGGAGGAGATATGATGAAAAACTTCAAGATTCCAATGTATGTATTTGTATGCTACATTAAATAATAATGCATTGTAATACGGAAAATGAACCAAGTTCAGTAGTGAAATACTGGAGCATTAAAATGTAAAGATGTAAGTTTAAGATTTATCAAAGTAGCTAAAATGTTTAAGTCCATGTAACTAAATGACATTATGTACAGAGGCACAAATGGTAGAGAAGGGTATTATTACCCTGTCATTTAGAATTTAACAGAACAGGAGAATCCAGAAAAAGATGTCAAAGAAGAAATATCTCAGAAAAAAATGTCAAGCTGAGTCTATAATTGTTTGATATTTTAAACAACTTTTAAATTTTGCATTTATTTGAAATTCCATATTTTAGTCTAAGGCTAAAACTAAGTCTCCATCTGAAAGTGATTCACTGTTAAAGGATATGTATAAGCTGAGGCTTTTATTTTTGCTTTGAATGGAATCTGTTAAATACTAAAATGTGTGCAATTCTTATTTATCAACATTTTTTTTCTTTTGATAGTTCAATGTAATTTTGATGTGCAAAATGGCAGTATATCAATCATTGCACCTCCTAAAAAACTTTCTACTCTCTTTAGCTATTATGGACTAATTGAATTTATTCAGGAAAGAAGCCTGCAAAGAGCAATCTTGGTGGGGATTTGGAATCATCAGAGAACAATAAGCTTCTGTTTTAAGTTTTAACCACATCATCACAAATATCCTAAGAGATGGCTTTTAAAGCTTAAAATGAAAATTGCTCCTGGCCTGAGAGCTTATATGCCAAGCCAAATTTCACTAAAGTAGGGTTCTATAAGTGCTGACAAGTCCTAAACTATGATGATGCTAAAAACATTACTATTATAGGAACACTACAGACGTTATTAGAGCTCCAAATTTCCCTTTGGTGTTCACTTGGTAAATGAAAACACATATATACAACCAGAGAGTGGGAAGATGTGTTGTTTATCAGATGGAAACACTATTGAAAATTTAAAAATCACTTTGGGTTATTGTAAGAATTTATCATAAGGTAGAAGAGTTTCCCATATACCTGGGGGGAAGGGAAAAATAGAAGGAAAAAATAATATGATGATGATCAATTTCCTAGGACCCTGATGGACTTCATAGACATTATATTGTTTTATTAAAAGTGAACATCTGGCAATTTAATGTCCTTCCATACTGAGATATAATATAAACTTAAGGGCTCTTCTGGTATCCTGTTAGGAGGTTAATTTAGTAATTGCAAGCACAAGCATAGATCAGAAATGCTGAGAAAAGAAGATCATTGATTGTACATTACTTTTACAACTTTTTTGGTTTATTTCAAAATAATTGCCTTAGCTCTTAGGTTCTGAAAGAAAGTCTAATGACAAGTATGGCATTCTCAATATTTGAAACATTTTCCTTTCCTACCATTGAGTCAAGAATCCAAAGTCAGAAATTCTTCAAACCATAATGAAGTATCTCCTTGAAACTAGTGGACTACCCTGTTTTTCCCTAGGTTCAAAACTGAAGAGGTGTAATATTTTGAGCTAATTATATTTCACGGCTTATAGTTTATTTAGCCTTACATGATTTTATTTACCTTTATAAATAAAAATTTTCATATAATACATTTTTATAATATTCTTCCTCTTTTCCCCAATTTCTCCCAGATTTTCCCAACCTCCCAACCAACTCAACTTCATGTTCTCTCTTGGTCCCTCATATGTTATCTGTCTTTCTCTCTCTCTTTCTCTTTCTGTGTATGTGTGCGTGTGCGTGTGCGTGTGCGTGTGCGTGTGCGTGTGCGTGTGCGTGTGCGTGTGCGTGTGCGTGTGTGTGTGTGTGTGTGTGTGTGTGTTTGTCTATCACTCTCGCTCTCTCATACGTTTTTCTTTCTCACTTTCTCTCTCACTTCTCTACTCAAACAAAAAAGAAACAGGAAAATATAGACACTCTTATCCATTAAGTAAATAAACACACACTAACAATGAAACCGAAAACCTCCTTTATCTCTTTAAAGCCCTTGAGTTATAACTATATTGTATTCTTGGTTATTTAATTGTCTCTGAAATCTTGTTAGTAACCCAGGTATATTTTAGCAGAGTTCTTGTAGAAACACTTTTGCAAGATGAAGTCTCCAAGCATGGTGAGAATTTCACACAAAATAATGGGTCATTTAGGAATAAATTTTTGAGGTATGTGAATATTTTTACTGTTTTTTTATTTATTGTGGAGAAGCACCAATATATTTCAACAACTCCCTCTCTATCAGCTCCTTCCATTCAGACAAACATTTCCAGACCCCCACAGACCTTCCATAATAACAGATGAGGAAACAAAAAATAATTTCTATGTCTTCCTTTCAACCTATTCTTTTGTATGCCTAGTTCGGTTTCCAAATTTGTGGTCAGTTCATAATATTTGTATTCATTAATTCATCAGAATTTCCATAAGTAGACAGTGAGTGTGTATTCTGTGCCTGTACGATTTTGTTTATATACCTCTCATGAATTTTCAGATTTTCCCATCCTTCTGAAACTGAGAATTCACTTGTGGACTCAGTAGGAATGTTCTTGAATTTAAAGCCTGTGGCACTAAAAAACATGAAATTTACTACATATGATAATAAATATAGGTTGAGTCAACACAGTTGCTTATTCAATTCCATTATGTTGTAACTATATAGGTTCAATAAATATAATTTTCAAAAAGTTCCATACATCTCATCTTTACAATCATTCTTCAATGATTCTACCACTTGATATTAAATAAGAAAATTATTTTCAAATAAGGTTTTTGAGTGAGAGTTTTTTTTTTTAAATGTGCATTGTGGGCAAATTTTTCTGCATGTATGTATGTTCATCATGTGTGTTTCTTGCCAGAAGAGCCAGAAAGGGAAAACAGCACCCCTGAAACTGGAGTTTGGGTATGAGTTGCCAAGTAGGCTGTGGGAATTGATCTGGGATCCACTGGAACAGCAGCCCATGCACTTAAGTCACTGAGCCATGTCTCCAGTTCAGAAAAAAAATTTAAAAACCCTGAAAATTGTAGCCAAGAACAAATAAAAATAAAGAGATGTTTGCTTTTAATTCAGTTGTGCTTGAATAGAATTCAGTATCATTACATTCCAATACCAACAGAATTGGAAAGACAACATGGAAAGTGGATAAAATTCAATATTTATATTTTAACAGTGTCTAAATCAGTGCCTTTGCATATTATAGAGATTTCCACATCCATGTGAGTTTGTAGAACCTGTGAATTTTAATTTATTGCTAACTCTCCTACATTAAATTATTTACTATCATTTTTCTGTATTCTTATGGATTAAAACTTGGATATTTAAATTATACACTAACTAGAACAGGACCATATTTAGTTGAACTTACTGCTGTATTCTGTAAGATGGATTATCATTTTCTCTTTTTAGATCTCTCAGGGATATCCACCAAAACCAAACATAGCCAAACGAAATACAATAGGACTTAGTACAAACCATCATATCAAGACTGAACAAGGCAACCGGGTTGGTGGAGAAGGGCACAAGTAGCTTCTGAGACAACCCCCACAAATCCCACTCACATTGTTGAGAGTAGCACAAGAACACCAAGCTACATAGCCATAAGGTAAATGAAGAGGACATAGCTCATACTCATACAGGACCTGCATTTGCTGATTCAGGCTCTGTGAGCCCCTATGAGAACTTCATAGTTGATCCTGTGAGCCTTGTTCTCATAGAGTCCTAGAGCTTTCCTGGTCCTGCAAGCCTTCCTCCCCCTCTTTTGTGGGGTTTCCCTGGCTCCACTTAGTTTTAGACTGTGGGTGTCTGCATCTGCTCCCATCAGTTGCGGCATTAAACCCTTCTGATGACAATTTGGCTTGGCAATTATCTATGAGCATAGCTGAACATCAAAAGGAATCATGTCACTCCCCTATTTTTTTCCAGTCGTGTTTCCTGCTACCCTGGATATCTGGGCTGTTCTGCCCCTGATTCCTGGCTGTGAAGACACTGTCAGGTATAGGCCCCCACTCATGGCTTGGGCCTGAATTGGACCAGTCATTGGTTCGACATTCTCAAAATTTCTGCTCCACCTTTGCCTAATAAATCTTGAAGGCAGGACAGATTTTAGGTTGACAGTTTTGTGACAGATTTATTGTCCCAGCCTCTCTGCTAAAAGCCTTGTCTTGTTATAGAAGATGGCCAGTTCTTGCTACATTTCCCCCATTACTAGGAGAATTCCTTAGGGTCACCTTTATAGATTCCAAGGGGTTTCCATTACACTAGATTTCCACATCACAATGCCCCCAACGACCCCAGTTCCAGGTATCTCCCCCAGTACTCTATCAATTCGTGCCCCACCTACCTAATCTCTTCTGTTCCTATCTACACCCAACACCTGTCCATTCACAAAAGCTATTCCATTTTCATTTTCCAGGGAGATTCATGCACACCCACTTGAGCCCACCTGATACTTTGCCTCTCTAGGTTTGTGGATTTTATGGCATGATAGTCCTTTACTTAACAGCTAGTATCCAGTTATAAATGAGTACATACCATGCTTGAGTTTATGGGTGTAGGTTACCTCAGTCAGGATGATCTTTTCTAGTTCCATTTATTTGCCTGTAAATTTCTTGAAGTCATTGGTTTTAAGAGATGAGTAATACTCCACTGTTTAAATGTACCACTGTTTTATCCATTCTTTTGTTTGTTTTTGTTTTTGTTTTTCCTTAGCTTTGGAGCATGTCCTGGAACTCACTCTGTACACCAGGCTGGCCTTGAATTCACAGATTTCTGTCTGTCTCTGCCTCCCAGGTGCTGAGACAAAGTCGTATGCCACCACTGCCTGGCTTCTTTATTCATTCTTACGTTGAGGGAAATCTAGATTGTTTCCAGTTTCTGGCATTTATAAATAAAGCTGCTATGAATACAGTTGAGCAAGTGTCCTTGTGTGAGCATGGAGAGTCCTTTTTGTATATGCCCAAGAATGGTATATTTTGGTCTTGAAATTGATTGATTCCCAAATTTCTGAGATACCACCATATTAATTTTCATAGTGGCTGTACTATTTTGAAATCCACAAACAATGGAGGAGTATTCTCTTTGCTCCACATCTTCTCCAGCAAAAACTGTCGTGTGTGTGTGTGTGTATGTGTGTGTGTGTGTATGTGTTTGTGTTTTATCTTAGCCATTCTGATAGGTGTTAGATGGCATTGCAAAGTAGTTTTAACTTGAAGTTCCCCGATGGATAAGGATGTTGAATATTTATCTTAGTGTTTATAAAGCATTTGAGATGCCTTTCTTGGGAATTCTCTGTTTAGATCTATACCCCATTTAATGGGACTATTTCATTTGTTGATGTCTAGTTTCTTGAATTTTCTATATATTTTGGATATTAGACCTCTCTTGGCTGTGTAGTTGGTAAAAATCTTTTCCTATTCTATGGGCTGCCATTTTGTCCAATGGATGGTGTCCTTTGACTTACAGTAGCTTCTCAGTTTTATGAGGTCTCATTAATTAAAGGTTGTTCTTAGTGCTGTGTATAGGATTTCTGTTCAGTAAGTTGTCTCCTCTGCCAGTATATTCAAGGCTATTCCCCACTTTCTCTTCTATTAACTTCAGTGTATTTGGTTTTATGGTTAAGTCTTTAACCAACTTGGACTTTAGTTTCATTCAGGCTGATACATATGGATCTATTTGAATTCTTGGAAATTCTGACACTCAGTTAGACCAGCATCCTTTGAGGAAAATGTTTTCTTTATTTCACTATGTGTTTTGTTTCTTTATCAAAAATCAGGTGTCCATAGGGGTGTGAATTTTTTTCCTGTGTCTCAATTTGATTCCAAAGAACAACCTGTCTGATTTCAGGACAATACCATGTGGTTTTTATGACTATTTCTTGTAGATGTAGTGGTCTTATTAAACAAGAAACACAGAGCCAAATGCAGAGTTAAAAGCCCAAGAGGTCAGAGCAGTAGCTAAGAGCTGAGAGTAAAACCACCTTCTTATCCCTTGCTGCCACTGCCGTCATTCCCCTCAGGAAGAGACCTACTTCCTGTGTATCTGTCTTTTTATTGACTTTCTGTTCTGCTTTCTCATTGGTTGTAAACATAACCACATGAACATCTCATCACTGCCTGTCTATACAGACCTCCAGGTCTTCTATGGTTGGTATTGAGATTAAAGTCGTGTGTCTCCATGCTGGTGGTGTCCTTGACCACACAGAGTTTTGCCTGTCATGTGATCGGGATTAAGGGTGTGTGCTACCACTGCCAGACTTCTGCTATGGCTTGCTATTAGCTCCAACCTCCAGGCAACTTTATTTATTAACATACGAATAAAATATCCCCATATTTCCCCTTTCTATTTTAATAAAAAGAATGAAGGAAAAAACATAACTAGTATAAGAAAAACTATATACAAATGTATAATAACTATAAACAATATATACAAGCAATAAATACCTAAACTATGTCTAGTCCATTTGCAATTTGCATTTGATATATTCAGAGAAAATAATTTCATTATCTATCCTATTTTGATAAGTCCAAAACGTACCTATTTCTCTGTAGTATCACTTGAAATCAGGGGTTGCGATATGTCTGAAAGCTCTTTTCTTATACAGTATTGTTTTAGCTAGGTATCCTGTTTTGTTTTGTTTTCCATATGAAGTTGAGTGTTGTTCTTTCAAGATCTGTGAAGAATTGTGTTGGAATTATGTGTATGGCATTGGATCTCTAGATTGATCTTGGTAGGATTATCATTTTTACTGTTTTATCCTACCAATCCATGAGCATGGGAGATCTTTCCATCTTCTGATATTTTCTTCATTTTCTTTCTTTTACTTGCATTGTTAGAGTTACCTCAAGATATGTTATATTATGTTTGACTATTGTGAATGGTGTTATTGCTCTAATTTCTTACTCAGCCCATTTGCCATTTGTGTAGAGGAAGGGCTACTGATTTTTTCCTCATTAATCTTGTATTGAGCCACTTTGCTGACAGTGTTTATCAGCCAGAGGAGTTCCCAGGTGGAATTTTTGGGGTCTCCTATGTATAATATTATACCCTCTGGCAGTAGTGATAATTCCACTTCTTCCTTTTCAATTTGCATACTCTTGTTCTCCTTCAGTTGTCTTTTTGCTCCCTGCAGATTTTCAATCACTATATTGAATAGAAATGGAAAGAATGGACAGTCTTGTCCTGTTCCTCATTTTAGTGAAATTGCTTTGAGTACCCCCCCCATTTGATTTGATGTTGGCTGGTTGTCTGCTGTAAATTGCATTTAACGTATATAGGTATGTTCCTTGTAACCCTGATCTCTCCTAGACTCTTTTATGAAGGGATGTTAGATTTTGTCAAAGATTTTCAGCATCTAGTGAAATGATAGTTTTTTTTAAGCAGTTTGTTAATATGAGGGTTATATTGTCAGACTTTCATAAGTTGTTCCACCCCTGTGTCTCTGGGATGAAGACTACTTGATCATGGTAGATGATCTTTTATATGTGGTCTTAGATTCTATTTTTGAGTATTTTATTGAGTATTTTTGTGTCGACATTCATGAAGGAAATTGATTTGTAATTCTTTTTTTTTCCCTGAGTTTTTGTATGATTTGAATATCAGGGTAACTGTGGACTCAAAATGATTCTTACAATGTTCCTTCTGTTTCTGTTCTGTGGAGTAATTTGAGGAGTATTGTATTAGCTCTTCTTTGAAAGTCTGGCAGAATTCTATTATAATAGTATCTGTCCTAGGACTTTTTTTGGTTGGAAGACTTTTAATGACTGCTTCAATATTCATGGTGGTTATAGGACTATTTAAATTGTTTACCTGATCTTGAATTCACTTTGTTAAGTGGTATTCATGGGAAAAATTATCCATTTCTTTTGAATTTTCCAAGTTTGCCGAGTACAGTTTTTTGAAGTATGAACTAATGATGTCTGTTAGTATGTCTCCTTTTCATTTCTGATATTTTTTTTAATTTGGACACACTCTCTCTCTCTGCCTTTAGTTTTTGGGTAAAAGTTTGCCTATCATGTTGATTTTCTCAAAGAACAAACTGTTTCATTTATTATTTGTATCATGCTCTTTGTTTCTATTTTATTGATTTCAGTCTTCAGTTTGATTGTTTTCTGCCCTGTACTCCTTTTAGATGTGCTTGTCTCCTTTTGTTCTAAAGCTTTCAGGTATGCTGTTAGACTATTAGTATGAGATCTTTCCATATTCTTTATGAGGCACTTAATGCTATGAACTTTCCCCTTAGCTCTCCTTTCACTGTGTACATAAGATTTGATATGTAGTGCATTCATTTTCATTCAATTATAGGAAATCTTTAACTTCTGTTTTTGTTTCTTCCTTGACCCAATGAAGATTCAGTAAAGAGATACTTAGTTTCCATAAGTTTGTAGGCTTTCTATTGTTCTTCAAACACAGTTTTAATCCATTCTGATAAGGTACAGGGCATTATTTCAATTTTCTTTTATCTCTTGAGACTTGCTTGTGACTGAGTATGTGTTCAATTTTGCAGAATGTTCTATGAGGTTCTTAGAAGAAGGCATATTCTTTTTTGTTTGAATGAAATGTGTGGTAGATGTCTGTTAGGTCCACTTGGGTCACGATATCTGCTAGTTCCATTATTTTTTTCTTTAGTGTTTGCCTGGAAGACCTATCCATTGGTGACAGTGGGGTATTGAAATCTCCACTACCAATGTATGTAGATGAACCTCTTATTTAAGCTTTTTTTAATGTTTCTTTTACTAAAGTGGGTGCCCTTCTGTTTGAGCCATGGATGTTAAGAATTAAAGGATCATTTTGGTGTATTTTTCTAACATTTACTCTGAAGTAATAGCTATCTTTGATGTTGAGGTGTGTTTCTTGAATGCAGAAGGATAGATCATGTTTTTGCATCCATTCTGGTAGTCTGTGTTCTCTCTATTGGGGAATTGATTCCATTGGTTTTTATAGGTATCAATGACCAATGGTTGTTAATTCCTGGTATTTTGTTACTGTTTGGATGGGGGTAGTGTGTGTGTGTGTGTGTGTGTGTGTGTGTGTGTGTGTGCATGTGTGTTTCTGCTTCCCTTCTTTTGGTTTTGCTGGTGTGAGATTATTTATTTCCTGTGATTTCATAGTAATAACTAACCTCTTTGTGTTGGAGTTTTTCTTTTATTATCTTTGTAGGATAGGATTTGTGTACAGATATTGTTTAAATTTGAATTTTCATGCACTATTTTGTTTTCCCCCTCTGCCTCTGTGATAATTAAATGTTTTGCTGAATATAGTAGTCGGGGCTGGCATCTGTGGTTTTTAGTATCTGTAGAACATCTGTCTAGGTCCTTCTTGCTTCTAGAATCTCCATTGATAATTCTAATTGATCTGCCTTTATATGTTACCTGGACTTTTTCCTTGCAGCTTTTCTTGTTCTTTCTTTTGTTCTTTATGTTTAGTGGTTGGATTATTATTTGGTTAAGGGAATTTCTTTTCAGGTCCAATCTACTGAGAGTTCTGTAAGCTTCTTATACTTATGTAGGCATGTCCTTATTTAGTTTAGGAAAATTTTCTCTTGTGATTTTCTTTTTTTTTTTTTTTTTTTTTTTTGGTTTTTCGAGACAGGGTTTCTCTGTGTAGCTTTGTGCCTTTCCTGGAACTCACTTGGTAGCCCAGGCTGGCCTCAAACTCACAGAGATCCGCCTTGCTCTCCCTCCCGAGTGCTGGGATTAAAGGCGTGCGCCACCACCGCCCGGCGTGATTTTCTTAAAAATATTTTCTGGCCCTTTGAGCTGGATTTCTTCTCCTTTTTCTATTCCTACTGTTCTTAGGGTTTTTTTTTTTTTAATATATAGTGTGATAGATTTCCTGCATGTTTTATGTCAGAAACATTTTAGATACAATATATTTGACCAATGTATCAGTTTCTTCTATAGTATCATCTACAGCTAAGTTTCTCTCTTTCTTCTCTTGGATTCTCTTGGTGATGCTTGTGTCTAGAGTTTCTATTAGCTTACTTAGATTTTCCTCCTTCAGGATTCCCTCAGTTTTTGGTTTCTTTATTGCTTCTATTTCATTTTCAAGTTTTAAAGAGTTTCATTCATTTCCTTGATCTGTTCATTTGTTTTTTCTTATCTTTCTTAAAGGGATTTATTCTTTCCCTCATTAAGGGCCCCTATTATTTTCATAATCTTGGTTTTAAGGTCTTTTTTCTTGTGCTTCAGCTGTGTTGTAATATTCAGGGCTTTCTGAGCTAGGATAGCTGAGCTCCGGTGGTGACATATTGCCCTGGTTGTAGTTGATAGTTACACTGGTATCTAGGCATCTGGGTTTGGGGTAGTAGGTTTTGGTCAAATTACTGAATTTGTCTTTGTTGGATGGGTGCTTTTTGTTTGTTTTGTTTTTTTTTCTTTTGGTTTCTTTTTGCTCTCTGGTCTTCTGGCCTGAGTAGCCTGTGGTTCCTTCCATTAGCCAGTCTGTTCTCTGGCTCAGCAGGGTGCCTCTTCTGGCATTCTGGCAGGCTGTGAGACCTCTGAGTTTATGACTGCTGGCATAGCCTCTGGTAAAGCTGGGTCTTCTGCAGGTGCTGGGAGCTGGTATATAGTGACAGGAGGAAGTAGGCTGTTGGGGAAGGCTGGGAAGGCGCTGAGAAAGTATTGGCAGTCTGAAAGCAGAGCCTTACCTGAGGTTCTGGTGGCAGGTATGGCTTCTGGTAAAGCTAGGGATGTCTTCTCCAGTTGTTGTGAACATGGATATGATGAAGAAAAGAAATGAGGGCTGTTGGTGGAAGGCTGGGAAGGCTCTGAGGAAGTGTTGGGAGGTTGCAAGCCAGGGATTACTTTGAGTTCTGGATACCAGCCTGGCCTCTGGTAAAGCAGGGGATTCTGCAGAAGTTGTGAGCTGGGATTTGATTGAGATGGATTATCTTTATGGATGGCTATAATGTATTTATATTTTCCTTTTTTTTGTTAACATGACATTGTTAATGTTTATTGCTGAATTGAGATTTTAGCATTGCTGGAAAGCAAGTGTCACGTTGCACCCCAATTGTTTCTTCACACGTTTTTGTACAAATAGTATATATATATATATATAAAAAATTTATTTTATATATATACTATTTATTATATATATAATATACCTGTGTACATATATGTATATGATGTTTAATATCATGTTTGAGTCAAGCAGATTAAATTCTGGGAAAGGAGATATCCTAAAATTCTAACTTGATTTTCTAATAAAATAAACCTTTAAATTCCTATTTAGTCTAGACACTGGAAATATTACAGATAATGACTAAAATGAGGTCATTGTGGTCCCATTTGAGAATGCAATTACTTTGCACATTTGATAAGTAATGTCTGGTCTAGTCCCCATTACTTATAAAGTAATTTCATTTCTACAATCCTATTTTTAATAGCTATCATTAGATTTTATGTGTAAAGGTTATTTGATTGCAATTTTGAACTTGTATATTTTAGAAGAAGCATAGACAAGTGTTTTTCAGGATTTATAATAGTATCAGGGAAAGTATTTATTGAAAAGCATATTGCTAAACACGGTAAGTCTACAACAACAACTAGTGAGGAAGAACATCAAGTTCCAAGACACATGACATCATGAAGTTACATGCAGGATACCTTAATTACAGAACAAGGTCAAAGAGTATGAGCTGAAGAGAAAAGGTGACTCTATGAAAACAAATTTTCAGAGAGTTAGGCATCTAATGAGATGCTGAAAAGTTTTAAGCTTCATATAACAGACACAATAACTTTATACTTACAGGAATAACTAAATAATAAAATGTAGGAGTACAGTGTGAAACCCAGGGCAGCTCTGCTCTCAGTACCATGGGCATAACAATGACTATTCACACAGGAATGAAAGCAACAATAAAGAAAATTTTTGTTTCTGTCAAATAAACATGAACTAAAAATATGTCATTAACTTTGAAATATTTAGCTCATCCATAAAAATCTACAGAACACTCAATAGAGAACTATGTAAACATAAAAAAGAATAGAATAAATATTTTATATTTGTTAATTAACTGAGGCATCCATGCAGTTTAAGAACCGAAAAGAAGATACTATTCACTCATTGAATGTTGGATTTATAGGAAATCTAAACTATTAGATAGAACATGCATCTTTATGGATAATGATGATAGCAACTTGTAATGACTGAAATAATGCTATGTGGAAAGAAAAAATATAGTTGTTTGAGAACATTGCTTAAACATTCAGATATTAATAGAGATCAGACTTTGGTGGGCACCCTATAGTATCTTCAGCTGCTAGAATAAAGAATTTGACACAAAGTTACAGCAGAAGACCACATAGCTTGTGTGAATTCTAAGAGCTACAGTAAAAAAAACTGCTTGACAAACATGTTCATATGTAATGGGAATGAATTACTTTATTGGATTTAAGGCCTCTTCCAGAAGTTGGGAATTATTCCTGATACCATTTATGGAGCTAAAATGCTGTTGTCCAACTGGTCATAGGGCCAGGGAGGAACCAATCTTATTATTTTGTTAAATAAGCAGTGTCTTAAACTAACTCTAAATGACTTATGTATTTGCATATATAAATTCATAGTCATTGTTACCCCTTGAAGAAGACATAAAACCAGCATGGAGGGATGAGGTGTACTCAAAATCCCATGTGAATTATGGAATATTTGCAGTTCATAGATTATGTGAGGAGAGTCACTTTTTCTTAAAGATATGATCCCTGTCAAACCAACCATACTCTTGTAATTTCACAAATCCAAGAATATATGAATAGCACAAATGGATTTAATGTGTTAATAATAAAAGGACAGTTATTTGGGTGGATAGGGATAGATGTATCTGAAAGAAGTAGAGAGTAAATATCATCCAAACACAATATACAATGTTCTTAAGGAACTGATACTTTTTCAAATAGCACATTTCAAAGAGAGGAAAGCAACCCAGAACAGAGAAAAAGTTTAGAAACTCCTGGGAGTGATGCACAGAAGAACGGCTTTTATATTTTTTGGCATATTGCACACATTCTGCATCATTTCCATGAGATGGCTTACTTTGTGCATGCTCTGTTGAATGTTGATTTTGCTGAGGAGGGTCTTCAAACTTCTTCTGTGACCATAGGTTTTTCTCATGTAATAGATCTCTGCATTCTTTATAAAAAGGTCTTTGTGATCCCACTCTTTTTCCTACTTTACCACTTCATTAGGACAGCTCAATGAGGATTACTAGGAGTAATTATTTATGAAATATGTGATGTTTGCTTTTGATAATTATAAACTTAAAGAACAAAATTAAAATACAGACTGTAGAACAAATAAGAAATAGTGGTAAAAAGAGAAAAATATAAAACTTTTCCTTACAAACATGTTAATAAATAAGCTTATTTTAGTTACTTTAAATTTGCAATAAATTAGTGGTAGAAGCAGAAGGCAAGTAGTTACATTGCGTACACATTCAGGACAGAGTAGTGAACTCTGCTAAGTTTTCTCTCTCCTTTCTGTTTTGCTTCTTTGTTTGCTAGGTTTTGTTTTTGTTTTTGTTTTGTTTGAGACAGGATTTCACTTTGCATTCCTGGCTTTCCTGGAACTGGTTCTGTAGACAGATCTGGTATTAAACTCAGAGTTCTGCCTACCTCTGTCTCCTGAGTGCTGGGATTAAAGATGTAATCACAATGGCTGGCTCCCTTTGTGTTTTCTATTCTCTCCAGAAACTCAGCCCATAGAATGGAGCTGCCTTAATGTAGAGTTGGTTCCTCTTAGCTCTATTAACTTTATCTAGAATACTCTTCATAGATATTCTTAGATGTTTTATTCCATAATGACTCTAAATCTCATCAAGTTCACAATTAGAATTTACTGTCATAGGAACTTTGACTAATCTTACTGAATAAATTTGAGTGCAAGCATAATATGTCAAACAATTAACTACTTATTTATTCCAGTTATTTAATTCCTTATAGAACTCCTTAAAAATTATTTGCTACCCTCCAGAAAGACTGTAGACAATAACTTTAAAAAATAGAGCCCATTTTAACCTGAGACTCTGTTGAACAAAGATCACATCAACCCACAGTAGATTTCTCTGAACTGAATGTGTTTTATTTCTTAGATTTTATGTATAGAAAAGTAAATTTTACGGTTTTATAATCTATTCCATAAAAGTTACATAGACCATTGTAAATGTTGGGTCATATACAGAGATTTGTAATCTGCCTTGTCCCAGATTCTGCTTTGGAACATGTTCAAGTTCATACATCCCACATATTCTGAGCAAACAACAAATTTTGGGTTCTTTTCTGTATACTCTTCTGTGCTTACTGTACAGAAACTTGAGAACTTGAATAGTTGCTCTTCTCTTCAGGTCAGATATGCAATCACTTATACACAACTCTGCCATGGGGTTAAAGAGTGCTGTCAAGTCGTTGTTCCTCTCAGCTTTACAATCAGCCCTTAAATGACTCAAGTTTCTCACTATATAGGTCACCTGACACATGGATGTGGTGAAGGAATTACTGGAGGAACTTCCATATTTCAAAGGTACATATATAACAACAAATTTTATTTATCATAGCATTTAAAAATGTTAAAAAAGAGCTTAGCTTAATTTTTATCAGTTCTACAGTCTAAAATTGGGGGATATATTAAAACTGGTACATAACTCAGCAAGCTATGACTCACAGAACAAACTGTTCTCACACCTGTTTTTTTGAAATAATAATTATGAAGTCAGTGAAATCTCCAAAAATAGTATGTAAATTAACTGTATATTGTTCATCCTGAGTAACCCAGTAATGACATTTTATAAAACCATACTTTAATAAGACCAAGATACTGATTTGACATTACATGTCTGACAAAATTATGGACCTTAACTGGATTTCCACAAATTTATACACATTAATTTATGACCACTGTGTCTATATGTACAAGGAGATCTTTTATGATATTTTATTGCTTTTGTAGATATGTTTAATAGTGCTACAAATAGTCAATACCAGAAATACCTCATCATCATGAAGAATATTTTTTCACATTAATTCTTTATTTTTCTTCTATTATAACCCTCTGTGGTAATCATAGCTGAAACCTGGGTCCTCTGAACAGTTTCTGGCATGAATTTTCTCAAGATAATTGTAGCTTAATTCCTGATAAGGAGAATTGATGAACATGGACACTTTCTAGAAGTCACAGCTCAAGGAGTTGTAGGTCTTTGAGATGGCATAGAAGGTGAAAGTTGCCCAGCACGGCAGTGTGGCTCCTGGCTGATGTGTAGCAGTCATCAATGCTGGCCACACAAGCAGTGAGGATGCCGTGCCTCTGGGACCAGGGATGACGCACAATAGAGAGTCACAACAGCCTGTCATCTTACATGGACCAGTGTGGAGCTTACAAATCTTGTTCCCCCAGTAGCCTCATTACATAGGGAGAATGGAAAGCTAGGCCAAGATGATTGCCCCTCAGATGGCAGTGGATACTTCCTTGGAGCAGTTAAGACCAAGACCAACATTATATTTCTGGATAGTGGCAAAAACCTTGAACCCACTCCACTGACAAACCAGCTTCTTCACTGGCTTGATTTTTAGAACCACATTCTTTACGAGTGCTCACAGGAGAAAGTCAATAATCTCAGTCACCCATGGACTTGATCTTCATTTCCTTAACCAGGAAGTCCAGCTTGGTGATGAGGATATACTCTTTGTCTTTGATGTTATATCCATGAGCCGCACAGCCACATAGTTGCCTTGACCACAAAATGGCACCTAATGATGATGCTCCTGAAACCTCTGTGGCAACGTAGGTTGGCCTCCAAAGCTCAGACTCCAGGTCCTCTGGGCCTTTCTGATGCACTGATATTGATCACCATTGGATGTTTTCTTAAAGAAGCAAGAATCTTATTATGTGATAATATTCATTGACAGTATCTATCTGTCCCCCACTAATGAAAAGCATACATCTATTTATCATCTCTCCAATTTTGTCAGCCTTTAAGCAATAAATATGTGGGATTATACTTGTGAAATATTTCTTTAAAATGAATTTAATCTTCAACATTTTCATATATGTATATAGTATGTTCTGGTCACACTTTCCACTCTGTCTTCTCTCATTTCCCTCTGTGTCCCCAAGACTTCTCTCCACTAGACCATTATGACTATATTAGTCAGGATTTTCTAGAAGAATAGAACTGACTAGGGTGCTCTACAGATTGTGTCAGGCAATCACAAAAATGGCTGTTTCCTGACAGAAAGGCCAAAGATATAGCAATTGTTCCATCCAAAAGCCTGGACTCTTAGCTTTGACTTCAGTCTATGTTAGAATCCTGAAAGAAGCAGGTTTTAGTCCAGCAAAGGAATGCTTACACAACAGAGCAGATGAATTTGACAATGAGAGTGAGGGAATGAAGGTAAAAAGCAAAGGCTTTATTTTTCAATGTCCTTTAATGTAGGCTTCCACCAGAAGGCGCAGCCCATATTTAGGATTGGTCTTCCAACTTCAAATGATGCATTCAAGGAAATCCCTTACAGCTCTATCTGGCTGGTTGGGGTTTAGTATATTCCAGATACAGTGAAGTTGATGTCCAAAATTGGCCATGGCAAATCCACCCTTTGTCAATCTGACACACAATCACATGTCCTTATGGCATGCTGATTACAGAAAACATTAACCACGTTGTGTAGATGAGTCTTTCTCTGTCATTCCAGCCAGCTCCCAAATCATGACCCAGAGACTTATTATTAATTATGAAAGCTTGGCCAATAGCTGGGGCTTGTTTCTAACAAGCTCATATCTTAAGTTAATCCATTTCTATTAATTTACTTTCTGCCGTTTGGCTTTATTACCTCATCTCCATAGTGCTCATACTGTTTGTTCTGTGTCATAGTGTCTCCTCGTGACTCCATCATCTACAGAATCCTCTCTGCCCTAAAATCCTGCTTAGCTATTAGCCTTTCAGCTAACCAATTTGTGATAAATCTTCACAGTGTACAAAAAGATTATTCCACAATATTTCTCCCTTTTTATCTAAACAAAAAGAAGAGGTTTTAACTTTAACAGTAAAACTATATATAATAAGGACAATTATAATAACCAGTTACAAATTACATTTGCAATGTCCAGTCTATTTGTATTTGGCATGTTTGGGGAAAATACTCCATTATTTATTCTATCTTGACTTGAGTCCAAAGCTCTGTACCTAATTTACCTTCTATCATAACTAAGAAAAACTGTAACTATAACTATCTAGTTTTCAACTCCATCAAAGACCCCAGAAAGATAATATTACCTGAGTAAACAGGAAGTGTACTGCATACCATTTCCAGACATATAGAAATGACAGAGGAACCTTGGGACAGTAACCCAAGGTTCTTCTGTAATGTTGGAGCATCCATCTCTAGCCTACAAGCCTAGAAGATGTGACAGAGATTTTTATGAAGCAGGAATTTTGAAAGACTGTCCAGCCTTGTTTGGCAAAGTTCAGTGTTCACTTTCTTTTGTATTCTGCAGAATATCTGACAGAATTTTTTATGAAGGACAGTCCCACCTTACCAATAGTCTTTTGTCTTTGTGTCCTGCTTGTCCAGTTTGTACAGCATACTGTCAGCAGTCAAGACAAGAACAGTTTCCTACTCAAATGTTTAGTTTATGACATTTAAAGCAAACTCCATATGGAATTTCTTCAATGTCAATCATCTTCCCAGAAGTAAATTGGTGCTGCCAGGAGCAAACATGTCTCATTGTCATGAAAGCCCTACATAAACAAAACATTTTAAATGTCATATTCTCTAGGTCATTTAAGTGTCTGAAGACCATCTATCTACTTAAAATATATCTGTTTGATCTTGAAAACATATCTAACATGACTATAAGTTTGATTGTTATAAGTGACTATTAACTTGCATTTTTTTATATCCTATGTAACAATAATTTTCAAGGACCAGTAAATTTACATTAAATTTTTAGATAAGCTGTATAGGTACAATACTTTAAACAAGAGTAGAGACATATATACTGTAAGTTAAATTTTGTATCAGTATACAAAAATCCATACTAATGTAAAATATTTGAGACTAGTTGTTGTTCAACAGTAGACTCAACAATGCATCCTTTCACCTCATCATTTTTATACTATATACCCCCACTTGTAGATGTAACCAATCGTCTTATTAAATAAGAAACACAGAGTCATTACAGAGATGAAAGCCAAGAGGTCAGAGCGATAGCTAAGAGCTGAAAACCTTACCCTTCACTGTTGCTGTACTTTTCCGAAAGAGACCTACTTCCTGTGTCTGTCTTTTTTTTATAGAGTTTCTGTTCTTTTCTGCCTTCTCATTGGTTGTAAACCCAACTACATGACCTCCTAGTCACTGTCTGTCTGTACAGACCTCCAGGTCTTCTATGGTTGGTATTGAGATTAAAGGCGTGTGTCTCCAATGCTGGCTGTATCCTTGAACACACAGAGATCTACCTAGCTCTGCCTACCAAGTGCTGGGTTTAAAGGCATGCACCACCACTGCCCAGCTTTTGCTATGGCTCGCTAATAGCTCTGACCCCCAGGCAACTTTATTTATTAACATACAAGTCACATTTCAGTACAAATAAAATATCACCATACCCACTTTTCCTTCAGAAAGAGACCCTTGAATTTAACACATTTGTTGAGGTTTTTCCTGACAGTGCCCAATAACAACTTGGAAACAACCCCCTAAACAATGACAAACATCTATAACCCATCAAATGACCAAAACTCATCCCCACCACCATTTGGGAATCTGGGTGTCATGTTTTTTGACTGCTTCCTTTTGTTTGGGGGTTCTGGAATCTTTAGGAGACCCTAGAAAATTGGTATAATGGGCAAGTCCTAGGATTACTTGTTATCCAATATTTGTGCAATGGGAAAGTTCAAGGCTTACCTGAAGTCCTGAGTGGAGTAGTCAGTTAGGCTGGAGCATCTCAACCACCAGCCTTGAAGCTGTTCCAGATGTAGAACTCTGAGGAAACTGCAACAGAGACACTCTGGGAGGCTGGATCATCTGGGCCACCCATATTCATAGGTATCTGGTCCCTTTGATCTGAAAACACATAAACTTTCAATGGTAACATACATATCTGCATCAACACAAGTATAGAATATGCAGTGTGCACACTTTAGTTAAAGATTATTTTTTGTTTTATGTTTGAGTAATTAAAAGACATCTGTCAACTTTATACATCTGTTTGGACTGTATAATCAAACTGTAATATAAATCTCTACCCGTGCCATATTATTTGATAACATGTAATAGCAAGTCATGAAGACTCTGTAGCCAATAAGATTTATCATGTCTTATCTCATCTCAGAGTTGATTCCATGTAAAAGGATCAGCTTACACATCACCTTTCCTGTAGTCTATTTTTGGCTTCTTTTCCCATGTCTATAGCCAAGACACTCAGGAGGTCTCTCCTGGTCAAATCTGATCTCTATTAACCTGTAAGGAATCCATAGCCTATTGTCTCCTGTGGAATCAAAATTATAACTTCTTCCCCAATATAACACATCATTTGAGTTCCATTTCGAAGTTAAGACATTTCTAAAATATATAGGTTGGTTTAATACAGTAGTTCCCATAATCCAATGTCTCTCAGCAGCTATTTTTTTTTTGTTCATTAGCTTTTAAAAATTTCAAGGTTAACAAGACACCATAGTGGTTACAGACGTCCTGTGTATTTTCCATCCTTATGTGCCATATTTTTTATTACTTTTCTATCTCTTTAATGGCTTTACTTTTTTATTTTTTTAAATATTTTTTTTCTGTGACTGCCTATACCCCCTCTATTTTTTAAACCTATGCACATTGTTAAACACACTGTAATCTGTTTAGAGGGTTTTATTTTTTTGGAAGAACCTACTTCTTTACTGCATTTCTGTAACATTTTCTGTCTATATGAGCAAAACCTTAAAACTGCCACGCATCTTAGCTCATGGCAAATGTAAATTTCTAGTCTTTGAAAGTTATTATTGCAAACTATTTGGAATGATAAAGAAATACAGGTTAGTAGTTAGTCACCTATTGCAGTCAAACTTATAGTCATGTTAGGTATATTTTCAACATCAAAGAGATATATTTTAGATTGACAGGTGGTCTTCAAACACTTCAGAGCTCTACAGAATTTGGCATTTAAGATGTTTTAATAGCATAAGGGTTTTTTGTTTGTTTGTTTGTTTTTGTTGTTGTTGTTACAGTGAGATGAGATATGTCAGCTCCTGGCAGCACCAATCTATGTCAAAGAAGTTGATAAGCATTGAAGGAAGTCCATATGGAGTTTCCTTTCTTTGTGGCAAAAGTTAGCCACTGGGAAAGAAATTGTCTTTACCTCAACTGCTGACAGTATGCCGTCCCAATTGGACAAGTAGGACAGAAAAGAGAGTAACTACTTAACATTGTCAAGACAAGGTGGGACAGTCTTTCAAAAATCCTGCTTCACAGATAAGTCTGTTGGATATTCTAGGCCTGTAGGCTGAAGATGGATGCTCCAGCATTACAAAGGAACATTGGGTGACTGTCCAGGCAGCCAGCTGTTTCTATCATCTCTTATTTTTGGAAGTTGTTTGCTTTACACTTTCTGTTTCCTCGGGTAATATTATATTCTTCTCAGGTCTCTTATGGAATTGAAGACTAGATAGTTATCACTATAGTTTTCCTTATTTCCAGAGTCAGAAAAAAAACTCACTAAAAAGGTGAAAAGTGTATAAGTTTGAGAGATATTAAAAGATAGTTTTGGGTTGGTAATGCAAATTAGGATAGAAAGTGAATTAAGTATAACACATTGGACTCACCAACATAGGATGGATAATGGATCATTTTCTCTAAATTTGTTAAATACCAAATGGGCTAGTTAATGTTAATGTAAATATTGCCTGTACATATTTGTATATAGTTATTGTACTTATCACATGTAATTTTTCTGTTACTCAGATTTAATATAAATTATCTTAGTAAACTAGGTTCTGATCTTTAATTTCCTATCAATTAAAAAAACACAACTGATAATTAAATGGCAATTCTAATAATTGTTGTGGATGTGTATGTGTGACAATAATTGAATATAAAGAAGACAGGAATTTGAAAGAGAGCAAGGCAAGAGGATATATAGGATGACTTGGGATGGAGAGTAGAGGAAATTTTGTTATTATACTCTATTCTCAAAACAAAATAATGATTATAAGAGAAAAACCCAGGCATTAGCAACCTAGAAACAAATATTCTTATACTTGATTGCTCATCCATAGGAGAAAGATTATGTCTCTATTGACGAAGATATCACACACACACACACTAGGGACATAGCCTGAAGGAGTCTCTGAGCTGGAACTGTCCTGAATGCTTGCTTCTCCTCTGAGAACTAGATCTCATGGTAGCAGAAGGTGCCACGCAAACTTCTGCAAGAGGGACCAACCAACAGGCTTACTCAGTTCTGATCCGTACGCTGCATAACAACCACCATGGGATGATAACTCTATGTATGCAATTGTTGATACATATTTTGGCAATAATCAACAGCTATTTCATTAAATTTAAGACCTGATAAAAAAAAAATTATGCCTTGTCTGGAAACCTTGCCAAGTAACAACCTAGAGTTAGTGAAGTCATGGATCTTAGAGGAGAACCTCTAACTGCCAATTTACCAAACTAGCATAATCCTTAATTACATTCTAAGTTTTTGTTTTTCTACTCATAGACAAGTATAGATCTCATCCCTCATCAAGTAAACATCTCTTTGCAATAGATAGAGACTATTATAGACCACCAGCACCAATCAAAATGAAGAGTGGTGAAGCCCATTGCCAATAGATAGACACATCTTCAGAAAAAAAATACATAAGGTTCAGAGAACTTTGCTGAAGAGGGGGGAGAAAGTTTTAAGAACCAGAAGATTAAGAAATTTTTGTAAGACTATGTTTCCTAGTAATATCTGAAGCTACACACATAAAATCTCACCAACAAAACTGCTTAAGTGTGAACTAAACAAGAAAACAACAATAGACTTTCAAAGTGGGTGTGGGAAAGTCCAGAGGATTCAACACTATGAAAAGCGCTATAGGCAACTAAATAATGTTAAGACTGGGAAAAATAATCTTCCCCAGGGAAGAATATACCAATTGGTTATCAAATGCCACATGTCCAGTCCTGAAAACAAACATGCAATTAATATTGTACAGAATTAGCAGGTTATATATACACTTACGTTTGTTAAAATTATACATCTGAGGTGGCCTGAACTTGTGATAATCATCTTTTTTTTTTTTTTTTTTCGAGACAGGGTTTCTCTGTGTAGCTTTGCGCCTTTCCTGGAACTTGCTTTGGAGACCAGGCTGGCCTTGAACTCACAGAGATCCGCCTGGCTCTGCCTCCCGAGTGCTGGGATTAAAGGCGTGTGCCACCACCACCTGGCGTGATAATCATCTTGTTTCTGCCTTCTGAGTTCTGGAATTATACAACTAGTTTTAAACCATTTCTGTAGTAGATAAAAATTATACAATATTGACTTGCATGTCTAAATGTTTTTATTAATTTTATGATTTATTTTAATTTCTTCTGCATGATAAACTAAAATGATAACTAAAATACTATTTCATTGATTATAATTTCTGAATTTCAAATCACAAACAACTTTATAGAGGTGTAATAAAAATCGTCCTTTTTTTTCAGAATTATAAAATAGCTCACAAACACTTAAAAAGTCAATGGTAAAATATTTTAGCAATACATCACTGAGAGAAGACTTAATCTGAACTATAGTTTAGATTTTAACTTGTGAAATGTCTAAGATGGAAATTAGTTAAGTTATTATAGTTATATAATATTGCATATACATTGTTGAATGCTTCAAGTGCTTATTATAGTTATAAATGGCACAGAGCCATATCTAATTTATATTAATCTCTCTTATGAAGTCTAAAATGCTTAAACATCATGATACAATCATTATGTATTTCTTAATAAAAAACTTGTTTCCATCCATTATGAAAAATTTTAGCTCATTTGCTAATAATTATTGTTTTTGAAACATCATCTATGATTTTGTCTCTATATGTTTGAGTATGTGTAAATACACCAGGTGTATGCAGGCATATCTGTGTTTATGTAAAATAACTGAATGTTTGGAGGTCAGGGGACAATTTTGAATGCTAGAATTCACTCTCAATGCTTTTTGAGAGAGAGTGTCTTGGTTGTTTGTCACTGCATTGCATAAACTAAACCGGGGGTTCACTGGATTCCCTCTCTACATCCCATTTCATCATACTGGCTCCTAGATTACTGTGGCTGCATGTGAGATCTTAATATTCGAATTCAGGCCTTCTTATTTTTATGACAAACATTTTATTCATTGATATATCACCTCAAACCTGTTCTCCATGTTTCTTACAGTCTTTTTCCAACTTTTAAATAAAACATCTAGAGCACACAACTGTGTGTTTAAGAGATAAATCAATATTTATACATAATTTATCTGCCCTATTCCTATAATTATGCAAGCAGTGAATGGATTTCTTTCTTTCATTTCTTTTGGTTTTGGAGATTGAACTCAGTGACTTGCACATTTTAAAGCCTGTATTTTAAACCAATCAGCTATACCTCCAGTTATTAAGTTACTTCTAGGTCAGATCTGAACTATATCTCCCACAACAGAATTAAAACAACAAACCTTTCTCCATGGCCTCAGATGTGTAAAATCAAAGTATATTTTTCATCATGAAACTATCTCAAAAGAATATCTTTCTAAATTTGTGAGTTACCATAGCTACACTCAATATCTTTGATCTAATTCCTTTTATGATAAGGGAAACAGTTTGTAAAGTACAAAATAAAGAGGACACACTGTATTTTAATGATTAGATTTCTTAAACAATTGATGTAAGGGAACCTCCAAAGATATGTACATATACGCATAGTATTTTAATTCTGTGTATCAATTATTTCAAGAAAATTGATAAACAGACTCTATATCATTTAAAAACAAACAAACAAACAAAAAGCCAGCACATTACAGTTATAGCCAAACAAGTGATGGCCAGCACAGTTGAAGCAAATGTCAAGAAGAGGGAGCTGTAGGGATTGGTCAGTGGTTAAAAGCATGCCTTGCCTTTGCAGAGGACACATGTTTCTCTTCAAACACAAAAATGGTGAAACACAATCATCTATGACTCCAATTTTAGTAGTTTCCTCTTTATAATACCACAGGCACTAGGAAGGCTTGTGGTGCTTATGATGTTCAGGCAAAACATCAGACACATAAAATTAAACAAATAAATCTAGTTTTTAAAGTAAATGTAAAAAATAATAGATTATCTCATGCTAGTCTTTCCTAGAGAAAGATGTCAAGAATTCATCAGAGAGTTTGAATATTGAACCAGATTTACAAGATGTAGTTGGTTTACGGCATATGCTTATCACATAAATTGTTAAAAAAAAAAAATCTGGCACCAAATTGTAACTACTGTTAACATCTGGGCTTTCAGTTTTTCCTATTGAAGTTCTAATTTTATCAATCACACAGAATTATCCCAAATATCCATCATTTCAGAACATGTAGTATACATCAGCTACTCTGTAGGATAGAAATGAATACGAGTCAGCAAGAGGAAATTGAATATTAAAAACAAAAAACAATGTAGGGTGTATGGAAGGAGCTTGAAATACTCAAATTGAACAAAATAAGAAAGTTAAGATAGTTAAGGGAAATAAATCATTGGATGAACAGGCTATAATTTTGTGGGCATGGTCATGACCTTTCCTAAGTTCTACTCCATTGTAATAAAACTAAAAACAATTTATATTCACTGTGGTAGTTTTTTCCACGTATATGTACATATTATAACCCCCTTTGGCTTTTACCACTTCTAGTTTTGTGTTTATTGGCTCTTATAGGCAGTAATGAGTTATGCAGCTAATGCATTTTGGAGTTTAGAATTTCTATATTGAGAATTAATGTGACTTTTGATTTGGTAGAGTTGAAATGTTTCATGTTACTTTTTGCTATCCACTAAACAAACAGATTTTCTGTAAAAATATTTTGTAATTTCAGTACTCAGAATTTTCTATCTTACTCTCCTTTCATCCCTTTCGTTTTTGTTTTTGTTAGTTTGTTTCATATTTGGGCATATATTAGTCTTAATGATTGGAATTTTTGATTCCTCTAAAATATATAATAAGATTTTAAAACATCAGTGAAGTTTGACACTGTTTCTCATGCATTAAACATGCATGAGTATATTTTTATTTCTTTGTCTTCATTTATTGGTTATGAACACAACAATATATAATTACAGCTATTTCCAGCATTCAATTATAAGGTGTTTTCAAGGCAATAAAAATGTTTCTTCTTTAATATCCCCTTTGTTTGCCCTTCTTCAGGTGACATTTTCCTTCAGCTTGAGTCATTCCTTAAAGATTATATTTGTTGTAAATTTATTGCTTAGATTGTTCTGTCTCTTGATTATTTGTGTTTATAATATGTATATATGTATATATATATATACATATTTTCTCTGTATGCATACTTAACATATCAGTTTGTTTAGTTTACTTTTCACATGTTAGACTGAGGTCTTATGTGTGTGCTGAGGTTGACATTCTTTCCACATTTCAACCTTGTTATTCCTCAGCTATCTGTCCTACATTGTCTCACTTAAATTTTGTTCTCACTTTCACAATTCTACAACTTATTTCCTATTTACTATCTCCAATTAACTTTCAGACTCAATATTTAGTGATATATTCAAAGTATTTTGATCGTGAGGTAGAATGATGTCTCAGTAGTTGTGAGTACTTGTTCCTCTGGCACTAGTTTCCCAGCACTCACAAACTTCAGAGACCACAGAACCCAGGGATCTGACTTTCGCTTCTGATTTGCAGGCATCACAAATATACATGGTTCTCATACATGTAGCCAAAACACTCATAATCATAAAAATAAAAATAAATTAATCTAAAAAGTATTTTTAGTATCTTGATGATTATTATTATTTGCATAACTTTCCTAGAGCCTCTGTTACTCCAGTTTCATTAAACTTACAAAAACATTTGCTTTACTTGTTTGAACACATTTGGATTCTCTGGGTTATTATTTATTGAAAATCTTTTATTTCCTCTGATTTCTCCTTCAGAGATTATAATGAAAATTTTATCAGGTATAGCTTTTTGTCTATGTATGTGCTTTTTGTTTTCTCATTTTAATTTTGGAGAATTCTCAGTCTACACGTGCATCTTCTAATGTTTTCTTCTGTCGTATCTAACTTTCATTTCCATTCAGTATTTTTGCAAGGTAAACCATTTGCATTCATTTTTATGAATCTTAACTGGGACTTTTACATTTTTTCCTAGTTTGTGCATGTATTGGGCATTTTCTATCTGTCATCTGGTTTTTAAATACACAGACTCCTCTCAGAAAGCACTATTTCTGTTATTTACTGACCCTGTCTGCTATTAAACTTATAAAATGTGTTCTTCATGTAAGATATTAACAATTCATTTGATTCTTTTCTGAAGTTCTCATCTCTGCTTTCATTACATGTTTCCACAAATTAAATTCTGTATTATTAATGCTTTAACTTATTAATAAAATTCTAAATTCTTTGTTTTATACCTGTCATATATGAATTATCCTCTGATCTATTCTCTCTCTCTCTCTCTCTCTCTCTCTCTCTCTCTCTCTCTCTCTCTCTCTCTCTCTCTGTGTGTGTGTGTGTGTGTGTGTGTGTGATTTTAAAATGCTCTTATAATTAGCTGCTGAAAACAAGTATTAACATTGGAAGAAAACAGTGTTTTAGTAGCAGGTTTCGTATTGAACTGGCTGGAGCTGGGAATGTTTACTCTGTCGTGTCTGTGGGTGTCAGAGTCTTCACATTTTCTCTAGTGTCCTTGTTTTAATCTCTCCAATCGATTCTGGGCTTCCTTAAGTACACCTCTGAGAATAGCAGCTTTTTCTCCTGTAAACCACTATTATTATACTTGAGACTTGTTTCTCTGTTGGTAAGATACATGTGGGAGGAAGTATTCTGTAATCTTATGATTAAATCTCAGTCTTCAGAGTCCCTGAGATGTAATGTTCACAAGTGTTTCTTGGCATTTTTCTCCTACTTAGATAAGAGGAGTTCTCCACAGGACAGAAATTGAAAAAAGTGTCTTTTCTCCAAGTGGGAGAAAATTCTGCTAAGGTTTTTTTTTTTTTTTTCCTTCTGGGGAGAAGGCTTTTACTAGAGACAAAACACACAGTGTATTTCATCATGATTACTCATTCCCTACCTCTGCCAAAGCTATGAATTGTCATTTTCAAATACTATTTCCAGTTTTGAAATCTAAGAAGGTATGAAAAATCTACCAAAAGTTCCTGAATCCAATGTTAATTTGTCAGATTTTGCTAATTCCTCATAATTGCCTCTTGACTGTGTATTTAACTTTTTGGATCCAAAACCTTTTGTTTTACTGAATATATATATATATATATATATATATATATATATATATATATATATATATATAATCACCTGTGAGTCACTGGATATTTTGCTTCTGTCAGTTTTGCCACCAACGTTTGCAGTGTGACAGGTACTGTTGGAAGTCTTTGATATTTCAGGTTAATCAAGCTCATTAATGATAGGGATATTTAGCATGCACACAATGCAACAGACATACATTTAGGCAAAGTTCACAAACAAATAAAATAAAATAAAATAAATCTCTCATACAATTAAAATTATTCTGCCTTATTCTCAAGGACAGATAAGATCAAGTTGGTTCCATTCTGGAGAGGTAGGCATAATTTAAAATACGTGAATCATTTAATATAGTACATAGCATGAAAGCGCTCAAATCTGAAATTCTCAATGCATGAAGGAAATGCCTCAGATTTATTATTTCCTGTCCTCTACTCCTCTGGGTTGTGCTTGCTTCTTTTTGTTCTAGAGATTTCAGATGTGCTACTAAATTGCTAGAATGAGATCTCTGAAATTTTTGTTTGTTTGTTTGTAGGCAATTAGTGCTATGAAGTTTTTTCTTAGCACCACTTTCATTGTGTCCCATAAGTTTGGGTATGCTGTGTATTCACGTTGTTTGAATTATTAAAAAAAAAAATCTTTAATTTTTTTCATTATTTCTTTCTTGGCCCTTTGTTTCTCATTCAGTAGAGATTAATTCAACCTGAATTTTTTTTCTGTTGTTGTTGATATTTCCAGCTTTAATTCATGATGATCTGATAGGACATAAGAAGCTATTTCTGTTGTTTTTGTTTTTTTGGGATTTTTTTGTATCTTTCAGACTTAATTTGTGTTTGAGTATGTGGTCAGTGTTGTAGAAAGTTCCATGACATGCTGAGAACAAGGTGTATTTTGTGTTTGGGAATGTTCTGTAAATATGTGTAAGGACCATTTGTTTTATAATGTAAGTTAGCACCAGCATTTCTCTGTTTAGTTTTGATGCTGGAATGTGTTTCTTGGGTGCAGCAGAATGTTGCTGGAGAATTTTTCTCCAGCTCCCGCCACCAAGTCCCGCCAGTCCCAGAGCCCACTTATAAAATAAACACACAGACTCTTACATTATTTAAACTGCTTGGCCATTAGCTCAGGCCTGTTATTGTCTAGCTCTTACTCTTATATTTAGCCCATTTCTATTAATCTTTACTTTGCCACATGGCTCATGGCTTACTGGTACCTTACATCTTCCTTGTCCTGATGGCGGCTGGCAGTGTCTCTCTCTCCGCCTTCCACTTCCCAGAATTTTTTTCCTTGTCCCGCCTATACTTCCTGCCTAGCCAATGGCCAATCAGTGATTTATTTACTGACCAATCAGCAACACACTTGACATACAGACCATCCCACAGCAGCAGAAGGATAGATCCTATTCTCTTATCTCTTCTGTTCATCTGAGTTATTTTATTGGGGAGTTGAGGTCATTGATATTGAGAACTACTAGCTATCTATCAATGATTGTTAAATCCTATTATTTTATTGTTGGTGTTGCTGGCAGTGGTGGTGATGGTTGTAGTAGTGTATGTGTGTGTGAGAGTCAGTATGACTGTGTGTGAATGTGTATGTGTGCCCACGCATGCACGTGAGTGAGCATGCAAGCACCCTTCCCTTATTTTGGTTTTGCTCGTGTGAGACCATTTATTTTCTAGGTATAATTTAACCTTGGTTTGAAATTTTCCTTACAGCACATTCTCTAGTGCTGGATTTATAGATAGGTGTTTTTTAAATTTGACTTTATCATGGAATGTGTTATTTTTCTCCATCTGTAGAGGCTGAATGTTTTACTGGTTATAATAATCTGGACCAGCATCTCTGGTCTCTTAGAGTCTGTAGCACATCTGGCTAAGTCCTTCTGGCTTTCAGAGTCTCCACTGAAAAATCAGGTATAATTATAATAGGTGTGCATTTATACGTTCCTTGGTCTTTTCCCTTAACAGCTATTAAGTTTATTCTTTGTTCTTTATGTTTAGTGTTTTAATTGTGATAGAAAAACTCTTCAATTGATATGCTTTAGAAATTTCAGAAGGATGACATAATATTGTCTGTAAATGGTGTATTCCATTAGATGCTATAAATTATGAGATATTTTAATTTAGGACACATTTTATGTATACATTAATAGATTTTTTTCAGTAATATGCAATATATGACAGGGTATGAAATATAGAGGTTAATATTTTATCATTTTATGAACATACCATGTATTTCAAAATGAACTTATAAATTTGATTCATGAAAAGCTGTATTGGGCTGCTTTTAGAAGTCATATTCTGCTATTCCAGTACTTCAAGAGCTAGGCATGTTTTATATTCTTTTTAAATATTTATTTCATTTTTAATTATTTGAATGTCTGTGCCTGGGGTAATAGGTATGTGCACAAATGTGAAGGTCCCTGTGGAGGTGAGAAGAAAATGTCAGATTCCCTGGAGCTAGAATAACAGGCAGTTGTAAGCAGAGTGATATCAAATTGGAGTATTGTCTGGACTGAGAAAGTTCAAGACAAACCTATGCTACACTGTACTCTGTCTCAAATAAAGTGGTATCATAGCTATTGTTAGGCAAATGGAGTTATAGCAATGAACTCATAAAACATATAACAAGCTTTCTCCAAAAAGTTAATAATGACATATTCAGTAATTTTAATGCAAGGTGTTTATAGAAAAATATAGTTTGATTTCTTCTTATTTTAGAGATAAAATTTAAAAGTGACTAAAGCAGACATAAAAATTAAAAAGAAAGATACTATTAAAATAAATGTCAATATATGAGTTCCCATATTTTAAATTTGTTTTTCACCTATGTGATGTAAAAAAGTATGAGTCAAATTGTCTTCTTAATTGTATATTCAGGAAATATAAAACTTCTCCTCAATATGAGGTACTAAAATTTAAAGACAAACAGAGAAATCCAGAGTCTCAAGAAGTGCCTGATTATAGTTGGGCGATGATGGCACATGCCTTTTAATTCCAGCACTTGGGAGTCAGAGGCAGGTGGATCTCTGTGAGTTCAAGGCCAGCCTGGGCTACAGAGTGAGTTCCAGGAAAGGCACAAAGCTACACAGAGAAACCCTGTCAAAAAAAAAAAAAAGAAGAAGAAGAAGAAGAAGAAGAAGAAGAAGAAGAAGAAGAAGAAGAAGAAGAAGTGCCAGATCATTACTGATAGGTCTCTTGCCTTCCTTTTTAGTTTTTAGACATATACAAGTCAAATAACTGTATGTGAATTTAAGTTTAATCTCACAGTCTTCAGGAAAAAAATATGCTCACATGGAGATCCCAGTTAAACTCATAATAGCTATGTGAAAGCTTGTGAGGGATATAATAACCTTGGTTCATTTTAAAACCCAGGAGGATTATGGTAAGAAGAAAGATAGATAAATAAGTATGTGTAAACTTGGAATTACTGAGTGAGAAGATATTAGTTATAACCAAGACTTTACCTCTGAAATATGCTGATGACATGCAAGGGATTTGATTTCAATTGTGAGCAATTTGTTCAGAATGCATTACCTGTTTCTGACTAAATCAAGACAAGTACATATAATTGTACCAATTTTCAAGGGTAAGTAGAGATTCCATGAGGGCAAACTAGAAATGCATGGAAAATAAAATTTTCCTCAAAAATATATGATTAAATGAACTGAATTTCCAAGTAGCATCACATAACTAAGAGGATACACCCTGCTTTTTAAATTCTTTTTATTTATTTCAGCTACCTTGGGCATACTCTAGCTATTTTTAGATTATCTTAAATTTTTAAATTTTTTATGCTATTTTGTTGATTATCTTTCTTTCCAACAGATTTATTGGCAAAGAACTTCATAGGAATTGATGTTAAAATAAATTAACTGAGCTAGAGAGAAGATTCAACAGTTACCAACATTTGCTGTCTTTTCAGAGCAAGCAGGTTCTGTTTCCAGCATCCATTGGTAGTTCAAAGTCACTTTTAAATCTACTTCCAAGCATTCTGATGGCCTAATTGGCTTCTGTGAAAATCAGGAGCTTACATGTTACACATATATACATTCAAGTAAAAACATATGCACATAAAACAAAAATAAATATTTTTAAATTCTAAGATTTGTATTTCATCTATGCGTATGAATTTTACTATGTATTTATTTTCAATTAATATCATATAACTATTATGTGGTAATATTTCTTTCCAATATTCATGTTCTTTAGTTCATAAGTCATGCTTTAATACTCTATATATTACTGGCACTGAGCTCATGACCAGTCTAATGTCAAGAACAAATTAAAGTCTCAATATTAAATATTTTCATAAAGTAAATTTTAATATAAGGAAGATGGTTACTGTGTATAATCAAATGACATACATTATTTCAATCTAATTGTTTACAAACCTATGATATGAAAATCACGTGAGAAAAATTAAACAATGTAATGATATCACCACACTATTGCATTTTCTTAGGAAACAGCCTGATTAACATGTACAAAAGAGGTATCTTTGTTGCATAAATATATGTATGTGTATATACATATATTCCTAAATAATTTAATACAACCTGCTCAGTTTATATGATGTTACTTGCATAAATGTTTTCAGAGATGACCATTTGGTACTGTTTAACCAATATGTATGCTCTTTTCTGTGGGAAAACGATTTCTTCCTCTCTCTGCATTCCTGTAGTTCTTTGTACAAAGTTGAGACTTTGTGGGTTCTCCTGTCAGCTTAAGAATGTCTATTGTTCCTGTTCAGCTCATGTTTATTTTAATGAAAATTGTGGTCATAAATATGGAAGAAAGCCGGGCTGTGGTGGCTCATGCCTTTAATCCCAGAACTCGGGAGGCAGAGCCAGGTGGTTCTCTGTGAGTTCGAGGCCAGCCTGGGCTACCAAGTGAGTTCCAGGAAGGGCACAAAGCTACACAGAGAAACCCTGTCTCAAAAAAAAAAAAAAAAAAAACAGAAGGAGGAGGGAGCTATTTAAATATAATGTAATCTAAAGAAATAAAAGAAATAATTTTATAATGAACTGTCTTTGGAAACAACCTTAAAAATATTTCTATCATTGTTTTAAATACACATTCAATACTTACCATCATTTTCTAAGTCATGTTTCATTGAAAACCTGTAAAATTCACTCTGTTTTTCCATCTTGCAGAAGAGGATGTTGTGGTTACTTATGGGAAAGGATTCACTTTCTTCTCTGAAATACATTACATGTGTTAGAACGAGGTCAAAAGAATGATGCACGGTGAGCAATGCCTTGGGGAACTGTGAGAGAGAGTCCAGGAAAAAAGGCAGAGGGCCTTTTACCTCAAGTTCACTTTGTCCCTGGATTGGTCTTGGACACGATTTCATTTACGTTCAATTTATAAGACATGTTTACTCATGTTGGATATAAGAACACAGCTACAGAAACTAATCTGGTCTGTATACTCTGAATCTGGATATGGCTTTCTGCCTTGCTTTCATGGTTTCTCAGATCTAATCTATAGTGCATGTTAGGCAATTGTATTGAAATTGGTCTGACCTGAGAAAGTTCTGGAAAGGACTGTTTTGTTAATATTTAATATGTGCTTACTGGTGTATATTTGCATGTTTTTCTGATCATGTTTTTTCTAATTATATTTTTTCTGAACTGAAACAGCTCTCCTTGGATCATTGCTTTCTTTGTTTCATTTGTGTGTAAATGTACCATGCAACTGAAGTAAGGTTATCTACAGTATTAGACACTAGCTTGCCCCAGTTCAGTCCCAGGTCTCATGGACATAGATCTGCACAAGCTGACGAAATTCGACAACATTTAACTCAAACTTTTGAAAAGACTGAATTCATAAATTGCAGAAGAATTACAATTACTTCATTAATCACAAATGTCGGGGACAACTTTTCTCATATTCTCAGATGTTTTGTAAAAACTCCTATGTTATAAAATGGGGTACTAGAGAGGTCCCCAGAAGTCCACAAAGATACCTCCACAATAGACTACTGGCAATGGTTGAGAGAAAGCCTGAACTGACCTACTCTGGTGATAGGATGGCCAAACACCCTAACAGTCTTGCTAGAAATTTCATCCAATGACTGAGGGAAGCGGATGCAAAGATCCAATGCCAGGCCCCAGGTGGAGCTCCAGGAGTCCAATTGGTAAGAAAGAGGAGGGATTGTATGAGCGAGAACTGTTGAGACCAAGATTGGAAAAAGCACAGGGACAAATAGCCAAACTAATGGAAACACATGAACTATGAACAAATAGCTGAGGAGCTCCCAACTAGATCAGGCTCTCTGGATAAGTGAGACAGTTGATGAGCTTGAACTGTTTGGGAGGCCCCCAGGCAGTGGGACCGGGACCTGTTCTTAGTGCATGAGCTGGTTGTTTGGAACCTGGGGCTTATGCAGGGACACTTAGCTCGGCCTGGGAGGAGGGGACTGGACCTGCCTGGACTGAATCTGCCAGGTTGAGCTGAATCCCCAGGGGAGACATTGCTCTGGAGGAGATGGGAATGGGGGGTGGGCTGGGGGGAAGGCGGGGGGTGGGCAGTGGAATCCATGGCTGATACGTAAAATTAAATTAAATTATAAAATAAAAAAAGATATGTGAATAATAAGTAAATGCAAAGATTACTTTTAGGAATAGTGAGGATTTGTGTGTAGTCTTATTGTAATTTGTTTTGCCATGTTCTTCGCTATCCCTGGTGGACCTCTTTTCTGAAGGGAAATAGATGAGGAGTGGATCTGGGGGACAAAGAAGGTGGGGAGACTTGGAGGAGTGGGGAGGGGAAACTGTGGTTGGGATGTATTGTATGAGAGATGAATAAAAACATTGAGAGTTACAGGTTCAATTATACGTATCTTCTTTCCTCCCTCCTTCCTAGTGTGTTGGGACATGACAAGTAACCAGCTGGGGCAGCTGTGATTTGTGGGCATTTATTGATTGCCACACGGTAAGTATTTTATAAAGCTTCATTTCCAGCTGTCAACATGTTGTCAAAAGTCAGCCAAGAGTTTAGAAGAGTTTAGAAACTGGACATCTTCTTCTAAGAACCAGTTCAATTATATCCTGTAATACACCTCAAATTAGAAATCACAGAGGATAGAACTTTGATATAATGTCATAATTTTCATTGGTAAGGGAGCTATTAATATAGACTGAATGTATATGCATTATGTGATTATGGATGTCCAAGCTTTTTCTAGTAACAGACACCTACATTTCTGGAGGCAGCAAAAGTGAAGGTAAATAAATTTTGTTGTTGTTTGGTTTGGTTTTGATTTTAGTTATGTATGCCTATGTGTGCATGTGTGTGCGTAGATATTCAGAATGGAATAATAATGTAGTTTCTTCCCCTATACTTTCTACTTTGTAATTATAGAATCTCACCTCAACTCTAACATTATCAAAGTTTGTAGCTCTGTCAGATGCTGCGGTGACAGATAAGGTTATAGAAATAGATGAACCTGACCCATTCCTGACCCTCACGGAGCCTGCTTCTTGTCTCTAAGCCAGTGAAGATTTCATCAGCATGACAAACATTTCAGGAGGCTTCATTGTTCTAGCTTGTGATTCTTGATTGCTATTTTTCACTAGGAGAAACTGCAGGGTTTTTGTTTGTTTGTTTATTTTTTTTTTGTCTTAATGTAATACATGTTGAGTGAGAAGGCCAACATTCTCTTCAGGTTGTTTGAGCTGTAGCTTGTCTTTATGCATGGGAATCTGCTTTCTCATCTCTCCATTGGTTGTTATAGGTTCCTCATTCATTTCCCCTTATATTTTCTTTATAATCATTATACCACTTCTGGTTTTCTTAGAAATTTGACATATCTTTCTTCTGATGAGCCAAGACCTGCTACAGGAAGTGGTCATCTGCTACACATACCTTGTCTCCTCTGGGATGCTAGTCATTTGCTTCTTGGCCAGCTTCTCCAACTTAACGGATGAGTTATTGGCATACATCTTTACCTCCTTCTGGAGTTTCAGGCTGTGCTCATTCATCTGAGCCTTCAGCTTGTGCTCCAGCAGAGCCAGCTGCTTGTGGTCCTGGCACCACATCTGCTTCTAATGACATCTGCTCTACTCATGCTCATGAATCTGCAGGATAACAACACATGCTGATTATAGCAAAGCATTTTCCTTTCCAATAGTAGAGCTCCTGGCTTAGAACTGACTGGTAGCTCAGGCCTGTGTTGCTGTTGTCTGCCTTCTCCCTTAGAAATACATGATTATTTTTTGCGAACTGTGAAGAAATGAGAGTTTCCTGTGGTTTTCTTTGAAACGTGGTGCACTGAGGATGCTCTCTTCCATGACTTCTTGCATGATGTTTACACTGCAACTCCTGCTGCAGATGCTCATGGACATGTTTGGGATGATGTAGTTGCTGAACATGGGGTCCACTTCCCTGTTCAAGTCAAGTCCCTTTTATGTTTGTCTTCTTCTTCTTCTTCTTCTTCTTCTTCTTCTTCTTCTTCTTCTTCTTCTTCTTCCTCCTCCTCCTCCTCCTCCTCCTCGCCTTCCTCCTCCTCCTCTTCCTCCTCCTCCTCCTCCTCCTCCTCTTCTTCTTCTTCTTCTTCTTCTTCTTCTTCTTCTTCTTCTTCTTCTTCTTCTTCTTTTTCTTCTTCTTCTTCTTCCTCTTCTTCTTCTTCTTCTTCTTCTTCTTCTTCTTCTTCTTCTTCTTCTTCTTCTTCTTCTTCTTCTCCTCTTCCTCCTCCTCCTCTTCCTTCTTCTTCTCCTCCTTTTTCTCTGCTCCCTCCTTCTCCTTCTATATCTTCTCCTTTTCCTATTTCTTCTCTTCTTCCTCCTCCACCTTCTTCTTTAAAGGTTTATTCTAGGTCTCCTGAAAAAATGATGTTTTCATTTTTTCGGTATGGTAGTCTATCTAGCTCTTCTATGGCCTCTTCTCTCTGTAAGAGGTTAATGAAGACAATGGCGGTTATGTTGTAATGGTTCCAGTGTTGTTGGTCTTTTGTGGAGTATTTTCTTCCAGAATTAACCAGCAAATCTACTGAAGGAGTTTATACATGCCTGAGCTGAAGGATCACTGAATTTTCATTCTGGAATATGTGATACAGTGGGTGCAATGTGTCCTTGTTAAAAAATTGTGCAAAAGGGCCTTCCATGTTGTCAGTTAAGTAAAGGTGATTCCCAGTAAAGAGGTGTCAGCTTTTCTGTTGTAAATCAACAGATAAGATCACCTTTGGAGCCAGATAGGTACCCACAAAAAAAAAAGATGGTTGTAAAAGCCATGAGATCCAAAGTAAGCTAGCTTCACCTGGCCAGGCTTTGGTCAGAGAATACTTCCTTCTTAAATATACCTGTGAAGCAGTGGGTGAAAGAGTATGTAGGCTAGCCCCTGCAAGGCATGATGTTATAGCAGTAATATTCACTTCCTGATTGGCTGGTGATAATGTCCTGCTGCATGTACACAGCCAATCAGGATACTTTTAATCTAAGTTACTTTTTTTTTTTTTTTTTTTTTTTTGGTTTTTCGAGACAGGGTTTCTCTGTATAGCTTTGCGCCTTTCCTGGAACTCGCTTTGGAGACCAGGCTGGCCTCGAACTCACAGAGATCCGCCTGGCTCTGCCTCCTGAGTGCTGGGATTAAAGGCGTGCACCACCACCGCCCGGCTCTAAGTTACATTTTTAGTCAATAGTTTTGTAATGCTGCCACTGTCATTAAAAACAACTTACTTAAGGTCACAAGCCCAAGAGTCCCTAAGCAGCACCAACTATACTCATTTATTTTTATTTTAAAGACACAAATTTGAGGTGGTAGGAAATGGTGAATGGTCTGTGAAGAGTTGGAAGAAGGGATGAATATGATCAAAATGCATTGTATGAAATTGTCAAAGAACTAACAAAAATGAGATAAAACAAAATTGTATCTTGTTCTTTCTCACAGGATTCCTTCTGAAGGACATTATGTTAATAACCACCATCTCATTGGTGTGAACATATGGCAAATAAAATGACTCAAATACCCTCATGTCCAATTCCATGCACATGGTCAAAATACTGTTCAGAGTAATCTTTGGAGATAGTTTGAAATCTGTTGGTTTCCCTTCAGTATCTCTTTATGCATGGTGACTAGTGTTATAAGCACTTTGATTTTGACAGCCCAGTCTTTTGTCCCACTCATTGACAATTCAATTATTTTCATTTTTTATAAATCTTCATTACCCTATGTTGTGTGACAAAACACACTGTGTTGCTCAGATACACTTTAGCACAAACATCTTCTCATTTATAACCTCAGTCCTTCTGAGTGTTGGATGCTCCAATTCCTTGACAGTGAAGAAAAATCAAATAATCTTCACACGCACACACACACACACACACACACACACAGAGAGAGAGAGAGAGAGAGAAAGAGAGAGAGAGAGAGAGAGAGAGAGAGAGAGAGAGAGAGAGGAGAGAGAGAGAGAGCGCCAAGTGTAATCCTTAGGAAGAACTATAAACAATCAAACAAAAAAAAAAGCAGCATATTCTGAGTTCCCCAAGCCCCAAGGTAGGATAAGCTCAGCATCTGAGGCATTTTATTTTCCAACACCCATTGTTTCTTGCAGAAACACGTGCTTATGGAATGGTACCTCTTCTCCCTTCTTTTATTGCCAGAGATCCACCAAAGGGGATTTAAAGTGGGAACAGCTGCTACCAGTACTGGGAACACCTAGGACATGACATCCCTGTGCTCATACTGTGAATTAACACATGAAAGAAGGTAGTATACACACCCAGAATAGTTTTTACTATTTTATGCATGACTTTAACATGAAAGAAAAAATTTCAGTTTATTTCACAAAATGCTCATATTATTTTGACTTTCCAGAGTAGTCAAAATAATTTCCCTTTGTTAATATAGGGATGTTTTAACATATTTTCAGCAGCATCTCACAGATGAACAATGGAGGCATTGTAAAACTGGATAACAAAGTACTTTGGTGATACTTCCCAGGTAGATAATACCACTTAATATTTATTATGTTAATTCAGTGTTTAGTGGTTTTTCAAAGAAAAATAGTTTTTAAAATGAAATTGTACCCATGTACACATTCATCTTCAGACAACTAAATGAACTGAATAGTTCCACCAAAATTTCTTCAAAATACACTCCTGTGGTTTTCTCTTGTTTTGCATTTTTGTTTTATTCATATTTGTTTTGTGAGATGTTGCTATAGTGTTTTGCTGTGTAGCTCAGGTTGATTTCAGTCTTGCTATCCCTTTCCCACAGTCTGTCTCCCTCTGTCTGTGTCTGTCTGTCTGTATCTTTCTGTCTCTGTCTCTCTCTCTCTGTGTCTGTCTGCCTCTCTCTCTCTCTCTCTCTCTCTCTCTCTCTCTCTCTCTCTCTCTCTCTCTCTCTCTCTCTCTCTCTCATTTTTTGAGACAGAGTTTCCATGTGTAACAGCTCTGGCAGTCCTGGAATACACTCTGTAGAGCAGGCTGGACATGAACTCACAGAAATCTGACTGCCTCTGCCTCCCGAGTTCTGTGATTAAAGGTGTTCACCACAATCTCTCAAATACTGGTATTATAGTTATATACTATCCTGTAGCTTGAGTTTTCTTGCCTGGCCCACAGTCAGGGCAAATCTCTTTCACCTGCCAGTCCCACAGCCTCTCAGACCCGACCAAGTAAACACAGAGACTTATATTGCTTTCAAACTGTATGGCCGTGGCAGGCTTCTTGCTAACTGTTCTTACAGTTTAAATTAATTCGTTTCCATAAATCTATCCCTTGCCACATGGCTCGTGGCTTACCAGGATCTTCACATGCTGTTTGTCATCGTGGTGGCTGGCAGTGTCTCTCTGACTCAGCCTTCCACTTCCCAGCTTTATTCTCCTCCTTGTCCGCCTACACTTCCTGCCTAGCCAATGGCCAATCAGTGTTTTATTCATCGACAAATTAGCAACACATTTGCCATACATCCCACAGCACTATCCCATATAGGTTCTGATATAATTTTACAATATGTATATGTGTGTTGGTTAATAAGTTGGAAAATGTTTTGTTGAAGATCAATTACAGGTTATATCATTATTGGGTATATGACAGTTGAAGGAGATTATAGTACTTCAGTATTATTTTTCAGAAAGGTATTGATTTGGAATGTGAATATGGAAGAGGAAATAGAAACATTTAATGTACAAATATAACAATATAGTTAATTAGTATTTAATTTTCTAAAAAAAACAATTACTATGAAGTCAGACCTTGTGAAGTTAAATGAATAATTTCTTTTCTCAAATTTAATTATTGTTTGCATTAGTGATGTAGTAAATACCATAACTAACTTAGGTGCTTTCATCTCTCCAAGGAGCAGATGTTGACTTATGACTTCTTTTTTTGTTTAGTTTGCTGGTTTATTTATGGTTACAAATCAATGTTAGTGCAGACATGCAACAGGGCAGACCTTAAGGTAAAACCTAGGGTCCAAGAAATATACAATAAAATTCAGTAGGTAGATTAGACACCTTGATAACAACCCTCAATATTCACTTGTACTGGTTAGGATAGAATAGACACCCTGATAACAACCCTCAACATTCCTTTGCATTGGATATATTTTGGGCTGTGACAGGGCTTTTTTAAATAAGACTAAACAGGTAACTGTTTTTATTATTTAGTCCAAGGATTTTTTTATTCCCCAACTCTCTTTACTGTTACAATGACATCTGTCTTAACAAGAAGACAAACAAGTCTTGTGTGGTTGGAGAGGTGGCCCATTATTCATATCAGATGCTCACAACAAACTATGAGTACAGTGTCAGGGATGTGCTCGTCTTTCTTGTCCCTTAGAGCACCTGTACATTTGTGGTAAACATGGAAATTCGTGGAGGCATACACACACACACACACACACACACATAAAGAAAAATCTTCAAAAATTAATAAATATTTGAATCAAGTATTTTATGTTACTAAATTCAATGCTTATGTAATATATATGCATCATTGGAAATCAACAAATATATCAAAATATTAATAATGATCCAAGTCCTATAGACAGATATCTAGAAATATTAATCAAACCCCAAATATATTTTATAGTGGGATTTTTACATAAAGTAAAATAAAATAGTCAAAGACATATCTAAATTAATATTTATAAATGTGCAGGCACAATTGATCATCTCAATTAAAATATCCCACAAAAAGATCGAGTCATCTTTTTGTATCAAACTTTCACACATGATTAATCTCTTACTTCAATCACCACAATTTATTTTGATATGCTTTAGGAATTCATAACATCACAGTGTCAGAAGCCTATGAAATATTCTGCCAAGCAATGATATCCACGCTTCAGCAATGTTACAGACTCAACATTCAGTTTCAAATGTCAGTTGAAATTGTGCATGCTTGTATTATTACAATCTTAGACTTGCTTTTGTGTCTGTTACTATAAGCTAAAGTACCAAAGTTCAGAACATAAAATAACTTTACAGATCACAGACTAAGGGGATAATTTATATAAAATATAAATTATATATATATAATATATATAAAAAATATATAAAATAATATATAAATTATATTTGATCTCATTTTCAGAGGGTTAGGTACACACACCAGGGGAGACAGAGAGAAGCTCATCTGACACCATATGAAGCCAGGAAGAAGAGAGCAAATGAGAGTGAGCAGAGATGAGATACCTTCAAGGACCAATTTCCAACTCAGTTTTTCTAACCTTGCCCCATCACATAAAGTTAAAAAAAATTCTCAAAATTTTACCAACATTGGGACAAGCAGTCAAACAAAGTCTGTAAGGGCCATTACCTCCTCAATCAATAAAAATTAAGTATATTTTAATCAAACATTTGATTGTAATGATTTTTCTTGGTTCCATTGATATTTTTTGTTAAAACTTATGCAAAAGAATAATGTATGTGGAATTATTAAGAAACTTTTGAAAGAAGTTTGCATAATGAAAAATGAACTGTTTCCAAAAGACAAATATTCAGACATTTCTTTTCTGAATTTCATTCATGTGTAGTAGATATTTTTACATCTCAGTGTTGTCAAAGTGAAGTACATAGCAGTTGCATTTATAACTTTATAACATAATCTTACTATTTTCTGATTTAAACCCTTAATAATTTGAAAATGTCAATTATTTTATCATCATATCATGATCAAATGTAGGAAATGGTAAATAAACAGTTGGGTCTCTGTATTTCTTTATGTTATAAATGTAAATTTATTTGATTCCAACAAATGTACATGTACAACATAATGCCATAAAATTGTATTACATAGACATTTATTGTGAGAGTTATTCTTTTTGTACATTTAGCCTTAATATTATATGTGTAAAATAAGGAAGAGGGTCCTTAGTAATTTATGGATTCTTATGACTCTAAATTATGAGTTAATGATGACACATGAAATAAGACTTTGTATAAAAGCCCAATACATAACTCTATGTAACCTGTGAGTCTCCACATTTATCACTGAAGATAAACCACTTTTTTTATATAAAAAAAGGATGAGTTTTAAACAAGATAAAGTCTACATCTAATATATGAATTTTGCTCTTTAGTTGAATGTGACTTTTGTTGAAGTTTATGTTAAACTGTGATTTTTCTTTTGAGATTTTATTCACACTTAATGAACATTAGTAACAATATAGTTTATGAAAAGAGATTTGAAAGTGATAGAAGCGTAGCAAAGCAGATAATTCTGACAATTAGATAAATGTTGTGGAAAGTGAATCTTCTACCACCCAGTGGTAGTTTAGAATCATTGCATATTAGCATACTTCATTTACTTCCTCTGCTTAATTGATGCTTTCCCTCTGAATTCACATATGAGTACATATTTAGGGGAAAAAAGGAAGCACAAGACAGAACTAAGTTTACTGTCTGTTCTTATTCAGAATAAATGTACTACTGAATACACAGGCATGTTTTAGTTTCAGGAGCAGCAATAGTACTAACCTGTCACTAATTATTAATCAGAAAAGCCACAGGTGTCTTAAATTATAGTTGATTTGAGAGATCCCGGAAAGAAATTATATACCATGCTCAAGCAATTTCCATAGTGAATTACTAAAATAAAATAATCTCATTTAAATTTTTCCTAAATTCCACATGTCCTTTGCCATTTATTTTTCTTTCTGAATCAAGTTAAATTTCATTTCTTTACATGTTTGAAAGAAAGATAGAATTCAACTATTGTCAGCAATAGCATCTTGAGACAATTGATTTTGATTTCAATAAACTTGGTCAGAATTTGTTATGTTTAATTAATTTTACTATATGATTTTTACATAACTGATTAATTTAATGTGCATTGACAATAAATTTGTGTATATTTAATTTGGAGATATAATTTATTTATTTCCCTGAATATTGCAATATAAACAACACTCAAGCATTATTTTTCTTATTACTTTGAATGATACAAAATATGAAACAGAAATGGTGAAGAGAATCAGGAATCAAAGACACAACATACCTGAAACATTTATGTTTGGGCTAAAATAATAATGCCCTTGATTTTCTTCATTTCACATTGTGCTTTATATGTCAGAGTTGTAAACTAATCCACATGTTTTTTCTTTCTATCTATCCTGCTGCATCCATCCATTTTGTCTCCAATATGCTGCTACTTTACTGCTTTAAGACTATATAGGACGGGCGGTGGTGGCGCACGCCTTTAATCCCAGCACTCGGGAGGCAGAGCCAGGCGGATCTCTGTGAGTTCGAGGCCAGCCTGGGCTACCAAGTGAGTCCCAGGAAAGGCACAAAGCTACACAGAGAAACCCTGTCTCGAAAAACCAAAAAAAAAAAAAAAAAAAAGACTATATAGTAAATCATGACTTCACATTGAAAGATGATGTTTGCACATTCCTCTTAAATTATGTAGGAGACCTAAAGATAATAGAACACAAACACATTGTTATATCAAAGTCTGTGAGGAGTGCAAGTTCTCTCTGAATCTGGCAACAGACTTCTAAACCAAACAAATTACATGCGTGTGTTGATGGGGTATTCATTTTCCTGAATTCATCATGGAGAAATGGCAGAAGTGTTTTCTTCTTTTCCAGAGAGGAACTAGACATGGTATTGCATTGTAATTGTTATTTTAATAGTACATCTTGTGTTACTCTTTCATTATTAACAGCATCTCATAGTAATGCAGAAGGTGCTAGTTTTCTCTGTTCTATCATCCAAGCTTTTCAACTATTGGAAGAATGGGAAAATAATAATAATCACAATCAAATAATAATTCCAAACTCTTTTATTGTTATGTGTTGGTGGTCACATGATTCTAGTCTTAATTCTTAATTTTTTAGTACACCAGCTTCATGTAAATCACAAGTATTTGGTCTAATCCACCCAAGTAGAAAGTTTAGTTTCAGTCATATCTTTCAGCTGAAAGAGAATCATTTAAATGTTCAAAGTAGGCTCCTCAAGTCAAATGATTAGGATATACTCTTCCCTACCTATCACATCTTACAAAAATATTCCAATTCAGTAACCGATCTAAGCAATAAAAAAGAACCTCTTTTTAAAAAAAAATGGAAAATATGTGCTGCTTAAGTTCAAACAGTTTAGATATGTACTACAAGATCGAAAACATTTATAATACAGGATAAAGGATGAAAAGGTTTAGTCACAACCGTAAGGCACTCATACAATAATTTATAAGAAAAATATTAGTATAATTTCCTTTGTTCCTATCTTATTGTTTTATTGCCTTTATATCTATGAGTATTATTGGTAATATTTTAATAGAAACAAATTTCCTGCATAATATTTTGACTTTCAAATATATGATATAAACTTGAAACTGAAAAAATAGTTAAGGGAGTAATATTCTTTATACACTGCAGAACTTTAGTACTTTATGCAAAGGATGTGACACTTACTTTGATGCCTATCCTTGTAGATGTGCTTGGAAAATATATCAACAAAAATATATAAGGATAAAGGTTATAATTGTATGTTTATCTTAGCACAAATTACCTATTTTTTATTTCTTCTATTATGGGTATAGTTTTACTAGATGTGCAGTATTTTATTTATCATAGAAATGCCTAACTCTTTCTCTTAAATGATAAATGGGCTAGGAGTCTTTTATTTTGCTCATTTGTATATATAGGTGTACATGAATTCCTATAAGTACAATTTCTGCATAAATATATATGTAAATGCTTATATTTGAAATCATATCCACTTGTCCACCAAAAGTGACCTCAAAATATATACATGTTGCTAATGCAATAGCTATTTGTTATTTAGAAACTAAGTCTTCTGTGATGCATTTCATTTACAGATATCTGCGATTAATTGACATAATGAGCTAAAAATCATATTTTGTCCTACTATAATGTAGACTAGTAGAATTTTTTTCTTATGGTCTAGTTTGCTTCCCTGTTGCTGTGATAAAACATTGACCAAACCAACTTAGTGTTAGAAAGGAGTTTATTAACATATAACGTACAATAAGTATCATATTTTTTAAAGAGTTGAAAAAAACACAGTTGCAATCAAATCCAAGCAGTATAAATGCTCAATATCTGACATCTTGGAATCATTCATGGTACTTCTTGAATCATAAGGGCTTGACCAATGCCACTTTTCAGGTTCTGCTGTTCAAAACACATTCATTGTCTAATTATCTCAAACTGGGTCCACTTCATACCTACTATTCTTTTCATGCTCCTTCTAAGCCTTTGGCTTCTCTCATATGTCGAGATCTCCAATACAATTGATGATGCACTGGCCAATGCCATCCTGGCTTCTATTCAAGGAGGCCAAAACTATTACCTGGTGCCAATGCTTAGCTTTCATGATCCCTTTTTGCCTTTAAAAATCAGTACAATGTGGGAGACTTACACATTGTTTGTCAAGTTCTAATGCCAGTTAATGTTTAGCTTTGACCTACTTTCACACCAGGGCCCATATACACAGACACTGTGAATAACAACTTCACAGTGATAATCCCAAGAAAACACTTCCCAGAAAAAAATATAGCTACAATGGTGCTTGTCTTTTACTAACCATAGCTAACCAAGATGGATTCATCCAGTGAAAAACAATTATCACTTCAGTAGTGCTGTTATTTTGTTTATCACATCTGATGTTTAAGGCTAGCTAACTAGAATCTACCAAAAATCACAGGTATGGCCCCAATAGAGTCTTTGAGAGGCTTTCATACTTCCACTGAAGTTTCACAAACTAGGACTCCATCATCTGCACTTTGCAAAAGAGTATTATCCTCTAAACTAACAGAATATCTCACTAATCTCTGAATACTCAACAGCTTTTCAAGCCCAAAGTATCAGATGCTCCCACAATTCTTTCCCAAACAATATACTCAGATCAATCACAGAAATATCCCTCTTTCTGGAAACAATTTCTGTTCCGTTCTGTTTATCTGTTGCTAAGACAAAACACTGAATATAAATTTGGGAAATAAAGGACTTATTTACTTTATGTGTCCATGTCACAGTACATCATCCAGGGAAATTAAGGCATGAACTCAAGCAGGAGCCTGGTGGAAAAAAAAATGAAGCTAAGACCATAAAGAAATGATGCTCATGGGCCTGTTACCATATATTGTTCTACTTGCTCTGTTATTCAGTCCATGATCTACCACACTGATGTGACAATAACAACAGAGGACTGGACACTACCACGTCAAAAATTACTTACAGACATGACCACCAGCCAGTATGATAAAGGACATTATTTTTCTGAAAAGACTCTAGTTTGATTCATTTTGAAAGACTAACCAGCATACATGGTATGCAGAAGATAGCACATAGGGCTCAGGGATCTGATGTGACAACGCTTTTCACTTCATGGCCAGAATAGAAAGAGATGTAAAGGAAATGTTTAAGCACCACTCTTCTGCATATAAGCATATACGCATGCACCATTGGCTAGGAGATATTTCATAGGCTCTACCTCTTCAAGTGTTCATGCCATCATGGAGAGAAGACCAAGCTTTCCACACTTAGCTTTGAGAGACATCACAGATCTATATTTTATTTTCTCTGTGTGTGTGTGTGTGTGTGTCTGTGTGTGTGTGTATTTGATATTACCTTCCTAAAATTAGAATGAGTGGTTAATCACACTGACACAGAAAATTCCCTATCATTTATACATAAAATTCTTGAGAAATAATAACGCACCACTAGCATGAATATCTGCCCTTTGGTGTTTTCTTTCTTTCAAACTGCCTTCACTTAAAATGCACTAGAATACACATGCAAAAATGTTTCATTATATATGAAGTTTGAAGGAGTAGATGTATTTTAATGTCTCTAGGGAAGAAATGGTTCTCTCTCTTGCATATGTACTATTTTCTACTGATATTAAGAATATCTAATTGATTCTTAGTTAACCAGTGTCTTTTCTGAACTATTTCATAGTGTCATAAAAAATGACTGGAATTCTATACCATCTCACAGTAGCAATGATTAGCTTCAGCTAGTTATTAGTGAGTCAAGATTCATTGACATATGAATCTTGAAGAACTGTGAAGTGTATTTTATGAAGTATTGTGCTAAGTGTATTCAAAATGTTGATGAAGAGGCTTCACTGTGTAGCCCTGGCTGCCATGGAACTCACTCCATAAACCAAGCTGACGTCGAACTCACAGAGATCCACCTGCCTCTGCCTCCTTGATACTGGAATTAAAGGTTTGTACCTTCATCACCTAGCATGATGAAGATATTATAATCCACTCAAGGTAGTAAAAACATTTCTCTGTGTGACCCTGGGAACTTTGCCACCCTAAGGTCTCCATTTATTCAAAATAAAAAGATATTCATTTTCATGATTGTTATTAAGTGCCCATTATATAAGGCAGTAAAATACTGTCATTGTATAAATAATATATTGAAATTTCCAAGTCATGGAATCATTTAGCAGTTCGTGAAGACACATGAAAAGAGAATTGTTTAGAGAAAAGTAAGTGATCAATTGGTACAGCACAAAGTACTTTTAGGACAATAATTTTACCCAGCTTGTTAGTATTCATTTGTCCTAAATTCACAAATGAACAACCAAAAGAATAAACTTTAGTGTACATTGCAATTCTTTGGGCGTAACAATGTGTAAGATAAGTTCATCACTTACTTTGATGAGGGATATTTATCATGGAGGAGACTAGGTATGTTGTCCAGGACAGGCGATACATAAGTAATCTTTGTATCTTTTAATCTGTTTTGTTTCAACCTAAAATAATTTTTAAAATACAATCTATAAAATGATATATTAGAAATGCTTCTGAAAATCAGATCATTGAAGCTAATGTATTATCTTACTCAATTTTCTGTATGACACCATCTAGGTGATTGATATGGTTATGAAAGTAAATTATTTTTATACTCTCATTTTCAAACAGATTTATTAAGCCATTTCTTATTAGCAAAATTAAGACAGTGTTATCCAACCAAAGTCAACATTATTTCAGCTTCTGCTTTAGAATTGTTTCAAGAAAATAGAAAACAATAAGAATACTAATCCTTTGTACTAAGATTTGGCCCAAGATTATATTTTATGAGACTAAAACACATTTCTATTTCAAAAATATTATGAAGAATTTTAATACACAAATTTAATCACATTAGGTAAATGAAAGCACAATCAGAAGTTGTGTGCCCCAAAGATTGGAGTGGATCAGTGATTAAATTTAGAAGGAGGGACAGGGAGTTGGAGTAGGAAGGGGGTAGGGCTGGATCTGTGATGCAATAGGGAGGAGATGAGAGTGAATGTGATCCAAACATATTGCATGAAATTGTAAAGAACTGATAAAATATTTACTTAAAAACTTCAAAAAGAATAAAAAATACCTCCACAGATGATATATGTATCATATTGTATCAAAATGTCAAGTGTTGGGGCTTGGGAAATGCCTCAGCGCATAACACCCTTGCTACCAGACCTTGAGGATCTGAGATTGAGTACCAAGAATCCAGGTAACAGACAGATGCATGGCACAAGCATCTGCAGTCTAAGTGAGATAAGAGAATCTCTTGAAGGTTGTGAGCCATTTATTCTGCCCTATGCAGAGGAGATTAAGGAAGATAACCTATCTAAGAATAAGTGGCTAAGATTGCAGTGACACTCAGTGATCTCTAACTTCCTCCGGCAATCTTGACATGGATGTTCCTACATTCATACACACAAAAATGAACACACACACACACACACACACACACACACACACACACACACACACGACCATGCCATTCAAATTGTCTACTGCTCTGCCGAAGTATATACCTTTCCTGTTTTGTTTTCAATTACCTCTATAAACGTGAGAGCTAAATGTAATAGAGCTTTAGATGATACTGTCAGTGTTAGTATAATATATAAAAATTTCCTATTATATGATCATAGTTAGTAATATATATTTATAAACTTTATTTTGAAAAATACTTTTAGATATGAAAATAAAGTGTAATGCAATGTATTTCAACTTGCAATCGGTCTCCAAAATGTCATGTAAATTTTAATCCTCGCCTAGAGGTTGTTGAGAAAACAAACAGGATCACTAAGTCAATCACACAGCAGTATTATACAAAACCTGGCTTCATTGTTATTTTTAGTAGTAGTAGTAGTAGTAGTAGTAGTAGTAGTAGTAGTAGTAGTAGATGTGTGATCTCTTCATATATCTGAGGGTGGCCTTGAAATTACAGTACTCTTTCTTCAGCCTCTGGATTTGGAGTGACATGTCTGCAACCACACAAGGGAAGAATGTACTTAATAAGACTGTGTTGCTGGTTTGTTGATTTGAGTAGTCAAAATGTTTATGGTTCAACCGGCAAGCACTGTTAATTATTTTTCATTAATAATAATAACATTAATGCATAGAAATGTGGAATGGACAGCATGGAAGATCTTCTTGAAGATTTATTGACTATCATACACATGACTAATAATAAATGTCAGTGATAGTTAATAAGTCAAAATGATTATGGGGAATAATAGTACTATTTTATTCAGAAATGTTAATGCCCTTTTTAAACTACATTCATAAACAGAAAAGATTTGTGTGTTAACACAGATATTCTTCTCCCCACAGTGACCAAAATCAGGTTTATAGAAATTTTAAAAAATCAAGTAAAAGAGGTCAGAACTAAATGGAATTTTCAGTTAGTAATCAACTTAATATGAAAGTAAATATAGAAAAATCATTCACATAGTTGATTCCTAGGGCCCAAGTTCAACAGATGCAGTAAATAAATACCAGAAGGACATCACTAATTGATAGGTTATATGGTGCAATTGTCTTTCCAGCACTGGAAAGATGCTGATTATAGTATCACGTTGCCAGGTTGGCATTCACAGAAGACCAAAATGCCGAAATGATGATTGTATGGTAAGCTGAAAGAAAAATGGGAACAGACAATGAACTAAATTATCTGAATATGTCATAAAGGATAATGTAAGACAATTTGATGCATGAAGAGAAAGATAGAACCAGTTTCTAGTGTTAAAAAAATTGGTACTTGGGATTATATATATATATATATATATATATATATATATATATATATATATATATATTCAGCTGATTTAAGTGAAAAATAAATAATTTTGTTCAGAGTAATCATTTTTTTCTTTGTAAATGAAGCCATGTCCTAATAATCTTTTTAAAATTAAAATTTCCCCTGCACAATTGCACAATAATTTCTCCCCATAAGTGACATCCTTAAGCCACATTAGAATAAAGAGTGGTGTACAATGTTGGTGTCTACCATGTGAAGAAACTGCAATTTCTTTATCTACCTTCATTAGCTTTTTTAAGCACAATAGTACTTAGCTCTGACAAAAATGGATTCTTGTCCACACTTTTCAAAGGAGGAAAGAGTTTCAGAAAGGCTATGGAACTTGTTCAAGAATTCAGAAGGAATGCCAGGTATCCATACTCTACCTCAATGCCAAAGCTGTAACTTTCACAAAATAAATGGTGTTATAATTACATCTGCTATTTATTTAAAACTAAAGTGCCTCTAAGCTACACTAAATGCATACTATGTAATATATCCACACTCTAGGTATTTATAGAGGCAGAATCATGCATGCAAACATTGAATCATATACATGTATGTACATAAATTTAGAAAAATACATGGTTATTCATATGGATATATATCCATTTTCATATGCATATATAAACATAAGGTGTCAAACTACATGTGATTTTTACGGAAATGTTTATATACATTTGTTATATGTATAACTAAGCAAATGTTATAATAACTTACAAATTATATAATTTATATGTTTATTTATCATGTGAATAGGCTTCCATTGAAAATTTGTTTATTTTTTCTAAGAATATATTGAATATATTCTGCATAATATTATTTCTTTCTGAAATTGCCAATATTATCATCATAAATATTTTCCTAGATATTTGGTATACTATTATATCTTTTTACACAAAAGAAAGAAATGATCATCATCATGATATGAAAGAAAATTATGAGAAATCCAGAGATGTTTGCAGAAGCCTAGTGATTAATGAATCCTTCACTATCTTTATTCATATCAAAATCTCAAAGAAACTTCCTATGTGAATTCCTGGTGATGCATTGCAAGGCATGTGAACTGTTTCTCATTTGATGCGTGGCTAGCTGCTGCTTCATTTCCGTGGAGGCTGATTTATGATATATTTGTTATGTTTCTAATCCTAAATTTGACTTTCACTGGAGGAGTCATAAAAGGCAAAAATCTTCAAACTTTGATATGCCATAAGTAATACATTTTTTCTGCTTTAACTGTCACATGTACAAAAATATGCAGTAAGGAAGAGGTTTTCAACATTAACTTATTTGCTACATCTTTTAACCATTTGGTTTTTAATGAGTGAAGAGGAAAGAACCATGGATTTTTAACTTTGAGATTTGCTAAGTTTACTTTTGTGAAAACCCAGGCACTTCTTTTTTAACACAGTGTATATCATAAGATATCTATGACTTGACCCAAATGGCCCCTCTGCACACTGTCCAGTTAGGAGTCTCTGTATTAGTTCCCATCTCCTACAAGAGGAGACACTCTGGTGATGCCTGAATGCGGCACTGATCTATGAGTATTGACGAATGCCAAGAGTTATTTTACTGATATCTTCCTTTGAAAAAGTTACATCTGAATCAGTTTAAACCTGTGCAGGTCTAAGGGAAAGATGATAATAAACTATGGTGTTATACCTGGATTTTTTAAAGTATTTCTTTTATTTTTTAAATTATAATATAACTGCACTCTTTCCTCTTTTCCTTTCCTCCCTTCCATATACCCCTTCTTGCTATTTTTCAAATTCATGGCCTTTTTAAAATTGTTATTGAATGAGAATATATATATATATATATATATATATATATATATATATATATATATATATACACGTTGCTAAATATATCCTGTATAATGTTGCTTGTACCTATGTTTTCAGGGCTATATATTAGGAGACATATACTACTTCCATATTACTGGTGTTCAGATACTGAAAAAGTTTTACGATATAACCCCTTTCTTAAACTGTTCATGTGATCTGAATATATTGCCCGTTTAAACTCTTCTGTAGTGTCTGCCATGTTAGTTGAAGAATAAAATGAGATTCACATTATTCCCCAAATCCCCAGGTCTGTGTTTTGGCCAGCACCTAAATTAAAATAAATTTTAGTCATAATTAACTTAATTAATCATAATTCAATCAAACATAATTAAATTTTTTAAGCTCTGTTATCCACATTCAGGATTAGCATACATCATTTCAATTTCTTCTGTATCTTTTTTATTTCTATTGCTAATTAACATGTATATCACAGGTGAATAAAACTTTGGTCTAAATAAACATGTACTCTCATTGCATTATCATTTACATTAGAAATACCAGCAGCTAATTATATTGAGTAATGGCCTAGGCATTTATTTTAGTCCTGCTGAATATGAGACATAATTCTACAAACTGAAAAAGAAATGATTAATATCCCAGATCACTAAACAACAAAGAGAGAACAACCTGTGACTTACATAAAAATTAGGATTTTAAATTTTATTTATTTGTTATTTATTCTTTTGTTGTTGTCATTGCTGTTTTTGAGACAGGATTTCTCTGTGTAGATTTGATGCCTGTCCTGGATCTCACTCTATAAATCAGGCTGGCCTTGAACTCACAGAAATCTGCCTGGTTCTGCCTCCTCAGTGCTGGGATTAAAGTCATGTGCCACCACCACAGCAGGTCTTATTCCAAATATTTAATCAGCTGTTCACCTTGATCTACCTTCCACCCAGGACTGTACACTTTGGATTTGCTTCTGTGCCTTCTAAATGTAAGCTTAATAATTTGCTCTTTCTATAGCATCTTTGTGTGACTACTTTTCCAGGAGTACAAGTGTTAACAGTACTGTGGGAGGAGGGATTGGAGGGGATGCAACAAGATGCACTTCTCCTTATCAGAATGAAAAACTGTAACAAATAAAATCAATTTCCCTAAAGACATATAAACTTTCTGATAGAAAATGGAGCTATACAAGTAAAAACACTGAAGCCCAAATTTATTTAGTTGAATAATTATTAGATTGTAAAAAATATGTTGTAATTGGTGAAGAAAATTCTGTTGTCTTTACATACTTCTTTTCTAATTCCCATTAAAAAAAAAGCTTTCATCTTTAATGAAGTATTTTTCTGTTTATTCTACACTATAAAATCTAAAACACTACTAATACATTGATTAAACAGTTATTTTACATAGATCAAACCAACAGACTACATTTTAGAAAGGCAAAGAATTAACCTAATTAAGTATTTGAGGGAGGCCTATTATCCATTAAGTTGTGTGATGCATCTTGCATCATTTAAGAATGTATTTCTCTTATACAGGAATCTCACATTTTTGTCACAAGAATTATGAGATACACAGATATGTGTGTATGAGTGTGTGTGTGTGTGTGTGTGTGTGTGTGTGTGTGTGTGTGTGTGTAGCATCGGTTGTATTAAGAAAAGAACTATATACAACTGCTGGAGACCTTGTTCCAGATGGGCTTGATGACCAGGGAAGGATGTGTGGAATCAGCACCAAGAAGGGATTGCGACTGCCTGTTGTTTAAGCAAGAGGCCTCAAATAGTCGGAGCCCTCTTTATTTATACAGTTTAAATCGTTTGCATAAACAGTTTCACAATCAGCTTTTACTTTTCAGGTTTCTACAAATGATTACAATAATTACCCACTTGTTCCCTATCTCTTTCCCGTTCCATCTCCCACCTCCCTCATGGGTAACCATTACTTCTTTGATCTATATTTCTATTGTCAGAAGCGGAAGCAGTTTTGTGTTCTTTGAATCGTAGATGGTCTTATAATAGAAAACACAGAGCCAGATGTCGGGGTGAAAGCTGAAAGACCAGAGAAGCAGAGCAAGCCACAGCCACCACCTATTACCTTACCAACTCCATGAATCCTCTGATTGAAATCCTCTGAGTCTTCACCCAAAAGGGTCTCACCTGAACTGCCCTAGTTCCTGTTTCTTCATGCCTTATATACCTTTATCCTCTTTTTTTTTTCTTTTTTCAAACAAGAACACTAAATCTAATCTCCTTTATTTAACCTTTTCCCTGACCATTAACAGTAACAACTTGTAACCAACCATCTTAAACAATGACAATTAATCATAATCAATTGAAAGACCAAAAACCACCCATCCCACCTCTTGGGAATGTGGACTTTTTGTTCTTAAAATTATTTCCTGCTCCCTGGGGATGAAGGCATTTTTAGGGAATCCTGAAAAGAAAATTTGGGGGTTTATTGTCAAGTCCTTGGAGAGTTAGCTATATTATTTGTCCAGTCTCTACGTAATGGAAAAGTAAAGGGCTTGTCTCAAGATCAGTCTGTGTGGCTGGAATTTTTTCAGCTAGTCATCTCGAAATTGAGGAAAGAAGCCAAAAAGCCAGCTTTCTGCACCAGAGAACATGCAAAAGCAGCTGATTCTGGGGTGTTTGGAGCTTGAGCCTGGGGAGTTTGCTGCAGAGAGGCTGCAACAGAAACATAGCCGATGGGTTAGGGCTTCTAGCCCATGTTGGGGGAGACTCCTGCCACATGAAGCTCAGGACTGAGGCAGGCTTGCAAGGCCACAGTCAAGTAGCTTTTTCGTGAATTCATGCCCCACATTGGGTGCCAGATGTTGTTTGAATCTTAGATGGTCTTTTAATTAAAAACCTGGAGCCAGATATTGGGGTGAAAGCTGAACAGTCAGATAAGCAGAACAAGTCACAGCCAACCTCACTTTGCCAACTCCATGAATCCTCTGACTGAAATCCTGAGTCCTCACCCCAAAAGATCTCCACTGAATTGCCTTGGTTCCTGTTTCCTCACGCCTTATATACCTTTCTCTGCCCTGCTGTCACTTCCTGGTATTAAAGGCATGTGTACCTCCTAGTACTGAGATTGAAGGTGTGTGCCACCGCTGCCTGGTTCTGTTTCCAATGTGGCCTTGAACTCACAGAGATCTAGATGGATCTCTTCCTCCTGAGTGATAGGATTAAGTGCATGTGCCACCACTGTCTGGCCTCTAATGTAGTGGCTGGCTTTGTGCTCTGATCCTCAAGCAAGTTTTATTAGGGTATACAATATATCACCACAGTTTTGCAAGCTACAAAGAAACTTTTCTAACTAGGCATGCCTACAGGTAGAACAATGTTCCAAGTTGACAGCCCATGTGGTTATAGCATTATGCATAGTGAGAGACAGTTTTGTTTCTTATGGTTAATATTTATATCTGGTTGGGTCTGTTTTCTCACAATCAACTCACCAGCCAAAGCTGGATCAGTCCATCTATTTTTTGTATTGTTCTGTCTCCTCTGGGGACATATCAGATTTTTCCATTTGTCCTATAGGCAACATAACATGGAAACTTACTCTTAATAGTTGGCATTACTTATCCCTTGTCCTTATGTCAATCTCCCTTAACTTCTTGGGTTATTGTCAAAGTTATTAGAATTGTAGGAACTGTGGATTTCTATAATTCTGCTTCATTCCCTATTCCTTTAATGTTGCCATTAACTCCTGATACCATATATTTAATGGCATTTCTTTAAAGCTCTTATGGTTAAAATCATTCTTTCCAGTTATGCAAACATCTAATTCTAAACTTCATGACCTACTGTTACTCCTTCAGACCAGCATTTTGGCTAGCATGGTGAAGTAAGAAGAGCACACAGCACACATCTCCTGGAGCTATGCTCAGAATCATGCAGCAAAATGTCCACAGGTTTTTGTTGAGTGGGTAAGGATCTCCAGGTCTTTCCACAAGGAGAGCCTAACATGCTATTCTCAGGACTTACTCACTGAAGAAGCTACATGGCTCCCTCTATACAACATAATATAGCAATCGCTTATGATATTGTATGTGTTTTAGATTTTTATTCTCAAGTAGAATAGTGCACATTGTCTTCTCAGGTAACACAAAAAAACATTTATTTAAAACTACATACCTTATTTTCAAATGGTATTTTTTCAATATTGATGATTATTAACAATATAGTGATAAAGAATACATTTTACTTCACAAAGATCTCATGAAGATTCATGAATAATTTCTCATTATGCTAAGAATATACTATTTCCTCTTGATAGGGTTGTTTCTTACCTCATTCCATCTTAATACTTTAACACTTCTAATTTCTTATTCAACAGTGACTGTGAAAGTTAGCTCTTCTACAAAGATGATCCCTCTTGGCCATTTCTCTTCTCAGCCACTTGCTCTGGTCTTTATCTTGTGTCTATGTCTAGCTCTGTAAGAGTACACTGATCAATATGTATCTTTCACAGAAAAGGGCAAGCTAGAAAACTTTTGATACTCTGCACTCTTAAATCGGTGTCTGAAACATACACATAAAAAATGCTTGTACGATACACACAGTAGTTATAATTAATATATCATATTAGTAACAGAAATGAAAGAACAGTCTCCCTCTACCCAGCTGCCTACCCCTGGGAGCTAAAGGATGTGCCTGAACTTTATAGTAAACTTTCCTATCCCAGAGGCTGAAGTACTGTGTGCATATGTTCCCTTGGAAGTGACTTCTCATATTTTGAAGACAAATCCTAGCTTCAAAAGGTAATTGCATATGACTTTTTTTTCAGATAATCTCTCCTAAAATTAACTGTAAGAATTGAGAGGAAAGAAATGTGATAGTGCTTTCTTTAAGAACCATAAATGTAGACATAGATGAATAGACTAATCATTATCAGGGTACCTACTAGGGGAAAACCTTCTCCATGATTAGACATTAAACAAAGCACCCATGACTGTTCATAAATTGAAAGACTTAATTTTATTTTAGTTCCTTTCAGGCAGAGCATACCAAAATTCTATTTGCATTACCTGATCTTACTAGACACATCTTCAAAGATTTATAGGTCTATTTCTTAAATTATCATTTTTAAAATTGCCAATTGGATTAATTATTTCACTTGGAAATACAGTGTCTCTAGCAGTTATCTATAATGGCAAACATGGATAGAGATCATTTTAATTATCTTTGCCCTTGTGGGCATACTTGGTAAAGTAAAACTGCAACAGTGTTACAATGTTTTAAAAATGCATAAACTTCCAACCATTATTAATATTATATATGTGTGTGTGTGTGTGTATATATATATATATACATACATATATATATATATATATATATATATATATATATATATAACTAAACTATAAGACAAGCTATTTTGCTCAATTGTAGTTACTAGAAAGAAAAGTATAAGGTTGACAAACATGGAATAAAATGTTTCTTCCAGGTAATTGTTTTTGTCACTTGCTTTATTAAAAACTTCTCTCTGGTTATCTAAATTCTAAGTGGTGGCCGTTATCATTAAAAGGGTTTATATTAGAAGTATTTATAATCATCCTATGGTAATGAATTCCTTTTGGTTGTTGTGATTCTAATACTCTTAGATGATAAATAGATTATATTAGAAGTTGCAAGTAGTAAGCAATCGTCACATGAAGTCTTCAAGGCCACTTGCTCTTCACACCTCCTTCTTCTGACACATTACTGCACTCTCCATGCTTCAAGGAAAGTCTTCCTCAGTCTTCCACTATATCACCTTCAAAACATAATAAAATTCTCCTAATTCTCTGTCCCTTTCGCAAGATTCATAGCTGTGTCCCGTAACACAAATCTTAAAAGGTCTTATTAATAAAAACAAACCTGCAGGCAGAAATTGGGATGAATTGTGGAAAGTCAGAGAAGCCAAGCAAGCCACAGCTAACCTCACCTCGCCAACTTCTCAGCCGATCCTGTTTCCTCAAAGTCAAAGCCTCTGAGTCCTCATCCAAATGGATCTCAGCTGAACTGCTCAAAAGTCTAAAAGCTTAAAAGCCTAAAAAGACTGTAGTTCCTGGTCCTCATGCCTGATACACCTTTCTGCTTCCTGCCATCACTTCCTGGAATTAAAGGCATGTGTCTTTCCCAAGCAAAGACATGAGATCTCCAGTGCTAGGATTAAAGGTGTGTGCCACCACACCTGGCTCTGTTCCTAGTGTGGCCTTGAACTCACAGAGATCCAGACAGATCTCTGCCTCCCAAGTGATAGGATTAAAGTGTGTGCCACCATTTTCTGGCCTCTATGTTTAATCTAGTGGCTGTTCTGTTATCTGACCCTCAGATAAGTTTATTAGGATACACAATATATCAACCACATTTCCCTTTTTTGTCTAAAATAAAAAAGTTATAACTAATGTAACAAAAAACTATATATAGTAAGTATATACAATATATACAGTCAAGAATTACATTAACAATATCTAGTCCATTAACATTTGACAGATTTAGACAAAAACATTAACAATGTCTAGTCCATTAACATTTGACAAATTTAGACAAAAAATTCTATTACTTACCTTATTTAAAACAAGTAGTTCCTTTTTAAAAGTAGATTAAATAATCTGCTTTTTATCTTATCATATCCATATTCTCTCTTTTTTTCTTTTCTGAGTAGATTTAAAAGTCTACCTTTTACCTTATCATTTCTATATCTTCCTATTTTAAAAAAATCTACCTTTTATCTTATTATTTCCATATTCCCCCTTTTTTCTTTTCAGAGTAGATTCAATAATTTACCCTTTTATACTATTATTTCTATTTTTTTTCAGAGTAAGTGTCCACAAAACTAGCCAATATTTGGTTACAAAATGAAATTATATGAAGGCTTAGAGGAGGATAATTTTAGTTTGCTGCTGATATGTAATAGACACAAACAATGGCTGAAAATAACCAAATTTTTCTCAAGGAAATTGAAAGAAGGACTAACTATTGGATCAAAATGCAGTAATGTTTCTTTAAGTTTATTTATGTCTTCTCACATCATAAAAACAAAACAAAAAAAAAAACAAAAACACAGAAACAAAAACAAAGAAGTGGGACTAAAAATCACACAGAAGCCAAGAAATTTTAGGGTCCTAAGAGTCAAGTTCCAAAAGTGTAAAATCAAATAGGCTGAATTTCCTATAATTATTTCTAAATATACAAAGTCAAAATAATTACACAAATATTATATATTAACTTTTTTGAAAATGTTAATCAATATTGAGTTTCCAAATCTGAAAATATGAACTTTAACTAAAATATTGTGATTCCTTGATTTTAATATATATTTCATGATTAGTAGAAAGCTTATAGAACTCTGAAGTAAATAAAATATATTATTGTATACATTCACAAAACTACTACTGTATTTTCATTCATGGTTGACTGATGCACAACCCTGTAGAACTGTGATTAGATTTTACATCTTAACAGACAAAAGCATACATAATGTATTTTGGAATCTTTTCTCTTGACCATCTAAGATTTGAAATTGAATACATAATACATGTGAAGAGAATTCATCCTGACTTCTTGAATTTTTGGCCTTCCAGTGCTTGTAACAGTAGTTACTGCTGTTTCTGAATTATTATTTCAGTGATTATTTCTGTCCACCTTCTTGTCAGGGCCTAATTTCAGTAAAATTGTTTTATACAATAGCATAATGTTATTGCTTTCAAAACATAAATAAGCAAGAAAGTTGCTATACTGAATTCAATAACAAGCTTCACTGAGTATAATGTGATCACTTCTTTGTTATTTAAATTTTAAAAGGTACCAATCACCTAAAATTCAATATCATTATATTGGTATGTCTGAAATACAAAATATTCATATCACAGCAAGAAAATGATTAAAATTTATTTTTAAAACATGCACAGTCTATAACAACTTTGAAGGATATTTTGTTCTTAATGTATTTATTGTGTACATGGTGACAATGTATGGATATAATTTGTTATCATATAAATTCTACTGTCACTGAGTGTCTATTTTTTCATTTATACTTGCAAACTTAATTTGAAGCAAGCTTTGGAGCTGGCCTATGAATTTTACATGTGTATATTAGAAATAAAAAACATAGTTGCACTATACATTATTGAAGATGATCTTAGTAAGGAGCTGTATGTTGAATTTTTTTTTCTTTTCAAATTCTCCTCATTTTCATGCTAATGTCTTTGGAAATGTCACTTCAGTACTTTTGCTGTTACAAACTTCCCAAAATCTGTCTATAAATAATGCATCTGTGACAATATTGTCCTAATAACTTATTTAGGTCATAATTAATTCACAGCTCTAGGCATACTTAAATAAGGGTCTACTTTAAAGTTTGTAACTTTCAGTCTTGCTTGTTTAGGGAACAGAAATGAAAATAAAATTCTAAATGAAAATAGTACGTTTCCTGTGGCTCTACTCTAGAAGCTGTAATCAAAAACAGGCATGTGTTAAGTAAATTACCTAAAATATCTGAAAATGCATATAATGTTTTTCAACACATATCTGCCAAAACACTGTCAAAAGTATGATGAATGGTGAACAGTGCCTTGGGGAAGTGTGAAAGAGGCTCCAGGAAGAAAGGCAGAGGGCCTTTTATGGCAGGTGCATTTTGTTCCCTGGATTGTTCTTGGGTATGATTTTGTGCTTTCTGAAACAAATATTAGCATTCAGTCTATAAGACATGTTTACTCTTGTTGGATGTCAGAACGTAACTATAGAACCCAACTTGGTGAAAGGATATGCTGAGTACAGTCCTCAGTGTACCCTGAATCTGGATATGGCTTTCTGCCTCACTTAGCGCTTTCCCACAGGCAATATTGTATGTTCCAGGGAATTGTGATTAAATTGGTCTGTCCTGAGAAAGTTCTTGGAAAGGGTCGCTCTGTTAATATTTAGTATGTGCTTACTGTTGTTTATTTACATGTTTTTCTGATCATGTTTTCTGAACTCAAACATTGCTTTCTTTGTTCATGTATAAAAGTACACTGAAGTAATGTTGTCTACAGCATTAGACTATAGTCTAATTCTTTAAAGTGTGCAAATCCCAGATCTCATTGTCAGATATTTTCCCCATATTTTCAATTACCTTCTATGTATTCTCTGTTCTAGTCCCTTAATTTCACTTTCATGCAGAGAAATTAATGGTATTATAATCTCATAATTAAAGCAGATGATTTTAATTTCTCCAATGACTATTTATTATGACACCTGATTAGGAATATGGTATTACACATGTAAACGTTTGGCTTTGTTGTGAAAACTTATGCTGTTAAGTCATTAAATAATTAAAAAGCAAATGCAAGAGCAAACAACCTTGTGCTATTTGTTTAAGACCAGAATTAGATATTGCCCTCTAAAAACCAAATAAATTAACCAGATTGATCTGAGAACAGACCAAGTAAAACATGGCGAAATATAAGACAATATTTCATTTAAGCCAATATCTAGTTTCTTATTTAGTGATGATGTGACCTTTCTGTATTGAATACCAGTATGTTACTCTTTCCCAGAATGAGGGAAAAAAAAAAGCATGGAGAGGCAAATTTCCATTGCAAAATGGAGATTCCTTTCTCCTGATAAATGAAAATAGTTCAGTTTTGCAATGATTTAGCTCTTGCTTTGAAGTTTTAAAGTTGTGAGTTTATTTTCCTAATGAATGACGGCCTTATGATGCTGATTCATTCTGAAATGAATTATCATGCTAAAAAATTTATGCTGCTATAATGACTTAGCAAAGGAAGGGTAGAATGCATGTTTTTATATAATTAAAACTATACCAATTATCAATGGGACCTTTAGTTACTGAAAAGCCTCTGTATGGCAAAGGACACCATTATTAGAAAAAAGTGGAAGCCTACAGTGTAGTGGGTAGCCAGCCATTTCAGCTTTGATCTGGAAGTTCCAACCCCCATTGAGGCTTCAGTAACTGTCACACCTACAAAGCAGGGCCAAGAGAGGAACCTGAAGACCTGATATCTGGATGTGCCGCCTCTCTTGGTTCCTGGACCCTGGATGCTGGAGGTAGACCAAGCAGAGTTCTCCAGAGAACATCGCCGGACTGCGCTACGTCTTCCCCAGACCCTGCAACCTACCTACCTATCCCTTCGTTTGTAAGTTACGCCACTAAATAAACCTCCCTTTTAACTACGTGGAGTGGCCTTAATAATTTCACCAATACTACAGAATGGAAAACGATTTTTACCAACTCCATATTAGATAGAGGAATGATATCTAAAATATATCTAGATTCCCCACCCCCACACAAAAAAAAGCAAACAAAACGAAAGTGGACATCTAATCAGGAGTTTCTCAGAAGAGAAAACACAAACATCTGAGAAGCACTTAAAGATGTAGAGGCACTTAAAGAAATGTTTAACATCCTTAAACATGAAGGAAATGCAAATGAAAACTACATTTAGATGCCATGTTACACCTCTCAGAGTGGTCAAGATCAATAAACAACTTATAGTTCAAGCTGCTAGGATGTGGCATAAGGGGAACACTTATCTGGTGCCAGAATGTGGGGCAGGAATTTCCACTTAAAACCTGAGAAAACATAAAAAAAAAAAAGATTCTAAAATGAAGCTAAAACACTTGTCTCTCTGAAGTTAGCAGCAGCCTGCTGCCTGAGCTACTATATGACAGGATCCTGGAGTGTGCTTGACCTGCAGTATGGCAGGAATGAGGCATCTGTGTGGTTGATTTAGTCTTTGCTAGTACAAAAAAAACAAAACAAAACCAAAGAGGTTTCTGGGCTACATGCTGCTTTGATAGAAGCATAGAACCACTGTTTCTAAGAGTTGATGGCTCCCAGAGCTGGTGGGTAAACGTACCACCGCCATGTTGGGAATCTGAGGTGGATAGAGCCACCAGCCAAAGCTGCTATTTTAGCCTAGTAATGTCGCAGTTTAAAATAATAGATTCACAATAAGACATATTCAGATGAACAAGACTTTAAATGCTTTACAATGTGTGTAAAAATGTGCATAGGCTTGGAAGAAAGAGAAAAAGAAATATATACAGTTATATAAAAAAATAGTTAGTTTTTAAAAATAAAGTCTTTAAAGAGACAATAAAGATAGTATAAAAATAAGCCACATAAAGATGCATATTACACAGAGAACCTGGATTGTGTTGTCTTTGGGATTTTTAACTGCAGGAAAACATTTGATCATAAAAGCTATTGAGTTAAGCCAACATGTATATTTTAAAGGTACCTTATCTTCAAAATTTGGATGTAAGGATATGTTGCTTTGGAAAGGAGGCTCTGCTTTTGTTTCCCCAGAAAGCCAGAGGCTATGGATTTGTTCCAGATTAAGATACATCAGGTTTGACCAGCCAAGACCACCTGAAAGGTCTCCAATGACACCATGGCCCAGATGATCCAACATCCAGAATGGTTTCAGGACAACTGGCTCAGATTATACCCCCTCACGGAATACTCCATTACCTAAAATTTTCTCTGTGTTCCCATAAGATACAGTGCCCCCTCCAGCAGGAAGTAGTAAGAGAAGCTATGCCCAAATTCCCAAATATACCAAGCTGGCTTTGGAATTGGCTCACTCCTTCTCTAAAACCAAACATACTGCTAAAAAAAAAAAAATAAAGGTTGAGAGATTCTTTTGTTCCATATCAGAAGAGACCTCTGATGAGGGACAGAGAAAAAACAATATTTTTATTGAAATCAGGTTGATTATAAATGCAATCTCTTTCTAAAGAAGAAAAGTGGATGTGATAAAGATATGATAGGATGAAAGGGTAGATTAATGAACTTACTTTTATAGAGTAACAACTTGTTTAGAAATGTTTTACATTGCTATGGATTTTAGTTTATTGATACAAGTTTAAACTTAATTTTGTTATACTATATATATATTTCTATTCTTGTTTAAGGTATGTTTATGTAACTCATTTAGATTTTAATGGGTAATTAAGAAGTACAGATTAATAATTAGTCTTCTATGATAGTCAAACTTATAGCATGTTAGTTAAGTTTTCTAGGTATACATAGATATACTTCCGATAGATAGGTAATCTTCAAATACTTCAAAGAACTACAGAATATGGCATTTAAAATGTTTTCAAAATTTAGACTTTCTGGACAATGAGACATGTTTGTTCCTGGCAGCACTGGATTTACTTCAGAGAGAAAGATGGGCATTGAAGACACTATATATGGAGTTTATCTTCACCTTGACAAAAATAGCCTTTTGGGCAAGAAATTGTTCTTGCCTGGACTGCTTGATCAACTGGACATGCAGGACCCATAGGAAGGTGACCACTGAAGTTTGCTTGACAAAATGGTCCTTCAGGTTCCTGCTTCACAGAGGAAATTGCCAGACATTCTACAGGACACTGAAAAAAGTAACTGAGAGACTCTAGGCCTGTGGGCTGAAGACAGATGCCCCAACTTTACAGAGGAACTTTGGATGACTGTCCAGGCTGCCATCTATCTCTGCTTACTCTTACAAGCCTCCCAAAAGTTGCTTGCATCCTTCTCCCATTTCTAAGTTAATATTATATCCTTCTGAGGTTTTTGATGTAGTTGAAGACTAGATAGTTATAATTTTCCCTAGTTATAATAAAAAATAAGTTAGATATGAAAACTTAGACTCACAAATATAGGATATATAGGATATCTTCTTTGATTTTGCCAAATCGACTAGATATTATAAATGGACTAGATATTGTAACTGTAATTCTTGCTTGATAATTGTTTTGTTACATATAATTTTACTATGTGAAAATTAAAACCTTCCTTTTTGAAAATAAAGAAAAGAGGAAGTGCTGTGGATATCGCTCTATGTAAATAAAATGCTGATTGGCCAATAGCAAGGCTGGAAGTACAGGTGGGACAAGCAGAGAGGAGAATTCTGGTAAGTGGAAGGCTGAGGCAGAGAGACACTGCCAGCCACCGCCATGAGATAAGTTAAGATATGGGTAAGCCACGAGCCACATGGCAACTTATAGATTAATAGAAATGGGTTAATTTAAGATATAAGAACAGCTAGCTAAAAGCCTGCCATGGCCATACAGTTTATAAATAATATAAGTCTCTGTGTTTTACTTGGTTGTGTCTGAGTGGCTGTGGGACTGGTGGGTGAGAGAGATTTGTCCTGACTGTGGGCCAGGCAGGACCAGGAAAACTCCAGCTACACTTATCCATTGCTGGTGAGAGTACAAACTTGTATAGCCTCTATGGAAATCAGTGTGGTGGCTATTTGGAATGATGAGAATTGATCTACCTTAAGATTCTTGAGCATATGCCCAAAGGACCTTTCATCTTACTACAGAGACACTTTTTCAACCATGTTCATTGCTCTTCTATTTGTAAGAGCCAAGAATTATAAATAAATTAGGTATATCCCTCAACAGAAGAATGGATAAAGAGTATGTGGTATATTTGAACAATGGAATATTATTCAGCTCTTAAAAATAAATGAAATAATGAAAGTCATATGTAAATGGATAGAGCCAGAAAAAAAGAATCCTGAGTGAGGTAACACAGACATAAAAGTTAAACATGGTAGATATTCACCTGCATATTGATGTTAGCTGTTAAGTATTCAATAAGCAGGCTACAAACTATACAACCACAGAGTTTAGATGTCTTTAGGTGTTCCTTGTAAGGGGAAATGGAACAGATAATTGTAGATGGATAGTGGGACCTGGACTGGAAGTACCAAATGAGGAGATGGGAAAAGGGGGAGGTAAGAAGAGAAGCTGGCAATTCACAACTAAAACCAAGAGCCGTTTGAGAGGCTATATGCAAACCAAATACAGTAAAAGCTTATAGAACATATACATATATGAAAGTGATATAAAAGGTAATCACCAAATAACTGTGGTGTTTGGAAATATTATTTTAAGGCATGTTACTTTTGTTTATGCTATATTTGTTGAACTGTGAAGAGGCAATACTGTGCCTGTCTAAAACACCTGATAGTCTAATAAAGAACTGAACGGCTAGTAGCAAGACAGGAGAAAGGATAGGTGGGGCTGGCAGACAGAAAGAATATATAGAAGGAGAAATCTGGGAGGGAAGAAAAAAGAGTAGCCAGAGAAGGAGGAGGATGAAAATGGCCAGCCACCCAGCTACACAGCCAGACACAGAGTAAGAAACAAAGAAAGGTATACATGAACAGAGAAAGATAAAAATCCCCAAGGCCAAAGATAGATGGGATAAGATAAGTAAAGCTGGCTAGCAACAAACCAAGCTAAGGCTGGACACTTATAAATAAGAATAGGCCTCTATGTGTGATTTATTTGGGAGCTGCATGGCAACCCCTCCCCAAGAGTAAAGAGCCAAAAAGCACCCAACAGCACTGTGGAGACAGAGGCCAAACTCAACATTGTCTCCAAATTAGGCCTTCGTGTCTGGAAATGGGTCCCATCTAATCAACTTGCTTGCCAAAGGGACCCTGTGGGAACTCCCAAACAATCAATGCTATTGGCAAGGCTCTTGGTTGCTTTACACAAATTTATGATAAGGCCTTATTGCTGAGGAGAGCAGCTTCACAACTCATTGAACACGGAGAAACAGAGATGGTACATACCTAGAACCTTCATTTATATTAACTGCTATTCATCTTATTGGAAAGTACTTTGCATGTCACCAAAGGAGAAAGGTAAAAACCTTTCAGCTACAAACCAATCCATCTACAATGGTGATCTGATGCAAAATGGCAAGTACAATATTTGCATAATGCTTAAGAGACTAACTGAACAACATCTGATTGAATTTAAGACACCCTCCATGAGATGGAACCCATCCCCAGCACTACTTGCATAGCCAAGAACTTTAGACTAGATAGGCCAAGGACTTAGGGAAAAGCAAATATTGTTGTGCTGAAGGAAAATAGAAATAGAATGAATCCTAATGACATTCTGTTGTGCTTGCAGATATGTGTCTTGCTCTGACATGATCAGAGAAGCTTCCTCCTGCAGTAGATGGGAACAAATTCAAGACCAATAGCTGAACAAGCAGAAAGTGAAAGGCCTTGGAACACTAGGTCCTGAATGGGTTATCTACACCAATTTCTTCCTCTCTCTGGAAAGATTTTGAGAGCCAGAGAGGATGGAAAATACAAAGAAATGAGGCCTTTCGTACACAGTAGGAACAACACATATATGAAGTCACAGAACTGTGAGTAACATGTGCAGGGTCTGCAGATGCCTGTGCCAGTAGGGATCCTGGTGCTGAGGAGATGTGGACACAAGCCTACATTCCTAATCCAAATACTATTTTCAATTATTAACCACTCACAAATGAAAAATTGTGTTTTCCAAAGGAGTCTTACTTGGTATATAAACTGCTTTTAATACAGGCTCCATGACCAAGAGTAGATAGTCAGGACTCTACCAAAGTCTACGTTACTACCCATTCACCATGTCCGAGCAGGGGCTGAGGATTAAAAAGAGAGACAAGACAGTGGGTCATCCGTCTCAGTAGAATGCCCTTTATTGAAGGAGAAAAGAAGCCTTAAATACAGACTTACAGCACAGTGGAAGAACCTGGGAGGGCAAAAGTAAGCTACAGAAGTTTTACATTCTAGCATTACACCAATATGCAGGATACGCAAACAAGAAACATTGGGTAAGATGTTTGGGAAGAATGAAACCGGTAGGGAATTAGCATAGGGAGGACATCTGATCAAGGTCAGCAAGCAAGGCAACAGCTCCCTAAATCGGGGGCCAGGACCCAACAAAGACAACAAAACAAAACAAAACAAAAACAAAAACAAAAACAAAAAACTAATGCTATTTTTTTTTAACTCCGAATGCTTTCTCTGTTTTTTTTTTGTTTTTGTTTTTGTTTTTGTTTTTTCTGTTTTCAACCTATAGGTCTTTTGCTAATATATTATGTTTCTAAATTGTATGCTTTTAGGGGCTCTGTACCTGTCAATACGTTTTGTCTCTGTGTCTGTATGTTTCCCTTGCTCCTTCTTTGTTCTTTTTTGTTGCTGTTTTTGACTTTTGTTTTGTTTGGTCCTGTTCGGGTTCATTTATCTTATTTTATTATGATGATATTTATATGTCTGTTTTTTCTTTTTTGAGAAAGAGACAGAACTATTGTAAATTTGCCTTGGTGAGGAGGGAGGTGGTATGATTAGAAGGTAAGGAGGTAGTGACAATCTAGGCAGAGTTTGGGGAGGGAGACTCATAATCAAAATATATGAAAAAAAATCTATTTTCAATAAAAATAGAGTGATTAATAAAACACTATACTCTAAATTCTTAATAAACATATATTGTAGTTGAAATTCTAAATCATTAATAATCTAGTAATACATTTTCTGACTTATATCTTAAAATTCTGAATTTAAACCACTTTTGGTTTTTGATGTTTTTTTTTTCATTTTTATTTTTATTTTTATTTTTTTTAAATTTTTATTTTGCAATACAATTCAGTTCTACATATCAGCCACAGATTCCCTTGTTCTTCCCCCTCCCGCCCCCTCACCTTCCCCCCAGTCTGCCCCCCATTCCAATCTTTTATACTTTTTATTATCATTTTAAGTGTTTCGATTGCATGTAATTCTATAAAAGATGCTTATAAATATGTTACTTTCTGTTTTATTTTATTTGGTAAACACAGCCTGTATAACCTCTGCTTTCAACTATTCAAAATGCCATATTTCATCTTGAGCTTCTTTCTGAATAATTGAAATTTTGTGTCCTTTGACTAACAACTCCCACTTAGCTGTTGTTACCCTACAACCTCTTTTAGGTTCCACGTTAAAATGAAGACCATGTGGTATTCATCTCTTAAAACCTGGAACATCTTATGACACAATATCCTCCAGGTTTGTCTATGTTTGTAAAATGAATCTACTTGTTATAAATCTAAATACTATTTCATTGTACATATTACTTTTTTATCCACTTATTGTTTTCTGAAGTTATAAGGAGGTTCTTTATAAAAACAAAAAAGTTGCAACAAATAGACGAGTGCACCAATCTCTCCAAGGTAGGCATTGAATATGGAACATCTATCCAGTAGTGTAGACATAAACCTCTAAGATTATTCCACTCTTAGACTTTCAGGTAATATATATATGTTGTTTACTATAATACCTGTACACTTTAACATTCACATTAAGAGTGTGTAAATTCACCCACTTTCTGCATCATATTTAACTATTGTACACTTTGATCTCATATACTCCTTCTGTATTTCTGTATTTGGAAACTTAAGTAAAAAGCCCTGAAGTTATAGCAGATTGTATTAAAATAATGACATTCATCACATACAAGGATGCTATATTTTTACTTTGATTCACTCATTAACATTTTTATATAACAACTGACATATTTCTTATTGTGTACTACTTCATTGGTGTTGTTATGATTTTCATAGCTTTTGTAAGTCATACAATAAAGATTAAATAAGTGATATTATTACAATATTTCAGTATTTGAGTTGGGCTATGGACATTTTGTTCAGTTTTAAAATTAACATTTCCTGTTCTATCAAGTATTATTATCTTCATTTCAACTGATAAATATGATTTAGAATTTTTTCTAACACATGTCTGCTTTTCATGATATCCTTAACAGGAGTTTATGTGTGAAAGTCTTTTTCTTGGCTCTGGTTGGCATATTTATTTATTTTCTTCATTAAGTGTATAACGTTCTATTCTCTCATGAACTATATTTATTTTGTGATAAATGAAAGTTAATTGTATTTAATCTCCTTTTTATATGATTTTCTTTTATATTTGTAAAATCTAAAGTAAGATTATAAATATATCTGTTAATGTTTCTCAGTATTTTTGCCTTTCCAAGATTGGCAACATTTTTTGCTCTTTCTTTAAATAAGTTTACTTATTGGCCTCTCTATTCCCCTTCATTAGTCTTTTGACTTAAACATTTATTCTTTTGATGGCTTTTTATTTATCAAGCAAAATTTCTCAATTCTTTTTGGTTTAATACTTGTGCTAGATAGTTTTAAGTCAAGTTCTCACAAGCTGAATTCAACTGAGAAGAGGAAACCTCAAAATGAAGAAAATGCCTTGATAATAGTGAGCTGTAGGCAAGCCTGTTAGGGTATTTTCTAGATTGGTGATTGACGGAGGAGAGTCCAGCCATTGTGAGTGGGGCCATTCCTGGGCAGGTAGTTCTGCCTATAGGATAGCAGACTGAGCAAGTCATGATGAACAAAACAGTAACCAGCTCTCCTCCATGGCCTCTCCACCAGCTCCTGCCTCCAGGTTTCTGCCCCATTTGAATTCCTGCCCTAATTGCCTTTGATGATGAAATGTGATATGGAAGTATAAGCCAAAAAAATAAAACAAATAAACAAACAAATAAACAAAAACTCTTTTCTCCCCAAGTTGTTTTGGTCATGATGTTTTATTACAGCAGTAGAGACCTTAAGACAGTGCTCATTCCTCCTCTGGCTACATATTTTAAAATTACTAGTTTTGGTTTATATACCTATTCTTATACTCACCTAATACATTTTTTCTTCCTTTTTTTAATTAAGAGATTTTCTATTTATTTTACATACCAACCAGATTCCCCTGTTCTCCCTCCTCCCACCACCCCCAGCCTTCCTCTCCACCCTACTACCCATTCCCACCTCCTCCAAGGCAAGGTCTCTTATGAGGAGTCAGCAGAGCCTGGTACATTCACTTGAGGCAGCTCCAAGCCCATGCCCCTGTACCAAGGTTGCACAAAATGTCTCACCATAGGCACTAGGCTCCAAAAAGCTGTCTCATTTAATAGGGACAGATCCTGATCCCACTGCCTGGTGTACAGATTCTAAACAGTTCAAGCTAAACAACTGTCTTGCTTATCCAGAGGGCCTACTCCAGTTCCATGGGGGCTCCTCAGCTATTCGTCCACAGTTCACATATTTCTACTAGTTTAGTAAGTTGTCTCTGTCCTTTTTCCAATCATGGTCTCGATATCTCTTGCTCATATAATCCCTCCTCTCTCTTGTCCATTGGACTCCTGGGACCTGGCCGTGGATCTCTGCATCTGCTTCCATCAGTCACTGGATGAGGGCTCTATGATGATAGGATATTCAGCCATCCAATAACCAGAGTAAGTCAACTCAGGCACCCTCTCAACTATTGCCAGTAGTCTACAGTGGAGTCATTTTTGTGGATTCCTGGGGACCTTCCTAGCACTCTGCTTCTCCCTATTCCCATGGTGCCTTCATTTATCATGGTATCCCTTTCCTTGTTCTCCTACTCTTTTCCCATTCCAGTTCGAACCTCCCACTCTCCTAAGCTCTCATTCCCCCATCCCTTGCCCTCCATTACTCCCCACCCCCAGTTCACTCATGGAGAGCTCGTCCATTTCTCCATTGCTGGGCAATCTATGCATCTTTCCTATGGTCCTCCTTACTAGATATCCCTGGAACTGAAAACACTGAATACAGCTTATGTTGGAGAGAATGTGGAGCAAGGAGAACACTCCTACACTGTTGGTGGGAATACAAACTTGAACAACCACTTTGGAAATCAGTATGGCGGTTTCTCAGAAAATTGGGAATCAATCTTCCATAAGACCCAGCTACACAACTCTTGGGCATATACCCAAGGAATGCTCAATCATATCGAAAGGACACATGCTCAACTATGTTCATAGCAGCATTGTTTGTAATAGCCAGAACCTAGAAACAACCTAGAAGCCCCTCAACTGAAGAATGGATAAATAAAATGTGGTACATAGACACAATGGAGTACAGCTAAGCAGAGAAAAACAATGATATAATGAGGTTTGTAGGTAAATGGATGGAACTAGAAAATATCATCCTGAGTGAGGTAACCCAGACTCAGAAGGACAAACATGGTATATATTCACTCATAAGTGGATACTAGTTGTAAAGCAAAGGATAGCCAGACTGCAACTCACCTAATACATACGTTGATCCTCACTATAGCTTTTCTCCCAGTTCCACTCACTGTGCTTTTCAACTTAATTATTTACATTTTATTTATTTTGTTTTTGTTATTGTTTGCTTTTATGAGGCAGAATATCATTAATAGCCAAGGATGATCTTAGTCTGATGGCAGTAGTCCTATTTCAGACACTAAAGTGCTATTACTACAGATTTGAGTTATCATGGTCAGCTTCTATTTGGAGTTTTAAAAATAGTTTTAATTGGAATTAAATTCAGACTTTGATAATTTGTAATATCTTATTTCATTCAATTGTGCCTTCATGTTTTCTATTTTTTTTTCAAAACTGTTTTCATTTCTTGAGCTTTCCATACCTGAGCACACTATATTTACATTATTTCTACTCCTGGTGCTCCTTCGACTTCCTACTGTGTTCACCACCAATTCTTGAATTCAGAAACTCTTTTTAATATTGCTACACACACACACACACACACACACACACAGAGAGAGAGAGAGAGAGAGAGAGAGAGAGAGACAGACAGACAGACAGACAGACAGACAGAGAGAGGAAATCCACTGAGTTCAAGTAGTATAACATGTATATACAAATACTTAAAACAATCTTTGTGCTTTCTTAAAGTGTTATTACCTTCCTTAAAAGTAACTATTTTTAATTATTTTTCAAATATATAATACCTCTCCATTTCTTTACAGTTAGTTGCTAGTGCTTTATTTTATTCTTTAGAATTACCTCATTTCCCTATTTGTTATTTGTCTGTGTATTTTCTAATTGGAGTCTAAAGAATAGAAGTATATTCTTGTCTTTGCAGACTGACGTTGCCTATTAACCATTCATAAGTCAGTCTTTCCAATGGATATAAGATATTTTTCTACCTTTTATTAAGGATTGTCTTTCTGCTGACAATTTTTAAGTCTAGCTTCTCTAGTTCCTAATTCTTCACTTGGACAGAACTGACAATATCATTGCAGCCACGTGGTAGGTTTAGAACTAGATGCACAAGTGTAAAACAGCATCTGTATCTAGGGGTCACACCCCAGAAATTGTTGTTTGTTTTTGTTCTTTTGGGGGCCTGCCACCCAGCTCCCAAATAAGTCACATTATTACTTGTGGTGGTATTGTGTTCCCCAAAATATTGTGTACCCTAATAAACTTATCCGGGGTCAGAAAACAGAAATCCACTAGATATTTAGGATAGGCAGTGGTAGCACACGCCTTTAATCCTAGCATTCCAGAGGCAGAAATCTATCTGTTCAAAGATACAGCCAAGCATGGTGACTCACGCCTTTAATCTCAGAAAGTGAGCCTTTAATCCCAGGGAGTGGTGGGAGAAAGCAGAAAGGTGTATATGGCTTGAGGACCAGAAATTAGAAGCATTTGGCTGGTTAAGCTTTTAGGCTTTGGAGCAGCACAGTTCAACTGAGAAGCTTCCAGTCAGAGGAAACAGAATCAGCTGAGGAATTGGCAAGGTGAGATGGTTGTGGCTTGTTCTGCTTCTCTGACCTTCCAGCATTCACCCCAATAATGGGTCTCGGATTTGATTTTATTAATAAGACCTTCTAAGATTCCTGCTACAATTACTTACTAATTACCAGCCTTTGCTTGGCTTAGTTTCTAGCCAGCTTTCCTTAAATTAAATTATTCTATCTACCTTTTGCCTCTGTGCTCTTCCTGTTCTCTTACTTCTATAAATCTTACTCTTTCTTTATTTTTCCTTTTTTTTTCCGAGAAAAGGTTTCTCTGTGTAGCTTTGCGCCTTTCCTGGAACTCACTCTGTAGCCCAGACTGGCCTTGAACTCGCAGAGATCCACCTGCCTCTGCCTGCCAAGTGCTGGGATTAAAGGCATAAGCCACCACCTCCCAACCATAAATCTTACTCTTATTCTGTGGCTTGCTCTGTAGCTGGGTGGTTGGCCCCTGGAGTCCTCCTCCTTCTCTGGCTACTACTTCCTTTTCAATTCCCTCTTCCCAGATTTCTCCTTCTATTTTTACTCTCTACCTGCCAGCCCCAACTATCCTTTCTCCTGCCTCACTATTGGCCATTCAACTTTTTATTAGGCCATCAGATGATTTAGACAGGCACAGTAACACAGCTTCATAGAGTTAAACATAAGCAACATAACATGTAACACACATTAAAATAATATTCTACAACAGGGAATCCCAAGTCTGAGGTTACAAGGCTTGTCAAGTGTTTATATCTTCCTGGCACTTGAAGTCACAGGTCTAGACATCTAGTGAGGCCCTGGTGGTACCCTGACACTGGGATACATCTACAGCCTGAATCTACAGTGTGAAACATTTCACTAACTCTATAGACATGTTCTTGGGACCTTGGCTCTGCAGGAGCTTATGTAGAACTTTGGTCAACAGAGATGAGAGAACAATGGGGCCTGTTGTGGTTATTCAAGATACCAGAACCACAGAAGTAAAAATGTATTTTATATCTAGCAATGCTTGGAACTACGGAGACTCCTGTGGGGTATCAAACAGAGAGCATGTGATACTTTATTCCCTGGTGTTAATTATGGAAACTTAATTCACAATTGCTCAACAAGGTCCTGGGCTGCGGTAGGTGTAAAAGCTCAGTTTACTATGGGGTCCTAGATCCCAGACACACGGGAACAAGCCCAGAGTTCTAGTTTGGTGGAATAGAAACAAGCATTGTTCTATTGCAAATTAGAGCCTGGCTCTGCTGAACCATGAGATCAGAGCAGTGATCCAGATGGGGTAATTTATCAGGACTAGGCTGGGACAGTTTGGGCCTTGAAATTATATTTTTCCAGATACAGTCTTTTAATGGGAAATAAAATGGATAAGGCTTAGAGAAAATGATTTACAAATACATACAGAGACCCAAGTGTACATCTCTTGTCACCAAATGAAGTTTTCACTACTAGGAATGGGCTAAAACTAAAGAGTTGTTAGCTAAATAGGTACCATGGAAATAGCCAAACAGGTCATGCTATTGCCAAGGCTACTGGTGGCTCTACAAAAAAAAAAAAAAAAAAAAAAAAAAAAGCTGAAAGTAAGGCTCTATTGCTGTATTGCTGAAGACAATACTTATACAACTCATTAAACATGGGGAAGTTGAGCTGGTGCTTACACAGAGACTTTACTTCTAAGGACTAATATCATGGTATTAGAAGGTACTCTACCTATTATCAAAGGAAATGGATAAACACTAGCCCTGCTACAAAATCCTTAATCTCTAATTATGACCTACTTGCAAGATAAACAGGTTACAACAGTGGCACAAAGCTCCTGGGAGTAAACAACCAAGATCACATTTGATTTAAGGTCCACCCTATGAGATGGAGCCCACACCAGACTCTGCTTGGGTGGCCAAGATCCTGAGACTAGATGGCCCAGAACCTAGGGTAAAACCTAATACTTCTGTTCTAATAGTGGGCCATAGTAATAAAATGACTCTTAATGACATTCTGCTATACACATAGAACAGTATCTTGTTCATCTATCATCCGAGGACATTTATTAGATAAAAAATGTGTAGAAACTACTTGAAAAATTTAAATTATGTTGGAAAAAGTGGCTAAGTTCCAAATTTAATGTTTAAACTACTACAGAACATAAAATTTTAATATGATCTAAACTGTTTATTTTATACAAATATCAAAGAAAATACAAACATATACAACACATAATCAGATGCATTTAAACTAGTAAAAAAAATGTGTAACAGATAAATCTTTACAGGCAATTGAAGACAGCTAGGAATGGGAGAGGTGGTCTGCATCAGGGAGGAGTGTATCAAATCATTGTGCAATGAGAAATGGTCAGTCCTGAAAATATACATAGAAGTAACTTTAAGCAGACAGAACAGGTTATAATTATTAATATATGTGTGCATATATATTGATGCATGCATGCAGTGACCATTAGTGAAAAAAGAGATCACGCATATGAGCAGGAGTAGGGAACAGTGCATGGGAGTATTTACATAGAGAAAGGAGAACAGAAAAATGTTTTAACTGTATTTTTATCTCAAAAATTAAAAATATACAGCTCATAGAATTGAAGTATATGGAATATATGCTATCTTTTCTCTTACATTTAGAATTATTTTAAGTATATAACCAACAAAAGAAGCACTGTTGACAAGACACTTTACTAATACTAAAACAAAATTTGTCTGTATTGAGACACAAGGGATGTCACAGACAAAAATGGCAGAAATGACTAGAAGCACATATTGTTCCTCACTTGGTACTATATTTCTGAAATGTTTAATGTGAGGCATGTGTAGAGCACCAAATCCAGAACCTAATGGAAGAAAACAATTTTTAGTCTGTTTTACAGAACAAGTACCCTTAAATATGTAAGACAAAATAACTTTAAAGTAGAAAAAAATATAGACGAACACATATGAAGTTAAAATTTTATATCCAAATATTTGATTCTTCTCTTAGACTGGTAAATATTACTATTTCCTTCTAAGAGTATAATTATATTTTCTTTGAGATTTGTTATTGATATTAATCTAATACAAATAATATGTCTGTTATCATATATTACAGGTACATATCACAATAACTAACAAATATGTTTAATACATTTGCTAGAAGAAAATAAAACATTCTATTTAGATGTAATGTCAATAGTCATAAAAAATATAAAACTTAATGAAATTCACTCTTCTTTAAAACTATGTCCTTTAAAGTTCTTCAAAATAATTATGTAGTGGTATTCTTCACTAATTTTCATGTGTTATAGATAAAGTAATTAGAGTACTCAGGTTTATACATGTACTAATTTGCTGGACATTACCTACATAGTTCAAACAATTATATATTTTACATATATATTTAATACAAGAGAGAGACAAAGACATTAAAAGCTAAGTATTTTGTTCAGCGTAAGTAACATAATATAATACAAAGTTTTATCTTCTCTCATTGAGAAAATAAAAATCAAGTATCCTCTTCAAAACCTGTATAGTTATACAAATTTTCCATATGAATCTGAAATTTTGTTACATTAATTTCCCTTTTGGACTATTTAATTCAATTAAAAACCAGTTTTTAGGGTTACTTAAATGAATACTGCATTTTTATCATTTCTACCCTCCTCCAACTTACCCTATATTCCACCTCCTTCATCTCAAATTACTGGCCTCTCCTTCTTTAATTAATATTGTTACATGTATATAAACACATATATGTGTTCACAAAACAACAAAACTTTGAAGTATAAAGATAAATTGTTATGAAGAAATAGAAAATATTAGTGGGAGAAAGAAAGGGATAATAAAGGAAGATAAGATAAAATTACCAAAATTCATATGTACATTTTGTAAGTTGTAAAACAGCATAAAATGTTTTATGGCAAATTACATATTCCTTCTGCTTACTAGGAATATGTTCACAATGAGAAAAGAGAAATACATACTATCTGGGTAGTCAATGTTTATGCACTTCAATGGACATAGCTATTTTCATATGTCTGTTCATATGATTTTTGTATTGCAGATTGAAAAGTAGAGAACCAGTAAGATAGATGAGCAAAAATGATTGCAGTGTGATGATGTTTCATCTGAAAAGAGTGTGTCCTATTCTTACACTGGAAAATTTTGAGAAAATTTCAATTATTTAATCCAATGTGATAAGCACATGTTAGGTAGTGTTATAATAAGAAATATTCAGACTCATAAAGACACTCAGAAAGTGACATACTCTCCTAAGTATGATCAAAGAGCAGAGAATTATATCACTACATAGATAAGTAAATCACAGAATTTGTTGCTAAAGATACATTTTTGGGGGGAAAATGACCTTTTTTCCCAAAATTATAAGGGAAGGTTAATTTTTGAAATATAAAGCTAACAAATACCAAAAACAGACTCCTTCAGGTTTGTTCACACGTGCAATGTTCGATGATTATTAAACCTAAGCCTATGCTGAGATGTATTTTCACTTAAATTAGTAAGAATATTATACAGTATGATTGTCTAAAATGTTATGAAATTTTAAGTGACTTTGTTTGTGGTGGTTTGAAAGGAAATGGCCCCCAAAAGGAAAAGCATTATTAGGAGGTGTGGCTTTATAAGAGAGGGTGTGGCCTTGTTGGAGGAACTGTGACAGTATAGAGTTGGACTTGGTGGTCTCATAAATTTTCAATCAATAGCAAGTGAAAGAGTTCACTTTCTCTTACCTTTGAATCAAGATGTAGAATTCTCCAGGACTATGTCTACCTTCATGACCTTCATGCCTCCATACTTCCAGCAGCCATGCTCCCTCCCTGCCATGATGATAATAAGCTAAACCTCTGAATTGCAAGTTGACACCTTAATGAAATGTTTTCCATTGTGAGAGTTGCCATGGTCATGGTGTATCTTCATAGCAGTAGAAACCCTAAGAGAGAAGTTGGTACCTGGATTGTGGTATTGCTGTGAAAAACATGACCATGTTTTTGTTAAGAGGAATTTAGACTTTAGAAATATATATATATATATATATATATATATATATATATATATATATATATATATATATATGTATTTTAGGGTTGAGAAAGCAGTGCTATTCTTTAAATGATGCTTGATGAGTCATACCAGTAGAAGCATGAAAGACAGTGGTACTAAGAGTCATTTGAACTGTAGAGGGAGAGCTCATGAGATTTCAGAGAATTTTAGTATGTTGTCTATAAATTGCTCTTGTGATATTTTGGTGAAGAATATGGGTACTTTTGACCCTTGTCCAAAAAGTTTGGCTGAGGCTAAAGTGAAGAGTTTGGATTACTTTCCTTGGCAGAGAAAATCTCAAACAGCCTAGTATAGACTCTGTTGTGTGGTTACTTGTGTTAACTCTAATGATTAAATACATAATGAAAAGGAGCAATTTGAGCAAGGAAAAATATTTGTGGATGAAAGAATACCAGAAAGTGGAACAAAGCTAAATCCTGTATTCAAGGAGATAAAAAGATTTAGAAAAAGAATAAACAGAATAGTGGGCTCAGGGCAAGATCCCAGGTAGGTTTCTAAATTGTGAAAGAGAACTTTTAAAAATGCTTAGAGCCTGGTGTGGTAGTGCATATCTTTAATCCTAGCACTTGGAGGAAGAAGCTGTTGGATCTCAGTTTGTTGTCAACCTGGTCTACAGATCAAATTCTAGAACATCCAAGGTCATGAAACAAATCGTAGAAAACAGAAATTTGGTGAAGATATAATTGAAAGAAATCTGAGTTTAAGGCAAGCCTGGTCTACAAATCCAGTATCAGGACAGCCAAGCTTAGGTCGTGAAGGATACCATTGAAAAGAGAAAGTTAGTGAAGATGTAACTGAACAAAGGGGCCATGTCCCAGCCCCAGTAAGCAGCAGAAATTGGCAGGGTTGGCCACATGATATGGAGCTAAGTATAGAAGAAAAGGGCTGTGGAATTTGCCTCCTTGACTAAGGAAAGCTGCTAAGGTAAGGCATGTATCAATTGTGTCATGGAATGGAGGCCTTGAGATGCCATTGCATGAAGGTGTGAAGGTGAAACCTGGATTTCCTTGGAGAACTTAAGATGTTGGAGATGCCAGAGCCATGGGACACCTGCTGAGGAAAGATGCTAATGGGGAGTAGAATCAGTCAAAGAGAGAAGTGTGTTGTAGTCAACAAAGCTGAAAGGAATTGAGGATTTAAGAGAGTTTGACATCAGCTATAGAGAAGTAGGGTTTAGAGTTTGCCCTGCTAGTTTTCAGTCTTGCTTTGGTCCAGTATTTCCTCACTATGCTCCCTTCCCTATCTATTGGAACAGTAATATATATCCTTTGCCATTATATGTTGGAAGTATGTGATCTATTTTTTATTTTGATTTTATAAGGGATTATAGTTAAGAGATTTCATGGCCGTGCTGTGGTGGCACACACCTTTAATCCCATCACTCCTGAGGCAGAGGCATGGGATCTTTGTGAGATCGAGTCCAGCCTGGTCTACAGATCTAGTTCCAGGACAACTAGGGCTGCTACACAGAGAAACCCTGTCTTAAAACACACACACAAAAAAAAAAAAAAAAGAAAAAAAGAAAAAAGAAAAGAAAAGAAAAGAAAAGAAAGAATGAAGAATGAAATTGCATGAATCTCAGAAAAGACTTTGTAATTTGGACTTTTAAACGTTGAAACTGGGATAGACTGTGGGAACTTTTCAAGTTGGACTGAATGAATGTTTTACATTAAATGTGGCTATAAACTTTCGGGGGCCAGAGAGTTAAATGTTATGGCTAAAAGAAAATGACCTCAAAGGGTGGCACTATTAGGAGCTGTGGTCTTGTTGGAGGAAGTGTGTCACTGTGGGGATGACTCATATATGCTCAAGCCAGGCCCAGTGTGATAATTCACTTCCTGTTGCCTTTGGCTCAGGACTTAGAATACTCTATCACCATGTCTGCCTTCATGCCTCCATTCTCCCAGCAGCCATGCTTCCTGCCATGATGATAATAGAATAAACCTCTGAATTGTAAGCTACCACCTCAATTAAATGTTTTCCTTTAAAAGAGTTTCTGTGGACCAATAGCTGAGGAGCCCCCCAATGGAACTGGACCAGGTCCTCTGGATAAGGGAGGCAGCTGATTAGCTTGAACTGTTTAGAAGGCCCCCAGGCAGTGGGACCAGGACCTGTCCTGGTGCATGAGCTGGCTTTTTGGAACCTAGGGCCCATGCTGAGACACTTTGCTCAGCCTTGGTGCAAGGAGGAGTGGAATGGACCTGCCTCAACTGAATCTACCAGGCTGGGCTGAATCCCCAGGGGAGACCTTGCCTTGGAGGAGGTGGGAATGGGGGTGAATTGGAGGGGAAGGCTGGGATGTGGGAGGAGGGAGGACAGGGGAATCTGTGGCTGATATGTAAAATTAAATTAAATTATAAAATAAAAATATTTACAAAAAATGAAATGTGACTATTTAAAAAATAAAATAAAATGTGACTATTAAAAAAAGTTGCTGTGATTGTGGTATGTGTTCACAGCAATAGAAACCCTAAGACATTGTTCTACCAAGATAATGTAACATGTGCAAGAAACTAGTAATTTTAAGAGAGTATAAGGCCATAAATAGCTAATTTTGTCTTTGAACATACATGGCAGATAAATGCTTTGAAACATAGTTTTTAATTTGCAAGTAAAACACATAAATGCATATATATATATGCAGATTTCTATAGAAAGAATTTCTGCTAAGTAGCATAAACATTTTATCCTCATTCTTCCCTGACTTCTTCAGTTCTCTACTTTATCCATGTCCTGTCAATCCCTATATCATTAAATGGTGAAATTGGTTGGGACCCTGGGGTTGAATCACTTTTCTACTACATACACGGAAATTGAAGCCCTGATACATAAAATTATTTGCCTTAGGCAAGTTTATGGTAGAAGTACATGTCAAAACATGTTTTCAAAAAGTATATTCTCTTGAAAGTACATTCTTTTATATAAAATTTATTCTGAAATAGAAAACCATGTCATTTTTAAAATGTATAAGAAGATGTTTTATAGTGTGAAAGACATTTTTTTTTTAAGTTTTTTTCAAGAGATGGCTTACCAGCAACCTGGAAGTTACAATCTCCAAGAGGGAGCATTAACATTTCTAAAATCATTGTTGTTTCCTTATAATGAAAATAAGAATAAAAATTATACCTCACTTTTTGTCAGGACCATGAATGGATGGTAGCTGTGCCTAAAACTCTTAGAAATTTCATGTAATCAATTGTTATTTTTCTATCAGATCACACAGGACAGTAAAGTTGGATAACTCAATAGGCTAAATCTTTTCAGTGGCAAAAAAAAAAATAGTCTCATTATTCAATGTTGTGACACTTTTCCTAGGATCCCCTAAAGTTTCTCCTTTATGTTTTCTATGGAAGCTGTTGACTTTTCAGCCAGCCTGAGCAGATCTTGTGATGGACATGGGATTTGAGGACCTGAAAGAACGGTGTACAGAACAGTCTAATGTACACAAACTTACTGCAGTTTCAATGTACTTTTATACACAAATGAAACAAAGAAAACAATGCTCTGAAGAAGATTGTTATAGTTCAGAAAAACATGTAAGTAGATGTTAGTAAGCGCATATAAATGTTAACAAAGCAGCTCTTCCACAAAACTTTTTGAGGACAGACCAGTTTTACGACAATTACCTGGCACATACTATATAGATTTTGTCTAGGGAGGCACAAGGGCAAGGCAGATGGCCATATACAGGTTCAGGTACACTGACCACATTGGGCTTCATATGTGTGTTTTGACATTCAACAAGAATGACATTACTGAACCCCTGAGACACACTGGGAGGAGACTTAGACCTTCATCAAATGCTCATTTTGCTGTCTCCTGGGAAAAAAAAAATTAGGAAATTGATGTAGTAATAGCTTATTTACATTTAGAGTTTTCTGATTTTCATTTTGTAATATGATTGGAAGTTTACAGCTTTAACATGGGAACTGAAAACGTGGATGTTACCTGCTCTCCTTATACTTTAAGGAACTTAGATGTGCTGTCAGAATGGCAAAGGAAGCTGATTTACAGAGAGAGCACAGACTTCATAAAGACCCTCATTGCTTTGTCCAGTGATTTATTGAATTTCTAACAACAAGGACATGTGGCATGTCATTGTGGATTCCTTTATGCACTGTGTTTAAAATGATCAAAGTGTTTTATTTAAAGTAGCCTGAAAGTGCGTTGGGCAGTGGTGGCACACGCCTTTAATCCCAGTACTCAGGAGGCAGAGCCAGGCGGATCTTTGTGAGTTCGAGGCCAGCCTGGTCTACAGAGCGAGATCCAGGAAAGGCACAAAGCTACACAGAGAAACCCTGTCTTGAAAAAACAAAAACAAAAAAAGTAGCCTGAAAGTTATACAATGTAACAAGTATCCTTCAAAGAACACTTGGATATGAGTAAGTGTAGTAAATAATATGGACATTCAAGATACTGGGGGATTTGTTATGTTCCATAAAAATATGTAAAAAACATGGTCTATATGAGAATAGGAATATGACCATTGAGTCTCTCAATTGTGAAGTGTGTAATACATTTTGAAATTTCTGTAATGGAAGTTGAAAAATTGCCAGCACAGAAGTAATTTCTTTTAAAAGTACAAAAATATTACAGTCAATTTGCTGATGTTTTCACACATCTGTTGCCCTATGTGTCTCCTGAAAAATGTATGAATGCATATACACATTTAACACAACATATATGTGGTATTTATGGTGTGTGTGTGAAGTAAAATGGTGCATAAAACACTCCTTTAGGGAAAACACATTGCAGAACAATACTCATAAAAATCAAGGTGCAGAACAGTAATTTACGCTTCAAGATGAGGTGTAATTGGTGACTGTACAAATATTATGAATTTTCAAAGTGATATGATATCATTTACTATTAGCTTTAAAATACAGGTAGCCATAACTGAGTCCTAACACTTGGGTAGTTTGTGAAATTTGAGTGCTGTGGTTTATTTAAAAGAAATGGAATGGTGTATTTAGAAATATAAACCTTCACCTAGCTAATAGGATCATAGCCAAAAATCCCTTCAAAAGACACAATTAAAGCTGCCTGTACATTTATGTGTGATTTAATGTACTTTAAAGCATGCTGCTATGCTATAAGTGTAACAAAATCCAATTAACCAATTTCAGATATAAAATAAACACATTGAGTTCAAAATATTCGAACCAATTGGAAAGAGTGTTGCTATTTGTGAATGATGTCCTGGCTTCATACAATGACTCAATCACCAACAATGATAAACAGAAATAAGAATAAACACAAAAGTAATTCAGAATACATTTTAAAACCAAAAAGTGCTTTCTTGCTTCTCTGGGTCTTTAATCAATATGTATGTATACTAAGAGTTTTTGTATATCTTTCATTTAAATATTTGACTACTTCTTACCTTTCTGCTAAATATAGCAATAAAAACCAGTTGCTACAAATAATGTTAAGGATGCTTCCGGTTTAATTTTTTTTTAATAATACTGTGTTCATTACATTTCCTTCTCCTGTAGTCTGTGCCTAATCATTGATTGTGCCCTGATTGAAAATATGAATGTAATACAATTCTCTCAAAACTGTCAACATTATTACTAGAGATTCTACTTTCAAAGTTTTACTGATTCTTAAGCTTTTCCTTCTATACTAGTTGTCTCTTTTGTTCTTTTCTTTTTGGTTCTCCTTCATTCCTTCTGACAGCTCTCACTGTTTCTACTTCCTTTATTCACTGTGCAGCATTTTGAGCTTTTTGGAGTTCATAAGACAATCATACTTTTTTCTCTGCATCCTTGGGGTTGGCTTCCAAACCACTTTCAATTTTTAAAATTATGATTACAACTTTCATATATTGTATTGAGATTTATAGTATTCAGGCAAGCAGGGATAAATGAAAAAATGTTAAATATTAGTATAAATCTTCAGTGTATCCAATGATACCCAGAGGCTCTAGCTTTGTCAGTCTTCAAATGAGAAAACAAAGGAAAAGACAACATGAGGAGTAGATGATGGAGGGGGTGTTACCTCAAGGATTCACTTTTCCAATAAAGCAGAAATTACATTTTCCTATTTACCAACATTGTAACACAACAAAAAAATGATAAATATAAAACTCAAAGGAAAGTATGTAAGTGCCCTGTGCATTCAAGTATGCACAGTGCAATTCAATCCTTTGTTTCGTTGCTTTTAATACCAACTGCATGCTGTTCTTTTATGTAATTTCACTACAGGCTCCTTACTCATGGCAAAAACAGTTAGAAATTAGAAAGCTCATGAAAGTCAATATTGAAGAGCTGCTTAAGACATAAAGTTCCAATTCTTGTAAATATTACATGGTGTGTGTTCCTACAATAAATATATTTATCAGTGGTTATCATGTTAAAGTGCAAAAGAATAAACTTGCCAAATATCATGTATTTATATTTGATGATCATGTTTCTTGCTAATTGTGTGTGTGTCTGTGTGTGTGTGTGTGTGTGTGTGTGTGTGTGTGTGTGTAAATTTAAATTCTAGTCACTTCTCTTCCATGAGTCACCATTCCATAGACAAATCATTCTATTTGGTCAAACATATTTCAATTTTTAAATCTTGGTTTAGATATTTCATTATTTTACAAAAACATGGCTTAACTACTCTACGTATAATCTGCTTACTATGACAAATGTGGAAGCTGCAATGAGTCACCCCATGTTTCTTAGTGGGTGGAAAAACAACTTTGCTTAATTTCTCAAAGTTATACATAGCCATATTTTAGTTTAAAAAAGTCACAAACTTGTTTACAGAAGTCAAATTACCTTTATCTGTGGACATTATTTTCACTTATTCTTGATTATTTCTGTTCTTACCTTTATTTCTTAAACTTAATATATTACTCATTTAGATTTTTCAAGGGAAATCTTTCTCCTACTATGTATGCAAATTTTTATGTTACTCTATTCATTTATCAACATTTTACCATCAAACACATCCAAATAAAGATAGGTATATAATATGAGCTTACACATGTGAGCACACACACCACCCAATATGCATTATGTGCATAAAAAAACCAGGAAAATATCATTCAACACTTCAAAATTGGCATTTTTCATTCCTAATTAAACTTGAACCTCCAGAAGAGACTTATGCGTTTCTTCTCTGCCTAAAATTTGAAGCATCTCATTCTTGGTATCTTCAGCTAATCCAGGTGGTATATTCACAAAAGGGTTCTGGATCTAAACAGAGAATTTTCAAAAGAAAGCATGGCAAAAAAAAAAATCTCAAAAACTGTTGAATGTCACTTGCACTCAAGAAAATTCAAATGAAAACTACTTGAGAATTTGTTTCACACAACCAGAAAGGTAAGGAGCAAGAAAACAAGGGACAGCAAATGCTAGTGAGGATGGTGAACTTTCCTTCACTGTTGGTGGGATAGCAAACGATACAGCCACTATAGAAATCATGTGGGAAAGTTCAACTATCTAGAAATATATTCACAATATGACCCAGCAAATGTTATTTAAAAAATAGTCATCACAGCAGGGTATGCTGGCACATGCCTCTAATACAGCATTTAGGAGGCATAGGAAGGTAAACCTCTGAAACCAAGATCAGCCTGGTCTACAGCGCTAAGAGAATTAGTTCCAGGATGGTGAGGGTTACCCAAGGATAGCCTGTTTTAAAAAAACAAACAAATATATATATATATATATATATATATATATATATATATATATATATATATATATATATATATTTCCTTCCACATGTTAGCTTGAAGGGCTTCAGGAGTTATACGATTTTCTTTTTTTTTTAGGATATCTATTTATTTATTTATTTATTTATTATACAGCATCCTGTCTGCATATATGCCTGCACGCCAGAAGAGGGCATCAGATTTCATTATAGGTGGTTGTGAGTCGCCATCTGGTTGCTGGGAGTTGAACTCAGGTGGAAGAGCAGTCAGTGCTCTTAACCTCTGAGCCATCTCTCCAGCCTGAGTTATACAATTTTCAATAAAAAAAAAAGTGACCATTTTTTTTCTTCTAAGAAGAAATTATGGTTTCACCTCACATGTATTATTTGTTTAAAATTATAGTGATCTTTTCCTAGGCTCCTCTTTACACTGATTAATATTGCTAAATTCTAGAGTCTGGATCCTATGGATGATATATGACTCCTAGTTTCATTGATGACATTAATTGTTTATTTTGGTTAAAATAATTCAATTATGATACAGGGCAGTAAAACGAACCTCACTGACTGACCACTCAGTGCATTCTATATTTAGTGTGCCAACAAACATATCAACATATTCTCTCCTCTTCTTTTTTTAGATAAAAATACAATCAATTCAAACAACAACAAAACCAAAGCAAACAAACAAAAAACCCTCAAAACTTCCCTAAAGGCTGTACTTACAGTACAGAGGGTTAAAGAGTTTCTGAAAAATATGTTAGAGGTTAAATAGAAGAGTTCTGAAGGTGAAATTGCCTAAAGGAAACTAGGAAGAGGTCAGTTTGTTTAGCCTGGTGTGCAGACTCTAGCATTCTGAGAAGAACAGCCTCTAATGTAAACCTGAACACACTTTCATATAGATTAAATCTCCAATTCACAGAACTAAGCCCCATGTGTTAAATCTTCTTTGTAACATCCAAGGGACTGGTCTCATTTCATCTCTAGTATTTTTCCCTAGCTAATAGTGTTTGCATAATTTTCTTTTTATTAGATTTTAAATTTTCAAGTATAAGGAAGTACTCCAATTATGAAATAGTATCATAATCTGCACAGTGCTAAAAATAAGAAGATATTTTAAGTAAAAATGAGGTGACAAGTATTCGCAAAGCTATAATTTCTCCCTACTAGTGGATGAGGTTTTTTTTAAAGACATTAATATAATTTTTGTTTTCAATGCATAGAATTTTTCTTCAGTAACAATTGTAAAAAAGATTCATTTAATTTATTAAGAATAATAAAAATTAAAGATGTTAGCTCTATAGGCCTATAAAATGAATAACAAATGCTAATATACTTGCAATGAACAATATTTCAGTGATAGTTCTTAAATGAATTTATTATTTAAAACTATAGTTCTCATCTCAAATGGAACAAGAAATTGTTTTCAATCAAATAGGCTTGAACAGGACAGTGTACTTTTTCTGTTTCAGGGTGTGAATTCTCAATTTATTACTCCAGCCATCGTGTCTCAAACTTGCTACCGTGCTTCCCCCAAAAAACAGACCCTATTCTCTCTAGAATAACAAGCCCAAGATGCATTATTCCATAAGTTGCCTTGGTCATGGTGTTTTATCATTGTAACAGAAAAGTAACTAAAACTGAAGATATTTCCAGAGGATGGCTTCTTTCTCTGACAGACATGACTGTGCTGATTTTGTGAAAATGTGGAAGACTTTGGGACTTTGGAGTAGAAAAATATTTAGATGCTTTAAGCAAGGCTTAATGAGCCTCTATTGTGATTAACTTGAAAAAAGGTAATAAGAAAAAGCCTGCTATGTTTTGGAATTTCTTTGGTCCAGTATTTTTCCACTATGACTGTGGTGGTATTGTGTTCCCCGAAATATTGTGAACTCTAATAAACTTATCTGGAGTCAGAGAACAGAACAGCCATAGAAGTTAGGCAGTGGTAGCACATACCTTTAATCCTAGCATTCCAGAGGCAGAGATCTGCCTGGATCTCTGTGAGTTCAAGGCCACACTGGAAACAGCCAAGCATGGTGACTCATGCCTTTAATCCCAGGAAGTAATGGCAGGAGGCAGAAAGGTATTTAAGGCATGAGGATGAGGAACTGTAGCCTGGTTAAGCTTGTAGGCGTTTGAGAAGCAGTTCAGCTGAGATCCATTTGGATGAGGACTCAGAAGCTTCCAGTCTGAGGAAACAAGATCAGCTGAGGAACTGAAGAGGCGAGGAGGCTGTGGCTTTTTCTGTTTCTCTGATCTTCCAGCGTAGGCCCCAAAACCTGGCTCCAGGTTTGTTTTTCTTAATAAGACCTTTTAAGATTTGTGCTACAAATGACCCATTCCTCTATTGTGGAATGGTAATGTATATACTGTAACATTACGTTGGAAGTATATAATTTCTTTTTTTTTTTTTATTTTATGTGGGAGTTACAATTAAGACATTGCCTTGGTTCACAGAAGAGTCTTTGGATTTTGGATTTTTAAACAGTATTGAAACTGTTGAAGAATGTGTTTTGCATTATGATATGGCCATGATTCTATGGGGTGCCAGTGAATAGGATGTGGTGGTTTGAATGACAATGTTTCCCATTAGGCTCATGTATGGGAACATACACTCTAGAGTAGGTGGGGCTGTTTGGGAAGGACTAAGATGTGTGCCCATGTGGGAGAAGTTTGTCAGTGAAAGCAGGCTTTGAGAATTTAAAGAAAATTATCATTTCCTGTTCACACTTTCTGCTTTTTGTTTGCAGTTCAATTTTTACACAAATAAAATAAGAAGTGGTTTATTTCATGCACTATCTATACAGTATACTTAAATACAGGGATCATGAAATATGACTTAGAAAAAGTTGACAATTAAAGAATCATTGCATTTTGTGATTCACTAATTCTGTATTATAAAACATTTAAATAGTTATATTTGTAATTTATTATTTGGTAAGCCAAATAATGAATAGGTTCAATTTCATGTCTTCTTAATTTACTCTGCCCTATTCATCTATTTAGGAAAACAATTTTTATGTTCATTGATTTAAATATATTTCAACTTCTTGGTTCTGGAATGATTTATCATTGTCCATTTATGTAAATCATCTTATTGGCATCTTTATTCTTGTGTTTATACTATCAGAATATTAAATATACAAAGAGTTATTGATAAGCATGTAATTGCTATGAGCTCAACTTTTCTTCAACCTCTGTCTCTGTTGATTGGAGTACCCACAAAATGAAGAATTTCTCTTTCAATTACTTTTTAAATGATACATAAATCTTTGAAATGATATTCAGAGAAAAGCTCATTTGTACAGCATAATTTTACTCTAATAAATGAAATAATATATTTGAAATTGATAGAAATTATTTGGCATGAATTAAGCAAATATTTTACATTACAAGTTGTCCCACATCTGTTAATTTTATTCTGCTCATGTAGCATTTAATCACGTACATAAATCTTTTTTCAGTGCTCAATTTAATATATAGTTATGATACATAACCAAAAATGATTCAAATTCCTATCCCAGTAACCTATTAATATGTTATTTTACATGATAAAGGCTGCAGATAGAAATAAGATTGCCATCAATTGTCTTCAAAATAGGTAAAATTAGCCTGGATTCAATTCAGGAAAATTGATATAATCGTAGAGCTCTTTAAATGTAGAAGTAAGAGGAAATTAGGGTAGTGTAATGAGAAAAGTTGACCTGATGTCAACTAGTTGTCGTCTAGTTTGAAGATAACGCGATTGGTTAATGAACTAAGCAATATGAGCAGCTTCACAAAATTGAAAAAGGTTAGGGGGATGGCTTAACGGTTACAGCCTCTGGGAAGAAACGAAGCCTTCCTGACCTGGACTTCATTTCTGTGAGACGTACTTTGTACTTCTGGGTATTAGAATGTAATGCAATGAATTTCTGTTGTGTTAAGTTACTAAATTTGTGGCATTTTTCAGGAACTATGAAAACTAATATTCTTTCTCTAAGGTGTAAGAGACTTCTACAACTCTAAGGCATTAGTGTATAATCAAGCTAAACTTTGCAAGTGAAAATTTTCAATGTCATCATAAAACACAGTTTTATAATTTTGAACTTGTCCTCTTTCTTTTGCACTAAAAACCAGTGCATCTAAGTTACAGATTTTTTGTATGGTTGCATGTTTTGCCTGCATGTATTTATGTACAACATGTATATGGCTGGTACCTGCAGAAGTAAGAAAAATGCATTAGATTAACTGGAAATAAAGTTATGAATAATTGTGAATCATCTAGTGTGTACTGAGTATAGAATCTGGCTCTCCAAGAATAGAAAGTGTTCATAACCATTGATTTATCTACCTAGCCACAATAATCTACAATTAATAGTTGCAAATGGAGCTGGACGGTAGTGGCGCATGCCTTTAATCCCAGCACTCAGGAGGCAGAGGCAGGTGGATCTCTGTGAGTTCAAGGCCAGCCTGGTCTACAAAGCAAGTTTCAAGAAAGGCACAAAGCTACACAAAGACACCCTGTCTTGAAAAAACAAAAAAAAAATAGTTGCAAATGGACAAAATATATTTGTGGAATTTTAGCAGAGTATCATTTGAAAGCTATGAGGAGACTCAAAACAGACAAGATGTATTTCCAGTATCAAAAAGTAGCAGGAACTAACAGCACTCAGCACCAAAATGGTTGAAAATCATTCTACAAAGCAGCAGAATGTCACGCCACTCCATCACTGCCATGGCAAGATACCATGCCATTTCTTCACCTACTGCCACCTGGCCACAAAGAGACATTTCTTCATTTGCCTCTGAGATATCCAGTACTCAACACTCAGTGTATAATCTTCTGAAAGTTGGAAACTACTTATAAGCATGTACTTTTATATTTTCAGATACATATCTTTTATAATTGTATATTAGATATACTATTTTCTTGAATGGATACGTTAACCCACATGGTGTCAAGATGCTACATGCAAAAGAATTACTTAATTTCAATTGGCTGCTTGATTTTAGTAACTTTGAGTCTTCATACAAAAAAGAAAATATAGTTTGCTCGTAAATACATTCTGTATGTTTAAAATCTTTGCTGTCTGCATTTTCTATTTTTCCATTCTTAAGATCATGGTACAAAGTTATAGGGCCTTTATTCTCGTGGTACTTAAAGTTAAGCAGCATGCATATTATGTAATTTCATACATACATTTATTTATTTTTATGTACATTCATGTTTTGCCTACATTTATAATTGTGTGAGGGTGCTAGATTGCCTTGATGTGGTGCCACAGAAGCTGTGAGTTCTTGTGTGGGTGCAGAAATTTGAACCCAGGTAACTTGATAAGGGTAGCCAGTGCTCTTAGCTTCTGAACCATCTTCCAGCCCCTCAAAACTGTATCTAAACTGAATGTATTATAGGTTCTTGTTGAGGCAGAATGAAAAGAGAGGAGACATGAGAAAGAAAGATACTCCTTGTTCCTGCTGACTGAGAATAAAGTGAATCTCAAAGAAGGTTTGGAAAACACAATTACAGTCAAAACCAGGTCTTGAATTGTCCTTTAACCATGTATGGAAAAGATTCCTTTGACTTTTTTACATAGATTTTTATCTTATTGATCTGTAAATTTATATAATTGAACTCAGAAACCAGGTTGCAAACTCATTGACATGGAACATGTTTATTAAGTAGGAATATGTATACTGTGGAATTTTATTAAATTTTAAACACTATGAACAGTGTAACTTTAAGACTAAGTTTATAGTTTATTTTTCAGTGTGTCTATTTTTTCTCTCTGCTGTTCCCACTCTAGTGCATATACTACATTCTTCTGCATGCCTTTCTGCATTTTTCCTAATATCCATGTCCATATCTATGTTATTTTCTTTTCATATGCTTTTGTTAAATATATAATTGGAATTATAACATAATTACAATCATTTATGTCTTTCTCTCATCATTCAAAACTTTCCCAAGTATTCACACTTGTTCTTTCAAACTAATGGCCTCTTCTTCTTTAATGACTGTGATACATACACAAACACACACAGGGACACTAGCAGACACAACACACACACACACACACACACACACACACACACACACACACACACACACTAAATAAAAGAAACAATAAAAAGTTGTCTTAAAATGGTTTTATATTGGAACATGCCAAAAAGAAATGACGCATGGTGAACAATGCCTCGGGTAACTGGGAGTGAGGCTCCAGGAAAAAAGGCAGAAGGACATAGCCAGATTCAGGGTACACTGTCCAGACTTGGTTCTGTAGCTAGCCAACAAGAATAAACATATATTAAAAACTGAATGTAAATGTTTGTCACAGGAGACATGAAATTATGTTCAAGAACAACTCAGGGAATAAAATGCACTTGAGGTAAAGGGTCCTCTGCCTTTTTTCCTGAAGCCTCTCTCACAGTTCTCCAAAACTCCCCTCTCTCACTGTTCAACAAAAGTCATACTTTTGACTGTTTATCAACATATCTGCCCCTCTTTTTTAAAATATATTTTTCCTTACAAGTGGGTCTCTGATACCTATGCCTCATTTTGGGCTCTTTTCCTTCTCTTGGTTTGTCTCATCCAACTTCTACGTAATAGTTTTTGTTTTATCTTAATATATTTTATTTTGTTATATTCTTTAAAATGAATGAGTGAGCAAATGTATGAGTGAATTAATAAAAGCATAGCATAAAAGATAAATGGTAACAACCGAACTGTCATTTATACCTGCTGGAGGAGGGAAAATCACTTGTTTCCAAAGGAATGACATTGGGTTTATCAACTACTCCAGGGCACGCTTCATGTCCAGAAGTAGTTGACCAACATATAAAGGACTCCACATTTCTATTATTCGTTGGCAGTTGTTTGGTCACACTTAAGTGTTCTGGGGTTTATTTGTTTGTTTGCTTTTCTTTTGGGGTATGATTTCATTTTGCTTTCTTGGTTTTTGAATATTTTGTTGTACTGAGCTTTTGTTAGTCGTTTAAGAAAGGACTTAAGGTTGATGGTGAGAGAAGGGGAAAGGATCTGAAAAGACTTCGGGGAAGAAAGAATATTATCAAACTGTATTTAAATTTAAAAGTTGTTCCTTAATAATGAAGAAACACAATACAACTGTAAAAGAAATATTTATTTTCCTAACTCATATTCTGAAGTAATTTACAACGTGAATATTTTTTTTTTAAATACAATATAATTTCATTAGATTCCCTCACCAAAAAATATTTTCAATACTATTTTTTCTCATGGCTTTGTCAACTTGTTTGGTGAGTACATATAATACTTAGATTTTAGCCCATTTGAAAATTACTAAAGCTAAAACACATTCACATGAAACATTTTAGTGAATCATTCATTTGCTACACTTAAATAACATCACATTTACATGTTGATCCCATCATATATGCTTCACACTCTTTGTTTCCAAGAAGATTGATTAGCTTCTGTTACAGACTAAAATGAAATTCAGATTCATAATTTAAATAAATGGAGTTTCCTTTATGTTGCATTTGCATGAAAATTATACATTCTCATCCATAACACCTTCCCCAATGATGAGATTAAAAACACTTATACAATATATATGTATATGTCATATAATACATATATATTGTATATGTTATATGATAAAGCACATTATGTTTACATATTATGTAATGGATTTATATTTTATATACTATATAAATATAATATATAAAACACACATGCATATATTCATACACAGTCTCCACTAATGTTGCCATGATCTTGGGGATTTTGCAAAGCAGTAAGATCTCAGCCAACTATCTGTTAACCAGCTGATTTACAAATACACTGAAACAGTCTTGCTGTGCAGAAATGTTATTTTGAAATGTTAAAAATTTGTCTTATGTAAAACTAACTTTGGGTCAGAAAATATTCTTATTTTTATCTTCTTTTTTAAAGGAAGATAAATTAGTTTTTTTTTTAGTTTTTAATTTTTTGTTTATTTTCTTTCAGTAATAAGGATGGAATCCAAGTGATTGGGTCTATGACACATGTTCTCCCATTAAGCTATAGTTTTTAGCTTTTGTTTTGACACATGGTCTCATTAAGTGATCAATATGTATCATATCTATAATGCAAGCAGTTATTCATCTTACTATCTGCTGTAGTCTTCCTGAGCTCAGATTATAGATCAATACCACGAGGAATGGCAACCTTTAAGAAGAGATGCTAGTAGAGAAAAGTTGTGAAGATTTTGACAAACTCTTTGTGGAAATGGAACAACATGGACCGAATGCTAGTTTTTATATTCACTGACCTGATGAGGGATCAGGAAAGGGGTGAGTGCTGTGGAATGTCATTCTGTACACTGTGAATGTGTGTTGCTCTGATTGGTTAATAAATAAAATGTTGATTGGCCAGTAGCCAGGCAGGAAGTATAGCTAGAGTAAACAGACCAGGAGAATTCTGGGAAAGGGAAGGCTGAGTCAGGAGTCACCAGCCAGACACAGAGGAGACAAGATGACAAGGCAGTACTGAGAAAAGGTACCAAGCCATGTGGCTAAACATAGATAAGAATTATGGGTTAATTTAAGTATAAGAGCTAGTCAGTAATAAGCCTGAGCAAATGGCCACACAGTTCATAGTTAATATATGCCTCTGTATGTTTATTTGGGTCTGAACTGCAGTGTACCAGGTGGGACACAGGAAAACTTCCAGCTATAGGTGAGAGTTTGTGTACATTTGGAAATCTACAAAGTAGGCCATGTTTCTCTCTCTCTCTCTCTCTCTCTCTCTCTCTCTCTCTCTCTCTCTGTTTTTTTTTTGTGTGTGTGTATGTGTGTGCATCTGTCTATGAATGGAGAGGGATTAAAGAATAAACTACACTGAAGATCACTGTTTGAACCAACTTAAGCAGATCTGGAGAAAATTGTCTTTCATTGTGCTTGAGCATGCATTCCTAAATTTTAATTCAATTATTAAAAATAGCTTTAATAAGAATACAGTTCACAATCCTCCTGATAGATAAACAATAGATTATTTAATTTTCAAATATGATTTTGCATTTAGTTATATAGTTGTTATGAATAAATACTGAGGTTGGTGTCTAATAATGTATTATATCATACTATGATAGTCACAGATTAAGTATATTTTCATAAAATACACGAGATATGATTAAAAAAACTTACAATCTGTTTCTAACTTATTATCTATGATATTCATTTTATAAATGCATCTAATAGGAACTAGAAAATCATGACCACATGACTAGTTAATATAGGCTCACATAACTGTGATTTGAATGAGAATTTTATATATTGTATGTGGTGTCTCACTCATGTATTCTGAGCACTAGGAGTCAGATGTTGGAAAATTATTGCAAGGTAGTGGATGCCAAGGTCACCAGAATAAAATCTTATCTCAAAAGCAAACAAACAGTCAAAAATATATAGATAAAAGAAGAAGAATAGGTAAAGATGTAATATTTTTTCTAATACAAAAGAATAACTTTCTTTAGGAAAATACAAATGTGGATACAAGTATATACATATATATATATATATGATTTACCTAATTGATACAGAGTATACTCATTTCTGTTTGTTAATATTAAAATGTGCTTTTAATTCTCAAAATATTAATGCTATATAGTGCACATAATTATAATTGTTTGCATTTATATATAAATGTATACATGTGTATTAAATATTAATGTAATTTATTTTTAGAATTAGAACAATCCCATGGTGAGGTCAACATGTAGATTTTTTCACCGAGCTGGCAACTTTGCAATAAAATGGAATTAAGTTATTCTCTTGGGAATGCATAGTTTCAAGTTATAAATCATGCAAGTTTCCCAACTAGGAATCATAAAACTGTAGTTGTAAACCCATATTTCATTAATTTATTCATCAAAATAAAATTGAAATTCTTTTATCTTCTACAGTGGCTCATATCATCAGGCATAATTCTGATTCTTTTTCTTCTTTTATCAACTTACTAGGAGCTTGTATTCTGAGAGGTCATTTTCTGAAATTAAGTAGAGACAAAATATCTACACTAAAATATAGAAATGAGATCATTGATAATGGAGGCACTTGTGTACATGGGATGTAAATATCTTATAGACACGCAGGCCTTAAATGCATTTTATCTGCTGTAAAGAAATCACTAGAGATGTATGGGCAAAATCCATGAATGAATTATTTAGTGAATAAACCATTCTGATAAAATAATGGAAGATATTAGTTTTAAATAGTAAAATAATTATTCTAGAAAAGCATATCTACAAAAAATGGAAAGGGCATATAAACTATCACAAAGGTTGGATGTGGTTGGACAGATGAGAAGGAAGAGAGAACCTGTTTATCTAGAAACTAGGAGTCTTGCAAAAATGAACTAGAGAAAGAAACCTTCAACCATCGTCTTCTCCGTATCCCCAGGCTGAGCTTCAGTTGTGCAGCCCCTGCACTATCTTTCCATGGCTTTTACCCTTGAACCCAATCCTGCAAGCTCCATTTCCACACCTGCAGTGATAGTCCAGGATATGCAGCTAGGACACCAGTTTTGACAGTTGACAAAATACCACATGCCATCTTCTTCCCCGACTCTCCCAGTCCTTGCAATGGTCACTCAGCTCCAGTACTGACCCAATATGAGGCAGGTAAAATCTCACATATCATACACAATCAGTAAGAGGTTCACATGCCCAGGTTACATAACAATATGTAAGACCGAGGCAAATTTCCTCAAAACCTAGTAATCTTATAAAAATGTTTTCCACTGAGAATTACCTGGGTAAAACAAGACCACTGAATTTAAAAGAATAATCAATATCTCATCAGTAAATTTAGAAAGTTTAAAGAAGGCATGAACCAATAGCTCAAAAAAACTTAAAGATCCAATTGTTTTTCTTTTAAATTTTATATATATATATATATATATATATATATATATATATATATATATATATTTTTTTTTTTTGGTTTTTCGAGACAGGGTTTCTCTGTGTAGCTTTGTGCCTTTTCCTGGAACTCACTTGGTAACCCAGGCTGGCCTCGAACTCACAGAGATCTGCCTGGCTCTGCCTCCCAAGTGCTGGGATTAAAGGTGTGCACCACTACTGCCCGGCTAAATTTTATAATTTAATTTAATTTTACATATCAGCCATGGATTTCCTTGTTCTCCCCCCTCCCACTGCCCCCTTGCCTTCCCCCCAGCCCACCCCACATTCCCATCTCCTCCAGGGCAAAGACTCCCCTGGGGATTGAGTTCAACCTGGTAGATTCAGTCCAGGCAGGTCCAGTCCCCTCCTCCCAGGCTGAGCCAAGTGTCCCTGTATAAGCCCCAGGTTCCAAACAGCCAGCTCATACACTGAGGACAAGTCCTGGTCCCACTCTCTGGATGCCTCTCAAACAGATCAAGCTAATCAACTGTCACACTTACCCAGAGGGCCTGATCCAGTTGGGGGCCATTTGTTTCCATTTGTTTGGCTATTTGTCCCTGTGCTTTTTCCAATCTTGGTCTCAACAATTCTCACTCATACAAACCCTCCTCTTTCTCGCCAATTGGACTCCTGGAGCTCCACCCGGGGGCTGGCCTTGGATCTGTGCATCCGGTTCCCTCAGTCATTGGATGAGGTTTCTAGCACGATAATTAGGGTGTTTGGCCATCCTATCACCAGAGTAGGTCAGTTTGAGCTTTCTCTCGACCATTGCCAGCAGTCTACTGTAGAGGTATCTTTGTGGATTTCTGTGGACCTCTCTAGCACTTTGCTTCTTCCTATTCTCATGTGGTCTTCATTTATCATGGTCTCTTATTCCTTGTTCTCCCTCTCTGTTCTTGATCCAGCTGGGATCTCCCGCTCCCCTAATCTCTCTTTCCCTCGACCCTTGCCCTTCATTACTCCCACTCACGTCCAGGTTGTTCATGTAGCTCTCATACATTTCTCTGTCATTGGGCGATCCCTGTGTTTTTCTTGGGGTCCTGTTTTCTAGGTAGCCTCCCTGGAGTTGTGAGTAGCAGTCTAGTCATCTTTGTTTTATATCTAGTATCCTCCTATGAGTGAGTACATACCATGTTTGTCTTTTTGAGTCTAGTGAGAAAGAGGAGGGATTGTATGAGTGAGAACTGTTGAGACCATGATTGGAAAAGCACAGGGGCAAATAGCCAAACTATTGGAAACACATGAACTATGAACCAATAGCTAAGGAGTTCCCAACTAGATCAGGCCCTCTGGATAAGTGAGACAGTTGATTAACTTGAACGGTTTGGAGGCCCCCAGGCAATGGGACCAGGACCTGTCCTTAGTGCATAAGCTGGCTGTTTAGAACCTGGGGCCTATGCAGGGACACTTTGCTCAGCCTAATCAAAGGGAGGAGGGGACCGGACCTGCCTGGATTGAATCTACCAGGTTGAACTCAATCCCCAGGGGAGTCCTTGTCCTGAAGGAGATGGAAATGGGGGATGAGCTGGGGGGAGGGCAGGGGGCTGGAGGAGGGAGGACAGGGGAATCTGTGGCTGATATGTAAAATTAAATTAAATTATAAAATAAATTAAAAAAACTTAAAGATACTAGCAATAAATTTCCTAATGATGTCAAGAAAAATGCAAATATATAGCACAGTGAGAAAAACTAAGAGAATGAAGGATTTGAAAAAAATGTGTTAAGTAAAAAAAATCGATGAAGAGAAGTCAAAGTGAAAAGAAAATTGATACATGTAATAATTGAACATTAAAAACTCAGGTAACATGCAGAATGGATCAAATACACTTGAAGACAAAGTGTTGGAATTAGACCACAGTAGTAAAGAAACACGAAAAAAATGGTCTTATAATATATGAAAGGAATATGCAAGAACTGTGGGACACCATAAAAGATCAAATCTTTGAATTTTAGGCACTGTTGTAGAAGAAGAATCCCAGTTCCAAGGCAAGGACCACATTTTTAACAGGATTAGAGACAAAAACTTTCCCAAATTAAAAAAAAAAAAAAAAAAGACATACCCACACTTATGCGATGAACGCAAATTACATATGATGAGAAAAGAAACTCCCGTTGGTGTATCACAGCTAAACTACTATATGCACAGAAAAAAATAATAATAAGGTGTTGAAAGCTGCAAAAAAAGTCACAGTCACATATAAAGGAAAATCTGTCTAAATAAAAGCCGAAAAGAGATTTTATAAGTCAGAAGAGATGGTAGCCATGTATACAAAGTTCTGAAAGAATATGAATGTCTATCTAGACTGTTTTGCCCAGGAAAACTATGTGTCATAGTTTAAGGAGAGAGAAAAGCTCTCTATGATGAAAATAGTCCAAAAGAATTCATGCACACAAAACCCGCCCTACAGGGAACACTGGAAAGGGTTTTCAATTACAAGGTTCAAAGTATGAATTACATGCTAGTGTATAAATTATACAACTTAATATGAACAAATAGAATGCCTGACAAAATGTACTCACTCAGAGAAAAAGTAGGAAAAATGTCATTTAGAGCTACTTTAAGTTTAAATTGAAAGCGGAACTTTCAGAGAAATTTACTCCATCATCGGCAGCAACTCCAGGGACATGCATAGTAAACTGTCAAAATGCTCAAGTTTTAGTTTTCTAATTATATTTTAATAACTGTGCGAAAGAAAACTTATTGTGTTTGCAATATAATGCATTTTTAAATATTGCCCAAATCTTGTCATTTGCCAGTGCATGCCAGCTGTGTGCTTGCATAGATCAAAAGGATGTTTTTTCAAGTTTAAAGCTCACAGAGTCCTCTATACTCTGTAAGGGGAGATACATATTGCAGTGACAAGTTTCATTCTGTCAGGCATTTACTTTGCTAAATTATGTTAATATTTCTGAAACTTTCTTGTGGTCAAAGATATAATTTCCCATCAGAAAGGTTAAACAAATTAGAAGAATCCATTAACAGTAGAAAATTCAAAATTAATAGAGTTTCAAATTTCCTCTACATTGTTTATCATTTAATCCTGGCATTCTAGAACTTAGTGTAACAATTTTTTCCTTGGTTTTGTTTTGGAGGCAGCATTCTTCTATGTAGGCCTGGCTGTCCTGGAACTTATTATATAAACTAGTTTGGCCTCCAAGTCACAATGATCTGTCTGTCTCTGCTGCAGTGTACTCAGAGCAGAGGCACGTGCCATCACATCCAACTTAATCAGGTTTTAAATCAACAAAAAAGTATGTTTTATTAAAATAGTAATGATTGAAAGTTGTTTCTATGTGATCTAAACAATCCACCTATTTTTCTTATTGTTGAGCAAATAACATTTTGTAGAGCTCATTTAGCCTTTTTACTATTAGGTATATAGGATTTGAATATTGTGCATATACATTTTCCCTGTTAGATTTTTTTTCTGTTTTCATTTTTTTTAGTTTATAATGTGGTTACATCATTGTTCCATTCTACTTGTTCCTTTCAAAGCTTTCCACATGAGTCTTTGCTTAATTGTTTCATATATATGTGTGTGTGAGTGTGTGTGTGTCTGTGTGTGTGTGTGTGTGTGTGTGTGTGTGTGTACATCTATACTTTCCTAGATACATGACTACAACCTGCTCAATCTCTGTAATGTTATTCTGTAATGTTACTGGATTACTCAGCAACCTCAGTGGTTTTTTTCCCAGTTTCAAAATTTCTTCAATGTGGTAAATATAAACTAAAGTTTGCCTAGTAAATAAAAATGTTTTGTGTTTTATTTGAAAATATCCACCAATGACGCATCTCTTTTGCCTTATTTGTGTGGTCATAGAAACAGAGGTACTGAGGGTACTTCTTTATACAGGCTTAAAATTTATTGAGTATATGAGTACCATACTTAGAAAAGTCCAAGACTACATTGAGAATCTGTGCTGGAATACAGCTCTTACATATTTTTACCTTTATCAGGGTGGACTAAGTGAGTGAGGCAAATATTGTAAGCATTTATTAAAACAAAAACACAGTTAATGCATATTTTAATATCTCGGTTCCTGTTCTCATTCATATTACCATATGAATAATACATACACCAAGTAGTTGCATGTCAATAAATCTATACCACATGCTGTTCACTTATAAAACTTTAGATTTACACATCACTGGCTCTGGCTTTTAATATGTAATAAAGATATCTTGGTGAGCAAGACATTTTGTTTCTTAACTTTATAGTTTCATAAAAAAATTTTCATGCAATATTTTTTATTTCTTTGATTTTTGAGATTATAATTTAGTTACAACCTTTCTTCTTCCCTTTTCTTCCCATATAAGCCTGTCACAATCCTGCAAACTCAGGGCTTCCTTTTTTACTAGCTGTCATTACATGCATATATGTATATTTATACACATATATAACCTGGTTAGTCCAAATAATGGTACTTGTATGTATGTGTATGAATGTGGCAAATCATTAATTGGGGTGTTTTTCTTTGAGGACAACCAGCTCCCAGCTCATACAATATATTCCAACCACAGTTTCCCGTCCAACATGTTCTCTCAAATACTCTTCAATTCCCCACCATTCAAGCTTTGTATACATAAATACATATATAAAACAAACAGGCCAATGGCAAAACAAACAGCTTTTGGATGCATTAGGAATGTATCAAGTTATGTTAACAGATATGTTTTCTATTGTGTTGGTGTAACATAGAAGTTTATTCATTTTATGATATTGGAGAATGTGACATTTTCTCATCATTTTATTAGTACTCAACATATTTCTCCTGGGGCTAACTGGGAAGAGAATTTCAAAACTGCATTTTTAAGCCACATTCTGATCAGGAATTTAACAACCTGAGTTTCAGGAAATAATTCAGGAGTTCACTATATTCTTATGTTATCCACCTGTCAAACCTACAAATAATATTTTGAAGTTTTATTATAATCACTTCTAAGTTTAATAGTTAAAGACCTTAATTTTGCTTTTAGCCAACCCACTACAAAAATAAGACCAATGACTTTTCTAAGAATTGTCACTAAACACATTAACATCAGTGATGATATATTGATAACAAGTTTCATATTTGTATGTTTATTGACTTATACAGCATTTTTCTGAACAAGGAAAGAATATATTCAGAATAATGTAAAAAGATATTCATTTGAAAATGTATGAAAATGGTGTATAAAAGGATAATGTTGTTACCAAAAACTAACCCTTTCAGAATATATTGATATATATGAAAACCATACATATTGAAAAAAAATTGTCTAGTTTCAAAGCTTACTTTTAGCAGGAACGGTTGCTTTAATAATACCAGAAATGATAATTATTCAATATTCAACAATAAGTACTTACTTTCAGTCTACTTGACACACTTAAGGAACTATATCATACATAAAAAGGATTGTTAAAAGAATATTTTCAACAAAGTATGAAAAAGTTTTACTTGTAAAAGTCTCTGAAATTTCAATGGAACAATAAAGCTGCCAGCGAAAGTAAATAAAAAATTTACAGAGCAAGTACAGTTTGGGGAATGGAAGTGAAGAAATTACATACAGAATTCCAGACAGAAGACAACGCTTAAGAGACATGGAGGAGAATCAGCTAACTACAAGTTTGGGACTATTTGGAACTTATGGAGCATAGGGCACTTCATCATTGAGAGAATCTGGGGGAAGAAATCACGTTTTGAAGAGAAAATTAAAATAAAGTCAGAGTTAAGAATATTAACTTAGAAGGGATAACAAAAGCCTTTTTCATCTCATTCATAAAGGATTTAGGGCTATATGAGACATTGAAGAATTACATTATGTAGGTAAAACATGTTTCAGTGCCAAAATATCCAGAAATTAAATAACTTTAGCAGAATATTGCTTTAATAGCTATGTAGAAAAGGAATATGGCACACTCCACTATTATTTTCCTATTTTAACCTATTTTAACCATTGCCATCTCACGTCTGTGTACCTGTGAGTAAGAAGAGCCTATTTCATTTTAATTATTGTCGTATTCCATAGTTTACTTTTGGACCACTGTGTGTCTCAGATTTCTATGCTTTGATACATGATGTAGTATATTTCTTAGAACATATAAATGTTCCTGAGGGGGATATTTTATTTTAGTAAACATATAGCTAGAGAGTTTCTCTCCAGCACCTGCCCAGCCCCAGCAGTCCTGTAGCCCACTTATAAAATAAACACACAGACTCTTATATCATTTAAACTGTTTGACCTAATGTCTCAGGCTTCAAGCTATCTAGTGCTTACATCTTAAATTAACCCATTTCTATAAATCTATACCTTGCCACATGGCTCGTGGCTTACCAGAATCTTACATGTTGGTACTCATAGCAGAAGTCTGGCAGTGGTAGCACATGTCCTTAATCCTGATCACATGACAGGCAGAAGATCTCTGTGTGTTCAAGGATACAGCCAGCATGGAGACACATGCCTTTAATCTCAATACCAATCATAGAGACCTGGAGATCTGTATAGACAGGTAGTGATGAGGAGGTCATGTGGTTGGGTTTACAACCAATGAGAAGGCAGAACAGAAAGTCAATAAAAAGACAGACACACAGTAAGTGGGTTTCTTTCTCCGGGGAAGGACAGCAGCAGCATTTGGTAAGAAGGTGGTCTTGGTCTCAGCTCTTAGCTACTGCTCTCTGACCTCTGGGGCTTTTAACTCTGCATTTGGCTCTGTGTTTCTTATTTAATAAAACAGTTCAGAATTACATCTACGTAAACATTCATTGCTGGCACAAACTTAGAAGCACTGTGTTTTATTTCTCATATAGCATGTACTCATCAAATCAATTAGAATTTTTATCTCATCATTCCCACGCTGACATCTCTTTCTCTCCCTCTCTTTTTTTTTATGAACATATTTAATTAACTCAAAAAAATGTTTGCCTCCTGCTTATGCTTTGCCTATCCTGCTGGGCTAGCAAGCCAATTCTATGACACAAAGAAGGACAGTTCCACCAGAAATAATGAGATGGGTCCAAAATAGAACAGAAATTCAGTCATTTTAAGAGATCTTGCTAAATTGCATTTCTCATAATTGAGTCCTATGATTAATTGTCCAAAAGCACATTCACAGTATTGACTTAAGTGACACATCTTACTTTTTCACAGAAAAAAAAAACAAAAACCTCTCCTTATAGTGGAAGCTAGAATTACTGTGGATAAATCTATCTATACTAAAACATAGGAGTTATACACTTAGTATAACTATAAATAAGAGTTATCTATTACCCAAAATTTTAACATTTTTATTTTTTCTGAGCAGTTATTTAAATGTAGCATATATCTGCAGTGTTTACATTCACTTAAGGATGTACAAAGTTTGAACATGAATGAAATATAATAATAAACATATTAAAAGATACTTAATATCTCATGCCGTTTAATAATTATAAACCAACATATTAGGTTGTTATGTACACATTATAATATGTACAATTCAAGGTACTGATGACACTATCTACTGATTAGAATCTGGAACAACAAAACAACTTTTTCATTGCTGGAAGAATTTAAGAAAATTCTGAACATTTCTTAAAAAACAAACACATTCCCTCATATGACCTAGTGGTTATGTTCCTTGGTATCTATCCAATTGTGTTAGAACTATGTGTCCGTACATAAGCATACATTATAATAGCTACTGTTTTTCTTAATTATTGAGACTTGAAGGCAGGCAATAACATCTTTATCAGGAAAATGGATAAGCCAATAATGATACATCCAAAAAATAGAATACTACTAGTAAGAAAAACATTAAGTACTAATTTGCTTTCAGGAGACATGGAAATTGTTTAAAAATGCATATTGATATGTGAAAGAAGCCAATTTAAAACAGTTGCAGGATGCATGAGTCAAATTTATGACAGTCTTAAAAGGACAATCGACATAGTAAAATTATCAGTAGCTGTTGCCTAATTTATAATAATATATCCATAATATATATGCATATATATAGTATATACTAATATATATCCATCCTTAATAACATATACTATTATATTCATTATATATATATATTTTTCAATTTTTTAAAAAATAAATTTAATTTTTTAATTAAATTTTTAAAATTCAAATGGTGAAACTGTATAAAAGTCTAAAATTCTGTTTAGGTATAAGTCTCTTATTATATTAGTTTAAGATAAGAAATAGACCTGTCTCGAAAAACCAAAAAAAAAAAAAGATAAGAAGTAGAGCTGCTAAAAAGAAGAAATGCAGTTCTAATTTTATTGTTTAGCTTCATATATCTACTTTCTTATGGAAGGTATCCTTTATTACAAAGCACCATAGGTATGCAAAGTCTAGAAGGTAAGTCTCAGTCAATCAGGTGCACAAACCTAGACCTCAGAATTTAGATTATTTAGTAAAAAAAAATATTGAAATTGGTTGATATCAGTAATAATAACAAAGTACAATGATAAAAGAAGCTCTGATGCTTTTCTTGTTATACTTTCTGGTGGAAACTTCTTAAGTTTCATTTTTGTTTAGTTTCCTAGCTTAAACTTCTAATCTTAAGTCCATGATTTTATGCTCCAATGTCCATCCAACATACTCAACTTTTATTTAAATAGCTAAGGCTATTTCTGCTGTGTGAAATGAAGAATGCTAATGCACTTTGTTTTTATTACATATGCTCATCACAATTTTAATGATTTTTTTTATTCTCTTAGAAGAAAAAGAAGACCCAGAACATAAAATTGTAAGAGAAACAATTCTGGCCAACTCTTTTTAATTCAATAGTAAACAGATTTGTCACTAAGACTTATCTTTTGAACTTGTAGCCCATTCTAGTTTAAAGTCTTCTTTGTTATAGGCTAATGTTTATGTCCTATCTACTAAGTCCATTTGCCAAAGATCTAACTTTAAATGTAATGCTATTGAGGAAGAAATAAAGGTAAGATAAAGTCATGAAGCAAAGGTCTCATTAGGGAACTTTATAAGAAGAGACAAAAAAGCATTTTTTCCTGTTTATGTTGAATTGTCTATGAGAACATACACTGAGGAGAAAGTTTTATGAAAGCTGGGATGAGTGCTCTCATCAAATCCCAATTCCACTTGTATTAGTCAGGGTTCTCTAGAGGAATAGGACTGATAGAATGACTGTGTAGTGTGTCTTACTACTGTGGCCCAGCTAGTCCACCAAAGGCTGTCTACAAATGATAGGTCCAAGAATTCAGTAGTTGTTCAGTCCATGAGACTCAATGTCTGAACTGTTGTTCAGTATATGCCAGAGTAACTTAGAAATGTGCTCTAAAATTTATGAAGGAATGGACTTCCTACTGAGTGCAAGCTAACAGGAAAAGAGAGGGCAATTTTCTTTATCCATGTCTTTTATATAGCCAGGCAGCAAAAGGTGTGGCCCAGATTAAAGGGTGATCTTCCCATTTCAAAAGACTTGGCGTATAGGTGGACTTTCACTCTTCAAAGGTCCTGATTAGAAGTGGGTCTTCTTACTGCAAATAATTTAATTAAGAAAAAAAATCTCTCAAAGGTGTATCCAGCCATTTGGGATTTATCTAATTCCAGATACAGTCAAATTGACAACCAAAAAACCATCACAATTCCACCTTTTGTTAACCTGACACATGATCATATAGCCTTCTATCATGCTTAATTTCCAAATGTAAAGAATAACCAGGTCATAATTATTCCTCACATTAACTATAACTATCCCATGTATAATAGCAAATCTATTACATATTTAGCTAGGTCACAATTATACCTAACAAGATATAACTATCCCTCATACAGCCACAAATTCATTGTAAATTTAGACTAAGTAGCACTGTCCCTTGAGGAACATTCTTTTAGTATCTCAAACTTAAATATCACAATCTCTGATATTCTCTTAATTAATATTGCATTACATTAAAAAGAAATTGTTGACAGAAAACACAAATATCTCTACAAACACATTCTTTTTTTTTTTTTTTTTGGTTTTTCGAGACAGGGTTTCTCTGTGTAGCTTTGCGCCTTTCCTGGAACTCACTTGGTAGCACAGGCTGGCCTCGAACTCACAGAGATCCGCCTGGCTCTGCCTCCCGAGTGCTGGGATTAAAGGTGTACGCCACCACGGCCCGGCCAAACACATTCTTAACAACATGAAACAGAAACAATGAAGTCAGTTGTAATCCTCATTTGTTTTCGCAACTGGTCACATAGCCTTGGAGACTTTAGTTAGTATTTACAGCTATCTTCCTCTACTACTCTTTTCTGTGTTTCCTTTACACTTAAAAACCACATCAGCAGGTCTTGGCACTTTTCTTGGAAGAATGACCCATACATTCTTTCCTGAAGGGTCTGTGACCTTTGTCATCTTATCTGAATTTGGTTGTTATAGTTTCCCGTTGAGTTTTATCACAGGATATGACAGCATGATGAGACACCCTAAAGGATCTCCTGTACTCCAGACATAATCTTTCTTACCTCAGTTATGGAGAAGGAAATTGATTTCCTCTTTATAATATGGATCAATCATCCCTCTTAGCATTGTTATTCCTTTATAAGCCTGTTGGTGTAAGAGCACCAGAAGTCTAAAGTGATCAGAGTGAAGTCTGAGCTTCTAGTTCAGTGGAATGTTTGTTGTGATACCTGACAGAATTCCTCCCTCCTTTGGCAATAAAACTTCTAGACCAGAAGAACATAAAGTCATGGGAACAGAAGCAGTTTTTTTCCTAGAGGGACATTGTGGGTGATAGTGATTGCAACCATTTTGGTTTCCACTTCTTTATTCCCGGACTTGTGGATATTGGCTATGGGAGAAACCATATCACATATTGGACACTCATTCAAAGCACACACTACCTTCTGGAAAACTCTGCCACAGTCCTCCAGGCTGCTGCTGCATAATTGGAATTGATAGTGTGTGTTCAAAAGGGCATTCCATTTTCCTTTCAGGCCAGTTGCTTCAGGATGGTGTGGAGCATGATAAGTCTATTAGTAGATTCCATATTTTTGGACCTACTATCATATCTCTCTGGTTGTGAAGTGAATTCATTGTCAAATAAATGCTGAGTGGAAGGCCATGATGGTGGATAAGACATTCTCTAAGTCCATGGATGGTAGTTCTGGCAGAAGAATGAAATTACATTAAGAATAGGCATAAACCCTCATATCAAGGTTGGACAAGGCAATCTAATAGGAGGAAAATGGTCCCATGAGCAGACAAAATAATCAGAGACACACCCGAGGCCTTCTCTTAGGAGTCTTACATCAAGCTACACTACCAAACATATATGCAGAGAACCTAGCAAAGTCCTATGCAAGATCTGTGATGCCACTGTCTTCAGTCTCTGTGATCCCCTCTGAGTCCTTCATAGTTGACTCTGTGGACCATGTTTTTGTGGTATCCTTGACTTCTTTGCCTTCTACCATCCTTCCTCTCTGTCTTCCCCAGGATTCTCTAATTCCTGTCTAATCTTTGGGTGTGAATCTCCACAAGTACTCCAATAAGTTTTTGAATGAAACCTCTCTGATGACAGTTGTGCTAGGCACCAATACATGAGTATAGCAGAATATCATTAAGAATCTTTTCACTGACTTTTTTGGTTATATCCTAGGTCTCTGAGTCATCCAGTTTTTGGTTCCTGGCCATCCAGACAGTGGTTGGAATGCACTCCCTTTTGTGGAGTGGGCCTCAGGTTGAACCAGTAATTGTTTGGCTATTCCCACAAGTTCTATCCTAACACTACCCAGCATATCTTGAAGTCAGGATAAGTTGGAGCTAGAAGATTTTGTGGCTGGGTTGGTGTCCCAGTTCCACCATCGGAAGTCTTGCCTTTTTACAAAAGATCATTAGTTCAGGCTCCATATCCCCTGTTACCAGTAGTCTTCTCAAGGTTCACCTTCATATATTCCAGGGAGTTTCCACTGAACTAGGTTTCCTCTTCACCCCCAAATGGTAGCCTAATTCTAAGCATCTCTCTTAATACTTTATTTACGTGCATCTGTAGCCAATCAGTTTTGTCACACGTTCATGGCTGTCTTTCACTGTATTCTGAAATGCTAAAAGTTGCTTATTTTTATAAGAGAGCCCCTCCTTTAACTTTGGCAATTTATCCAGAGATGTTAGGAACAACTAACCAGCATCATCATTTTCCAACAAATAGTCAAAACTTTTATATACAGAGTCACCTATAACATTATCTCTCACAATTGGTGAATGAGGACAACTGCTACTACCTGGGACGAAGGGTTTACTACTGCTTGTTCAGAGAAGAATTGACAAGACCATCATGTTATAAGAAAATATCAGCAAAGGTCAGTTTGGAAAAGTTTGGCAAGACAAATGGTGGGAAGAAATTGCTGTGAAGATATTCTCTTCCAGGGAAAAACATTAATGGTTTCGAGAGACAGACATTTATCAGACTGTGACTCCTCCAAACCACAGAGGAGGTAACAAAAAACAAAACAAAACAAAACAAAACAAAAATCTGCAGGGAACCAGGACCACGCCTGACAGTGACTTTGAAATCTTCAAAACGATGACAGGACTCCACAATGATGATTCCACAATGACTATGGTAAAGCCATTAAGCTGATTAACACCACCAAAAGATCAACTTTGGACTACAAACTGCTCAGGACAATTGTGAGATGGCCAGCTGAGATGACCCAGCCTGACAGGCTACTTGAACAAGGACTTGACACAAGCCCTGTACTTTCTCATTATGCAGAGACTAGACAAATGATACAGGACTTGACAATTAACCCAAAAATTTTCTTTTCAGGATTCCTTAAAGATGTCTTTGCCCCTAGAAATTGGGAAGTAATTTTAAGAAAATGACGCCCATATTCCCAAGAGGTAGGATGGGAGGTTTTTGGTTGTTTAATGAGTTTTTGATATTGTCATTGTTTATGATGGTTGGCTACATGTTGTTAATTGTTAATGGTCAGGAAAAATGCTGAACAAGGAGATTAGATTCAGAGTGTTTGTTTAAAAAAAAAGATAAAGAAATAATAGGATAAATGGGTAGATCACTGAATCTACACTAAAAAGAAAAAGGGAAAGATATAAAAATGACAAAAGGTAGATTACTGAATCTGTTATGAAAAGAAAAATAGAGAATATGGATGTAAGATAAAAAAAATTGAGTCTACTTTTAAAAAGGAACTACTTGTTTTAAATAGGATAAATAATGAAAATTTTTTGTCTGAGTTTATCAAATGTTACTGGACTGGACATTGTTATATATATATATATATATATATATATATATATATATATATATATATATATATATATATAGGAATTTCTTGTCTGAATCTGTCAAATGTTAACGGACTAGACATCGTTAATGTAATCTTGACTGTATATTATATTTACTTATTGGATATAATTTTTCTTGTATTAGTTATAAGCTTTTTTTAATTTTAGACAAAAAGAGAGGAAATGTGGTGGTATTGTGTTCTCCAAAATATATGTACCCCAATAAACTTATCTGGGGTCAGAGAACAGAAAAGCCACTAGATACTTAGGATAGGCAGTGGTAGCACAAGTCTTTAATCCTAGCATTCCAGAGGCAGAAATCCATCTGTTCAAGGATACAGCCAAGCATGGTGACTCACGCCTTTAATCCCAGAAAGAGAGCCTTTAATCCCAGGGAATGGTGGTAGAAAGCAGAAAGGTATATAAGGTGTGAGGACCAGAAACTAGAACCATTTGGCTGGTTAAGCATTTGGCTGGTTAAGCTTTTAGGTTTTGAGCAGCACAGTTTAGCTGAGAGCAATACGGATATGAGGACACAGAGGCTTCCAGTCTGAGGAAACAAGATCAGCTGAGAAGTTGGGCAGGTGAGGTTAGCTGTGGCTTGTTCTGTCTCTCTCTGCTCTTCCAGTGTTCACCCCAATACTTGGCTCTGGGTTTGCTTTTATTAATAAGACTCTTTAAGATTCCTGCTACAGACAACCAAATCCATTTGTCTGCTTAAATTTGTAAAATAGTTCACACCTTAAGTTTTCAGAACTCTCTAATGTAGATGAATTTCTAAACAGTCTTATTAATAGAAAACATAGAGTCAGGTATAGGGGTGAAAACCTGAGAGAGATAAGAGGGATAGGAACAGCCACATGCTAACCTCACCTCACCAACTCTGCAGCTTTCAAAAGCAAGATACTTCCTGTCTACCCACACTTATATGCCTTTCTGTTCTGCCATCTGATTTGCTCTCTCTGTCCACCTACATCATTTCCTCTTTCTGCCCAACTCTGTCACTTCCTGTCTGTCTTTACAGACCTCCAGACCTCCGTGGTTAACTAGTGTTGGAATTTAAGATATGTGCCACCACACCTGACTCTGTTCCCATTGTGGCCTTGAACTCACATAGATCCAGATAGATCCCTCCCTCCCAAGTGATAGGATTAAAGGCTTGTGTTAACATTGCATGTCTTTCGTGTTTACTTACATTGGCTGGTTTTTTCTTCTGGTCTCCAGGCAAACTTTACTTATTAGAGCACAAATAAAATATCACCACACTCTAAGGTCCCAGGACAATGTTTTAGTAACTGGAAAAGCTTCAGGTCTTGGCAACTTAGAAAAGGAGATATTTAAGAATTCATGTTTGTACTTCTGTTGCTTTAGATACTTCTGGTACCAAAGAGTGTATTAGTCAGCATTCTCTAGAGGAACACAGCTTATAGAATGTAAACATATATGATGTAAAAGTGGGGATTCATTAGAATGGCTTATAAGCAGTGTCCAGCTAGTCCAACCATAGCTGTCTACAAATGGAAGGTGCAAGAATTTCAGTAGCTATTCAATCCACAAAGCTGGTGTCTTGGGTGTTCTTCAGTATATGCCAGAATGCTGAAGAAATAGGCTCTAATGTCAGTGAAGAAATTGATTTATAATGAAAGATTAAGAGAAATCAGGGAAACAGAGAGTGAGATTTCTTCTTCTGTGTCCTTTACATTGGCTACTAGCAGAAGGTATGGCCCAGATTAAAAATGGATCCTCCCTCTGGAAAAAAATCTGGATTAAAGCTGTATCTTCTCACCTTAAAGATCTAAAGTAGAAGTTAATCTTCTGACTTCCAATTATTTAATTAATAAAAAAATCCTCCACAAATATGCTTTGGTCTTTGGTTTTAGTTAATTGCAAATGCAGTCAAGTTGACAATGAAGAATCTATCTTACCCCTGATACCCTCTCTCCATAATGCCCTTGCCCCTTAGGATAATAAACTTGAGTCTTTTGGTAGTTTGTTATGTCAACCCAAGCAGATTAATGTAACTTAAATTAAGAAAACAACATTAATAAATATGTACATGTTTTATGGAGTCAATAAAGATCATCACCTAACATATCATTCATCAAAGAAAATCAAAAGTTTTCTCATCATAAAAAGAGAGTCAGGGAAACAGGGATCTATAAAGAGTACTACTCATTAACCTTTTTATATTATATACAAGTCTGAAACCTTTACCATTTTGCAGTAAACATATCTTTATTGCATAACTGTCAATGTCTTCACTGATATAAAATGTCTCTGGATCCTTGATGTAATTAAAGTGTTAGGTACAAGGGTGGAAGAGACAAACCAGACAGGCATTCCTGTGTGTACATGATATTAATGCTTATATATGAATACAATTTAGTAAAAGAAATTTATGTTTAGAGAATACCATGTCCCATGCAGAAAATAAAGGAGTCAGAAATGGACAAACTCTGGCTTTATGGTATATATCCTGCTAGCATGCACAATATAGTTTTCCACTTAAAAGTTCATATTATAGTGATGAACATTGAAAATTCTCAAAAATAAGAAAAACAAAGTCAAATACTTTATGCTAATATACAGACATTTCTGCTTTTTTACTAGTAAAATATCTTCATGTAAATTCACATTTCAAAGACAGTGATTGGGACTTGTGAGATGGTTCCATGAGGAAAGCACTTTCCTCCATTGTCTGAGTATGCTTTACTGTGTAAAACATAAATGGAAAAGAAAGCAAGCTAGTGCATGAATTCAGTACAAAATGTTTGAAAAACGTAAATAAAAACAAACAGAATGTTGGATACCTAGATGGGAAGAGAGACAAAGTGACCAATGTAATTTAAATGTTATAAACTAGGAAGTATTCAGATGAAGAGATAAAGACATCCTATATATAGTAGTAAAGTTAACAATATTGCACTATGTATTAAAAGTTTGCTAAAGGAATAGGCTATTGTTACTATAACCCCATCAAATTTCATGACCCATATGGAGTAACAATGAGAAGTGTAAAATTTACTTATATGTTGTAATTATATGATTATGTATATTTGCTCCCAAAAATGTCATGTTGTATTATAAAATAAATTTTAAAAAATTTATAGAGAAAAAGGTATCTATTATCTCTTAGAAAAAAAGGACATAATTGAAACTTTAATTTTTTTCTATTTTTTAATAAAAATCATTTAATTATTATGAGATTATAAGTGAAAATATCACAGAGCTAAGTTAAGATAGTGGTCTTCTTAACCAATGACTTCTCCACTATGAGATAGATGCCATGAGAGTGAGCATACCTCTGACATTGCCAGGAGTGCCAGGACTCAGAAGCATGATAGCCCAGAGCCCTAGGAAGACCCAAACACAATTGATAAAGATAATGTTAACATATTGATACCGGATGATATTCTACCATACTCATATGTTAGTGACTACCACAGTTGTCATCAGAGAGTCTTCATCCTGTAACTGATGTATTGCAGTCTTTAGAGTACCAGCTCCAAAACTGCATCCAAGGTTTGCAAAAAAAAAGGTTCATGATGTTAACGAGAACTAATTTCAGGAGTAAGGAAAGAACATACATGTTCTGATGGTAACTTTCTTTATTACTCCATTTTGAAAATAATTTCTCTGCTCTTTGTTTTCACAAAGTTATATATCTCCCACAGAAAGCTTTATACAATATAAAGTTACATTTTGAGGGTAGCATTATATTTCTTGAGTAAACAGTAAGAAGCAGAGTCATTCTGAAAACACACATGAAATCTCAGGGTTTCTCTCAGACTTCAAATGTTGTGCTAACAACTGGGCAGCCAGTGCTTCTGGGAGTGAGTAACCATGGCAATACTCAGCTGTCAGCCAATCTCCCTGGTGAGCAGGCTGTAAACAGAAGATGGGAGCCACATAGCACCAAGTTTTTCAGCACCTCCCAACAGAAAGTGATGTTGAAGGTGTGCCAAACCTAAAAATATATTCTCCCATCCTTCATGCAAACCCAGATTACAAGGAAGGAAATTTGTAACTCTTTATTTAAGGGTACTGTTAGATTATCCTTGGAACCCCTGGCTAATTGTGAAAGCTTTTTGTACAGGTTTAGCTGGAAGTAAAGATGTTTCTCTCTGGACTTGGTTAATTGATGAATTGCTATTCAGTCAACTGTATAAATTCAGGACCTGAACAATAAACAGTTAGTTTTCTGAATCTTGAATCTTGTAGCATAAAACTGAGATCAAGAGTTCATTGCAGAGTCAATTGCTGACAGAATTTGTACAGGGAATTGTTTTTAATGTTATCAGCCAGACTTTTGCAAGCAAAGAACTGGCAGTAAGCTGCTTTATGCCTGACCTTGGTTTGACAATTAGACACCTGATATTTGTCCTTGTGCGAGTAATTTGCAGGGGCAACTCTTCTACTTTGAATTTTCTCTGAGGTTTTTAAGTCAGCTAATTGTATGTAATCATCTTGAAGCTGTGGAATAAAGGCCTGGCTATGGAAGTATATTTTATTCACCCAAATTACACAGTGTAAGAAGAAATAATCTCTCTGTCAATCTACAGACATAATTATGCCCAATAAGTGAAAAACACACAAGGGCTTTAGAAAGAATTCCATAGCTGTTTTAAGGAAGAATTGTGGTAGCACACAAGAAAATTACAGACAGAAGCAAAACAGCATTCAGACTCCATGGCCCCATAAGCCCTGCTTGATGAGGTTCCTCCATCAGAAAGTTATTCATACAATGAGTTGACCTTATGAATATCAGTTGTCACCTGCTGTATATTCTTATGGCCTCTGGCACTAAGGGAAGCAGGAATAGAGAACCAAAGCTAGGGTGAGCTCAGGGAATCCTACTGAAGAGGCGACGAAAAAGTGTAAGAGCTTTAGAGGTCACAATCATCACAAGAAAACCCACAGAAACAACCAAGTCTAATAGAAGCTCACAGACTCTGAACCAACAACTAGGGACCCTGCAAGGGACCAATCAAGGCCCTTTACATATATGTGACAATTGGATAGCTTAATCTACTTGTGGGACTCCTACCAGTGGGAGCAGGGGCTGCCCCTACATCTCTGGCTGACTTTTGGGAACCTAATACTCATACTGGTTTGCTTGCCCTAGCCTCAATCCAAGTGGAGGTATTTAGTCATATTGCAACTTGACATGCCATGCTTTGTTGATAGCCATGGGAGTCCTGCCCCTTTCTGAACAGAAACAGAAATAGAGTGGATTGAGGTGGAGGTTGTGGGAAGAGTGTTAAAGGAGAGAAGAAAGGGAAACAGTTGTCAGGATGTGAAATAAGTAAATAAGTTTAATTAAAAAAATATATATAGCCACTGAAATAGCCACTGAAACACAGATGCTCAGTCTCAAAATACTTTAATGAACTTCTGTTCAATTAGAATGTCTATTCTCAAGCTGTGAGAATTCCTTAGGATGTTGAACTCCACTGTTAATTACATTTTATACATGTATCTGCCATACATACATATATATATATATATATATATGTATGTATATATATATGACAGAGTTGAAACCCAAAAAACATCTCAATTTATACTCATGATTCATGTGTCCTTATGCCTGTGTTCTATTTTAATGCCTATTTTTGTGTTAAATGACTGTTTTAAGGTTTTTATTGTCGTCAAGTGAGACTATGACTGTGGCAACTCTTATAAATGAACACATTTAATTGGAGTGGATCATTTACAATTTCAGAGGTTCAGTATAGCTGAAGTTTTCTCTAGTCCTGCCCAGCCCCATAGATCCTGCTGCCACTTATAAACAGTTATATAAAGAAATAGTTTTAAAAAATAAAGTCTGGCTATTTGTGCCTGTGCTTTTTCCAACCTTGGTCTCAACAATTCTCGCTCATACAATCCCTCCTCTTTCTCGCCAATTGGACTCCCAGAGCTCCACCTGGGGCCTGGCCATGGATCTCTGCATCAGGTTCCCTCAGTCATTTGATGAGGTTTCTAGCATGAAAATTGGGGTGTTTGGCCATCCTATCACCAGAGTAGGTCATTTTGGGCTGTCTTTCGACCATTGCCAATAGTTTATTGTGGAGGTATCCTTGTGAAATTTGTGAACCTCTCTAGCACTTTGCTTCTTCCTATTATCATTTGGTCTCCATTTACCATGGTCTCTTATTCCTTGTTCTCCCTCTCTGTTCTTGATCCAGCTGGGATCTCCTGCTCCCCCAAGCTCTCTTTACCTCAACCCTTGCCCTTCATTACCCCTACTCACGTCCATGTTGTCTATGTAGATCTCATTATTTCTCTATCATTGGGTGATCTCTGTGTCTTTCCTGGGGTCCTGCTCTCTAGGTAGCCTCCCTGGAGTTGTGAGTAGCAGTCCAGTCATCCCTGCTTTACATCTAGTATCCTCCTATGAGTGAGTACATACCATGTTTGTCTTTCTGAGTCTGGGTTACCTCACTCAGGATGATTTTTTTCTAGATCCATCTATTTGCCTCCAAACCTCATGATGTCATTGTTTTTCTCTGCTGCATATGAACTATGAATCAATGGCTGAGGAGCCCCCGACTGGATCACGCCCTCTGGATAAGTGAAACAGTTGATTAGCTTGATCTGTTTGGGAGGCATCCAGGCAGTGGGATCGGGACCTGTCCTCAGTGCATGTGCTGGCTGTTTGGAACCTGGGGCTTATACAGTTACACTTGGCTCAGCCTAGGAAGAGGAGACTGTATCTGCCTGGACTGAATCTACCAAGTTGAACTCAATCCTCAGGGAAGTCTTTGCCATGGAGAAGATGGGAATGGGGGAGTGGGCTGGGGGAAAGGTGGGGGGGGGAGGACAAGGGAATCTGTGGCTGATATGTGAAATTAAATTATAAAATAAAATTTTTTAAAAGTCTATAAAGTGAAAGTAAAGGTAAAAAATAAGCCATGTAAAGGTGGATATTACACAGAGAATCTGGGTTGTGTTGTCTTTGGGCAGCAAGCTGGCATCTCTCTGCCTCTCCTGTGGCAGAGAGCATTATCTATTGCTTGAATTTCTGCCTGCCTCTAAGCTGCCTTGCCATAGGCCAATGTAGCTTTATCTATCAACCAATCAGGACAACACATATTCACAGCATACAGAATATCCCACAGCAATTCAGTCTATTATCATCATAACAGGGTAAATGGCTGCATGCAGGCAGATGTGATGCTGGACTAGTAGCTAAGAGTCCTTGCAGGCAACAGGTATCCTGAGCATAGGAAACCTCAAAGTCCACCCCCACAGTGACACAATGACCAAGGTCATACTCACTCCAACAAAAACACACCTCCTAATAGTACCACTCCCTATGAGATTATGGAGGCCAATTGCATTCAAACTACCACAATGACACATACCAAGAAGGTACAATCTTACTGTATTCTGAATTGCAATTTAATTTTACAGAAGTAATTGATTGGATATGTTATGAATGGATTTAATAAAGATACTTTTTAAATTATTCAATAATTTTTAATCCAATTTTAAATACTGTATTACTACTATTTAATAATAATCTAGGTATTTCTGTGTTAACATTAATCATAGGTCATAATTTTTAAAGAGTTGATTTCTTATTCTTTATAATATTGCAAACTTTTTAGGCAGTAAAAAGTAGGATGAATGAAAAAGTAAACACATTTTTTTCCCTCAAATTACATTTGGTTCTATCCTAGGTCATCCAGCCTCTGAGTTCTGGCATTCCAGGTGGTATCAAGGGTGACCTCACTCTGTGCACAGGGCTGGACCAGTCATGGGCCAGTCCCCCAATATCTGTATCACCCTTACACCAGCACATCCAGTAGGCCAGACAGACTGTATGTTGAAGGTTATGTGGGCTGGGCCTGGGTTTGTTTCCCAATCCCTCCACTGGTAGTCTTGTCTGGTCACAGGAGGTTGCCGATTCAGACTACATATCCCCTTTTGCTAGGAGTCTTAGCAGGGGTCATCCCTGTAGAAACAAATGCAACCATAGAAAAAAATAAAAATAATGATGCTTAAAGATATTCTGCCATACTCATGGATTGGTACCCAGCCCAATAGTCATCAGAAAGACTTCATCCAGCAACTGGTGAAAACAGATGCAGAGTTCCACAGCCAAACATTATGTTGAGCTCAAATAATTGTACTGAAGAGAAGAAGGAAGGATTGTAGGAGCCAGAGGAGTCAAGGATATCATAAGAAACCCACATAATCAATGAACCTAAGCTCATAGGAGCTCACAGAGACTGAACTGGCAACCAGGGATACTACATGGGACATACTCTGCATATATGTGAGAGTTATATAACTTAGTCTTCTTGTGAGACTTCAAACATTAAGTGCATGGGCTGTCTCTGACTCTTTTGCTGGTTTTGAAACCATATTCTAGGCAGGTTGTCCTGCCTAGACTTAATGCAAGGCAAGGTGTTTAGTATTAAAACAACTTGGCTGGCCATGTTTGCTTTGTTGATATGAATGGGAGGCCTGTCCTATGGCCTTCATTGAATGGAAATGAAACACAAGCAGATGGTAGGGTGGGTGGAGAGGGGATGTGTGGGGACGGGCTAGCAGGAAAAGAAAGAGGGGAAAGTCAGGTAGGGATGTAAAATAAATAAGTTAATTAATTAATTAGAAAATAGAAATAAAGGAAATGTGTAAATAGAATTTTTAATAGTATAGTACTATGAAGATTCAAAGAACACCATAATACTGTTAACAAAATTCATTCAATAGCTATTATTAATTTTTTGAATCTTTATCAAAATTCAAAAAAGCTTGGAAATGAATCATTTGTTATTTTTGCATTTTGGCTTATTTAGCATTATTTTCAATTTCTTTTTGCCAAGTGTTCTTTTTGACTGACTTCTCCTGGAATATTCTTGAACTTAAATTATAATTTTAACTGTTCTCATTTATTTGCCTTGCTTTTTTTTCCTTCTATAACTCTCAAGGACATACAGTATCTTGGAAAGAAAAATATTGTGCTTCTTTAACTTTTAGACTTTCAACACAAGACTTTTTTTTATTTAGCTTAACATTTTCCTCTACAGTTTTTATACAGATGATAGGTTATTTTTATGTCAGTTATTAAGCAAATAATGTCTAGTAAGCAATTTCCTAATGGTTCATGGGGAAATTTTCTCTGGTAAGAGATTTTGGTAAAGTACTAAAAATGTTAAATCAAGATTTTTAACATGTATTTGAAACAGGTTGGCACAAAAACTATAATTATGATTATTTTATTGCATAAAGATCTATAATTTCTGTTTATTCTTGTCAAAAAATTGAAGTAATACTAATTCTGGACAAAACCTTTAAAGACTAAATTTAAAATATTTAGTTGGCTTGTCTAATTTTTTTTTGAATAGAACAAGTTGAATGCTTGCTGTACTGTTGAGTTTTAGTCAGTCCCTAGTTCTGCTTTACATTTATCTCAATTATCTTTCCAGATTGACAAGCAAACTTCATAAACTTTAGCAATGGTAAAGTGATTCATATAATTTTCATACATATATATAATATACATATTTATTTAATAGTAATCAAAATAATAAGGATACATCAGTAAATATAAAATTTTGATGAATATGTCATGCTTAACTATTTTTATCTTCTTTGTATCTGAATAAAATTGGTATTGTAACACTTCTTTGACAAACATTGTTTGATATATGAGAATTAGTAAAAACATACACATAAACAAAAACCCTTTCCTAAACTTTCACTTTCAAGAACATCATTTACTTCAAAGAAAAGTCTGGTCCATTTATTAACATTAACACTTATAATACATGTAAGACCTCTTTAAGAAAAATTTTCCCCTAATTAAAATTTTCTTGATTCAACAACAGAAAGCTGGTGATGAAAATTGCAACTTGCTCACATATGTTGCAAAGAGAACAGAGGTTGAGGTTAAAACACCAACATACAAGGCACTATAGAATATAAATAAAGGAGGTTGGATTTGGGTATGAGATAAAGAAGCTAGAAAGATGATAAGAGAGAAGGTAGTGAGACAGTAAATACAAGACAGCTGGCCCTCAAAATACTTGGGGGAATATGTAAGACACTATTGTCTTTAGTTACATTTGTATTTCTAATACAACTAATTGAAATAGACTAGGTTGTCAATGATGTCTTCTTCATCCAGTGACTGATGGAAGCAGATGCAGAGATCCACAGCCAAAGCAACAGGCTGAGCTCCGAGAGTCTAGTCAATGAGAGGGAAGAGGGTTAATATGAGCAAGGCAGGGTCATGATCATGATGGAGAAAACTACAGAGACAACTGAATGAAGCTCTTTGGAACTCACAGATTTCACAGCTGTGGAGCCTGCAAGGGACCAGACTAGACCCCCTGCATATAGGAGACAGTTGTGTAGCTGGGTCTGATTGAGGGGCCCCTGGCAGTGTGATCAGTATCTATCCCTGGTGCATGAGCTGACTTTCTGAATTCCATTACTGTGGTGATATTTTATTTGTATGTTAATAAATAAAGCTTGCCTGGAGATCAGGGGGAAAAGGCCAGCCATTTTTAGTAAACATAAAGTCAGGCAGCACACGCCCTTAATCTCTTAGTAGGCAGTATCTCTGTGTGTTCAAGGCCACACTAGGAAACAGAGCCAAGTTTTTTGACAATCACCTTTAATCCCAGTACCAACCATAGAGACCTGGAGGTCTGTACAGACAGACAGAAAGTGACAGAGCTGTATAGAAAGAGGAAATGAGATAGCTGGGCTAACACAGCCAATGAGAGGTTAGAACAGCAAGGCAATAAAGCCTGGGTAGACAGGAAGTAACTCGCATTTGGAAGCTTCAGAGTTGGTGAGGTAAGGTTGACTGGTAACTTTCCCTGTTTCCCTAATCTAAGGCTTTCACCCCTATATTTGGCTCCGTGTTTTTTATTTAATAAGACTATTTAGAAATTTGTCTACACATTTCCTATGATTGGACACCTTGCTCATCCTTGATGCAAGGGGAAGGTACATGAATGTACCAGGCTTTGCTGTACCCTCATGGAAGGACTTACCCTTTTAGAGGAGGGGATGGGTGGTGAGTCAGGGTGGGAAGGTGCAGGGGGGCGTGGTGGGGAGTGGGAGGAGGGATGAGAGAGGGATCAGTGCATGGTATATAAAATGAATATTTTTTTCTAAATAAAAAAAGAAGTTTTGACCAAAAGTATCACTTCAAACAACCCCAAAAACTAAATATGAAGTAACCAAGAAAGAAGGAAAAGCAATAGCAACTTAAAGGTTAAGATAGAGTTAACTCTCTACCATAGCTGATCATGTAAATGTGAGAACAAATAGAACATGGCCTAATTAACAACAAAGGCTTGCCTGACATTTTAGAGTTTAATAATGCTGATCAAATAATTAACTCTAGCAATGAAAGTCAGTGACTAACCCATCCAGAGTCAGTGAGAGGCATAGAGCAGGACTTCAACCACCCCTACCTAGGTGAACTTTTCTTAAACAGTACATCAAAATCTCTCCAGTCGAGCCAGTGTTATACAAATACAGTGTGTACAACATACGTTGAATTGGAACATGACAGTCTTGAGAACTGACCGATTTCTTGATTTCTTAGCTGTTATCTCAGTCTTCATTCACCCTCTGCCCTAGTCCTAAAAAAAACCCAAGCAAAGGAGTAGATTTTCCCTGTATGGGAAACAACCTACCACTAACCAGCAGTTTTCCTTACTTTTCTTCTATTTCTTACTCTTATGTAATAATTTTTAATAAAGTCTGCTTTTGCTTTGTGTACTCACACAAGTCTATACACAGCTAATTTTCTCCTGTCTAATGCAATGCATCAGAGTCACTGCCCCATGCCCATAGTCATGAATGTTGTGTATTTGGTCTGTGTGTAATTCACACCAGGGCTACAAAAAGTCTGCAAGCCCTCAGAATATCTTGAAGCAGACTAATATATCTCTACATACTATGTCTGTCATTCATGCTTCTACATGTTAACCAGATCCCAGTTGGTTGATAGACAACAACTGCACAATTTGCTGAATTACTTTCAAATGTATATTTACCCCAATTTTGTTTCTTTGCCAGCAATATGCACCATGATTAGTGATCACTCTTGTTCTACATGGTGATCCTAAACTGTTTTGTTTGAAATGTATTAATGATTAATTGCATAAATACATGGTTTCATAGGAGTTTACTTTTGAAGTGGAATTTTACAATGAATAAACACACTGACCAAAAAAATAGCTTTCTTAAGCATGTGAAACTTCTCAAGTCATTGAAACCCATATAATTTTTATGAAGAAATTTCTTACTGGAGTTTTCACCTGAATATTTTTTGCAATAAAATTACCTATGGATGTAGGTACCTGACTTTTTTAAAGCAAATGTCTGTCAAACTTATAGGAATGTGTTTCCTCAGAATTAATTCTAAATAAACTAATTCTGAGCCTTGGATTATGCCCTTCATGGCTCTCAAAGTGTTGGTGATTTTCCTGTTCTGAAGTTTAGGCAATGACTTAGAACTATTGACTACCAACCTAGGTCGTTTGTCTATAATCATGTCTCATATTTCATCATTCTTTCTGGCTCTGCCTCTTGAGCATTTGCCTTCAGCACTGCATCACAACAGTCATTTGTTGGGAAAATTCTTGCTCATCTTCCAGATATTTCTTTCTTCAAATGGCATTCCAGATCCTTCAAAATTCCTAACTTATTTCTCTTATGAGTTCTCAGGATCTGAGTGTAGCCCTATCATCTCAAATCGCAGGTTGCATTTTCACATTCCACTCATCTCTGTGTTTTATATCTTGGTTCATCAATTCCATGAACTCAATGACAACTAACTTTTACAATTCCGTTCTCAATAACTAAGAGTGGTCCTTGCAGAATGCATTCCAGACTTGCCATGAATAGTTGCTCATATAATGAAGAGATATATGCCTGCCTCTTAAAGTATTAAAAACTTTGGAACATTAAACATTTAGGTATAATGAGATTAAAATGTTTAAATGTGAAAAACATAAATTATCTTGTCAAGCCTTGAACAGTTCACTTGCTATGTGCTCCATTAACAATTGTACAACTGTTCTTTTAAGTGACCACTAAATGTAAATCTGTATAAAAATAAACAAACATTTACATATATTAAATCTGGGTAAAAGCAAAATGACATAAAAATTAAAATCTTTTGAAATTTTTGTTATGATTTTGAGAAATTTTAGCACTTTTAAATAAAGAAAATTTTAACTTGTAAAAATTTATGATATTTTACTAGCTAGTGTTTAATATGACTTCTTCTTTTGCAAAATTTATCTAAGATGTCTTAGTATTTCACAGCACCTAATACAAAATTTAACATATTGTGTGTCCTTGTTTCTATCCTTTATGTTTCCAAAATATCTTTCTGGTCATCAAAATGACTGTAAGCAACTAGTGTAAATTAATAGCTTATAACCTAAATCAGATTCTTATTGTCTACTACTTTTATTATTCAGTACTTTGGCAAAGTTTTATGTAGCTCTAGAGTTCCTTGAATTGGTTATGTAGCTGGGTATGACCTGATCCTCCTACCTCTCCACCAAAATGTTGGTACTGTGGACATATGCTAATACACCCACTTTTTATCTGATCCTGTGAATCAAACCCAGGACTTAGTACATGTTAGGTAAATATTCTAGCACTGAGTTGTGTCCCCATTCTGTGTTCACTTTAAGTACACATTTTCTTTTATTTAGAAAGATAGAAACAACTTCAAATATTTTGCTCCTTTCTATTACCTTCTATCTTCTGGTAGACCTATAATGATTATTACAAAACTATCCCTTCAAGAAACATAACAAACTGACCATTTTTCTTATGAGCTCATATTCTGAATGTATAACTCCATAGAATTTATATTTTTCTCACCTTACCACTTTCTCTTTTATTTTTTGTATTATTTGTAGTAGTATTGTGTGTATGTGTGGGTGAGTGTACATGCTGTATTTGTGTCTGAAAAACAGTTTCTTAGAACTTAAAGTTAGAATCTTACAGTATTATTATTAAAATTTTATTTTCAGTTGTTTAAATGAAACTTATCAACAATATTAAGAAAAATATTTAAATAAACCGTACAGTAGAATTTTATAATTTTCTTCTGACTATGAAAGAGTGTTCTTTTAACCCCAGCTCTCAGGAGAAAATGTAAGACAAATCTCTGTGAGCTTGAGGCCAGCATTGTATAAAATAAGTTCCTGGACATCTGGACCTTTCCTCCAAAAGGAAAAAAAAAATGATGTGGGAAGAAAAGAATTATAGAAAAAAATTATAACTGTTCGTATGGTACATTAAGCTTTCTCTTCTTCAAATGATGTTGAAAATTAGGAATGAAGTTTTAGGAGGTTGGCATAAAAACAAAGATGTGCCGGGCGGTGATGGCGCACGCCTTTAATCCCAGCACTCGGAAGGCAGAGCCAGGCGGATCTCTGTGATTTCGAGGCCAGCCTGGGCTACCAAGTGAGTTCCAGGAGAGGCGCAAAGCTACACAGAGAAACCCTGTCTCAAAAAACCAAAAAAAAAAAATGTAAATAAATTAAAAACTTTTATTTTCAAAGCTTAAAAGAATGTTCATAATTATTATTAAGAAAGTAATTTTATCTTTATAACTAAAAATGTTTATAATTATTATTGATTAAGAAGAGTAATTTAAGAATTCCAGAGACTTATGTATCTTAGGCAGGCTTTTAACTCATTATGCTATGAAACAGGGACTTATGTATCCTAGGCAAGCTTTTAACTCATTATGCTATGAAATATCATCTAGAAATTCTGTTTTTCCTGATTTACTGTTGGTGCTGAGATTACAGCCATGGTTACCATGGATAGTATTATGATTGAACTACGGTCCTTCTGCAGGCTAGATAAATATTCTACAAATATCTGCTGTATCTCTAACCTAAGTATGTCATATTTTTAATATTTCTACTCCACAAATTTCAAATTCTGTCTTTTATTCTGTAATTATTAAATAATGGTAGTACATAATCCACAAAAACAGGCTCCTTAATGTCAAATAACATTATGAAATTAATTTTGCTTTAATTTAATTATTTTTTATTCATTTCTTACTTATATTTGTGCAAGGGGATTTGTGTTACTCAGGTTGGGCATAAACTATACTCAAGCGGTCTACTTCAGTTTTCCCTGATGCTGGAAATATAACTGTTTTCCTTGAAGTCAAAATTAATTTTAAGATTATAATACATCTTAATTTATAGAGAAGAATATCTTCACAAAATTTAGGAAAGATTATAAATAAACACTCCTAGTAAAATCAGCAAAAACAAAAGAGAATGCACACATAGCTCTTGACATGCATGGGCTTTAACAAGAAATGAAAAAAGAAAGAAAATGAAGGAAAAATTGCTCACGTTTCGAAGGAGCAGATTTATAGTGAGTACAGTCTGTAATACTTCTCTCTGGTAATTTAAGACTTCGAAGACGTGGATTGGCTAAATCAGGTTTGGGACTTGAATCAGTTTGCACAGGTGTTATGGAGAGCTTGACTCTGCCTTCTGCCTGTTTCATACTTCAATCTCTCCCCCATTCTCTGTGATTTGTAGATGTATTCACTAGGACGGGGCTCTACTACTTTGCATTTGGATTGTTTGTAGTTTTCTGGAGCGGTTTCTCTCTGTTGCAAACAGGAGGGTTTTTGTTTGTTTGTTTGTTTGTTTGTTTGTTTGTTTTATGAGGGTGAGGACTATACTTACCTGTGGTTATAAGGATACATGTTTACACATTGTTCTTAGGAATTATGCTGGGTTAGTTAATTAGAGGCTGTAGGTTCTCCTCCCATAACCATGGCTTCATAAGTCATGGATAGTTGCCTAGGTTTCCAGTACCAGGCACTATTTCCCTTTGGTTGAGTGAGTCTAAAATACAATTTAGAAAACAGTTGGTTAACACCAACATATATGTGCTATTATTGCATGCCTGTGGCTATTGTACCAGACTGGTCATTGATGTGTTTCACAGCTGGGTGGGGCTGGTGACTGCCTCCTCCTTTTAAAGCTTGCATGGTAACTGCTTTTACCTTGGAAGCTAGCCCTCAGGAAGGGAATATGTATACAGATACCAGTCTTGAGTCCCAGCTATGCTCACAGACAGGTAAACTGAAATCTTGTAGGCAGAATTCTCCTGACAGTCAAATAAATTAGTAAGTAGTATAGATATCACAATTGAGGAACCCATGGTTGAAGATTTGTTAAGTGAGTAGTATAGTTGGGTGTGGGAATCCAAGTGCTCATCAAAATTCTTTCCTGATTTCTTTTGTCAAGTTAAATATCCTAAGATGAAATTTCTTCATTTATAGAATTCATACAATTTATTTTGTTTTACTTAGAATTATACGATACAATGTAGAAATTAACAAAACAATGTCTGACAATAGGCTGCCATTCTTATTAGCTGTAATTGCCATTATTGTTTAAGAACTTTGTAAGATTTCATGTATACTATTTAAAAATATTTTTTTCTATTATTACCTGTTACTCTCTTTTATTTAAATACATTTCCTTCAGTGTGTGTCTGTGTGTCTGTGTGTCACCATTGTATGTATGTGGAGGTTAGAGGACAACTTTGTGGATTTACTGCTGTCCTACCAAACTGTTTCTGGGGATCAAGCTCAGGTCATCAGGTTTTGTGGTAGGTGCCTTAACTTGCTCAGAAATTGGCTGGTCGTACTTTTGTTGTTGCTATTTTGTTAAGAAATAAACCTAGGATCTCTTAAATACTAAAAAAGTCCTTTTTGTTAAATTGTGAGATACATTCACAGCCCATAAGCTATTTCTTCCATGAATTTTAAGCCCATTTTATTTAAACACTAAAAAACCAGATTATTCCAACAATTGTATTCTAATAAAGGAACCAAAGCTATGTTTGTCACAAATGTTTCTCACTGAAATTCCATAGGTAAGGGTAGTAAATATTTAATAGCATAGAATCAGAATGACAAATCTTCATGTAAACATTAGAAAAAATTGAAATTGAGCAATTATTAGTCTCCTTTCCTTAGATTTCCACAATTGCTCACATAAAATGAAAATTTAGCAATGTGGCAATTATTTTCGCCAAGGTAATTTGCACATATAAATGACTGAGTAAGATGATAACAGCAATATAAGTCAATTAGACTACAAAGGAGAAACTTAGTGTTTTAATTATGTTCTTTGCTTTCCTATTTAATATGTGTCTTCTTTCCTTCAACATAATTTTTGATTTTCAAATAATAAATTGAAAGAGAAGTTGAGCTGGTGCCTAGCTAGGATCCCCCCCCCCCCCTTACTGATTTCATGGCACTAGAAAACACTCTGCATGCTACGAAAGGAGAAATGTAAACACAAACCTAGCTACAAAAGCTGCAGTTTACAATGGTGACCTGCCCGCAAAATCTGCAAGTGCAATAGTGGCTTAAACATTGTGGGACTAGCCATCAGTATATGATTGAATTTAAGGCCCCCTCCATGAGATGGATCCCATACCAATGCCTCTTGGGTGGCCAAGAACCTGAGACTAGATAGGCCAGAGACCTAGGTGAAAACCAAGTAGTACTGTTCTGTTAGTGCAATGTAACCATGAAATGAGGCCTCATGACGTACTGCTATAGTCATAGATCACTGTCTTGCTCAGCCATCATCAGAGACACTTCTTCCTGTAGTCATAGGACCAAATACAGAGACCCACAGCTGGAAAATGTTCAGAGGATAAGAGACCTTGGAGTACACAGTCCTAGAAGGGAACTCTTCGTTAAATCCTTCCTATCAGAGCTTAGGGAACACTAAGGAAAATGAGGTAGAAACATTATAAGAGTCTGAGGGCACGAAGGGCCCCAAGAAAACAAGGTGCTTTAAAAACACGGCAGGTCCGAGGCACATATAAACTTTGATACTGAGGCAGCACTCAGGAGGCTGAGCTGGTCTCAGTATGGGGTCCAGTGCTGAGAGGGAAAGTCAGTGGAAGCTCTGATCCCTAAGCCAGAAGGTATCGCCAGTTTATAACCGTTAAAAAGGAAAACTTAGTTTTCTCCAACTGAGTATCTCTGGGCATAGAAATAACTCTTAAGGTCAGGCCCCCTGCCAACACAAAATAAACACTATAGCATTTTTGAGTGTTCTTTGCCTCATAAGGTTTAGTCAGGTTCTCTTTTTTTTTTTTTAACCTTTCAGTTCTTGTGAAGATGTATTTACATATTTTGGCTACTGGTTTGTGGTTTTTATTGTTGTTGGGTTTGTGTGTGTGTGTGTGTGTGTGTGTGTGTGGTGTGTGTGTGTGTGTCGGTGGGAAAGTGTGGGAAAGTGTGTCACTGTATCTATATGTGTTTCTTGAGCTTCTCCTTTGGCTGTTTTTCTTCTGTTTTTTTTTTTTTTCTTTCTGTTTTTGTTTGTTTGTTTATCTTATCTGTTGGAAGGCCTAGCTGGTCAGAGGTTGCAGTCTGTCATGGGCTGGCAGCTTTTTCCAAACTTAGATTACATAGAGACTTCCTCCTCAGTGAAAGTTCCTGTTCTCTATTATGCCCTTATCTGGAGAATGTACCTAGGCCAAGAAGACTGACCTTATCTGAAAGTTGTCTGGAAGCCTGGATGCCTGATTTATCTTTATCATGACCCTTGGTGTAGTTCCCTGCTAGAAGCCTTCCCTTCTGCACATATGGCAACTAAGACCTGTACTAAGAGCTTTGATATAGGACCCTACTGCCACTAACCCAGACTTATGATAGGAACATGTCACTTAATGCAGATTAGAACTTGTCTGACTTTCCAACCCTATATATCCCCTGTACGATGGAATAAAACTGAGCTGATTCACCAAAGTCATTTCCTGGAAGGCTGCCTCATCACATTCACAGTCATCCAAACCTTGTTCCCATTTCTGCTCCCTCCACCCTCATGGACCACTACACCAATGATCCCAAGGAAGAAGGAGGGCAACACTTATTTTATTATTATTATTTTTAGGTGCCTGTTTGTATGCTAACATGAAGATAAAGAAAGAGGGTGATTCAAGTGTGCGGGTTTTGGTCAGGTAGATTTAGGAGGAGTTAGGGAAAGAAATGGAAGAGATCTACATGAACAGCCTGGACATGAGTGGGGGTAATGAAGGGCGAGGGTCAAGGGAAAGAGAGCTTGGGGGAGTGGGAGATCCCAGCTGGATCAACAACAGAGAGGGAGAACAAGGAATAGGAGACCATGGCAAATGAAGACCACATGAGAATAGGAAGAAGCAAAGTGCTAGAGAGGCCCACAGAAATCACCAAAGATACTCCCACAACAGACTGCTGGCAATGTTCTAGAGACAGCCCGAACTGACCTACTCTGGTGATGGGATGGCCAAACATCCTAATTGTCACGCTAGAAACCCCATCTAATGACTGAGGGATCTGGATGCAGAGATCCATGGCTAGGTCCCGGGTGGAGCTCTGCGAGTCCAATTAGTGAGAAAGAGGAGGGTTTACATGAGCGAGAATTGTTGAGACCAAGGTTGGATAAAGCACAGGGACAAATAGCCAAACGAATGGAAACACATGAACTATGAACCAATGGCTGAGGGGTCACCAACTGGATCAGGCCCTCTGAATGGGTGAGACAATTGGCTTGATCTGTTTGGGAGGCATCCAGGCAGTGGGACCAGGTCCTGTGCTCATTGCATGAGTTGGCTGTTTGAAACCTGGGGCCTATGCAGGGTTGCTTGGCTCGGCCTGGGAGGAGGGGACTGGATCTGCCTGGACTGAGTCTACCAGGTTGATCTCAGTCCGCAGGGGAGGCTTTGCCCTGTAGGAGGTGGGAATGGGGGGGGGGGGGGCTGGGGGGAAGGTGAGGGGGACAGGAGGGGGGAGAACAAGGGAATCCATGGCTGATATGTAGAACTGAATTGTATTGCAAATAAAAAAAAAAGAAAATAATAGAGGTAGATTCTTTAATTCTATGAGAAGGACAACTTACATGGAGCCTAAGTAATAAGCCGTGATCACCATGGTCCTAGCAGTCCTTGTCCATGCAGTCTTAGAAAGAAGACAGTGAAAGGGAGTGAAGCAGAGAAGGAATAACAGGAAAATGTCAAGTTTATTAGAAAATACTGGCTTGAGAAAGATACATTTTGGCTACAAACTGGTTACAGATAAAATGGTAGAATAAAGTCAGTTTTCATATTTTTTAAAAAAAGAATATATTGCCTGAAAAAAACATATTATATACTAAAAGAAAAAAAAAATAAATTTTTGTGATGGTACAAGTCTATTATAAACCTGGTTACTTGGAAGGATGAAGCAGAAAGTCCACAAATATGAGGCCTGCCTGGGCTTCAGAAGGAGTTCATAATAAAGTTGTAGAATTTGTGATACTATGTTTCAGAAATAAAAGAATGCAAGTACAAAGGGGTTTGGGAACACAGCTCAGTGGTATAGCATTTACCAACTACCTGCAAGCCTCCTCAAGACTGAATTTGTTATTTGATACCTCCTTTGTTCAAAAAATGTAAGAGGTTAGGTAAGACATTAAACTTCAATAGGAAGGTCTTGCTGAATGAATACATTAGTTACAACAGAAAACTGGAAGTCGAGAAGAGGAAAGGAACCTGGGGGAACTTTTGTGATAACAATTAATAGTGTAATCGATATTGATGTTAGCCTCACCTCGACTGACTTGAGAGACTATTGTTTTTCTGAACAGATTTTAAGAAATAGAGATTACTTCTGTGGGAAGATTTTAAAAGATGAGCTAACATTGACATGAATAATTTAATAATTTCTCCAACAGTGACAAAATTAAAGTCTATAAAAGAAACTACATAATAATTTAAAGATTCTGCATCAATGTGAAGTATATTTCACAATACAACTATTGTGACCAAATTAGGTAAAACTGGGTATAAAATACTGGTTTTGAGCATTCTCCATAGAAACCTGTGCCCTCTTGTCAACCATATGAATATATAGAATATTTGAATGTGATCTTATTTTTAAAAAATCTCTAAAATACAATTTTCAAATGTCAGGAGGAAATCAACCAGGATATTCTAGAAGTGTCTTAAGACCAGTGCTTATTCTAGGATCAGACAGGAAGAGCTACAGAAAAGGAGAAGTATAGTAATGATTGTAGTTATCTATCTGCTTTGGAATATAAACACAACTGGAGAGTGGGGCCAGAGGCAGGGTCAGTATCCTGAACAGAGATTTTCCTCTATCTTTCATATTTTTTTTCTAAACTGATTGGAACACCAGAAACTTAGAGTTAATAACCTAGAATCAGCTCCTTAATACAAATATCACAGATGTTGTTACACCCTTAGTCCCTACTAGAGGTATAGTATCTATTATGTTAGTATTTATATAGGTAACGCTACTGAATACTGTTTCAATTAAGACATTCAAAATAAAATATATTTTTTCAATTTAAAAATAAATGAGTAAACTCAGAAATTAGTGTTAATGCATGAGTACAATTTATCAGCTGGGAGATGGAATCAGGTGGACTAGGACTTCAAAGTCATCCTCAGTTGCTCCCTTAGGGTTTTTGTTGCTCTGAAGAGAAACCATGACCACAGCAACTCTTTTTAAAGGAAAAACCTTTAATTGGGTGGCTTACACTTTCAGAGGTTTAGATCATTATATCGTCTTGATAGGACATGCCAATGTGCAGGCAGACATGGTACTGGAGCTGAGAACCCTATATCTTGACCATCAGGCAACTGGAAGTGAGCTGTGTCACTGGGTGTAACTTAAACATATATGAGACCTCAAAGCCCACCTACACAGGGACACACTTCCTCCAAGGCCATACCTACTCCAACAAAGCCACACCTCCTAATAGTGACATGCCCTATGAGTATATGAGGGCCAATTACATTCAGCTATTACAGTTACATAATATAAATATAATAAGGTATAATATAGCCCGACAAGCATGAGATTGTCTCAATACAATAAGATTAACCTAAACTTTTAAACATAGTGTCTTTATTAGTATAATACAGTCATTATTACTGTATTATTACACTTATGTGTAACCTACTTCAAGAAGTTTTTGTCATAAACAAGTAAACTTGATGCTCTTCATGTGTTTATAATTTATGTTTAGATATACATGTATGCTACTCATTACAATAATGCCTTATCACTTTTTAGTCATTTTTTTTTCTTTTTTAAGAGACACTGATCTAAATCCCATAGATACCTCAAAGATTAAAACAGATAAGAAAAAACATGAAAAATTGTTAAATAAATTTAAGAAATACTAATTGATTCAGAACATCAAAAAATTAGCTAGAAATTTTGCTGAAAACTATTTGTAGATTGAGCATATAACAGAAAAAATAGCTTGTGATAAAATAGTTTAATACTTATTTAATTGATTATATAGTATCAATTAGAGGAATTAGGCTTGCTTGTCCATATTGTGATAGATTTCAGGCTTTCAGATTATTCATTCAAAACTGTCCTTGAAAATAATACTAACCTATTGTGTAAAAGTAAATGCATTGTGCTATCAACAATATATTGGTGTACCTAGAAAAATGTTTATTCTGGTGATTTTAAACAAGGCTTTCAATTTGTGTAGAGAGTAGAAAATTTTCCCAGTGCTTGTAAGCATTACAAATTTACTGTTTTATTTTATCCAGCCCTAATGCTTTTCATTATCTCCTTAGTTGATAGAATCCATTTTCAAAACCAATAATCTCTTGAAATCTACTGAGCCACAAATTACTCATTAGGGGAAATTTTCAAAGATCATTACTTTTCCCATAGATTTTCACTCTTGGTCTCCTACATTCTCTCTTACAATTCTCCTTATAATAAGGGAAGGTAGTGACAGAATGGTTCCCGTGAAGTACAATCTAGGAGTCTGGATACCTTTAGGAACACCCTACTGCATTAAGAACCAACATCACATCATGTTTAATACTGTGTCTGCAGATTTAATAAATCCTCATTAAAGAAAGAATTAGATCTTAATTATATTCTTTTGATAATTTCTGAATTGCTTCATGATTTCATCATATTTTTGGAATATGTATATTTATATTTAATGACTTACCTTAAGAGGTTAGTAACAATTTTATCAGAGAATGATTTAAAACCATTAAGTTACATAATATTGTATATAAGAATATTGACATATAAAATAAAAAGTTTTTTTTTTTAGTTGTAGTAAGATGAATGCCTGATTTTGTAAAAAGAAAATTACTTTACTGATACATCCAATTCAGGGAAATATCTCTTCCTCCAAAACTTAATAACATTCTGTTTTATGAAGAACCCAGTAATGCTGCAAATCTAGAAAAAGTTATATACATATTCTAATATTTTGTGTATAAAATGATTAAACATGGAACAAAATTTGAAGAACTTGTCACATACATATTTACATATTTATCAAAATATTACATATCTTCTAATTTATGTTTTTGTTTACTTTTCAATTATATAAATAGAGTTTATAAACATAAAACTGTGAGATCTTGGTTTCACTTTTGTCTAACAAGCAATTATTAGTCCTCTTATTGTGAGCTAGGCGCTCAGCTTAATCTTTTTAAATTTTTGTTTATAAAATAACTTTGACCACAGTGCCTGGCAATTAGGTATTTTAAAGGATGTTTGACTTTCTCATGTTTTGAGCAGTCTCTACATTATGAGTTTAAAATTGTTGCATTGTCCACTACCAAAATGATGCCAGTAATAATTGCTTAACTTCCCTGGCTTTTAAATTAAACAATACACAAGCTGGTGACCCAGGCTCTGGCACATAGATGCATGGTACCAGTGAAAATTCAGGGGCTGCAGCAAAGAAAGGAAGGTGCATCAGTGTGTTTCATGAAATTGTAGAAAAAACAGGGAAGCAATGAACTCCATTACCAGAAACAGCTTGGGAAATGATTGTAGGAGGTGCTGAGGTTAGCTAGTATACACCAGCAACATGTTCTCATCATTAAAATAAGGTTGGGGGCACTTTCTTACTGCTTAGCATCTGGCTAGTGTTCAGCCTTGATAATGATTCTCTGAGCTGCCTAATAACTTCTTAATAAATTCCCTTTCTGCTTAACCCAGCAAGAGTTGTTTGAAATGCTTACAGATAAAAACACTCTGATGCAGAAAAGTGGTTACCAAATGTTAAAAAACATTTTTTACACAGTAAATTATTCATAAGTTTTACTCAGTAAACTGAATCTTACATTAGAGGGGCCCAAATTTGTGTCTGCCTGAATTCTTATGACTCTGTGATACAGATCACTTATCTCATTGATTTTTAAATACGGTGCTATCATTTGTCTTAGATTCTACCAAAGCAAAAAGATAGATAATTTTATCTATTCCAGTGAAGGATAAGGAAATTATCCAAACATCTTTGTACAATCACAGATAGAAAAGATAACACCATCAGAGCAATTCTGAGTTTTAATAAATTCATGTAAGAGACCGTGGATCAGTTATATAGATTATGACGGCTTTTAATCTGTAGCTTTAGTTTCTTTTAAAATATTAAAACACCATTTAACTCTACCCTTGAAATAACTGCATTTTAACTATTTCATGTCATGCTTTGTCACATTAATAACGCAGCCTGTTTGCATACTGCATTCCTACATAGTCTTGTTTCTAATTAATTCGGCCATATAATCCCATAAAACGAACACTAAAAAGACATAAAAAATAATTGACCTCCCTAAGGCAACTTTCTTGGCTGTGTGGGAGGATATAGATTCATTAAAGTACTTGTCATTACTTGTGTTCATTAAAGGAAGAAACGATCTATTTTGTCATCAACAAACCAAACAAACTTCCTAACCTCTCACCAGCTCCAAGCTAACATTTACTTTAATTGGTCTGACCCCTACTATCCTTCGGGCTTTTTTGAGAAAATAGGCATATTCAGTGTGGAGTAAAATTAAGTGGGCCTCGACTAAGCTTCTGAAGTGGCTCTGTTAAATATAAACTCACAATAAACAAAGTTCAAGTAAAAATGAATTATAAGCGACTGCTACGTTACTAGTTACTAGATGTCAGAACCAAATCCAAGCATTCTGAAAACTATGGGAAAATGCTTTCCACAATTATGGATATTAATTACAGAATTTTTCAATAGTAACAATATTTATGAACAATCACATTGTAGAGTGTTTTTAAAATACATAACAACAAATACCATAAACGTGGGCTAGAGATGTTGTCGTTATTATAGGAAAGTTGGTGTCTAAACCAAAGAAAGTCACTGCCATGGAAAGTGCGAGACAAAGGGAATAGGTGACACGATAACGTGCCTTAAATTGAATATAAGAATCCCACCCAGTGCCAGAAATGAAGGATTCACCTAGTTAAGGACAGTGACTTACATCCTTTCTTCAGTGAGGGAAACTGGCAAATATGGGTAACCAAAGAGGCAAATTTCAGGCTAGGAGGATGGAAAAGATAGTCTGCCTCTCTGACCATTTGCTTACAAGGAAAAAAAAAGCCATTATTTAAAACAAGAGTCAGGTGCTCTGAGAAATTTATCTGTTCTTACCAAGAAATTTTACTTCAAAGCTTACTCTAATTGAAATTTGGGGGCACTACTACCAAGTGTTATCCTTTTTAAGTAACTAAAACTTTAAAAAAAAGTCAAAAGAAAGACACTTTTGAAATTTTGTTCTTTATTCTTAGAAAGTTTCCAACAGGTATGTACTGAATTTTGCTAATTTGTATCCTTTACTAAACTTCCTCGTCTGATCTCTTTTTAAAATAAACTTTCCTTCTTCTCAATAAACTATGACTCTGACTCTGTCTCTGTCTCTGTCTCTGTCTCTGTCTCTGTGTCTGTCTCTCTCTCTCTCTCTCTCTCTCTCTCTCTCTCTCTCTCTCTCTCTCTCTCTCTCTGTGTGTGTGTGTGTGTGTGTGTGTTTCCCACTGAGTCTAGTTATGATTGTTTTCACTAGTCTGAGATGGAAGTTATTATCGGAGCAGAGGTAACTTTGCAGTGGCTACAGCATTGAAGAAAATGACCCTTCTTTCCCCAGTTCTCATTCACTGTCCAAATTCTCCCAGGGAGGAATGGGGTTTGTGCACTGTATAATGGTGATGGGAGTCAATCTGGTGGAGGAAGTCACAGCAGCAGTGTACTTATAAGGACGATGATCTTGTGTCATTCTGTTTCACAACATTGCTGCTCAAACTCAGAATCTTCCATTTTTTTTCCAGACCTTCATCTGCAATGTTCCTTAGTCTTGGAAGATGTAATATGGATGCCCTTAGTAGGATTAATGACTCCATAGTCACTCATTCTCTTCACTATAACCAGTCTTAAGCGTTAACCCCCAGTCACTACAATAAGTTTCTTTGATAAAGGAAAAGAGCAACATCATTCCACATGTATCAGCATAAACATTTAGAATGCAGTTTGGCACAATGAGTATTTGGATAAACCAAAGAAGTAAGTGAGAAGGACTGGCAAATACCATAACAAGCTCCTAATAACTCAGTTAAGAACTCGGCCTCAGTGCCTGCTTCATGAAACTGAGCAGGCTGTTACTGAGGAAGCCACTAACAAAGGACAATCAATCACCAGTGCCTCTGACAGTAAGGTACTGGGCAGAACTGCACACACTAGGCCTGAGACACAGCAGCTCAAGTTAATAACCAAATAAGGACAGAGCCTGGCTTGCCCAAAAATGAAAATGTGTAGCCTTAACCAGACCCTGCTAGCCCTAGCCAATTAGAAAGTGCTAATATGATTGCCACTCACATAAGCCAATCATATCTGAGATGACCTGACTGTCCCTGATACTCCCCTTAGCTATGCTTAAAAGAACCTGCAAGCTTCTCTGCTGGTAGCCATTTTTGCCTTTGTGTTGGATGGGCACCCCCAGCGTGCTGGTACCTTTACTCTCCAGATAATAAACACTCCTCCTGATTGTATGCGTGAATGGTGGTCTTTTGTGGGACTTCTCCAGGACCCTAACAGTAAGTTCCTACATATTACCTATGGCTTTCCCAGTAATGACCCCTTGACAAAATTTAGAAGACTAGGCAGGAGTTCCCCTTTGTGGGATGGGGTACAAATCAGAAAACAGCTGAACACCTCAATGAGAAAATTCAGGGAAGATAATGAAGTTTGAAAACTTAATTTTTTTTCTTTTCTTTCATGTGTATGTAGGTGATGTATGTAATCTTCCTGTGTGGAAATACAGGTGTGTGTGTGTGTGTGTGTGTGTGTGTGTGTGTGTGTGTGTGTGTGTGTCCGTGCATATGCTAGTGAGTGTGTTGTGTAACAGTCTCTTCAGAGACAATACCTTTAATCCTAGAGCAAAATTCTATAAAACATAGAATGTTAGGCTATTTTACACAAGATGCTTACTAGGAAGTAATACACATGATGCTCTAATGGGAAGCAAGTTATTCCATCCTTCAGAGAGACTCCCTATGAAAAAGAAGGAAACAAAAGAATAACTTCAGAAGATCCCAGAAACTCCTTGAAATAGTCTCAAGGAGTCTCCTTCAAAGGTGAAAGGTTTCATTTATGAGAAAACTGCAACATTATTCCAGGAAGGAGAGCCTCTTGACACATTAATCCCTTTAAATTATTCTCACTTTTAAACTCTAGGTACCAGAAGCAGTCTTATTAGTGAAGAAAGAGTAAAGAGTAGAAGAACAGGAGAGATAGACAGAGAAGAGGTGGCATACTTCTATTTCATTTTATAAAGTCTGATTAGCAAGTTGGTTACGTTGGCCTGGACACATTAACTAAATGGCAATTTTTGCTAAGTCTAGTACAGATCAGAGGAATTATTTTCTTTTATTAGAAGTTAGATTGTATGAGTTTGTATGAAATTGTAGTGGTTATATTTGTTATGCATTATATGATAACAACCAACAAAAAATAGTTTCATTAAGAAAATCAGAATAAAGATGAATTTGAACAGTAGAATTTTATTTAACTATGTATTTCATGATTCTATGGAGGTATCATTTAACTGCTGTTTGTGAAAACAAAATATTGAAGTAATTCACCTTTTGGTCAATCTTACAGGCTAATACAATTTATTGTTTGTTGTCAGTGAAAGTATTCATGTGCTTCATTTTACTTTTTTCCTCTAAGATTTTTTTTTCATTTTACATACCAATCCCAGTTCCCCTCCCTCCCCTTCTCCTGCCCTCCCCCCACCACAAACCTCTCCCAATCCCACCACTCCCAGTCATCCACTCCTCAGAGAGGGTAAGGTCTCCTTTGGGGAGTCAACAAAGTCTGGCATACTAGGTTGAGGCAGGACCAAATCCATCCCCATGTGTCAAGGCTGAGAAAAGTATCCCACCCTAGGGAATGTATTCCAAAAAGCCATTTCATGCTCCTCAAACAGATCTAGTCACAATACTGTCACCCACATTCAGAAGGCCTAGTTCGGTCCCATGCATATTCCCCAGCTGATAGGCCAGAGTCCATGAGCTTCCACCAGCTTGGGTTAGCTGTCTCTGTGGTTTCCTCATCATAATGTTGACCTCACTTGTTCCTGTGATCCCTTCTCCTTCTTTTCAACTGAAGTCTAGGAGCTCAGCCCAGTGCTTGGTCATGAATCACTGCATCTGCTTCCATCAGTTACTGGATATATGTTCTATGATGACAATTAGGATAGTCAGTAATTGTACTCACCAATTATAGGGGAACGTAAATTTAAGCACCCTCTCCATTATTGCTAGGAGTCTTAGCTTTGGTCATCTTTGTGGATTCTTGAGCATTTCCCCAGCACCAGGTTTCTCTGTAACCCCTAATGATTCTCTCTACCAAGATAACTCTGTCATTGCTTTCTCTCTCCATCCCTCCCTCCACTTGGCCATCTTAGTCCCTCCTGTTCCCATCTCCCATCCCTTTCCCTCTTCCCCCCTCCCAGTTTACCCAGGAGAACTTAACTATTTTCCCTTCCTGGGACCCTCCATGTGTGTCTCTATTAGGGTCATCTTTTTTTAACTAGCTTCTGTGGGGTTGTTTATTGTTGCCTATTATCCTTCACTTTGCATCTAATAACCATTTAAGAGTGAGTACATACTGTGTTTGTCTTTCTGTGTTTGGGTCACCTTACTCAGGATGATTCTTTCTAGTTCCATCTATTTGCCTACAAATTTAATGATGTCATTTTTTTTATCACTGAATAATACTCTATTGTGTAAATATACCACATTTTCCTTATCCATTCTTCTGTTGAGGGGCATCTAGGTTGTTTCCAGGCTCTGGCTATTAGGAATAATGTTACTATGAACATAGTGGAACAAGTGTCCTTGTGGTACGATTGAGCATCTTTTGAATATATGCACAATAGTGGTATTGCTGGGTCTTGAGGTAGGTTGATTCCCAATTTTCTTTTTTTTTTAAGATTTATTTATTTATGTCTATGAGTGCTCTACATGGGTGTCGTGCCTGCATCAGAGAAGAGAGCCTCAGAGAGAGGAGTGTGTCTGATCCCATTGTAGATGGTTGTGAGCCACCATGTGGTTGCTGGGAATTGAACTCAGGACTTCTGGAAGAGCAGCCAATGCTCTTAACCACTGAGCCATCTCTCTAGCGCCCGATTCCCAATTTTCTAATAAACCACCATACTGATTTCCAAAGTGGCTGTAAGAGTTTGCATTCCCACCAGCAGTAGAGGAATGTTCTTACTCTACATCTTCTCCAACATAGACTAATGTTAGGATTTTTCACCTTAGCCATTCTGACAGGTGTAAGATAGTGTCTCAGGGTCATTTTGATTTGCATTTCCCTGATGGCTAAGAATGTTGAGCAATACCTTAAATGTCCTGCAGCCATTTGAGAGTCTTCTTTTAAGAATTTTCTGTTTAGCTTTGTACCCCATTTTTAATTGGATTATTCGATATTTTGATGTCTAGTTTCTTGGGTTTTTATATATTTTGGAGATCAGCCCTGTGTCAGATGTGGGTTTGGTGAAGATCTTTTCACATTCTGTAAGCTGCAGTTTTGTCTTGTTGACTATGTCCTTTGCCTTACAAAGCTTCTCAGTTTCGGGAGGTCCCATTTATTAATTGTTGCTCTCAGTGTCTGTGCAACTGGTGTTATATTTAGGAAGTGGTTTCCTGTGCCAATGTGTTTGAGGCTATTTCCCACTTTCTCTTCTATCAGGTTCAGAGTAACTGATTTTATGTTGAGGTCTTTGATCCGTTTGGACTTGAGTCTTGTGCACAGAGGTAGATGTGGATCTATTTGAATTCTTCTACATGTCAACATTCAGTTATGCCAGCACCGTTTGTTGAAGTTGTTTTCCTTTTTCCATTGTATAATTTTAGCTTCTTTGTCAAAAATCAGGTGTTCATAAGTGTTTGTATTAATATAAGATTCTTCTATTCAATTCCTTTGAGCTATGTGTCTGTTTTTTTTTTTTTCCAATGCTAAGATGTTTTATTACTATACCTCTAGAGTAGAACTTGAACTCAGGGATGGTGATAGCACCAGAAATTACTTTATAGTACAGGACTGTTTTGGCTATTCAGGGTTTTTTTTTAATTTTTTTCATATGAGGTTGAGTATTTTTTTTTTCAAGTTCTATGAGGACTTTTTTGGGGATTTGGATGGGCATTGCATTGAATCTGTAGATTGATTTTGGTAAGACTGACATTTTTACTATGTTGATCCTACCTATCCAAGAGCATGGGAGTTCTTTCCATTTTCTGGTATCTTCTTAAATTTCTTTCTTTTAAGACTTAAAGTTTTTGTCATACATGTTTCCACTTGTTTGGTTAAAGTTGCCCCAAGATATGTTATGTTTTTTTGTGGCTATTGTGAAGGGTGATGCTTCTCTGATTTCTTTCTCAGCCCATTTATAATTTGTGTATAGGAGGGCTACTGATTTTTTGAGTTAATATTATATCTTGCCACATTAATGAAGGTGTTTATCAGCTGTATGAGTTCCTTGGTAGAATTTTTGGGGTCACTTATGTAGACTATCATATCTTCTGCAAATAGCAAAAGTTTGATTTCTTCCTTTCCAATTTGTATCCCCTTTATCTCCTTTTGTTGTTTTATTGCTCTAGCTAGAACTTAGAGTACTATATTGAATAGACAGAGACAGAGTGGGCAGCATTGTCTTGTTCCTGATTTTAGTGGAATGACTTTGAGTTTCTCTCCATTTAATTTGATGTTGATTGTTGGTTTTCTGTATATTGCCTTTATTATGTTTAGGTATATTCCTTGTGTCCCTGATCTCTCCAAGACCTTTATCAGGAAGGGTTGTTGGATTTTGTTGAAGGCTTTTTTGGAATCAAATGAGATGATCATATGTTTTGGTTTGTTTTTGTTTTTGTTTTTTTTCTTTAAGATTGTTTATGTGGTGGATTATATTTTTCACATTTTCATATGTTAAACTGTCCCTGCATCTCTGTGATGAAGGCTATTTGATCATGGTGGATGATTTTTTTTTTAATTTTTATTTTGCAATACAATTCAGTTCTACATATCAGCCACAGATTCCCCTGTTCTCCCCCCTCCGGCCCCCCTTACCTCCCCCCCCATTCCCACCTCCTCCAGAGCAAAGCCTCCCCTGCAGACTGAGATCAACCTGGTAGACTCAGTCTAGGCAGGTCCAGTCCCCTCCTCCCAGGCCGAGCCAAGCAACCCTGCCTAGGATCCAGGTTACAAACAGCCAACTCATGCAATGAGCACAGGACCTGGTCCCACTGCCTGGATGCCTTCCAAACAGACCCATTCAGAGGGTCTGATCCAGTTGGTGACCCCTAAGCCATTGGTTCATAGTTCATGTGTTTCCATTCGTTTGGCTATTTGTCCCTGTGCTTTAACCAACCTTGGTCTCAACAATTCTCGCTCATATAAACCCTCCTCATTCTCGCTAATTGGACTCCAAGAGATCCACCCGGGGCTTAGCCATGGATTTCTGTATCCAGATCCCTCAGTAGTTGGATGGGGTTTCTAGCACGACGATTAGGATGTTTGGCCATCCCATCACCAGAGTAGGTCAGTTCGGGCTGACTCTCGACCATTGCCAGCAGTCTGTTGTGGGGGTATCTTTGTGGATTTCTGTGGGCCTCTCTAGCACTTTGCTTCTTCCTATTCTCATGTGGTCTTCATTTGCCATGGTCTCCTATTCCTTGTTCTCCCTCTCTGTTGTTGATCCAGCTGGGATCTCCCGCTCCCCCAAGCTCTCTTTCCCTTGACCCTTGCCCTTCATTACCCCCACTCATGTCCAGGCTGTTCATGTAGATCTTTTCCATTTCTCCGTCATTGGGCGATCTCTGTGTCTTTCTTGGGGGTCCTGTTTTCCAGGTAGCCTCCCTGGTGATGTGAGTAGCAGTCCAGTCATCCTTGTTCCACATCTAGTATCCTCCTATGAGTGAGTACATACTATGTTTGTCTTTCTGAGAAGTGTTCTTGGATTCGATTTCCCAGTATTTTATTGAATAGTTTTGCACTAATGTTCATCAAAGAGATTGGTCTGTAATTCTCTTTCAGTTGTGTTTTTGTGTGGTTTGGGTATCAGTGTAACTGTAACCTCATAAAAAGTTTGGCAGTGTCCCTTCTGTTTCTATTGTGTGAAACAATTTGAAGGGTATAGGTATTAACTCTTTTTTAAATTCTGTTAGAATTCTGCACTGAAACCATCTGGCCCTGGACTTATTTTGGTTAGGAGACTTTTAATGACTATTTCTATTTCCTTATGGGTTATGGGTCTATTTAAATTATTTATATGGTCTTGATTTATTTTTAGTATGCGATACCTATCCAGAAAATTTTCCATTTCTTTTATATTTTCCAATTTTGCGGAGTACAGCTTTTTGAAGTGTGACCTAATGATTCTCTGGATTTCCTCATTGTCTGTTGTTATGTCCCCCTTTCATTTCTGACTTTGTTAATTTGGATGTTCTCTGTCTGCCTTTCGGTTAGTTTGGAGAAGGGCTTGTCTATCTTGTTGATTTTCTCAAAGAACCAACTCTTTGTTTCATTGATTCTTCATATTGTTCTCTTTGTTTCTATTTTACTTATTTTAGCCCTCAATTTGATTATTTCCTGTTGTATACTCCTCCTAGGTGTGTTTGCTTACTTTTCTTCTAGAACTTTCAGATGTGTTGTTATGTCACTAGTGTGAGGTTTCTTCACGTTCTTTATGTAGGCCCTTAGTGCTATGAACTTTCCTCTTACCACTGCTTTTATAATGTCCCATAAATTTGGATATACTGTGCATTCATTTTCATTGAATTCTAGGAAGTCTTTAATTTCTTCATTTTTTTGCATGACCCACCAGTGATTCAGTTGTGTATTGCTCAATTTCCATGAGTTTGTACTCTTTATGCCACTAGTGCTGTTGTTGAGTTCTAACTTTAAGCCATGGTTATCTGATAAGATATAGGGGGGTATTCTAATTTTTTGTATCTGTTGAGGTTTGCTTTGTTGCTGAGTATGTGGTCAATTTTATAGAAGGTTCCTTGAGGTTCTGAGAAGGAGGTGCATTCTTTTGTATTTGGGTGAAATGTTCTATAGATATCTGTTAAGTCCATTTGAGTCATAACATCTGTTAGTTCCCTTATTTATCTGTTAAGTTTCCACCTGGCAGACCTATCCAACGGTGAGAGTGGGGTGTTGAAGTCACCCACTTGTAGTGTGTGGGGTTTACTGTGTGATTTAAGCTTTAGTAATTTTTTTTTTGCAAATATGGTTGCTCTTGTATTTGCAGCATGGATGTTCAGAATTGCAAATTCATCTTGATTTATTCTATGATGAATATGAAATGTTCTTTTCCATCTCTTTCTAGATTGATTATTTGTTTGAAGTCTATTTTGTTAGATATTAGGATACCTACACTAGCTTGTTCTTAGGACAATTTGATTGGGGAATCTTTACCCAACCCTTTGCTCTGAGGTGATGTCTGTCTTTGAAGTTGAGGTATGTTTCTTGTATGCAGCAGGAAGATGGACCTTTTTTTGTATCCATTCTGTTAGTGTGTGTCTTTTTATAGGTGAATTGAGTCCTTTTTATATTAAGGGACATTGATGACCAGTGATTGTTATTTCCTGTTTTTGTTGTTGTTGTCTTGTTTTTTTGGGGGGGGGTTGTTAGTGGTGGTGTTTGTATGTTTCCCTTCTTTGGGGTTTGTTGGTGTGAGGCTATCTATTGCCTGTGTTTTTGTGGATGCAGCTGCTAACTTCCTTGGGTTGAAGTTTAGCTACTTGTACTTTCTGTAGGGCTGGATTTGTAGATAGGTATTGTTTAAATTTGGTTTTGTCATGGAATATCTTGTTTTCTCCGTCTATGATGATTGAAAGCTTTGCTGTATATATAGTCTGGGCTGGTACCAGTGGTCTCTTAGTATCTGCAGAACATCTGTCTAGGACCTCTTGGCTTTCAGAGTCTCCATTAAGAAGTCGGGTGTAATTCTGATAGGTCTGCCTTTATATGTTACTTGGCCTTTTTCCTTTGCAGCTCTTAATATTCTTTCTTTGTTTTGTATGTTTAATGTTTTTGTTATTATATGGTAAGGGAACTTTTTTTTTCTTGGTCCAATATTGCACAAATCCTAATGGTCTTAATAAAAACCCAGAACAAGCCACAGTCACTTCTTACCTTGCCAACTCCATGACTCCTCTGACTGAATGCCTCTGAGTCCTCAGCCAAAAGAGTCTCTAGTTTCTGTTTCCTCACGCCTGATATCCCTTTCTCTGCCCAGCGATTTCATTTCCTATCTCAACTTTCCTAGTGCTGGGATTAATGGCATGTGTGCTTCCCAAATACTGAGGTTAAAGGTGTGTGCAACCACTGCCTGACTTCTGTATTTAATCTAGTGTCTGGCACTGTCCCCTGATCTTCAGGCAAATTTTATTAGAGTATAACAAAATAACACCACAGTCCAGTCTATTTGGTGTTCTGGAAGCTTGATGTACTTTCATAAGCATGTCCTTCTTAAGGTTGAGAATGTTTTCTTCTATAATTTTGTTGAATATATTTTCATGCCTTTGAGCTGGAATTTCTCCTTCTTCTCTCCCTATTATTCTTAGGTTTGGTCTTTCATGGTGTCCCAGATTTCCTGGATGTTCTGTGTTAAGATCTTATTGGATTAAACATTTTCTTTGACATATGAATCTATTTCATCTATGATATCTTCAAAGTCTGAGATTCTCTCTTCAATCTCTTGTATTCTGTTGGTTATGCTTGCATCTGTAGTTCCTAATCATTTATCCAGATTTTCCATTCCCAGAATTCCCTTGGTTTGTGTTTTCTTTATTGACTCTTCTTCAATTTTCAAATCTTGAAGTGTTTCCTTCCTGTGTTTGATTGTGGTTTTTTTGTTTTGTTTGTTTGTTTGTTTTTCTTTCTTGGCTTTTTTGGCTTTCTTTAAGGGATTTATTGATTTCTTCAAATTTTTTTGTTTGTCTTTTTCTCCACTTCCTAAAAGGAATTTTTCATTTCCTCTTTAAGGGCCTCTATCATTCTCATAAAGTTATTTTTAAGGTCGTTATCTTCTGCTCCTTCTACATTGGGGTGTTTAGATCTTGCTATTGTAGAACCACTAGTTTCCAGTGGTGTCATGTTGCTCTTTATGTTGTTGAATGTATTGTTACACTGCCATCTACCCATTTCTTCCTCCAATCATTGCAGATGGGTCCTGTGCCTTAGGGGGTCCAACTTCCTCCAGGTACAATTGGGGCCTTTGGCTCCAGTGATTGCTGATTAATCAGGGGATGTTTGGGGTTGTGGGGAGGCTGCTGCTGGATCTCTAGAGTTTCAGTGGGTAGGAGAGAGACACAAGATGTACCCCTGGGGGCTAGGGCTTAGTGAGCAGATCTGTCCTGTGGTGATATTTTATCTGTGTCCCCCAATAAAGTTTATCTGAGGATCAGAGGAAAAAGCCAGCCACTATAGTAAACATAGAAGTCAGGCAGTGGTAGTGCATGCCTTTATACCTGTCAGTAGGGAGGCACAGATCTCTCTGGATCTCTGAGTTCAAGGCCACACTGGGAACAGAGCCAGGCATGGTGGTTAAATTCTAATACTAGTTAACCATAAAGGTCTGTAGGTCTGTACAGACAGATGGAAAGTGACAGAGCTGGGCAGGAAGAGGAAGTGATGTAGCTGGGTGGAGAGGAAATGAGATGGCAGACAAGAAAGGCATATAGGTGTGGGTATACAGGAAGCAGGTCTCTTTGGTGGAGGATCTCCAAGTGAGTGAGAATGTGGCTGACTTCTTCCTACTTTTCTGATCTCTCAGCTTTTACCCTAATACCTGGCTCTGGGTACATGTGGGACCCTGGTGGTCCCTGATGCATCAGGGGATGGTTCAGGGCACGAGGAGAATGCTTCTGGGTCTCTGCAGCTTCTATGGATGAGGACGAGGCACAGGATGTGTCCCTGAAGGCTAGGGTCTAGAGAACAGAGCTGTCTAGCCAGGAGCTCAGATACCTCCTCCCCTAGGTGCAGGCACTTCCTGTGGTAGCTCCTCCTCCAGGTGCAGGCTGTTCCTGCCCATGTGTTTTATTTTAAACAGTATATACATAGTAATAATATTACAATTGTTCATTCAATAAGAAAATGTTCATTAATTAATTATAATAACTATGGAACTATCAGTTGCCACTTAAATGATTGAATTCCTAACAGTACACAGCACACTTTAGATTTGCTAACATTTACTTGTACAAGATTGTTTGTTGCCCCTCCAGAGTTATTTTAATATTTAACTATTTCTGTCCATGTTGTAACTTATATTTCCCTTTTGACAACTAACTCTAAGGGGATACATTTTTCTTTTGCTGCACACAGGAACCAACCAGAGTTTTCCCTCAATCTTCTCCTCCCATCTTCCCCTGACAGTTCTCTCCCACAAATCCACTCCCCCTCAGTTTCTGTTCAGAAAATGACAGGCCTCCCATGAATATCAACAAAACATGGCATATCAATTTGTTGTGAGACTAAGCACCTCACCTTGTATCTTGGGCAAGGCAAGCCCAGTATGAGCAAGAGGGTCACAAAAGCCATCAAAAGAGTCAGAGACAGTACCTGGACCCACTCTTAAGAGTCGCATAAGAATACCAAGCTGCACAACTGTCACATATATGCAGAGGCAATAAAAAAGAACACTATCAAGAAGCAATCATAGAGTTAGTTGAAGAGAAGGTAACTTTATATAGCTTAATATTTTAAGAAAAAGATACGACACACTGAAAAAAAACATGATATGTATTAAGAAGTATAAAAGATACTAGATCTAAAAGACATTTTGTATGTGCATTTGTACAAAATTGTATAGTTTGTGTGTGTGTGTGTGTGTGTGTGTATGTGTGTACTTGTATGCATGCAGAGGCTGGGTACAATATCTGGGTCTTTTCTTTAGAAATGGTCTACCAGCAGGGTATGGTGGTGCATGCCTTTAATCCCAGCACTTGAGAGGTAGAGGCATTCCAGCCTGTTCTACAAAGTGAACTCCAGGAGAGTCAAGGCTATTACTAAGAGAAACCCTGTTTCAAAAAACTAAACCAAACCAAACCAAACAACAACCACAAAAAAAGAGAGAGGGAGAGAGAAGAGAAAAAGAAGAAGTTGTCTATCTCTTTATCACCTTTACCACTTTTAAGAGAGAAGCACTCATTGTCCTGAAGCCTGCTGAGTAAGCTGTTGACTAGTCAGTGAGATTAGGAAACTTGTCTTTGCATCCCCAGCATATGAATGTTTTTATGTAGGTTCTGGGAACTGAAATCATGTCATCCAGACCAAAAGATGCTTAATTGGTAGTTTTGGAATAGGTGAGAAGCGAAGGTAACAGAAAGTTAGGCTCAGAGTTGGGGATAGGAGTAACTGTGAGTAGGATTCCTAAGTTTTATTAAGAACCAAGATAGTTCAGACTGAAATAAAAGGAGACATAGCCATTTCGCAATTCCGAAGCATTATTCTGAAGCAGTCTGCTTGAAGCTTTTTAATCACAATCACCTGCCTTCCAGGAAATACTATATTAATTACTTTACATTCTCAGCTTATTGAAAGGGACAGCCTCAGCTTCCTATTGCCAGTTACCCAATCATTTCCTCCAGGTTTTTTCTTGACCCCTTCATCACCTAAATAGGCAAATTCTATCCTATTTACTTCCAACCCCTCTTCTACACACATGGGACATTATTATGCATATTTGCCAATTAACACTTTCTTTCATTACACCAGCATCACTAATCCAATTCCTTGTGTACTTGCTATCATGTGATTTAAGCCTGCTGGAATCCCTCCTTCTTATTTGATAGGACAGGAAAACACATCATTTACTTAAAGTTTTCTTTATCCCCTTATTTTGCTTTAAAACAAAATATTTTCAAAGAATTGTTTTTATTTATGATTTCAGTATTTTGCTTTCATTACATTGCAAATATTTTTCAATTATTTTATCTCTGTTTTGATCATAAGCCTCACATGAGTTCACTCAAAAAAAAAAACCAAAAATGGTATTTTAGGCAAATGTAATAACTAATTCATATATATTTCTGTTCATCACTGTTTTTTTTCTTTTCTTTTTTGGAAACCCTGACTCATGTTTCCCAGGTTTTCTTGGTTCATAACCAGAAAGTGACCTTTAGTTTAAATTCCTCCTGCTGCCGAAGTGTGTAACCAAACCAAGTTCTATCTAGTCCTGTGGAATGAACAAAAAAAGTCCATGTTATCCAAGCAATCAGTCAGTGGACCACATCTCGAGGTCTGTTAATACCCTTTAATTTAATAATAGTTAGAAAAAAATGATGTTAGGTCAGTAGAAAGCTGGGGAAGATCTGGAAGGAATCAGGGGAAGGAAAGAAAACTATTAATTTTGCTATATCAAACAAATAAAATAAAAATCTATGCATTAATGAGCCCTGGCATTTTTATTGAAAGTTGCCAAGAATATTAGTTCGAAATCAAGGCTGTTCACTCATAGCAATTAATTCAATTAATTATTTAGGGTTAAAGATGTAACATTTCAGCTTCTTCTGGCATCATAAGGATTATTTGAAGAATAATAACAAAGAAAGTCCACTACTTGCCCTAAAACTATAGTAAAGCTATGACTCAGAATATAGTACTGCTTGCCTTAAGACTGTAGTAAAGAGATGATTTAGAATATAGTTTTAAATACCTAAACACTTAAAGTAGAAGTGTTAGATTCACAACATGCCCCCATGGTTGGGCATGCTTGGCAGACCTAGACACTTCTGCCTAGCCAGTTATGGGTCAAAACATCTCGCATGACCAGGACCTCGTGGCTTTGCATGGTTGCGTAACGCGTGCAACACAACCACGTGATCTATGTGTATGCGTGGAGTAGCCACATGAACCTATGTATGCATGCGCAACCCAGCCTTTATAAGCCGGCACCATATTCCCGGCTTCCTTCTTTATGTATGTGTCCTTTCAACAGGCCTGAGCACACCGGTCTCTTTCTCTTATCTTAATAAAACTCTTCTTAGTGGATTCTGTCATGTTTAGTGACATTTCCTTGCAGGATAAGAGCGCTGCCAAATAACTAACAACAAGAACAGCTTCTAATATGCTCATTAATCTAAGAAGGTTAATTTTTAATGTTTAAATATAATTTACTTCTTTTTTTTTTTTCTTTTGAAAGAGCATCTTGTGATGAACCCAGAGCTGTCTGGCTTGCTAGATTGACTAGACAGTGAGCTTCAGGTGTGTCTCTGTCTCTAGTCCCCATTGGTAAAAATCCAGAAGTGTGCCACCATGCCAGACCTTTATGTTACTGCTTGGAACTCTGTGCTTGCAGAACAACAACTCTCCTCAATCCCCTAAAGAGTTTTGTGATAAACAAAGAAAACTGAGGTGTAAAAGTATAGGATATAAACTGAATAAATATTTTTGACCCTGTAATTGCTCTAGATCCCTATAATAAATATCTTTCAAGGACAATTCTATTTGATAAAACAATACACACAAATAGTAAAATGCTATTCTTTAAATATTTAAATATTGAATAATTTCACGGCACCAAATGTGTGTATTGTAATCGTTTCTTGTTGTGACAAAGTACATGGTTAGAAGCATCTTATGAGAGAAAGGTTTCATTTTTGTTTTTGGACCTTTGTTTGTTTGTCTATTACATTTAAAGGAGGTAGAGTAGATTATGGTGATATTTTATTTGTATTGAAATGTGTTTTTTTTTTTTTTTGTATGTTAATAAAGTTGCCTGGAGATCAGAAGTCACCGCGAGCCATAAGCGGGAGTGGTGCTACCACGCGTGGTGGTAGCACGCGTCCTTAATCCAATCACATGGCAGGCAGAGTCTCTGTGGTCAAGGACACATCCAAAGCAAGGTGACCTGAACTTTTAATCCCAGTACCAACCATAGAGACCTGGAGGTCTGTATAGACAGACAGTGACAAGGAAATCATGTGGTTGGGTTTAGAGCCAATGAGAAGGCAGAACAGAAAGTCAATAAAAAGACAGGACACAGGAAGAAGGTCTGTCTCACTGGGGGGCAGCGAGGTGGTCAGATAAGGTAATAGTGGCTCTTGCTCTGATCTTTTGGCTTTAACTCTGTATTTGGCTCTGTGTTTCTTATTTTATAAGACCATTTAGAATTTCATCTACAGTAGATTGTGGTAGAGAAGGCATGGTGGCAAGATTACAAAAAAGTTTGTTCTATGCTATTTGCATTCAGGAATAAGATAAAAATAAAACCTGGTGTCTCAGCTAGCTTTCTTCACTTTGTTCTGTCCATGACTCTAACCCCTGGGACAGTGTCATTCATATTTACAGTGAATCTTCCTATTTCAGTTAACCTATGTAGAAACTCCCACACAGATATGAAGGAAGAGTGTCTCCTGAGTGATTCTAGATCCTGTCAATTGACAATCAGTATAAACTACAATGGACATCAACGTATCTAACTTGTTAGGAAGTTTACACAACAGTAGGACAACACTAGATCAACATAAGGAAGATGATTTTAGGTAGCATATGGCCATTACCTTCCAAATGACCAGTTTTGATATGCCATGCCACTGAACTTGTAATTGACTGAGAGGGACAGGAAACAGGAAAAGATGAAGTGAAAGAGAAAATGAAGGCTTAGAATATGCAGGATTTGTTAAGCCATTCTAAGACTTAATTTTACCCCAATCAAAGGGTGAAACACTCAGTTCATGTCAGAGTATTGACATGTTCCAAATTATAATTGTGACTACATGGCCACTGTGATAATTACGTGTCAGAGTTACAAAAGAAGCATGAATCTAAGGAAGCCAGTGGGAAAAGCAGGCTGAGATAAGTGAGGTAAGAATGATGGTGACTGCGTCGAAGGGGAAGATACTGGTAGACTGAGATAAAAAAAAAAGTAGGTTTTCACACAGGTAAATGCATATCTTTAAGATAATACATTGTATTTTGTTTAAGTCATTTATTTAATTGTTTGAATCTCTGAAGATTAAATGCAGGATATAATAACTTTAACTTCATTTAATGACCAATATAATAACTCTTAGTTTAATGTCTAACCTTAATTTTCAAATTTCAATTCAGAAATAATTTTCAGCATTCAGAGAACTGAAAGTACTATAAAAATTGCCAGATATATTCACCCAAACAAAACAAAGGTTAGAAATTTACCTATGTGTTATTTCTTTATTTTCCTTTCTTCAGTATCTACATGGACTTATATAAATGTACATTTTTTTTCTGTGTAACTTTGGAGCAAATGCTGACATAATGACCCTGTTTCTAAAATATTTCTGTTTATCCAAAAGTCAACTCATTATCTTAAGTAGCTTAAATCAGATATTCAAAAACATGAAATTAGCTTTGAAATAGACTGCTTTTTCTTTAGGTATCTTTTGAACCCAGAATCAACAGGACTTCTTGCAAAATAAATATAGTTATATTTAATAGAGGAAATTCAAGAGTGATCCACCCAATACTTTCTGATTTAAACACAGAGAAATAAAATTTGCATAGCAATGAAATTTTGAACAAATGGAATCTTAAGAAAGATGCAAAATGTACAGGTGGAAGAAGTCTTCAATTGTCGGGAGATGTCTTTCTGTATGCTGTGAATATATGTTGTTCCCATTGGTTAAAAAATAAGCTGATTTGGCCTATGACAAGGCAGCTTAGATGCAGGTGGGAAATCCAAGGAGAAAGACAAGAAAGAGAAAGGCAGAGTTTAGAGAGACACCAGCCATAGCCAGGAGAAGCAAGATGTGAAAGTACCAGTAAGACATGGCCACATGGCAACTTATAGATAAATAGAAAAGGGTTAAGTTATAAGAGCTAGCTAGCAAGAGGCCTGCCATAGACTATCAGTTTGTAAATAATATAAGCCTCTGTGCGTTTACTTGGGTCCAAGCAGGTATGGATGGGGGCTGGGCAGGACCGGAGAAACCTTCCAGCTACATTCAGTGGTGGTACAAAAAACCTTGGCAGAAATGGTAAGCATAAGAAGTCTCTGAAATTTCAAGAGACAATTCCAAGCAGACAGAATGATATATATATATAGATACTTCTAGAGAAATGTCCTTGCAGAGGAGAGATGATCTTTCTGCATATTATGAGTCAAACTGTGAATTAACATGTAAAGTAACTCACAGCTGAAGGATAGATGATTTACTTGATTCATGACATACTGTCTTTCTCAATAAAAGATTTCAAATAAATTTTGAGGTCTAAGCTCAGATTTAAAATAAAAAAAGATGGCTAACCATTTGGAAGGGTTATAAGCAGATAGATAAAGAATCACAGATGTGAAATATTACTATGACTCTTCATAGCTTCATGCAAAGGGAGTAGAAGGTCAGACCAGGTAATCAAACATGAAGTTTTTTGAAAAAACAAAAAACAAACAAACAAAAAAACTTCCCCAGGTATAGATGGCATTAGAGAAGAGAGAAAACGTTAGAGGAAATTGAATACATGTGGCTATAATGAAAAAAAGAAGTTAAAGCACTCAAAAGTTGTAATAATAAACAAAACTAAAATAGTGATACATATACATATACATACATATATACATACCAGGGGGATGTATTCAGAGAAGTATGGAACTCCCAAAGTTGAACAAACAGTTCAGGTTGATAATATTTAAAGGAAAAAAATGGCTATTGAAATAGAAAAGCATAGAGCCAGGCGGTGGTGGCACACACCTTTAATCCCAGCACTAGGGAGGCAGAGCCAGGCAAATCTCTGTGAGTTCGAGGCCAGCCTAGCCTACAGCACAAGATCCAGGACAAGAACCAAAACTACACGGAGAAACCCTCTCTCGTAAACAACAACAACAACAAAAAAAAAAACAAACAAAAAAAAAAAAAGAAAGAAAAGCATAGAATACCAGGCAAGGCAAGTTCAAAAAAGAACCCATGATGTAGTCCTACAATTGAATGACTTTACCTCCTGATGATTTTCTGCCTTATCCTAACCATACAGGGATCATCTTCCTCATATCTGAAGAGACTTTTCTTCATGATTGAAAAAAAAAAATCTTTACTTTCTATTTGCTTCATTCCCAAGATAAGTTTATTTGTATTCTTTATATCCACTGTGAATAAATAAGTAGAATCAAGTTTCAGGGCACTTGCATCTCATCTCACCTAGCAAGTGTTTCTTTCAGCAAGATTGTAAAAGCTCCTGTCCCTTATCTCTGTGAATTTGAATGAATTACATTTACATGATAAGCTGTAGTTCTCTGATAAGTCAACAAAGCTCACATATCCAAATCTTCTCAATTCTTTTTCAGTAACTGAATCTCACAACTGCCAAGAAAAATAAACATCAGATGGCACCACTAGACTTCTAACTTTATGTATCATTGAAAGGGTTTTTTAATTTGGGGTATGCTGCTTTGAAATAGACCATTTCATCATGTTTTCTTTTCACTGGTAATCTTAGGCTAGCATCTTTATCTGCCATGAATAAAAGTGCTTTTTCTTGCTAGCACATCATTAAGGTCTTGCAAGAGTATAATAAATTACACCTCTTCTGTGCAGTTTTTCCAACCACTATTTCTTGTCAAAATGTTTAAACCTGAGAAAAACTGGGATAACTACTTGACACAGGAGCACAGAAATATTTTATACTGTCAAGGTTACTCACACATCTAAACTACAAATTATCATACTGCTTTAGGTACACTTAAAGAAGTGAGGAATGATAAAATCTTAAAATTCTGTGTAAATCCAGAATTGATGTGCAATTTTTGGCTGGGCAGTTTGTGAATGCACTTGTCAAAGTTAGGGTAGCTTTGCAACTTATCAACATTACAGTGTTGATATCCAATATTGTTAAATTACTAAAGCATGATGATGTGACTTAGCACCTTAAAGATCCCTTAAAATGCTTATTTTTTTTTTGGGGGGGGTTGTTTGCTTTTTGTTTGTTTCTTTGTTTGTTGTGCTTTGGTTTTGACTAGGGTTTTCATATTAATTGAGAACATTTTATTTTATTATGCCTTTTCCTCTGTACTTTAAGAAGGACAACAATGAAAACAATAACAGGGCCAGGCGGTGGTGGCGCACACCTTTAATCCCAGCACTCGGGAGGCAGAGCCATGCAGATCTCTGTGAGTTCAAGGCCAGCCTGGTGTACTGTAGAAGAATTTCTAAACAGTCTTATTAAATAAGAAACACAGAGCCAAATACAGGGATAATAGCTGAAGAGATCAGAGAAATAGTGAAGAGCCCCTGACTAACCTTAGCTTACCACCTCGCTGTAGCTTCCCAAGAGAGATCTTCTTCCTGTCTAACCTGCGCTTTTATTGCCTTCCTGTTCTGCCTTCTCATTGGCTCTAAGCCACATCACTTCCTCCTCACTGGCTGTCTGTACAGAACTGCAGGTCTCTATGATTGGTACTGGGATTAAAGGTGTGTGTCACCAGGCTTGGGTGTGTCCTTGAACACACAAAGACTTTGCCTGCTTGTGATCAGATTAAGGGCGTGTACTACCACCGCCTGGCTTCTGTTTATGGCTGACTATGACTTCTAATCTCCAGGCAAACTTTATTTATTAACATACAAATAAAATATCACATTTCAGCACAAATAAAATATCACCACAGTCTATAGAGAGAGATCCAGGACAGGTACCAAAGCTACACAGAAAAACCTTGTCTCAAAAAACCAAAAAGAAAAGATATCAGGAAAATATGTCTGAATTCATTAATTTTATGCATATTACTTTAAATATCTCTACTTCCTTAGTGTCAGATAACAGAAAAGATAATATTGAAATTTTAAGTTTTCATATTTTATTGTGCTTCAAATGATTTGCAGTTTCACCGTATCTTTTTACTTAGGAATAAATATGAATTAATATTAACTTTTCTTTGTCCTCTCTACACTGTTGTAGGTGATATCTCATGAGTTCTTATCATAATGTTGAATAATACTTATTTTTACTTGTGATAATTCTCCACTAACCTCAGTATAAATCATGTTTGAGATGCATCTTGTACTTGCTGGAATATTTAATGCATAAAGCATATGTGAAATATGGATGCCCTCCTCTAGAAAGAACATAAAGTTCCTATTAAATGTTATCCAGCCTTATTGAAAATTTTTCTATCTGAGCTGAGTGACATCTTTGTATTTCAGCATACAATATGTAATTGTTAAAATTGTCAACTTTTCTATCATAACTAATATTTAAATGTAGAAAGATAAAAATTTTCTTTCCAATCCATATTTTACCTAATGAAATTTATATTACATTTTGATACTGATGATTATTTTGTATTCATGATCCAAACATTTTTTTCTTCATGTTACTTTTCCAAGCTTTGTTATGATACAGATACTCAACATGAATATTCTAATACGTTTAAGTATGCCCAGTCTTTCTCTAAAAGGGACCTACAGCAGGAAAGAATGGGTACAATAGACCTAGCATCCCACTTTGGAAACAACTGCAGAATTCTGTTAATTTGTTCTAATTTTCACTGCTTCTAAATACCACAACGATTTTATTTCAGTAATGAAACTAACCCTAGCAAAGAGGAAAGACTGAGCCATCTTATACAGTGTCTCTAGGTTCAGGCTTGCTGACTTTCACACAAGTATGAGAAAGTTTTAAATGGTTCTTTGTAGCAGAATTTCTAAGCGGTCTTATTAAATAAAAAACACTGAGCCAAATATAGGGGTGAAAGCCTTAGAGATTAGGGAAATAGTGAGAGCCACCAGCTAACCTTAATTCACCATGCCCTAGCTTCCAAAGAGAGCTACTTCCTGTCTACAAACACCTTTATTGCTTTGCTGTCCTGACCTCTCATTGGCTATCTTAGCCTACCTACCTCACTTCCTCTTTCTACACAGTTTTGTCACTTTCTGTCTGTCTGTACAGACCTCCAGGTCTCTATGGTTGGTACTGGGATTAAAGGCGTGTGTCACCATGCTGGCTCTGTTCCCTAGTGTGAACTTGAACACACAGAGACCCTGCCTGCCAAGTGATCAAATTAAGTGGTGTGCTACCACTGCCTGACTTTTGTGTTAATAGGTTGTTATTTCCTCTGATCTCCAGGCAAACTTCATTGACATGCAAATAAAATATTACCACATTTTAGCACAAATAAAATATCCCACAGTTCTTTCTGGGTTTTTTTTGTTGTTGTTGTTTTATTTTATTCATGTAATATAATGTCCATGGTAAGTTTGTACTTACTTCAAATATTTTAACTATTGTACATAAGCCAGTTATTCCAGGTTCCCAACATCAAATGCGATATAGTCTCAACTTTGATATTATCCCAGTTTTACAATTGGGCACCAAAAATATATGTCATTTCCGGCTCTTTGCATTCATGATTACTTATACTTAGTCAGATGATTTTATTTGGAATGGTCCTCTGAATAATATTCAATTGTTTCACTTTTAGAAGATATTTTATATCTTGAGATAAATCCATTAATTATATTACTGAAATTGAGTATTGAGAACAAGAATGATTAATTTTGGAATTTACTTGTATATATAAAGTTTTGGTAAAACATACAACCTTGTTTTTAGTTTTGAAAATGTCAAAATTATAAAGAAAATGCAAGGTGTATTGATAAGAGGGGGAGGTGACAGATTAAGAACAGGAAACTATTCAGGATATTGAAATCTTTTTGTATGCGATGGGATCAGCAGACACATGGCACACAAGAGATTAGTGAAAGCCACAAGCTTTCAATGCACAAATAGTAAATTTTTATTCCAAATAAGTGTTTAGCCAGGCATAGAGTTCCACACTTGTAATTCCAACACTCAGCAGAAGCAGGAAGATCATGTTGGACTCATGTCAAGTTTAAGTACATCGTAGTAAAACTCTGACTCAACAAAACCGCAGAAACAATTCATTTTTAAAAGTAAGTCAATCCCTAAGATTGGTGAGGAGCCAAATAACCCTCAATGCAGAATGTGGCATGAGTTTCTCACTAGGAAAAAATATATATTATAGTCTGACTGAATGGAATTTGGAAAAAGTTAATGACCTAAGTAACTTTGGAAAAGAGTGGAATCTGTAAGACTGAAACTGTAAGGAATATTATATCACATGCAACAGTAATGCAGTGTCTTTTTGTGGGAGCTACCTCTAAAGCCAGTATACATGTAGAGTATATTTTTAAAATTCTGTAAATTTTAAAAAGATGGAGAGAACTTTGTTTCTCACTAATATTGGTGTTAACACATAAATAATGGGTTAAATAAACATTGATCCAAGCAGGGCGGCGGTGGCACATTCCTTTAATCCCAGCACTTGGGAGGTAGAGCCAGGAGGATCTCTGTGAGTTGGAGGCCAGCCTAGTCTACAGAGCAAGATCCAGGATAGGAATCAAAACTACACGGAAAAACCCTGTCTCCAAATATCAAAAAAAAAAAAAATTATTTATAGCACACAGGATTAAAGATTAACATATAATACTGATTGATATGAATTCTTGGTATGATATTGATATGTGTGATTAGTATGAATTAATGCTTATAATTTATGAAAATAATTACATATATAAATATTTATTGATATGGATATATTGCTATATATATTTCCTTCTTGAAAAGCTAATAGACTCTAGAAACAAAAATGCCTAGCAGAAATGAATATGCCCAGCATGTATAAATAATACCACTCTCAAACAGACACAGCTGCACAACTGTCTCCCTGTATGTAGAGTCTAGTCTGGTCCTATGCGGGTTCCACAGCTGTCGGTCTAAGTTCATGAGTTCCTTTGAACTTGGTTTAGTTGTCTCTGTAGATTTCTTCATCATGATCTTAACCCAACCCCCCCCCCCCACTCATGTAATCCCCCTTCCCTCTCTTTGACTGGACTCCTGAAGCTCAGACTGGTACATGGTTGTAGATCTCTGTATCTGCTTCCATCAGTTACTGGATGAAGGTTCTATGAAGACAGTTAGGGTATTTATCAATCTGATTACTAGGGTAAGCCACTTCCCTTCTCCACTATTGCTAGTCTAGTCTGGGGTCGAACTCATGGATTCCTAGGAATTTCCCTAGCACCAAGTTTCTCTTACCCCATAATGTCTCCCTCTATCAAGGTATCTCTTTCATTGCTGTTCCACTCCATGCCTCCCCCAGCTCGACCACCCAGTTCCCTCATGTTAAAATACTTCTTTATGTGCTCTATTTTAATAACGTTAATAATTTATTTTAATAAATTTGCTGTTAGATGGTCGCATACACCTTTAGTCCTAGCACTTGCAGGGCAGAGGCATTAGATCTCTGTGAATTCAAGGCAAGAGTGTTCTACAAATTGAGTTCCAGAACAGCCAGGACTGTTAAACAGAGAAATCTTGTCATGAAAAACCAAAGAAAAAATAAATTACTTTATTTCAAAATTATTGACATTATGCGTATGAGGGTCTTTTGCCTCTCTGTTTACTTGTGTGACTTTGAGTTCAGTTCTTCACATTGGCCAGAGTAGAGGATCAAATCCCCTGGACCTGGAGTAATAAACTGTCATAAGCTACAACGTGGATGCTGGGAATTGAACCTGGTGGTACTAGGGAAGACCGGCAAGAGTTGTTATTCACTGATTTACCTCTCCACCCCCAAATTAATGACTATTACAGATAGCTTTGAAAATATATCAAAGTACTTGATAATTTTTAGAATAGTAATCCATCATGAGGAATATGGAATAAAGCTAGGTACAAAGGGAAACCCATGTCAATCATTCAAGTGAAGGTATTTTCATCCTGTACATGATATATTTTTAGAGAATGAAGTTTTAAAGTTTATGAGTGTTTTGCCTGCAGATATGTATATACTGCCTCAGGTATATGTTTCTACCACATGAGAGAGTCTTCTAGGGGAGCAGCCAGGGCTATTAAAGCCATGTGTTCATCCCCTGTGTGTGATAATGGATACATCATTCTCACCAAGCTTGTACTTTTAAATTTTGTGTTATTTTGTGGTCTGTAACTTCTGTTTCTTAGATAGATGAGTAAGTGAATTAAAAATGAAGAGAGAAAGATTATTTGAGACATCCAATAATAAAGTACAATGGAAGAAAATATTTTTATTAAAATTTATTAGTGCAAATTACAGCTTAGAAAACAATTCACAAAATGAGTATGGTAGATTTTAATATGCTTTTCAAAGGCAGACTCCAAGCTTCTTAGAAACAAGAAGAGAACTGGAAGAATCCTTGATAATTACTTTTATTTCTATTAAATCCAGTATAGTTTCCCTTTTTTGGTTTTAGTCAATTGTTGGTCTAATTCCATTTATGTAATAATTTATAATTATCAAGCAATCAGAACTTCAATCCAGATGTTTCTGGGGATATCATTCAGATAATAGTGCTTACAATGCTTCCACCTATTAGATCAGAATAAATTCCTAAACTTCTGTGATATAAAGCTTGCTCCTCAGTACTTTGAATTAGAATTTTTCCTCTATGCTTCAGGACAATGATTAGGATTTCTGAGTCTTTGAAGTTGAAACCTCAAAGTGAAGAACAGGAAAATTTCAATTCTTTGAGGCACACAAACATTTAGGAAAATAAGAGAAAATTGACAATGTTCCATCATCCTTTGAAAATGAATGTTCAATAATAATATGATTGAAATTATTTATTTTAACATATCTTAATTTATACTCTACTCACAAAAAAAATTAAAAAGAAATTCTAGAATATTTGCTACTATTTTAAAAGCATCTCCCCAAATTTTTTCAAAGAAAGTAAATTATGAAATTCATGTGATAAGGATATTTGGAGTTGGGACTTCTTGGTATGAGTTCAGATAGATATTATGAGCATGGGCTTCTTATATGACAGAAGTCTCTTCATAAGTAAAGGATGAGAGACTTGACCTTATATCCTTTTTCCTGGAATTCACTTTGTAGACCAGGCTAGCCTCAAACTCACAGAGATCTGCCTGCCTCTGCCTCCAGAGTGCTGGTATTAAAGGCGTGCGCCACCACCGCCCGGCTTGACCTTATATTCTTACTTTGCCTTTCCACATGGCACACTTCATGTGTAGATCCAGCCAGAAGGCCCTCTTCAAACACTAGCAACAGGCTATTAGAATTTCAAGCTCCAGAGTTGTCAAACTTTCATTTAATTGTAAGGCATCCATCAGTCTCACATATTCAATTTTAACATCAGAATTGAATGTAGCTATCTGCCCATGCAGACAATGGTGCCTCTTTTCTGATCTCGGAGTCTATGGGCAGTAGCAGAACAGGTAACAATGACTGGAGTTAAAAAAAAAAATACGGCTAGGAAAATTTTGATCACCATTACTTTTAAAAAGTAATTTCATAATCTATTATACAGAAAAAAATTCTAAGGTTCCTGAATAAGTAGTGAAAAGTACATTTAGAAAGGCAAGACTTTGTCAATTTTTTTCCCCTTTTGATGATGCATACTAAACCCAAGAACTCCTGCATGATTGTTAAGGATTTTACCACCTACAAACTCCAGATCTATATGGCTCATACCAATTTTTAATTAGATAACAGCTTAAAGTAAAATAATCTGTACTTCACATTGAATAAATTTTACTTACATGTCCCAGAAGTTTACAGAAATGTCTGAAGATTGCGCTTTGTGGCCTTTAATTATTCATAAATATTACAGTGTTACCTGACAGTTAAAAGGTAGCTGGCAGTAAAAACGCAGGAAGGTTCAAGATATTCTTAGAGTTGTCCTTCCAGAAAGATGTTTATTAACACTTCAGAAAGGTATTCTGTGGGAATGTCAGTAAGAAGCTTTAGTTCTAGTGGACAAAACAAAATATTCACTCTCAGATGTTTCTCAGAGATGGAGGGGTCTTGCATTGTGAGGAAGCAGTATTGCTTAAATGTACCTAAGGTATGTGACTGAGGCATGTATGATACAGGATGTGTGACAGGTCTTATATCACAATATTAGTATATGTTACATGTATATTTAAACATTAAATGCAATTGAATTGAATAGCTAAGACTGTTCATTCTTTTTTCTCATTCTCCCTTACTGTCCTTTCTAGTTTCTTTTATTTATATATTTGTTATCATTTATCATTTATTTATATTACATCCTGACTGCAGTTTCCCCTCCATCCTCTTTTCTCTCCTCCCAGTCCCCGCCCATCTCCCCTCTCCCCCAGATGCGCTCCTTCTTTCTCCTCAGAAAAGGGAAGACCTCCCAGGACATCAATCCAACATGGCATATCAATTTATAATGTCCTTGCTGTTTTTCAAAGCCGTTTTTCTCAAAATGAGAATGTAATTAGCCTTTTATAATATTTTGAATTCAATTGAACCCTTTAAAAGTATCTATGAATTTAAAATGTAGCTGTTTTGTGTCCACAGATTTTGCAAAACTTGTGATTCATTGGCCATATGAATTTTTCACTTGTATATACTAATATACAATTTATAATTAAATATTACTAGAATAATCTAATTGAAACATATCTACTGCAAAGGATAAAATGAATGCAAACTTGCAAAAGATTAAACCATTATTTTACAAATTTTAGATAGTAGATAGCTCTAACTAAATGAAAAAGACTGATTTTCTCTGTTGTAAGAAACTTTTTAAGTTCTTCCCAACACATATAAGGGGAGCAGAAACAACAGGACAGTTTATGAAAGGATGCTTATAAGGTGGCAAAACAACAGAATGTTCTAAGGCCATATTTTATACTGCATCCTGCAGGGAAGTTCAAGACAGAAACTAAACAACTCCAAATTGCTTCAGGAATTCTCTGAAACTGACTGACCAGATTCAATAGATCCACCTTTCCCCAATGGAATATAAATAGTAAAGACTTCTGAAAGTCACTTAAAGACAAGACCAGTTGAAAAGAAGATTCTCAGAGAAGCAGGATAAGTGTGACAGCTTGCAAGGGTCAGAGAACAGTCAAAGAGCCAAAAGAAGAGGAGACCAAGAAAACTGCCTTGAAGAAACAAAGAGCAGCTGAGATGCCTGGAAGATGCTTGGACAGACATTGCCATCTGGAATGCACACTTTCTCACCTGTTGAGATGTCTGTAGGCTGTTCACTTTGATTCAGCTTTCCCACTTGTGTGAGTTGTTACCCGCACTGGCGTGAGCTCTGTTGATACAGCAGACTTTTGAGACCTCTTAGTAACCCCTTACCTATATCCCTTTAAGTTACTCTCAAAAAACTCATTCCTTTTCCAAGTTGGACTTTGGTGTTGTCTATTCTTTGGTATGTCCTTGTTTTACTACTTACAGTAAGCAAATGTTTGTACATGGATCCCTGGGAATAGAGCAACAGAGTTCTGGTTGAGAAAAATTTATGAAAAAGTCTGACTTAGTATCAAATTAAAAAGAATGTCAAAAAATATGAGTGCTATGGCATATGAAATATTGTTTCTCTGCCTTGTCTTTTTTTATTATTTGACTTCTACATATTTTCATGAAAAAATAAAACAAAACAGCAGCCAACCATTAGCAGTGCCTAAAGTCTAGACCCATCCCCCAAATTACACTTCTACCTTAATTTACAAACTTTGGTAAAGTACTTTAGCAATAAGACTTGTGGACTGGTGAGATATACTCTCTTCCTGTTGACCTGCATTTTCTTGTCTTTGCTGTATTAAGAAGATTTTGTTTTTTTAAACAATAGATCCTGATAATGGTTGCCACTCCCTCTTTCCCAGTTTCTCTCCACCCCACCTCCCATCTGAAACGACCCCTTTCTGTGTTTCCTTAGAAAACAAGCATTCATTTAAGGGATAACAATACAATAAAATATAATATAATAATAGAGAGCAAAAACAAACAAACTGGGTTAGGAAAACAAACAAATAAACAAAAAGAAAAGAATAATCCCCCTCCCCCAAAAAAAGGACACAAGAAACAGATCTAGACCAAAAGACACACTTAATTACACATTCAGAAATCTCATAAAGACACAAAACTGGAAACCATAAAATATACATGAAAACCATAGGCTTAAAAAATAGGCAAATAAATAAATAAAATTAGAGTAAAAGTAAAAACAAAAATAGCTCTGATAGGATACCAAGGCAAGGAAGCTCCACAGACACCTTTGAATTTGTTTTCTGTTGATCTGCTGAGCATGTAACCTACCCTTAACAGTGGTATGTTTCTTGTAGCGACTCCCTTGGAAAAACTAAATTTTCATTTCCAAGTGGTTATCCATTGAAGATTTCTTCTGGGTTAGGGATTATGGCATGTGTCCACTTCTTATTTCAGCTCTAGGACCCTCATCTGGGGGCAGACCCGTGAAGGTTCTGTGCATGCCGCCCTAGTCTCTTTCAGTTGATGGGTTATGATGCCGCTGTGTTTAGAAGGCCTTGTTTTCTTGGTGTCCTATATCCTCTCTGGCTCTTACATTCTTTCTGCCTTTCTGAGCCTTGAAGTGAGAAGTTTGCTGGAGACATCCATTTTGGGACTGAGCGTTACAAGTTTTCTCACTCTCTGTATAACATCTTCCTGTGTGTCTCTGTATATGTTCCCATCTACAGCAGGAGGAAGCTTCTCTGATGATAACTGAGCAAGGAAAATGATCTATGAGTAAAGCAGGATGTCATTACGAATCATTTTCCTGAAACATTCCTTTTGTAGAACAGTGGTAGTTGTTTTTCCTCTAGGTGCCTGGGCATCATCTAGTCTAGGTATGCTTGTTTTGTTGATATTCCTGGGAGACCTGCCCTTGCCTAAATAGAAACAGAGGCCAAGTGGATTGGGGGTGGGAATGATTGTGAGGAAAGGAGGGAAAGGAAACTGCAGCCCGGATGTAAGATAAATAATAAATAATTTCATATAAAAATATAAAAGATTAACTTCTATTAAATTTTTGCCACACAAATAAATAAATCACAACATAAAAAAAATAATAGAATGGAAAGCAGAGCAGACGTTTGCACAAAGCAAAGTGGCAAACATGAAAATGAATAAAAAAAATTGGGGAAAGGTGAGTACTGTCATTTAACGCCTCTGAAATTAGGGACATAGTCTTGAAAGTAAAAGTGGATGCAGAGAAAAGCAAGGCAAATAACAGCCAATTGAAGCAGTTTGTTGGCAGCCATGCGCAAGGGAGAGATAGTGTCTCCTACCTAATCATTCTAATCACTTTATTTCTTTTTCCTCTCCCCCCTTTTAAAAATCTTTTCTCCTGTATATGCATAAAACGTTATGATAAAAGAAACACAGGTATGCAATGATTGCGGAATTTATGTGTGAACATTAGATTTACTGTGAATTGTTTCAGAACAAATGAGCTGTAACTTTCTTGAATTGAGTAAATGAATAGGGGAAAAAATGTAGTCTTAAGGTTTGTCTACTAAAATATCATACAGCTGCAAAATATGTTTCAAGCTATCTGATGCAGGAAACTGGCAACTTGTCCATTAGTTATTAGCTTGTGAACTCATCCAATAACTGGTGTATTATCCCGTAGCTCTGCTTTCTTGTCAAAAATAGTAGTCTGTAGTTGGAAGACAATTAGAGAAAACATGTTGATATTTTTTTATGCTAGGAAACTTTTAGAAGTACACTTAAACTTTGACTTCTCCAAAAAAGCTGCATTTTCAATAAGCATAAGCTCTTTAATAATTTTATTGATTATAATATTTGCAGTTCATTTTCCAATTCAAAGACTAAACATTGTATATGCATATTAAATAATCAGAAGACAAGTTCATGGTAAGCATAATGTCCCATTCAGTTGCTATATATATAGCTCTAATTCCTTTTTTAAACTGCCAAGTGCTGCCATATATTTCTTTTCTCCTATGGACCATGCTGATGCATTTTTTTAAAGTGATGTTCTACTAAACAGCCAAATCCCAAGGGATGAAGACTTTCCTTTTGGCATGATTTTACCTCAAATGAAACTGGAAGTTGATTTTAATGGCTTATGTCAAGAGCAACATCTCAGAAGGAATATAAATGATAGCAGTGATGGTTTTATTAGGTTGGCGGCCAGCTAAATAACTTGATATTTTTGTTTCTTATCCTATTATTAGTGTATGTGTGGGGCTATGATTTGAACCTTGAGAACTATTCATGTAAAGTAAGCACTTGAGCATTGACCAATATCAGAACATATAGTTTGATTTATAGAACAACCCTGAGATACAATTCACTTACTGATAAATCCACTATTTACTGTTCAATTTAATATTATTTTTCTGTCCTACACATTTATATAAATTATTGTAGGTTTTGTGACATATTTCTGTTAATACCCTGTTCTCAGTATTCACCATGTTGGAATTTTCTTAATAGTCCTTTCTTATTTCTGAACAAATAATATCACATTTCATGGATGCATCATATCTTGTTTGCCATACATTCATTCATTCATTCTCTGGTGAACATTGCAGTAATTACTCCTTTGAAAAATGTTGCTCTGTTACTCAAACTCATCCTTTTGTATAGGTCCACACTTTTTATTTCTTTAGGTTATATGTCTAAGTGTAGAATGCTGGATCATATGGCAACTCTGACCGTTTCAGAAACTGTCCAACTTTTTCCAAATGGGTTGTGTGAATTCATTTTAAGAAGATTTATTTCTTTGTTCCGACTCATATTTGCCTTTATTGGGCTACTGGTTTCTAGTCATTCAATTGTTATAAAATGGTAACTTTGACTTTGACTTGAGTTTGTCATTCACTTAGAAGAGATTGAGCCCATAATAATCAAAGTAAAAGAGGCTATCAGTTCATCAGTTTGAGAGGGAGTGAGGGTCACAAGGCAAAAAATTGGAGGGGCAGACTTAAGAAGGGTTGGAATAAGAAACGGGAAGTAAGATAGTGGTGTAGTTATTTTTAATTAAAAAGGACATTGAGCATCTTCCAAGTAGGCATTAATAATTTCTTTAACTTATTCAAATAATAATGTTGAACTTTGTTCAAATAATTTGTATTCAGAAACTTTTCAAATCTTAAGTTGCACATTTTGATCATATTGCTAAGTTTTAAGAGTTATTCATTTGTATTAATGTTTATTTTGTGAAATATATGATTTGTAAAAATGTTCCATTATTAATGACATTTTCAAATTTTAGTTATGTGCTTTGATTATCTTTTCCTTCAATTTTAATGAAATCTGAAATGTATGTCTATATTTTTTTCTCATGTACAATTCTATTAAAAAATCTAAGTAATACATATTTTTCTATATGTTTTCTTTTGAGTCCTGTAAAATTAGCTTTCAAATTGAACTCTTTGATGCATTATATATTAAGCATGTGTGGTGAAAGTTAAGAACCTAGATTTGTTCCTTTGGATTTGGTCTATTTATTTGTCCCAACTGCATTCATTAAAAACAGTACTTTCCCAATTGAATGGTCTTAATATCTTAACTAAAACTCAATTGACCAGAGACACAGATTTTTTTTAGATTCACAATTCTAATCCATTGATCATTATACCTCCCTTTTCAAAGAAAATAAGCTTTCTTATCATTTCTTTGCAGTATGTTCTAACATTTAAAAATATGTGTCTTCCTTCTATTGCCTATGCTCTATGATTATTTTAATGGTTATGAGTAACTTTTTTCATGCAAATTTTTTCTTTAATTAACTCTCTGGTTTCTAAAGGTAAGTCAGCTGGTATTCTCATGAGAGTTATGTTAAAATTACGAATTATTTCAGGCAGTTTTGTTTAATAAATTAAGTATTTTACTACATGCTAGTGGATATTTTCCATTAATGTACATTGTATTTTGTTGTTGTTGTTCAGAATGTATATGCTTTTCATTTATTTTATTAAATTGGTCTGAAAGTGTTTGCTTTCTGGTGCGATTGGAAATGATATAGTCCTCTGAATTTTATATCTAGAATAATAATTACAGGTATTCAGAAATAAATTTATTTTTATCTATTGATTTTTATATACTACCATACATACCTTGTATGCAAAATTCAACAAATTTTTAATGGATTTCTTAGATATTTCTATGTTAAAGAAGGTGTTTTTAACCTTCAAATTATGATCACTTTACTTGTCTATTCCAATTTACAAGTTGTGATTTAGTTCCTTTTATTGACCATTCCATCATAAATTTTGAACAGGAGTTAAGGTTTCAACACCTTTATCTTCTTCCTGATGTTATAGGAAAAGATTCTGCATTTTCAATATGAATAATGAAGTTAGTCATGATGATTTTAGATGTCCTTTATTATCATGCAAAATTTATTTTTTTTTCTTTTTATAGGATTTTGGGTGTTTTGTTTGTTTGAAGTTACATAGGTTCTGTCATTTTTTGCAACCCATTGATATTAGAATCAAATTTTCAAATTTTGATTGCATGGTACATTAGGAAACCTTCTGTCACATAGACAAAATACCTGAGAAAATTAATTTAAAATAGGGGGGATATTTGTTGCTTCTTTCCCTCTTTGTGTTTGCTTTTCTCTTCAGCTATTGTTTTGGGTCCTGGGTATTTTGTTATAGTAATGACAAATTAATGATATTAATAAGAATTATTAACCTTATTTTTCCAGTGGTATATTTGTTTCCGAGTATGATACTGCTCTTATGTAACATGCTGAATATATTCCCTCATTTTCTATTTTGTGGATTTCTAAAAAGTTACATTTTTGGCTTAGTAGATGAATTTCCAAACAGTCTTATTAAATAAAAAACACCGAGCCAAATACAGGGGTGCAAGCCATAGAGATCAGAGCAATAAGTGCCAACTAACCGTAGCTCACCACGTCACTGTTGCTTTCCAAGAGAGCTTCTTCCCGTCTAACCCTCACCTTTATTGCCTTCCTGTTCTGCCTACTCATTGGCTCTAAGCCCAGCCACATGACTTCCTTGTCACTGCCTGTCTATACAGACCTCCAGGTCTCTATGGTTGGTACTGGAATTAAAGGTGTGTGTCACATTTGGCTGTGAGCATGAACACACAGAGACTCTGCCTGCTATGTGATCGCATTAAGGGTGTGTGTTACCACCGCCTGACTTCTCTTTATGGCTAGCTATGACCTCTGATCTCCAGGCAAATTTTATTTATTAACATACAAATAAAATATCACATTTCAGCACAAATAAAATATCACCATGCATCTTCTTCAGATATTTTATAGAATCTAGCAGTAAAAGAAGATACTTAGGCTTAGAAATTGTGTGTGTGTCTGTGTGTGTGTGTGTGTGTGTATATATATAATTCATGTTACCAATGATGATGTCCTTATATATAACATGTTCATTAGGACACTTAGTTCTCTTTAAATAATTTTTGAATTTTCTATTCTTTAAAAATTTGTTCTTTCCTTAGTTAATGTGTAGTAATAACAATATAACAATTTTTTATTCCTTTATACTTATTTTTCCTAAGTTTGGAAACAATAATTTCCTCTATTTTCTTGCTAATAATAGTCTTTTTTCTTTTACATTACCGTATATAAATAATTATTAGGGTTTTTTTTAATTTTTTTTCAAATAATCCAATTTTCAAAAAAGTCCTATATTGCATTTCCGTCATCTTTTCTGCTTATTTAAGTAATGCTTTATTTACATTCATATAAGTTTAAAACCAGAAGGAGGCCCATGTATTGGCATGGCAGACTTTCTGCTCTTGTTGAAATCTAGGAGAAAAGGATTCTTGTTCTTGTTTACACCTGTGTGAAATTAAGTTTTCTTCATGCTAAATGAATTAAGCAGGTCTCTGTTAACATAGGAAGGACTCTATTTCTTTACCAGTTTACAGCAAAATTTCTTGAATAAACACTATTCACTAGCTGTCTAGACTTAGATTTTTTTTTTACTTTAGGTTTTGAAAATCTATCACTTCCTCTAGTTTAGTAGAGAAGTGTTTCTATGGAGATTTTCATACTGGGTTGCTAGAAGGCTTTTGTTTTCAAATCATTGAAACACTTCCATTCATTGAAATATTTCATTATCTTTGCAACAATTATTAAGTACATTACTTTTAAAACTTTTAGATTGTTGCTTTATTTTATGTGTTAAAAAGATTTATCTGCTTCTTTGTAGATTCTCATGCCTGGGATACTCAGAAGAAGATATCAGATCCCCTGTAATTGGGGTTATAATAGTGATGAACCACTGTGTAGGTTCTGTGAACTGAAATCTTGTCCTCTGCAAGAAATGCCATTGCTCTGAACCACTGAGACATTTCTCCACCCACAAGGTAGGTTATTTTGGTGTCATCTCTGTTTTGCACATGAAGAATGGAACATTAAGAAAAATCTCATAATATTGTAAACAACTGTATAATTTATACACATAAACAGCAGCAAAAGCTGTGTATAGTAGAGTACACATTTAACCTAGCACTCAGGATACAGAAAGAGGTCGAAGTCTATGAGTTCAAGGCCAGTCTGTTCTGCACAGCAACTTCTGATGTAGCTAGGTTTGCATAATAAGGCTCTGTCTAGAAGGAGGAGGAGGAGGAGGAGAAAGAGGAGGAGGAGGAGGAGGAGGAGGAAGGGGAGGAGGAGGAGGAGGAAGAGGAAGGGGAGGAGGAGAAGGAGGAGGATCAGGAGGAGGAGGAGAAAGAGGAGGATCAGGAGGAGGAGGAAGAGGAGGAGGAGGAGGAGGAGGATGAGAACGAGAACAAGAACAAGAAGAAGAAGGACAAGAAGAATAAAAAGACAGGATTATAATAGAGAATGATAATAGATTTTTGTTTTAAAATTGCTTAGTTAACTAAAGTATTCACTCTTTGGTGGTACTAGATGTAGAGCCCAGGTCCTCACCTGTGCTATTCAAGTGCTCTATCACTGAGCTACACCTTCAACTCTTTTTCTCAACTTGTATTTTTAGACAGAGTCTACATAGCACAGACTGTACTTTAGAGCTCCAGCTTTGCAAGCGGTTGGGCTTACACACCTGGAATACCAAACCTGTCCTTTTTTATTTATTTTTGATGCACAATTGGAGTATAGCTTAGAATGCCTGAAACTTGTGATTCTCCTGCTTTGTCTTGAGTGCTGGTATTAGAAACATTTGTTACCATGACTGAAAATGACGAAGACTTTCATGTGTCAATTTGATCATGTCAAAAGATGTCTGACTATTTTGGTAAATATTGTTTCTAAATGTATGTAAAGATGTTTCTAGAAGAGATTAACATTTGACATAGTAAACTGAGTAAAACATATTACAGGTCCCATTGAGGAGGGACAATACTAAGTTCATTATGGTTCTACATAGAATCTAAAGAGAACAAATAAATAAATATGTATTACACATAAATATTCTTGCTCTCCCATTCTCTTCCTGACAGACTGAGCTGAAAATCAGTATTATCCCACCCTATTGATCTAATTCTTTATGTGTTCCTTTCTCTGCACTTTGAAATGTAATTGAAACTTGTGCCAAAAAAGAGACTTGTCTCCTTTTTGATAAACATTTCTGTAGCTAGAGTTTTCCTGCCTGGCCCACAGTCAGGATAAATCACTCTCACCTGCCAGTCCCACAACTGCTCAGACCCAACCAAGTAAACACAGAGACTTATATTGGTTATAAACTGTATGGCCGTGGCAGGCTTCTTGCTAACTGTTCTTACAGCTTAAATTAATCCATTTCTATTAATCTATACCTTGCCACATGGCTCGTGGCTTACCGGCATCTTCACATGCTGCTTGTCATCATGGAGGCTGGCAGTGTCTCTCTGACTCAGCCTTCCACTTCCCAGCTTTATTCCTCTCCTTGTCCCGCTTACACTTCCTGCCTAGCCAATGGCCAATCAGTATTTTATTTATTGACCAATCAGCAACACATTAGCCATACAGAACATCCCACAGCACTTCCCCCCCCTTTTTTTTCAAAAAGGAAGGTTTTAACCTTAACAAAGTAAAATTACATATAATTTGGGAATTTGGGCATAGCTTCTCTTACTACTTCCTGCTGGAGGGGGGCGCTGTATCTTATGGGGACACAAAGAAAATTTTAGGATCATGGAGTAGTCCGTGAGGCTGTATCATCTGAGCCAGTTGCCTTGAAACCATTCCGAATGTTGGATCATCTGGGCCATGGTGTCATCGGATACCTTTCAGGGGGTCTTGGCTGATCAAATCTGATGTATTTTAATCTGGAATAAATCCATAGCCTTTGGCTTTCTGTGGGAACAAAAGCAGAGATTCTTTTCCAAAGCAACACATTCTTATATCCAAATTTTGAAGTCAAGGTACCTTTCAAATATACATTTTTGCATAACTCAACAGCTTTTACAATCAAATGTTTTTCTACAGTTAAAAATCCCAAAGACAACACAATCCAGATTCTCTGTGTAATATTCATCTTTACATGGCTTATTTTTTATATTAATTTTACTGTCTCTTTAAAGACTTTATTTTTTAAAACTATGTATTTGTTTATATAACTGTATATATCACCTTTTTGTTTGTCTCTTTCAAGCCTACGTATATTTTACACACATTGTAAACTATTACATCTGAATCTGTCTTATTGTGAAGCTTTTGCTTTAAACTGCAGCAGCTGTGGCTGCTGGCTCCGCCCACCTCAGCTTCCCAACATGGCTACGTTTACCACCAGCTCTGGGAGCTATTGTGGGTCTATGCTTTTATCCAAGCAGCATGTAGTCCAGAAACCTCTTTTTTTTGTTTTGTACCAGCAAAGGCTAAATCCACCACGCAGCTTAATGTGCCACTTGCAGATTTCATTCCTGCCAAACTGCAGGTCAAGTGCACACACCAGAAACCCACAAGTAGCTCAAACCCGCAGCTGCCGCTCATTTGAGAGAGACAATTAGGAAGCTGTTTTTAGCTCCGTTTTAGAATCTTTTTTCTCAGTTTTTAGGTGGAAACTCTTGCCACCACGTTGGACACCATTTGTAGCTAGAGTTTTCCTGCCTGGCCCACAGTCAGGATAAATCTCTCTCACCTGCCAGTCCCACAGCCTCAGACCCAACCAAGTAAACACAGAGACTTATATTGGTTACAAACTGTATGGCCATGGCAGGCTTCTTGCTAACTGTTCTTACAGCTTAAATTAATCCATTTCTATTAATCTATACCTTGCCACATGGCTCATGGCTTACCGGCATCTTCACATGCTGCTTATCATCATGGAGGCTGGCAGTGTCTCTCTGACTCAGCTTTCTACTTCCCAGCTTTATTCTCCTCCTTGTCCCGCCTACACTTCCTGCCTAGCCAATGGCCAATCAGTATTTTATTTATTGACCAATCAGCAACACATTTGACATACAGAACATCCCACAGCACATTTCAGTTACTGTAGTTTGAATGAGAATGGCTCTCATAGGATCATGTGTTTGAATACTTGGTCTCTAGTTGGTAAAGCTTATTTTCTTGGCAGGATCAGGATATGTGGCTTTGTTGAAGGTGGTTTGTTCCTGAGGTTCCAAAACCCCATGCCACTGACCTTCCAAATTAGAACTCTCTGTATCCTACTTGCTTGCTAAGTATGTATGTGTTGTAGAATATTTGATCACACTGTGTGAAGATATATCTCTATTTTTTTTCACTTGCTTAAGGCACCTACTCATTGGTTTAATAAAGAGCCAAACAGCCAATAGCTAGGCAGAAGAGGAGAGGCAGGACTTCCTGACAGAGACAGGAACTTTAGGAAGAATCTAAGGCAGATGATTAGAAAGAAACACATGGAGGACGTCAGATGTACATTATGGAGGATCAGTAATGAGCCACATTAGATAAATATAAATCAAAACATAGATTAATATAAACAGGTTAATTTGTTGCAAGAGCTAGTTGTAAACTAGTCAAAGCTAAAACCAAACTTTCATAATTAGTAGTAATACTTGGTGTCATTATTTGGGAGCTGGCAGTCCAAAGAAAAAGTCATTACATGTAAGCTCTCAGCTACTTTTCCAGACATTCTCCTGCTATGATGACCTTAAACTCACCCTCTAAGACGTCAGTTTCCTGGTAAACTCTTTCTTGTACACATTGCTTTAATCACAGTATCTCATCATAGCAATAGAAAAGTAACTAAGAGAAACACAAAACTGAAATATATCAATAAATTTCCTAGATATGTAACTTAATAACAGCAAATTATATGACTTCTTGAGCTCCATTATCACATAAGGCAATTCCTCATCCTAAGTTTCTTTATATACATGTCATATGATTCAGTTTCACTGAAGAATCTTAACCAGTACAGGCAGGTGCTGTGACTTGAAGTTTGTTCCATGATATGCATACTCATGTTTTAATTTACTATATTTAAAGACATTAAAATTGCTTTGTATGGCATACCTAGAACCAAATCCCAGATGTGTCATTTGGTATTACATGTAATCAGGTAAATACTTAAACCTTGTGATCACAAAGTGGAAAATAACCATCTGTAATGGGAATCTATATAGAGACAAACTTGAATATCATCTAATTTGGCAAAAAGTGTCTAGGAGTACGTGATGTTATGAAATAACTAGACTCTTGTAAAATGTGTCAAAAGAGTTATAATTTAAAATTTTAGTAATACAGAAAATAAGTTTTTTCATACAGTAGTATATAAAAGAGGACTTTATTAAATGTCAATTTATATAAACTTGAGAAATGATGATTTCAGTTTAATTTCACCACTTAGGGACTTACAACAGCTTGTATCAATTTATTTATTTTCCAGGCCAATAAATGTCATCTCTGATTTTAACAAATTCCTTACAAATTACTTCTGGTCATGTTTCAAACTGTCTGCTGGATATTAAAACTACATCTTTGAAATTTAAATTTTGTGATGGAGAACCTTTCCTTTGAGGAGGGATCATATGAACTTAATAGAAACAACATGAATCTCTTCTAATTGAGATTGTTGTGATTATAACTATAATTTTATTTTCTACATTGAACTGACTCACTATCAGGTATGGAACCACACAAAAGAAAAGGCAGAAAGTGTCAGAGCTAGAGGGGATGGAGGACGCCAAGAAACCAAGACCCTCTTAATCAATAGGATCAAAACACATATGAACTAGTAGAAAGGGAAACAGCACATGCAGGGCCTGCAAAAGTCTGCATCATGTCCTTTGTGCAAATATTATAGTTTCTAGGTTACTGTTTCTAAAGGGTTCCAAAGTGTGTAAATGATATGTCTCTGTTTCTTATGTCTTCTATTAAACTCTTTTCCTTCTGTTTGTTTAATTTGTCCTATTCTGATGTGTTAGTTTTTGTCTATTCTTCTTATTTTTGTTTTCTTTTAATTATTCCTTAGAAACCTGTTTATTTTATAGTGAGAGACTGAAGAGAGTGAATCCAAATGGGAAGTGAGGTGCTGAAGAACTGGGAGGAGGAGGAGAGGGAGGCAAAACTGTAATCAGGATATATTATGACAAAAAGCTATTTTTTAATAAAAGTGTAAGAAAGGAAATGTTGCCTTTTATCCAATATGTAATGTTGACTTCTTTGTCAGAGCTAGATAGCTGTAGGTGTTTATGTTTGAATGGGTCTGCATTTTTATTTATCGATCAATGGCTCTGTTTTTTTATTTGTTTTTATTCCAGTTCCATACTGTTTTTCTTAAAATAGCTCTGTAAAATAACTTGAAATTAGCAAAGAATTAGAGTAAGATTTCCATGTTAGACTACTTTATAGAAAGTCAAAATACTATTGTTTAAGTAAATATAGTTAAGTAATATAGTTAAAAGATGAAGGTTCTATATAAGCACCTGCTTGACTTCTTCCTGCTCAAAGAGTTGAGTATCTATTGTCTTTAGAAATTGTTCCTTGCCATATGTTTGTGGACACCATTCTATAGTCTTAGCAATAGCACGGATTTTTGAAAATACTCATGAGACTCATTTGGCCAACAATTTCATTAGATATAACCCAGTCCTAGAACTAGAAGCTTCATTTGCTGAAAAGAGGTAGCCAGTTGGGGATGTGAATTTCTCATTATTTGGCAATTTCATTTAGATGCCCTTCATATGTGTATATATTTTAGGATATTTCAATTGCATTAGGTTTTCATATTACCCCTTAATGCCACTTAATTTTAGCTGTCTCCCCTTGTATTCTCTCCCTCAAACCTCACTTGATTCTCTAGCCTACTCCTCATCCATTAATAACTATCTATTCTATTTCCATTTCCTAGGGAAATCTATGTGTCATCCTTAGTCACTTACTCTATACCCTGTAATTCTATGTATTATAGTTGGTTATCCTAGATTTAACAGCTAATATCCACATCTAAATGAATACAAACAGTATTTGTCATTCTGGGTATGGGATATCCCACTCAGAATGAATATTCTAACTCTACCCATTTGCCTATGAATTTCATATTTTTTTGGGGGGGGTTTCGAGACAGAGTTTCTCTTTTTTTTAAACATAAACTTTTTTTTAAGATTTATTTTATTTATTATGTATATAGCATGTGTGACTGCAGGCCAGAAGAGGGCACCGGATCTCATTACAGATGGTTGTGAGCCACCATGTGGTTGCTGGGAATTGAACTCAGGACCTCTGGAAGAGCAGTCAGTGCTCTTAATCTCTGAGCCATCTCTCCAGCCCGAATTTCATATTTTTAATAGTTGAGTAATTGTCCATTGTGCAAATATATATTTTTTCATTGAGGAACACCTAGGTTGTCTCCAATTTCTTGCTACTATGAATAAAGCATCAGTGAGCAGGTTTGAACAAATGTCTCTGTGGCAGGATGAAACCTACACTGGTTTTCATAGTGCCTATGTGAGTTTGCATTCCCACGAGCATTGGATGAATTTTCCTTTTACTCCAATCCTCATCAGTATGAAACGTCACCTTTTTAAAATGATCTTAGCGATTCTGACAAGTATAATAAGAAATCTCAAAGTATTCTGATTTGCCTTTCCCTGATGGCTAAGGATGCTGAATATTTCTCTGTTTCTCAACCATTTAAGTTTCATCGTTTGACGATTTTCTGTTTAGATCTGTACCACATTTTTTCATTGGATTGTTTGTTTTCTTGATATCTCATTTCTTGAGTTCTTTATGTACTTCAGATGTGTAGTTAGCACTTTTTTCCCCATTCTGTAGGCTCTTGATTTGTTTGAATGATGATATCCTTTGCTGTGCAGAAGCTTTTCAGTTTCCTGTGGTTCCATTTACTTTTTTGGTGAACTCAGTGCCTGTGCTATTGATGTTTTGTTCAGAAAATCTTTTCCAGTGAAAGGGCAGCATTTCAGCATATGCTCCTTGTCTAACTCGATAGGTACATGAGGTAGAATGCAACCTGATCCTTCATCTCATCCCGCTCGAAATCTAGATCCAAATAGATTAAGAACCTTAACGTAAGACCTAAAAAAATTTTATAATAATAAATTGATACTTTGCTATCTACAGCAGTATGATGATTTTCAAAAGTTTCTTTACACATATTTATATTTATTTGATCAAGTGAAATTCAAGATTGTAGTACACAAATGTGATTACTTCTAAAAAGTATGCCATCCATGTAAACTGTATTTTAATGTTGCTTACAAGCAAACAAAATTAAAAGTCTTTTGTCTTTTTCTTGAAATAAACTCTTCTTTCTGATAGTACTGCAAGCCAGATGAAAATTGCTTTTGAGATTTACAATAAAGAATCTAGATAACTTCAAATTATTTTATTTCTCTTATGCAAGTGTCCATGTTTAATAGTATACACCTGTTTTCTGCATTTCTAACATTTCCACATTTCTGGACTCATAATTCGGCCTCACATAGTCAAAAATACCCTAATTGCTTCTATTAATTACCTTGAGAATTGTTGTCTAAAATGTAAGGAAGTTTATTTCCCCCTCTTGCCCAAAACAACATAACCGATGGGATTGTTTCCTGATCATTGTGGATAACTTCTTCAATTTTTACAATTAAAATAAAAGAGAAAACCTAGGGAGTATGGATGCTGAATTAAAAAAATCTTTCTGCTGCCTGCACAGAAAAAGGGAGAGAGAGAGAGAAAAAAGGCCCGGATTTGTCATACACCCTAGCCTATTGAACTTATATACATTGCTACTACATCAGTATATGAAGAATAAAAATAGTTAATAATTAAACTAAGCATGTTAAGACATCATTATGTGATGGATCAAATGGGTAATTCCCTGTTAAGTTATTTACATTGATTTAAGGTTTATTTAAATACACTTTCATTAATTTTGGAGTTTGACCTGAAACCTAAGCTGTCTGTGTCTAAGTTTTTGTTTATTTATCTTTGTTTTGCATGTGTTGTGTATAATATAGATTTACTGTGCTTGTTTCCAATGGGTGGCTTAATATCTGATGCATTCTTATGCCAAAGGATTATGAAATGAGCAGCCAGTTTATTTCCTGTTTATCTCCAAATTGCATTCTCCCTGATAAACTTGGTTTAGATCATAAGTTTTTGTTTCTAGGGAGGTAAAATTTATGGGAGACCACCATAGCAGTTATTACAACCTACAAGCTCTGAGTAGTGCTTCATACAGAATTTAATTCAAAAGGTGTATGAAATGTCCAGGAAGACATGAAATATCCCAAGTGCATTGAACTCAGCTTTAGCTCCTATCATGCTTTCATGAATATCACATATGGTAAACTTGGCTGTTATTATGTGTATCTAGATGTTAATACATGAGCTGTTTGGAAAAAAAAAACCTCTCACTTTTTTATGTCATTTGTCAAAGTGAACTAAATATTACTGTTATTTTGGGCAAGGTTAATTTTCCAAAGCAGAAAGCAACTGCATATTAAACACAGAGGATGATTTTATTACTTAGAATCTATCATAAAAGCTGGAAGTATTTGCATTTAAAAAATATGCCTCAATTTTAAATCAAGGAGAAATGTTCCTATCCACTGCCAGTCAGATAGCAGAAAATAGCTGTCTAAATCACCAGGAAATGTTGAAATAATGGTTGGTTTATGCAGATATCTTACTAAATCTCTGAATATGAATTTATACACTTCTAAACATAAAACTTCCTCTACATCGATGCTACCCCAAAGGAAACCAATTATATTATTTTCCATCCAGCCCCAGGGGCATTTTCAAATTTGTCAGTGAAACAATATGAGTTCGCAGATAGAACCATTTGTCTCTGACTTGCAAAGTAAAATAACAGCATGCATACTGAAAGCTCACTCTGATATAACAATGTAACTCTAATGGAACAGCTGACACATAGTAGACACTCTTCCCAGTATTTTATTATTTCCCTTAATTCTCTAAGTATGTAAGTTGATATGACTTTTATTGTTTTCCAAATATGAGACTGAGATGACAAAGGAATAGGAACATGGTCATGGTGGCATATTACCGAGTGGTACAATTGCCCTATGAACCAGGAGTCGACATTCAAAGGCAGGGGTTTTGAGCAATGTAATGTTCTAAATTTTATTATAGAAGATGAGAGTTCTGGAGTGAGTTATTGGGAAAATTACTGGGTCTTCTTAATACAGGATTATTGTTAATGTACTCAATGACACATACTTAAAACAAAAACATTGAAAACATTCTCTTTTGCTAAATTTTATAGTAAATTAAGATTAATGTAGTTTCTAGAACCTGGCTTGTCACACTTGTGGAAAATTAAAAAAATGCTTGAATTTACCCATAACAACTCCTTTTTTAAACTATAGCAGTAATTTATCTTTGATTTCAGTTTTTAAAAATGCTAAAAATTAAATGACATCTACAGCACAATTATTATTTTTTAAAAATCTGGATATTTATTCTTTCTTAGAGGTGACTTTTTCTATAGTAGTTTAGAGGTCAATATTAAGAGGAAAATATCTGGCCAACATAATCAGAGTTTTTCATAAGTGATAATAGAGAACTTGTCTAGAGAGTTCCAACGGCTTGCAATGAGAACTGGATATTGAAGATCAGGTTCTTTGGAATAATTTTCTTAGACTTTGTATTCTTTTGAACTTTGCTCTATGGTGACAATGATTTATAACAATAAATAAAGAGTGGATTAGTTATTCTTTAATCTTCTTTTTGGTCATTTTAAATGTTTTTATTTGAATATGGAATTGTGAGATTTCATTTATTGGTTTTCTTGCCAATATTTAAAACATACATATCATTTTTTAAACTCTTTTACATTTTTTAAAAATATTTTTTATTAAGAGATTTTCTGTTCATTTCACATAGCAACCACAGATTCCCCCATCCTCCCTCCTCCCATCTCCTGGCCTTCCCAACTCCTCCCCATTCCCACCTCTTCCAAGGCAAGACCACGGTTGGAAAGAGTACAGAGACAACTAGCCAAACTATTGGAGACATATGAACTGTGGACCAATAGCTGAGGAGCCCCCATGGTACTGGACTAGGCCATCTGGATAAACAAGACACTTGTTTGGCTTGAACTGTTTGGGGGGACCCCCAGGCAGTGGGACCGACACCTGTCCCTGGTGCATGAGCCGGCTTTTTGGAGCCTGGTACCTGTGGTGAGACACTCTGTGCAGCCTTGGTGCAGGGAGGAGCGGCTTGGACCTGCCTCAATGGAGTGTACTGGGCTCTGCTGACTCCCCATGGGAGACAAAATTTTTTTTTTTGTTCACTCCAAATGTATCAAAAGATGATAAATCATGTACTGAACTATTCATATGAATAGAATGTACTTTCTATTTGATATTTCAGATAACTAATTCACAAATTTGAATCTATTTCTTCTTGTTACTCATAATCAAGTAACTGCTTTTCTACTGTGAAAAGAACACTACAGAATTAACTTCAATATAAACTAAAATTTGTAAAAAATATGAATTGTGAAAACTGATTTTTTGCATGTTTAATTGTCACTATTTCTCTTTTTATCATTTGCAAGCAAGACAACTAATTTAATCATTAGGATGTTACAGCTAAATATTTAGAAATAACAATATCTGTAATGTACAAATACATATATAATCTTGGTTTAAGTGAAATCAGGAATTGGGAAGTGATACAATTGGCTCAGAGGCAATATTATGCAGTTCTAAACTGAACTTTTTTTTTTTTGAATTTTCTGCCGTATGCTAGGTAATTAAAGTCCTTAGTCAGTTCTCTTCCCTTTTTATCACAGGCTCTTTTTATTTCACAGGCCATTTCCCCAACTTCATGGTGTTTTTCATCTAGTGGTTTATAACAAATTCCCAAAATAAATTTGGATCCATTGTAACATCCAATTTCTTGCCAGAGTGAGTCTGACCTATCCTATTCTCACTTACTTGGCTCAGCTAGGCTATTTGCAACCTTTCTGTCACTAGTGTCAAAAATGTATATGCGATAGACTGCCCTGTAAATGGTATATTGAGAATAAAGTGGTAGAAACGAAATGAAATATCAAGTTCCGAAAACTCAGCATAAATGTTAATAAGTAAAACAGAAGTAGGAATACATAAAATTTCATATAAATCCAACTTGCTCTTCACTTTATTGCTCTCAACATTGAGCATTTTCCAATAATGTAGTTTAGAGGACATTAGATATCAAATACTGGATGATCAACATGAGCAGAAATCAGTAAAAAAAAATCTTTCACATGCTAAGCTACCCATCTACTATAGTATAGATTGTATTTTCATTAATTATATATATATATATATATAGTTATATATAGACATATATATATATATAGTCATTGCATTTTTGTAACATAAAACTGAATGCCTTTGGACCATAAAAACTTAGAAATAATAACTATTATTCTAAGTAATGCATCAAACAATATGTTCCTTATTTGAAAATGATTTGAGAGGGTATACATTAGGGACTCAATCAAAAGTGTGGTACACACTAATTATATAATATTTGCTTGCCATTTAAAAATCAGAATGTTTTATATTAATACCCTTTTATATTAATAAAAATGGAAAATGTAGTAGATTTTCTGTAGTAGATAAAATTTATTCTATGACTCTTGTGAAAGCTACTTAGTCAATGAATTCAGATTCCATTTTAACACATTACAAAGGTGTTATAAGCATGAAGTTCCATACATTATCATCAAAGCACATGTTCAGAAAGCACACAGACACAACTATGATATTTAGTGTCAGAATGTTCATTACACATACACACATCTAAATGTACAAACTCAAAAACTTGCAAATCTGAACATTATGCTATGTGAACATATTTCCAAAGTAATGTGCTCAGGATGTGAACTGATAAATTTGACAAGCTAAATTGTTACATGCTTAAATCATTGCTCAGTGAGTGACAACTATTTCACATATTAAACATGATCCATCCTTCATGATTGCTTAAGGTAAGGTTTCTAGTGGAGTTCTATTTACTTTTCTTCTAAAACTTTTGTACTGCTCTCTTCATATTAGTCTACACACGTACTGACACATGTTTTCCCCCCACAAATACTTTCACACCCCAAAATATGTACACATATCTGGAGTTATGACCAATGTTTTGCTAAGCATACTTTGGACTTTGGAGTAGCTGTCACAATATTAGAATTTGGGTTTAAACAAGAAAGGGAAATTTCCAATAAATATGAACTACAATATTCCTTGATATTTTAATAAAAAATGGAATATTGGGACTTGACTTCTAGAAGAAGGTCTCTAGTCAGTTAAATACAGCCTGACCAACAGAATAAGCATAACATTTTTTTGGTGATTTAGGAGAGAAAAGGTCAAACTCAATGTCAAATGATGGACTGCAAATGAGACATATGAAGTACATGACTGTTTTACAGATCTCTCTAGGTGAAATCACTTCATTTTTGCATTTATTCCTTAGACGTCCATTCCTTATAAACTGTCTACAGTTTCCTGTATCAGCTGTTGCCTAACACAGACCACTGTCCAGTAGCACAGATTATGTTGTATTTCATCTTCATCTATGTTATTATAACTGGAGCAGTCTCAGTAAACCAGAAGCTTTACCACGGCCACTCTATCATCTGTGAACGTCACTTATCTTCTGGATTGTAATCATGATACCTGCATAATTAATTACACATAGGACTAGAATTAGAAGAGTTAGATTAAAATCTTCCATAGTGAGGTAGAAACATGTACTTGTGCAGGAAATATTTTAAATGGGGTGTGTGGCATTTAGATCAAGTTTGAGACTCTCAGGATGACACATTTTCATATAACCCCTGGGACTAGATAATATAGACAACCCAGTATCATACATGTTCTTCCTATGAAATCACTTCACATTCCAAAGAAAATGCAATTGTCCAGAATTCATTTCCAGTATATTATGGGGAAAATATATCCTAAAACTAAACATTGTTTTGAAAACTAATAAAATAATCGGTGGTCATTATAAGTGGTGTAAAATTATCTGATTTCTCCTAACTTAGAAAATTACTATGAAAAGCCATGGTTATATAGACAGTAACTGTGGGAGCCCGTTCTTGGGTTCCTCGTGGTTTTACCCAGCAGGTCCACATAGAGGATGATTAGACCACGGGCCTGAGTGCAGGTGTCTGAGATGGTCTGCACTTGGCTGTGCTGGGGGAGGAGGTCTTTTGCTCCACCCCTTGGTGTCTCTATAAAAACCCTGGGGCAGAGGCAGTCGGGGCCCGTTGGAATAGGTTCCAGGCCCTCTCGAGGCTATCCTTTATTTTCTATCTGTTTATCTCCGCGATATTCTCCGCAATAAATCCTTCTATCTAATATTTCCTGCTGCTCGCACTCAAGAAAACTCTGGGGAACTGTGGGGGTGGTTGAGTAAACGCCTCACAAGTAACATAACCTAAAGTTGTCCCACCATAATACAGGACAGAAATAGCGTAAAGATAAAACTGTTATCCTTCCATTCACAGTCCCTCCTTTCCCTTTAACCTACCACCACTTGAAAGAACCATGGTCTATTTATATTTCTTTTCTGTATGAATTCCCTGTCTAGGTTTTTAACTTTAGATGGAGGAACCATATGTACATGTATCTATGACTACATGTTGCATTTAAGTGTATGTAATATTTAATTTTTCAGTAAGAAATTAAAACTACCCTGTCTTTAATTGGGTACATACTGCTCTCTCCCATCCTCCATCCAGAAAAAGTCCCTGTAATTTGTGCTCACAGCATCCTATAGGCTTTCATTTTGCAAGAACAATGCTATTTCCTTCATTCTTGGTTTGAAGACTTGCCTACTCCATTTGTGAATTTATAAAAGGAATGTTTTAATACTATACTTGAATCATTCATTTGTCTTTTAAGGCTGTTTAATGAAGTTTATAATAAACACTTTAAAATAAAGCATGCTTCAAAATAAAAATAGATCACATTAAGGAAACAGAATCCTAGATAGGAAAATTAAAACATTTCACCAGCGCTTTGGTATTCACTTCCTGTCTCTGTTGCCTTCCAGAGTCTTGTGTATGGGTTCTACAGTTTGCTGTCCACATAATGTATGTTCTTTTGTTTCACTTCTTTCATGCAATATAATGCTTGTGATAAATATATATCAAGTATATTCCAGTCTAACTTTTTGTTGCTGGGGAGTAGACTACTTTATGGAAATGCTACAATGTGTTTTGTGTTCTAATATTTTAAGAGCATCACAGTTTAAAATTTCAGGTCAATTAAAATACAGGTATTCTACTTCAATTATTCAATGAGAAGACATCACTAAGTTATACTATTTTCTGTCTGTGGTTGATTATTCTCTATTTCTATGTTTAGAAATACAATAGATGTATTTATTCTTCAGAACAATAAGTGCAATTATATGCTAACTTCTTCTTTTACAAAGAGGGATTCCATTTACCAGAGGTTAAACTAGTAGAGAAAGAGATAGTAAAGCCAAAGCCAAGTTTTTGTTTTCTAATTCTGTGGGTGGTATACAATCTTATAACAATATGAATCATGAGGTTGGATGGTTTGACTTTATTGGCTAGTTCAATAGTCGACTATCATTTGATATATAAACCTGAAACTTTGCTCCCCTTAGTTTAATAAGCTTCTCTGGAAGAATGGAATAGTTTGAATCTCAAGATTTAAGCACATGGTAAACTGACTTAGAACATACTTCATTTTAGTTTGTAAGATACTCCACAAGCTTCTTGTCCTTGACTTTAATTAATGCAGCACCTGAGCAAATAAATATTTACTTAATAGCAGTATTAATATTGCAGTAGTAAAATGCACTCCTCCAAGCTACAATATAAATCTGGCAGAGTAAATTTATTGAATGGTTTTCATGTTTGTGAAGTAGATGAAATTGCATTGTATATCTTGTAACTTTGAGTTCCTCTTACCATTTACTTTCCTTTAGCTATACATGCAGCTTCATGCCTAGGCATAATTATCTCTTTGTTCTTGAAGTTCCTTAAAATTTCTTTAGTTATTCTTCTGGAAATTGATGAAATATTCTTTTGTTGAGGTCATCTCTAAGTAACAGAAAAAGGAGTATTTCTTTACATCTGAATGAATTATTTTCAGATGTTGCATTCTTGTACTACTTCCCATGTAAAGATGATTTTTATTATACCATTTTAACAACCATGTGCCCACATTGTGAAGCTTTATGCAAAGGAGAAAGACTAGATATTAGAGGGAAGTCCTGTGGAAAAATTTAACTGTGAAGCATAATTGGTACATCACATTCATGACCTTGGTCATTTTGCAGTTTATACTGACTCACTAAGTATTAAATTACAAATTTGAGAAGTTGTTTATCAATTCTAGAAAAAAAATAACAAAAAATCAAACTATGATAACAATGATGCAATGTGAGCACTCTCATATTCTATAACTTGAAATGTTCTTTTAAAGCTACTATAAAACAGAATTATTTCCATGTTCCCAGAAAATAGGTTGAAATGTGATATTCATAAATTCAACTTGTTAAGTATTTGAAAATAGCTTGTACAGATTTTGAAACTATATACTCTCTCTCCTTTACATATTTTACAATGTAGTAGATAACAGCCACTTGAGAAAAATAAATCCATTGAAAATGAAAAGTATGTGAAATTATTGAAATCGTTTTTAATTTAAAGATCATTCTCTAATTTTTCTAATGTTCTTTAATGCTTTCAAATTTATCAGTACAAGATGAAACAATGCAAAAAGATAGCCAAAAATAATAGAATTAGGAAATGGCATATGTGACCAAAACAGAGTACAAAATGAAAGAGGTCTGAATTTGTGAGATATTTACTTGCTATATATTACACTAAATTATATGTGAAAATATTCATACTCATCATTTATTAAAACACAAAACATCTCAGTCACATGGGTGGGTAATATCACTGACCATTCTTTTCTTGTAATTAACCAGAATATTTTACTTTCTAAAAGTTTTATGAATTTCTGAATATTTTATTATAATAAATTTGCAACAGAAAATTATGACAGAGCATTGAGACTCCAATGATGAGTTTACAGAATCCCACATTTTTTATGGGTTTCATTGAAGTTATTTGTTTGTTGTTTTTATTTATATAGTGCTTTCATTTTGTAGTATCTAGGAAATATCTTCACTTTATATAATCTATATAGTATTTATAGGGATAGACAGAATCTAATTACAAGGGTTCAGTTCTAGACCAGTGTGGGACATACATATCAACAATAATGCAAAATGTAGTCAAATAATTCATTTGTGTTTCTTACTAGGCATAACATTTGCATTATTTCATGATGCTGTGTTTAAATATTGGAAATATTATATATACTGAAAAGAGTAATAATGATGTAAAACCAATGGGGTGAAGAGATGTACTGAAGAAGTGCATTAGAGATAAAAGATATGATGTCTTAAAGTGAATAAAATAGCAGAATAGTCATCCAACATTTCTTGTAGATAGCATGATCAATTATTAAAGACTTTCAACTACTAAAAGATGACAGAATGAATTAAATAATAACAAGATAGAATAAAACTAAACATGGTAAATTTTTCTCTGGGGTTATCAAGAGGGGAGTTGCATATAAAATGTATTGAGAACAGGCTTCAAAGAACTCACATGAGTATTTTTTTTAAATGAATGCATGTCCTTTAAAACAAATGATAATGACAGAATCCAGGCTCTTGATAAGCCTACACTAGGATAAATACCACACAGAGTATTCTGAAGAGTTGAGACTACAGAGGCTCAGAATTTAACAAAGCACAGATCATTAACTGGTGTCAACTTTTGCAAAGGATTTTATATCATACTTGTATAGAAAAGCATCAAAGAAAATGTATGAAATTATAAAAAAAAACAACAAAAATGTCATAATCTTTCTCACATGGAAGTGAATCCCCCTTATAATATTTCTAAAAATATATTCCACATTGGCTACTTTATTTTAATAGAGTCTTACTATCTTTTTATATCAACACAAATAAAATAATAAAAATGGAGTTAAGTATACAGCAGAAATTAATGGTGGCATGTTTACAGAACAAGAAATCTAGGAACATTCATTGGGAAATATCTAGGGGACACTAGGTAGAAGACTTGGTATTCAAGAGGCTAGTTTAAAAGGGAAATATCAGCTCTCGTATTTCATTCAAGCCATCCTGTGAATGAAAGAACTAACTTTGTTTTTTTCTTTGCCTTTTGAAATATTGTTTATTTGATACAAATAATCATAAGAAACAGTAACTATTTCAAAGAAGTATTTGGAAATGAATTTTCTTTTCTTTTTCTTTTGTCTTCTTTTCTTTTCTTTTTTTTTCTTTTGGGCTGGGCTCTGCTGACTCCCCATGGGAAACCTCGATTTGGGGGATGTGGGGATGTGGGGTGGCTTGGGAAAGAGGGCTGGGGAGTGGGAGGAGGGAGGAGGAGGTTCTGTGGATAGCATGAGGAGTGAGTAGAAAATTTCTTAATAAAGAAAAAGAAAAGAAAAGAAAAGAAAAGAAAAGAAAAGAAAAGAAAAGAAAAGAAAAGAAAAGAAAAGAAAGAACTAACTTTGAATGTACAGAAAGATTCAAGTATGGTGATATATTATTTGTGCTGAAATGTGATTTTATTTGTATGTTAATAAATAAAGTTGCCTGGGGGTCAGAGCTAATAGCAAGCCATTTAGCAAAAGTCTGGCAGTGGTAGCACACACGCTTAATCTGATCACATGGCAGGCACAGTCTGTGTGTTCAGGGACATAGCCAGCTTGGTGACACATACCTTTAATCCAAGTACCAACCATAGAGATCTGGAGGTCTGTATAGACAGGCAGTGATGAAAAAGTCATGTGGTTGGGTTTAGAACCAATGAGAAGGCAGAACAGAAAGTCAATAAAAAATACAGACACACAGGAAGTAGGTCTCTTTCTCAGGGGAAGGACAGCAGCGGCTGGTAAGCTAAAGGCTATTTGCTAGTGCTCTGAGCTCTTGGGCTTTTAACTCTTTATTTGGCTCTGTGTTTCTTATTTATTAAGACTGTTTAGAATTATATCTACACCCTACCCATTGCTGTCATCTCAGAAAGGTGTACTTCAGACACCTTGACACATACAGAATGCTGGTGCTGCAGAGAACTATTTGAAGGTTGGCCTCTGCCTGTGGAGGTTTCAACACCAAGGGTATGCTTACCTGCTATGAATTCTCCTGTGCTCAGAATGGAGTCCATTGTCTGTGAGCATCTCCAGACAAAAGCTTAGATTTGGATGATTACCATCAGGGAGAACCATAGAGCATCTGCTCAAAAACAGAAATAGTTCAGAATAATAATAATAATATATGTCCTAAACATAGTCTAGAGCCACGTAAGAAATATACTTTAGTGCAAGTGAATGAAAGAATTAAAAATCCAAAACTTTATGGGACACAGCAAGTGTAGGAGATATAGATGGTCATCATGATCTGGAGAAAGGGTATAGGGTAGTGTCAGGTCGACAAATAACATTATGAATGAAATATATCATCATCTAGCAACGATGATATGATATCTCTTTCCATCAGCCAGACATGGATGCTGCAGTATGTTGTTGTACAAGGGAAAAGAGTAAGGAAAGTCTCCACCTATCAGGAAAATAATGAGGATGTCAATAATGTTAGTAGCCAGATTGATAGGGATATAAATTGTGCAGACAGAATCCTGTGTTAACACAAATACCAGGTGTCAAGGGACTATAACTGTAAAACTACCAGTGGGAGGCAATATGATGAATTCAAAAGATGATAATTCCTCTCTCTCTACATCCTTTGTCTGTGGCTCCATTATCTGTTTTTGGAACTTTTCCATTCTACTGGGTTGCCTTGTCCAGCCTTAGCAGTACAGAAGGTGCCAAGTCTTACTGCAACTTGATAGGCCATGGCTGGCTGATATCTATGGGAGGCCTGCCTTTTTCTGAAGTGAAAGGAGGAGACAGAAACATGGATGGCCTGGGAGAAGAGGAGAGGTTGGGGGAGGGAATGAGAGGAAAGGAGGGAGGGACAGTTGTGACTGGGATTAAAATAAATAATAAATTAATAAAAAATAGATGGTCACACTGGTCTCTGCTTTGGCTCTGTTATTACAACACAAAGAACACAAGAGAAAATTGTCTATCTTGAGGAAGAGTTCCTCCATGAATGTGAATGCCACCTAGAGGTAGCTCCTTTGTAAGAGGCACAAGGGTGACCTTGAGACAAAAGGGAAACTCCTAAAAAGGCAGGAAATATCTGCATAATTCATGCTGTGACACCAAAACATTTAATGGATTATTTTTTTTCTCTATAGGAAAAATATGTTTTCTAACCAAATAAGGGAGCAAGGTTACAGAGAATTTGATTTGTCTTAAAATAGGAATACAAGTAGAGTGATCAACTTGTGTTCTGTTCTTCAAATAAATTATAAGCCCCTCAGAATGGAAACACATGAAAACAGTTTCTTTGTCAGTACAGCAGCAATTAGGTTTTGCCAAAGAATCCTGTGGTACAATGAATGCCACATCATTGGGTAAATTGAAATTGCAAATTGTTCCAAAGCCCTTTCATTTCCAGACTTATTTTAGACTGAAGATGAACTGAACTTACTTAGGCAATGATTATTCATAAACATCCATTGTAGTCCTTCATTGCAACATAAGAATTTCTGTTCACTATGAAAGCTGAAGGTCCGTCTCAGCAGAGATAGTGACCTTCTTAATCCAAAATACAATCAGAGATTACAGTACATTCCCTCCCACAGGGCTTTGCTTGAGTAGGGGCCATTTTCTTGGTAGGTAGCTCTGTGTGACTAATACTTATCTTTAGAAATGTCATTGAGGCAAAGAAATTCTGTATTTCAGAGGAAAACAATAACTCTCTCTGAGATACAATGCAAAATATTCATAGACACTTTTTTTTTCTTTATAGACTTTCACAGAGTATTATCAGAAGCAGTGTTGATTATTATATCAGCAAGAGAGTCTTATGGTCAGAAAATTTTCAAATATGTGGCTGTTGGTTGTTTGATTTTATCCTTTGGCTCTTTTTGGGCCTGTACCTAATTGCCAAATAAATACACACAGAAACTTTTTCATAGTTATAAATGAACAGCCTTAGCTTGGCTTATTTCTAGCCAGATTTTCTTTTCTTTCTTCTTTTTTCTTTTCTTTTCTTTCTTTCTTTTTTTGGAACATTTTAAAATTTTATATTTATTTAAAATTTTGTTTTCATTTTACATACCATTCCCAGTTCTCCCTCCCTCCCTTGTGCATCCCCCCACCTCCCCTTATCCCAACTCCCATTTACTCTTCAGAGGGGGTGATGCCTCCCTTGAGTAGTCAACAAAGTGTGCCTTACCAAGTTGAGGCAGGGCCTAGCCCCTACCCCTTCATCCAGGCTGAATAAGGTGTCCCAGATGGGTTCCAAAAACCCAGTTCATATACCTGGTATAAGTCCTGGACCCACTGCCAGGGACTCCACAAACTGATCAAGCCACACAAATGTCATCCACATTCAGAGGGCCTAGTTTGGTCCATGCAGGTTCCCCATCTATCAGTCCAGAGTTCATAAGCTTCGACTAGCTTGAGTCAGCTCTCTCTGTGGTTTTCCCCATCATGATTAGTCAGCTTTTTTTTTTTAACTTAAATTATCTTGTCTACCTTTTGATTCTGGGCTTTCATATTTATCTTATATACCTTTCTTTACTTCTTACTCTGTGACTGGCTGTGTAGGTGGGTGGCTTGTCCCCGATGTCCTCCTCTCCTTCTCCTTCTTTCACTCCTCCATCCTCTCTTCTCAGTTTTCTCCTCCTATTTATTCTCTCTGCCTGCTAGCCACACCTGTCCTTTCTCCTGCCTGGCTATTGGCTGTTCAGCTATTTATTAAAAACAACCAGATGCTTTAGATAGGCAAAGTAACACAGCTTCACAGAGTTAAACAAATGCAACATAAAAGAATGCAACATATCTTGGCATCATTGAAACAAATGGTCCACAGCATAAACAAATGTAACACATCTTAAAATGATATTCTACAACAATATTTAGTAATTTAAAGCAAATTTTGCAGTGTATCAATTATTGTATTTTCTTTATGCCGCAATATTGTGAATTTCAAATAGAAAAGGGCATCGGATCCTGTGGACCTGGAATTATAGATTGTTGTCTGTTACAATTTGAGTGGTATAGAAGTTGAACCCAGGTCCTCTGCAAGAGCAAGAATTGCTCTAACCTGCTATGCCATCTCTTTAGTCCCTATATTAACTCTAAATAGTTCAATTTCTTTTATTGTTATCTTATTTTTATTCACAGAACTATTATCTCTGTTCTCTAATTTCACTGAGCAATTTTGAGATAACTTTTTCCCAAAATTGGGACAAAATGAAGGACAATTTCCCCTGTGTTTATCAAAATCAATGCAAGATATTAGAAGTTCAAGAACCTAACTTTCATCATGTACCTATTAGCAGCATTTTCTCTAAACATGAAAATCAAGCAGACATTGACATACCATTTGGGTGAATAAAAATTACCTATTTTGCCCTAGATGAGAATCACTTCATTAAAGTTTTCCTGTCAGAGAGAAAAAATAAGTTATTTTAGCAGCCCTTTACATATTATCATTTATACTCTTTCAAACTGATCTTTCAATAATTAATGTATAATTCATTTCAGACTACATGGAAAAATGCACTCGTGTGCTCCCAAATATCATGGATATTAATGTATGATGAAGATATTGTTTAAATAACTCAGTATGCATTTACTTCTAGTGTTAAGAAGTCATTATCAGATTAAACTATGAGCAAAAATCCAAAAAAATGAATTAATGTGAAAATGTGTTGTCAGCATATAATGGAAAATAAAAATATTTTTCATCAAAGACTGTAGTAGTTAAATAGATTTTTTTAAAAACAACAGGTGGAAAATTTTATGAGGATGTAAAGGAATGAAAAATAAGAAAAATAAATAGATCACACATCAAAAAGGACTTAGTTGTGGAAAATGGGCAAGTATTAATGGGAGAAGTTGAAAGGGATAGAAGGTAAATACAATAGGAGAGTCAGGGAAGGCCTAATCAGAATTATTGCACACATGAATGAAATTGTCAAATAAAAATGAACATAAAATTTCAAGCATATTTTAAAAATCAAGTTCTAAATCTTGTCTTTAAATTGTCTTTGAATGCCTCAGTCTTAGTTCATTGTGTGGCAAATACTTATTGCTATAAGGCACATAGATAAAAGAACTTTGGAGTCCTTCGGTTTAAAAAATGTAATGATTTCTCTCTTCCCCTTTTCCTGTTAGAGCTCCTCCTTTTTAAATTTTCTAGTTGATTAACTTGGACACTGCTCTCCTCTCTATGATGCTCTCCCATCTCCACCTGGGAAATGGTCCCCTTTTACTTTCCTAGTTTCTTCACTTACTCTAACATATGTACTTATATTTGATGACTTGGAGCTAAGAATCTTAGATGAGGGATAGCATGCAAATTTGCCTACCTGGGTTACCTCACTCACTATGATCTTTTTTTAAATATACTTCTATCCACTTGCCTGTAAATTTCATAATATCATTTGTCTTTACAGCTAAATAGCATTCCATAGAACACATTTACCATAGTTTTTTTTCCATTCATCAGTTGAAGGATATTTAAGCTATTTTTATTTTCTAGTTATTATGAATAAAATAATAACAAACATAGTTGAACAAGTATCTGTAGAGAATGATATCCAGTCATTTGGGCATATGTCATGGAGTGGTACAGGAGAGCTGTATGGTAGATTTGTATTTTAGCTTTTTGAAAATCTTCCATACTGATATCTAGAGTGACTGGATCAGTATGATATCCCACCTAAGGATGTAAGAGTGGAACTTATACCTTGACAGTAAACATAAACTATCTAATGAACTTAAGACCTGTTCAAAAAGAGGAGAATCATGCCAGGTACTGTAAATCTAGCCAAATACCAGGGCTAGTGAATCATGAATATTAGGTAGAAACTACAACTATCTTGTTATTAAACCCATATAATTCCAAATTGCATCCTTATATTTTTCCTTAGATCTACAGGTAAGCTAAGGTCTCACCACCTAATCAAGGAAACTTCACTCTGCAACAGACAGAAACCATTATAGAAAATCACAACAAATTAAAGTACACAGTCCAATACCAAATATATATATATATATATATATATATATATCACACTGAAGCCTCTGGGATTATTGAAGATGATTACATGGAAAGAGTATAAAAGCCAGAATATTAGGGAACTTTCTGTGAGAATGGGTTCCTAGGAATGTGGGAAGTCACACCCATAACCGCTGGCAATGGTCGAGAGACAGTCCGAACTGACCTACTCTGGTGATGGGATGGCCAAACACCCTAATTGTCGTGCTAGAAACCTCATCCAACTACTGAGGGATCTGGATGCAGAGATCCATGACTAGGCCCCAGGTGGATCTCTGGGAGTCCAATTAGCGAGAATGAGGAGGGTTTATATGAGCAAGAATTGTTGAGACCAAGGTCGGATAAAGCACAGAGACAAATAGCCAAACAAACGGAAACACATGAAATATGAACCAATGGCTGAGGGGTCACCAACTGGATCAGGCCCTCTGAGTGGGTGAGACAGTTGATTGGCCTGATCTGTTTGGGAGGCATCCAGGCAGTGGCACTGGGTCCTGTGCTCATTGCATGAGTCGGCTGTTTGAAACCTGGGGCCTATGCAGGGTCGCTTGGCTCGGCCTGGGAGGAGGGGACTGGACCTACCTGGACTGAGTCCACCAGGTTGATCTCAGTCTGTGGGGAAGGCTTTGCCCTGGAGGAGATTGGAATGGGGGGCGGGCTGGGGGGATGGTGAGGGTGGTGGGAGGGGGGAGAACAAGGGAATCTGTGGCTGATATGTAGAACTGAATTGTATTGCAAAATAAAAATTTAAAAAAAAAGATGGAAAAAAAAAGTCTTACCAATATGACTATCTAAACATGAGCTGAACAAGGATAATACTGATAAACATTACAAAGTGGATAGCAGAAAACTCAGAAGGCCTCAACCTCGCACAAAGAACTATACACTACTGAAAAAATTCTGAGAGTGAAAAAATAGTCTTCCCCAGGTGGGAGCATACCATTAGTTAACTTAAAACAAATGGTTAACCCTGAAACTTATAAAACAGAAAAGTACAGATGAGCAAGTTGTACACATGTATTTTGCAGTTTGTAGGTATGTAACTGTGCTTGCTTGTCTGCATACATATTTATAATAATTATTAATGAAAAAATGCTCATGAATTTGAAAGATAGCAAGGAAATATATATGGTAATTAATGTAGGGAGAAATGGTGGTATGATCTAATAAACTTGTAATAGCAAACAAATAAATGAAAAAATATACCACAAGTTAAACTTTTTAAAAAGAGGGTACTCTCCTGGAAAAACTGGGTAGCTATATGTAGAAAAAATTAAATCCTCATCTCTCACCCTGCACAACACTTATCTCCAAATGGATCAAGAACCTCAAAGAAAATCTGATTGCCTGAATGTCTTAGAGAGGAAGTAGGGAACATGGTTCAGCATATAATCATGGTAAACAAGATCCCAATAGCTTGCCTACCAGTATCTGCCACTTTCAAAAAAAAATTTCACGAAACAAAAAAGATTCTGTACAGAAAAGGACACTATCATTTAAAAATGATGCAGCCTGCAGATTGTGGAAAACCTTTAATAGCTAGATATCTGACAGAGAACTGATTAGAATATACAAATCACTAAAGTCTAAACAGGATAAATAGTAACTTAACTAAAACTGTAGCATGGAACTAAACAAGTTTTCAAATGATGAAATACAGATGGCTGAGGGAAAAAAAACTAAAAACGAGGAAAATGCAAGTAAAATTACTTTGAATTTTTATTTACCTCAATGCAAATGGATAAGATTTTAAAATGACAACAAATATTGATGTGGATGTTTGTAAAGGGAAAGATTTCTTGGAAGCAGAAATTCTTAAGTATGAAAAAGATCTATCATAGGAGTCACCTACACCACGATTAAGCATTTTGCAAAGGACTCTATACCCTACTACAGAGACATTTGCCTGCTCATATTTGTCGCTGCTCAAGTCACAACAGCCAGAAAATTAAATAGGCATCACTTACATCAACTGGTGAGTGAATAATGAAATATTAATTGGTTGTAAAGAGAAGTGAATTCTGTAGTAAATAAATGGTGCCCATAATCCTTTATAGTTCTGTAATCTAGACAGAGAAAGATTAAAGCCATATTCTTCTGTGTTATATGTGACTGCTAGCTTTGAATCATAACTGTGTCTAAACTGGAATGACCACAGAATTCACTAACCTAGAAAAGGGGCACAGGGGTTGCTTATAAGATAGTGAGGGAAAGAAAGTGTGTGGAATGAAGGAAGGTGAATAATCAAACAGAAGTGTACAGTATAATGAGAGACAAAAAATGAAGACAGAGGAAGAAGAATGGAGATGGATAACCAAAACTAAACACCTTTGAAAATGCCAAAGGGACACACAACTGTAGAAGCTCTTAAAATACATATCTATCTATCTATCTATCTATCTATCTATCTATCTATCTATCTATATATGTAAACATATATAAAAATTTTTGAGCAGAGTTATCATGTTAAGGTTGTACAGTGCCTACTGAGACACAATAAGCTGTCAGCAACAAATCCCACTACCAGATGCGAGTTATATCTTTTTTAGTTATTGGTCACTGGAGTCCTATATATTCCACCAAACATTGCAGGGCATTGTTTTCACTTTTGGTTAATCTCCAGTAATTTATGATAGGACCATATTACTGAAAACACCACAGATTTCAGTCATAGGAAATGGGGAAAGCATGCTGATACTGACCTGGAAACCCCGTTCCAACTCCTAGCTGTTTCTATGCTGAGAGACTCTATGTATGCTTCTGGTGGAAAAACATAACCAAAATGTGATCAGCTGGGAACACTGTGAGCTACAATATAATTACTCTAATGATATGAGTATATTTGTCAAATAGTATCATGAATGTTATAAGAGTAGCCAATAACTTCGTGATTAGATTTAAATCCTGCTGCACAAGAAGAGCTATTATTATCTGGTCCAAATCCTGGTGTTTGGCTAGGTCATAAGCCCAAGAGGAGGGGGGGATAATATTACTTTACTGAATTGTTATACTGATAAAACTGCATCCTGAAGTCCGTATCTTTATGCTCATATATTAGTAAACCCATCACCCCTCATCAGAGAAACTTCTGTTTCCAGTAAATGAAAATTATTGTAGATACCCATAATTTGTCAATGGGTAGAAAATAAAAGTCTGTGGTGTGCTCAGATCCAAATGATACATCTATATCCTCCAAGATTCAAGTATGGAAAATATGACAGGAAGAGTATATGAGTTAGAGGTAGTAGACATCTGCAGAGAACTAGTAATTGACAGAAATGATAGGGCTATTGTACACGAACTCATTGCATCTATGACTGTACACATAAAACCTCAACAATAGTAAGCTGGACGAAGTCACAGCAAGGGTAGTGCTGGGCCTCCAAAACTTCCCATCCAACTGATAATATGTTGGCAAGTGATGGTGTTTGGAAGAAATAGAGTAAGTTTCCTTCATGAATAGGACCTCTGAAAGACTACCCATAGTAGATTATTCCACAATGATGCACACACATACTAACCTGAAGCTGTAAATGGACTCAGTGATTCTAACAACATGACATTGTGTGGGGTCATGGTGGGCCAGAGAGCAGGAATTGGAAGGGAAGGATTAGATACAAACATAGGATATGCATGTATGAAATTCTCATCAGTAAAATAACTAAAAATAAAACTTTTTGATACCAATTGAATGGAACTTAATACAACCTGCTGAGTTTCTATAATTTTCTGGGAAAAAAACTGAGAAGAAAGTCAAATTTGTCCTATAAAGAACAAATGGTATGAGAGCTATATAACTTATAAATAAACTAAGAATTTTAATTCTTGTTGCAAATTTTGGCACTAATATGTTCTATACTGGTAAATTCATGAGACACAATACTGGTGGAATAATAGTATGAATATTCATGTGCAGGTATAGAAACATTAGTCTGGGAGAATCCATGATCAATGCTGACTTTTGCACATTCTGTTTATAATGTTGGTCTTCTTTGCATGTGTACTAATTGTTTTTTGTAGAAGTAATCTATGAAGTACAAACATATTTGGTGTTGTTTAACTGATCCATAGCAATTTCCCACTAGTATTCATATCTCCTTGTAAAAAATCTTGTCTCTCTTTATTCTCTGAAATTTTAAAGAATTGTATTTTCTAAAATATATGAAATTGGACATGACAAGTTTAGACAGAGAGAAGCATTAACTTTCAATGTCCTTGCATTAGGCTCTTTTTTCAGACTCTTAAAGTTATTTTCATATTATTTTGATACTTAATTTTTTATAGCATGTGAAAATGTATTTGTCTGCCAGAGCCTGGAGAGAATTACAGAGAAGGCTGACAGATGATGGTGCCATCACTCTAAATGTCATTAGCTTGGCAGTTTTCTCTAGAGCAAATGGGAGTACATCTATAAACAGGAGGAGCTTGGATGGCAATATAAATATTTTCATAGTGATTTAATGCTATCTGGTCATTTTAACAAAGTGTTCAGTACATACTTTACATTTAAAATATACATTAACATCAAAGTTAATGGTAGTTTTTAACTTTCCTATGGTTCATCATAATAATGCTAACAATAAATTATTTAAGTGACTCTATAACGTATTAGCATGAAATAAAGTATTTTACTCAAAGCTTTTGGTGAATAAAATATTTTAAATTGTAGATGATAGAGAGATTCCACTTTCTAGTCTAACATTTCACTGCTTTGAAACTTATAGCGTTTATAAATATCATGGCAAGCAAGGATCTGAACTTTTCTAATTAATTTGAAGTTTGAATATATTTTCCTTTTCTTCATTACTACAGGATACAGCTACTTTGACTATACCTGAAATTTGTTGAAAAGACCTCACATAGATATATGTCTTGGCATGTATTTGGTTTTTTTTCTCCTTTTTCTAACAGATTTTCTTTCTCATCTACATTAACTGATGAACTCATTCTCATTTGTTTCTCTTGGTTCATATTTTACTTTATGGATAGAAGTAACAGGCTCCAATTTCTAACACTAGTGAGTAATTAACTATATGAGCTATTTGTCCTATAGTTGAGAATAATAACTGACATGATCAACTTGAAGAAAAAGGTCTTTTAGGTTCCCAGTTCCAGGAAACGTACAATATAGTGAGGAAATCAGGCAAGCAAGAATTCAATGATGCTTGCCATTTTTGTCTATAGCTGGGAAGATCAGAGACATGAAATATAGCACTCAGCTTACTTTCTTCTTTTCATTCATTTCAGAACACTATCTCATTGGATGGTTCTGCATGTAGTTAGTGTGGATCTCCCCCAAACATTTAACCTAATGCAAATAGCTCCTTGAAGCTGATCAAAGGCTAACATAATCTAAAGAAAAAAAAATCCCTCACAGAGTTGTTTAAAGGGTTAATTTCTAGGTGGTTATAGAAGTTTACAGTAAAGAGTAACCATTACAGTAGTTGTGTATCAGCACATATTCTGGTCAATAAAGTTCCCATAGCACATTACATGTGTCACCATTAGAGTGGCCATGCGCAAAGGCTAATTTATCATTAATGTAAATGTCTTTGTTAGGGTTGCTACTTCTGTGACAAAATGCCACATCCAAAAGTAAGTTGGGGAAGAAAGTGTGTATTTTACTCACATTTCCATATTCATTATCATTATCAAAAGCAGTGAGGGAAGGAACTCACACAGGACAGGAAACTGGAAGCAGGAGCTGATGCAGAGACAACAGAGGAGTTGTGCTTACTGGCTTTCTCCTCATGGCTTATTCAACCTACATTCTAATAGACCACAGGACCACCAGCCCAGGGATCCACCCACCATGTTCTGGGCTTTTCCCCACCATTCACTAACTAAGAAGGTGCCTTACAGGCTGCCTACAGCCTGATCTTATATAGACATTTTCTTAATGTTCCCTCCTCTTGAATGAGTTTAACTTGTTTCCAGTTGACATAAAACTATCCAACACAGTAAACAAAGCTAAAAATCCACACTTTACTTGCATAGGCTGCATATAATTGTTTATATATACTTTAATAAGAGTTGATAATGATCTATTGAAGAAGTCCTCTTATTAATTTCATGATAAAATTGAATAGAACAATAGAAGCAATTTCAATGCAAAAAAAAAAAAATAAGACAGATGGAGGAGGAAAATGAAGGACAAAGAGAAGAGGGACAGGATGAGGAGACAAGTTCATTATCTTGTCAAACCTGGAAGATGGAATTAGAAATTGCTGAAATTATTTTCTATATGGCATCATTGCCTATTTGACCTAGAAATTCATAATCGTTGAGTTAACAAGAAGATGATACAAGGAAATTTGATATTCTAGGTCATTAATTTTATTTAACAACTGAGCTGGGCGGTGGTGGCACACGCCTTTAATCCTAGCACTGGAGAGGCAGAGTCAGGCAGATATCTATGAGTTCCAGGCCAGCCTGTTCTACAGAGCAAGATCCATGATAGGCACCAAAACTATACAGAGAATCCTTGACTCAAAAAACCAAAAGATAAACAAAAAACAAAACAAAACAAAAAAACAAATCACAACTGAACAATAAAAGAAATACTAAAACAAAACAATGTATATGCAAATATAAAATTAAGTTTAAATTATTTTAAATGTTTCTTAGTACAATGTTGGAAATGTAGTTTTAAACTGTTGTTGGTTGTTTTTGCTCTTTTGGGGGGCTTGCCACCCAGCTCCCAAATAAATCACACATGGAGGCTTATTCTTTCTTAGAAATGCCCAGCCTTAGCTTGGCTTATTATTAGCCAGTTTTACTTAACTTAAATTATTCCTTCTACCTTTTGCCTCTAGGCTTTTTCTTTTTCTTACTCCTGTAATCTTACTTTCATTTTTACTCTATGGATGGCTGTGTGGCCGGGTGGCTGGCCCCTTCTTTTCTTGCTCCTTGATCTCTCTTGCTCTTTCTTCCTTTTCTTCCAGATTTCTTCTATCTATTTATTATCTCTGCCTGCCAGTCCCACCTATCCCTTCTCCTGCCTTGCTATTGGCCATTCAGCTCTTTATTAGACCATCAAGTGTTAGAGACAGGCAAAGTAACACAGCTTCACAGAGTTAAACAAATGCAACATAAAAAAATGCAACACATCTTTGCATCATTAAAACAAATGTTCCATGGCACAAACGAATGTAACACATCTTAAGATAATATTCTACAAGAGACAATTGCAGAAAAGAACAGTCTTCTTAGAAGTAAAAACTAAATATGACAAAATGAAATACAATAATATGAAGAAAAATTCATACCAAAGCAATGTAGCAGGAGGAAGAGTCCGAATAGCAGGCACAAGAGTCAGGGATCCACTCATTTTACAGTGAGCCCTGTGCTTGTCTCAGTCTCTGTGAGCTCACAGGTGCCTTTCTTAATTGATTCAGAAGGCCTTGTCCTTCTGGTGCCCTCCAGCCCTCTGGATATTACAATCGCCCCACTTACTCTTCTATTGGATTCCCTAAGCTCAGAGGGGGCGGGAATTTATGGAGATACCCAGTTTAGACTCTTTCTTCCAGCTGTGGGACTGTACATCTGTACCCCTCTGTGGCTGGAAGATGTCTCTCTGATGATGGCTGGATAAGACACTAATATTTGAGTATATCAGAATATCAGTAGGAATCATTTTATTGGTTTTTCTTTTTTTTTTTTTTCTTTTTTAGACCAGTAGTGCTTTATTTTACCCAAGGTCTCTGGGATATCCAGTCCTTAGGTCAAATCAGGCATCAGTTAAATACCCCCACAAGTTCTGTGCCACCACTGTCCATATTTTGAAATAAGAAAATGTGGTACATTTATATAATGGAGTATTATTTTGCTGTTTAAAAGTGTGACATCATGAAATTTTCAGGTGAATGACAGAAGTACAAAAAAAAAATCATCCTGACAGGTAACCTAAACCAAGAAATACAAATATGGTATGTATTCACTTATAAGATGATACAAACCATTAATTATATGATAAACAAACTAAAATCTATAGACCCAGAGAAGTTAGTTAAGAGGAGGATTCTATCTGGGGTGCATGGATCTCCCTGGGAAGGGGAAATAGAATAGATTTTAAAGATAGACTATGTCCAGGAGAGATAGTAGCCAGAAGGATCAGGTATGTGTATGTGTGTGTGTGTGTGTGTGTGTGTGTGTGTGTGTGTGTGTGTGTGTATGTAGTGGGATGGAGAGAGAGTGTGAGGGGAGAGATGCCTGGAATTGGGGGGCATTTCATGAGTGTTGTGCAAACCTAGTGTAGTAGAAACTTCCTTGAATCTATGAAGATGATCCAAATTAGGACACATAGTCTTGGTGGATATGGAGCCTCTACTGTCCATTTCTTGGAGCCAGGTGAGGCTTCTAGTGATGGGAGTAGGTTATATTTCATTGAGTTGTTGGTCATGGGGGTCCCATGGACATCTCCAAACAATCCAAGCTGTACACTAAGACAAAATGCTGTTCTCCTCACCCCTACAGTCTAGTCTCTTTGGGGAGGGAAGATACTTGGCAGGCTACTAAAAATGAAATGTGAACACCAACCTAGCCACAAATACATTGACTAATTTTCTTTATTATAGGTTTAGACTTGGTTTTATTTAGGAACTCATTTAATTTAGGAATATATTAGTTTTGTTTGTATGTTTCTTTAGACAGGGCTAACTAATCTGGGTGTCCTGGAACGTGCTTTGTAGATCATACTGGCCTCTAACTCACAGAGATCTATCTGCATCTGTCTCCTGAGTGCTGTGATTAAAGGCATGTGCCACCACTGCCCAGCTTGTATTTGCCTTCTTAATACTGGAAGTTTTTGAAGGTAAATTCAATTGATAGGTTTAATCTAAAGTAAACCCATGTTCTGTAATTAGCACATGCTTATATGGTAAATTATATCAAGAGCTGCTGCATCAGGCCCGATCAGCCTGACACAGAACACAGTGGAAAGTTAGACAGTGAGTGTGTCTAGCTCCTGTTGGCTTGGAGACCCCAGTAAACTAGAGAGAATGTTTTGATGCCAAAGGGACATGCTGGACCACTCAAGGCTCCTTTGTTTGCAGATGTTTCACAGATCAAGAGCAATCTAGTTAAGGACCTTCAGATAACTACACTAGTTAATCACTGGTCTAGCCTGCCAGGAAGACATTTGTCATCTTTTTCACAAAAGGACAGGCTACCATTTAAACACTTAATTCAGTATTTATTTGATTTATAACTATTTAAAAAATAAACCTACTGAAATGAGCTATATTATTTCTTGGAGCACCACCCACTTTGTAAGTTTCTCTTTTCTTCTAACAAATTATGTTTGTTGAAGTGTTGCAATTTTTTTTAATTAAAAAGCATTTATTAGCTGAACCTAGTGGTGCATGTCTTTAATTCCAGACCTTGGAAAGCAGAGGCAGAGGCAGCTGGATCTCTGAGAGTTGGAGGCCAGCCTGGTCTATATAGTGAGTTCCAGGAGAGTCAGAGCTACGTAGTAAAACCTTGCCTCAAAGGAAAAAAAAAGCATTCCTTCAGAAATGTCAGGAAATTTCTCAATTTCACATGATTATAACTGTCTTTTTAAATACTATCTTATTTCTGGATAATGTAGGAGGTACTGACAAGCTTTAGAGTGACCATACTTTTTAGACCTTACTATAGAAAATGATGAAGATGAGTTTTTTTTTTTTTGTTTTTTTGTTTTCTAGAGAAAGGGCTTCTCAGTGTAGTTTTGGTGCCTGCCCTGGATCTCTCTCTGTAGATCAGGCTGGCCTTAAACTCACAGAGATCTTCGTGGCTTTGCCTCCTGAGTGCTAGCAATTTTTTTTTTTTTACTGAAAAATATTTTTTTTTATTTCTCGATGCAAATAATTTTCCTAAAAAAACATTTTTTTTTTAATTTTTATTTTGCAATACAATTCAGTTCTACATATCAGCCACGGATTCCCTTGTTCTCCCCCCTCCTGCTCCCCTCACCTTCCCCCCAGCCAACCTCCAATTCCCACCTCCTCCAGGGCAAAGCCTCCCCCGCGGACTGAGATCAACCTGGTAGACTCAGTCCAGGTAGGTCCAGTCCTCTCCTCCCAGGCCGAGCCAAGGGACCCTGCATAGGCCCCAGGTTTCAAACAGCCAACTCATGCAATGAGCACAGGACCCGGTCCCACTGCCTGGATGCCTCCCAAACAGATCAAGCCAATCAACTGTCTCACCCTTCAGAGGGCCTGATCCAGTTGGTGACCCTTCAGCCATTGGTTCATAGTTCATGTGTTTCCGTTCGTTTGGCCATTTGTCCCTGTGCTTTTTATCCTGAGTGCTGGCATTTAAGCCACCGCTGCCCGGCTGAAGGTGAGTTCCTTTGTATAAACCACTGAGTATTACACTGGAATAAAATTTTTCAAGGAGGTTCATGATGAAAATCTCAGTAGAGATTACATATTATTATGAAAAGACGTTTCAATGAGCATTTGGCAAAAATAATGTAAGTTAATATTAGAATATTTCCAATGACTCATTTTAAAAGCTTTAATTTTTAGTAAGACAATCCATAAAAATTTTAGGAAAATAAATGAGTTGCCTAACTTCTTATCTGTTTCAAGTGATAATTTCAAGTGAAAACTTACTTAATGTCACTAATACTGAATTGTGGCACATTCTGAAATACATAAAACATGATCATTTAAGTACAATAATTGTTACTGTCTCTGGAGTTAATCTCTCATAAAGATTATCTTGTCAGTGAATTGTTATGTTTCTTTTCTTTAGGCTTCATCTGCTTTAAAAAGCTTTTATAACACAATCTCCATGGACTTTATTACATTGGAAATTTTATTTATAACCATTAATGTACTAAATAAGTATTGGAAACAGAAGTAAAATGCTATAGATAGTTTGAGTATCATTTACATTGTTTTCTAAGCCTTAGGCTCAGGAATTGCTTTGTAGATGTATCTGTTGGGACTGGACTCCTCAACTCTGCATCTTGAGGGTTGTGGTGTTCTCAAATGCTGTATATCTGTTGCAAGGAGAAATGTCCTTGATGCATAATCCTGACTTGTACCTCTCTCTCTCTCTCTCTCTCTCTCTCTCTCTCTCTCTCTCTCTCTCTCTCTCTCTCTCCATCATCTATCTGTCTGTCTATTGTCTTATATTTATGTATTAGCAGTTAAGGAAATAAAAAAATGTCATAAATCTGAAAAGAGCAAGCAGTTGTATACTGGAGGGCTTGTAGGGAGGAAAGGATAAGGAGAAATGATACAATTATATTATAATTGGAAAAATATAAAAGAAACAATTTTAAAAAGAAGTATAATATCATTTCAATAAAAGAAGTTATAATTTCATGTTAATTTCAATAATTTAAAAATAAGTATTTAAATTGTGTACTCTAATTTGTTGATTTTTTTGTATTTGTATTTTTTTTATTTGTTCTATGGTACTAAATGGAACCAAATAATATTATGTTTTAAATTTTGATCTGTATATTTCCCTTCATATTTTCCATAAGAATAGAGCAAATGTTACTTCATAGACAAATTGTTTCTTTTCCATTTTCCATGTCTGTTTTATCTGGGAGAATGATTTTTTTAAATTTGTTTTTCAAATTTTGTTTTCTTCAAAGTTTGTGATATTCCTTAGTGAACTTGACCTCATGAATCTCATAACTATACATAAGCAATAGACTTCAATAGTTTTAATGAGAAAAAATGAGAATAATTTAAGTGTAATAATGGTGGTTCCAAGTTCACTTACATGGGGACTAGTTATGGTTCATCTTCAAAATGTCTATGCAATAGGGCAGATCTGCACTTCTTTTTGTTTTAGAGATCTTCTCGCATAAAGTTTTTCCTAATGCTTATAGAGTAATGAATCATTCTGTTCCTCTTTTCCTTTACCCTGCCATCCATCCTTCTCTCTCGCCTTCCCTTTATGGAAAAATAATTCACTGGATTTTGTTTTAAAGTGCAGTTTCTACACAGCTCTAAACAATTTCTTCTTGCTTTCTCTCTTATGATCTAGGTAAAAACAGCAGCTTTAAAATTTTAAATGTCTAACACTCTTTACATTTATAGAAGTAATACCATTTTATATTAGATGTATTTATATCAAAAACATTTGTATAGGTCCTCCAAAAAATCTGTTTGAGTTTGATTGATAATTCTATTATTCCTTAGAAAAAGAGAATACTGACTCCAAAACAAGGAGAAAATTCTGAATTCAAGTATTTATTTAAGTAAAATTTATTTGTATTATGCCAGTGAAATTTTCTTTAATTGATATATCATTTTCAGTAATGGTGTACTCTTTTCATCAGCTTTAGAACTTGATACATAATTTTGAAGAAAGTTATATTATTGTCTGATGATTTGCAATTAAGTTCATATATTCTGAAAATATTCTTATAAGGATAATACACTGGCTCTTTTCTTAACAACAGAGTGCTTCTCTCAAACTTAGGGTTTTTTGATGACTTAAAATTTAAGCCTTTTCGGCCGGGCGGTGGTGGCGCACGCCTTTAATCCCAGCACTCGGGAGGCAGAGCCAGGCGGATCTCTGTGAGTTCGAGGCCAGCCTGGGCTACCAAGTGAGTTCCAGGAGAGGCGCAAAGCTACACAGAGAAACCCTGTCTCGAAAAACCAAAAAAAAAAAAAAAAAAAAAAAAAAAAAAAAAAAAAATTTAAGCCTTTTCAATATTAATATACTATTATCATATGTAATATAATCTTAAAACAATATAGAAAAATAAATGTTATATAAAGTTCAACTCTTATAAATATTAAATTGGTAATGGTAAGGACTGAGCTTAATATGGATGATAGCTGTAAATGGATGTATCCATTGTATTCTATCTTTCTTTGATTCTTCAATAATGGAGAAGCACTGCATTCATTCTGTGATATCGATTGGCTGATTTGGGAAAGTGATAAAATAAGAAATTTCAACCACTCTACAGATGACTTTTAGAAGTACCTTTTCAACCCTCCTTAGGGTCATTCTTCGAAAATAGCCACTAACAATTGTTAAGATGACTTTTAAGAACCAAATTCCTAAATGAACCCCTGTCCCTGGCAAGGAAGAGCCAACATTTTCTTTAGTGGTTGAGTCCTTGGCTGTCTACAGAGAGAAAACACATATTTGATTAAACTATCTTGGCACAAATGTGTGTTCCCTATGATCTTGGGCTCAGTTTCTTTATAACGTTGTGGTAGCCCATACAAGGGCCTTTTTCTTGCCTCCTTTAAGTACTCTTCTAGCTGGTACTTGTGGTGGCTTACTGATTAACCTCTCTGATTGGGGATTTCAATGCAGTGAGCTCAAAGACTTACAGACTGTGAATCAGGACCACTGTCATTTGTCATAGTATTAGCTAAGATAGTAATTTTGGCTCTTAGTGGAAAGACTTACCTCTTATTTACAACTTACAAACTGTCCAAAGACATAATTGATGAGTAGTAAAGGCAATTAAAACAGAAGAATGATCTACTTTAACTCCTGTGTGTAAAGAACTACATTTTTTCCCTTTACAGGACTTCTTCACTTCCAACACATGACACAGAAGGCTGTGTCAGGTTGTCTTGGGAAAATACACACATAATTTAAGGACTTGATCTTATTTATCTCATCTTAGCTCTCTTGTTCCACAATAAATGATGCAAATCTCATGTGTAATTTGGTAGCCACTGGTCTTCCCTCAGGAACACTTAAGTTAAAAGAAGTTCAAAAATGGCAGCAAGGGAGGCTGTGGGGGTCTCTGATATCAGGAGACAAAAGTCTTGTCACTGTTTCACATGGGCAGTTCCCTTTTATTTCTCAACTGGCAAATGTCCTAGTACTAGTTCTACCCTCCCTTTCAAAGAATTGTACTGTCAGAGACACTCTCATAGCCTGTTAATGGACGGTGTCTTTTTATCCCTTTTCCTTTTCGAAAAAAAATCTGACAATTTGGGGGTCAGGTTTATCTCATTCTACTTTATATGTGAGAGCTACACCTCTCCTCAGGATATCAGGGAATATATTCTCTTCCATTGGTTTTCTCCTCTTCTTTACTTTCCTCAAAACTATTTGCATTGATAATAACCAATAGTTCCCTATTTGGACTTAAGACCTGCTCAGTGAGACAGAAATTGTGCCAGGAACTAGAAATCTATCTAACTACACAGGGCTATTGAAGTCATGTCTTTTGGAAGGAAATTAACAACCACAAGTTACAAAATCAAAATAATCTTTACCTAAATTATTAATATTTACCCTGATACCAAAGGTAAGTATAGCTTTCAGCCACCATCATTTGAACCTTTGCAACAGATGAGATCATAACAGAAATCTATAACCTTAGGAATTCAAAGTTGTGGAGTCCATTCCTAATGGATACATTAAAAAAAAAAAAACCCAGCTCCTGTGTCTAAGATTCAGGTATCATTTTAGAAGTTGGGGGCAGGGAAGAACGATGGTAAGAGCCAGATGATTAGGGAGTTTTCTATGAGACTGTGTCTTTTAGTAATATCAGAAGCTATACCATAAGTTCTCACCAAAACAACTGCCTAAATGTGAGCTGAACAAGGACAAGAACAATCCACATGCTTTCCCCATGATGCTTCAACCCCACAAAAAGAACTGTAGTCAACAAAGAAATCCAGAGAGTGGAAGAAGTAGTCTTCCACTGGTAAGACAGCACTAACTGATTATCAGTAAATAAATTGTCAGACCTGAAAACATAAATAAATGTAACATTAGACTGAGCACATTATATTTAGGAATATATGTGCATATAAGAATATAACAACAATTAATGAAAAAAGGCCATGCATTTGAAGACAGTAAGGAGGAATATATGAGAGGGTTTGAAAGAAGAAAAGGGAAAGAGGAAATTGTGTAATTATATTATAACCTCAAAAAATAAAAGAAATAATAAATTACAATAACAAAACAACCATTTTTCTTGTCCTCATAAGTTTTAACATGGGAAATATTCTGCTACCATTTTCTAAGGACTCCAATTGCACTGTATTCTTTCATTAGAATAAGATATTCAGCTGGAATGCCACCTATAGGCTGTAATTATAATGGCTTGGGCTTTATAAAAACTGGGTAAATAGGACCTGTATCATTAAAATAGCTTCCGTAATTCCAGTATCATTCTCCAGTATGGTTACACTCATGTTTTCTTACCAGTCTGAATCAAATAGTCACATATATTTAGACTCTTCAAAGTGTTGAAATGGTTGTTTTCACTGTACTACCCAATGCTACCTCATGAGAACAGCTCTCATAAACCAAACTGATACCTTGTAAAATCAAGAGTTTCTAAATCATACTTAATATTACCAGAAGAAAGTTTTTCCTTAGATACCATTTTTTTTTATTTTAAACTATATTTGAAGTTCCTCACTTCCTCTAGTTCTCAAATGAATTTTCTTAATTAGACAATTTGCTAAGCATTTAAATGCATGCACTTGCTTTCCTTTTATTTTCAATCAAGAAGAAAGTAGAAAGCAATCACTTAATGAGAGTGTAACCCACTCAGCCCTTAAGGCTCACACTGACTACCTTTGTATCAGCTTTAACATGTGAGAGAGGCTGTTTTCTGACCGTCTCCTCTCCCATGGGCTGTAACTTCCAACCCATTATGAAGATTGCTTCTGCCCTTGCTGATCCTATTCTCATTTATATTATCCATGATTCAGCTTGGCTCAATTTCCTAGCAAAATCTTTCAAGGACAAATTTGTGTCTAGGGCCCAAATTCGTACACTCTGTGGAAGAAATATAACCCACTTATAAATAAACATTTCAATATTAAGAGATTGGCATACGTAAGAAAATTGAAAGCATGCGACTGCTTGACTGAACAAAATGTTTGAAAGTGGAGAGCCCATTAAGTAATCAATGTATTCATTCCTCACACTTCATCACTGCAAGAGTCAGAACAATTGATTCAACCCGGGACAAATGTTCAGCATTATCCGGAAATTTGCCTTCAACACATTCTGCCTCCCACTAAGTAGATGAAAACTGCTAAAACCCCTGGGAAGAAAAGGGCTATACAAAGGTGAAACTTTTACCAGTATGCCAAAGAGAAAAAGACAGGAGACCATAAAATGCAAATAGATCAAATAGAGTATTGGGCAACATTTGAATTATTAATATCTCTAGTGGATTCTAAGATGCCAGGGTGCAAAACTAATTAAAGATAATAGGATAAAGTTTATGAATCATTATTTTTCTTAAGTGCAAACAATTTCATAAATATGCCAGAAATAATAATGTGATGTTAAAATATAAATGGTTCTTGGAACAAACATAATAGCATGGCATTAGAGTATGTGTGTCTAAAATATTTCATCTTCCCAAAATAATTGAAACAAGTTCCTACTTTGAAGCCCAAACTGGTCTGGACTTATTTAGACCAGGGTGCTCTTGAACTCACAGAGATCTTTCAGAATTTGCTTCACCAGCTATGGTATTAAAGACTTGCACACAACATAACATTTTTTTTTTCTTTTAAAAAGAGGAAAAAAAAAACCTGGGTGGTGGTGGCACATACCTTTAATCCCAGCATTCAGGAGGCAGAGGCAGGTAGATCTCTGTGAGTTTGAGGCCAGCCTGGTCTAAAGAGAGAGATCCAGGACAGGCACCAAAAGTACACAGAGAAACCCTGTCTCGAAAAACAAACAAAACAAAAAAGAAAAAAAAAATTAAAAGAGGGAAAAAATGGACATTTATAAGATATAATCCTCACTAAAGAACATATATAGCACCTTTATGTTAATACTAATGAGATATGTTCTGTATAAAAGGAATAATTAGTAATGCAATAGGGAGTATTATCTTGACACTAGGAGGAATGTAAGAAAGTCTACTAAAGATTTGAAGCCCAAAAATGTGAATATTAGTAAGAGGAAATCTATCTCTACCCAAGGTATTCACATTGAACCCTTGCTTTGTTAAACATCATAATTTTTAGTCATTAAAGGAATATGATGAAATCTCTAAGACATCTTACAATTTTTATTTGGTATGAGAGATTTGTACTGTAAATATAAATTCATGTTTGTTTTGTTTCAGTAATATGTGAAAGTGACAACTTCAAAAATATTGTCATAATAAATAAATTTATAATTATAAAAAAATAGCCACAGTTCTCATTTTTCATTTTGATTCTGTCCATTAAAGATATTATTCTTTGTCATTTGGGAATGAATGTTACATATGTTGCTCTTCAAGTTCATTGGACCTGTGACTCTGCATGTCATCCTAAGTATTCTATAAACTATGGGATATATTTTAGAAGACGCTTCCCTCAATAGAATCTCATTGACATTGTTAATTACTGTCACAAAATATTGAAAATACCATTATTTCTATAATGACAAAGCCAGCCATGTAGAAGATATGTAAGATTTGATATGTAAAGAAAAAAAAATATGTAAGAGTCATGAAGGCAAATGAGATTGAAAAATTCTGATTGTGTGAAAAGAGAGAAGAAAAATATTAAGAAAACAAAAATGGAGACCTGATCACACAACTCAATCCTAACAATTGGTATGCTGAAGCTGGTGGATCTCTGTTAAGCTCCAGGCCTGATGTAAATTAATTTTTAATTAATTTCATGTAAAAGTGTGGTCTCTAAGAAGAGTATGAAAATTAAAAAACATACTGTTATTAGGTGCCTTTAAATTTCACCTCATTATCTATCATTGTAAATTGCTTGTTTTAAATATTTATATTTGTTTCTAAACTATCAATTTTACATTCATGTAATAATGGTAATTTCATATCTCATAGATACTATGTTTTGACAAAATTAAAAGCCTTTTTTAATTGGTCTCTCACTAAGGAAGTTAGTTGATATCTTTGCTATGCATAGAAAAGACTGTTGTTTGCATATGAAATAATTTTTTTTCTATTTATTTTGCTCTAGAAAGGTATGAAAACCCTGAATATCTTTTCCATTCTAGATCAAAGTCAATTTACAAAAGGATGCATGGCATTACAACTCACGTAAGTGTTGATCATGTGTATTAGTGCCCTCTGCTTTTAGTTCTTTTATTAATAATTGCTTAACTATATGTAGTTATGTTTTTCTCTTTCTCTATAAAAAAGCTATAGCAATTTAATAGAACACACATGCCTTTTTTTCTTTTCATTTAAAATATTCATAGAAGGAATAAAATAACAATAACACTGACAGAGATTGGAAAAATATGTGAAATAAAAAAAATTACAAAAAAAGGTAAGAGAGGTCGATTGATATAAAGTTGCTAACACATAAACCCTTGACTTGAACAGACTTCCTAACTTTGAATTGCAATGAGAGACTTACAATTATAGTACTAGTATAGAGGAGCAAGCCGCTTTTTGTGGAGAAGGACTAGACTAAGACACCACCGCTCTGTTGAAGGCCTAACTAATAACAGTGGCACATATATTAATAAGGATTTTCAGCCAACAACTGTATTAATAAGCTCAATGTCTTTCAAAAAATGAAAGAGAGGAAGAAGCCCATGAGATTTCAATACTGGTCCTAAAGCTATTCAAAACAATGTTTAAAAAAGATCTTGTCAGAGGGGAAAATGTTCTTTCAATTTTGATGTTTGCCACATAACCAAGTGCTGACATTCTTTCATCTTTATAAGTTGGAGGGACCATGTTTAGATGGTTAAAAGGCATTTCTGCCCAAAACTGTAAACCTTGGTATTTAAATGATACATTTTTAACAACATATATGTTCAACAACTACAAGCAGGTTCTACAAGACATATTGTACTTTTGCATAAAATCTGAGACATAACTCAGTTAAGCAAAAGATATGAATAATAAAATCATATATTAGAAATCCAATATTGCTACATTATAAGCTATTTTCATTATATTTTCAATAAATTTATGGAAATAAAGAGATTTTTTAAGTTAATATAGAAATTGAAATGATATACTATAGTCAAGACAATCTCTTGGAAATAAAGAGATTTTTAAGTTAATATAGAAATTGAAATGATATACAATAGTCAAGACAATTGAAGAACACATTTGATGAAATTATACTGCCATTTCTCAAACCTCACTATGTATTTAAATTACATAAATTGTTCTAGGTAACAGGTAAACTAATATGTTTAGATCTGAATGAGTATGTCTCTCTCTATTTTCAACCAATGTTGAACTTCCAGCCTTCAGGGTATTAGCAGTTATGGTATACCTCAAGAGATAATTCAGTCCCTAAGGCCAAACCCACATGATTGAAACTAATGCCTTTATAAAGAAAGCATCGGGATGCTTGTTTTGTTAGCTGTTTTGGTTATGTGCAGTCAACATAACAGCTCTCTCCTGGGTAAAACATGGCTTTTGGTCTTCAAACTATTCGAATACTGAGATTTTTATTTTTTGAGTCAGATTTCACGATCCTAGAGCATAACAGTTATGTGCCGGATGGTTGGTCAGCCTGTAAATTCCAGTTATAGTCTTGAAACTGCATACTTGTGTACACATGTGAAAAGAGTCACACATTGTGACATGTGTGTCAATTGGGAGGAGCCTCTTCCGGACCTCCTCTGTGCGGTGGTTTGAACAAGGTCGGCCCCCAGAGTCTCATACTTACACAACTCTGCCTAAGTTGTTAGTGGTGTGTGGAAAGGTTATGACACTTTCGGGAGACGAAATCTTACTTAAAAAAGGAAACTCACTAGAGGCAAGCTTTGAACGTTTCTGTCTTTGCAACACTTCCTGTGCTCCCTCTGCCTGCTTCCTCCGCGTGAATAAAAATGTGATGACCTGGTGTTCTGCTCTTGCTGCCAAGCTTTCCTGACTCTTGCCATGCCTTCCTACCATGATCGACTCTGCAAGTCCCACCCCCAGGAACTGTGTGTCAAAATAAGCCTTTCATATTTGAGGCACTTGGGGTCATGACATTTTATCACAGCAAAAGAAAGGTAAACGATGCAATACTCATTGGACGCTAAGGTATATTAATTTAAGATATTTTCTCTGGAAAAGCGGGAGGTGGGAGGGCTGGGAGCAGAGGGAGGAGATGGCAACTGTGTTTAGGTTGTATCATGTAAGAGAGCAATCTATTATCAATTTTTAAAAAAGGAAAAAGAAAAAAAGATAAACAAAAAGATGTACTTTCCCAATTTTCTTTACTATGAAGTCTTGTTATTTTTCTCTGTTTAATTTTTTTGGAATTTTGTTAGTATATTTTATTTTATTATTCTGTAAGCTTTTACTAATGCCTTTTATCTTCATTATTCATTCCTATTTGTTTCTTTAAAGTGATGTTTCAAGAAATAAAGAAGTAAATGGCATAAAGCAAAGTAAAACAAATTCCAGCTAGTAAAATGCAAGCCCCTGACATTATTGGTATCTCAATGAAACTGACTTATAAAATAGAGGTCAAAATTAATTAATCAATTAACTATTTAGTATATATATATATATATATATATATATATATATATATATATATATATTTGGAATCTTAAAATTTCATGGTAACATTAGCCATCAGATACAGATAAAACTACTGGCTTGTGAATAAATAAAAAATAAGTTTCAAACAATTCCTTTAGTCTATCACACTTTTTCAGTTATATCACTAATTTCTTTAATGAACCGTAATACACTGTATATAATGATATGTATTTAAATGTAAGACTTCATGACATAATTTGAAAGTGTAGAAAGGTGCTCTGCAGTATTCCTAGCAATCTTTCATGGAAATCCCATTAATATTTAAAATATTAAATATTTTAACACTGTTTCTTTGTTGTGGATTAGCACCCCATTACATATTTTAGACTGCAATGTGATGACTAATGATCTGTGCTGAAACAGACATAACACGTGTTAATTATAATTATAATTATAACATGATCCCTTATAGGCGCTAAATCCCAATTTGTAGTAAAGTTTAGTTGTAATCAATAACGCTGAAATATAAATGACTTTGGATGTAACTTTTTGGAACTGACATGATTCTAAAGTAATTTAAATACTTAACTTTTAAGTAATGAACAATTGAAGAATTTTAAAATTATTAATTCATTATTGAATCATATACTCGCTTATTCTTAATTGTAGACAATGATTTATTCTCTGCATTTCTGGGGTTACTCTAACCAAAATGAGATCATTTAGATTTTCCAACATTTATATGATTTTCTTAAGTCAAAATATCTGTGGAATCAAAGTCAGTTAATTTGTACCCTTTGAAAATATGATCACTACAAATTTTAAACTGAATTCATATTTTTCCTTCAAAAGAAAATTTCAAGCTGTTTTGTCTTTAAAGACAAAATAATAATTTGACCTTAAAACAATAGAGAAAATGTTTTAAAACAATAATTCTAAAAGTTTTGGAACAAGTTTTTCTACTCAATTCAAAGAGCCACTGAATCAATTAGAATATCTCTCCTCAAAACTTCCACCTTCCCCAAATTCTGTTCTTTACCTTCTTCATCATCACTAAATTTCCAAATACCTTGCATACAAATTATCCTCTTTGTTAAAAAGCAAATTTCACTTATAAATAGAGGAGTCATTATAATCAATATAACACAATATTACTAGAGATAAAATCTTTTTATTCACCTGGCTTTCTACTACAGACCTGCATTTGGGAGAACAAGAAACGATGATCATAATTTTAAATCCTTTCTGGGAAATAAAGCAACTTTTACAAAATACCTTATCTATATAACAACCTGTTTCAGAAAGCAAACAATCAATTATTTCAAGAAATCTTTTTGTGTCTTTTAAAATATACTGTTTTTACAGTATTGCATTAATGAAAAGAAAAATGCAACTGAAATATTGTGATTTTATGCATATTTTTATTTTTTATTTAAAAAATTATTCATTTTACATACCAATCACATATCCCCCTCTCATCCTTCCCCCCAACCCCAGCATCCTCTCCCTAGCCCACCCCCAACCCCTCCTTCAGAAGGGTAAGGCCACCCAAGGGGAGACAGCAAAGCCTGGTACAGTCAGTTGAGGCAGTAACAAGCCCCTCCCCTCTGCATCAAGGGTGAGCAAGGCTTCCCACCAAAAGTAATGAGCTCCAGAAAGCCAGCTCATGTACCAGGGATAGATCCTGATTCCATGGCCAGGGTCCCTTCAAACAGACCAAGCTATGCAACTGTCTCTAATATGCAGAGTGCTTAGTCCAGTCCCACGCATGTTCCGCAGCTGTTGGTCTAAAGTTCATGTAAATTTCCCCATCGTGATCTTGAACCCTCTTGCTCACATAATCCCTGTTCCCTCTCTTCGATTGGACTCCTGGAGCTCTGTCTGGTATTTGGCTGTTGATCTCTGCATCTGTTTCCATCAGTTACTGGATGAAGGAGGCTCTACGATGACAGGATAGTCACCAATCTGATTACCAGGGTAGGCCAGTTCAGGCAACCTCTCCGTTATTGCTAGTAGTCTAATCTGGGGTCATCCTTGTGGATTCTGGGAATTTCTCTCGCACCACATTTCTCCCTTACCCCATAATGTCTTCCTCTATCAAGATATCTATTTCATTGCTCTCGCACTCTGTCCCTTCCCTAGCTCGACAATCCCATTTCCTCATGTTCTTCTCCCCTCTCCTCTCCCCTTCATTGTTCCTGGTCATCCCCAGTTTACTCATGGGGATCTCACCTGTTTCCCCTTTCCAAGGTGATCCATGTGTCTCTCTTAGGGTCCTATTTGTTATTTATCATGTGACCAAGTTTATCAGAGAAAAATCCTGTAACCATTTCATGATTATAAAATGTCTATAGATGGTTGTTGTATATTGTGGTTCACATATAAAATGTACATAGTGCAGATGGCAAATTGCCTTTAATTCCAGCACTAGGGAGGTGCTGGTAGGCAGATCTCTCTGAGTTCAATCTGGCCTGGTCTACAGAAAGTGTTCCTGGACAGCCAAAGCTACATGGAGAAACCCTGTCTGATAAAACCAAAACAAATGAATGAATTATTAAGTAAATAACTAAATAATGTATATAGATAGCAAAGTTGTATGTATCACATCTAACAAATATGAATTTCCCTTATCTATAACTGATAAAAACAACTAACTTAAAAATATTATTGTTGATTAAATTTTGATTGATAATAAAGTTACATTCTATGAAGAATTCTAAGCACTTATTGTATGTGAGCAAACTAAAAATATTCCCTAAGATTTATTTTATATTGTCCTATATAAAACATCTCAATTTATTGACAACATGCTTACCACAAGAAAAATAATATAATTAAAATGAATTCAAGTTAAAAGTATATTTAAAAACAAAAATCAGTAATTACTTTGTATTAATTTTCATTTATTAAGTTGAGTTTGATGGTTGCCTTCATGGCCTCTGTATTGAAGAAATACATAATTTCCTGTGGCTAAATGTTTTCCTGTGTTCCACCTGGTCTGCAGTCACTCAGACCCAAGTAAGCACACAGAGGTTTATATTAATTAAAACTGCTCAGCCATTAGCTCAAGTCTACAACTGACTAGCTCTTACACTTAAACTTAGCCCATTTCTGTTAATCTATATGTTGCCATGTGTTCTGTGGCATTATCTGTGTGCCATTACATGCTGTTCCCTGGATGGTGGGCTGGTGTCTCTCTTACTCAACCTTCCTCTTCCAAGAGTTGTCATGGTCTGCTTATCCCACCTATACTGCCTGGCTGGCTACTGGCCAATCAGCATTTGATTTATCAACCAGTCAGAGCAACACATTCACAGCATACAGAGCATTCCACAACAATTTCCATCCCTAAATTTATGGATCTGTAAACTAATAATGACAATGAACTAAGAGAAGCATGCAATGTAATCTACGCAAAGTTCATTAAAAAAGTAAAAATGCTTTCTGAGTTCAGAATACACTAAATATTTTAAAGTTTTTCCTAAACTATCACTCTAGTGAAAGGCTTTGCTAGTGTAGCAGGTGACTTGATATAGTTGTTACAGGTACTGCATGGAATGAAAGTGCATGAGGAAACTTTAGGTTATAACTTGGATAGAATAAATTATAGATGTCTGCATGATCCTAAATTTCATAACTATTTGAACAAGTTATGTAACCAGCTCCAGGGTCCTCATCTACAAACTGTGAGAAAGAAAGAAGGTTAGAAAATGATATTGAAGTATATGGCTGGAAAATTCTTAATTCCCAGTGCCTATCTTCACCTAAAGGAGAGACTAGAACTCATTAAATGTGTTTTCGTATCTACCCTTGAAGTAAGGCAGTGTTCAAAATGAGGCCTTCCTAGACAGCATTTATCAAAGCAGAACTCTGACTTCTCATAAGGAATTGTTCTCAGTATGATACACTATCAGCCAGAAAATAAGCAATACCATTTGTCTTCTTCCTTAACTTCTTCATGGTCACTAGTTTGTAACACTTCACCCTCTGGAGAAATAAGTGCCTACTTTCTGTTGGTCCCATTAGTGTTTCCTTCAGTGAACTGCTGGCTGATACTCAGCAAGGGTACATTTCTTCAAATGGAACCTGGTAATAATAAGAGATATAACTGATTCCAGTAGGGTTAGACTTTTAAGAAGCAAGTTTCTTAGCAAAACCAAACATAGTTTACAGTTCGGGTGCTATAATTTTAAGTCTCCTATAGAGGTGTACTGTTAATAAAGTAGAACATAAATTGAATGATGTAGTAACTCTATACATCTAGAATAAAGAAATTAACATTTTGTATGTGTGTATGTTCATTTAAGAAGTTCTGTTTTATACCTGAAGAACTTTATCTGGGAAGTTGGTAAAGTTACACAACAGAATCCATCAAGTTGTTTTGCTCATTTGAATTTAGCCAATTTATATATACAGTTTTATAAAGTTCAAGGCTAGATTTTATATAAAAGATACATTTTATATAATGTATATAACATTATATATGTATATAACAAGTCTCGAAGATAATGTCAACTATTCATTTCCTACAGCAAGGAGAGACTACGACTTGTTCCTTAAGGATTTCTTTTTAATCCACTGATGTTAGTGAGAGTAGTAGGAACACTAAGTTTTGCCTGTTATTATTCAATACCATCACCTAAGACACAAATACATTCAACTGTAGGAAAACAAATCATACATCAAACTGTAGGAAAACAATTCTATCTTTATGCTTTACACTCAATACCCATGGGTGAGAAATACGTTCTTGTGGCCACATGCAGTTGAAAAAAAATGTGACATTTTAGTAGAATAAGAATATGTTCTTTATTTCTGCATTTTGAGGGATTTCAATAGTTAACCAAAGCATGCTTGTTTGTTGTTTCTGCTTTATAAACTGAAACAAACCTTATGTTGGCCTGATGACATGTTATTTAAACAGATTCTTGGGTGTGCTTTATAGTTTTAAGACTACATTATACCTATTAACATAAAACAATTCCCTGATTCATGACAATTTCCATTTTAGCATCATTGCTTTTCTATCATTAGTGTTAAGGGATGAAGATTTTAACATGAAAGCCAGTATGACCATCTGTAAAACTGAGTGATAGTTATCAAAAGTGGGAAGAAATAGGATGCTAATTTCTTAGGTAAAAAAATGGGAAATTAGGTTGTTATGTGTTTTAGTAACTATTTTATTGTGGTAATTAGACACCATGGCCAAGACAAATTACAAAGGAAAACATTTAATTGGAGGGAGGATATTTCTTACAGTTTCAAAGGATTGGTGCATGACCACCATGATGAGGAGCATCAGGCAGGCATGAATGAAGCTGGAGCAGTAGCTGAGCAGTTGCATCTGATGAAGAAGATGGGTGCAGAGAGAGAGAGAGAGAGAGAGAGAGAGAGAGAGAGAGAGAGAGAGAGAGAGGGAGAGAGAGACTGAATAGGATTTGGTGTGTGCTTTTGAAACCTCAAAGCCTACCCTCAGTGATACATTTCCTCTGAAAAGCACACCTCTTAATCCTTCCTCAACAGTACAATTCTAGAAACCAAACATGCAGTTGTATGGAGGTCATTCTCATTCAAACTACCACACCATGTTATAGAAACATTTTTCCATATGAAATATGGAGGGAGCAAAGCAACTCAAATCAGATGTCTCTTCATCAGGCCTTCAGGGTGATTATCTTGGCCATATCAGTACCATAGAAATCCACCATAGACTGTTGGTTTCATGGTTGCTGGCCTTGATCTTCTTCATGGCTAATTCAATGGTGAGAGAGATATTTATGACAGCAGAGTGGTTAATCTTGTTTCATCTTTTTTTTTTTTTTTTTTTTGGTTTTTTGAGACAGGGTTTCTCTGTGTAGCTTTGCGCCTCTCCTGGAACTCACTTGGTAGCCCAGGCTGGCCTCGAACTCACAGAGATCCGCCTGGCTCTGCCTCCCAAGTGCTGGGATTAAAGGTGTGCTCCACCACTGCCCAGAGTTGTTTCATCTTTTGTTTTTTGTCTAAAGATATTCGGGCTGCCATAGAAATCCAGTGTCTTATGAGATCAGAAGTCAGAAGTTGATAGTCTCTCTCTCTCTCTCCCTTTTTCTCTGCCTGTCTCTCTCATCTATTTATCATACACACACACACACACACACACACACACACACACACACACACTTTCTGCTTCCTTTTGTTTATGAAAGTGCCTATCTGTAGTTAATTCTTGACCAGCAAATCCTGTTTTGGTTTAGGGACGTGGAAGGACAGGCACTCACTTCATCTTCTCAGTCCTCTTGGTGGAATGACTCTAAGTAAGCTTGATTAACTCTATGTAGAATTTTTTTTACTGGGCATCTACTACCTGACTTTTAAAGAATGTTGATAATGATTTTAAGCTTTTCTTAAAAATGGTATTTTTATAAAACAGTTTACAGTAAATTGCCATGTGAGAGCTATATGAAACAGATGTGAACTCTATGTAACAACTCCCTGCCTGAACAGAAGCCTCGAGTGAAGGGTGCCTATTGGGAGCCTTCTCCTGCTCAGCCCTTCTTTCCTTGATGAGAAAGCCTACTAAGAACCAGGCTCTCAAGTCTCTAGGCTTCTTCTCTCCAATACAGCAAGAAGTAATGAGGTACAGTTAGAGCTGTTTCTGGTTTTGGCTCAAGTAAGAGTGCTAGCATGGCAGCTCCAGAAGTTTGAAATTTATCGTTACCAGAATGCCAGCTGGACTTGAGTGACTGATTGTGTACTGTGAAAATAGGACCAATCAGTGAAGAGCTGTCAAGCTTGTGGAGCAGTAGAACCCTCAGTTGCCAAAATAAAACACAACCAACCAACAAACCAACGAAAGAAAAACCATGTCCTTTTTTTTTTCTTTTTAAATTTTTTTAAAATTTATTTTATAATTTAATTTAATTTTACACATCAGCCACGGATTCCCCTGTCCTCCCTCCTCCAGCCCTCACCCCCCCACCCCCACCCTCCCTCCAGCCCACCCCCCATTCCCATCTTCTCCAGGGCAAGGACTCCCCTGGGGATTCAGCTTAGCCTGGTAGATTCAATTGAGGCAGGTCCAGTCCCTTCCTCCCTTTACCCAGGCTGAGCAAAGTGTCCTTACATAGGTCCCAGGTTCAAAACAGCCAGCACATGCACCAAGGACAGGTCCCAGTCCCATTGCTTGGGGGCCTCCCAAACTGTTCAAGTTAATCAACTGTCTCACTTATCCAGAGGGCCTGATCCAGTTGGCGGCTCCTTAGCTATTGGTTCATAGTTCATGTGTTTTCACTAGTTTGGCTATTTGTCCCTGTGCTTTTTCCAATCATGGTCTCAATAATTCTCGCTCATACAATCCCTCCTCTTTCTGGCTAATTGGACTCCCGGAGCTCCACCTGGGGCATGGCTGTGGATCTCTGCATCTGCTTCCATCAGTCATTGGATGAGAGTTCTAGCAGAAAAACTATTTATTTACAGTATTTTCTTCTCCTTGGATGCAGCCTAATGCTTTCTTGTTGCTTCTTTTGGCTGGAAGTGTCCCATGTCAAGAGAGTGTTTTTTCTTTTATGGCTGCTGATGCTGCATCAAAGGTTTTTGGCAGCTGATGCCCAATGACTTCTCTGTCAGAAGGTTCTTTATCAAGGGACTCTCAATCTGTTCAAAACGCTACCACTCTGTCTGGGAAGGACATTTTAGTGGTGTTGCTAACTTGATGCATCTCTACTCAAACAGGTTTACAAAGCTAGTCTTGGGAGAGAGGAACTATCTATGTGGTCTGCTGTCATTTCTCTTCCTGGGAGAATAGTTGAATGTTCTAGTCTTCCTATGAAATCTCAAATAGGAGGGAGGAATACTAATATATTTCACCTCCCATGGCAGGTGTCATGTTTAGACTCATATAGCACAGGTGATTAGCGGCAGAATATCATAAAGTGCATTTAAAATGAGTTTTCTAATAGTCTGTAATAAAATAGACTTTTCTAATTAAAGGAAATTACATATACTTTAATTATAGTAAACTTAGTAAAAGTTAGCAAAATATATGTGTTTAGAAATGGTTTTGTGTATGCAGGTCTTCATTTCTTTCTTCTGATTATCAGAAAATACCAATTCCCCAATTCAAGGAAGAAGACAGAAGGAAGGTCCCACAGTTTGATGGCCTTCATAGAGGCATACAGCTAAGAGAAAGTTGTGGGTGATTTTGAATCTGCTCTTTGCTAAATTTCCAAAGATACAATTTTGGGAACAGCATTCTCCACATCTTGACCACAATTTAGTCCTCTTTATTTGTTATTGTTTTAGATTAATATCTTTCCTTTACTCTTTCCTGGTCCCCAGTATTTCAATTCTGTTTACTGTTAATCTGTTTTTAGCTTAGCCTTTGTTACTGAAGTTACTGTTCCTTCCTTTATTCCCTTTTCCGTTATTCTTTCTTTTAAATTAATATTTAATTATTGATTGATTATTTTTGGTGACTTTTCACTGCCAGTCTTAGAAATTACACATTTTAATAAACAAAGCAGAGAGAAACTTAAATGGACAAGCCTATAACCAGATCTTCCTTGGGCAGGATTTGCTGTAAACCAACATTTACTTTGCATCTAGCAAAGGCAGATTACTTCTCACAAGTAAACTTAGACTCCTTAGACACCGCTAAATTTATGTTGATAGAGAGTTTTTGTTTGTTTGCTACACACCATATTCTTAAATCTTTAAAAATATGAGATATAAACATATATTTCCTTCTTTACGACACCCTCCAAAGTATTTTGATTAGAGTTATCAAAAGTAACTAATATACTAAGGTAATGGTTTATTTTTGCTATCATTTCAAGTACATGGCAGTCTTCAACATATTAATTCTTATTTTTATTTGTTATTATGCCATTATAAAATGTGTAATAGAGAACAGATTGGTGTTTTTATTAGATAATTGATTGTAAAGTATACTATGACATTTTTAAGTGGATATTTTTCCAGATACCAAATACTTTATGTTTTTCTTTTATATTTTACATCTTTCAGGGATCCTTTGTAGTGTAATTATAAAGAACATTTAGGTGTTCATAACAAATACATGCAAAATAATTTTAAATGTTAATTAAGAATTATAATGGCATCCAGAGCTGCCATTGGTATTTCTGAAACATAATAGCATTGTTCTTCCAAGCAATTCAAAAACATACATTGCCATTTCCATTTTATTACTTTGTCTTAAATATATTAATATTTAATGTAACTAATAACTTATCATAAAACAGCAATTAACTTTTTTTCTAATTATAACTTTCATGCTCTAAACTTGAAATTTGCCATAGTTTCATTTCTCAATAACAATTTACACTGGAGTCTAACCTTATTCTTCACACCCACATTAAACTTTCACAACATAATAGGAACCATACAGAAAACACAGTTCCATCAAGCACTTAAATATAAATTCTAGAGTTGATTAAAGTATATTTTCAAAAGGATGTGACAAATACTTATATATGAATGCATACAATCTACATACACAAACCTATGTAAATATTTAGCAACTTTGACTTTCCTTTCTACCACAACAGGCAGGGCGGTTGAAGAACAAATACACAGTCCTTGCGTATTACACAACTCTTTACTGTGGAGCTCTGTCTCTAGCAATTTTTATATCTATGGAATTTGGAAAATCATGGGGATTGAGGAAATATCTAATTATTCTAATTTCTATCAAAGACTTCACATTTAATAATTTTATCATTAAAATTTCATTAAATATTTAAATCTCTTTATACATTTATCCTTTTTTCTATTCCTTGTGAAAATATTCAAAGAAGGAAATGAAATCAATGGATCATAAAGAATGAATTACACTCAAGTGAGCACTGATAATAGTTTTATAGATCAAAGTATATACATAATGTAGAAAAAGGGATGCTACTGAAACTACACACAAGTACAATATATGTGCTTTCACATGTTTAGTCACATTTATCTTCCTGTCCAGCCTGATATTTAAAACTATATCATCTTTTTGGCAGTTATTTTTGTACAAAGTTTTAAAAATATTTTTGTATACCAAGATACTTTATTTCAAGGCTTAAATATATAAGCATAGTAATCTGTAGATGAAGACATTTGTAAATCTCTGTGATAGTGGAGATACTTCTAAGAAACAAAATACACAAATGTACAGAGATTAAAAAGTGGAAAACAAGACAAAAATCAAGCAAAGACTTTTATGACTTAGAACAATTAGAGGTACTAAGTAGAATATTGGGTGTGATGGCTAAATTTAGTTATCAACCTGACTACATCTGGAATCAACTAAATCCCAAATATATATGCACATGCCTATGAGGGATTTTCTTGATTGGAACATTTGAGGCCCGAAGACCAAGTGAAAATCTGGGTCATAGCTTCTGGTGGCAAATAATATACAAGGTACAGAAGGAAGCTCTTACTTTTGCCTGTTTTCATCCATACTGCAGACAAGTTCATCTGTCCAGATGCTGAGGCATCCCTTTGCTGGCATATTTTCAGATTTCAATGTAGACTCAAGAATGACAGCTCTCTAGAACCTCTATGGAACTCCAGCACAATATCGTGTCTGTTGAGATATGCAATCTCATGCACTGAGCAACTACTGGATCCCAACTAGGATTGAGTATTCCAACGTCTTTCTCTCTCTGCACAATTTCCAGCTGTGGGTCTCTATATTTGTTTCTATCTATTGCAGGAAGAAGCTTCTCTGATTATTGCCGAGCAAGACACTGGCAGAAAGTCATTTTACGCCAGTGTTCCATTAATAGACCAGTAGTATTTGGTTTTCCCCTAGATCCCTGGTTTTTCTAGTCTCAGGTTCTTGGTCACCAAATCAGTGTCAGGTATGGGTTCCATTTCATTGAACAGGCCTTCAATAAAATCAGATCGTGCTTTATTACTCTCACCAGGTTTGTGCCACTATTCCACTATTGTGTCTTGAAATGATCCTTTTTTTTGTCTCTCAATTAGTTAGTATGGTGGATTATATTTATTGATTTATATATTTTGAACAATCCAAACAGCTCTGGGCTCTGCTATGAATCCTAGTTGATCATGATAGATGATCTTTTTGATTTATTCTGGGATTCTTGGGTTCAGATCTGGCCTTAAGATTATTATTATTATTATTATTATTATTATTATTATTTATTGGTTAAGATATGCTTGATTACTCCTTGTATTTGCCAATGGGCATAGTTTTGTTTCAATTGATTTAGGCTTAAGTTTGATTAGTAGCATATATATCAAGAAGATTATCCATTTCTTATAGATGGCCCAAGTTGGTGGAGTAGAGATTTTTAAATTAACCTTATGATTTGTTGGATTTCCTCAGTGTCTCTTGTTATGTCACTATGTCTCCTTTTTCATCTCTAATTTTTGTTAATTTGGATCCTCTCTCTCTTTGCCTTTTCAACAAGTTGACTAAAGGTTTGTCACAATGTATTGATTTTTTGAAAGAACCACTCTTTGATTTTTTTGGAGATTTTTTTTGTATTTTATTGATTTCAGCTTTGAGTTTGATTATTGCTTGTATTGACATATTCTACTTATGTCAGTGTTACTTCTTTTTGTTCTAGAGCTATCATGTGTGCCATTCCGTGAGTCACATGAGATATCTCCTACTTTTTTTTTTTTTCAAACATAAACGCTTTGTGCTCTGAACTTGCTGTTGGGCACCGCCTTTATTGTGTTCAGTCACTTTGGGTATGGTGTGTTCCATTTCCATTCAATTCTAAGACATTTTTACTTTCTTTTTTTAAATTTGTCTTGACCTATTTTTCATTGAGCAGTCATTTGTTCTGTTTCCATGAGTTTTTAAGCTTTGTTGTTTCTGTTGTTGTTGATCTCAAGTTTAATTTGTGATTGTCACACAGGATGCAGGGTCTTATTTCAGTTTTCTTGTAACTATTAAAACTTGCTTCGTGTCAAAGTATGTAGTCAGTTTTGCAGCACGTTCCATGATCTGCTGGGAAGAAGGTATATTCTTTTAGCTCTGGCTAAAATGTATTGTAAATGTCTGTTAGGTTTATTTCATTTGTGATACCATTTAGATCCAGCATTTCTCTAGTTTTTGTCTGGACATCCTTGAAGGTCAATATGTTATTTTAGCTGTGGTAGAATTCTTTTTTGAACTCGTTTCCCTTACTCCCGTTGGGTCACACAGATAATCCCCAACAGCTTTTGTCCACCTTCCCATTTGTCTGGTCTGTCTTAAGAGCCAATTCAAGGAGGCACTCCTGAAAACCTACCATCTATGCAGGCCAGAAAATGAGATAGGCCATCTTCATGCTCTCTCCTGTTCTCCAATTTGTATCCCCAGTTTTATTCTCAGTTTTTTGTCAGACAATCTGCTTTGGTCTCTACTTCCTGTCTTCCCCTATTTTCAGGAATCTTTGCAGATCATGGTGTCACACCCAACATTATTCTCTCCTGTACACCCTCTTGGCTTCCGTATTCTAGCTCATCTGCATTCCATAATGTCAGCTCTCAATACCTACAAACACCAGGGACTTCTCTCCCAGACCCATGGCAATACCTGGACTGATCTCAGAAGCAGTTCCTACTGAGCAATCCACAGTTGCCACCTATTCTAATAATCAGAAAGGGCAAAAGAAAAAAAGAAATAGACCCGCCCATAGAGAAAAGACCAGTGGATGACCATATGTTCATGTCATATTCACTGGGAATGATCTTGAAATTTTGTCTTCAAATGTAGTTTGAAACTGATAAAACAAGAAACAAAAAAGGAATATTATGAGAAGACTGAGTAATTTCTGAAATATCAATGTCTTGCCCTTAAATACCTCAGATAATTATTTATAATCAATAATAATTGAGATTTGTGGGTTAAAAAAAGATAAGAGAAATATTTTAAATTTATGAAAAAATAATATATTTCATGATTATAATATGGAGAATTGCAAAACAAATGTTTCATATAGTAGAGAAAGCTTCTTGAAATGTTGTAAGAGTTGAACCTCAGGAACAAAGATTAGTTAAACATCGAGTCGGCGTCAAGCTCCAGAAGCTGGATATAGACCATAGGATTATGGAGATGAGGTGTAGAACAAGACTGAGTCCAGAAACTAAGAAGAAGGATTGGTAGAGACAATGTTTGTAGACAAAACTCAGAGAAGCTGAGGCTCAAGGACAATGGGAAGTTTTGTGTCTATTGATCCTAAGGCACATTCAAAGTGATCAGAGGGTAGGGTAATAGGGACTAACCCCAGAACAGTGTTGACTTTTCTTCCATTTATTGTCCAGAGGAGGACTTTTCAAGGACTTGTATGCTCAAAAACGTCTAATATCTGTTATATTCATGGTTTTACTATGCTCATGTGCTCTTATCTTTCCCAAAGCTAACTTTGATGAGCTTACAGATGGTAACTTTCTACTCTTAGAAGTAAGTATATTTTTTCCTGGGTCTCTGGGCTCTCCAGTCTCAGGTTCCTGGTCCTCCAAGAGGTCTGCCTTTTTCTGGAGAGAAATGGAGGAGTGAATGGGAGTGGAGAGGAGGGACTGGTAAGGGAGGGTATAGCTGAAGTTTTCCTGGTCCTGCCATGGTCAGGACAAATCTCTCTCACCCACCAGTCCTGCAGCCAAATAAACACACACAAATATACACAGAGACTTATATTACTTATAAACTGTATGGCCGAAGCAGGCTTCTTGTTACCTGGTTCTTTTATCTTAAATTAACCCATTTCTATAAATCTGTACCTTGCCACACGGCTCATAGCTTACTGGTACTTTACATCCACTTCTCATCATGGAGGTGGCTGGCAGCTTCTCCTAACTCAGCTTTCCCCTTCCCAGGATTCTCCTCTCTCTTTGTTCCACCTATACTTCCTTCCTGGCTATTGGCCAGTCAGTACTTTTTTTTTATTAACCAATCAGAGAAACACATTACAGCATACAGAACATCCCACAGCAGGAGGGGAGGTGGGAAACTGTAGTTGGGAAACTGATGTAATACATGAAAGAAGAAAAAAAAACCGTGATTCTGAGTTCAACATTTATTTCAGTTACTGTGTCTAAGACTTGTAACAATTAAGAATAAGTGTATGATCGTCAGTTCTACTCCTCAGGTGGTGATGCTCTCATCCACAACATGTGGATGGAATTCTATCTCTGCCTTTGCACTCCAGAGGGCCCCAATATTGGTGTAAAGTGTAGTCAGTCATGAAATGCAAAGACTAGTAGGTATAATTTTACACAATAAACATTAATTCATAGCAAGAAAAAGCATGTTCTGAATATAATCATAAGTTTAACAAATTTTAAATCTCAATAATGGGAATTTTGATAATATATGAGGCATAACATTTTTTAAAAAGACAATATTATCAAAATACTTTAAGTAGATTTCATGTTTGTTTTAAATATAGCCAATTTGTACATACAGTTATTTATTATTTTATATTAATAAAATTTATGTTATATCTGTGTCATGTCAAAATATTTGAATGTGACAAACTGAATAAACATCCATAGGGATTCACAGTAATTCAGAATATTGAGATATATACAGCTGTACATGATACCTATAATTCTGAATATCTCAGAAAAAAACTGTTCATTTGTATACTGAAGAATACAAATGAAATAATATACATGGCTCTTGTTGCTATTCCACCAAAATAAAAATTTACAACATCAAAACACTGACAAACATATCATTTGATGGAAATGATAAATATTTTTTCAATTTATCTTTTTGCAGAATATAATTTGCATGAATTGTTGATTTTCTTCAAAAAGAGTTGACCTACTTCCCTATTTTCAAATCATAGGAACATTAAGACATTCATCTACACACACTAAGAAAAATTTCTCAAATTACCTATCTATAAAACGTGCCCAATACCACTCTTTAGATGGAGGTGCATCAACTGTCTTTGTTCTGTATACAAGAAAAACAAGGGAGATTTTAAATAAATAATGTATCTCCAAAGAAAATAATAAAAGATAACCCTGTCTTTTCTATTCATTTTAATCATATTAGTTCAGGAAAGGAAAGATAGCCATAAAGTTGCATAATTCAGTAAAATGAGATGCTTCTCAAAGCAAGTTAACTAAGGACTCTTCTTTAGTAAACCTAGTTACATAGTGCTGAAAATAACTGTGACTACTAATACTTCTGGATATAGCATGGCAAAGTTAAATTGATTTATCATTCATTAGATAGACTCTGAAGGCATTAATTTTAATAGGATGAGATTGTAAGTATCTCATTCAAGAGGGTTCCCTGTGTCATGATAAAATAGTTTCCATACAAATACACAGAACATAGTTCATGTAGAGACATAAGTCAAAAGACAATTAACAATATACCATCAGAAAACGCGTTATGTATCTCAAGGAAATACTCAACATAGGTCCCTCAGAGCCTGGAGCAACTAGTCAAAGCATTAAGTAAAGTGGCATCAAGGTCAATCTGTCATTAAATTGTAATTAAGATTCCATAACTTCTTTTCATATCTCATTCCATATGTTCACTTGGGGGGGGGCAAAAGAGGAGGAGGATGGAATGGGGAAAAAAATCTCTTGTTCAAGATTCTACTTAGTTTCAACAAATACAAGCTCACGAGTAGAAAATATGCTTTAAAACAGATTCAGAAATCTACCTAGGGCTTTTAATATCTGAAAAACCAATGAATTGAATAAACTTTATAGATCATGTCCAGTCTGAGAAGATGTTCATAATATGAATATTTTCTGAGAATCTAATGTGTGTCATAGTAACTATTGTTCAAGATAATATGTTCTTCATAGAAATTTGATAGGTGAGAAAATTCTAAGTGCTTTTGTTACATGGATATGAACACACTCACATACATTTTATGGGGGTGATATGCTAATAGGTGGTGAATTCCATTATGCAATGTATGTTTATCAGGACATAACATTGTAGACTTTACATACATATTTTTATAAATTAAAAATTAGGAAAAGTTGAATTAAAAATATTGTAATTTTTATTTGACAAAGTCATGATGAGAAATTCCTAAAAGGATTAGGAAGATTTTGGAGTTTAATTCTGTCAGATTCCATATGCCCAAGTATAGTCCACACTAGTCAGAACGGGACCTCCTTCACTGGGCTCCATATTATGGTCTACAACTTGGGAAGATTTCTACTTTGCCAGAGGCCAGGCTGGATCTAAGAATACAAAACCCCAAAACCCCAGAGGAAATACCCTGATGAATCTGAAAGACATTCCAGTTATCAAAAACTTTGGCCACTTTGGCCGGAAGACCAGAGCAGAAACAGAAAACAAAGCAACAAAAACACCTATCCAGCAAAGACAAATGCAGGAATCAACACCTAAACCTATAAACATCTCAATTCCAGATGACTAAATGCGAGTGTAAGAACACTATAAATAACAGAAAGTGCCATATGGCACCACCAGAACCTAGCTATCCCATGACAGCAAGACATCGACATTCCAAACCAGCTGAAGGATAAGACCTTAAAAATAACTTTATGAAGATGATAGAGACACTTAAAGAGCAAATGCCAAATTCTCTCAAAGACATTGGGAAAAAAATGGAAGAAATCAATAAATCCCTTAAAAAATGCAAAAAAAAATAAAAGAAAAAAACCAACAACAAACAGGTGAAGGAAACTTCTCAAGACCTGAAAATCGTAAGAATAGCAATAAAAAAACACAAACTGAGGGAATTCTGGAAATGGAAAATCTGAGTAAGTGAATAGGAACTGCAGATGCAGGCATCACCAACAGAACACAAGAGATGGAAGAGAGAATAATTACTGAAGATATGATAGTGGAAATAGATTCATTGGTCAAAGAAAATGTTAAATCTAAAAATTTCCTAACACAAAACATCCAGGAAATCTGGAACACTATGACAAGACCAAACCCCCCAAAAATCATAGGAATGAAAGGAGAAGAATCCCAGCTCAAAGGCCTAGAAAACATATTCAACAAAATCATAGAAGAAAAGGTTCCTAACCAAAAAAAAAGGGAAAAGCTTCTAAAGGAACAAGAAGCTTTCAAACACCAAATAGACTGGCACAGAAAAAAGTCCCCTCACTACATAATAACTGAAACACTAAACATACTGAAAATAGATAGAATATTAAAAGCTGTTAATGAAAAAGGCCATGTAACATATAAAGGCATACCTATCAGACTTACACTCAACTTCTCAATGGAGACTCCAAAAGCCAGAAGACCTCAATATAAATCCAGTTACACTGAATGTGGTAGAAAACAAATTGGGAAATAGCCTTCAACAAATTTTCGCAGGAAACAACTTCCTGAATGGAACATCAGTAGCAAATTCTAAGATTGATAATCAATATATAGAACCTCATGAAACTGAAAAGCTTCCTTAAGGCAAAAGACACCAACAGTCAGACAAAATGGCAGCCTACAGAATGGGAAAAGATCATCAACCTCACATCTGACAGAGAACTGATGTTCAAAATACATAAAGAACTGTAGAAACTATCGAAACACCAAAAAGCCAAATAATCCAATTAAAAATGGGGTACAGAAATAAAAAGAATTCTCAGCAGAAGAATCTCAAATGGAGAAACAAAGAAATTTTTTTCATCCTTTGCCGTTAAGGAAATGCAAATCAACATGACTAAGAGAGTCAATCTTAGAAGTGTCTGAATGACTAAGATAAACAAAGAACAAAACAAAACAAGCAACAACAACAACAAAACTAATGACAACTTATGTTAGAGAGGATGTGGAGCAAGAGGAACATCTCTCCCCTATTGGTGGGAGTGCAAACTTGTACAGCCACTTTGGAAATAAATATAGCAGTTTCTCAGAATACTGGGAGTCAGTCTACCTCAAGAACCAGCTATACCACTTTGGGGCATGAAAAGGAGGCTTAATCATACCAAAGGACACTTGCTCAATTATGTTCATAGCAGCTTCATTCATATTAGACAGAACCTGGAAAAATCTAGATGCCCCTCAACCAAAGAAAGGATAAGGAAAATATGGAATATATACACAATGAAATATTACTCAGCTGTTAAATACAATGACATCTTGAAATCTGAAATCAATTGGATGGGACTAGAAAAATCATCCTGAATGAAGTAACCCAGACCTGAAACCCTCAATACATCCCTACCCCAAGTTTATGTCCTCTTATTTTAATTTTGGTAAATTTTTTATACCCTACCAAGTTCAATTGCTGCTGCCTGTATGCCATGAGCATCGTGTCATCCAATAAAACATTAGAAACCTCCTACAATCTACACCTATGAGGAAAACTGATTTTCTATCTGCCAGCAGCCATCAATTACTCCTATCTTCCAGGTATGTAGAGGTTAAGTGATCCTTTCCAAAATCCATGCTAAAATGTGAATGGGCTTAAAATCATGTAATTTTTATGTAGGTGACTGGAACTATTGTTATTTTATGCACATAATATTCATTAGTCCAAAAGATACTGTTTTTGCTACAATACTTCCCAAAGTGTTTTTTTTATATAATCTTTTTACCTCGTTTTCTAATATATTTTCTGAGCCGTGGGAGATGTGGTGTAATGTAGATACCCCATACATGGCTGAGCACTTCACAGATACTTACTTTTTGTACTTTCAGTAGTTGTCTCTATAATAAATACTCTACACTGCAAAAGGCAGTTTCTCTAACTGAGAGTTTCACTAGTGTATGTATATAAAGATAAGCATGTAGAAGGCAATTTGATACATCTACTGAGCAAAATAATAGTAAGTTATTTACTAGGGCTAACACTACCTAGACAGATATTTTTGGCCAAGTTTACACTAGCAGACATGGATTCCCACCTATGGATTTGGCTTTAAAACCAATCAGAAAGTAGTTCATTTCTCCAATAATATTCATGCCACTATTATACAAATGTGCATATCCTAATAGGGCGTGTATTGTTGTAGATGGTAGTGTTCAGAAATCGATAAGACTGTGGATGCCTTTTTTACCCTTAGAAATGTCGAGGTCCCAGCTGGATCAGAAACAAAGTGAGAGAACAAGGAAAGAGATACCATGATAAATGAACACCCCATGGAAGTAGGAAGAAGCAGAGTGCTAGAGAGGTTCCCAGAAATCCACAAAGATATCTCCACAATAGACTACTGGCAATGGTCGAGAGAGTGCCTGAGCTGACCTACTGTGGTGATCAGATGGCTGAACACCCTAGCTGTCATGCTAGAACTCTCATCCAGTGACTGGTGGAAGCAGATGCAGAGATCCATGGCCAAATCCCAGGTGGATCTGCAGGAGTCTAATCAGCAAGTGAGAGGAGGGATTATATGAGCAAAAGATATTGAGACCATGATTGGAAAAGGAACAGGGACAAATAGCTAAACTAACGAAAACACGTGAACTGTGAACCAATAGCTGAGGAGCTCCCATGGAACCAGACCAGGCCATCTGGATAAGTGAGACAGTTGATTAGCTTGAACTACTTAGGAGGCCCCCAGGCAGTGGGACTGGGACCTCTCCTTGGTGCATGAGCTGGCTTTTTGGAACCTAGGGCCCATTCTGAGACACCTTGCTCAGCATTGGTGTAGGGAGGAACAGTCTGGACCTGCCTCAACTGAATGTACCAGGGTGGGCTGACTCCCCAGGGGAGACCTTGCCTTGGAGGAGGTGGGAATGGGGGGTGAATTGGGGGGAAGGCTGGGGTGTGGGAGGAGGGAGGACAGGGCAATCCGTGGCTGATATGTAAAATTAAATTAATTATAAAATAAAAATATTTATAAAAAAAATCCCAAAGACAAGACAAAAAAAAAAGTAATGTCACAGAACCTCTAGAATTAGTAGAGCTACCTAACATGGACAAAACATCAAGGCCAGTAAAGCACACACAAACCCAAACATATACTTGCAGAAATATCTATCTATCTATCTGACTGTCTGTCTATCTATCTGTCTATCTATCTATCTATCTATCTATCTATCTATCTATCTATCTATCTATCTATCTATCTGTCTGTCTGTCTGTCTGTCTGTGTTTGTCTATCTATCATCTATTACCTGTCTGCTGTCTGTCTATATATTTAATTCAAATGAATACAAAGTTGATGTTGAAAAGTTCAAATTCACTTGTCTAGAGGACATATTTCTTTTCATCAATGTCAAATTAAACTTTCTTCTCCAGTGAACTGATAATTATATCACTATTTGCTTTAAATTAGGATGATAATCTATTTGGAATACACATCAAATAACTTCTAACACTGGAACAGATGATGCTGTTCCAATAGATTTATCATTAGTGTCACAAGAGACAATAATGGACAACTTCTGCTCAGTAAAGAGTTGTGATTAGAACATTGCTACTCGGAGTTGCTGGTAAATTAAAGCATAATTGTTAATTGTTTCTACTATGGTTAATATAGAGGAATTTCTGTTGTGTTTGATAAATTTTATCAAAATAAAACCCTAAAATAACCTCTTCTCATTATATATGTCATTAGTTTTTCGTTTTATTGATAGTCATGGACTACGATCATGTACAAATTCTTAGTTTTTAGAGTGCTCTAAAATCATTCATAGATAAAATTACACAGGTTTATTGAAAATTGAAACTTAAGTTATAAAATATTATTTACCATTCATAGTTGATAAACTTAATTAAATCTAATGATAAGATAATTCCCATGTTACCATAGTGTTAACCTAAGACTGGCTTTATTAGTTGGCATTCCTAAAATATTTAAAAAATAAATATTTGAAAGAAATATGCTTAATCAATTCTACCATTATCTTTTGTATTTCTCTTATGTTTTCAAAATAATAATTATTACTAAAAATAAACTTATGCTTTAAAATTGTATCACTCAGGCTGGGCAGTGGTGGCTCATGCCTTTAATCCCAGCGCTTGGGAGGCAGAGGCAGGTAGATCTTTGTAAGTTCGAGGCCAGCCTGGTTTACAGAGCAAGATCCAGGAAAGGCACAAAGCTACACAGAGAAACCCTATCTCAAAAAACAAAACAAAACGAAACAAAACAAAAAAATTGTACCACTCAGTATTGTAAGTATATCTGCTGATATTTAATTTTTCACCATATAATTTATATTACGTTTAAAAGTATCTGGATAAATAGAAATCATTTATGTATGTGATTAAGCAATGTTCATTTGAAAAAAATTAAAAGAATCTACAAAATAAACTTTGATAATGTCTAGAGTAGAATCTGAATTTTCATATTATAAACAATGGGAAAAACAGAAGTTTAAAAATAAATTAAAGCTTCATTTGATATGATGCAGATATCATAATTAAGTTAGATTTTAAAATTAGTCTTCAAAACTATCTGTAAATGAATAAGGAATATACATTCCTTCTTAGTAGAAAAAGAAAGGATATTACAACAGACATAATATTTGAATTAAAATTTTAATATTTGTATAAAATATCTAGTTAGAGTAACATAATTATACATTATAATCTTCAATTTAGCCACAGACAGATACTTAGGATAAGGGCAAAAACCAACCATATATCCTTGCCAAAATAATACAACATTCTCTAGGATGGCCAGTGACATTCTTTCCCTCTGAAATCTCTTGAGCCAGGCCTGCATAGTCCATATCACCCTCAGCATGCCTGTTTACCATGCTGCTAATAAGATGGATCATTAAACCCCACTTTGAGTATACGACTACTTTTATAGTCCAATATCCCAAATTCTTCCATATTTTCCCCAACAATTAGCATGATCAGGCCTAACACCACAATACCCGAGTCTCTGTTACAAAATTCTGTCTGTGATAGTTCTGTCGCTGTATAGAGACACTATGATCAAGTCAACAATTATAAAAGAACGCATTTATTGTTGGCTTGCTTACACTTTTAGAGGGTTTTATAGTCCATGATCGTCATGGTGGGAAGCAGACAATCATGGCACTAGAGCAGTAATTGAGATCTTTACATCCTAATCCACAGATAGCAGGTGGAGGGCAAGGTAGAGAGAGGCGGGGCTTGGGCATGGGCTTTTGAAAACTTAAAGCTGATACCCACTGAAATACCTTCTCCAGCATGGCCACAAGCTACTCCAACAAGGCCATATCTCTTAATTCTTCTCAAACATTTTCACTAATTGGTAGCTAAGCATTCAAACATATGAGCCTATGGAGACCATTTTCATTCACACTAACATCATTTCACGTACATGAGAGTAGCTTCAAATTCTTTTCACATTGACTACCCCATGATGACAGATAGCTACCTGGGGTTGTGGACCAAATAAATCTTTTCTCTCATATGTTACTTAAATCAATGATTTTTTTCTCACTGATATAGGAAATGAAGCTTTTTGAAATAATGTCTTTATCAGAGATTTCAAGATAGCCTACTAGTGATTGTGTCCTGTGGCTATTAGAGATAATTCTTATTATGCAGATCTACAATGAAGAGCAGCAGCAAGCATGCCAAGGGAAAATAGACAATGTACAGTTTGAGGAGGAAAGAGTACCAGGAAATGCGATGTTGGAGCTTGTGCTCAAAAGACAATTTAAAGGAAAGCCTGATGCTCAATGGAATAAAGGGAGTGGTAACATCAGGAAAATAATCCACCCAGCTAATCCTGCATTGTTAGAAAGTCAAAGGCCTGAGGGATTTCCTAGGCCTAAAAAACAAGGGAAAACTTACACAAATGTAATTCAAGGAGGGGGTCAGTTTCTGGCATCAGAAAGCAGAAGAGAACTATAAGTTGTCCTTTGACCTCCACTTGCATTCTATGACACATATGTATTGCCTTTTCCATCTAATTAACTGTAGAAAAATACACTATTGTTCTGTTAAAGAACATAATAGTAAATAGACTCCTAGCAGCATTCTGCCCTATCAGTGTCTCACTCAGCCATGATTAGAGATGTCTTCTGCAGTAGATGGGAACTAACAGAGAGAGACCCCAAAATGAACAATGTGCAGAGAGTTAGAGACCTTTGAAAACTCAGTCCTAGATGGCATGTCTTTATTCAATCCCTCCCCTAAGATTTTGGGGAACTATACAGAAGAGAACACAGAAAGATTATCAAAGCCATAGGAGACAGATGATCAGAAGGAAACTATCTTCCACACACAACAGTACTGTTGCACAACTGAACTAACAGAGACTCTGTCGTCATGCATAGATGCTAGACACATTGTGATCCAATGTTGTGATGGGGAAGTAGACAATAGCTTCCATCAGTATCCAAGAAGCTATTCTCAATGACAAATGATCACAAAGAAAAAATTAGTCCTTCCAAGAGTGTCACACTGGATATACACACCACATTTAAGTGTAGGCTCTATACTCAGCACTAGAAGATGAACACTCCAAAAACTGAAAGATATTTTTGTATATATTTTGTCTTATATTACTTTGTTTGAATATTGTGATGACTTTTCTTGTTTGTCATTTTTGACTATATGTGGAATTAGCTGAAAGCCGTGTGGTTAGATATACCTGTGAGGGATTTATCTTGATTGAATCATTTTAACTTGGAAACTCCATTCTTATTAAATATCTTTTGAGATGGGAAGATTTCCCTTAAATATGGGCTACAATTTCTGGTGAAAGACTATATAAACTAAATGGAATAAAGAAGTGATAAGCTTTTGTATGGTTGCTGTCATTCTCACTGGCAAATTAATTCCTTCACCGGTATTAAAACAAACTTATTCAGGATGCCAAAATATACTGATGACTAGCTGAGACATAAAATATTATGGATTGAACAACTACTGGATTCTTGAACATTTCATCACAAACAGCTATTGCTGGAATAGTGGAACCACAACCTGTAATTCACTCTAATAAATTCTGTCTACATATATATTTATTCCATCAGTCCTGTTTCTATAGAGACATGTAATACAGTATTTTTTTTAACTTTACTGGTCTTTTGATCACATATTAGTTTCCAATTTTGTGTAACATGTGTATGAGTGTCTGCATGTATATACATTTCTTGTACTGTTTCTTTTTTTATTTTTGTTTTCATTTGAGATTTCTTTTTGTTTGTTCATCTTTTTTATTTGCCTGTATGTTTTCTTAAGTAAGAAAAAATTTGGTGGACTTGAAAGGATGGCAGAATGAAGGAAGATATGGGAGAAGATGAAGGAAAAACCCTGATCAGAGAATATTGTATTAAAAATATTTTTCAATAAAACAATTCAAATAATAGCTATATAAAATCACTATTCTGCATTGGAAAATAAATAAAAATAGAAATGCTTTCATTATATATTTAATTCTATTAATTCTTAAGCTTAAATTTTGTAAACTTGCATTGTGCATTTAAAAGAATATATGCACATATGCATGTTCAATTATGTATAAATGTTTGCATATATTCTCTGTTGCAGTTACATTATGAAGCATGAAGGTGTTAGAAATATAAAGTTTTTTTAGAACTATGAAAAATAATTCAAATTTTTGTGGATGTAGTATCTAGAAAGCAGAAATTCCTGAATCTGATCTAGGAATTCAGTGTAATGAGTCATTTTTATTATAATACAGAGCAGATGTTGAGCAGTTTCAAGGGGTCAGGTCAGGATGACTGACATTTTAAGATCAAGTGTTGATGCATTTTTATATCTGTTATGTATAGGTTTATGATGGGGGCTCAGGAAATGGCTCAGCAGTTAAGAACACTTGCTGTTCCTCCACAGGTCCCGAGTTTGTACCCCATCGTCCACATCATTTGGCTCACTAACATTTGTCACTATAGTTCAGGGGATCCGCTCTCATTTCTAGCTTTCACAGGCTGATGCTTACAGATGGCATGCACATACACAGACACAAAGGAAATACATTTAGACATAATAGACTAATTTACACCTGTGACAGAAATTTTCTTATTTTTAAATTTAGTTTTGTATCATATGCATTGTGTGACAGTGTCAGATCCCCTGGAACTGGAGTTGCAGACAGTTGTGAGATGCCATATGGGTACTGAGAATCAAAACTGGAACCTCTGGAACAGCAACCAGTGCTCTTAACCACAGTGACATCTCCCCAGCAACCACAGAAATATTTTTCAGGATGTAAGGCTGCTATTTAGCAAACAGTTGACCACATACACATACTTATTTATTTGTTTATTACTGTGTGCGTGTGTGTGTGTGTGTGTGTGTGTGTGTGTGTGTGTGTGTATGTGTAGGGAAGTGGGTGTATGTGAATATTGACAAAGGTATGCCACAGTGTGTTTTGGAGATAGAGAACAATTTTCAGGAGTTCTTTCATTCCAACTTTTTCCTCAGATCATACTCAAGTCACCAGGTTTGGCAGCAAGTTTCTTGACCCACTGAGCCATTCACAAGCACAATAGCCGTGACTATGTTACTGCATGGATAAGCAATAATTTGTCCTTGTTAGAATAATCATTCATTTTGTATATAGTGTCTGTTCAGCATTTGTTCTGCTTTTGGACCACATGTAGAATTGCTGAAATTCTCATTGTCTCTGGGTCATGGCAAAATATCAAAGCTGTTTTAAGATCATTATTTTCCTTTAAATCTACCCTATTAGTAGCCTATGCTTATAATTCAGGTATGTAAAGTTTTATAAAACAACTAAAGACATTTGTTCTGATACTCTGTCTTTATAAGCCAGTGATTCTTGTCTCTAAGTTGGTGTCCTGAGTTGTGCTATTTAATCTTTATCTTTAGAATAATGAGTTGACCTTAACTGGCATGAGTATACCAATTATCCTAGAAGAATTGTACAGAAAAACACTATTATCTCATTTTCTGTGATGAGACATCTGTGTCAATGAAACGGAAAATCAAAGCAGCTTTATTTGCTAGGAAAATATACTGCAAACTCTGCACTAATATGCTGTCATCTTGAATTCCAAATCCAGTATCATTATGATATAAGCTGAATATATAAACTGTACTTGTCTCTGCTTTTCTTCATGCAAATATGTCTGTGTATATTTTTAAGAATCTATTTTATATTGGTACATAAGTATTGCCTAAAACAGTTTCTGAAAAAGAAATATTTCTTGATTGGCTAGGCTGGTTTGACCATATAAACAGCTATTGCTAGCCCTATCCTGTTTCTCAATAAATCCCAGTCACAGGCTGTCTGGGCTCAAAACATGAAAAATATTTTGCACCTTAGTGTTGAGCAATTGCTTTTCTTAGTACACACACGCGCGCGCGCGAGTACACACACACACACACACACACACACACACACACACATACACGGAGAACCCTTTATTAGCTTAATTTCTAATCTAATTTCTAATCTTCCTTCATATCTGACAACATAATGTAATAAGTATGGATTTTTATAAATGGACATACATCTTAGTTATAGAGAAATTATCTAGGATGTGTGAGACCCAGAACTCAATACCTAACACTGCTAAAAATGATACTGATTAATTTGTATGTGGTAGTCTATGCATGGAATCCCAGCATGTAAACAGTGGAGGCTGAGGATCAAAGTTCAACTTCAACTTCTCCTACAATGAGAGTTGAAGTCACCTTGATTCCATAAGACCAAAGAGATGGGGAATGGAATATGTAGTTTCTTATTTTGAAATTAGGTACTGAGTGTTTTTAATTTTTTGTCTCACTATCAACATTTGATGTATACTTTTTACTTGGCAAATCACTGGAATACTATTTACAATAGCCAATTTATGAAAACAACCTAAGAAATAAGCAAATGTTAATGAAAATAAGGGCATAGCATCCTATAAGTATTTCTCAAATGTGAAGCAGAGTCAGTGTTACATTTACATAGCTAATAAATAGCATAATTTAAAAGATGTGAAAGCAAATAATGGACAGTGAAGTCCCAGGAAATACTGTCGGACAATATTCCAAGTTCATCCTTTCTGAGCTCATCCAGCTGTGCTGATCTCTCATAAGTTTGTTGTCCTCCACTTCTCATCATTGGGAAAACATATTCTTCTAAAAGACAAACATTAAGTCACAGGATAACATAGTTATGATTATAATGCTTCCTTATCATTTCCTATTTCTTTCATGTATCCATTATAAAACAATATCATACAAAGAAATACCATTATTTCTATCTGTGTAGCTATCTTTTCCTCTATATCAGTCTTACAACTACCTAGATACTTAACCAGCTATGATTATATGCATATGAACATATAAATATAAAATTTTCTTCTCAAATAATGTTAACAGACATAATTTTTCCTCAATAAATTTTTACCTCTCTTCACTTCGAAAGTTTCTCCAAATGCTTTAAATACATTCACTTTAAATCATGTCTTCCAGAATTGAGTTCTTTTTTTTTTTTTTTTTTTTGGTTTTTCGAGACAGGGTTTCTCTGTGTAGCTTTGCGCCTTTCCTGGAACTCACTTGGTAGCCCAGGCTGGCCTCGAACTCACAGAGATCCGCCTGGCTCTGCCTCCCAAGTGCTGGGATTAAAAGCGTGCGCCACCACCGCCCGGCTCGAGTTCTTAATTATGTGTCAACTTTCATCGACCTATGCAGATCTGTGTCTCCAAGGCCTGGGATGATAGGACCTTAAAGAATCAGGCAGACTACCAGACTACCGTCTAATGCAATATACTTATACTTTTCAATATACTTTTGTACAGGAATAAAACAAAGAAATCAATGATCCAAGGAAGGTTGTTTGATTTTTTTTAAAAAAAAAGCATGATCAGAAAAAAATATGTAAATAGACATTAGTAAGTACATACTAACTATTAACAGAGCAGCCCTTTCCCAGGACTTTCTCAAAACAGACCAGTGTAAACACAATTTCCTGGCATATACTAGAGATTATCTCTAGAATTGCATGGAAGCAATAGAGAAGGCCATATTCAGATTCAGGGTACACAGACTAGATTGGGCTCTGTAGCTATGTCCTGACATCCAACAAGAATAAACATGTCTTACAAATATAATGCAAATGTTTGTTGTAGGAGGCATGAAATCATGTCCAAGAACAATCCAGGGAGCAAAATGCACCTGAGGTAAAATGTCCTCTGCCTTTTTTCCAGTAGCCTCTCTCATGGTTCCCCAAGGCATTGTTCACCATGAATCATTCTTTTGACTGTTTTCAATATATATATATATATATATATATATATATATATATATATATATATGTTTTATTTTCTTGTTACTATTTCCTTTCTTCTCTTCCATTTCTGTCTATAGTGTTTGTATTGTGGTATGCACTTTTAGTTTCCATGCTTTGATTTTTATTACACTTCACTTAATGTAAATTTTCCTTATTTTTTACATAGTTGTCATTTCACATTTTCTCGATGTTTTAACACATTAATATTTTTGATTCAGTGAAAGTGTATCATATTTCTAAAAAGTGAAGTTTTATTCTGGTATTTCCAAACATTTATTAACTTGGATTTTGTGTCTTATTTTTTAAATCTCTATTCTAATAATATTGTCGGTTTAGCCTGTTTGTACTGTTATCACACATTCACAATGATAGGTAATTTTTTTCAGTTTTATTTAATTTAATTTTACATATCAGCCACGGATTCCCTTGTCCTCCTCCCTCCCACGGACCCCCCCCCCCCCCGCCTTCCCCCCAGCCCACCCCCCATTCCCATCTCCTCCAGGGCAAAAACTCCTCTAGGGATTGAGTTCAACCTGATAGATTCAGTTCAGGCAGGTCCAATCCCCTCCTCTCAGGCTGAGCTAAGTGTCCCTGCATAAGCCCCAGGTTCCAAACAGCCAGCTCATGCACTGAGGACAGGTCTGGGTACCACTGCCAGGATGCCTCCCAAACAGTTCAAGCTAATCAACTGTCTCACTTATCCAGAGGGCCTGGTCCAGTTGGGAGCTCCTCAGCTATTGGTTCATAGTTCATGTGTTTCCATTCGTTTGGCTGTTTGTCCCTGTGCTTTTTCCAATCTTGGTCTCAACAATTCTCACTCATAAAAAACCCTCCTCTTTCTCGCCAAATGGACTCCTGGAGCGCCACCTGGGGCCTGGCTGTGGATCTCTGCATCTGGTTCCCTCAGTCAGTGGATGAGATTTCTAGCATGACAATTACGGTGTTTGGCCATCCCATCACCAGAGTAGGTCAGTTCAGGCTTTCTCTCATCCATTGCCAGTAGTCTATTGTGGGGGTATCTTTGTGGATTTCTGGGGACCTCTCTAGCACTTTGCTTCTTCCTACTCTCATGTGGTCTTCATTTATCATGGTCTCTTATTTCTTGTTCTCCCTCTCTGTTCTTGATCCAGCAGAGATCTCCCGCTCCCCTAAGCTCTTTTTACCTTGAACCTTGCCCTTCATTACCCCCACTCATGTCAATAAGGAGCAGATTTGTTTTCATATCTTTAGTTAGTACTTCATCAAGACACCAGCTAATTTAGTATGTCTCGTGATGGCTGACTTCTGTAAGAAGGCACCCATCTATTGCTTCCCTGTGAACTAGCAGTATAAAAGGAACAAGGGAGAAATATTCTTAATACCCATAGTAAGGCGTTTTTTTATACATGAGAGTTGATTTATCATGCTCTAGTAACCTATAGATCTAACCTCACACTTATTTTTGCATTGAAGATTATGTTTCAATATGAATTTTGGTGGAATAACAAATATTAAGACATGAGACACATAACGTATTTCATTATGCTATAGTGCTAATTGTTTTCATTTTCTTTATTCTATATTCACTCCAGGGTGCATGTCCTTGCTGAATGTGTCCTTCTATGTAAGTTAATATTCCCCTGCTATTTTGCAATACTAGATTATAAAATTGTCTTTAGTGGAACACACACTGTCTTTTTTGGGGGGGTCAGCAAATGTCTTTGACTAGATTTTTCCATGTAAACTTTCATTTATTTTCTCAAGGAATCAGATGATTATTACAAGCATATTGCATAATACAGAACCCATTTTCCATAATTTAGAATGGCTCTAATACTTATGGGAAAGCAGAAATATGTCAAACATACACTATTTGGTTTGAAGTTTAAAACAATAGATATGGACTGTGAGATTCCAGTCTTATCATCTGGGGTTAGACTAATTGAGTGCTCTTCGTGTAGGCTCACTGCACTACCTGGGGGCCAAAATGAACCTAGGACTGGGTGGTTAGCATATAAACATTTTTCTCCTTCTTCTCCCATGGTTTGCTCTTTTTCTCCTTTCTATTTATTCCTCTTCTATATTTTTTCTTCCCTCCTTTTATTTCTTTTTTTCAATGTAATCACATTTTTTTTTCTGGAGACAACAGAACTGGGCATGAAAAAATCTAGAGTCTCACATAAGTATTTTTCTTTATTTCCAGGTAAGTTTTATATATGTGTGTGTGTATACTATAACACACACACACATATCTATCTATCTATCTATCTATCTATCTATCTATCTATCTATCTATCTATCTCTATATATAGATATAGAGATAGATATACTAGAGCATATATCATACACATTTAGTGTTTTGTAAAAACAATGAAGCATTTTCAACATGTTCTCAGTAGTACATCTTGTCTTTACAGTGCATCATGTCTTAATATTTTAACTATAAATACCTTCATTCTTTTGAAAAATATGAAAAATGAACTTCCTGACCTTGTTTTGGAAATTGTATTTATCTGTTGAACAGATTTTACCAAGACAAATCTAGTATTCCTTTTCTGTAACCATGAGTTTTATTTTCAGGGTTAACAATTGACAGTGCTCCAAAGGGGAATATTATAAATGTAAGTCACATGTTCATAAGAATAATATGGGCTTTCAGTTTGGTGCAGTTGCAGAGTCCATATTCTCTCTCAATTCTAATTGATCCTATGTGTGTACTGCTCCTGGCTACATTGTGGTTATTTATCATAGTGAGTTATGGTATGTGATACAAGAGCATAAATAAAACACTATGAATTTTTCTACACCAAGAAAATTTCACTTTTGTTCTATATGACAATAATCAGCTACAGTTTTCACTTTTAGACCTTAAAAGTTATTAATACATTCTGTAGTGCCTGGGCACATTTTTCTCTTATTACACATTATTAGAGCATTGACAAGATGCTGTTACAATAACCTGACATTAGCTTGGAGCTGCATCTTAGGCAAAATATTCCCAGTAATGTGAGAGACTAATTTCTTCTTCTTGCACAGGGCACATTTAATGGTTGAAAAAAAACATGATTATGAGTGAAAAATCAAATTTTTATGTTGTAAAATGTGTACTTAAATATTATTTATTAGAGAAAAAAGCCCCAAGGTTATGCTGTATTGGAAAAGTTTATTTATATCACTCTCTGTTCCTCTTAGCCATGTAGCTAAGTGATTCATCACAGCTCTGTCAGCATACAGTCCCTACAAACCTTCTAACAGTGTATCAAAAAGCACACAAGTCAGAGTGAATCATTATGACACAAATTGCTGTATGTTTATGTGGTATCACCAGTGATTATGTTCGAGGCATTTATCTACTTGTTTCTCTGTACTGTCAGAATCAAATGTAACTCTACAAAATTTATTCTTGTGCAGTTTTGTGGATAACCCAGCATACAGACCCATACTAACATATGACATAATATTTGGGGTTAATTCTCTTGTCTTCAAGATGATTAGTTAGATTCTATCAGTTTTATAACATGTAAAAGGTTGACACATGGTATAATGAGAAATTTAAAATGATAATATTTTCCTTTCTGAATGTATGTGGGAATTATGTAGTTGAATTTTTTCTTTCAAGAATAGAAAATATAATCAGTATATAAAGATAGAATGTTATATAAAGTTTGGATTTATTATATGAAAATTATGGGGATAATCTAACTTTGTCATATTTGAGAGTTCTAAGTACTCAGAAAAGGTTTTGTGAGATACATAAGAATGTCTCTCTCAAATTTATTTGACCTACTGCCAATCTTATATTCTCTCAGATATACAATGAAGTTACCAAAAGCCCAGAAGGAATATATTCTTAATATTTCATTACCCATCTACCACTTATTTTTATGTCAGAGAAATCATAATATGTGCCATACTTTGGATTTGATCTCTGTTTTCAGAGGTATGTTTTATTTTTGGATATTGTGATTCTGTTTGTAAAATACACCCAAGATTGTCCATTTAGCTTATTTCATTCAATTAAAAATTCAAACAACATTGTGATGTGAATCATGGCACATATTTAGAGAGTGATTTTCAAATAGTACATTGCATGCTAATTGACAAAACAGTAAAAAAATGAGAGTATTTTAAATATTGTGCAAATATTTTCCAGATATTATTTAGTTATTTGTAATTCACGTATGTGTCATAGCACAAGAAATAAAGGTTTTTGCTATGTATACGTATAGAAATCATCACATTCAGATTTACATCTCCAGAAATATTCTGAAGACACAATAAATAAGCAAAATCAGCAACAAATTATCTAGACAAATATATATCTATTTATCAAACCATTTATCTATTTTCATAAGATTTATATAGGTAGAAATAATTATGGCTATTTCTAAATGCTAGTAGGATTGCAAAAGTATCTAAAATTAAAAAATAAAAATTGATAAGTAAACTGGAGAGGTTTTTTGGATACAAACCAATACATAGAAATTATCACAGTAGTTTAAAAAGCAAACCTTAAAATGAATAAATGTTTTATTAATATTAAATCTAATGCTGATTAAAATGATGTTCCACATTACATATATATTTATTGACTACTCATAAGAAAGAGGGCTATTATCAAAAAAATATACAACTAAAAGAACCCCTATAATTCAAGAAAACAAATAACCCAATTAAAAATACGGTACATATCTAAACAAAGAATTATCAGTGAAAGAAATTCAAATTACTGAGAAACATTTAAAGAAATGTCCCAATGCCTTAGCTGCCTGAGAAATGTAAATCAAAGTGACTTTGGTATTTCATCTTCTACAGGTCAACGTGACTAAGAGAAATAAATGTAGTGACAGCTTGTAGATATAACCAACTGTCTTATTAAATAAGAAACATAGAACCAATGCAAACAAGAAAGTCAAGAGGTCAGAGCTAAGAGCTAAAACCTTACCCTTCCTCCTGCGGTGGTCCTACCTCTCAGAAAGAGAGCTACTTCCTGTGTTAAAGTCTTTATATACACTTTCTGTTCTGTCTTCTCATTGGTTGTAAACCCAACCACATGACCGCCTCGTCACTGCCTGTCTGTATAGACCTCCAGGTCTTCTATGGTTGGTATTGAGATTAAAGGCATCTGTATCCAATGCTGGCTGTATCCCTGAACACACAGAAACTTACCTAGCTCTGCCTACCAATTGCTGGGATTACAAGCATATGCAACTACTGCCCGGCTTTCCTATGGCTTGCTAATAGCTCTGACCCCCGGGCAACTTTATTTATTAACATACAAATAACATTTTAATACAAACAAAATATCACCATATTTCCCCTTTTCTATTTTAATAAAAAAGAAAAAAGCTTATAACTAAAATAAGAAAAACTATATACAAAAATACAATAACTATATATAATATATACAAGTAATAAATACCTAAACAATGTCTAGTTCATTTGTATTTGACAAATTCAGAGAAAATAATTTCATTATCTATCCTATTTTGGTAAGTCCAAAATGTATCTAATTCACTTTCTATCCTAATTAATCTTCAACTGTAACTAACTAATCTTCAACTCCCTCAGAGACCCAAGAAGGAAATAATATTAGCTAACAAAAATAAAAACAGGAAGTACATGCAAGCAACTTCCAAAAAATTGTGAGTTGATAGAAACAGCCAGCTGCTTGGACAGTCATCTGAGGTTTCTCCGCAGTGTTGGGGCATCATCTTCAGCCTATAGGCTTAGAGTATCTGACAGACTCATTTGTGAAGTAGGATGTACACAAGGTCAACAGTTCGACCTCACATTGGGTGAGAGCAGTCTATATACCAGAAACACCTGAAATCCACTATCATGTCATGATTCAGGATTTTAAATTCTGGAAATTGTTGATGTTTTTTTGAATTCAGCTGTCCATTCTTCTTGGCTATGTGTGTGTGTGGCTTCATCTCAGCATCCCGTTCTTCTCTTCTCCACATCCCTCTATTAAATGCCATTCTACTATTGAGAGGCATGAGCTTAATTACTCTTCAAGAATAACTGTTTTAGCTGCTGTTCCATTGCATATACCAAATGTGATTGGAAAGATTTTGGTTTCTAAATCAATCTCATGATTTATCCAAATTGCAATGTTTTTAGTTTGATTTCAGTAGATAATTTTAAATAATTCTAAGAATCGCTACCAAATCTGAAAATGCAAAGCACAAGGCAAAAGAAAAGAATCTACCTGTTAGTCATAGTTATAAAATCACAATGAATAAAGGGTTCTGACAGAAATAATTGATTCCGTCCCAGACACACACTACCCATCCATTCACACATATTTGATTTTGACAAAGTACACTATAGGCCAATAAGAAAAGAAAGATATTCCAGTACAAAGTACTAGAAATATGGTATGTCAAGATAAAATGTGAAACAGAGTTAGGTCTATCACACATAATACTAAAACTTACAAGAAAATATAAAATAAGATATAGTGGATTTAAGAATAAACCATTGATGTAAAGCAGTAAAAGTCTCTACAAAAATTGAAAAGTATACTCATGCTTTTAGGATAAGAAGCATATTTATAAAACATAAAATATAACCGATAAAACCTGCTTTCTTGAACTAAATTCTTTCAACTGTAATTCATATTTAACATTTTGTATGCCATTTCTCTATTAACCAAAAGATGACACTGACAGGGAAAAGAGACAAACCACATAGTAAATGCTTTTCTTTAATTGTATTTACTTATTCTTCTCGAATATATTATATCCCAACTGTAGTTCTCCTCTTTCTTTCCCTCCCATTCTACACCCCCTCTTCCTCTCTCCCTCTGAGACATTCAACCTCCGTTTCCCTTCTGAAAAGAGCAGCCTTCCCAGGAATATCAAGCATCCATGGGATATCAATTTGAAATAAGACTAGAAACCTCCACTCATATTATGGATGGACCAGGCAACCCAACAGGAGGAAAAGGGTTTCAAGCAGGAAAAAGAGACATCCCTCTGCTTTCACCATTAGAATTCCCACCTGAAGAGCAAGCTACACCAACACAACACATATGCAGAGTGCCTAGGTCAGACCAACACCGGCTACCTTATTGTCAGTTCAGTCTCTGTGAGCCTCTATGAGCCCTGCTTAGTTGATTCTGTTGGGTTTCTTGTGGTGTCTTTGACTCCTCTTACTCCTATAATCCTTTCCCACTCTTCTGCATGATTCCCCAAGCTCTGCCTTATACTTGGCTCTGAGTTTCTGCATCTGTTTCCATCAGTTATTGGATGAAGTCTCTCTAATGATGATTATGGTAGACTCCTGTCTATGAGTATATCAGAATATCATTAGTAATCATTTAATAGACTTTTATTTTTTTACTGTCATGATTAGCTCTATCCTAGTTCCTCATGCTATTCAACTTCCAGTTCCTGCCTTCCAGGGAGTGTTGGGCATGGACTCCCTATTATGATATGTCTCCAGTAGGAACAATCATTGGTTGGTGACTCCTGCAAGTTCTGTACCCCATTTACCCCAGCACATCTTGAAGGAAGGACAAATTGTAGTGGGAGGTTCCGTGGCAGGGTGTGTATACCAATCCCTACACTGAAAGGCTTGCCTAATTACAGGAGATGGACAGTTTAAGCTACAGATTTCTCTTTACTAGGACTTTCACTAGGGTACCCTTCAAGATTCCTGAGAGTTTTCATTGCAATTGGTTTCTACCTCCTCCCCCAAATGCTCCTCAATTCCAGTCATCCCTATCAGTACTCTCTCCCTCCAACTTCTTCCCATGTGATCTTCCCCTTCCCAACCCCACTAACTCCCAGCCTACCTGAAAAATCTATTATATATTCCCTTCCCAGGGAGATTCATGTATTTCTCTTGAGCCTTGCTTCTTACTTTAGCCTGCCTGGGTCTGTGTATTTTAGAATGATTATCCTTTACAGCTAATATCAGTTTATAAGTAAATATATACTATGTTTGTCTTACATGATATGAGTTACCTCATTCAAAAGGATTTTTTTCTAGTTGATGATCTTAGTGCCTGCATTATTGGTGTTCTGTTCAGGAAGTGGTCTTCTAGTCCAATGCCTTCAACACTATTCCCCATTTTCTCTTCCGTCAGGTTCAATGTATCTCATCTTAGGTTGAGATCTTTGATCTACTTGGACTTGAATTTTGTGTAAGGTGATAGATGTGGATCTATTTGCATCCTTCTACTTGCTGATATCCAGTAAACCTGCACCATTTGTTGATGACACTTTCTTTATTATATACTGCTGGCTTCTATATAAAAAAATCAGGTGCCATCTGTGGCTGTTGGCTGGTTTTTAAGGAGTGTTAGCAGGCTGTGGGCAATGATTCTTTACATGGAGTCTCTCAGATCTGCTTGGCCTCCAGTAAAGAATTCTTCTGCAGAACCAATTTGCTAGAATATGGAGTTCAGAAGAGGGAGTGCAGTTTGGGGCTATTGGGAGAGCTTTAAGGGGTAATAGTCAGAGTCACTAAGACCAAACTGCTGTCTGGTAAGGGAAACAGAGTTGTAGTCCAGGATCAACAATTTTTAAACAATTTTTAAAATAGGAGTTGATGTTTTATTTTAATCAGAAATGTTTAAAGATGATAAATGCTATTTTATCCAAAGAGAGTCACCTAATTTTAGGGAATTCACAATTTTTTTAGTCTATTGTGAACCAGATGATACCAAATATCCCAAATACGAACTATTTGTCAAACACTTTTATACCTTAAAACTGATTTGACATAAGTTGCTGTTGAAAGATAACACTTCCACAGATTTTATAATGATAAATAAATACTTATTTAGGTGTCTTATTTATTTTGATATGTTTATAACTAAAAGCACAATACAATATGGAATCTATAATATTCCATATAATATAATGTAAATATGAAATACCATTAAAATGTAAAAGACTATTAAATTTAATGAAATATTTTTATATTGGTGTCTTAAAAACAGATTCATACACCATTTTAATAAATTTCTAGTCTGGAAACATATATAAAGGTAATATGAAAAATATAAACACAGCTTAGATAAAAGGAAAAAGAAAGACTCATGATACTGACCGAATATTGGTATAGGAGTTTATAGCAGTTCAAGAAGTTGTGAAATAGCTATTGTGTTTTTATGTAAAACAAATCATTCACATCTTTAAAAAAAGGGGAAAATAGTGGTAATGATGTGAAATCACTTGATGCTACAATGACATATCCAAGGATAAATGCTATAATTATTATTGTGAATAAAAATTCCTAAAACTCAGAGAATGACTAGGAATACTTAATGAAGATTAAGTAAGAATGGCTAAATGTGTTCAAGAATGATTAAGAAAGTTTCAAGTTCATTGCAATTCAGGAATTATTAAGGATTGATAAGAAAATTAATTGCAATACATCTTAAATAACATTTCTGTTATCAAAGAGTTCAAAAGTAAGTTCATATTAACAGAGCTGTGATATTTCGATATCTCAATAATGAATTCTATATAAATAGGACAATGGGAAGTTGTATAATTGAACACATTCCATAGTTCAAGAAAAACGAAATTATAGAGATAGTAAAATAATTTACCTAATTTTAAAGACCTAAATTTTAGTGCATTAAAAATGAGTGTGTTCTATGTTATTAATAAATATGCCAATATATAATTTTATTAAACTGAAAATTATAAGATAAAACTGAAGTCTAATTTAACCTTGTTATAAACTTATAAAGCTAAGATTCAATACTCCCTTCAAGGAACAAAATTGTTATTTTATTATGTTAGTCAGCTTGATAAATGCTGTAAAGTGAATCTCAAACACAGAAACATTAAATTATTTACTTTTAGGGAATGTTAAGTATTAGTAGTGTATTCAATATTGTGCTGATATAGTAATAATGAAAATTCTTCTTAAATGAATTTATACAATGAAAACTACTGCTTATACATAAAGGTGAGGATTGTGGAAAATAGAGATTTGTAAATTAATTTTTAGGCTGCTTTTGATAAGTACTTGGTATTTTCACCTTCGTATCACAAATTTTATTATTTGACACCTTAGCAGCACAATAATGTAAGTGAAGAAGTTAATATTATCTCCACCATGTATTTGAACACACACACACACACACACACACACACATACGTTTGTGTGTGTGTGTGTGTGTGTTTATAAAACTTACATGTGTACATATATAGAATTTTTTATATAGGTTAAAGGACTGCTCTCTCAACATTTTTATAAGAAGATGCCAAGAATTACATTGAAATTTTAACTCCATAACTCAAAAATTACAGGTCCTGTCATGTCTAGAAAAAAAAATAGTTTACACCAGACCACATATAGGTTCCTCATGTTCCTATAGATGCCCATACACCCATGCACACACTGGCAGCCCAAAGTGGAATTGGTGAGTTTTAAAAGGAGTTCATGAATTTTGTAGGGAAGGGTTATGAGATAAGTTAGAGGTAAAGAAGTGTAGGATGAATTAGAGGATAACACATTATACATATTTATGAAATTCTCAATGAAAAATTTCAATGGTATTTCAGGATACAAATATTTAAAACCATGAAATAAGATTACATACAAAGCATGTATTAAATAAATTTTAATTATTCTTGAAACAAAACATCACTACATTAAGAGATATAATATATACATTAACATGATAATTTAGAGTTACATGTAAAATCCCACAATAAAATAAAATAATAAAATAAAATCCCAGTAAAAGATAAAGAAAGAAAGAATTTGAGAGCTATTATCGAAGATATTCCAAGTAAATGTTGGCATAAAAAAGGAAAAAATACACCAGAAGCTGGTGGTGTGTGCTTTTAGTCCCAGGACTTGGGAAGAAATTGCAGATGGACCTCTGGTAGTTCAAAGCCAGCCTGGCCTATAGAGAGAGTTCCAGGACAGTCAAAGATACACAGGGAAACCCATTCTATAAAAGAAAAACAGGAAACACTTACAAAATATTGACTAGTGCTTAGATGTAAAATATGCCAACACTTTTAGGAATATAAAATAGCATTTTTCTTAGGTTACAAACATGTACAATTACAATAATTGGCCACTTAGTTAAACAAATTGCTGGTCCTTAGTGACCTAAAAGAAATCATAGAATGGAGAAGGCACTATCTTGATTAGACTTGCTTTTAAATAGAAATTTTGTAATTTAAATTATAATTGTTCTTGGATAACCTCCCACACACACTTTTTTTTCCTCACTCCAAATTGCCTGCGTACCCTGACCTTATTATTCTATTTCAGATTCATTTTAAAAATTTTAATTGTTGTCCTATTACATCAGAGGCTACAGCCATGAATTCTCACAATCGTTGTTGCCAAAAGAATACATAAAAAAGGACAGGACTTGTTTTAAAAGAAAATATATTGAGGAAGAGTCAAATAAAATATATGTAAAATTGATCTTTGAAGCACTTTCATAATAGGAAAGAAATAGTGGGTAGTGCATGTGTTGTATCTGGATGTTTCTAGGTCCCATCTGGCCCCAAGGTCCAGCAGCCACTTATAAAATAATCACTCAGAGGCTTATATTAATTACAAACTATATGGCCTATGACTTCAGCTTATTGCTAGCTAGCTCATTCATCTTAAATTAACCCATTTCTATTAATCTATATGTTGACATGTGGTCATGACATTACTTGTCTGCAGGCATCTTGTTGCTCCTTTGGCGGTAGCTGGCTTCTCCCCCGACTCTATCCTTCTTCTCCCTGTATCTCTGCTTGGATTTCACACCTGGCTGTAAGCTTTTTGCCATAGGCCAAAACAGCTTTATTTATTATCCAATGGGAGACACACATATTCATAGCATATAGAAAGACATTCAATACCAATATGTCATAAGTTATTCATTCATTTTATACTACCAGAGATTCTACTTCAGCTTTCAGTAATGCCTGGAAAATATTCAGCCACTGTGCTATACCCTACCCCAGGAAGTTTACTTAATGTATTGGAGAGATTGCATAGTACTGTTCTATGCTTCAGTTATATGGGGTTTGTCCCTCACAGGTTAATTACTTCAACCTTAGTTTTGAGTGCAATATTATTTATTAGCAGTCAAACATTAAGAGAGGAGATGAATGGGTATTAACTTGAGGTGTTTTGTAATAACAGAAAAAAATGGAGAAAAATATTGTATTGGTTGAAAATATTAATTGAATTTGATGAAATAGAAGAAACATGGAATAGCTTAAGTTATCTCAAATGTTTAGGAAAGTGACAATGAGATGTAGAACATTTGCCCTTAGGTAATTTGACTATATCACCTCTAGGAAGAGATTAATGATAGCAAATAAAAAGATGTAGTGAAATGATCAAACAGTCTTATTATTTCACATATGTAAGTTAGGAGGAAGCATTAATTTCTTGTAAGCGAAAGCAAGCTTTGTTGACAATATTTTTTATTTTATTCTTTATTCTATTTTTCAGATTATAGAATAATCAAATTTCTCCCTTTACTACTTCTAACTCCTCCAGTAACCCCTTTCCCACTTCAAATTCATGGCCTCTATTATTATTAAATGTTACTGCATCCATGTAGGTATTTGTACATACACTTATATTCCTGAATGACTTGTTGAGTCTGTATAAAGTTTCTTTTATGTATGTTATAAGGGCTGACCATTTCACACTGGATAACCAATGGATGGCCCCTTCTCTGGGAGGAACACCTCTCTTGCTCCCTGATCTCCTCATTTACTCATAGTTCTGTGATGTTGCATAAGGTTTGGGGCATACCAATTTAATGAACACAGAAAATGTTGTGTAAACCTATAATTAATAGAAACTTTTTATGCAACCATTTTTCAGAGTGACTTTGATGAGCCATTTAAAAGCTTCCACTTAGCTATTTCTATTTCTCCTTTTGAAAACTCTATTTAGATTCATAACCAGTTTGTAATGGGTTGATTGCAAGTAGCTTGATATGAGTAGTAGGAATGAAACTCTGGTCCTTTAAACAACAAGTGCTTCTTGTATATGAGATCTTTTATATCCCTGGAAGTGATATTTTAAAGAATATATTATGATGGTTTTTAAAGTATACCATGATAGAGAAGAATGTGTATAATTTTTTCAGATATAATATCAGATCTGCTTAAGAATCAGTAAAATAATTTATCATTACTAATGTAGAAGCACTTTGTATAGCTACTTAATCTCAGTTTAAATTTAATCATATTAAGATTTTATTTAGTGGAAGCATTTTATTTTAAATATCTATATTTTAAGCATGCATATATTAATTTCAATGAAAATTCTACTATTAAATTAAGACTAAATTGAAAAAATATTTTATATCCAATATACCCGTGGAGCCTCCACGGGACTGAACTAGGTCCTCTGCATAAGTGAGACTGTTGTGTAGCTTGATCTGCTTTAAGGAGCCCCCTGGCAGTAGGGCCAGGATCCATGCCTGGTGCATGAGCTGTTTTTTGGAGACCACTAACTATGGTGGGACACCTCATACAGCCTTGATGTGGGGGATAGGGGGGTGAGGTTGGTGGGGTGTTGGAACTGCCTCTACTAAATGTATCAGGCTCTGCTGACTCCCCATGGGAGTCCTTACCTTCTTTTAGGAGGGGATGGGGTGTGTATTTGGGAGAAAGGATGGATGGGCGGGAGGAGGGAAGAAGGGGATCTGTGATTGATATCTAAAGTTAATAAAAAAAATTTCTTAATAAAAATACAAAAAATTTTAAAAAGAAAAATATTTTATATCTAATATTTACATATATATGTTTAATTCTATTTTCATATAGAGTATATTCTCAGGAAAATTATCTTTTATTAAATGTAACCCTTCTTTAGAAAATTTCATGAGATGCTCTTATATAAATATGAATGTGTTATCTTTTCCATTTAATGTATTTTTAGGATCAAACTAAAACTATTTTTCCTACAAGTTAAAATTGTGTGAAAAATTATGTCTTTTATTCATATTGGGTGTTCTCTTCAGGTATCTTAGTTGTAACTGTTTATCTCCATACACATCCCATAAACAATAAATCAGCCATTATAAATTTAGTCTTCCAGGACCAAGTTCAGAAGGCATTTTCTCTTTTGTTTGGGCCACTGTTCACAGTGGATGTTGCCTAGACACTGTTGTAGATTCACCTAAGTCTTTATCCCAGTTCCATATGCTTTCTCTTCATTTGATCAATGGAATTAACTAGTTTAGACGGTTAGGAAAGATAATGTCATTATTTTAGATTTTCATTTTCTATGAAAATTTCAGTGCATTACCAATGATAATTTTAGTATATACATCAATGAATAATCCATAGCTAAAAATAGATTATTATGATTATATATTAACACATGAATAATAATTCAACTGACAGTAGTTGTTCAGAATTCCCAAGAGATAATTTAATATTTTTTGAAATACTGGAATCTATTGGAGTATTAAATAAGCAATCTGAATTATGTGAAATATTTATCTTAAATACTATAACTTTGTGAGTTTTTATAAATACTGATGAAATTTGTATCTCATTCAGCAGGGCTTTCTCATTCAACGGTTATAAAATAAGATTGAAATGAAATAGTTAAATGGTGCAATTTGATTTGGGAGGCCAGCTAATACAAGATGTAGGCGAATTAGTTCACCTAAAATCAATTGTACTACTCCAAACATAAGATAAATAATAGAAAAAAAGTCCTGGTTTGATTATCAGTCTTCCTGTTTACCAGCTAAATGAATGCCAAAATTTGTTCTAATGATAATGCTCCTTTCAACTGCAAAGCGAGGAAGATAAAAATCTCCTAAGAATTTCTGATGATTAAATTGAATATTTTATAAAAATCACATTCACTCCCTATAAAATAACTATGTACTTATCAACAATCAGCTATGTACTTAAAAATAAACTAATATACTCTTCTGTGGTAATTTTCTATTGGCATGGACTGCATTTTTCTATGTGAGATCACATAATAAGTATTGTTTTGATGATACATAAAATTTCAGTCACAATTACTTTATATGAACAATGCTATTAAAAAACATGTACAGACAATGTATAAGTGAATAAATCTCACTAGATTAAAATAGTTTTATTTTGACCAAAAGTATATTATCACATTTTTATTCAATTCATATTGTTTGTTTAACTTTCTTGAATGATTCAGAATGATATGCACAAGTTCGTACTGCCAACATTGGGCTTGGCCCTCCTACACGAGTTAGCAATTAAAATGATCATCCAAACACTTGCCTACAGGTCAATCTCACCCGGACAATCCCTCGATTGAGAATCTCTTTTTGGGAGAGTTGTATCTCCACAGACAGCCCACTTGTTGCTCTGGTAGTGGAAGTGTAGGCCCTTGGGTGAGCTTGGGGTGCATGCTGGGGTTGCGAGCTGGGACAAAGCAATGAATGGGGGTAAGGAGGTCAGAAGGAGAAGATCTGTGCGATCCAAAGGAGATGAGAACAGAGAATCAGAGAAGGCTGCCACATGTGTACAGTTGCATAGCTGGGTATGAGACTGGAGGATTGGATCTGGGGGAAGAGAGGAAGCAGAGACCTTCAGGAAGCCTAACTGGTTTTCTCTCAGGCATGGACTGTGAGTTAACAGGAGCTGTCTGTTAGAATTCTCTGCTCAGAAAAAAAACAAAAACAAACAAAAAAAAAAAAACAGTAAGTGGGAAAAGACAAATAATAAAGGGATGATCTTTGGGATACAAACAATATGTGGACACGGAGGAAGGAAGTTTGCATCTGCTGTTCTGTGGCAGTGCTAGGGTTGAGACTGGGAGATTGGATTTGCAGGGGAGGAGGGAGTGGTGAATATCCAGTTGTCTCACTTGATTCCCTGGCCTGCTTAGCTGATATGCTCCCAGTCATCACCTGCTTGGTGTTGGAAGCTTGGATAATGGGATGTATTGGGGGAAGGAAGGTTGGAGTAGAAGATCTTTGTGATATACTGTGGATGGGGTCAAAGAGGAACTTTGCAAGCAAATGGATGGGACTAGAAAACAATCATCCTGAGTGAGATAACAAAGTCTAAGAAAAATAATATATTATATATCCACTTATATGTAATATTAGCCATTAATTATACAAATGATAACGACCTACAATCCATAGACCTAGAGAGGTTAGGTACAGTGAAAGGGACTGGACTCTGGGGCACTTGGATCTCCCTAGGAGTGGGGAATAGAATAGAATTTATGGATGAATTGTGAGTACATGGGGATGGGAACAGGCAGATCAAGTGGAGAGGTGTAGGGGAGATAGAGTTGAGGGAGCAAATATTGAGAAAGACAGCTGGAACTGAGGAGTGTTTGAGAGATGATATGGAAACCTAGTGCTGTAGAAACCTCCTAAAGTATATGAAGGTAATCATAATGAGGTCTCCTAACAATGTTGGATGTGAAGTCCCAACTGACCATCTCTTGTTACCAAAGGAGGCTTCCAGTACCCAAACTGGGTTGCATTCAAATTGAATTGTTGACCAAGAGGGTCCCATGAAAATCCACAAACAACCAAGGCTGTGTTTCTAAGACACTGGGTTGCTCTCCACAAACTGACAGTAGGGCCCCATTGACAAGTATAACACCCACACTACACAACAAACATGGAGAACCTGAGCTGGTGTCTATATGGAGCATTCATCTCAATTTTCCAGTTTCTTTGCTACATGAAGATACTCTACAGGCTGTCAAGAGAGAAACATAAACATCAACACAGCTACAAAACATTTTAATTATATCCTACCATGCCTGTAAGATATGTTAGGTCAACTGTGGCACAGAAATTGTGGTAGTAGCCAACAAACATTGTATCTGACTTAAAGCCCACGCTACAAGATGGAACCAATACCTCAAACAAATATGAGGACCAAGAATTCTAAAGCAGATGGCCCAGAGACCTAAGGTAAAAACAAATTCTACTAGTCTAAAAGAAATATCAATAAAATGACTCCTAATGACACTCTGTTATACTTACAGATCAGAAAGGTAAAAACAAATTCTACTAGTCTAAAAGAAATATCAATAAAATGACTCCTAATGACACTCTGTTATACTTACAGATCAGAGCCTTGCTTAGTTATCATTAAAGAAGCTTCCTTGTATAGCAGACATGAATAGATGCAAAGACCCACTACCAGGCATCTCACACACACACAGAGAGAAAGAGAGAGAGAGAGAGAGAGAGAGAGAGAGAGAGAGAGAGAGAGAGAGAGAGAGAGAGAGAGAGTCCTTGTCACATAGAGCTCTAAATGTGAAATATCCATCAAATCCCTCCTCTCAGAGCTTAGTGGACCCTGTAAAAGAGGAGGCAGGTGGAGCATAAGTGTCAGAGGGAATGAAGGACACAAAAAGAACAAGATCCTCTGAGTCAACTGAGCATATCTCATTTAAACACAAAGAAATTGAGACAGCAAGCACAGAGCCTACACAGGTCTGCACCATGTCCTCAGCATATATAATACAGCTTTCAGCTTGTTTTGTTTTGTTTTTTTTAGGACTCTTATGTGTGTGAATTAATGGGTCTCTGATACTTGTACCTGGTCTTGAGGATCTTTTTCTTTTATTGGTTGCTTTGTGCAGCCTTGATGAGATGGTTTTGTTTTATCTTTTTATATTTTATTTTGTCATGTTTGGTTTTATCTCTAAGGAGCTTGAACTTTTTGGATGAGTGACAGAAATACTGTGGCTCCATAGTGGAGAGGAGGAGGTGGGGAGGAAATGGGAGGAGTGGAGGGAGGGAAAACTGTAGTCTGGATATATTGTATGAGAAAAAAATCTATTTTCAGTAACAGAAAAAAAAGTTAAAAAGAAAGAATCTCTTCTCAGGTAACTGTAGATATGTTAAATTTATAGTTTAAATGAATTATCACAATGTCCCAGTATGTACAGAAACTTTATGTTGCTTTATTTCCTAGTTAATTACTACAATTTAATTAGTAAATCAGCATTTGAAATAATAGATCCTTAAATACTAGAGATGTAATTTACTGTATTTGAAAGGGTATAGTGACATTAATTTCTCATTTATCTCAGATTTTGATACCTAGGCCAGCTAATTTGAATCCTATGTGATGCATACTAATTTATTTTTAATTACTAAACTTGCTATTAGTATAATCTATAGAAAATTGAGGTATGAAATAATATCAATTGAAAAGACGTAATTGATATCACATTTATTCACCTTCTGAATAGACTTCAGATCTCTCATTGGATTTTCTACTTATGCAGACATCAGAAGCAAATATTGTTCTTCACATCTGCATCAACACCATACATGAATGACCAAAAGACATTTATGGTACTTTTAGAACCCTTTCATTAAAAACTGATGTTTACTTAATTTTATGGAGGAAGATTCTTCTTTAAACAAAGACACTTTACAAATCAAGCTCTGAACACCTCAGTTTGTCCTTGTGGTCATGTGCAATAAATCTAAGTAGGTGTAATATTCTCTCCAGGAAAGTTTCATAATCTATTTCAGATTTCATTTTAGAGCTTGACTAACACTCTTCTTAACTGGTAAGTTTATCACCTCTCAATTTCCTTCAACCTAAATACATAGTAGTTTCACAACTGAAAATACCCTCCTCCACAAAAGGTTTTCCTGTTTAATTTTTCTTCCTATCTCTTAAAGGATTGTGCGTATGAACTATCTTTCTTGATCCTGAAGAGATCTTTCTCCAAATACTTTTTAGACATAAGTAATGTGTTTATTTTATTTCACTTTTTGGTTAATTGCTTCAGAGGTATAAATGTATGTGATGTTAAATGAGTACTGTTCAGTGAAAAATGATACTAAGTGGGATTTCGAGTACCTTTCTGCTCTATTCTGTTTGTTAGTTTAAGTACAATTGCAGGGATATATATTCTTTCCCTTCCTTCATATTATACACCATGTAAAATGAATGAGGTCTGTTCTCTACCTTGTTTGCATCACAGAACAGAGTAGGGCACAATATAGATGTGAGCTTTTCATAAATATTTTATGATCTCTCCCGGTTGACTTTCTTCCTTATTACATTCCCTAAGGGGCCGGAATAGGATTTCCAATCTCGCAGTTCTTACCTGAGAAAGGAGAGTTCATGCTGATTTTGATAACTGCTAGATCAGAAAGTGAATATGCCTTTCTCACTGCTGGATGCTTTGTCTGTGACCAAGGCTGTCTATTGATGTACGCACAGAGCTCTCATTAACACTGTAGAAGTCATGCATGCGTTACACCAAGATATGTACCCCTTAGTGTTGAAAAATGATCATTCCTAAAATAAACTCCTTTTACATATAAATTGTAATTTACAGGAGGTCTCACTCCTGAGCAGTGCCAAACCACAGAAGAACACTCTCATGTGGATAATGAGTATATGCAGAATTCTTTAGTGGATAATCACAGACACTGGCAAAGGCAGGATGCATCTGTGCATGCATAATAACAGTCTCAAAGGCTGTGCTGCTTGGAGCATGCCTTGTTGCTGCGCGTAAAAGAAATTAATCTAGGGATGAAAAGTTATTATGGCGCTGGCTTAACAAACTATAAAATAAACTTAATGTAATTACATTTGATAAGAAGTTAAGCATGTAGCGTAATCACTGAATTTGAAAAAGATGACTCTGAGAGGATATGAACTACCCAGAGTGATAATTATTTAGTAATGCCTCAGGATATTATCTAGTTAGAAATCTGGTTGTGACTCAAATGGGATTGGCAAATTTTTCACGTTTACAATGAGTACAGTCTGTTATACTTCTCTTTGGTAATTTAAGACTTCAAAGAAGTGGATTGGCCAAATCAGGTTTGGGACTTGAATCTGGTTTGCATAGGTGTTGTGGAGAGCCTGATTCTGCCTTCTGTCTGTGTTATGTTTCAATCTCTTCCCCATTCTTTTTCCTAGTTTGAATTATCTGTTTCTGATCTTACTTTTCTTTTATTTCCACTTTATATCTGAGAACATTGTGTTCTGTCTCATTTTAAAATATTTTCCTATAGTATTTTTCTTATACCTTATCAGTAGAAAAAATGTTTTACTTTTATTATTGCTCTTTGTGGTGTGTGTGTGTGTGTGTGTGTGTGTGTGTGTGTGTGTGTGTGCATGTGTGTGTATGTGTGTGTGTGGGTATGTGTAGAACAGAGGACTGCACTAGCTAACCTTTAATTCCTTTGTTCTGTGGAATCAAACTCAGGTCAGTACTTCAGGATAAGCAATGTACCCTCTGAGATATCCTGTAGGTAATCACTCATGACATTTTAGAGTGCTAAACCTCTTACAGAAGAAGGTTTCAATCATGATATTTCCACTGTGTCCCTGCTCTCTCAGTTTGTTGAGGCCAAATCTCAGTTAGTCCAGGCTGATGTCCAGTGTAGTCAAGGATAATCTTGAACTTCTGGTCATCTTGTTTTGGTTTCCCAAGTGCTTGGTTCACCGGCATGCAACGCCAACAACATACCCTATTTTATTTGATGCTAGGATGTAACTCAAGGATTTGGCCATGCAACATAGGACTCTACCCTTCAACTCCAGGCACTCCTCCTGATGCTTTTGATATCTCTTTCTGTTTACCATGGCAGTAGGAAGGGCACTTGGCACTTGTTTGCTCTTCAGGAAATGTCTCCCACCTTGGCCAGAGAAGGGCATCCTTTGTCCTCAACCCAGACACAATTTCCTTCATCCTGAACAACTGCTGATACAGGGAAGTCCTTCCAGAATGAAAAGACATAGAACTTGCCCAGAACCCTTGGGGAGGAGAATCTTCTAGACTTTCCTTTCTTGAATTCTCTAATAAGTCCTGACAATATTTATATCACCCTTTGCACTGCCAACTTCTCTCAGAGGATCCCAGGTATAAACTCATGTGCTAATGCCTGCTTCTGCACACACCAGGCAGCTTTCTACTTTCTCCCTTTCATCCTTCCACAGTGCTTATCCTCTGTGTGGTTAGTCATGCCCTGAGCACTAGATAAACAAGCAGTGAATTAAACCTGCAGAACCTGGTTTGTTCATGGGTGTGCCAGTTTGCTAGTTCCTAACTTTTCTTTGTAGAACAGTTGGTTGTCATTGCTGAATGGTGAATTAGACTGATATTGGGGTTATTCAACTGGACTCAGATTTTATATGGTTCCTACTTCTGTCCTCATTAACCTAGATATGCTTGTGAAATGAATAACAACCACAAAGACAACTCCAGATTTAACTAATAACAGGAGTAAGAGAGGCTGAAGTAGAGGGTCAGTAGGAGACAGGAAAAGATGGTTCTTCACTGGAAATTAGACTTTTTCAATGATCATGAATAGTGAAATGGAAAGAATGAAGAAACAAGAGAAATATAGAAATCTAAACAGCTTCTACCCTCATCATTATCACTGTAAAGAATTATTTTTAGTTAAAATTATAATAACAAAATGAACATCATTTTTTTCTCATGTCCAGTGAGTATTATTCATTTATTTGTCAAGAGGGAGAACTGATATGAAAATAGCATGGTTTTGAAAGAGCATAGATTGAAAAAGTACTGAGTAAATATTTACTTAAGGTTTTATATATTAATTTATGGCCCAAACCAAATACAGCTATTAAACTTTGCTTTTAACATACTCTATTGTGTCTTCCTTGAATATTCTATTACATTTTATTATTAATATGATTTTTAAAAAGCATAATTCCCTCAATCAGTATAGCAAACATCTCCTATAATTCATTCTATAGCAAATTCCAAGGACAAAAGTAACTCAGGGAATAGAAACTACCCCCTTGTAAACATACTTCTATGATTTAGCACAGACAAATGAAACTGTACTTTGGGAATTTGAGCATTTATGAATCATTCTGTCAGCCATGGAGGCTGATTTCTGACGAATGAGATAGATTATTTAGCTAAGGCATAGAAACCTTCTTCCAGGTAAGAATTACACAACCTGCCCTCAAAGGTTAATTGTCTATAATGTTTTAGAAAACACATGTTTTGGGATCTGTTGCAATATCATCTGGATGATGTTTTGGACTTTGATAACTTTTCAAGCTTTGGAAATGATTTTTTTTTGAAAGACTGAAGAATCTTTGCTGAAAATAATTGAATCAAATGTATTGGTGCTCTTACAGAAGAACCAGGTTTACTTTCCATCACCCCCGTGCTGTCTCACAAGCATCCATACCTCCAGTTCCAGAGTATCCTAAACCTTTTGATGTCTGCTGGCATCTGGCATGCTCTTGGTGCCCATACATACCTACAAGCAAAACATTTGAGTGTATAAAATAAAAATAAATCAATCTACTTTTTAAAGGATGATCTGCAAATATAATCATTTAATTCATTTGTGAACAGGAAGAATGAGAAACACAATCATTTAATGCCCACGTGAGTCTACTTTCACATAATGCCAAACTCAGTCCTTAATCTCCATTGTTTGAATGGAATGTTCTTACAGTGTTGTCTCAACTATTTGAGCTTTTAAGTACATTATTGTATATTTTAAGAAAACTGTTTCTTAACTTACAACTAGGAGTGAATGGTTGCTTTTTTGTCAGTTTTATCTGTTGGCGAGTCCTATACCAGCGAGGAGGAGTTTTTCTCCCTATTTGTAGCAGAATACTATCAGAAAAAAACTGAGTTTTTCTATAATTCTTGTGTTTAATCTAGTCTTCTAGTATTGCTTTTGGGTGTGGCTAAAATTATCATGAACCACTAAGCCAGAGTGGTTTGTTGTAGGACATGGGAAATCACAGCATTTATTTGTAAATATCTTAATAAATATTTGTTCACTGTAATGTCTTTTAATTAGACAAAACGTTAACTGTTCTCTGAATTTTCAGAATGCATAAATGGTGCAATTATCACCTTAGCCAGACACCTTTATTCTTTCTTTGCTTATGTCCAGGACAAAAGCAAAATTGAACTAAAACTTAGAAAACTTTAGCAGTTACCTATTTAAAAAAAGTGTCATCTTTTAAATTACTAAGGGTGAAAAACATCTGTGTAAAAAAATGTCAGAATATGCAGCAAATCTGACTGCATACTGTGAATCTTTCTACCAGAAAGCATAAGTCTCTTCAAATGTGGCCTGTTATCTAGGTGTGAAAATCATAGGAAAAAAGTTGACGAATGGTGCATCCAACTGAGTCTCTATTTTATTTTTATATTCATGATAAAAGAAGATAAAGGGTGGTGCTCAATCTACAGAGATCAGAGTTTATGGCTCCTGTTGGATATTAGTTTTGAATTGGTACAATCAGGGTTGCCTTAGAGCAAGCTGATAAACATAAGGATCAGCAACCTAATCTTTGCCTAAATAATAACAGTAATTATATATATACTTATATATACATATATATTATATATATAATAAACTGCTTTCAGTAGAAAATAAAAAAAATAGCAATTAGTTACTCCTGTAAAAATTCTCCTTTAAATTGTTCTCAGCAAATTATGGTGTGAAATCTTACCTCATCTATATTAAGTGGGATAAAGAAGTATTCGATTTATTAGAAACCAAAGATTAAGGGAATCAGAAGGTAATTGAATAAGAAGAGCAGATACTTTGGCTGTGAAAATACCTTAACAGGACCATATGAGTTATTATCAATGTCATGAAGGAAGCATTTTATTTAGAAAACAGGGTATTTTTCCCTTAGGGGTGCCAAATTAGAAATATTAATGTTATAGGTTCAGAATGCTTGTATATATTAACTTAAATTTTAAAAATGTTTCAAAAACACTATCTTCAGACTTGATTTAGCCATCCACTGTTGAGTAAATTATCAGAATGTGTTCCCTGTATTTATTTTCATTTATTAATAACATTAAAAAGAAAATAATTCTAAGATATTGATATATTATACAAAGGGGGATACGTTTCTCATTTGTGGTAAAGAAAGATATTGAGAAATTTTTTTTGTTTTAGAAATTATTTTTGTGGAGGTGGCAATATGCGTGTGTGGGGGGGGTGAGGTCAGGAAGTGTTTCGTTCCTTCTGTCACAGTGGTCTCAGAGTTCAAATTCAGAAGGTCAGGCTGCGTAGCAAGCTACTTTGCCCACTAAGCCGTATCGCCAGCCCCAAACAGGTCCTCCTTTTTTTTTTTTTTTTAATGTTTCAGGATTCTCACTGAATGCATGTTTCATCTTGTCTTCCTAGATTTCATTTTTCCTCACCCAAGGACTCCTTTATATTTGAAATATTTCCCAGCCTCAAGGAAACATAAAGAAAGCCAAGCAAATGACTCAGGAATACCCAGTACTTAATGGGTCTACCTGATTTTTTACAGCACAAATGATCCAGCAGGATTTTCTTTCCCCAAGCAGGTGTCACAGATGGGGCAACAGTGGATGTTTTGCTTCCTGTGGGTGTTCTGGTGGGAGCCTACGGCCATGGATGAGTGGGAGGACTCTGTAACTGAAGTACTAGATGGGCTGATTTTGAAGTGGAACTTGAGGTGGGTTAAGAAACAGGTCTTCTTGGTAAGATGAATGAAACAATAGCGGCAATGGATCTTTCTTGAGCATTTCAATGGAATTGGGTTGGATCCGACATCCAGGGATGAGGCTTTGCTGTTTCTTGCCTTAGTCTTGGCTGCTGGTCCCTAGATTGCTTTCACATGCCTAAGGGTGGGAGCTTGGGATCCAGGTGTTGTAAGTGGAACCTTCATCTTACGCTCCTGGTTGCCAGCCACTGGCTTCCTGTTTTGGTGTACCTTTATGTGGTATTTGACCTCAGACTGACCCCGGAAGCATTTTCCACACTCAGAGCATGAACTGGACCTATAACCTAAATGAGTATGTCAGTGATGGCTCAGTCCAGAAGCATCAGGGTAAGTCTTGAAAGAGGGCTTGCAAGTCAAAGACCTCTCTACGACGCTGGGGCTTGGAGTCGAGGGCTTTGTGGCTAGTAGTCTGCTGTGTCTTCAAAGGAAACTGGTAATTAAAGAAGTTGATGTACTATTTGTAACATTTGCCACAGGTCAGGCAGAAATAGAGTGGGCCATTTTTCAACATCTCTGTGCAAGCAAGAGGGGCCTTCTCTTTGTCATCTCTCTCCTCATCTTCTAGGTTTGAGATAGGTTTTTGAGATTTCCTCTTCTTGCTGTCTTTGGGGGTTGGAGACATGATCTCCTCCATCCTTTTCCTATTTGCATGGTGTTCTGCTCCACAAATGTCAGGTTCTTAAAGGTTTCTGACAGCACATTCTGGTAAACAGCTTTCTGCTTGTCAGTCAGACATTTCCCATTGTTCCTGGATGAAATCCACTGGCACTGAGAGGATGCCAGGGTTGTAGGCACCATAGAGAAGGCTTAGACAGGGGGCAGCAGGCCCTTGGACAAATTGTTCTAAGAAAAACTCACCAGAGGATGTGCTGCTCCTTTGCCCCTAGACCCAGACAATTGGGAGCTTCACAGAAACAAGTGTTAGACATTTTCTAGTCTAACCTAAAGGATATGGTATAACATAACTGGCATAATAAACAAAGCACCAGATATGTCTTGTGGGATGTTTTCTGCTGTTATAGATTGTATACCAGAGCTGTCAGTGGGAATAAGTTTCCTGCAGATAAAAGTGGGATGTCTATCAGAGGAAATGAATCTGCTGGCAAAATAGATAAATACCACAAATTGCTAGAGGATATGACAATTTCCTTGTACCTACAACTCTCCAATCAGTTCAAACCTGAAGTAAGCACTAATCCTGAGCTTTTAACTATACAGAGTTGGAATTCCGCTAGATCCCGACCCTAAACAATATAAAATCCCTGCCCAATTGTCACTCAGGGTTTCTCCTGCTCTGCTGCTGTGTCGGACAGACACAAAGGCCTCAATTAACTTGCAACAATAAAAAGACTCTTTGCTTTTGCATAGGTTTTGGTCTCCTGGTGGTCTTTGGGGGTCTCTGGGTACAATACCACAGCTTCGTAAGTGATTGGTATCTAGAATGGCTGGGCAGAGTTTTTCTTAGCTCCTACTTTTTGGTAATATCAGGCTGATGCTAGGTGTTTAACATGTATTCCAGACTGCTTCTAGCCACTATTTGTTGGTGTCTACTTCTAGAAATTTCCACCCACCTCCTCCCCCTTTTACCTCCTTTTGTACTCTCCTGGTCTGGGAGCCTTGAATTGCTGTCCCTTCACTTCTGCTTTGAAGGTAACCCACCTTGGGGAAAATAGTTCCTATATATAAACACAAAACTAAAATTACTTTAAAATTTATTACTATTAAAATATTAATAGAATTATTGTACACACACATAGCCGGGCGGTGGTGGTGCACACCTTTAATCCCAGCACTCGGGAGGCAGAGCCAGGCGGATCTCTGTGAGTTCGAGGCCAGCCTGGACTACCAAGTGAGTTCCAGGAAAGGCGCAAAGCTACACAGAGAAACCCTGTCTCGAAAAACCAAAAAAAAAAAAAAAAAAAAAAAAGGAATTATTGCACACCAACAAGGTGGAGGGCAATACTTTGCATTAGCATACACCAGTAGTCAGCATTTATTTGGAAATTTAATCTCTAAATAATATCCGTGATAATTATTTATACCCTTCCATTGTGTTGCAATATAAATTCTCTGTTATTTAAAGTACAAATATTTTAAAATGTTATACAAACAATTTCCATACGTATTTTCAAAATTAGCAGCTAATTTCATAGTAGGGAGCTGGATAGATAGTATCAGATTCAAAGGCACGAACTAATTCATAATCAGATTAATTTTCCTAAAGTAGGAAATAACATTTTTGTGTGTTTGAGAAACAATCTATAATATTTCTTCAATTTTACAGAAAAAAAGTGTATTATATTAGTGTTACAAGTAACTGATAGCTTTCAAAGAGAATCACACCAGAGTATTAACTGTCAGCTCTATTTTAATCAGCGCAGCATACAATCTTGACAAGGGCAGTGAAATGTTCCCAGTATTTGGAGTTGATGATATAAACATTAATAATTGATTTGGAGTTATTTTATCATTTTGCAGAAAGACTACGACACTAAGAACAATGGGCACTCTGAAATAAAATAAAGAAAAAAGTCATTATTCTAGGTGATCTCTTAACTAGGATAGATATACAAAAAATAATCTAATTTTGTTAAAGTTTAGTTTACCATTTTAACATAGAAATAAATGACCATTTCCTATATGACTCATAGTTACATTTATCATATTACCTTCAAAATACATCAAATAAGGCATGAGATAATTCTTTCTCCATTTTTTCATACTTTTAAAAGAAATTCCTTATCTCTGTTGAAATTCAGATGTCATAGATAATTTAATAAAACAAACAATAACACATCATTTTACTTTCATCAATACAAAGCTAATACCATGACTTCCTGTCTACCTCCCCCCATATGCCTTGCTGTTCTGCCATCTGATTTGCTCTCTCTGTTCAGCTACATCATGTGAAAGTAGAAATGTCTTAAATACACAAATGCTAAGGCCTGAGACAAACTATCAAACACATACTAATGCACATGCATTCACTCACATGCACACATGCACTCACCCACACATTCGTACACACACATATACACACACATGCACAGACAACATACTGTGTCCTAGAGTTCTCATTTTTTCCCCATAATTCTTACTTCTGTGAGTTTTCAGTTCTTAAATAATTCAACTGCATATATTTTGCCTAGAAAGTATGAGGGTGAATGAATATTGAAGGTGCAAAAGCAGGTTTTAAAGGCCTTACATATAGTAATTATAAAAAAATCACTAAATTTAATGTTTTTATCAAATCATGTAAATATTTCTCTCTTCCACAATCAACTGTAGCAAACTTTCTTCCTCTTGCTTTCTGCTGGTTCCAACACTGAACTACAATCCTCCTTGGAGTAATCTTTAATCCAGGAAGACATTGTTTGGATTTTTATAATAAAAATCCTACTTAATAACTCAAATTTGCACTCCAAACATAAAAACAAAGAATAGAATAAAAATGTTCATGTTTTTCAATCTGGATAAAGATAGTATAGAGAGTGACCTTTGTGGTGTCGTGTACTTTACTGTATATTGTATACTGAAAAGAAGAGATTCTTCCATTGTACTTCATCAATATCACTGTTAGGTTATAAGCTTATGCTATTGTTTATAAGTATTTTTGTATAAGTATATTTCCTACATTAATAATAAAGCTGTATTTTTCTTAAGCCAAACAATATATATATATATATATAATAATTATCATCATTCAGTCAGTGATAAAAGAACACTATATAATAATTTATTCAAAATATTCTTCCTCCTATTTCCTCTATATAAATCTAATATATGCCATTATAATGATTTAAATATTATCACTATGTATGTGAAAGTAATTTAGTACTGAATTTTTCTTATAGAATTTAATAACTCAACAAAAGTTCCCCATGATTTTCTTAGAATTGACAGCACACATCTTACCAGAATTCCAAAACAATTTAGTCATTTCAAATGAACAAATTACAAATAGCAAGTGAATAAGTAAGCGTGAGAACACATATAAACTAAAAGATGAAAGCGTATTCACTTTCTGTTTAGTAAAGCTACTGTACAACATTGATTTATTTTCCCGTGCCCTCTCTTTTCCTTTTACTCCCAAACTAACCATCATGAGTGTCCTAAAACAAAGTGGCAAAAGGACATGTATGGGAAATGACTGACTGAATTTTAGTTCTTTTACGCCTCTGTGGTATCTTGCATCAACTGTTACTCTAAGTGCAGATTCATAGTTTCTCCCATGCTGTCACAAAAATTCCTCATTCCCTGCCTTAGAGGTATTTTGAATCCACTTTGTCCATGAACCACTCATTGTACCTAAGTGTTCCTAGATGTTCCCGGTTAAAGATATTTAAAGAAATTCCTCTAATTCACCTCTTTGAGGATAAAAGTCTATCTCATGCTTCTGGATTAGGTTATCATCAGAGAACAAGAAACCTAATTCCTAAATATAAAGCATTAAATATTAATGGCAACCATGACAAAACTAGTATTCAAATGCATTTTTTCTTAAACTTCACTTTTCTTTTTATGGAAAAAATGCAGGAAGAAATGAAATTTTATTTGCAAAATCATTATCTTATGAGATAATATTACAAACATATAATTGACTGTTCATACATATTAGGAGTTGTTGATAATCATGACATATATACATATATAATGTGCTGATATATACACACACATATATACATATATAACATGCTGATACATTTCTTTTTAATGTAGGAATTATGAAAATATGTAAAGATAGATTTATGTGAATAGAACATATTTCCAGTTACTCATTGGTTTTGTTTAATTTCTAATTAGCTACTTAGAGTTTTCAATCATATATTTAATATTTTTGTAGCTTTCAAAAAAATGTTGTCCTGTATAAACACAAAGTATTAAAATTTGCTATTCCAATACTATACCCTGAAGCCATATGAGACCATGTTTGATATGAAGAGCAGGAAAAATAAACGAACAAAAATAAAAACCCAAACTATTCAAGAAGATTAAGAAACCATCTCGATAGTGAAAGGTTAGTAAAAAGTTTGTTTTACTTTAAGAAAAAGAAATCAACACAGTACAGAACAGAAACATAAATTGTTGCCTCTAGAAATCTTCATTTTTATCACAAATACAGTCTGTTTTTGATGTCTTGTCAACATAAGACAAATTGAATTTCATAAAAAACTATAATTTGCTACATTTGAATACCCCAATAGGAGGTAAAAACCTCTGTGTAAGAAATAGAGATTCTTCAGTCCTGAGGTCACACGTATAAGTAACTGTATATGTGTGTGTGTATACTGATTAATTTGTATTTAGTTATTCATTTATATGAAAGTAACAAAAACTAATGGAAAGAAAAGCAATTAGTATGAAAGTGAGCAAAGAGGGTTGTGTGGGAGGATTTGGAGAGAGGAGAAGGGGTAAATGATGTAATTATAAAATTAAAAAAAGAGAATACTATAACACAATAAGAGTAACTAAAAGTTACTCCTTTTTTGTAATCAAATGTAAACTATCTTATGCACATTATTTCTCATTATATGAAGCCTTTTTTTTTCCAAACTAGCATATATGTAATAAAGATCCACTCAACAGTAAAGTAAATTTGAAAATAAAAGTTTAATAAAATTTATGGACAGTTATCAGTGTTTATACAAAAAAACTATAAAATTAGTTTTAATATTAATAATAACTAAATATTAAAATGAATGGTTTAATGAAGAAAATGGTTTGGTGATCATTTTTCATAAAAGGGTACATATGAGAAACATATAGCCATTTCACAAGTAAGAATATGGTCCACTAGTGACTGATGTCTCTATACAACACAAGAATAAACTTTCAATCACATGAGCCGGGCGGTGGTGGTGCACGCATTTAATCCCAGCACTTGGGAGGCAGAGCCAGGCGGATCTCTGTGAGTTTGAGGCCAGCCTGGACTACCAAGTGAGTTCCAGGAAAGGCGCAAAGCTACATAGAGAAACCCTGTCTCGAAAAACCAAAAAAAAAAAAAAAAAAAAAAAAACAACTTTCAATCACATAATGGTATTAACATGTTCAGAGCTCACACACAATTCATAGTGTATTCTAGCACATAGGTACTACACAGGTTATAGGATTAAATGCAATGGTTGTTTAATATGAAAAAGGTTGCAGAAACAAAATGCCAGGAAATAAAAAGATTAACATGATAGGTTAAAAAGGCAGAAAATATGGAAGGTGTAGAAAAATATAGTATGTTTAGAAGGATTTGAGAGTTGTAATTATTGTATCAAGATAGGAGAAACATTACTCATTTTCAGCATTTAAATGTTATTTAATTTCATAAAGGATTACCTCATTTATTTTTCCCTTTTGAATGTTTAAAAATTTGACTAATTATTTATGCATTGTCAAGTGAACTGACTTAAAAGACTGGGAAAGTAAAAGCTACGCCTTCTTAATTAAAAATGGTGGTAAATGCATTAATACAGCAAGCAAAATTCTTCAGAAATATAGACTAGTCCTGGGTCTAAAGTTACAAGCTGTTTTGCATACTGTAGACTAATTATCATTAATACCAACTTAAGATAAATTTTGTTGTTGAATTAAGTTTTAAAGATTCCTTTAAATAATACAGCCAACTGAGCACACAACAAATACGTGCTTATACAAGCAGTAAAGGGTCATAATTAATATGTGTTAATAGAATGTCTTGTGGCATTATTCTGTTCTTAGATTATGCTTACCGAATCTCACCTTGCTTCTGATTATTCATTTAACCTCTAATGTCTCAGAGGTTTTCTCATGTGAAGGAAAACGCAGTTAAAGCAAAAGCTGAACACGTGAAAGCATTCAAAACACACCTGGATATATCGTTAAACATGGAAGTACTTTGATAAGTTACCACTGAGTTCAGGAAATAACATTAAAACCTAAAATTTCTGACTTTTTTTGATTTCAAGATACCAACTTCCAGGGAATATTAGATATTCGAATATAAGATTATTAAATTAAATATTTATAATGCTTCTTAACATCTTTGGAGTTGTATGTTGTTACTTTTAAAAATATACTCATCTCCAGGACATTTTCTCCATAATAATTATGACAGAATAATATCATCTTGGTGACTTCACAAGAGATGTGTGGCTATATTTAAGAGGTTAGTAGTCCTTAGCAATTTATAAATGAAAACAGATTAAAAGAACTTACCTTTATTAGTCTATCCTACTTCAACTTCAATACATTACCCTAAGTTTTCTAACCTTTTTTCTATTTATCTATTCCTATTTTACATATTTTATAGATTAATAACTACAATTAGTAATTAGATATTTTTTCTTCTTACATCCTTGGCATAATAGAGATTATTTGTTTTCTGTTTTATTATTTATTCTTGTTCAAAAGACTATTGTTTTCTAGTAGTGTAATCATCTCTCCATTTTGGAAATTAAGATACTTAGGGTTTTCATGATGTTACAATGTGCATAGTATGGAAGAAATAAAAAACGAAGTGTTCTTGAAATAATTAACAATATTCCTTCATTTTTTCCATTCTAGTTAGATATTAAATACCACATCAGAGTTTATTTTTAATGTTACCAAACAAAAATTCCAAACCTCATTTTTTTCATGACATAATACAAAGAGATTACTGAAGGCTTTAGTTATAGAAATATGTTTGCATATGTTATAGTTTCTAGCATTACAGAATAAATGCCTTAAAGATATTACAATAAAAAAGATGTTTCAGCTTTGAAAATGAGATATATCTTAATGTAGCTTATAATGAGTTTGTTTTGATAGTGTACATATAACAAAGAAAAATATTTCATTAAAATATAGAAAGGCAAGCATTATGATGAACATATCACAAATCTCATGGATTTTCAATTGCTTGTGGAATAGATGAGGGGAAAAAAGCTGTTGACACAGCTTGATGAGCTGATTTTTTTTAACGCTTGCTTTAATGGAGTGCCTGGTGTAAGCTCTTTGGCAAATTTCCCAATTTCCTAATTTCTGAATTCTCACTCGAGTTAAAGATTTTTCTTTTGGCTGGATCCTTGTAGGATTATATAAAATAAGAGCATTAATGAATAAAATTGAATAGCGTGACAAACACGAAACTATGCCAAAGTCACAAAAAAGTACATTTGTCACTTAATAAATTTCCATGTAAAGAAGTGGTAAATTGTATAGACACTCAAAGATCTTATAATAATGGACAAAAGAGCACGGTGTGTAAGCTCTTTTGGAAGGGACATGAAAAAGTCATAGCATAAAACATATAAGTGATTTATTCCTCCATTAATCAGGAAGGAAACCAGAACTTCTTTATTCTGGAAGTAAATGATAATATTTTGAGTTAAGTAAATAATGTATATTGAAAATAATTTTAGGAGGGTATTGGTTTAAATATTAAGGCAATTCCACGTAGTTAAAAGAGAGGTTTATTTTGTGGGGTAACTTACAAGTGAAAGGGATAGGTTACAGGGTCTGGGAAAGGTGTTAGCGCAGTCCAGCGGTATTCTCTGGAGAACTCTGCTCCCTCCAGTGTCCAGGATCCAGGAACCAAGAGAGCTTGCCGATCCGTATCTCGGGTCTTCAAGGATCCTCTGTTGGCTCTGCCTTGTAGGTGTGACAGTTACCGAAGCCTCATGGGCTTCGGTACTTCAAGGTCAAAGCTTGAATGGCTACCGAATACAGGAGGGATCTAGAAGCATGAGTTTTATCATTTGTCCTTTACTCCCTAACTCATTTTAAGATTTCTTGATATAACACATCTTTTGTTTTATATGCTGAGGATCAAATCCATGACTATGTGCATGCCAAAGAAGTGTTCTATTAGTAAAGTGATTCCCAAAAATCATTAATATATTCTAGTGGCACAAATATGCCTAATACATTTAGTTATAATTTATCACCCACATAAATTTTATGCTTCCATAATAAATTTCTGATAACTAATGTTTAGAAGACTCTAATTTTAAAAAAAAGATCAACAAGGTCAGCTACATAGCTTAGCAGGTATGACGACCCTGTAAGTGTGAGGATGTTAATTCAGTGCCACAAATCCATGTAAAATAGAGAACTGATTCTACAAAGTTGCCTTTTGACACTCACGTGCCCCATCAAATATCAATGATGGTCATGGTTTCTGAACTGCAGGAGATAACTGATGAGGAGAATGCAGAAACAGCAGGAACGAAATGAGAACCTTGATTACAGATATACTCCGAAGTCTGGAGACCCATAAAATATGAAGTGATAAGGAAAGATAAGTGAGATACAGTGGCCATGACAAGGTAGCCTGTATATTTCTAGTAACTAATTAGTCTAGAAAATGTAGAGTGACAACTGTAAGTGAAAGGAATCTACAAATGAACTCAAACGCTAACTCATCAGCGGGTTAGGTGAGTGGAGTTGATACCTATACTGTGAATCGAAAGGAACTTATCCTTCATAGAGTTCTGATTGGAAAGCGGGGACCACAGCTGAGAGTACTGTTTTATTATGTTGTGGAATGGGGTTTGAACCATTAGCTTCAGGAAGTGGGTTGCTGGTGTGAAAGTGTTCCTGTATGAAGTGGGTTCCTGGCCTTCTCAACAAGATTAGAAGTTTTGAAATTGGTCTATATTCATTTTATCTTGTGAGACACCTCTGAACCTCTGTTGCCCAGGAGAAGTATGTAACTGTTTGAAAGAGAAATATTCCACCACAGGCTTGTGTGTTTGAATACATAAAATCCAAGCCATTATACTCTCTAAAAGGACTGTAGAAGATAAAGGAGTTGGAACTTCGCTACAGAGTTTGTGGCTTTTGTTTTGCTATTACATTTGTTACTATGTGAAAAAAAAATGTACTTTTCTATGCCAGAAGGAATGCCACATGTTCTGGGAAATGTTGATAATTTAGGAATCAACTAATTAAATAAGTGTTTAATTATAAGGAATTTGCCAGAGCACTTTCCTTTGTATGAGAAACATAAATGCATGGGTAAGTCTTACAAAACAACATGAAATTCATTTATTGTGAGAAAAGGACAGAAATCTGAAAAGGTTTGTAAATATGCTGTGGGTGTATGCAGGAGGTTTTTTCTTTTTCTATTTCAAGAAACTCATACTTCAGTGAAAATAACCACTGATACGCATTTAAGAAGAAGATACAATTTTACATTGAAAAAAATAAATGTGATGCTTATGCAGATTAATAGAAGGGTGAATGGAGTATGTGAATGGAATAGTACCATAGAGAACTTTAAGAATTATCTAAAGGCCAAGAATAAAGAAATAAAATGAGATAATTCAATATTAATTAAAGTATATTCCTTTCCAGTCAGTGTATTTCATGGCTTAGAGCAGATAAATGGCAAAAAGAATGAACTGATTTCAATAAAATACAGCAAATTAGGCTATTATTAATAATATTGAGCCTTATGCACAAACAAGTGGGACTATAATGAACAGCCTTGAATGGTATGTCAGTTGTGTTTAGAAGAGAAATATAAGAGAATAGTGATGAGTGAAAATTCAGGAATAATTGTGGACTCTTTAGAAAGAAGATGGAGTGAACCTAGCCATCAAGGTATTGCTGCAATTAGAAAATATAGTGAATTGATTAAGGCTATAAGATCATCGGAGGAGAATGAAACACTTGCCTTGGTGAATATTGAATGCACAGCCTATGAATATTTTATTTACAAAATGCATTATAACAATTGTTTAGGAGAGAAAGACAAAAATTATAATGACCAAAATATCTGTTCATGAAGAGGATTAAGCTTAAAATTTCTGTTGAAGATGAACAATATATATGCTCAACTGTAGTATAACTGAGGATTTGGGGAAAAGGTAGAACATTATTCTTTTTTTATGAATGATGTTACATGTAAATACTAAGCAAATGAAAAGGATTGAACTTTCCCTTAGTTATTGATCAGGCATCGAGAACTCTTAAGGAATTATTAAATGCTTAAAAATCAGCATTTATGCAAACAAATTCTCTCTGTGCATATTTCTTTGGATGTATATTTTAGTGTAAATAAGTAAAATGTATTTGGTGTGTACCAATCAGAGTCCCTCGTGGACAGCTGTTACCATTCTAGTTTTGGAGTAAACCTGGGAGAGTGGAGCCAAAAAATGAGGCAGACTAAAGTCTCACTCAATAGTCAACTTTATTAAGAGCATCAGATAACTATATCCTGAGGGTATTATGAGGGTTAGGCAAAGTTCATTTGAATTCAAGCTGCATACAGTCACAAGGGCAATGTCACATGAGTTTAGGGATACAACTTGTGCAAGGAAACATCATTCTGAATAAAAATGAGTAAAATGATGGACAATCCAAAGTAAAGCCCACTCTTCTTCTTTCACCTGGGAGGGGCACAAAAGCACATTCCAAGTACATCACATGTTATGGAGGAATAGGAACAAGGAACTCTCGTCTTGTTCACTTGAAGTGATCTCACAGGGTCTTGGAAATTTTCGCAAAAAAGCTTCATTCATGGTCTGAATCCCATCTGTTGGACTCTTTCTTGATGCTCTGTCTGCCATGGTCAAAGAATAACAGTCAAGTATCCGGTTCTGCTATTATAAGTAAAACCTGCTGAGTTGTAAATTTGAAGAAAGAATCAGGGATAACTGAGACAGCAAACTGACTATGAAAGTTAAGCATCCATAACCCAGCTACCAAAGCAGCAATAACCCAGCAGGTTTGACAGATGGGAAGAGGTGAAACCACCTGAGGAGATACTATCAGAGATAACAAGTCCCTGACACCTCAATCTCAATATGATAGAATCTCATTTTTCCCTTCTTTTCAATATCCCTTGTATGTTTAGGATGTCATTATTATATTGAACCATGCAGTGAATGTCTTTTTCTATGTACTCCGTACAACTGCTTTACTATGTCAGAATACCATTTCTATCCTTGCACTTGTTACTGAACTCAGTGTTCTACATATGATGAGGATAGTATATTTTAAATTAAGAAATTAAAAGACAATATTATTATTCAAGTATCCTAGGGCACTAAGAAAAAATGTTAGATAATTAGTAATCAATTATGTTGCAAAAATAGGAAATCTGTGCAAATATTTAATACACTAAATCAAAATGATTTAAAATTTTAAATGTGAGACATAACACTGTGGAGAAGACAAAAAGAGATGTTTTGGGTAATTAGAATAGATAAAGAAAACTTTAGACAAATCTAAAGGAAAAGAAAAGCAAAATATACAATTAGAATATCAAACTCAAAAGCTACTTTAGAACAAAGAAATCAATCAAGAGAGAAAAGAAAACAAACAATGAAAGAGAATAAGTAGATGATAAGTGATAAATATCAAGAAGAAAAAGAAAATTTAAAAATTCAAGACTAAAAAAATAACTCAAGTATATAATTTATCCTAATAAACATTCCTTTAAAAAGAAGACATACAAATGATCAATAAGTATTTGGAAAACAAAAGAAAAAAGAAAAAAGGTATCTTCAGGAATCATCATTTAAACGCGCATTGAAATCAGAAGGAGATGTTATCTTAGCCTGACAGGAATGGTTATTAGCAGTCAGGCTTAAGCAAACACCTGACAGTAAGAATATGGAAAGAAAAGAAAATTGCACATCTTGTTTAGAATAAATATAAACTAGTATAAGAAATATGGATGACAGCACGGCACCTCCTCAAAAATATAAAATAGGAATGCTTTAACTGGAACCAAATGAATTTCTCACTGCTAAGACAGGAAACAACGTTTTGGGACAAAAGTGTTAGTGTTATTCAAAAATTGGATTCAGCAAGGGTGTGGAGGACTCTTACACAAAGTCAATCTGTCAAGAGGTTGTTCTCAATTGTTGGTTTCCCTGTACACAGTGCTGATATAATCTCGTCAAAATATTACCCTCTTGCCTCATAATTCAAGAAAATACCTTAATGTTCATATGATTCAGCAATCCTTCCTCTGTGTAAATGTCCAAATAAAATGAAATCAGTGTTTCAAAGTTTCAGTACACCCCTTTGTTAAATGTAGGTACATTCATTACAAGCCATCAATGGAAACAAACAATTGTCCTTCTAGTAATTAATGAATAAAGCCAACTTGCCAAATACACACAGTCAAATACCATTTATCAATAAGAGAGAATAACATCCCATTGTGTGTGGCAAGATGAAAGAAACTCAAGGTAAATAAACCAGATGCAGAAATACATGGTTTATGTATGGACTTTAAAATGCAGTTGTGTTGTAAATTCAGAATAAAATAAAATAATGTAAGCCATATTTATATTAGATTGAGTAGAAGGAGGGTTAGGAAAATGTTGAACTATAGGTACTAAGTTGCTGTGGAACAACTATAGATAACAATAATGTTTCAATTGTGGAAGAAAGAATTTGGAAAGATTTTGCTATAAATACTATATAAAAATCTGAATCCATAGATGTGGTTAAACTTATGCAAACATTATTCTCTATGTATGTGTTTTGAATTATTATGTTCTAATTATTTCATGTGATTTATATGTTGGCAAATAAGTTCGAAAATACAGTAAAATCTTTCTAAAATTGAAAATGATTATTTAAGAAGATAAATGTATTCTTATGTAGAATTTTCACCTGAAAGTAGAAATACAGTTGGTAAAAGTCACCATTCACATCTTGAAGTACAGAATTATGATATAACTGCATTGACTATAGTGTCTATATTCACTAGCCATAAGAGACCAGCTCAAATAATTATTATAACTCCTACAACAAAGTAAGTTTTCATCATCCACATGTCAGCCAAAGCTATAGTAAGGTATAAACATAGGGAGAAATTTTTACATTAATCTTGTTCATACCTCCAGCTACTTTGTCTAATAGTACCAACAAAAACATACTTAGACATTTCTCAAATAATATATTACTTTCTTCCTTAAATATTGTATATGTTTATAAAGTTTATATTCATCATATTTGCCTACCATTACTTTCTTCCTACTCTTTCTAATGCCTCCAATCCCACTGCCCACTCTACTCATACCTTCTATAGTTAATACAAATTTCATTCATAATTCCTAAGTCTAGTTAGTTGTGGTCATATACACATGGAGTGAGGCTATCCACTGGCATGGACCATCTACTATGCCCATATCACCTATGATAGTGACACTCCTTCCTTCAGAAGACACCACAGCTAGTATTTCCTTGGGTATAGGTATGGCCTCAAAACCTCTCTACCACTTAGCCTAGAATTTCTGACTTGATTTCGAGCAGGTCTCATGCAGATAAATATTCCTGGTGGAAGTTGATATCTTCAACAGCTTTGTCATGTCCAGAAGTCATCATTTCATGCTTCCCACCCCATCATTGAACTCTTTCATTCTTTCTGTCATTTCTTCCATGATTTTTCCTGAACCTTAGACAGAGGAAGTTGATATAGAGGACCCTCTTCAGTTGAGTATTCATAGCTACTTGTACCTAAAACTTCTGACAGTTATGAGTCTCTACATTAACCACTACGACATTGGGAAAACAAAGTTCTCTTGCCAAAGTTGAGAACAGCACAAATATATGAGTATAATCATAAATATTTAGAAAGCAAATTTAGAGCACAATAACTTAGTAAAACAACTATGATAGATGGGACATTTTGACGCATGCTGAGCCTCTTTCCCTTTCCTTAGCCTTTCTTCATATTTGATTGTTCTGTCTCTCGTGAGTTGTATTATTTACAGTGAGGTTACATTTACTTGACTTCTTGGAGGTCTCAATTTGCTCCATTTGTTGTACTTTCCTAACTACAATTACTCCCATGCTTTTTGGTAGTCCCTATATGTAAATGGTGTGTGTGTGTGTGTGTGTGTGTGTTTGTCTGTGTGATTTTTAGGAGAGCATTTCATGCTCAAGTTTAGAGTACAGATCTCATGAGCTTTCTGGTGGAAATGTGTGAATGTCCAAAGATGACCTCACTCTGAATCAGTGTGGGAAATTTACATGACATAAATTAAAATTCATTAAGTAAATAGGAACAAATCCACGTGAATACAGTCTTAATAGTCCCAAATGTGTTACAGTTCATCTGACAAGATTATAAGGTTATTTTAATAATATGAATCATTATGTGCTGTCTCTCATTCTTTAGTGACAAACTGTTTACTTTAGCTCCTAAGAAGTAGTCACATTATTTTCAGTGATAATTGCCATCATTAAATCAATACCCAAGTAGAACATTAATTTGGGGTCTCTAGCAATACTTTCTTAGGAAGCATTACATGGGAGGATATTACACTTGCTTTACCAGAAGCATATAATATTAATGAAGCAGGAGACAGCCCCTCACTGGGAGATGCCACACTAAATAGCAGATGTCTATGTGAAGCAGGGTTATATGTAGACATAAGTGTAACCATAACAATTTTGATGTGTTTAATTTCTTCTTGAGAGTGAACAAAAGCAAATACACAATAATTATATGTTGAATACGGAGAAATGATTATCACTGTCAACTATTTTTAATTATAATAATCCATCTGGATCAAGCAGGATGTGTGTTAAACTTATCTATCTGGCCTCATGGACTTAAGAGTCACTAACTAGTAACTGTAACATAAGCACATGGATGTAGACAGAAATGAAGATAAGATATATCAAAGGTAAAGATTTTAATATCTCAAATATGCATACTAGTTACAAGATAAAGTATGTTAGATGATTGTTTTTCTCCCTCGGCAACATTTTGTTATCACCTGAAATGTCTTTTAAGTTCCTGGCACCCTGGATGTAAACCAGTCCAATTAAATAAGAAAGTCTTTGACTGGGAATTAGGCACCTGCATTATATAAAGTCTCCAGGTGCCCTTGCTATGTAGAAAATATTGAGCAATGAAGACATTCTGAATATTTGAATAGATTTAAGTATGAGCATGAATATTTTAGCAAAAAGATAAATATTTAAGTTAAATTAAAGCTTGAATGGTGTTTTTAAGATTTTAACAAACTTCATTTTTATTCAAGAAAATGTACTGTGGTCTACAATATTATCCCAACTAAATTCCGATTGCAGGTATAGGTAACCAACATATTCTCACTTCCTCTCTGCCTTCCCACAGTACAAAGTTTTGTACCAATGAAAGTTGTACTTGGAACTTTGTGAACTCAGATTATAAAAAAAAATGTTTAGAACTGCTCTATTTTCCTAACATGCATTTTCCATTGACATGTACTGCCTAAGCATATATATGTATACATGATCATTGATTTGGATTTGTGTGGTTTGTAGTGTGTGTGTGTGTGTGTGTGTGTGTGTGTGTGTGTGTGTGTGTATAATGTTTACCTAAATTGTTCTAATACAATAAAATCTTGGATGTCATAAATTGAGATAAAAGACTGATAAATCCAAAGAACAGTGGTGAGTAGATTGGCTGACCCCTCTCTCCATGTTTTTCTTGATGTAACAGACACAGATATCCTTTGAATTCCCTCTCCTCTCTTCCTGTCGATCTCTATCAGACTTCTTCAATCCTTCAACAACTCTGTGGCTAATACCAGTCACTCAATTGCTGAACTCTGTCCTTCGATTCAAGGTGGCTTTGTTGGTACAGTGAAATGTCCTTACAAACAATTCTCCCGCAACATTTCCCCCTTTATGTCTAAATTAAAAGGAAAGGTTAAATACTCACTAACTTAATAAGAAAAACTATCAAGTAAGAAGTACATCTACAATATCCAGTCCATTCATATTTGGCACATTTAAATAAAATACTCTTATAAGTTCTATCTTGGTGAGTCTGAAGTTTCTATCATAACTTTCTCTCATTCTAAGGAAAACTGTAACTATAACTATCTAATATTCAACCCATCAGAGACCTAAGAAGGATATTATATTATCTGAGTAAGAAGGAAGTACAGAGCAAGTAATTTCCAAAACTATAAGAAATGACAGAAACAACTGGCAGCCTGGACTGTCACCCAAGTTTCTCTGCAATGTTGGGGTATCCATCTTTGGCCTAGAGTCTCAGAATATCTGACAGACTCTTCTGTGAAGCAAGAGCTTTGGAGGATTTTTCTACCTTGTCTTGGCAGTGTTCAGCAGTCACTTTTTAGTGTGTACTGCTTGCACAATTTAAACAGAATACTGTTAGCAGACCAGACAAAGGAAGGCCATTGCCCAAATAGATAGCCTTTCCACACTGAAAGCAAACTCCATACGGAAATTCTACTATTCCCATCATCCTCTCACGAAGTAAATTCTTGCTGGTAGAAGTAGACATGTCTCACTGTCGAGCAAAGCCCTCAGTGATCACAACATCCCAAACGACATATTTTTTGTAGGTCTCTGAAGAGCTTGAAGAACATTTATTTGTTTAAAACGTATCACTATTTGGCCTAGAAAACACACCTAACATGACTATAGGTTTGATTGTTACAGATGCCTATTAACCTGTATTTCTCTTTTACCTTAAATATCTTTCAAGGGCTAGAACTTTACATTAAATTTTCAAATGAGCTGCATAGGAATAATACCTTAAACAAGAATAGAAATGTATATACAGTATAGCAAAAATAACATTTTTTTTTTGGTTTTTTTTTTTTTTTTTTGAGACAGGGTTTCTCTGTGTAGCTTTGCGCCTTTCCTGGGACTCACTTGGTAGCCCAGGCTGGCCTCGAACTCATAGAGATCCGCCTGGCTCTGCCTCCCGAGTGCTGGGATTAAAGGCGTGCGCCACCACCGCCTGGCCAAAAATAACATTTTATCAATTTTCAAAAATATATTTAACAAGAATAGAAACATATATACAATGTAACAAAAATAACCTTAAATTTGTATCAATATACAGAAATATCTTAAGAGTGAAAACATATGCAGCATTACAAAAATAACCTTAAATTTGTATCAAAATACAAAAATCCATACCAATGTGTAACACAAATTACTAACAGGTCTTATTAATAAAAAACTCAGTGTCAGCTATTGGGGTAAATTTTGAAAGATCAGAGAGAGAACAAGCCACAGCTAACTTTACTTCGCCAACTTTTCAGCTGATCCTGTTTCCTCAAACTGGAAGCCTCTGAGTCCTCATCTGAATGGATCTCAGCTGAACTGCTGCTAAAAGCTTTAAAGCTTAAAAGCTTCTAGTTCCTGGTATTCACACCTTATATACCTTTCTGCTTCCTGCCATCACTTCCTGGCATTAAAAGCATGTGTCTTTCCCAAGCAAGACATGAGATCTCAAGTCTTGGGATTAAAGTTGTAGGCCACCATGCCTGGCTCTGTTTCCAGTGTGGCCTTGAACTCACAGAGGTCCAGATAGATCTCTGCTCCCCACCCCCACCCTACCCTCCACCCTTCACCCCACCCCAACCTGAGTGATAGGATTAAAGGTGTGCTAGCCACCATTTTCTGGCCTCTATGTCTAACTAGTGGCTGTTCTTTTCTCTAACCCCAGATAAGTTTATTAGGGTGCACAATATATTGGGGGACACAATATCAACACCCCAATGTACAATATTTGAGAACAGTAGTTGCTTTTTTTTTTTTAGTTTAAAAGTAGGTCTTTTTTTTTAAAATAATCTACTCTTTTATCCTATTGTTTCTATATCCCCCCTTTTATTTTTCAGAACAAGATCCTAGAATCTAATCTTCTTTGTTTAGTTTCTTCCCTCACCATGACCAATAACAACTTATAACTAAGCCCTTAAATGATGATAAACTTCCCCCGAATGACCAAAAACCACCTACCCCACTTCTGGGAATGTGCGCATCATGTTTTCAAAATTACTTCCTGCTGTCCTGGGAATGGCAGCATCTTAAGGGGACTCCCGAGAAAAATAGATAAATACCAGGTCCTGGGAGAGCTAGCTGGTGTTCCATTTCCGTGAAATGGGAAAGTGCAAGGCTTGTCTGAAGTCCTGCGTGGAGTAGTCTATGATGCCGGACCATTTTAGCTAACTACCTTGAAATTGTCCTCAGCAGTCTGTAGTTCAAAGCTGATCTTTGGGTGTTGTTCTTCAGCTTAGTGGTGTTATCACAGTCCAGGTGTAATGGGCATTTGGGGGCCCTATCACCTTTTTTGAAACACCAAGGGTCGCTGTTAGCAATGGTCAAAGTTCATTGTAGAAAATTTAAAATTTTAAATGTCATAGTGGAAGACTGCTGTGGGATGGTCTGTATGTCAAATGTGTTGCTGATTGGTCAATAAATAAATCACTGATTGGCCAGTAGCCAGGCAGGAAGGATAGGCGGGACAAGCAGAGAAGAGAATGCTGGGAAGTGGGAGGCTGAGTCAGGCAGACACTGCCAGCCGCCACCATGACAAGATGCATGTGAAGATGACGGTAAGCCACGAGCCATGTGGCAAAGTATAGATTTATGGAAATGGATTAATTTAAGCTGTAAGAACAGTTAGCAAGAAGCCTGCCATGGCCATACAGTTTGTAACCAATATAAATCTCTGTGTTTACTTGGTTGGGTCTGAGGCTATGGGACTGGCAGGTGAGAGAGATTTGCCCTGACCATGGGCCAGGCAGGAAAACTCTAGCTACAGAAGATGACTTGCTAAATGGTCTTATTAATAAAAAAAACCCAGAGCTAGATATTGGAATTCTGAATGATCAGAGAGACAGTACAATCCACAGCCAACCTCACCTCACCAACTCCTCAGCTGATCTTGTTTCCTCAGAATGAAAGCCTCTGAGTCCTCACCCAAATGAATCTCAGCTGAACTGCTCCTAAAAAGCTTCTAGTTCCTGGTCCTCATGCCTTACATACCTTGCTGCTTCCTGTCATCACTTCCTGGGATTAAAGACATGTATCTTTCCCAAGCAAATACATGAGACCTCAAGTGCTGGGGTTAAAGGTGTGTGCCACCACTACCTGACTCTGTACCCAGTGTGGCCTTGAACTCACAGAGATCCATATAGATCTCTGCCTCCTGAGTGATAGGATTAAAAGTGTATGTGCCACCATTTTCAGGCCTCTGTATCTAATCTAGTGGCTGTTCTGTTCTCTGACCCCAGATAAGTTTTATTAGAGCACACAATATGTTGGGGGACACAATATATCACCACATCATAGAGGTTGAAGATCCACAGTTTATTAAGTAGAACTGGGGTACACAAGCTTAATTTCTGTTTACATGATTCAGATTCAAGCCCAAAATCATATACAGGAAGCAAGATGAAAACTATTTCTAGAATTAGTTAGCATTCTATAATACCACTAATATCATAATGGAAGGTATATGTGTGTATGTATATGTATATATATATATATATACATTAATCTTATGAATTTTGAGATAATATTTATACCTTAAGAGAAGTTTCAAAGAGTCAAAATAAAGTCAAAGGATTATGAGATTAGTGAGGTTTCTTTTGGTGTCTTTGACTCCTCTGGCTCATACCATCTCCCCAACACGATTGCTCATGTTCCCATCACCACCTGTTCCCAGTCCATTCATGAAATCTCTTCTATTTTGCCTTCCCAGGTAGGTTCTGGCATCGCCCCATACTTGAACTTATTACCCCAACAGAAAGCAACTTGGAATAGATATTAGCATGAGTAGCATGTAGCAATGCTGTGATGGACCAGAAGACATTGAAGGTATTAAATTGTTTCATGTTTGGTCCTTTTACCAATACAGAGATGAAAGATCATGCATCTTTTTAGTGAATCTATGAAAAATAACATATGTAGAAAATATGGTTTGTATCAGAAAACGCAGTAAGATAGTTACCATATAAAAATGGGATAAAAGGTTTTAACTTTTTAAGAGTGTATTATTTTAGTAAACATAGATTTGTTCTAGTCTTCTAGTATGTGTCAAGCAATAGCTCACAATACCATTCCTATTTATTAGGTTAAAAGAGTAAAATAATATCATTTGTACAATATAGTTGTGTCATTTGAGTTCAGTTTTTCAAATTATATGGTGATTGATTTTTTAAATTTTTTGCATTTTCTTAATTGGTGAGGGGTGGGAAGGGTCTAGCCCATTGTGTATGGTTCCACTACTGTGATGGTGTTACTTGTTGCTGGAAGAAACAGGCTAAACAAACCATGAGGAACAAGCCAGTGAGAAGCACTCCAAGACTTCTACTTTAGTTTCTACCTCTCAGTTCTTGATTGGAGTTCCTACCCTGACTTGCTTCAATGATGTCTTGTAAAATGAGAATTATAAGAAAAAAAATCCTTTCCTTACTAAGTTTCTTCTTCTTCTTCTTCTTCTTCTTCTTCTTCTTCTTCTTCTTCTTCTTCTTCTTCTTCTTCTTCTTCTTCTTCTTCTTCTTGGTTTTTTTGAGGCAGGGTTTCTCTGTGTGGCTTTGGGTCCTGTCCTGGAACTCACTCTGTAGCCCAGGCTGGCCTCGAACTCACAGAGATCTGCCGGGCTCTGCCTCCCGAGTGCTGGGATTAAAGGCATGTGCCACCACCACCCGGCTCCTAAGTTCCTTCTTGTCATGGTGTTTTATCAATTAGTAGAAATAGGAATTAAAAACAATATAACTAAGACAACATATAATACAGTATTCATAAATTATATTGTTTTTGAGACAGTGACTTGTGTATCCTAGATTGATTTTGAGCTCACTATGTAGCTTAGGATAACCTTGAACTTTTGATCCTCCATCCTCCATCTCCTGCGTGCTGAGTTTACAGCATTGTAACTGTCTAGTTAATGTGGTACTTGGCATCAAACCCACTGTTTTATCCACTCTACAAAAATAATTACATTCTCATCTGTATAATTTATATTGAATTTTCAAATTAGTACTTTTTAAAACCTATTCCAGTTTAAATATATCTTTATATAGTAATTTTTGTTTCTCTAGAAATTTTGACACAGTGCTTTGAGAGAGAAATATAACTAAAAATCAATTAATTTAGTGTTTGAGCAGATGTAGTATATACCTGTCTGTATGCAGAGTTTCTCATGTGTGCTTATTTGATAACTTCTCCAACCTTGTATTAATTCTCTAACAATTAGTGATAAATTGTATATAGATTTTTCTGATGATCACAAATGCTTCTATATTCAACACTGCTTTTACACATCCCAAATGATTTTTTCAGATACAAATATTCTTCTAAGCCTTCTATGTTTAAAACTTATTAGTAAATCCCACTAAGGTACAAACTTTGATAATGTTCTTGTCCCACATAAAGAAGTCTATTTTCCTTATGCAAGCTGCATATCATATGCTCATAGGTGTACGTACAAGGGTTACCTTGTATCTAAAGACTGAAATATTTGGTACCTCCATAGAAGATACTCATGTTTAATTTGTGTGGAGATCAGTAGACAGTTTGTTATTTCTATTCTATTAATGTAGTATAATTTTTGTTCATGTATTTGGCTTACTTCTTTAACCATTTTATTCAAAGTTAAAATGTATGATCCTAAAACAAAAAGAAAATAATTTTTGTGAAGCCGAAATTTACTCAGAATACTAAGGAAGTAATGAAAGTGTATTGGTAAGATTTTGGCCTAGAGTACGGGTGAAATGAAGTGTATTCAGGTGCATTCAATGTTTGAAAACATTCTAGTTCTTTTATTTATGTTGTAGAATTTATGTTTTCAAAATCTAAATCAAAGTCGGAGTAAATACATTGAAAGACAATGATGGCAAAGAACATAAGCTTCAGGGAACTTGTCATTTGATGTGACTAAAGTTTGGCTAATTGAGTGTGAATGTATTAGCAGGAACTGTCTAACATATGTTTGTTTGCCAATATTGAACCAGTATTTTAAAAAAATCTCTTATTGAGTGTGGTATTCTGGAGAAATAAAGAGGAATGTCTCTTCAGGAAAGATGTTTTATTTGTGTAAAGTAGTAAGACTATAGTAAACTAAGACTGAAAATCTTAAATTTAAAATTTCTATAATAAAATAGTCACCAATTCTTCCCTTATAAAACCCTTGCCCAGAGATGCATAAAAACCTTCATGATTTTGCTGAGATTGACTATTAAACTAAGAACATATGGGGTAATTACTTTTAATGACAAAGCTCTTTTTTTTTCATTATATACACAGCAAAATTATATAAAATAAAGCTTGATAAAAATTGCAATGCCTTATAGCTGGGCGGTGGTGGCGCACGCCTTTAATCCCAGCACTCGGGAGACAGAGCCAGGCGGATCTCTGTGAGTTCGAGGCCAGCCTGGGCTACCAAGTGAGTTCCAGGAAAGGCGCAAAACTACACAGAGAAACCCTGTCTCGAAAAACCAAAAAAAAAAAAAAAAAAAAAATTGCAATGCCTTATTTTCAATACTTTCTTATACCTAGGATTTTTTAATAACCCATTCTTTTATGCTTGATTTTTTTTAGTTATAGTGGTATATTTTTGGCTCTTATCCTTAGAATTCACCATATGTTTCATTTTTACTTTCATACACTACAGTGTAATGAAGTTTATTAAGTAATAGGCCTTCAAATGATTATTCTTTTTATCTTGTTTATTCCTTCCTGATATCTCAAGTACTAATAGTTTGAGATTTTGATACCACATTCTAAGACTCACTACTCTTCTATTACATTATAAAATTTATATATATATATATGCATATATTATACTTTATATAATATTCTTTAAACTCATACATTGAATTCATGGTTTTTGTATTAGTTTTCCAAAATATACATATCCTTAATTCATCGTTTTCCTCACTGTCCCTTCTAATTGTAACTTCTTATAAAGATAAATTTCTCTTGTTTATTGTAATTATATATTTCAGTAGTGTCACACGAGTATTTACATCAATTTCCAAAATCATTTTGTAAATTTTATTCTCAATAAAATATTTATATAACATAGGTGTTTAAGCTATATCAGTTGCCTGTTATACATTATCACTATATAAATGTCAGTGATTTAAAAAAAAAAGAAATTTCATCATTTGTCAATAGCCTGTCTGACAAAATGAGTATCCTATCGAAGACCCTATTAATCATATTTGTTCTTGACCAGGTGGCCATTATGACTAGTGTGATTGATTGCTTTAGTGAAGATTTAGTTATTCAATTCATCTCTGCTTCACTTAAAAGTTTCATACAGTAACATGCTAGATAAGTTTGATCCAGTGTTATTTTTAATAAAATATGGAAATCCACAGACTCTTGAAACATGAGGTTAGAATAAGAAATCATCATTTAGAATTGTATTGGCAAAAGAAACAAAATTTTCACCTGCATCAAGGAGCCAATAAATTAATTCCAACTACTGAAGTGAAGACTGAATGTTAAATTATGAATAGCAGAAATAAACATTAAATTAAGAAAATGTGTTAGGTTGTAGTTGAAATTTTAAGTAGAAAGGCTTTTAAAAGTGGTTATCTGAAAATAATTTTTAATGAATAGTCAAAATATTTTCATCAATAAATAAAAGTAAAACAATAGTACATTATTAAATATCTTAATATGTTCTATATTAACCTTAGTTCAGTTATTAAAAGGTGATAGTTAATATAACAATTAAACAAAACAAAAGGATATAAATTTTCCTATGCTTTAATTTTTTACTAAGAGATTTTCTATTCATATTACATATCAACCACAGATTCCCCTGTCCTCCCTTCTCCCACCCCTCCAACCTTCTCCCCCAACCCATCCCCCATTCCCACCTTCTCCAAGGCAAGGTCTCCCATGGGGAGTCAGCAGAGCCTGGTACATTCAGTCCTATGCTTTCTTTAAGCACAATATTTGTACAAATTGGATAATTGTAGAAACCATTTCATAATAATTATATCTTAAAATAACTCATCACAACTAGTTGGCATAGTTTATCTTTTTAATTTCACTTCAAATTATGAATAACTTTATCCATCATAATAAAATTTGTATGGTGTGGTTAAATGTGAATCAATGTAATGTCATAAAGCTGTGGGGATAATTATTTTAAAGGTATAATTCATTTTTAGTTGATTAATGCTAAGGTATAAGTAAAAGTTTTTATTCAATTTTCAAACTGTTATTCAAACTTCTACACCATTAAAGGACATTAAACATTGCAGTACTGAATTAATCTTGACATAATACATTTTACAAATCCAATGACCTCAATTATGGAATAATGAATCATTGCAAATATTTGTAATCCAAGAGAATGGCATTATGTCTTCATCTTTGAATAAAATCCAATATTTAGTTAGTAACTTTAGAGTCAAGGTCATCTTCATTGCAAAATCACATCACTTATCTTTGTTTCTGATTCCTTTTTGAAGGAAGTGTTTTTATTCCTAAAACACTCTTAATTTTTGTTAGTGCAAAACAGAAGTATATTCTGCATTCTCTTAAAAAGAAAAAGGATTTCTCTATCAAAACTTAGTAAAAAACTGAATATTTTTTAAAGGAAACTTTTGTTATAGTCAAATAATGTGTGTTTAAATTATATATTTAAATTCCTTAAGTCAACACACAGTTAAGAGAATTATATTTTGCTTAATAATGAATTCCTGCTATCTAGCAAAGTGTAGAGATTCAATAAATATTTGTTTAATAAAGAATTATGCAAATTATAATTGAAGGTAAACAGAAGATTGTCAGCAGTTTTAACAGAAGTTATTAAGGCGCAATTCTTTAATTATCAAACATTTATGTTTAATCATAAAAGTCTAAAAAAGGTGCAAAATCTGTTTAAGGATAAATCCCAAAACAGTTTTAGTTTTGAGACAAGGTCCTATGTAGCTTTTGCTGGTTTGAACTTGTTATGTAAATAAGAATGTCATTGAAATTCTGATACTCCTAACTCTACTCCCCCAGTGTTGGAAGTATTTATGTCTTTTGTGTGATCCAAATATATTATGTGAAAAACATTAATTAAAACAAAATATGATCAGATTCTCTGAATTCCTTGGAGCTGGAGTTTTATGAATTGATGAGCCACCAGGTGTTGGTTCTGGGGGCCAATTTCTGGTCGTCTGCAAGTGCAGTATTCTTCTAAAGCCCTGAGCCACCTCCCCAGTTTAGTATCAGTTAATTAAAAAAAAATTAGTATCTATGCTTGAGATACAGTCTTTGATTCAAATGAAAGAATGGGAAACTGTCATTAAGTTTATTCAAAATGTTAAGTTAATTCTCTAATTAATACATGTTTAATAGTGTTATATTGAATATTTTGAAAGAAACAAGATTATGACTGTTTTAGCTCTTATGCTCAAGCCCATTTGGATATAATTTCATAGATTTTTCTCAATAATTTATCTCATTCTCCTTATGGAAAGCTTCATGTTCTTGTCTTGTAGTTCTCCTAAACTAGTCCTGTGGAACATTTTGGTCAGCAGAATATGTCATATTAACACTGTGTGTGTTCTATAACTTCATATGTACTATGTGAATTAGTGCTCTTTCCATGCTTCCTTCCTAGACTCTCTGTATGGACTACTTTTGTTTCTGGACCACAAGCTTGAAACAACTGAGAAGAGGAACAGATTACTTCAGGTGGTTGTGGTTCATCGAGGTGGGGAAGAAAGCGGGGAGCTTTTGTTGGCACTACCATAAGTTAGAGACTCCTTGAGTCAACTGAAAAGGAAACAAACAGTGTAAGTGGGAAAAATCATCATGCTGTAACATTCTAAGGTCTGGCTACTAACAACATATACCCAAAAGGTGAGTACCGCCTCTGAAATAGTTCTCAGTCCCCAGAATAGCACAATTAAGCAGGGAACTATAATTTGAAAAGGAGCCTGTGGGAATGGTTCAGATATAAAGTGGAACAAGGACAAGTGAGAGTAAGATATATGGAGCACAGCAGAATCAACATAATTTCGATCAGATTCACATATGTTCAAAGCTAGAAAGGCCACTCAAAATGGACCAAACAAATTTCTGTTCATCTGCCAGCTGACCTCTAAAATGTATTCAAAACTCAGACAAGCCATATGTTAGCTGGCCTGTAAAACCGAATTAAATAAATTTAACTATTTTTAAACCACAGTGAGTTTTGAATAATTGCTTACGTTAATATTCAGAGTAAAAATGAAATTTTTTAACAAAAATCTTTTTTGTTATTTAGTGATGCTTATTACCTACTGGAAGGATTTAGAATATGCATATTCATGCAAAAACATCTAAACAATTAATTAATTAAAAACAATCATTAACTGAAACAACTTGCTGAAGTAAATTAATTCAAAAGATAGTTTCCATTTATTATTCCTGTTTTTAGTCATGAGAATTACATGCACAGTCTTTGACATGCTAGGCAAACCCTCTACTGCTTAAGTTTATTCAAGGTACAAAATAGTGTTTGCCATTATTAACCATAGTATGTCCTATTGTTGTAACATAATTCCTAACATGAACAGGAAAGACCCATTTTAGCAGTCCAGTTCATGTACATTGGACCCTTGATTTTGGGTCTGTGATGAGGGAGAAAACAATGAGAAGAAACATCTATAACCAAGCTGCTCACCTCACATCAATATCCTTACCACATCTCACAGCAAGGTCCTATATCACTTCAAGGGAACATTATTTTACCAGTTCTCAGAACCTAATGGTCTCTGTAACTAAAGGTTCAAATATTTCCTAACAGCAATGCAGACCAATCAGAATTAGTATGTGGTCCTTTGGGCACATTTAATCCAAAGAACAAAACATTATAGCTAAAGAAAATATTTAAAAAATTGTGTATTTTTCTCTTTATACATTTTTATCTTCCTGGCAAATTAGTGACTGAAGTATTCTTTATCATTATAAATATGAAGGATTACAATATTATTGTAGAATATTAAAAGGAAAGTGAATCTTAAATAGTTCAATAATTGAATTACCTTTGTTTTAAATATTGTATTAAATGGGATCATGTTTAAGATCATCCTTGCATATACATTGGATTTGTAGTCTTTATGGGCTATTATGAGACCTTGTATCAAAACACCTAAGATAAAACTAAAAAGATGGTTAAATTTTACACTGTAACAGTATTTTCCACCCCCAAACTGTCTGAGAACATGGACTAGGCTCTTCTAATTCTTTATAAACAAACTAATAACCTGATTTTGAAAGTTTAACTGTTATGCTTCAGATATTTAAAATTGCTACATTTAAGTGTTTTCACCAGTTTCAGCAGCTAGTGACAGCAATGCCTGGTGTCTTTTATTATTTTGAAAGTGAAATCATAGGAGTGTTTATCAATCAACTTTAATAACTATACATAATTACAATGGAAATTTAAAATAATTAATTTATGTTAAGAGCCATGAAAAAGTTCCTTGTCTCTGTTTGATGCATAGATATAAGTTCATCTTAAAGGAAAAGAAATATGCAAAACTATTATAATTTTTCAAAGAATTGTGACTGAAAAAAACTTATTTAAAATAATTGAGCACTTGTATGTATCAAGTATGAGTTAATTCAGATGTAATATGTACTGTATCCATGAAAAGGGATAAACAAAAATTTCTTTGTAGACATACTTTAAAATTTAAGCAGATATTTTAATTAATAACCAGTTAAAGAAATGAAATATTTCTCATTAATTACTACTTTGAGATAATAAGATCACTTAAAATGTAATTTTCAAAGAAATGTCAATCTGTGTCTTAGAGCTAGGTAAATCAGATTATAAAAGGTAATTGAAGTTATTTATTATGAATATTCAAATTCAGTAGCTTGAAAAAGAATATTTCAACAAAATATACAATTTAAATTTGTTTGAAATTCTTCAGTTTTTGAAATATAAAATATAAACAATTGTAAAATTTTGAATGGCATGAATATTGAAAAACAGTTGAAAAAATACAAATAACTTAATTGAAAATTAAGTTTAATTAGTCAGTATAGTAGTTAAAATTATTCAATTCTTGCAGCATGCAAAAAAATTAAGTATTTATTTATTTACTATGAATACAAGCAACCTTATATGATTAAAAGAAACAGAACTTAAGCCAGGCGGTGGTTGCGCATGCCATTAATCCCAGCACTTGGGAGGCAGAGGCAGGTGGATCTTTGTGAGTTTGAGGCCAGCCTGGAAGGCACAAAGCTACACAGAGAAACACTGCCTCAAAAAACAAACAAACAAACAAACAAACAAAAAATAAACAGAACTTAAAATATGAGTCATCACTTAGTAAAAGGCAAGACCAATTAAAAATGTTAGAGTAGTATTTCCTATGACTTTATCTATGATGTAAAATTGTCACCTCCACTAATGAGTAGTTATATATTTCAAAGCTATTATAAACAGTTTCTAATGAAATATACACTAATTCCTTTCATGACAGTTACATTTAAGAACTCATTAATTCTACTATATCATGAATTATAAATTATAGAAGATTAACTTAAAACTATCACTGATTTAATTTCTTTGCAAAGATCAGATTTTTGTAAGAATTGAGAGTATTTTAATAGCTACTCACAAAAATAATGTCTGCTTGTGAAAATTAGACCAGAAAAATTATAATCTTAAAGGCAAAGTAATATGCAAATCTACTGTTAATTGTTCAAGTAAGTGTGATTAAAAAATCTGATTTAATTATAATAGATTATTGGGCACTTGCATGTAACAAGTATGAGTTTATTCAGATGCAGTATGTACTGATAGTCTGTGTTTTGGAATTATACCATACAGAATCAATAACTGAATTATATTTCTGAATATTATTCTCTGCAAACTTCTGTTAGTTTTACAATTTAGGCTCATATGGCCTCTGACACACCGACTTCTAAACATACATATATGCTAACTAGATTTAAGTAATCAGTCATGGAATTACAAGTGCTGCTACCCACAAATAAGAGATGTTATTCTTGCTCATGTTCATGGTCAAAAATACATGATGTGGCCAAAGTGCAATTCAAAGATATGGTGAAGTTCAGTGTTTTCATCATCAGGGCCATGAACAGATGTTACAAGCTTTGTTACCATATCAAAGACATTTTTGATCACAATGTTTATGAAAATTATAAACAATTTATGTAACACATACAAAATGAACAACTCCTGAAATCTTCTTGACAACAAATATAAAATCAAAAGACCACAAAATTTAAAGTGCTAATGGAAATAATTTATACTAAAATATTTCTTTTATTTTATTTTAAAATATTAATTTTAAGGATTATCTACAGATTAAGGTCTTAGTATGCCATTTGTGTCTTAAATCAGCTATTAATAACACTTGACATTTATTTTTTTAATTATATTTTATAATTTAATTTAATTTACTTATCAGCCACGGATTCCCTTGTTCTCCTCCCTCCCACACACCCCCTTCCTCCCAGCCCACCCCCCATTCCCATCTCCTCCATGGCAAAAACTCCCCTGAGGATTGAGTTCAACTTGGTGGATTCAGTCCAGGCAGGTCCAGTCCCCTCCTCCCAGGCTGAGCCAAGTGCATAAGCCCCAGGTTCCAAACATCCAGCACATGTACTGAGGACAGGTCCCGGTCCCACTGCCTGGATGCCTCCCAAACAGATCAAGCCAATCAACTGTCTCACTTATTCAGAGGGCCTGATCCAGCTGGGGGCTCCTCAGCTATTGGTTCATAGTTCATGTGTTTCCATTCGTTTGGCTATTTGTCCCTGTGCTTTTTCCAACCTTGGTCTCAACAATTCTCGCTCATACAAACCCTCCTCTTTCTCGCCAATTGGACTCCTGGAGCTCCACCTGGGGCCTGCCCGTGGATTTCTGCATCTGGTTCCCTCAGTCATTGGATGAGGTTTCTGGTACAATTAGGGTATTTGGCCATCCTATCACCAGAGTAGGTCAGTTCGGGCTGTCTCTCAACCATTGCCAGTAATCTATTGTGGAGGTATCTCTGTGGATTTCTGTGAACCTCTCTAGCACTTTGCTTCTTCCTATTCTCATGTGGTCTTCATTTATCATGGTCTCTTATTCCTTGTTCTCCCTCTTTGTTCTTAGTCCAGTTAAGAAATGGGCTATAGAACTAAACAGAGAATTCTCAACAGAGGAAACTCAAATGGCTTAAAGACATTTAAGGAATTGCTCAACATCCCTAATCATCAGGGAAATGCAAATCAAAACGACTCTGAGATACCACCTTACACCTGTCAGAATGGCTAAGATAAAAAACACTGAAGACATCTTATGCTGGAGAGAATGTATAGCTAGGGGAACTCTCCTCCACTGCTGGTGGGAATGCAAGCTTGTAGAACCACTTTGGAAATCAATATACCGCTTTCTTAGAAAATTGAGAATCAATCTCCCCCAAGATCCAGCTATACCACTCTTGGGCATATATCCAAGGAATGCTCAATCATACCACAAGAGCACTTGCTCAGCTATGTTCATATCAGCATTGTTTGTAATAGCCATAACCTGGAACAACCTGGATGCCCTTCAACTGAAGAATGGATAAATAAAGTGTGGTACATATACACAATGGAATACTACTCAGCAGAGAAAAACATTTGACATTTAAAACAAAAAGCATTTTTACTATTATATGCCTTGCAATTTAAATCAAATTTTAAGAGTACATAATTGCAATTAAGCACTTTTCATAAATTTTTCATAAAATATAAATTTAATAAAGTGAAGACAGCACTTTTGAAATATATCCCTTTTAGAAACAGTCAATCAAAATTGTAATCCAATGGCAATATAATTACAACCACTAAACTACCATTAAATGAACTGATTTATTTAACTGGCAAGAAAATAATTTAAAATTGCTTCTGTACAATCTGTAACCTGAAATAAAAATAATCATTACTATTTATATGTACAGCATATTTTTTATGACCCTATATAGTTCTTCTCTTGTGTTAAATATTTTAAAACTGTAAGCATCAGTAAACCAATAGCAATGCACAATGTAAGGCATGGTGTTTTCATATTCATATTTCAGCAATATGTCTATGACACTGTAATCCATTGACAAGAATGACAATATATAAAAGCCAATTTAAATTTTTTTCTATAACTGTGCAGGGAGAAGCCTTCCTCTATTTGGTCCTTGATTCTATATTTTTGTTAAATGTAGTTATTTTCTGTTTTTCTCAGTCGTATTTATTTATAAAATCTTCTCTCATATATCACATTCCAACCACATTTTCCCTTCCCTCCAGTCTTCCTAGCTCTGCCTTTCTACCTCCTCTCTCTCCCAGCTCCACTCCTTCTCTGTTCCCCTTCAGAAAGAGCAAGCCTTCCATGGATATCAACCAAACTAAACTTATCAAGTTATAATAAGACTAGGCACAAACTCTCATGTCAAGGCTGGACCAAGCAACCCAGTATGAGGGTCCCACGAGCAGGCAGAAGAGTCAGAGACACTGTCCTACACAGACTCCTACTGTTAGGAATCCCACAAGAACACCAAGCTACACAACTTGTAACCTATATGCAAAAAGACCTACCTGCTCTGGGATGTCTTTCTGTATGACATGAATATGTGTTGCTCAAATTGGCTAATAAATAAAGCTGCATTGGCCTATGGCAGGGCAGGATGGAGCCAGGCAGGAAAATCCAAGAGAGATAGTGAAAGGAGAAAGGGGAATGGGGAGAGACGCCAAACTGTTTTCCAAGTAACAACATGTAATGGGACACAGGTAAAGCTAAGAAACTCATGGTGATACATAAATTAATACTTATGGGTTAAGTTGTAAGAGCTAGCTAGTGAGAGGCCTGAGCTAATAGGCCATAGAATTAGTAATTAATATAAGCCTCTGTGTAATTATTTTATAAGTGGCTGAGGGACCATGGGGCCTGGCGGGACCAGAGAAACAGAGGACCACGGGGTCGAGTGGGACCAGAGAAACTTATGGCTACACCTAGCTCATACCCTACAGGCTCAGTTATTGTTGCATCAGTCTCTGGGAGGCCCTATCAGCCCTGCTTAGTTGATTCTGTGGGCTGTGTTCTCATGGTATCCTTGACCCCTCTGGTTCCTGCAATCTTTTCTTCCCATTTTCCATGGTGTTTTCTGAGCTCCAAGAGGAGGGACCCAATTAAGATCTCCAATTTAGACTTTATCTTGACTTATGTTTGGATATGGGTCTCTGCATTTGCTCCCATCAGCTGCCAGAGGAAGCCTCTCTGAGGACAATATTCATCTATGAGTGTAACAGAATATCACTAGGAATCATTTCATTGACTTATTTTTTTTTCCAGTTATATTTTATTTTATCCTAGGTCTCTGATCTAGTCAACCTCTGGTTTCTCCAGGCAATGTAGGTTGTGCCCTCCCTCTCATATCATGGGCCTCAAATTGAACAACTAAGCAGTTGGCCACTCCCACAAGTTCTATGCCACCATTATACCAGCACATCTTGCAAGCAGAATAAATTGTAGATAATTTTTGTGGTTGGGTTGATGCCCAATCCCCACCAATGGAAGTTTTTCCTGGAAACAGAAGATGGCTGATTCAGGTTCCATATTTTCCATTACTAGAAGTCTTCACTAGGGTCACCATCAGAGATTCCTACCGCACTAGGTTTCCACATCACCCCAAAATTTACAACAATTTGGATTACTAAAAGTTCCTAATTAATTAACAATGTTGATAATTTAGCTGATTTCAGAATGCCACACAATGAAAAGGCCACTCTCTGGAGTACTGCAGCTGGTAAGGGGCAGGGAAAGCACTCGCTCTTTTATGACCTCAGGGCCAGCTCTGCCACCTGTCTCAGGTGTCTAGTGGGTAGAGGGCGTCTCTCCTCAACCCATACTACCATATTGCAGGTGAGAAGCATTGCCAGATCTCTTATGTTCATGGTCTCAGGGCCTCTTCACCCATACCTCTGTCAATAGGGTCAGCTCAGCTGTGCTGTCTAGGTGAGGTGCAGGGCCCACTTTTCTGAGTGCTACCCCTGGTCAGGGAGAAGGTCAGCTCCCTCGCCCACCGTAGGTAGCAGTGGTAAGTGGAGAGGGCATTTTTCCCTTGTCCTCACCACCACATGACAAATAAGGGGCTGTGGCCAGCTATCCCACACTCTCCTACCCTGAGGGCCAGCTCTCCTGTGCCTCAGCCAACAGGGTCATCTCTACTGTGCTGCCCAGATGAAGAGTGAGGCCTGATTTCCTGAATGCTGCGGCTGGTAAGGGGGAGGGTAAGCTTCCTGGAGGGGTTATGGGTGACATCTCTCCCCTACGCGTACCACTGCATAGCAGTTGGGGACTACTCTCTCCTGCTCTTAAATTTGGGGATGGATTACCCACACCTCCACCAACGTGATCAGCTCTCCTGTGATGTTTAGGCAAGGTGCAGGGTCTGCACTCCAGAGTGCCGCAGCTAGTGAGGGGCAGGGACAGCTCTCCAGCTCTTATGACCTCAGAGCCAACTTTCCCTACCACCTCAGGCATAGAAGGGTGTGGTTCAAGGACATCTCTTCCATGCCCATGTTGCCATATACCAGGTAAGGAACAGGTTCAGATTCCACAGGCTCCTATTTTTGGGTGGCTCTCTGCTCTTTGGTAAATAGGGTCAGCTCTGCTGTGCTGCCCAGGGACCATTTCCTGAGTGCTGCAGCTGGTAAAGGGGAAGTTTGGCTCCCTCAATAGCTCTAGGTAGTAGGGGCAAGGGGTAAGGAATATTTCCCTCACTCCCAGCACCACATTGCTGAGGAGGGAGGCGATAAGAACTATGCTCCTCTCAGGCCCCCAGGGACGGCTCAACCATACCCGTCTACAGGGTCAACGCTATTGTTCTACCCAGGCCAGGTGAGGGGCAGGACATTTTCTCTAGAGTGTTGTAGCTGGTGAGGGGTTGGGTCAGGTTCCCTACCTGCTGCAGGTGGAGAGGGTGGAGAGGAAGAGCGCATCTTTCCCTCACCCATGTCACAATGTGACATAAGAGAGTGACGTGAAAAGCCAGAAATTACAAGGTACAAGGAGAAAATCCACTTCTGAAAGCAGTCTTCTGACCTGCTTATTCATCCCACACACATATACCCTTAAGAAAAATAAGTAATTAAATGTAAAAGAAAAAAAAAAGAGACTTTAACACAATCTGCCAATATTCCTGAAAATACTCTTCTGGAAGTCCTAACAACAAATGAGGTTTGAGCTTTCTGTACTCCTATCTTATGCTCAGGTTTTCCAGGCCAATTTGGCTTGAACTCTCCAAATTTCTTACTTTCTCCTTGAACAGATATCTCCTCACATGGAAAAAAAAATCAAACTTCAATATGGTGAACCAAAGAGTTTTAGTGGATTTGGATTACCTACAGGAACAGGGGTAAAGGACTATTTACAGAAGTAGAAATACTCAAAAAGAGCTAAATCATTAAAAGCCCACTACTACCAGCTTGTCCGAGAGCTCATGAGGTCTGAAAATGTGGAGCTTACTATTCAACCTAGAGGCAGCTACAATTTGGAGAGTCTTTTATGGGTAGCTAAGTGAGCATGAGCCTCTTAATGTCACTCTGCTTGTCTAACACTGTCCAGGAATAACAGTCATTGTTTATTACAGAACCATGGAGAAAGAGGAGCCTAGTGTTTCTGATAAGTTTCTGGAGCTTTCCAAGGCATCTGAGGTGTGTACTTCATAAGTTTAGCAAGTTTCTCTACAGGACAGGATGTTTTACTCTACTAAGAAAACTCTGAGCCTTAAGGAACTTTCCACCAACTGGAATGCTTTGTCGTGAGAGAAAGCAGTACAAATCCTGTGCATATACTACATGCAGACAGAAAAACATACACAGAATTAAAAGGTTAAATCTATCTTTAAAAGTAAATAAATGACACACGGTTGTAAATATTCTGCAAGTCATATGCCTAGCAAGTGCCAGGTCTAAAGTCTAATCCTCACTATCATAAAAAATGCAGGAAATTACAAATGGTTTGAAATCATTAAATATTTAACCAAAAAGGGGAAAGAATGTGCACTAAAAATGTACATAAAATCTCACAGTATCTTACTTTAAAGTTTCACAATGGACAAAGAAGGCTGTATTTACCCAAAATTTTTGAATTTGTATTTTTACAAACTTAGAGTGTCTTAATTCATTAGATAGTTATCTATACTTGAAATATTTGTAAAAATCCTTAGTAATAAGGAGCAGTAGAAGGCCTGCTATATCTCCTGATTCATGTACATATAGTTTTATGAAACTATAAGCATGGTAGATGTTCCAGCATTAGTAAAGCTGGAAGCTTTTTTTTTTATCATTTACTACAGCAAGAAATACTTCTATTTCAAAGCAATAAAAAGTGCATTTACAGCTTTTAAATAACTTTATTGAGTTTTTCCAAATTTGTTTTATTGAATTTAATTTTTCCATTAAGTCTGTTTGTAAATATTTAGCCTTATTAATTCATAGAATCATGGGTACACAAGTTATATTCAATAATATTTTCTTATTTACAGCACTCCAATGAATGCATTGATTCAGTTTCTGTATCATTTAATTACCTCTTGTTGGTTCTCATTGTTTAATAAATAAGAATAGGGAGATACAAAGTATAAGAAAATATGCCAATATCCATAGTTTGTTTTGACTGCACATATTTAGACCTTTCCCGAAATTATATTATTTTTCTCTGAATAGTATTCTGCACCTGGACTTCAGTAACTACCCTGATGTAAAGGACATTTATCTTAATGTCTTTTCCTCTTCTGTATCTGCTTTTCTTTTTCTTCTGTTTGTCTTGATTTATAATAATGTAAGATGACTATGTTTCATTTTAGTATTGGTGATTTGTCTTAGTAATATGGAGCACTTAAGAATGTATGAAATACACAGTCATAAAACATCTCCCAGTTCTCCTTGCGTTCTCTGACAAAAATATGTAAGAACAATTCTTAATATTTGTCAATATTTATATATTTCTGAATTAGGAAGGGATGCTATAATTGCACATATTTCCCTATGTGTTCAGTTTACCTTATAAATCTCATTCTATGACTAACAATTTACTGATAAATCTTTTATATGGCATCGATAATTAAAAATATCATCTTTCTAATAAATGCAGAAACCTTCCAAAATTATCCATACACAGTTACTCTTGGAGCAAGAATCTAATTATGTTGCTTTTTTGTGCTAAGAAGTGAATTAAAAACGTACTGATGACATTCTAGCCATGGGGCACTCTGCTTCTTCCACAGAAAGCACTCATCAGTATTTCTCCATAGCAGTGGGATTTCAGACTGTCTGATAAAAGCTTCTGTATTTTCAGTTTCTGGCCTGATCAAGTCAGGATAGCAAGTTCCCTCAAACTGCTGAGATATTTAGAAACTCGGCAATCGGATTCACTAAATAATCCTTAACACTAGCACCAAGACTCCTAGGCCACTTTCTTTTTAAATAGGTTTAGGTGAATCATCTTATTTAGCTTGACCTCTTGTCTTCCTGCACCAGCTAAGACAGATTCCTAATTTAAAGATACCTGGGGAGCAAAGTCGGCAGCATCTGGAAGGAAAGGCTTTGTAGCATCTGGAGCGAGGAGAGCTTTTGATCCCTATTTCCCTGTAGGTTCCTGCCTTTGCAATTACATTTCAAGGACTTCTCCATTGAATAATAGTTTCAGTCAAGGTTATAAAATCCCAGGCTAAGAAGAAAAATAAAAACAAAACTCTGATGTGGAGACATTAGTTTGTTCTCAGAGTAAATTAATATTATCCCTGTCTTTAATAGTTTTCTTCACTTTTATCTATGTCTCCCTTAATATTATTAGTAGTAATAATATTTGTCCAATGTGTTTGTGCTTTTGTAGGATTTGCAAAGTGTAAAACACACATTTTATGTAACATAGGTCTATAAAACAGGTTTTAATAGTCTCTTCAAATATAGATATTGGCCATTCTCTCAAATTAATTTTTTTTGTCTTTCATTTTATTATTGTAAACAAAATATTCTCTTGTAAACCATTGACATCTTTTCCTTTTAACACTGATAGATACTATAGGGAGGAAGAGAGAAGAGAAATGATGGAAAGGCAATGTCCAAGAGTGTCATTTCTAATGAGGCACCATTTGAGGAATAGCATGAGGTGAAGATATTTGTCAGGTTGTCTAGGGAACAACTTTCAGGGAGCAAACAAAGCAAATCCCAAGATCTCAGAGTGAGCAAGGTGCAGAATAGAAGGAATGGATAAACAGGATCAGGAGGGGCAAATACAGGATGTTCAAGGGAACTATAAGGTAAATGACTTTCAGAGCAGAAAACTGTTTGTCGAGACTGTACAGTCTTACCTATTTTTGTTATTTTATCTTACAATATATACAGTGAGTGGGTTCTACTGTAGTAACTTCATATTTATGAGTCAGGATATTTTTTATAAGTCATCTTCCTACATGACACCCCTTATCCATGCCTCCTGTTTTGCTTCTATCTGATTCCCTGCTTTTCCTCAAAATTATACTAAGAGACCCCTTCTGTTTCCTTTCTTATTTTTTATTACATTTTTTAAAATTTATTTTACATACCAACCCCAGTTTCCCCTCCCTCCTCTCCTCCCGTTTACTCCCTCTACTTCCTTTCTACCCACCCCCATCCACTTCTCAGTGGTAAGGCCTCCAATGGGAATCAACAAAGCATGGCACATCAAGTTGAGGCAGGACCAAACCCCTCTGTTTGCTTTAAAATAGACTAAGTGCAGTTGATGGTAAAGTTACTGAAAAACACTTCACAAGGAAGTAATCACAGCATCCTAAGCAAGAGATGTTGAAGATGTGTACCAAACAGGTAGCAGCAGTTAAAGTACTGAGAACTGTTGGTTTAAAGAGACATGATCTATAATTAAGTTTGATTACGGAGAATAAATTTGTGAACAAAGTAAAAGAATGGTGCTCAGGTTATTGGTATCAGAAACTGATATAATGAAGTTTCCATTTATTGAAAAATGTTGCGTTACATTGTTTGTTTTGTTTATTATGATACCAAGAAATCTGAACCTTAAAATTTTTACAAAAATTAGCAATGTTCACTTAAGTGTGTTACATTTTGATCTCAAAGTGAATGCTTTCCTTTTGAAAACAATTATTCTTTTTACTGAAATAACAATTTTTCATACTCTACATTCTAATCATAGTTTCATGTCCTCCAACTCCTCAGAGATTCTATGCAGCCCCTCCCCAACCACCCAACTCCATTCCCTTTCCTTCTCTCTCACTTTAGAAGCCAAATTATCCTGTTTTTCATTGGCTTTTTTTGTTTGTTTGCTTGTTTTGGGGACACTATCTTGCTGTGTAGCCTGAGTCTCTCTGAACTCTGGATTTCCCAACACTGGCATCTCAAATGCTAAGAATTTAGGCATGCTTATCGCATTTGGTGGACACATATGTTTTCTTTTAAAAATACACACACATTTTCATATTTTGAGCTAATACAAAATAGTATGAAAATATGTTTTGCAGATGAACACATCAGATTGGAATGTTTGTCCATTTATTACAATAATTCTAAACAACATGATATTTCTCACACTTGGTGAAATGATTGTGATAATCCAATATATAATTATACTTATATAAATTTTAAAATCTCTAAAATGAAATATGATTATCATTGTATTCCACATGGAGTCAATATAATGGAAAAATTAGTAACAGTATTATGCTCTAAACAGCTACAAACTCATGTGTAGCTAGAGTTTTCCTGCCTGGCCCACAGTCAGGACAAATCTCTAGCTACAAATGGCGTCCAACGTGGTGGCAAGAGTTTCCACCTAAAAATTGAGAAAAAAGATTCTGAAATGGAGCTAAAAACAGTTCCTAATTGTCTCTCTCAAATGAGCAGCAGCTGCCGTTTTGAGCTGCTGGTTTGAGCTACTGGTGGGTTCCTAGTGTGTGCGCTCGACCTGCTGTATGGCGGGAATGAGGCCTCTGCAAGTGGCACATTAAGCTGTGTGGTGGATTTAGGCTTTACTAGTACAAAACAAAAAAAAGAGGTTTTTGGGCTACATGCTGCTTGGATAAAAGCATAGACCCACAATAGCTCCCAGAGCTGGTGGTAAAGTACCACGGCCATGTTGGGAAGCTGAGGTGGGCAGAGCCAGCAGCCACAGCTGCTGCAGTTTAAAGCAATAGATTCACAATAAGACAGATTCAGATGTAATAGTTTACAATGTGTGTAAAATATACGTAGACTTGAAAGAGACAAAAAAGGTGATATATACAGTTATAGAAACAAATACATAGTTTTAAAAAATAAAGTCTTTAAAGAGACAGTAAAATTAATATAAAAAATAAGCCACGTGAAGATGAATATTACACAGAGAATCTGGATTGTGTTGTCTTTGGGATTTTTAACTGCAGAAAATCATTTGATCATAAAAGATGTTGAGTTAAACCAATATGTATATTTTAAAGATATCTTGACTTCAAAATTTGGATATAAGGATATGTTGCTTTGGAAAGGAGACTCTGCTTTTGTTCCCACAGAAAGCCAAAGGCTATGGATTTGTTCCAGATTAAGATACATCAGGTTTGACCAGCCAAGACCCCCTGAAAGGTCTCCAATGACACCATGGCCCAGATGATCCAACATCCAGAATGGTTTGAAGGCAACTGGCTCAGATAATACAGCCTCATGGACTATTCCATAATCCTAAAATTTTCTTTGTGTCCCCATAAGATACAGAGCCCCCCTCCAGCAGGAAGTACTAAGAGAAGCTACGCCCAAATTCCCAAATTATATGTAATTTTACTTTGTTAAAGTTAAAACCTTCCTTTTTGAAAAAAAAAAAGGGGGGGGGGGTAAGTGCTGTGGGATGTTCTGTGTGGCAAATGTGTTGCTCTGATTGGTCAATAAATAAATCACTGATTGGCCATTGGCTAGGCATGAAGTATAGGCAGGACAAGGAGGAGAATAAAGCTGGGAAGTGGAAGGCAGAGTCAGAGAGACACTGCCAGCCGCCACGATGAGGAACAGCATGTGAAGATGCCAGTAAGCCACGAGCCACGTGGCAAGGTATAGATTTATAGAAATGGATTAATTTAAGCTGCCACAGCCATACAGTTTGTAACCAATATAAGTCTCTGTATTTACTTGGTCAGGTCTGAGCAGCTGTGGGACTGGCAGGTGAGAGAGATTTTTCCTGACTGTGGGCCAGGCAGGAAAACTTTAGCTACACTCATGGACGCAATAAGCAGAGGATTTCATGAGTTGCAACTAGAATCACAGGACATAATCAGAATTAGCCATGATTTCTCCACAATAGTGTTAATTAACAATATTAGCAATTTAAAAACTTTGTGGTCTTCAACTAACAAACTCAGTTAAAAATTGGTTTTTCTTACATCACTGAAATAAAATGAGTTTGTAAAAGTCTAGTCTGTAGTTTTGAAAACTTGATGTATAAAGTAGTAGAATCTCTAAAATAAGTACCTTTTAGCCTGAAATCTCAAGGTCTTAGTTCTCCTAACACCTGAATACCGAGTATCTTGCCTCACCTGAAGGATTTGAGCTATTAGAATATATAACATTTCCCTTAAGAAAAGACAAAGATCGAAGTATACCTCATTTGTAGACGAGGAAAAGGTCAACTCTCCAATATTCACACTGATACCATCTGTATTAGCTTCAGCTGAAGAAATAAAGGATTCTCTTCTATATTCACAGGGGATAACTAATTAAATCTTGGACATATATTTTGTTATGTGCATCTCAAAGTGATAAACAAAAATGGTCATGTGGCAAAAGAATTCTCAGACTAGTGAAATCCTTCTAACACTGAGAATACTGTGCCTGTAATTGTCCTGAATTTGGTGACAAAACATCCCCAAAGAAATAACTGTAAGGTAACACAGAAAAAGGACAGTTTCAGAGAAAACACATGGTATAACAATAAAGCATCAGAAACTACAGTTTTGAATACTATCACAAGTTTAGTAATTAAGCTTAAAATTGGCATGAATAAGGGATCCTCTCATTGGACTAAGTATGATATTATAAAGTTTTTCTTAATAAAATAAGTAACTTAAGATTTGGAAGAGAGAACAACAATATATTTATTTTAAATCTTATTCTAAAGTATATTTACAATCTAAATATAGTTTAAATGAAATAATACAAACACCCCTATTTATATTAAATTTTGTTTTGTTTTGTTTTTGAGACAGGGTTTCTCTGTGTTGTCCTGGCTATTACTGATCTCACTATGTAGACAAGGCTGAACTCAAACTCAGAAATGTCTGTCTCTGCCTCCAGAGTGCAGGGATTAAAGGCATAAACCACAACCCCCTGGAGACATTTTCTGTTTTATATTATTTTTGTCTTCCTTATATGATTCCTGTACAATCCAGTAAGTTTGTATAAATCAAATATTAACAGATTTTACCTTTCAATTTACCAAAAATCAACTAGAGAATATTGACATAAATATACTTAACTGTTGAGGAATTCTTATATTAACTACAAATTTCAATTTCCTGGAGAGTTATGTGAATTCCCCACCCCACCCCCCCAAAAAAAAGTATCTGATGGGAGAATGTCTTTCTGTATACTGCAAATACATGTTTCTCTGATTGGTTGATAAATAAAGCCATTTGGCCTATGGCAAGGCAGCTTAGAGGCAGGTAGGAAGTTCAAAGGGAGAGACAGGAAGAAGAAGGAATAAGAGAGGCCAGCTTGCCATTCAGGGAGCAGCATATAATGGCACACAGGTAAAGCCATGGAACACATGGCAACATATATATTAACAGAAATGGGCTGAGTGTAAATTTAAGAGCTAGCCAGTGGTAGGCCTGAGCTAATGGCTAAGCAGTTTTAATTAATAAAAGCTTCTGAGTGAATTTATGATTCCTGTACAATCCAGTAAGTTTGTATAAATCAAATACTAACAGATTTTACCTTTCAATTTACCAAAAATCAGCTAGAGAATATTGACATAAATATACTTAACTGTTGAGGAATTCTTATATTAACTACAAATTTAATTTATTTATTTAATAAATAAAATAAAATTTATTTAATAAATAAAAGCTTCTGAGGGTCCATGGAGCTGGGCAGGACCAGAGACAACTTCAGCTACAAATAGCACCCTACATGGGGCTTGAACCCACGACCCTGGGAATAAGAGTCCCATGCTCTAGCTGCGGTGTGGAATTCACCCTAGAGGATAGTTTGCTGGGTAGATCAGGCCACCCCATTATCCTCTTTGTTTGTCCTATAATTCCCCATAATAACTGTAGGAGCTGTTTGAAATGCAATATCCTGAAATAAGAATCTACCTGCAAAAACAGTCTTGTCACTCTCTTCTAAAACCTCTAGTCAAAATGTGTTGTGGATATTTGTACACTGTCTGAAGATGTATTGCTGTGACTGGTGTAATAAAGAGCTGAATGGTCAGTAGCTAAGCAGAAGATGTTAGGCTAGATTTCCTAGGAGAGAAAGGAAGTTAGAGGGATGAATCTAGCTGTGTGAGAGAAGGCAATGGGACATGGAACTAGTAAAACATACAGGACAGAGGATAGGTAATGGAGCTATGTGATAGAATGTAGACTAATAGAAACAGGCTAATTAAGTTCTAACAGCTAGTTGCATGAAAGCCTAAGCTAAGTCCAAGCTTTTGCAATTAATAAGAAGTCTCCTTTTCATTATTTGTGTGCAGGAGGCTGACAAGAAAGCTTCCTACTAAAATGCTCTCAGTAATTTATCCTAAGCATTCACATCATTTCAAGCTCTGATAGAGGAGAGTCTTTTCACAGTGCATCAGTTGTGAAGCAAGAGACACATGCTCCCTATAGGCATTCTTAGGTTTTAGGAGCTTGAAGTACAATTCTTATCCTTTTGTTGTTATTTGCTGTCTTTAGTAATGATTTTATTTTGAAAAAATGTATAGTTGGGCATTCTGTCTCAGTACCTAGATAGATTGGTAACCAATACACTGTAGATTCATGTTCATTTGAGTATTTGTAGATAAGGAGAAATATATGGTCCCAGCAGCACTCAAAAATTAACTAAAATATCAATATTTCATTAAAAATTGATTATTCAGCAACTTGAGAGCTAACCTCATTGTTTTTGTACGTTCCTATGCTTGAATTCTGTTTTCAAAATATCTTCATATTTTAATCATGTACTAAATTAAATAAAAAATAAGATAAGCATAATGGTTTTATTTGTTCAGTGTGTTGGCTTGTCCATCTCTAGCTGAATTTGACAAAGATTAATCTTATATTATCATCGGTTGGACAGCTGAACATGACATGTTATTCTACTTAATACTTTAATAACAACCTCATGAGGTTAGCGTTATTATCTCCAGTTTGCAGATCTGTAAATGGAAGAACAGCGAGCTTGGGGAAGCCTATCACAGATCACACAGCTTTCTGGTGCAGAGGATAACACTGGAATCTAATTCCAAACATTTTATTCATTACTTTATATTGGAGATAAAGGATATTGCTCAAATCATCCATGTGCTGGCTTAGTAATTTATTCAGAACAAAGAAAAGAGGGGTTTTATTTTTAAAGCTCTGAATAATCCTTTATTTAGAGTATGGTAAAAACAAAACAAAACAAAACTGGAACGGATCCTATGTGTTCAAAGGAGTAAAGCTATATTTGTTTTTAATTATGGATATATTTTTAGTGTTTGCTGTTACTGTTGAACACACACATCTGTAGCTAGGTTTTATTCTAATATGATTTTAAACACAAAATGAATACTGTTAATTTGTTGTCACTTAAAATAATACATTTTAGTATATGAAGGCAATGAAATAGGAAACACAGATTTTTTGGATAAAGATAACCAATGAAATGAAACCTCCTTCCTGAAAAAAACATAAGCACTAAAAATATCCACTTCATTTGAATCATTGCTGTCATATGTTTGTCTTCCACAAATGACAAAGCCATTCATAGGAATGGTATCCCAACCTTCTAATTAAAAAAAAATCATTATTTGAGTGCCAGAGGAAAGTATGTCCACTGGACTGATGGTCTTTCTATTTTTAGCAGAGTGATAAAACTCTATCATCGATACAAGCTCTTTCACTCTTATTAAAAAGCCCTTGACAAAAGACACCAGACACTGAAGAAATCCTGTCCTTGAGGAGAGATTTAAGAATCTTGGTTTAGAGTTATTGGAGAGCTATTTTTAGAGATTCTCTTCTCATGTATCTTTATTGATTCAAAGTGTCATTACATTTCTGGAGCTGTAAGGAAATTGTCTGCTTGCAACTTAAGGATTTTCTACTGTGGGCCAAATCTTGGGTTCAGTTTTTCATTTTATAGAACTGAGAGAAATTGCTCAAGAGAAGTTTAAAGTGCTGAGTTAAGAAATAGCCTTGAGGTTTTACTAAGTAGACACTACATTTATAGTTGTCAAGCTTGGAGTTCCAGACAAATATTTATTTTTTAGTTGACTTTAGCACAAGTTGGCTACAAAGCAGGGAGGTAAATGTTTTAGATTGTACATCATAAGAAATTATTAGAACAGTGTGGATATTGAAACAAATTATATATAAAAATAACAAGAGCTAAAGAATACAATCTAAGGAATAGCACTATAAGAGCACAAATACAAGTATGGTGTTGAAATTTTGTAACAATGAGTTAGAGTCAAAAATAGCTCAATGAGAAGATGAGTAATATCCCCATCATCATATTCACAAATAGACACTAACTTGAGTGAATAGTCACATAACAAAGTGATTTGCAAGAACTAAAGCTGACTGGCAAAGGACCATTTGAAATAAGAACAGACACTTTGAAACAGATAAGGACATACAAATTGCCCATATTATGCCTCCTATAATCCCAAACCTCAGAAATTTCACATTTAATGGAACAAAAAGGTACTAAATATGGGCTTTAGTCATGAAATACAGCACTGGGTATGCCGTGATGAACCACATCATGTACTAATAGATTGTGTCATTAGAACAAACTCAACTAGGTGCTTATGTGATTGCTTCTGTCTGCCATTCCTCAACCCACGATAACTTAAAACGGAGGAGACATTCGCTGGATAGCATAGCAGGAAAAGTTAACCTGGATCTTAGACTTGCATCTCAGGAGAGACTTTACCACAATGTTTCCCAATACTAAAAATCTAAAAGTCCGATTGACAGATCAGCACTCACAATTGAAGGCACTAGAACTGCCCTGGTGTTAGACGTAGAGCTAAAAGACAGAAAATGCTCCATTCACCATCATTGTCAGCCTTGAAGTGGGCTTGTGGAACTTAAACCCTTTTTTCCAGGAGTACACAGGTTCCTAAATTTGTTACACTTGGATTTGATTAACTTAACATAACCCTTTGTAAACAAGGAACAGTTCCCTTTTTAACCTTAAACTTTTGACACCAAGATCAATACTCAAAAAGTCTACATAGCAGGCCCTACCACCAACGAGATGAGTAACTGCAACACACTGGAATGGATATGTTTGTCTTGTTCAGTTACCAGACATGACATTGTTCCAAGTGAGTCCCTCTATACACCTTGGTATCTCTGATATTCAAGAATGATCAGCCGCTGGGCGATGGTGGCCCACGCCTTTAATCCCAGCACTTGGGAGGCAGAGGCAGGCAGATCTCTGTGAGTTAAAGGCCAGCCTGGTCTACAAAGCAAGTTCCAGAAAAGGAAGAAAGCTACACAGAGAAACCCTGTCTCGAAACAAAACAAAACACAAAACAAAAAAGAATGATCAGCCTTAGTGAACTTCAACAAATGTCACCACAACCTTGCACAGGATACAATGAAGAATGAACACCATCTATTATTGGTTAGGATAAAATACCCAACACGACTTTGCCATGAAATTTAGTATCAGATTAATGAAACTTAGTACTAAAGATTACTTAAAGTTCTTTATTATGAGATCAGTACATATTGTCAGGGCCTCTGTGATAAATTTAATACTACACACACACACACACACACACACACACACACACACACACACACACACACACACACACTACACACACCACACACACTCTGTTTTTAGACTTCTGTTCAACCAAAAAACATCTTTTAGTGAAGAGCTGAATGTAAGGTCATTTTACAGAATGGAGAGAAAATGTCTGCCACTTTTACATCTATGACCTAATATTCAGAATATATAGAGGACTCTAAAAATTCAAAATCAACAAACAAACCCAACCAATAACTCACTTAATAAAGAAAGGTTATACCAAAATAAACATTCCCCAGTACAAGGCATGCTAATGACTGAAATTATGCAAACAAACTTCTCAGTGTAAGTAATCACCATGAAAGTACAGTGGAAATCCTGATGAGAATATCTGTTTAACAAGATTTAGAACTATTGAGGGTGTGCAGGACAGGAAAACTCAGACCAATGTTGGTTTAATACTTAATTAATTAATACAACGGTTATGAAAAACAGTACCAAGATTTTTCAGAAGAGTGGATATAAAAATACCATATGATCTAGCAATTTTCTTACTGCATATTCAGAAGAAATATAAGCTCCAAATAAAAATGAACACACCCATAAATAGTATAATAGTATCAATAACAAGTAAGCTAAATATCCAATCCATGTGTCCAGCATGGTGTTAGTGATAAAAAAAAAAAGTGGTACCTATGCATGATCTTGAAATGCCATTAACAGCATGTATATAAATGAGCTTATTGGGTTAATCTAGATGAAGAAATGTAAATACCATGAGATCTCAGTGCTACATGGACTATAGAAATTTGTTCTGATAGATTTAGAGTAGTATATTAACTATGTATATTTGGGGATACTGTTAGAATGCACAAAGATAGCAATAATATTGAATGATGAGTATTACTTTCAAGGTTGCTGTGTGCTGTTACACAGCAGCACATGATGTATTATATGATGTATTATAGTTTTGCAAAAGCTAAAGAAAAGAGTTCTAATATCTTCATAGAGTTTTAAATGTCTGATTATATAATATATTTAAACTTACTTATACATTACATAGTACATACAATATGTTAAAAGAACACATGCAAACAAATAATGGATACACTTAGATGCTTTTATCTGCCAGTGGAAAGGTAAATTTTATAAGAAAAAAGCTGACTTAAATGGGCTACAGATTGTAAAATACATTTCTAGCATGTAAAAAGCCTGTGCTCTGTATACATATTAGCCTTGTACAGATCCCTAAACAACCAAGTAATGAAACAGTAAGATTAGGAATGCAAATGAGCCTAAGGAATACAATGAAACATGAGAATAGGAGCATACATTTAAAAATTGTGTACACATTCTTTGTGCCTGTAGTGAAATGTAAGACAAGATTTTTATTATTGTCTTAATTGTATTTTACACATGAAAAGGTATGCATTTATTTTTCTTAATTATGGAATTGAAATAAAATATTTCAATTTCAGTACATGATATGATAAAGAGGAGAGAGATGCAGTTTTACATGGAAAGTGAAAACTTTAAGATGTTTCAGCTGAGGATGTTTTGTTCCTCCTATACCAACTCAGCATGAAAACAAAATGTTCCAAGAACTTTTGTCATTTTTTTTGGACATGTAACAGCCCTCAAAAGGTATTCTTTTAGTTTGGGAATGAGATCTACATGAGTGGACTGGGTGTGAAGGGGTGGCAGAGGGTGAGGAGGAGGGGATGAGAACATAGGGAAATGGGAGGGTCAAGCTGGAACAGGGACAGAGTGGGACGGCAGGGAGGAAGATACCATGATAGATGAGGACATCATGGGAATAGGAAGAGGTAGGGTGCTGGGGAGGCTCTCAGGAATCCACAAGGTTGACCCCACCTTGGTCTGCGGGCAGTGGTTCAGAGGGTGCTTGGTCTACTCTGGTGACCAGCCTAGTGAATAACCTAGCTGTCATCATAGAGCCTTTGTCCAGTGACAGATGGAGGGAGATACAGAGATCCAACGGCCAGGCACCAGGCTGAGTTCCGGGAATCCAACTGATGAGAAAGAGGAGAGATACTGCAGACGGGGGACCTCGAGATCATGATGGGAGGATGTGCAGAGATGATGAACCGCACTACTGGAAACCCATGAACTGTGGACTGGTGGCTGTGGAGCCCCCATGGAACTGAACTGGCCCTCTGGACACGGAGGACTGCTGTTTGGCTCCAATTGTTTGGGGGGCACCCAGGCAGGGGGATCGGGATCTGTCCCTGGTGCATGGGCAGGCTTCTGGGAACCTGGTGCCTGCAGTGTGACACCTTGCACAGCCTTAGTGCAGTGGGAAGGGGATTGGACTTGCCTAGGCTCAGTGAGCTGGGCTCTGCTGACTCCCCATGGGAGACCTCGATTTGGGAGATGTGGGGATGCGGGGTAGCTTGGGAAAGAGGGCTGGGGGATGGGAGGAGGGAGGAGGGGGCGTCTGTGGATAACATGAGGAGTGAGTAGAAAATGTCTTAAAAAAAAAAAAAAGGTATTACTTTACCTGAAAGACAATTTAATTTTTTTCTATATAAATGTGATTTTCGGTGATACCTGAATTATGTCAACAAAGTTGTCACTAGCCTATAACTAAGAATTAGGGAAAGACAAATAAACTTTCAGGATGAAAATTCAGACCGGAAAAATCAAGTCTAAGAACTGGATACCATTGAGGATGCAGCGTGCATTCCACTTTAGTTTGTACGAAATAGAATTCTAATGAGATTATGCCTTGAGAGAATACAGTGTCACAGAAAAATTCCTATAACCCAGTGATGTTACAGTCTATTTAAAGTCACAGTGAAAGACAGTACTCATATGTGTGTGGCAATGCTTTTGATAAAGGAAGATCGGTGACTCTATATCTTGTGAAGTAAAACAGAAACAAGTATAGGCATTACATAATATAATAATGATTAAATTACTGTTACTCCTTGTACATTATTCAAGCATTCTTGTGTTTTGAAATTACCACAGTTTTTCTGTCAGTTATTCTACTTCTACTAATAGTAAACAAGTTATAGACGATTAGTAGTTTCATGAAAAAGCCAAAATTTTCATGGTCTACAGGTTTTTGTACTTTGCTAGATCCTTTCTTTTCATTTCTCTTGAAGAACTGTGTATCTGCATTCCTATAAGTCTTTCTAAATATCGATTTCTTTTGTTTCTAAGGCACTATTTATGAATTTTACTCATAAAGTGATGAAATAAAAGACTCCAGTATTTTTATTGTTCATTTCATAATTACATACTTCTTTTTGGTTTTTCGAGACAGGGTTTCTCTGTGTAGCTTTGCGCCTTTCCTGGAACTCACTTGGTAGCCCAAGCTGGCCTTGAACTCACAGAGGTCTGCCTGGCTCTGCCCCCCCAGTGCTGAGATTAAAGGCCATGGTGGTGGCGCACGCCTTTAATCCCAGCACTCGGGAGGCAGAGCCAGGCGGATCTCTGTGAGTTCGAGGCCAGCCTGGGCTACCAAGTGAGTCCCAGGAAAGGCGCAAAGCTACACAGAGAAACCCTGTCTCAAAAAAACAAAAAAACAAAAAAACAAACAAACAAACAAAAAAAACAAAGGCCATGCGCCACCACCGCCCGGCATACTTCTTTATGTTGTGTTTTAAAATCAATTTCTTTTTATATTTAGTATTTGATACTTATAAAAATATTTTAATTTTTACTACTGTCTATTTATTAAATTCACATCTGTAAGTTGGCACATACATAAAATATAATTACCCAGAAAGATATTTTTGTCATTGTCCAGTAAGTTTAATTTTAAATATCAATCAATTAATACTACAGGTAAAAGTTATACGAACAATATACTGAATCTCATTAATGACAATGTGAACTTTTGGATTGCAACCAGTTCCACAAGAAATGGCACTACCTTAGAGAGAACATGAAATGTCTCCTTTCACTTCAATTTCATATCTCTTGTTTTTAGGAAATTCAGTCAGGCAGAGCAATTCACGTTGTGGATTGATCAGTAGTGTGCTTTCAGCTCTCTATTGCAAAATAGTAAGTCAAGAATGAATTCTGTATAGCTGTCAGAGGATATCATTTTATCTTTGGAAATAAAAGTAATTTATGTTTTATGTCTCATAATTACTAAATGTTTTCCATCAATATTTTAATTTATAAATAACATAAATTATTGTTTTGAACAAAAATGTGATGAAATTTTAGTATTTTAATTTAATTTTATATTTTCTGCAGAAATCCTGATACACTCTTGACTCCATTTCTCTTCTAATTTTCTTACATTTGCACAAAGGTAATATACACTATTTTTCTGTAATTCTTACCATATTAGAATCCTAATTCCAAGTTTTAACGTTATTTTTTTTAATTAATATTTCTTGGAGTTCAAGAAACCCCACAACTAACACCCCCTTTCTCTTAGTACTGACAAATGACAATATGCATGAAGCCCAACCCTCAATTTTTCAGCTTTGCTGTCCCCCAAATCGGAAGGATAATAGCTTTCCCTCCAGCACATTCTGAAGACTAAATAGAAAACAAATTTTAAAATTCAGCATTGAATTAAATTCATGTGAACTATTTGATTTCCCCTAATTACTTTTGAGAAAAAGAATGTAGTGTGTTGTTAAATACATTTCTTTTAAATTTAGAAATAATGGAACTCATATTTACATTTCACCAAATTAAAATTTGAGGATACTTTTTTCCTTCCTCAGTTTTCAACTGTAATTTTGATATATTTATACCAAACAAGTTCTAGGATTTAAAAGTATTAAAAATCATTTGAAATGCTAGATATGGTAACTCATTTTTTTAACTTTTTAAAATTTCATTACTTATTCTCTTCTTTTTAGTTAATTAATCTATTTCATTGATTTTTAAAATATTTTGAGATAATATTCTTGTGATACTTTCTTCTTTCTTTTCTTCCCTCCAAATCCTGTCATATTCCTTTCCTTCCTACCCTTCAAATATATGGTCTCCCTTTCCATTTATAAAAATAATAGTTACAGAAGAGTTTGGGGAGGATAAACAGGAATAGCAGACTATGAGTGACCTTATAAGAGAAATGGAAAAGATGAGGTGTCTCCTTTGGGAAGGGTTCAGAATAAATACAGAAACAGGAGATAGATAAATAGTAATATTGGTGGCTGAAAACTCACATTAAACCACACTTTTAATATATACCTAAAAACTAAAACCTATCACGCATGTAATTTCCTGTAATACATATTCTACAATATAGGACTTATTTATATATAATATATACAGTATAAATAACATTTTCTCATGTGGGCTTACAATGCTCCCTGTAAGAGCCTAAGACCATCACACAAAAACCCCAATAACTACCTTTGTGATAATCGACAAGTCTGGACACAAGATGATCTTTTGCACATATTGGCTTTCCAAGAGACTCCAAAAACATGCAGCCCATTTCTATTGCCATTGGTTAACTACAGTGTTGGAGTGTAAGTCCCTATTGCTGGAGACACCATGCATTTCAGAAACAGTGAGCTAAGATCCCTGAGCTGGAATTAACATTAATGAACCTTACCCAAGACTAGCTTTCATGGTATCAAAAGACAACATTAAAGTAGGAACTCAACCAACAGTCATAACCAGCTTTGACATCTATGAATCACACCAATGACCAGCATAGCTCGACAACCCTACTGGTACACTAGGGGTACACTTACCTTGGTGGTAACCAACAGCTTTCTTCTGATTGGACTTAAGACCTGTTAAACAAGATATCATGTCTTGTACTAGAAAAAAAAAAAAAAAAAAACCTATTCAGTGCATATAAAATCGTGATCCTGGTGGATAATCTACAACAGTCAATGTATTAAGTATAATTCCAAACAACAATCTATACACCTTTTAGCTTAAATAAGTGCACTCTTCACACCTCATCAAGGAGTCATTTCTGTAGTCACAGGCACTACAGAAAATCACAATCAAACATTATGCAGAGTTTTAGAACACAGTCACAACACATATATGAAACTTCAAAACATTCTCACACCAAAGGCTCAGAGAAAATTATGGAAGAGGAGATGGAAAGATTACTAGATTCAAAGAATCAGAGAGAGAGAGAGAGAGAGAGAGAGAGAGAGAGAGAGAGAGAGAGAGAGAGATTAGATTAGATTATGTCTTCTAGTAACACCAGAAGTTACACTCGCAAAGTCTCACACACATGAGTGCAAAGGTAACTGAATAAAGATGATGCCAATGAAGATGTCAAACTGTACGGAAAAAGTCCACATGGCTTCAGTTGTCCACAAAGAACTGCAGAAATAGAGATGAGGTGAGAGTGGGAGAGGTAGCCCTGAGAAGGGGAGAGCACACCAGTTAGTTGTCCAGTACCCAAAAGTCAGCCCTGAAGTCGGGCGGTGATGGTGCATGTCTTTAATCATAGCACTTGGGAGGCAGAGGCAGGCTGATCTCTGTGAGTTCAAAGGCCAGCCTGGGCTATAGAGTGAGTTCCAGGAAAGGTGCAAAGCTACACAGAGAAACCCTGTCTCAAAAAAAAAAACAAAAAAACAAAACAAACAAACAAAAGTCAGCACTGAAAACATACACGCAGGTAGAGTTATACAGACTTCATATGTTGTAATTAGGAATACACACACACACGAATAAATATGGATATATAGATACATTCAATATGAACAGTAAAAAGGGAGTCCATAAATTTGAAGACTAGTACGGAGGAGAAAATGGCATATGGAAAGATTTGGAGAAAGGAAGGGAAGGGAAATCTTTGTAATAAAATAAAATACTTTCTTTAAACTGTTTCACATAAATATTATTAAGTGCGACATTAATTTGTCACAAAAGAATGGAAAATATGAATTAGAATATTAGTTAATATTTTAATAAATCAAGTTAAATATAATTGGTAAAATTATTGATAAAGTAGAAATATTCAAGAAATGGAACATCTTCTATTTAACGTAAATTCATTTTGTCCAGCTATTTTATTTATTCATAATACAATGACATTGAAAACATTGTATTTCAAATGGAGCAAGTATTTTAAGTAGAGATATCTAAAATTTTAAATGTGTAGGGTAAGTTCAGCTGTAACAAAAGGAAAAATTTCAGTGGATAGCAGTATATTTAATGTGGCAGGTGAATATTCATTTAAATCAAACTTAATAAAGGTGTCTGGCAATATGGAAAATATTGAAAATATAATAAAAACAAAAACTATTACAACAATATCTAGTCTATGATTGAAATTCAGTGATATGGGAATAAACAATTGTTTTATTATTACTCATTTTAGAATTATTTCATAGCTGTGTTCACTGACTTATTAATTAAAATTGTCTTAATTTACTTCTATTGAAACAATTATTAATTAATTAATTTTTCAGTCCAATCACATTTTCCCCTCCCTCCTCTCCTCCTAGTCCCTAACTAGAATCTCTCCTCTTATAACACCCATCCCAGTCCTCCTTCTTTCCCTTCAGAAAAGGGCAGTGGATATCAGTCAGCCATATAAAGTTCCAATGAGATTAGGCACTTCCTTTCCTATTAAGGCTGGAAAAGGCAACCCAGTAGGAGCAAAGGGTCCCCAAAGCAGATAGCAGTGTCAGAGACAGCCTTTGCTTCCACGGTTGGGTCCCACACTAAGACCAAGCCACGAAACTGTAACACATGTGCAGAAAGCCTAGGTCGTTCCCATGTGAGCTCTCTGGTAGGAGGTTCAGAATCGTGAGCCCCTGTAAACCCAGGTTAGTTGATTCTGTAGGTTTTCTTGTGTTGTCCTTTACCTCTCTGGCTCTCACAATCCTTCCTCCCTCTTTTCCACAAGATTCCCGAGCCCAGCCTAATTTTTGGCTTTGGGTCTCTGCATCAGTTGCTGGGTGATGCCTGTCTAATAAGCATTGGATCTATGAGTATAGCAGAATATCATTAGAAATCATTTCATCTACTGTTTTTGTTAACTATCATTATTTCTGACACATAAAGTCATTGGAGAAAAGTGTTTCTTGGCATTATAATTTTTTTATTGTTTGAATTAATCTTTTTCAAATATTTAGTGAAATAATTTCTTTCAAGTTTTTTAAAAATTTTGAAACTTTGTAATATCACTACTCTATATTGACTATGTTTAAAATGGACATAGTTATTTTCGCATTTGATCAAGTCACTCTGAATGTACCAGGAAGGAATTTAAGGGCTGTTCTCACTCTGACAGGAGACATTCAAACTGCATAAAATGAAAACCCCAAAACTTAAACTGATAAATAACAAATGTATAAATTGAATTATTTTGTTTTGAATTACCCTTGCCTTCCCATTTTAAAAAACCTTTCCCAGTTTAACAAAAAAGAAAATGATAGAATATGTTTGACATATTTATTCAAATAATTCAAAGACAGATTGATAGAAAATATTCTTACAAGAGATTTTCATAGCTGTGTAAATAAGGAAACTGTCAACTATAATATGATTTTGCTGTAAGCATAATACTAGATGCTCAAAGCGAGTTTAGAAGAATTCTATTCTTTTTAATCTTGTGATATGATTGGAGAAACTTTGGGGCTAAATATACTTGAAAAATCTGCAGCACAGATTGCATCAGGTGGTTAATTTTTTAAAACTTTTTTCTAATATAAAAGCTCATTAAAATGTGAGGTAGTAAATTTGGATGGATTTAAAGGATGGAGTGGGGAAGAATATAATCAAAATACATTTTATATATGTTCAGAATACTGAAATAATTAATGAAAATAACATTTTATAAAACAAATGAAACAATGGCTTATACATGTTGTATAACAAAATGTAGATTATTATTTATCTGTAAATAAACTCAACCTTGTGTTTTATTTTTTGAATATATTATTTACCACTTCTCTCTCATTTATCTCTGAAGATTTTTCACATAACTAGTATCTTCTAGCTTTAATTTTGGTAAATCTTATATTTCTAAAAATATATCCTTTTTTCTTATAGATTTCCTAGTGTTTTGGAGTATAGTTTTTAAAAGTAATCCCAAATTAGTAACTGTTTTACTATCACCCTCTTTATTGTTTTATTTTTTGCACCCTTTTCTTAAATATGATCAGTTTTGTTGAATTTCTGTCAACCTTGTTTATTATTTTTGCATAATCTACTTTTTGTGTCATGAATCCTTTTTATTCCTCTTTTACCATCAATTTAATTGTTATCTGCCCTGATTTTAATTATTTTTTTCTACCTACTGCATTGCAACTTGGGTTGTTCTTGCTTTTACAAGAACTTGAAGTAGAGCATTATGATATCTGAAATTGCTTTATTTATTAAAGTAACTACAATATCTTTTAAAATGTCCTTCCTGTATCCTGGATGTTTAATAAGCTATATATTTACATGTTCATTTGATACTAATGTTTACATTCCTTCCTTGGTTTTCTCAATGACCAGTAACTTTTATATTTTTCAGGGTAGTTTTTAGTATTATTTGAAATATACAAGAGTTAATTAAGTTCTTTTACTTAAAAGGATTTGTTTATTGTCTAAAATTGTATGCACTTTTGTATAACATATTATGAGCTTCTATAAAGAATCGATGGTCTGCAGCTTTTAAATGACTTTTCTTGTATATTGAGTCCGTTTAATTTATGCTACAGATGAACTCTGAAGAACTTTTTCCTTTTTTATGTGGATGACCCATCTTAGACAAAATAAGGGTTGTTGAAGCCAAGCAATTGTATTTTTTTTCAAGATTCATCTGTCCTTTTTCCATAATGATTTGTTTAGGAAATAACAGGTCCAATATCCATTGTTACATATTTATAATTGTTACATATTCTTGATGGATTGTTCATGGCATTGTTATGTAGTGGGCCTCCTTATCACATTTACCTAATTATGAATTGAAATATATTATTTCAATTCATATTATATTTATTTGGGGTTTCCATTTTCCTAATAATTTATCACGTAACTCTTAGTCACTTTATGTCATTGGCAATGAGATGTTTTCTTGGAGACAAAACATGCTCAGATATTATTTGTAATCATATATTCTTTTTTATTTTAAATGTAGACCTATAACCTTTAGAGTTGTTTTTGAGGAAGTTTGGTGGATTCCTCTGATTATTACTGATTATATTCTTAGTATTTGTTCACCAATCCACCCTATTTATGAAGGATTTGTTGTTTGGCTGAGTTAGACATAGTCATTTCTCTCCCTGTTTACTGTTTTCTAGTTTGACTTCATTTGCTCTCACAAAGTTTATCCTTTCCAGGGCTCTAGTGTTTGATACTGTCATTATTCTACATCTGGATATAGTGTTCCTGCAGGTGTTTTCTGTAGTTCTGTCTTGACAGGCATGAACTACTTCAGTAGATACTTCTTTTTAATGACTTTATGTCTCCATCAATTTTAAAGGATGATTGCTGGAAATAGCAAATGTTGATGATTATTTACTTTGAGGACTTGAAGTATATTATTCCAAAACTATGAATTTCAGGGATTTTGCAGAGATGTTATTTTGATTTGTGTTATCTTTGTGAATGAATTTTATTTTTTACAAAATTAAGTACTGTTATTTTATTTTGCATAGTTTACCTCTTGATTAAATGATGTCACCAAGTAATTTGTCTCTGGTTGAGTCTATTTGATATTTTAAGTATGTTTTATAATTGAGCTTCCATTTTGAATTGTATATTTGGCAAATTGATTGCTAAAATTTTGTTTACTAGATTGTATATATCTGTAGTTTTATTGTAGTTCATTTCTCTATCACACAAATTCCAAAATTTGGAACACAATATCCCAGAATTCTTGGAAACTATAGTCATGTTAAGTTCTGTTTCGTTTCTGTATCTTAATGTAGTGTTTCTTTTGAGTTGTCCTTCATAGCTAACATAATTTGTGTACCACGTAGTCTATTGAAAATGCTGCAAACTCAGTTTTACTGTTGACTCACTGGGGTTTTCTTTTACTCTTTGTTTTCTTTTTTATTTGAGACTTTCCTTGTGAGCTGCCCTCATTCAAATGTTCAATCTCTTTTGTATGAATCTGCGATCCTTTCCTCCTGCTGATGAACTGTGCAATGGAAGCCCAGAGATATGTGCTTATTGCCTGTGTGCCTCTCTCTCCACACATTAACGGTGCCCCTCCACTTCCTGTGATTTCTGCTGTACTTTTTTTCTTTCTTTGTTATGGAATCTATTTGACTTCACAAGTCTTTTCATTCATTGTAATTGCCTTAATTTTGTAATAATAGTACTTTGTAATTATTTCTTGATAAAGAAGAGATAACAATAAAGTCTCAAATCATTTCTTTTAAGAATTGTCACTAAGTGCTTTAAATATATCACTCTCAGTGTTTATGATTTATCAGAGTGGTAAAGTGCATGCCTACTAAGTTAGAATACCTGTGTTTGTATTTAATATTCAGTACCAAGAGAAAAGCAAACATTAAAACTGAAGATAGCTGGGCGGTGGTGGCGCACGCCTTTAATCCCAGCACTCGGGAGGCAGAGGCAGGCGGATCTCTGTGAGTTCGGGGCCAGCCTGGTCTACAAAGTGAGTTCCAGGAAAGGCGCAAAACTACACAGAGAAACCCTGTCTCGAAAAACCAAAAAAAAAAAACAAAAAAACAAAAAAAAACAAAAAAAACAAAAACAAAAACAAAAAAAAACAAAAAAAAACAAAAAATGAAGATAGTAATTATTTTTTACAAGTATCTTAAAATGAGCTACATTTATTCCTAATAGAGATTTCCATGTCCTTTTTACTCTGACATTACTATATATTTTAGGAGACATAACTTATAATGTCAATATTCCAAAACTATAACAAACTCAGAAACCACTGAAGAATTTTTGAGGTTTAGAAGAGAGCTATCATTAAAGACTCTTAAAATAGTTTACTCATGTAGAAGAGATTATTCAACTGGACACAATATTTTAACTTATGAAAAATGCATCCATAAAATTTGGTAGGTACATTTAAGAGACATTGTGCACTGCATGTCTGGGACTTATTTTTAACCTAGAAAGATGAAGTTTAGTTTCCACTCAGCAGGGAAAATAACAACAGCAATAACAGCAAGCCCCTACTGCTAATCTCTAGGCACGCTTTATCTAGGATTACTGTTTACTACTCAGAAATTGTGTAAATACCTAGGAAATCACCCCATCCCTCTAAGTGAATGCTCTGGAGAGAAGTGCCCAGAGGCTCTGGGTTATCCTAGTATTTGGAGACTTTTAGAAAATTTGTTTATGTTTAAAACTACTTTAGTTAAAGATCACTGACTTTAATGGTGCTCATTTCTGAGAGAAAGCATGAGAAATCTTATAGTGAATATTTTTATTATTTTCATATTTTAGTAAACAAAATAAAGTCGGAATGTCCTCTTGTTTGCTTAGATGTAAAATGAGAATCATTTTCTTCATAATTCTTCATTTTGTTGACTTATACCATCATTTAACCAACACATTAAAACATAATTACATGACTCTTTAAACTTAACTGCTTAAAGATTATGTTGTTTGACATTTTTATCCACAGTACAATACTGAAATATGCACCCATTATCATCTGTTTAGACTAGTCTCACTATCACATAATTTGTCTGCCTTAGTTATATCTTTTTTCAAGAATGTGTTAGATATCTAAGAAAGAATGATTTGCACAGCACAGTTACTAAAATCATATAATGTTCTGTAGGCAATCAGTTTGGTGGAAAAATAATTTAGATGTACATATTTAAGAGTACCATTTTCACTTCATATAAATTTTATCTTCATATAGAATAATTGCTACTGAAAAAAAACAAGGAAAATCTTTTCACTAAACACTTTATTTTTACCAACTTTGACTTTTAACATATACTTGTGAACATTGTTTTCACAATATTACCTTCTCTGCCTCCAAGGAGAAAATAATATCATATAAAAATGAAAGAATGCTGTAAAGTGGATATTGAGACTATTTTATGAGTGGCAAATAAAGGATGATTATAAGTTATGATATTTTAGGCTGTCTTTAAAATCTTGTTATGATTTTCAAATGTGAATATGGAAAAGAATTTTGTACTCTTAAATTATGCTAATAGACTGTTAAAAAAGAAAACAGTGCTTCACATGATGCAATATCAGCATTATTGTATCTGAAATTATCATATTGAAAGTCAGAAATGACTAGATGTTTAGAGATATAAAAATGTAAAAGTTATAATCCCAATGAAATTATGAAATTTCTTTTCAAGCAACTTGTGAGCAAAATATGATGAGTTCAGTTTGAGTTTGTTGTGTTTGACATACTAACTGGATACCAGGTTGACAGGGATTTTCAAAGGAATTGGAAATGTTGAACTTCAGCTGCAGCATTTGTAGATACACATTTGGCTACAGGGTGTATAAATATATTTAAAGGGAGCTAGACAGCTATCTAGAGAGAGTGCTAGAAACTGAAATAGAAAAATAAGACAATATAAGGGGTCTCTTCTTTTAGAAAGTAAAAGTCTCTCTCTCTCTCTCTCTCTCTCTCTCTCTCTCTCTCTCTCTCTCTCTCTCTCTCTCTCTCTCTCTTTTATTTTTGATGGCACATGCCTTTAATCACAGCATTTGGGAGGCAGAGGTAGGCCGATCTCTGATTTCCAGGCCAGCCTAGTCTATAGAGCAAGTTCCAGGATAGCCAGGGCTACACAGAGAAATCCTGTCTCAAAAACAAACAAACAAACAAACAAATAAATAAATATATAAATAAATAAATAAAGACATAACCCAAATGTTATAATGTCCTGTCTAAATCTCCCAATTACTGAATTTTTTTCATTCCACATACCACCCACAGATCCCACCTCCTCTCTCCTCTTACCCACCATCCCTCCCTTCCATGCCACCCCCCATCCCCACATCCTCCAAATCAAGGTCTCCCATGGGGAGTCAGCAGAGCCTGACACACCCAGCCAAGGCAGGTCCAAGCTCCTCCCCGCCACACCAAGGCTGCACAAGGTGCCACACCACAGGCACCCGGCTCCCAAAAGCCTGCCCATGCACCAGGGATGGATCCAGAAAGCCCTCCCTGCCCCACTGCCCGGGTGTTCCCCAGTGGCGGTGGAGCCCCCATGGGACTGGACTAGGTTCTCTGGATACAGGAAGCAGGAGTCTCTTAAGAAATTATTTTGCTCTCAACATTAGCATATACCAATCCTTGGTTCAAAGCATAGTTAGTGAAAATGAACCCAATGATATAAACTGAGTGGGAGATTATATTCTTGTGACTATCACAGATTTTTAAAGCAAAGGTTTCAATAATTCTAAATATTCTCTCTCTCTCTCTCTCTCTCTCTCTCTCTCTCTCTCTCTCTCTCTCTCTCTCTGTTTGTCTCCTCCTCCCTCCCTCCCTCCCTCCCCCCTCTCCCTCCCTCCACCCCTCCTCTGTGTGTGTGTGTGTGTTTGTGTGTTGTTAGTGTGCTGTGAATAGACACTATCACCGAGGCAACTTTCCTAAAGAAAAATTCGATCTTGTGTACAATTCCACAGACTTAGCCCAGTATCATCTTGGCAGGAGCATGGTGATAAAAGGTATGAATGTTCGAAGGGAAGTAGCTGAGTGCTTTACCTCCTGATCCTCAAGAAGCTTTTGTCATACATATAACATAGAATCAAGACTTTCAATAATTCCAAAAAAAAATCTCACAGTGGAATCAAAGGCAAGATTTTATAGTATTTTCAGCAAGCTGAGGACATTTAACTTTAATTTTTATTAAAAAGCAAAATATATGAGTATTTAGAATTTCAATTCCCCTCCTCAAATTGAGTTAAATGGAGGTAAAAGAGCTGTGGTAACAGTGTAAAATCTTGTGTTCATAGATCAAGAAAAGTCTATATCAACAGAATTATGGTAAAGATTTTTTGGAGAGACATTAAGAAAATGGATCTACAAGCCAAGGAGTTAGGGAGTAGGAGAAAATTAACTGCTGCCAATACATTTTGCCTTAGATCTCTATCCTCTAAAATTGTTGGTGTGTCGGGGGTGGAGGGGCGGGAGGGGAGGGAGGAGATCTATTGTGAAAGCAGCCTTGTCTATATTTCCTTACCAAGAGAGCTCTGGAAAACAACTCTTACTACTCAGTTATGATTAAACCTTGACATTCTCATGTTGTTTGGATACTTCTTCAAGATTTCCTAAATCATCTTTGTGAAAAACAAATTAAAATATATTCGTATTCGGCAAAATGGATATGAGGGATATGCTATAATGATTTTGTTTTACGGAAAGGTATACTGAAATACTTTTAAATTATATGGAAAATATTTATTCCCTTCTTAGTAGTTAGGTTTAGGTACATTTGTGCATTTTGTAGAATGGTATTCAAACTTATATGGGAAGTGTGTACTGATCAAAATAAATTACAGTGAATTAAAAACAAATTCTGCTTCTTGAAATGAAAGAAATTTTCACTATTTTCTTCAGTTATACTAATGGCATGGGACACATTCCTAAATAGTCAGCAGAGAACGCTAATAACTTCAAATGAGACAAAAACTAATGTTTCATAAAGAGGCATTAGAATTTAAGAAAAGGAACTTGACGTGTGGAAGAAATAAAAATGACATTCCCTAAGTGATTTTTATATAAAATTGGTAAGTGCTAAAGTAAAATAAAATGTTCAGTTCTAATGTCAGTCTTGTAGACTGCATCATAATCAGATAACTACAGTTTTAGACCCACTGGACTTAATGCAGAAACTATAGGAGGTAGAATGTTTGACAAAGGTATTATACATTTTTAACATTAAAAAGTTTATAATATGTGTATATGAAATTGTCTGATGAAATCCATAATGACAGAACTGCCTCCAGGTTAGATAATTTTAAACATGGATTTTTAAATATTAAAAATGTTTTGCTACATTTTTATGTTTGTTATCTTATTTTTATTAAAATAATTTCATTTTACTGGCTATCGAATGCTTTGAGATTAGTCAAATGTATTTGCAGCTACTCTGTAGTTTGTATCCTGAACTATTTGATACTCAATGGCTTTCTCTCATATCTTTTAACAATAATGAGACTTTTGACTTGTTAAAACTGTTATAACACAGAAACGTACCTTCACTTTATTTGTTTTAAAATGATCATCTTATTCATCCTTATCTTAGACTTCTGAGTACAATGAAAAGGTTAGTTTTTTAATGAATTTATAAATATTGCACTGTGTTCTTGAATGAGTATGATAATAAATTTCTCAGGTTTTGCTCAAGAAAAGTCGATAGGGTTTTAAAAGTTATGAAAGAATGTAATTGAATTAAGTGTATAGATACCCCATCTGTAAACAGGTGTGTAGAGTCATGTTAATCATTGAAGAATTTCTTCATTCTACCAAGATTTTGCTTAACATGCTTATTATGATGAATTTCAAGGATATTAAAAACCATAATGCAATATACTGGACTTCAAGGTCCTCATCAGTTAACATGTCACAGCTGCATTTAATACAATTATATTCAACTATACTCCCAACTGACTCTTTTTTCTACCCTCATTTTATCTAGCATTTATAGATAATATATGCAAAGGAAAAGAAACTTCATTTCATGAAAAGTCATATTTTTATCATATTAAAAAAAGTAATAATTATGAACTATTAACATTAATGATCTAGTTTCCTTAACTGCTTAGTAATTTTTAAATTGTTATATTTTCTCTCCTTCCTTTTCTTTTCATATCTTGCAACCTCAGATTCTAAATCTGTCCTTTTGCTTAATGTTTCTCCCGTGTTAGCAACTGTTGCTTCATAGTAAGTCTTTGCTAAATATGGCAAACGCATGTGGATTTTTTTCTGTTAGGCTTGCACTTTATTCTTAGTTTTCAGTGGAGATGAGTGTTTCAAGGATGAGTTCAGTTTAGCTACCTTCTTCCCCAGAGTCTTTTGCAGATGAATTTCTAAATGGTCTTATTAAATAAAATACACGGAGCCAGATATATGGGTAAAAGCATGGGAGAGACCTGGGAAACAGGGAAAGCCACAGCTAACTTTACCTCACCCACTCTACAGCTTCCAAATGCCAGTTACTTCCTGTCTACCCATGCCTATATGCCTTGATGTTCTGCCATCTGATTTGCTTTCTCTGCCCAGCTAGAGAGAGCAAATCTTTCTCTTCCTACCCAGTTCTGTCACTTTCTGTCTGACCTCCGGATCTCCACGGTTAACTATGTTTTGAATTTTAAGGCCTGTGCCACCACACCTAGCTCTGTTTCTAGTGTGGCCTTGAACTCACAGAGATCCTGCCTGCCAAGTGGTAGGATTAAAGGCATGTGCTAACATTGCATGACTTCTGTGTGGTGGCTGGCTTTTTCCTCTGATCTCCAGACAAGCTTGCTTTATCAAAACACAAATAAAATATCACCACATTTCAGCAAAAATAAAATATCACCACAGTCTTTTATCCTCCTCCTATAGAATAGAAAAGTATACAAAGTTATTTGTTTGATGGTCAACTCAAAACAGATCAAATACCATTCTCTCTGTACTTTAATGAAGTTTCAGATTTAAAATGGTCTGAAAGCTTTTCATTCTTTCAAAATTATCTTTTCAAATACAGAAACAAAGAGAAGAGATATTGGTATCATTTACAGCGAAGGGGACACCATAATGTTATGTGACCAAATGACTTGAAGGACTAATAAAGAATAGGGGCTCTGAGTATTGACTCCAGAGTAATAGCTGTATGTTTCTCATTTCTGATTATAAGCAATACTTATCAACTACTGGGACCTGAATTATGCCAGAAATTGACTAGAATGTTCAAAAAGTTCAGGACATTTTGTTAATGTAGCTTATATCTGCCAGAATTTGTTACATTAGAAATTAAAATCAAATATTTAAATACATATACATTTTATAACTTTCATGGAACTACAATAAAATACTTAAAATGAAGATATTGCTCAGAATTATTCTCATTAATTTATTCCTGACTCATAAAAGACAGCTAATATATGACTGCCTTTAACAATATGTAGTCCCATGGTCCCTTGAGTAAATTATATAAAATTTTATGATGATTATCAAGCTCAATACTGAAATGTATTTGAAAAAGGCATATTTTTTTTTGATAATTGCTTCATGCATGCTTCCTACATTTTACTTGGAATGCCAAAACTTGAGAATAAGTATCAAAAAAATCAGCAACTATCATTGTTTCATTGAGGACATCTATAAGTGAACCTAGTTTCCTTTTTTATGCTTCTATACAGGCACTAGTTAATCCATAAGCCTTAAAATAATTATGCCAGCAAGACGGTTCAGTGGGTATATGTGTTGCCATACAAACTTGGGGACTTATGCATGATTCCAGGAAAAGACAAGGAGGGAATCAACTCTACACAGCAATCCTCTGATATCCAAAATGAGGCCCTGACATGAGCTGCCCCTTCACATATATCACATACTTACATATACACTCACACACAATACTAATGATAGCACAAAATTAAAAGAATGTGTTTCACAAGCAGATGTTAAAATTCTTGGAAGTACAAAAAATACTCTAATGATGTTGTACCAATTTATTATGTTGTACCAATTATTGATAATCTATTATTTTATTAAGGATATTAGAAATGCAATTTTTAAAAAATATTTTACCAATGTAACTCATATAAAATTTTATATTAATGGTCATTAACTATTTATCACAAAAAGAAAATAATTTGGAAAAAAAGGGCAGGATAAAAGCCCAAATATGTGACACACCTATTAAATCAATTTGCTGTTTTAAAAATATGTCAGTAAGGAAAGGAATTTATACTCAATGCATTATTGAAGCCATTTTACTAGCTTATATTATTAAGAATTCCATGTAATTTGTCTCATTTTAATTTATTTGTTAACAGTGTTTTGCTTTTTTGTATGTCTATGTAACACATGCATGCCTGATAGAACTGTAGTAATAGATGGGTCAGTTGTAAACCACCTTGATGTTGCAGAGTGTTACACATGGCTCCTTGGGAAAAGGACTCAGTATTCTTAACTGCTAATTCATCCAACTTCTCATCTCATTTTAAAATATAAAGTATCCTTAGGTTGGGTTACCCTTTAAGGGATTTTGAAGTGTTATAAAAATTTTAAAATAAACAAAAGAAAAGTAAAAAGGGCATTAGTAACAGATTGCAAGATGATGGTATCATCTTAAATTATCTGTCATTTAGGATGATTGAGGTCTTTAGATTTCTTTCTTTAGAAACCTAAATCAGCAACATGAGGACTATAATGTATCAGTTTTACTAGACGTTGTCACAACAGCAAAAGTATAAATGAATGAGAGGGCTGTTACAAAAGTGAAGAATCGTTTTATATCTGATCTTTCCCTTAAGCCCAAAATCAGTTCAATTGTTTTGTCAAACTATCTGAGGAAAGATGTGGTAATGTCAAAGGCTATACCTGTTTCAGCTGGCTTTGTACCTGAAAGAGAGGGTTGGTGGGATCTTTACAAATCAGTGGAGAAGAAAAAACAGATTTTCTACCTGTGACTGCAATTATAATTAGAAAATCAAACATTATCTTTGATTTTGAGGACTTATTTTTTTTTAATTCAATTTCTGGAACGTCAAGTCATGTTATAGTCTAGTTTTATACTCTACATTTATTTCTGAACAACTGTATCATTACAGTTCATTTTTATTTTGATAGTAATTTTGTTTTACATAATAGAAATTAAACAATTTAAAGGGAACCCTTCTGTAACTTTGAGAACAAGCACAGTGGTTTGTTAACATTGTGTAGTTAAAAATATTGTTCAGTACATTGTAGCTGGAGTTTTCTCCAGTCCTTCCTGGGCCCGCAGCCGCTCAGACCCAAGTAAACACAGAGAGACATATTACTTATAAACTGTATGGCCATGGCAGGCTTCTTGCTATCTAGTTTTTGTATCTTAAATTAACCTATTTCTATTAATCTATACCTTGTCATGTAGCTCGTGGCTTTCCTGTATTCTTACATCTTGCTTCTCATGGCAGCAGTGGCTGGCAGCATCTCCTGACTCAGCCTTCCACTTCCCAGAATTCTCCTCTCTGCTTATCCCACCTGTACTATACTCCCTGCCTGGCTACTGACCAATCAGCATTTTATTTATCAATCAATCATAGCAACACATTTACAACATACAGAAAGATATCCCCAGTAGTACGTAGGACCAGTTGTCTCAGCAGTCGCAATCTGTTGCTGGATTCACGACATATTTCTAGAAAGTTGCTGGTCTTCAGTCTATGTTGTAATCCCAAAGAAGTACTTACTATTCTAATACCAGTGGAAGAATGTCTCAGCAACAAGATCAATGAATCCACTTGCTCGTGTGGGGGCAAGCAGGGAAAATGCAAAAACTTGCTTCTTCCATATTCTTTTATGTAGGCTGCCAACCTAGAGATGTGTGAAGGGGTTAAGATGAACTTTCCAACCTTACATCATTCACCCAAGAAAATCCATCCCAGGTGTTTGAGTTATTGTTGGTTCTAGATAATTGTCAAATAGATAACCAAGAATATACAATATAGTAATTACTGTTAGCTATTTAGCTAGAAATGTTTTTTCCTCAATATTCTATATAGGAAGTCCCTTTATATACTTATATTTGTTTACTGTGCAGAATCTTCAATTTAATGAGCTACTATTTCTTAACTGGTAACAATATTTCCTGATTAATAGATTCTTACTAAGAAAGTTATTGCCTTTGTCTGTACCTTGAAGTTGTCCTTTGCTTTCAAGATCTTTTTGTTATGTTTTGTTTCTACAAATATATAATATAAAACTTCTCCAGACTGTATCCTCACTAAAAGTTAGACAAATATATAATAAAATTGAATTGAAATTTGAAATAAGAGCAAATATATTATCTGTAAATTTTTCTTTCATTTTTGATATTATAACAGTTACAACATCTCTCTATTGGTTTCTTATCCCAAACTGTCCTATATACCACTTCTGTACTTCTTCAAATTCATAATAACAGTATACATCTATGTGTGTATAAACATGCTTATTTTTAAATAGAAGCTGCTCTGTCTGTATAAAGATAATCGCATATATTTTCAGGGCTGACCTTTTGGTGTTAAGTAACAAATTCATGTACTATTCCCTGGAGAGGACCGTTACTTCCGCTCTCAGCAGTCTATAGTTGCCTGTGGTTTTGTTTTGTTTTGTTGTTCGAGGCTGAGGCTTTGTACACTGTGCCTCATCCACTTTCATATCTGTAGTATTCCAGGTCGGCTTAGTATTCGTTGTTGAAAATTTATAGGTGTAGCTTCTTACTAAGAGAACCAATGTTCCATTATTCCCTGATCCTTGGGCTCCTAGTCTTTCTGTTCTCTCTTTCAAAACGTTATGTGAGCCTTAGGTGTGGGAGGGTTCTGTAGCACAGGGCTCTACAGCAATGCATTTTGATTAACTGTTTTCTGTAATAGTCTCCATCTGTTGCAAAAATAGGTTTCCTTGATGAGGTATAAGGACTACACTTATCTGTGGACAATATATAGGGATGAGTATTTACAGGGTATTTAGGGATTGTGATGGTTTACTAAATTGGTGGCCTAACTATCTCCTCTAAGATTTTTGACTTCACTAGCCTTGAGTAGTTGCTAGGTATCCAGGAGCAGACAAGATTAACCTCTTGTTGAGACTTTCTTAAGTCCATTTAGAAAACTGTTAGTTATCCCTAAGGTATGTATGCCACAAATTACATGTTTTTCTATTCAATATTTCTTATATCCACCTATTTTACCTTTCAGTATTTGAATCAAATTAATTCTTCTAGACAATGACATATTTTAGTTATTAAACATTGTTTTGATGATTATTTTCTTTGGAGGAGAAAATTATTTCATTATACTTGTTTTAGCTGAGATAAATAACCTATTATGTTATGAAAAAACAGTAATATTAAAGCAAATATTGCCAGCAAAGGGCTTGTCAACGTTCTCCTCTGGAAAAGTAGAAAAGAGTGAGAGCAATGAAGCTGATGATGGCAGTTTAGCCAAGGGTAATAATCCCCATTTCATCAACTAGAGTTAAACAACTGGCTTTCACATTTCCTCCCAAGCACTTTGCACATGTCACAGCACAAATTAGTGAAGTCTAAATTTCAGCTTAAGGCTCCATGTGTCATTTAATAGCATACATTTGCTAACTGTAGCCAAAAAGCAGGCTTCCATCAGGGACTCTGAAACTCCTCATTTAAATAAGAATGGGAAGTTAATTGTGTTACAGATATTCTGGTCTCCCCAAGGAGTTCATTAAGCATGCTGAACATGCTGAGATTATAAGTTAACTGTCACTTCTGAGAAATTGCTAAAATTCCACTTCAGATACAACACCGTTGGCAATAACAAGCATAAGTTAATGCATGCATTGCTGAGAATCTGAGTCTAGCTTCCATTGAAATTCTAATCTCTCTGATTCCCCAATTCTTTTCTAAACTCTTATGTATTTAATACCTGAAAATTAACCAATCCAACAGTTTTTCAACCTGCCCCCTCCCCTGTCCCTGCCCTGGTGCATACTGTACAGGCAGGCTTAAGTTACTTTAAACAATTTATGGCACCTTGTAGTTTATCAACACTCAAGAAACATGGATAAACATTAAGTATAAAACTGGGGGAGAATGAAGATAGATTCTGTAAACAACAGCATTCAAGGTCCAAATATATATGAGTGTATATACTTGTGTTTTCATATTAAATTGCCATCATACTAATACTTTAGAAAGTCATAAGGATAGCCAGAAGGACCTTCGAGTTTGGATTTTTTATAAAATGACAAATCACACACTGCTGGGACATAAGTCTCCAATCTTATGGTAAAATACCTTCCTACTTGGAAAATGTTTTACCCATCCTCTCTCTCTCTCTCTCTCTCTCTCTCTCTCTCTCTCTCTCTCTGTCTCTCTCTCTTTCTCTCTCTCTCTCATTGATTGGACTCCTGGAGATCCACCTGGGGCTTGGCTGTGGATCTCTGCATCTGCTTCCATCAGTCACTAGATGAGAGTTCTATCATGACAGTTAGGGTGTTCGGCCATCTGATCACCAGAGCAGGTCCGCTCAGGCACTCTCTCGACCATTGCCAGTAGTCTATAGTGGAGTCATCTTTGTGGATTTCTGGGGACCTCTCTAGCACTCTGCTTCTTCCTATTCCCGTGGAGTCTTCATTTGTCATGGTATCTCTTTCCTTGTTTTCCCACTCTGTTCCTGATCCAGCTGGGAGGACCTCTCTAGCACTCTGCTTCTTCCTATTCCCGTGGAGTCTTCATTTGTCATGGTATCTCTTTCCTTGTTTTCCCACTCTGTTCCTGATCCAGCTGGGATCTCCTGCTCCCCTAAGCTCTCTTTCCCCAACCCTTGCCATTCATTACCCCCCTCACCCTCAGTTTGCTCATATAGATCTCATCCATTTCTCTGTCGCTGGGCAATCATTGTGTCTTTCTTAGGGTCCTCTTTACTAGGTAGCCTCCCTGGAACCAAACTAGCAGAAACACATAAACTGTGAACCAATAGCTGAGGAGACCCCAGGGGACTGGACTAGGTCCTCTCGATAAGAGAGACAGCTGATTAGCTTGAACTGCTTAGGAGGTCCCCAGGTAGTGGGAGTGGGACCTGTCCTTGGTGCATGAGCTGGCATTTTGGAACCTAGGGCCTATGCTGAGACACTTTGCTCAGCCTTAGTGCAGGGAGGAGGGGATTAGACCTGCCTCAAATGAATGTACCAGGCTGGGCTGAATCCCCAGGGGAGACCTTGCCTAGGAGTAGGTGGGAATGGTGGGTAGAAATGGGGGGTGGGAGGAGGAAAGACAGGGGAATTTGTGGCTGATATATAAAATGACTAGTATAGAAGTATCCAACCGTCTTATTAAATAAGAAACACAGAGCCAATACAGAGATAAAAGCCAAGAGGTCAGAGCAATAGCTAAAAACTTTACCCTTCACTATCACAGTGGTCCTACCTCTCGGAAAGAGAGCTACTTTCTGTGTCTGTCTTTTTTTTTATAGAGTTTCTGTTCTGCCTTCTCATTGGTTGTAAACCCAACCACATGACCTCCTAGTCACTGCCTGTCTGTACAGACCTCCAGGTCTTCTATGGTTGTTATTGAGATTAAAGGCATGTGTCTCCAATGCTGGCTGTATCCTTGAACACACAGAGATCCACCTAGCTCTGCCTACCAAGTGCTGGGATTAAAGGTGTGCACCACCACTGCCCAGCTTTTGCTATGGCTTGCTAATAGTTCTAACCCCCGGGCAACTTTATTTATTAACATACAAATAAAATCACATTTCAGTACAAATAAAATATCATCATAGACTAGAAAATCTCATGTAAAATAAAAAAAAATTTAAAAAAAATTTAAAAAAATGCTTTGTCCAGTTAGAGACAGGACATTTAGACTTGGAAAGTTGTATAGTGTTTAAAGTGCTTGCTTCGCAAGAATGGGTACCTGAATTCAGATCCTCAGAACCCACAAAAGGGCTAAAGAACATGGTGGCCCACCTGGAATTCTAGCCTCAGAAGGATTCTCAGACTGAATTGGCTAATGAGAAGATTTAGCTATACTGGCAAGTTCCAGACGTCAATGAAAAAAAAAAAAATGTAGAGGAGCAATGGGGTGTGATTCCTGGTATCAGGTTGGGCTTCCATTTGACCATGTATACATGCCTATACACACTTGTGCTCACACAAATGCAAACACACATACACATAGGCACAAAACACACATACATAAAAAGTTTGAGAATGAACACAAAATAATATAAGCAAACCATTTATATTTACTTTTTTCTATTTCTTTTTAGTTATTCCATGTTACTTTTACATCAAGCATCTTTATCCCATTCATTTCTCCATCCCTTTGAATCTGTACTCCACCCCTGCATCCCCCCACCCAAAGAAAATAAAACAGAATTCAAGACAAGAAAGGGAAATGGGGAAAAAAAGGAAAAAATTAAACATCTCATCATGGAAGCTATAGTGTGAGGCAGTGAGTCACACAGTGAACCCCTTGCTTTGTGTATCTTTAGTTGCAAGTGTGCATTGCAAATAGTCATTGGTCAGGTTGGGAGCTTCTGGTTTCTATTACACTACTGATTATTGATACTGGGTCCTTACTGGGCCTCTTCTTGCATATCCTGTTGTTGCCCTATGTTGTGGAGATCCTGCAGCTTTGGTTCTGCAGGTCAGGTTTCTTCATGTGCTCCAGCAGATAGATGGTGTGGATGTTGGGGTAGGTCAAGTCATAATCCTGGTTGTGGGCCTGGGCTGTTGCAGGGTTGGTCTGATTGCCGTATTTCCCCATCCTCACCACCAGTGTGAGCTCTACAGTATTGCCCTGGCTAACTCACCTCTTACAGAAATGAGTGAGAGGTGGAGCCAATTCCCCAACTTGCATGCCCTTAGGGTCTTCTGTGCTATACCTTCAGGGCCAGCTCTATTGTGTTACCCCTTCAAGGTACAGGGGTCACTCTCCTGAGTACTACAGCTGGTGAGGGTCAGGAACAGCTCTCCTGATCTTATGATCTCATGTCCAGCTCTTCATCCTGTCTCAGGCATTCATGGTCAGGGGTGGTAGGGAGGGCATCTCTTCTGCCCATGCTGCCTTGTCAGATGAGTAATGAGGAAAGCTCTGCTTTGCTCGCAAACTCAGGGCTGGGTCACCCTTACATCCAAATACACAGCAAGCTCTGCTAGCTGTCTAGGTGAGGAACAGGACCCTCTTTCCTGAGTGCTACAGCTTGTAAGGAGGAGGGTCAGCTCTCTTGTTCGTTTCAGGTGGTAAGGGGCAAGGGGTAAGGGCCGAATATCTCCCTTATGCACACAAATGCATAATAAAACAAATAGTTGAGGGAGCTCTCCTATGATTACAACTTCCAAGCTGGCTCACCCACACCTCAACAGCAGGGTTGGGTCTGTTATGTTACCCTGGTGAGGTGAAGGGACTGCTTTTCCAAGTGTTGTAGCTGTTGGGGGCCAGGGACAGCTCTCCCAATCTTTTGACCTCAGGGTCACTTCTTTCATGTGTCTCAGGTGTTGATCAGTGAGGGAGGAGGGAAAGGAGGACAACTCTCTAAGGCCCATTCTCCACAGGACAGATGGGTGATGGGGACAGCTCTGCCTTGCTTGCTGCATCATGCCTGGCTCACCCACACCTTCGCCAGCAGGGTTGGCACTATTGTGTTGCCCATGCAAGGTGCAGAGCCTGCTCTCCTAAGTGTTGCAACTAGTGGGGGGTCAAGGACAGTTCTCCTGTTCCTATGACCATAGGGCCAGCTCTTCCACCTGCCTTAGACATTGGTGGGTGGGAAGAGGGCAACCTCCCCCTGCCATGTTGCCTCAAGACAGATAGGTAATGGGGATAGCTCTCCCATGCTCACTGCTTTGGGGCTGGCTCATCCACACTTCTGCCTACAGGGCTGGGTCTATAGTGTTGCCCAGGCAAGTTACAGAACCTGCTCTCCCACACTCGTGACCTGTTGTAGAATATTATTTTAAGATGTGTTACATTTGTTCATGTTGTGTAGCATTTGTTTTAATGATGCACCAAATGTGTTGCATTCTTTTATGTTGTGTTTGTTTAACTCTATGTAGCTATGTTACTGTGTCTGCCTGAACTACCTGATTCCTCCGATAAAGAGCTGAATGAGCAACAGCAAGGTGGGAGAAAGGCGGGGCTGACAAATAGAGAGAATAAATAAAAGAAGAGAAAGAGATCAAGGAGCAAGAACAAGGAGAAGAAGATGCAAGGGGCCAGCCACTTAGGCACACAGCCAGCTATGGAGTAAGAGTGAAAGTAAGATATACAGAAGTAAGAGAAAGGTGAAAGTCCAGAGGTACAAGGTACACAGGATCTTTAAGTTAAGAAAAACTGGGTAGAAACAAGCCAAGGTAAGGATTGACATTTATAAATAAGAATAAGCCTCTGTGTATGTTTATTTGGGAGCTGGGTGGTGGTTCTCCAAAAAAAGAAAGAAGCCAAAAGACTAGAAAACAACATTTTGGCTCCCAGTGTAGGGCTCAAAATTCCATTTAGGGCTTGGGAAATTTGGAAAACAAATAAAGAGGATACAGCTCCTTTAAGAAACCCTTCTGTACAGCAAAGTACTTAAAAATATTTTTTCACACTAAATGGAAAGAAAAATTAAGTAAAAATGTCTTCCACAGTGCACGGCACTGGCATTCCGTACCTGAGGGGTTGAATGCATTTCCTGGCAAAAATCACCTCCTACCAGGCCATGAGCTTTAGGCTTGGCTCTAAGGAACCTAGTAGCAGTGGAGCCAACATATAGAGTTCCACATGTACCTTAGCAACTTAAAGATTGCTCACATGATCAAAAAAGGCTAAAAAACCTGCAGTAAAAGTGATCTAGATTGGGTGAGAAAACTCCAAACAGGTTCCAGTGTTTTTTGCAGTATGCATAGGCTTAAGAAAGAAAGAATATGGGTATAGTCAGTCATAAAAAGAAATAAATACTTTAAAAATGAAAAAAAGTTTTTAAAAAGAGAAGTAAAGTAATATAATAGAAAATAATAAGCCACATAGAAATGGGAAACAAACAGGGAACCTTGATTCTATACATTACTGTATTGATTGACTTTGAAGTTTTTTTATTGCTGATAAGCAAACAACAGCTGCTAAGAGACATGAGATTGAAAGAGAGACTAACGAAATAAACAAGCCTAGATAGTCTAAGAATGCCTTACCTTTAAAATAAAAGTAAAAAAATGTATTTGTAAAATGGAACTTAAAAGATGCTTTGCTTTGGAAAGTGGTTTTGCTTTGTTTCTACAGGAAACAAGAAGCTTTGGATTCATTCCAGGTTAATATGGATCAGATTTGATCAAGTGAGACCTCTTCAATCCTTTTTTTTCTCCTTTTTTTACTAAGAGATTTTCTATACATTTTACACATCAAGCACAAATTCCCCTGTCCTCCCTCCTCCAACCCCCTCAGTCTTCCCCTCCAACCCCCCCCCCCCATTTCCACCTTCTCCAAGGCAAGGTCTTCCATGGGGAGTAAGCAGAATCTGGTACATTCAGTTGAAAGTAAGATATACAGAAGAAAGAGAAAGGTAAAAATCCCAGAGACACAAGGTTCACAGGATATTTGAGTTAAGAAACGCTGCCTACAAACAAGCCAAGTTAAGCCCAGGCACTTATGAATCAGAATAAGCCTTCATATGTTTTTATTTAGGAGCTGAGTGGGTACCCCAAAAGAACAAAGAGCCAAAAGAATAGAAAAAAATAACCAACTACAGTGACCTGAGGGCCAGCTCTCCCTCTTTCCACAGTTTTTTGACAGATGAAGGGGAAGGCAACTTCTCCCCTGCCCATGCTACCACAGGACAGATGAGAAATGATGATAGCTCTCCCATGCTCACACCTCTGGAGCTGGCTAACCCACACCTAACTAACAGGATTGGCTCTATTGTGCTGCCCTGATGAGATATAGGGCATATTCTCCCAGTGTTGCAGCTGGAGCGGGGTCAGGGACAGGTCTCCTACTCTTGTGACCCCAAGGCCAACTCTTTCACCTTCTTTAGGAGTTGATGAGGGAGGAGGGCCACTCTCCCTAATCCATGGTGCCATATGGTATATAAGAGGTGGGGCTACATCTCCCATGCTGGCTACTTAGGGACTGGCTTATCCGTTCCTTTGCCTTCAGTGTTGGCTCTATTGTGTTTCTCGGGTGAGGTGCAGGGACTGTTCTCCCAACTCTTCCAGCTGGTGGAGAGGAGGAAGAGCTCTCCCACTCTTGTTACCTCAGGGCTAGTTCTCCCACACACCTCAGACATTGATGGGCTTGGGGGAGAAAGAGGGCAACGTTTCCCTGCCTGTGCTGCCATAAAACAGATGAGTAATGGGGACACTCTCATGTGCTCACCACTTCAGGCCTGCCCCCCCCCCCCCCCACAGCTGTGCTAACCTGGATGACTATTGTGCTGCCCAGACAAGGTGCAGGGCTTTCTCTCCTGAGTATTGCAGTTTGTGGTGGGAAGGGAAATTTCTCCTGCTTTTGTTACCTCAAGGTCAGCTCTCCCCGCTGCTTTAGTCATTGCTAGGTGGGTGCGGAGTAAGGGCATCTCTTCCCAGCCCATGCCACTGTATGGCAGATGAGGTGTGGGGTTAGGTCTCCCACAATCATGATCTCAGAAATGGCTTACCTGTACTCTCATCAACGGAGTCAGCTCTGTGGTGCTGCCCCCCCCCCACAAAAAAAAATGCAGGGCTCACTTCCCCATGTGTTGCAGCTGGTAAAGGATTCATCTACTTTTCCATCTCTGCTGCCTCTAATAGTGGTCATCTGGCTGGTGCTGTCAGGTGCCAGGTGGAATCAAGTTTTCTTTTTGCAGCTTGGGGCAGGTAGCCCCACACCTGCATGTGGTTTTCCTTGTCCCACTGCGTTTACCATGACACTGTGCTGGGCCATCCTTCCTCATCACAAAGAGATCATTATAGTGCCCAACCACCTGGTGCAAGTAAATCATTTTTAAAAATCTATATATTTTGACATTCTTAGACAATAAATTTTACAGAGGTATAATCGATGCACTCATTCAGCTGTAAGAAAAATGCTTTATGTGTTTCACCACATTTTATGGTCATCTTGCCTATAGTTTTAAGCCTTTGGCAAAATACTCTGTTGTGTCATGTCTGTGGTAAAGAAGGTGGCTCACCTAATGGTAAAGAGAAACAGAGTTAAAACTGAGTGTTGACGGAGCCTTCAAAGTTACAACTTTAACAACCTAACATCATTCACTATACTCGATCTTCAAACGTTTCAACATCTCTCCATGTTGAATGCCACAGACTGGCATTCAAAGATTAGCACACGGACCTTTAAGGGATTTTCACAGTCTGCTCTAGAACAAAATGCTGTGTAGCTAGAGTTTTCCTGCCTGGCCCACAGTCAGGACAAATCTCTCTCACCTGCCAGTTCCACAGCCGCTCAGACCCGACCAAATAAACACAGAGACTTATATTGGTTACAAACTGTATGGCCGTGGCAAGCTTCTTGCTAACTGTTCTTACAGTTTAAATTAATCCATTTCTATAAATCTATACCTTGCCACGTGGCTCGTGGCTTACCGGCATCTTCACATTCTGTTTGTCATGGTGGCAGCTGGCAGTGTCTCTCTGACTCAGCCTTCCACTTCCCAGCTTTATTCTCCTCCTTATCCTGCCTATACTTCTTGCCTAGCCAATGGCCAATCAGTGTTTATTTATTGACCAATCAGAGCAACACATTTGCCATACAGAACATCCCACAACAATGCTGTATTTATCAACATAGTTGCATCTTGATTTTATATGTACCTGGCAATGATGCATAAAACTGAAGTCTGTAAAATTCATTCAGCTAGTGTTTCTTGAATATGAAAATTTCATGATTGTAATATGAATTACTATATCAGACTAAATATATGATGTATGATCCTTAAAATAAGTTATTAGAGGTTTTGATCAGTTCCATATATGTGAAAGTAAGTACAGCTAAGCAAGTTTTACTCCACTCTAATGTATATAAAATAATATATTCATTTGTAAGAACAGATTAAAATACCCAAAAAAGAGCAAAATTTTATAAAACTTGTAAGTCTGATCTATTCTCATTCATGTGGTGTCAGTTGATGAAAACTAAAATATGTTAACAGGAAAGTTACACTATAAAAACCTTTATGCTGATTGGGTAATGGCTAATAACTATAAATTTAATTTGAGTAATACATAATTCTATTTTAATTTCATGGTTTCTTTTTAAAAGTTTTTTTCTTTACATGGGGATTACTGGCTCTTTTGTGACATTTTAGTTATTTCATTTGTTAGTAAATATTGGTTATTCTAAGAGATCCCATAGCCAATGATGTGTCACTTATAGAGGTATTTCTTTAAAGACAGTGTTTGACTAAAACATATTTCATTATTCTAAATAGTCAATTAATGTTTTCATTCTTCCCTCAGTTTAGATTATAATCAATGGGATATTTATTTTTTCTATATTTTGTTCCAGCATACAACATCCTAATTTAAATTTGCTTAGTTTGGGGGGAAGTATATTAATTTCTCCTTCAGTTGAAACTACCATATTATTATTCATTAAAATGAAATTACTCACAAATTCATTTGGATAAATTCATTTATCATTTGGATAAATGCTGGTGTTTAACTGTGAGTTTCTCTAATCAATGATATTGAACCTTTTAAAATATTTGTTGACTATGTATTTAACTATTCTATGATTGCCTTCTTTTTTAGGTTTATTCACTTAGTTTTTTTTGTAGTTGTCTTTTAATTTAGGCTTAATTACATAAATTACAGATATTAAATTATGTCTGTTATAGTTGTTTTGTCTTTTTTATGTGGAACAACTGAAAATCTTTTTTTCTCAGTCACTTTTTTCATCATGCTATGCAAAATGTGTTGTTTCATATTACTTAGTATTTAGGTGTACTATATAATGCTGTGGGATAATGCTCTTGTACACTGTAAAGATCTGACACTCGAATTGGTTTAATAAAATGCTGACTGGCCACCAGTAGCCAGGCAGGAAGCCTAGGTGGGACAACCAGACTAGGAGAATTCTGGCAAGAGGAAGGGTGGAGTCAGGAGTGACCAGCCAGACACAGAGGAAGCAAGATGAGGATGTCATATTGAGAAAAGGTACCAAGCCATGTGGCTAAATGTAGATGAGAATAATGGGTTAATTTAAGTGTAAGAGCTAGTTAGTAACAAGCCCGTGCTACTGGCTGAGCATTTATAAGTAATATTAAGCCTCAGAGTCAATTATTTAAGAAGTATCTGCCGAGTATTTGGGAACAGGCAAGTTGGAGAGAAACTTCTGCCTAAATATTATTTTCAGGAATTTGCTATATGTTTAAATTATATACACTTAAATTATTTTATGAAAGATGGCTTATCATTCCCCATCTAGCATTTATACTTATTTCTTTCATACATTAGTCAGCTATAGTCCCTATGTTCAGAGATGTGATACCTAATGTTAATGAAATAATACCGTACTGTTACTTATTTTAAGTCTAACACATCACGATTCCCTATTGTCTTATGAAGCAGACTCTCTTACTGTATATATACACCATGGTGCCAATATTTCATGATCTATTGACTCACAGCAAAGCCTAGTAATGTATGTTAAATTAGAAGATCATGAACTATTCACATATAAAATGAAATATTTGTAGGTAAGTACACAGAAATTAAAGAAAATGCAATTGCCAAAGCATAAAGAGTGAACAGAAAGTTCACTTACATAGGTAAGATTGCAAACATTTTAAAATTGTAATTTTTAGAAATTAGGAACTGCATCCATTTCACTGGTGGAGTGGGTAACTTGGGAATCAGGAAAATTTGATATTCTTAATTATTGTTCATGGATAAATATGTATAATCTGTTTCATATGTACTTTCTTGGACATTCAGCTTAACCAAGAGATTTTGGCTGCCTTCCTGTGTTTCCATCTCCATTCCTCTAATTGCTCTCCCAACTATTCACCTAGAAAGACATAAACATCTGCCTATGTATTTTTTTCACAAAAGCTAAAATTATAAAACAAAATTGATTCCCACATAACAGATGCTCATGAAGACAAAAAAAAAAAATGCAGTAGAAAAATTGGTATCTTTAAAAGTCTTTTATTTAATTATCTTTAGGTGGAAAGTGACTTCCATGGAATTTAAATTCATAGACTGGTGTTTATTCTTATATATGATTATATTTTCTTTTGATTATTATTGTGATTATTGTTGTGTGAAATGATCTTGGCAGTTCCAACATAGGGCCAATTTGCATTGTACTTACACAGTGTGATAAATAGGAATTAATAGCAGTAAAACCTGAGACTGAATGGAAAAGTCAGAGTGAATTGATGTCAGCATAGTTCTCATATTTTACGACTGGAATAAATCCAAAAGGATAGCTTTTTTTTCTAAACCACAAAACAGAAGTGGAAGACTAAATGGTTATTTTAAATCATTAATATTTACCTTCAAAAGATACATAAACTCATATGTTCTGTTTTTATGGGCTTTATATATATAAAATTTATATATATATATATATTTAATATTCACTTACTGGTATTACATTTGAATAAGCATTGTGAGCTTAATTATTCCCACATTTGATCTATACAGTCATTTGAAAATTTTTTTTAAGGTTTATTGTTTATTTAAAGTTTTTTTTTTTTCATTTTACATACTGCTCACTGTTCCCTCTCCTTCCCTTTCTCCCACTCCCCCTCACCTCCCCCCATCTCATCCCCATCCATTCCTCCTAGGGGTGAGGCCTCCCTTGGGTATTCAACATAGGCTGGCATACCAAGTTGAGGCAGGCTCAAGCCCTTCCCCCCTGTACCTATGCTGAGTAAGGCAGAAACATAACATTTAAAATTAGATTTTACTTAAATACCTTGTTTTATATATTTTATTTAGGAACTATATAAATACTTAAAATATTTATAGGGTAAATTTTTAAAAATTTAATGCAATTCTTGCAGGTTTGGTGGTACACTCCTATAATTCCAGCCCTTAGAAAGCTGAAACATAATGATATTCTGCTATACTCATAGGTCAGTGCCTTTCCTGTAATCAGAGAGGCTTCCTTTGTCAGAAGATGGCAATAGGTACAGAGAGCCACAGCCAGACATTTGTGGAGAGATTCAAAATGGGAGGTCTCCATCAAATCCCTCCCCTCAGAACTCAGGGAATCCTGAGAAAGAAGAGGCAGAAAGATTGTAAGTGCCAGAAAGATTCCCAAGACCAGGCACAAGAGTCAAAGACCCACTAGTTCTCACATTCAAGAGTCCCATAAAAATACTAACCTGCAAGTTATAATATATACACAGAGGACCTGGTACAGACCTGTATAAGCCCTATGGTTGCTGCTTCAGTCTCTGTGAGCTCATAAGTGCCTTGCTTAGTTGACTAAGAAAGTCTTGTTCTCATGGTATCCTCCATCCCCTCTGGCACTTACAATCTTTCTGCCTCTTTTTTCTCAAATTCCCTGAAATTTTTATTAGCTTTGGAAAATAATGATTTTAAAATATAAATGTCCCTGTCTTTCCATATTTTAGTGTCTTTAGTGTATATATAAAACTCTACACTGCATATGTGTGTATATGCAAATAAATGTCAAAATAACTTTTTTTTATTATTGTGGTTTGAATGAGAATGCCCTCCCCCCAGACTCATTTATTTGAATGCTAGGAACTCAGTTGGTGGAACTGTTTTGAAAGGATTAGGAGTTGCAGCTTTTTTGTGTAGGTATGTCATTATGGATGGGCTTTGATACTTATGAGCATAACTTTCCTGGTTAGCTCTCTGACTCTTGTTTGCTGATAGGAATTTGAACTGTCAGCTACCATGCTAGCACCAAGCTTTCCTGATTGCTGTCTTGCTCCTCACCATGAAGGTCATGGACTCTCACTCTGAAAATGAGTCAATCAATAAACTATGTCTTCTAGAAGTTGCCTTGGTTATAGTGCCTTATCTTTACACTAGAAATGTGCCTATGACTGAAATTGTTACATGGAAATGGACTATTGCTATGACTGGCTTGGTGCGGTGATATATTGTGTACCTTAATAAAATTGGCCTGAAGATCAGAGGACAGGACAAGACACTAGGTTAAACACAGATGCCAGGCGGTGATGGTGCACACATTTTTAATCCTAGCACTTGAGAGGCAGAGATCCATCTGGATCTCTGTGAGTTCAACACCACCCTGGACTATATGAGATTGATTCAGTCTAGGAGATAAATAGAGTCAGGCAGTGGTGGCACACAAATTTAATTCCAGTACTTGGGAATGACATGCTTTTAATCCCAGCACTAGGAAGGAAATAAAATACGTGGGCAGAGATAGATATGTAAGGCGTGAGGAGACAGGACCTTTTTGGTTGAGGCCTTTTTGGCTGGAGCCCTTTTGGCTAGAGAGCTTTTTCGACTGAGGACTCAGAAGCTTTCAAACAGAGGGTTCGTGGAGTAGGTGGCAGTGGCTTGTTCCTTTGTCTGATCTTTCAGCATTTACTCCAATATTTGGCTCTGAGTTTTTTATTATAAGACGATTTTCAAATTCAAGAAGCAGCTTGGGCATGCTCTCTTTAGAGGAGTGTAGAAGCCTTTGAACTAGAAAAGTGGTTGATTATTTTAAGTGTGATTTATTGAGCCACCTTAGTAGAAGCTTGGAGGACAGTAGGGCTGAGGATATGTCTACTGTGGATGCCTAGAAAGGCCATTGCATAAAACTATGAAAATGAAGCCTGGGTTCTGTTGGAGATCCCTGGATGTTGAAGATGACAGATATGGATATCTGCCAGAGAGAGAGAGTGGAACCAACAGAAGGAAGAAAAGTGTGTTGTAGTAAGCACTGCAGAATGGAAGAGCCTTCTAAACCCTTTGACGTCAGAGACAGAACTACAGGATTTGGAATCTTCCCCTTCTCTTTTTTGTTCTTACCTACATCTTATGTTTCCTTATCATATCCCATCATCACTTTTGGTATAGTAATGTATATTCCATGCCACTGTATGTAGAAGATATATAATTTGATTTTTAATTTTAGAGGGGAGGTGGGGGAAGGGAATGGGAGTAGAGGAGGAAAGGAAAACTGCAGTTGGGATATAAAATAAATAAATTAATTAAATGAATAAAAATAATAAAATCATGAGGTTTCTAATGAATGGAAGGGAAGCCTATGTTTGGACTTAAGTAATTGGGTAAGTATGGCAAAATATTTCATTTCCAGGTATACTAATTTACACAGTCTATGAAGTAAAATAATTGAAATTGTCCCAAGATAATAAGAATTAAATATTTTAAAAAGGACCTACTGGTGTGTTAATGAAAAATGTTCTTTTCTTACCTGCAATCCTGCTAGGACACAGAAACTGCAACCTATACCTTCCTTTCAATTATTTGATTACTTTCTTCTTTTGCAATGTTTTTGTTTTGCTAAAACTTGCAACACAAGAAATTTCACTTTTCAGAAATAAGTGGTAGTTTAACAGACATCAATATGCACCTGTTTTGCTTTTATGAATATATTCAGAAACATATTTTGAGTATATTTATATTTTTTAATTTATTTTAGAACAGTTGTGTAGGAATTACTACCACATAAAAACAAAACTTAAATGTAAGCTTGTTTACCATAATTAAACAAGATTCAATGTTCACTCACAGATGCATATATACACACATGAAAATGTTCTAAAAGCAGCTTCCATTTATTTAACCAATTTTTAGTAAGCATCAGAGTCTCCCACGCATAGTTTAAACAATTGAAGCACTATAAAGAAACACACACACACACACACACACAACACAAACACATACACAGGCACTCACCATAGACACACCTACATACTGTTATGCACCATACACCTTACCTACCTTCTAGGACCTTCATTTTAAGCAGCAACGACATTCAACAACATATGGTATTTCAGGATAAGATGAGGTTGACAGTAAGACATGTTTTAAATTAGGCAATCTGCTAAAACATTTGGGATTCTCGTTTCTTATCTGTAAAATAAATCTGCCTTAATCCCCAAAGCCCCTAAAATTGATGAGAAGTTTGAAATCGTTTTGTAATGGAGCTGAAAGCTACCTAGTACTGAGAGCCAGGGGGTTGCTGATTCATCCTGATTGTGTTGAGGGCCCGGCAGGTTTTGTGAGATGACAAAGAATAAGGTAGCTGAGCCAGCTGAAGGAAGCTAGAAATATTTCGGTATTCAATAGAAATACCAAGTGATCATTGTTTGGTTATTTATTATTTATTCTACTTATTTGTGCATGTATGCGAGATAGATGTGCGTATTTGCATATTTACTTCCATTGTGTATGTGTTTGTGAGTACAGACGTGGGTAACTTTGAGCACTTCTGGAACTCAGAGGACAAAATGGGTCTCTAAACCCACATCAACTTCCCTTTTCAGACCAGATCTCTCCTTGTAACTGATTGCTGTATGGGCCTGACCCTGTCTATCATCTACTTGTAATTGCATGCTGGAATTATCATACACTACCATGTCTGTCTTTAACATATACTCCAGAGACTTGAACTTGGGTCACCAGATTTATGGAGCAAATGTTTGACTCACTGAAACATCTCCAAAATCTGAATAATTTTGAAAAATGTATAGGATAGAGAAATAGGATAATTTAAGTTAGAAAAGCAGGCTAGAAACAAGACAAGCTAAGGCTGAGCATTCATTGTAAGAATAAGTCTCCAAGTATTTATTTATTTGGGAACTGGATGGCGGGACCCCAAAGAGTAAAAATATCAACTACAGATGTGGGTCTTGAAGGATAAATCAGTGCAAAAAATGTTTTGCTTGGAAAACAGCAACAAAACAAAACAAAACAAAAATTTTCCCAGAACTAGTTTTACAAAATAAATCAAGGCATGGATGTAGAAATAGGCAAGATGACATACAGGCTATTCCATTGGTTGTTTATTGCACATTTCAGGGTTTATTTATTTGTTTTCCCAGTATCCCTCAAAATTAGGAGACTGAAATCTTGCCTTAAAAAAATATACATGGTAAGTGAGCAACAACATCTGAGGATCTCAGGTTGTGTCTGGCTCCCACACACATGTGCTTAGGCTTTCTCAAGTGTAGATATATGGACTGCCTGTGTTGGAATTGACTACTAGCAATGTATCTTTTAAAAATAGCACCATAGCTTTACATACTGTCTAGGATCTTCATGTGTATGCATTAACTGACTCTGTAGTCCAATTTTCATTCTGCTTTGGCCATGTTACACTCTTCAGGCTGAATTTTTATTCCTAATACAATATAGTGAGTTCCATCTTAGCATGGTGAGCCTGCCAAACCTCGCAAAAATGAAAATCTGCTTTTCCCAAGACTCTGAAGATACAAAAGAAGCTTCTAAATTTCATACTTATGTTCTACTGGTTCTTACCAGTAGATGCTTTGAATCCTGCCCCATAAGTGGCATTGAGGAGAAATGATTTTGTTATTACCTTTAGGCAACAGGAATTACTTTTAATGTAGAATACATTTTAATGAGCGGGGACTATATTATATTAAATGAGCATCTTTAGTATTATTCTACCTATCTTTCTCTAGCTGCCAACTTCCCTCTCAAAAAATAATTATCAGAAAAGTTCGTGGAAAATCAGAAGTTTTAAATTAAAAGCATCCTGGCATCCTTTTATATTGATATTTAAAAAGGGATATGTTCACTTTAATTTCTAAGTGTACTTAACACAAAAAATTTTCACTTATTTCTCATAATGTCAGTTTTCTAATTAAGATTTTTGTTTACCATCTGTTCCTGTTTTACTAGGACGGTTAGAGAATTAAAATGTATCATAATGGACATTCTTTTAAGTGCCAAATCTTCTATTCTGCGGCACTACAAACAAAAATCAATAAGTGACAAAAACATGACTATTGATTTTAGATTTATCACAATATTAATATTTTGTAGTTTGTGTCTTTCTCCTGAAAATTATGTGTACCACATTTTCAATAGCTACTTCCAAGCCATGCATTTTATGGTACAGTCAAGTGCCTTAAATCAGCTAAATTTTACCCAATGCATTCTAAATGCTTTGTCTTAGTATGCTTACAAATATAGACACTGAAATTGTCCTTTGACTCTTTCTGGCAAAACCTGTTCATTACATTTCTGTACACTATAATCAGGTAAAAAACTGACTCTGATTTTTACATATTGAAATTAATCAGAAGTTAAGGGGATTAGTGGTAAGTATAACCATGCATGCATGGCACAGAAGGTCTCACTATGGGGTCATCTAATAGTTCAACTGTGGTAGTAATTTCTCAATTCGAAACACATTTCTTAAGAGAGACATATTGTTCACTGAGGCTGAAAGCAACGGGGAAAGTTGCATAGCACCTTGTGCTGTTCTCTGGTTCATTTTCCAAGTGTTTAGTGCACATTTCAGGGCATATGTCTATATTTCCTCAGTATCCCTCTACCATTAGTACAATTTTAGTGGTTGTTATCAGAGATGAAGGTGTTTAGTCACATTATCTTCATTTCTGTTAATAACCTATTCCCTCTCAGAAGTGTTTTGTTCAGGTTCCCTTTAAACTGAACATATCAGTGTATGCTACAGATTCAAAAAAGGACATTATTCTCTTTGTTTTTTTTAAAGACAGTATCTAGTATCAAGAATTTTTTAAACAAAATTTACATTGTAATATATAAAATCTACCTTAATTTTACAATTATCCAAAAATAAGAAATATCTATCTATCTATCTACCTACCTACCTATCTCTTTAGAGATAAAGAATCTGAACTTTTATCTAACCCAAATAAAATTAGAATATTTATTTTCAATCATCCTTATTAACATGTCAGAGTGTCTAATGCTGCATCCACTTAAGATATACAGTTTGATGCACATACCACATATATGCATTTTGAAATAATAAACATGTTCTAAATGCATTCTCTTGGTGTGACATAATACTAACTGGAAACAACCTAGTGAGAAAAATAGTTTATTTGGCTTGCATTATCATAAGCCACCACTGAGGAAAGTCAGATAAAGATGTCATTGTAGGAAACTGGACTTAGGAACTCTGGAGGAAAACTGATTCTTGGCCCCTCTGGCTTAGAAGTAATTATTTGTAACTGTCTTTCCCTCATTTTATACTAGACATTCAGATCCTACTCATTTTGCATAACATATATTTCAGTCTTGACTTAAACAACTCATTAGCTGCTCTGAACAGCACTGGGAATCACCATCTCTGTGTCAGTGAGTTGGATTCTTTTATAACTTATGTATATGAGGTCGTGAAATATTTCTGTTTTCATGAGTAACTGATTTCATTCACTGTTATGCTGTTCATGATTATCTATACTGTCAAAGGGGAAGAAAAATCCTCCATGAAAAAAGCTACAGTGATGATACCCTCCTGCAAAAGCCATAGACTATCAAAAAACCCCATTACCAGTCAAGAGATACTTTCCGAGTTGGTCAGAGGACTCCAATTGCCTCCCCCTAGAGTATAGAATATTGCTATTGCCCTTGGTTGGCTCTCATTACTTGAAGGTAAAAGTCCTTACAGCTGAAGACATGATACAGTTTGGACTCAGGATTTGGAAGTTTTGAATTGGGTCTCACCTGAAAAATCTCCTCCCTGATAAACAGTTCTCATAGCACTATAAGATGCTATACATACTATCAAATGAGGAGAGCAATTAATAGCCCTACCCAGCTGGCATACCTATGGACCACAACAAAGACCAGCAAGGCAAGATGTCTTGAATCATGCAGTAGTGGCAGTTCCATTTTGGGAGTGACAAACCACATTCTAATTTGACATTAGGCCTGATCAACAGGATTTTAATATTCTTGCACTGTAGATCTAGCCAGCTATTGTACCTAGCAAGGTCAAGTTTTGTAGAGATAAAACTATTACCAGCTTCTCTGGAGCTATGGGTTGTAGTCTGATTATCCTTCGCTTTACATCTAGTATCCATTTATGAGTGAGTGCATACCATGTTTGTCTTTCTGAGTCTGGGTTAACTCACTCAAGATGATATTTCCTAGTTTAATCTGTTTGCCTGGAAATTTCATGATGTCATTGTTTCTTACAACTGAGTAATATTCCATTGTGTAAATGTACCATATTTTCTGTATCTATTCTTCAGTTGAGGGGCTTCTAGTTTGTTTTTAGGTTCTGGATTGCCCTGGGATGATGGGGGAATGTCTTTCTGTATGCTGCAAATATGTGTTTCTCTGATTGATTGATAATTAAAGCTGTTTGGCCTATGGCAAGGCAGCTTAGCGGCAGCTGGGAAATTCAAAGGGAGAGACAGGAAGAAGGTGGGGGGAGATGCCAGTCCACCATCCAGGGAGCAGCATGCAATGGCACATAGGTAAAGCCACAGAAAATATGGCAACATATAGATTAACAGAAATTGGCTGAGTTTAAATGAAAGAGCTAGTCATGAAAGACACCCAGCCTCCCCGCCTAACATAGCTTGGCTCAGCTGCTTTTGAATAAAGCCTGAGAGGTACAGAGGAGCTCAGTTAGCCACCTAGCCCCAGAGCAAGGAACTAAAAGGTCAGAAAAAGGTCAGGAAAACACCCTGTACCCTAGACAGAAGCTCGGGGAGAAACCACGAGCTGACCTGGGTTTGAACCTGGCCTCATCCAATCAGAACTGGCCTCATTTGCATCATCCAATCAAAACCCTGTAACCAGGCTTCTTGCCCGAGCTTCGGCTGCCCGACCCTATAAAAACCCTCTGCTCCAGCCCGTGCGCGCGCCAGTCCCTTGAGCTTCTTGAGAGACTGTGTCGCCCCGGGTACCCGTGTTCCGGAATAAAGCCTCTTGCTGTTTGCATCTGATTCGTGGTTTTGGTGTGTTCCTTGGGCAAGGGTCTCTCCTGAGGGAAGACTGCCATCGGGAGTCTTTCAGTCAGAGGAAAGCCAGAGCTAACTGCCAAACAGTTTTAATTAATACAAGCCTCTGTGTGTTTACTTGGGGGAAGCAAGTAGGAGAGATTTGTCCTGACCACTGTCCGGCAAGGACACAGGAAATCTTTCATCTACAGAGGGCTTACCCTTTTGGAGGAGTGGATAGGGGGTGTATTGAGGGACAAAGCCCGGGGGGAGAAATAAGAGGAAGGATGGGAGGGGAAATGTGGTTCATATTTAAAATGAAAAAAAATTAAATAAACAAAATTTAAAAATAGAAGTACTAATAATGCTTTGGATAAAGTTAGGGGAAGCAATAATGAGTAATAAAGCATTCAGTATCCAAAAATTAAAAAAAAGTATTACCACTTGCTGTGGGATGTCTGTATGCTATGAATGTGTTGCACTGATTGGTTGATAAATAAAAAGCTGATTGGCCAGTAGCAAGGCAGAAAATATACATAGGATAAGCAGACAAGGAGAATTCTGGGAAGAGGAAGGCTGAGGCAAGAGAGACCAGTCCGCTGTCCAGGGAGCAGAATGTAATGATACAGGCACACAGGTAAAGTCATAGAACAGGTGGCAACATATAGATTAACAGAAATGGGTCAGGTTAAGTGTAAGAGATGGTCAGGAAAAAGCCTGAACTAAAGGCTGAGCAGTCTTAATTAATATAAGCCTCTGTGTGTTTACTTGGGTCTGAGCTGCTGGAGGACTGGGCAGGACACAGGAAAACTTCAGCTAAAACCACTACTTTCCTAACCCATTATAATTCCTGAATGGATTACAAATGCTTTTTGGATACCCACAGATAAGTGTAGCTCTCTCTCACTTCAACAAAGAATTTTCATTTATTGCAAAATAAAAAAGAATAGAAAAGAAAAGAATAGAATAAGAATAAATAAAAGACCATTAGAGGAATTTACAACTGGTCAAAATGTACAATACAGTTGTACTGTACACATTGTACACATTGAGTGTAGAGTGCCAATCTGATTGATACATCAGTAACTATTGGTAAAATTATTATGGCCACTCCACGTAGTTAAAAGGGAGGTTTATTTTGTGGGGTAACTTACAAGTGAAAGGATAGTTTACAGGGTCTGGGAAAGGTGTAGAACAGTCCGGTGGTGTTCTCTGGAGAGCTCTGCTCGCTCTACCTCCAGTGTCCAGGATCCAGGAACCAAGAGAGCCTGCGCATCCAGATCTTGGGTCTTCAGTGTCCTCTCTCAGTCCCACCTTGTAGGCATGACCATTACCGAAGCCTCAGTGGGGGTTGGAACTTCCAGGTCAAAGCTGGAATGGCTACCCACTACAAGTAACTCAACCCTTACACTTAATGGTCGGAGAACATCTCAAAAGAAGATTTGGATGATTGAAAGACTAAGAGACATTAAATTTTCTGTGAAATTGTGTCTTCCAGATATGATTCTGAAACTATACCCATGAAATCTCAACAGTGTGACTATCAAAACAAGACCTTCACAAGTACATTTCCAAAAGATATGCTGATATAGATGAAGCAAAATCTCATATACCCCACCTTAGATGAAGAGTCATCACTAATTAACAATTTTTGAGAGAGGGAGCATAACTCTCGAAGATGAGCTCCCAAAATGGTTATTAAATACCAAGTAATAGCCATAAATATATATACCCAAGCCACACTAAACTCAAATGTTTGTGTGTGTATATATATATGTAATATATGTTTTACATATATATAAATATAAATATATATGTGTGTGTTTAAAATATATGTGTTTTATATATATATATATATATATAAATATATATATATAATGATATCAAATGAAGTCATGGATTTGAGAGCAAGCAGTCATAAAAGGGCTTGGAAGTAAAAAGGGTGAGGGAAATGATCTTTTTTTAAAAAATTAAGCAATTTTAATAATAGAATAAATATCACATTTTATTTATCACTCATCTTTTGGAAAATCATTAGGTTGGTTTTATATATTAACTGCTATGCATAGTGCTTTAAGGAACATTCAAGTGTAAGCATTTAGATACATATTATGGATCACAATTTCAATAAGTTAACCATCATACTTGCACCAAGCAATTAACCCAGTGGTTACAGATATTCATAAATATTGCAAATATTGTTCATGGTTAAAGAACAGTGAGGAAAACAGTAGTAAAGTTAATTATTAAAAGGTAAGTTATAATAAAAAATTAAAAGCTCCTTTAGAAGTAATCCTAGATGTTATTTTAAACTGTTGAATGATGTTTAGCACATGTGATTTTTACATAAAATGTGTTATGCCTGAGGCACTGTGCACATCAAGAGAGAGTAGAATATCATTCTGAAAACTGTAAGGGGTGGCAATATGTACTAGGATTTTGGAATTAAAGATAAACTATTCAAAATGTAGATCTGAGAAAAGATGAACAGGATTTCTTGATGCATTAGACAACATAGATTTCATAGGAATAAGCATATGGTTAATTATGCCGTATAATAAATGAAGAGAAACCTGGACAGATTTACATTTGTAAAGACCACCTTCAAATTGAAATATTTTTGCTTTGAGAAATGGATTTTTTTCTAAAGATTCTCTTGGTCAAACTTAAGACATACTCTTAGTAGTCCTTTGAAATAATAGGGCTTCACAGATGATATAGGTCCTTGGCTTACCTAGCAGGTTTGTAGACATAATCCTATCATATAGATGTCCTAAGTGTCCTCTTGCCCTTGGTATGTTATCTATTCTGATGTTCACAAAAATTCTCAACCTCTTCTTTGGAAATCTGAGCCAACATGGCTTACCGTTTTCTATAAGCTGGTTAAGCTGGTTTAAACAAAATCTCTTTATGTGTGGTATTTCCTCTTAGTAATTTGGTATCTTCCAACTGCTTTCTCTCTGTTCTTTGACCCCAGATTGATCCTTCCTTTTGTATTTGGATTAGGACACAGTTCTCTATGGAAGTCTGATTTCATCATTGGAAATACATTGAATATACTCTTTCATTACTATCTTTAGCTAATATCTGACTCCAAGTGAAAGCTTGTATTATTATATAATCTGAAATATTAAAAGTTGAATGCAAACCTTTATGAAAACTGTTTTTTTTTTAACCTGAAGCAGAATCTGCTAGTATTTCAGCTGTTCTGTTTCTTAGAAAAGCAGGCATTAAACAAATTATAGCCATTTGATCAATTTGGTTACTTTTAAAATTTTTTCAAAAATTTTGTAAGTCAGCCGGGCGGTGGTGGCACATGCCTTTAATCCCAGCACTCCAGAGGCAGAGACAGGCGGATCTCTGTGAGTTTGAGGCCAGCCTGGTCTCCAAAGCGAGTTCCAGGAAAGGCGCAAAGCTACACAGAGAAACCCTGTCTCGAAAAAAAACAAACAAAAAAAAGTTTATGTCATTGGCTTATTTGTCCAGTGTAAGGAGACATGCAAGAAGAAATTTAAAGACACAGCCATGCAGCAATAGCTCTGTAGTTCAGTGGAAATCTGTCCTTTGTGCAAACACTGGCCCAGTTATCTTTAAAGATGGCAGTATTTATTTCCAGCAAGACCAATTTTTTTTTTTTTTTTTAGATTTATGGCATTTGGACATCTCCTCATAATAGTATTTCTTATTTTTTTATATCTATATCTTAAAATTACCTATGTTTCCAAACATTTTGAAAGGATATTTTGTTAAAATTCCAAAACAAATGTAAAGAAAACAACCATGGAGCATAACATATATAGTATGATTTCAAATATTGCTTTGCAGTTGTAAAGAAATTTGATTTGATCAAATTATATTGTCTGTTACCTTATCATGTGTCAAGTATTATGTGTTTATTTATATTAAGAATTCAAAATGCAAATGATTAATTTTCAATTATATTAAACATAATTTCAACAAGTACATTGCATTTCCTTTAATTACTTTAGCACTGACAGGAGGTAGCAGATTACAACTTCCAATATTGTTTTCACTAGCTTGCTTACTTATAAAGAATTACTGATTGGTTTGGCATGGAGGTGAAGCAGGCCATGCTCACCTATAAAAGCCTTTTCTCTATCCACTCTTAACAGCTTACACTCTAATTAGCACTGCTTTCGGGAAAATGAGTCACATGCCCACCACACACTCTGCCTGTGAGTATGCAATTTTCCCCTCCACTAATGAACTCTACTGACACCCTGAACAACAGGGATTAAGGCAGTGCATCATTATTATAGATACACATTAACTAAAGGATTAAACCTTTCTCCCTTCTTCTGTTGCTCCAGATTTAGAAAACTGATCATAAACACTAACTATAGTCTACTCATTCAAAACATAGTTTGGTCTCAAACCCATTAAAAATACTATGTGTTTAGCTCTCTTCAGAGTCCTCACCATGCTTTCATGTATGCCTGGTGTTCACAACTAATCAAATAAATGTCTTACCTATCACAAAAAATTTTCAGCAGTATCTCTCCTGAACCACAATTTTAAGACCCTTAAAAATACAAAGTCCACATTTCCACCAGAAAAAAAGCTTTTACCTGCAAAGTCCATTTAACATTTCTTGCTTTTTATCCCCTCTGTAGGGGTAGATATTAGACTCTCCTAGTAAAACTTATGTAGAGTATTGAACCTGGCATATACTTCCTGCTGATAAATAAGTTTAGAAAGAAAATCTGGTGACATTTTCCACCCAACCTATCTGAAGGTAGTAGAATTGAAAAGAACACATATTGAAGAGTTTTTTGTTTCCCATAAAGAGTAATGTCACAGGGGTAATCATCACTGCCCAATTATGTCACTTTAAGAATGACAATTCAAATACTGTCAGTAAAAAGCAGAGTAAAGGAAACTTATTTTTTTAATATCTTAAATAATAAATACACTGTTAAACTTGAGATATAATATCCTTTTTTCCAATAGCCATGAATTGTTTGATTCAGGTGATATATTTGTATTTTTGATATATTAATTACTTAAAATCTATGTACTTCATTGGAAAACAAATGAACTTCTACTAAATAATAGTCTTATTGCTAGTTATTTAAGTTTTGAATAGTTTTCATCCATCTGGAAATGTTACATTCATCCTAAAGCAAGTTGCTTAAATGTCATCAAATCCATAAAGTTTTGTGTAGCTTTCATTTTAGAGTATTTTGAATCTATTTTACACATGATATTATTCAATGACCTATATATGTACTCATTTAAAAACTTTTATGGAGTTCACATCCTTATTTTGAAAGATGAACTGTAATTACATTTACAAAGTACATTTTTAATGTCTAATAAGATTCACTTTCCCAAACAAAGCAAGATGAAGGTTGAACAAACAAGGAAGATAATTGCAGCTTATGAGATTTGAATGGAACTAAACAAACAGAGCAATATAAAATAGAAAATTATATAAAATAGTTGGTAGAGTTGATTTGAACAAAATGATCAAAACAGACATATCATTCTAAGACATCTGAAAGGATTTCCTAAGAGATAAGATAGTATAGTGAATACAAATTTCCTGCAGAAAATCACTAAGTATCCAAAGAGCAAAGACACTTTCACTAATACCACAATGGGTTAAAAGAAAATATTGTTAAAAAACTAGATCAGAGTATAATTTTTGGACAATGTACAATGATCTTTGTTTCAATATATTTCGATGACTTTGTAGTAATAAGAATATTTTCTAAGTTATTCACACTGTCTTTCCTATGCCAAAATGACACTAAGCACTTCATCAAAATATACTCTATTTAAATCATTCTATAAACTAACTCTAACATGTTTTTATATTTAATAAAAGTACTATTCTATGTTATAGACAATAATTTTTCTTCATCCTTTTAATATTTTTAAATTACTTAAGTTTCATTTGTATTATTTTTATTAACTCTTATGTGTTACTTACATGAAAGGAGTTAATTCATAGAAACAGTATTCAATGAACAGTGGCTTGATACTTATTGCAGTGGTTAGATTACACTACAAAGCAGCATTCTAGCATCTAACTCACTGAGCAGCAACTGTTTGTTTTGGCCTGCAGGAAGCATCTAGCAATAACATTTGTGTACTTAGGACTTGCTCAAATGTTATGTACTGGACAACTGTTTGCATTTATAAACCCAGCTGCAAGCTGAATATCTGAAATAACAGTTCAAACTTAATAAATGATAAGAACTTGCTTTTAAAAAGCAATGATCTTTCCATTATAAAAGAATGAACACTCACTAGATTAACAAACAGAATGTTTGATTCCCGAACCCAAAATGTTTGCTTTTAATCAGAAAAATAAAGTTGAAGACGGATTCTTTTAATCAGTGCACTGCCATTACTGAATATTATAATGTAAGAAACAAAGAGACTATGTTACTGCATAAATATGATTAAACCATAAAATAAGTGGATTATTTGGATAATATAATATTGGATCTTAGTTTGTTTGAATTTTATTGCAAGTCATCTGAAACTTTCAAAATTTTAAAAACAGTGACTTGAAATTTCTTATATCAGTGACGAATGACCTAAATCAAAAATACTTGAGATGCATATTCATAAAGCAATTTGTATACTAATGTTTCTGACCACTAGGGAGCTCTTGATATAATTATGTTAATTTCCAATATGTTGCTCAATGTTCTCACCATACCACTGATAGCTTACATGAAAGTTAATATTTTCTTTAAAAATGAAGAAGGAAAATTTGCATAGTTTGTTATATAGTAGCTTTATTATCAGAAATTACATTCATAGAAGCAAATATAAAAAGTAATTGGGAGAATACAACTGAATTAGTAAGAGTTATATGGATAATTTATTTGCTTTTATTCAAATGCACCATGTAATATTTCTGAGAAAAATGTACTAGCTATGCTCATATTGGCTGCCTAAAAGTTCATGACAAAATTTGTTCAATTTGAGTGAACTTATGGCTTCAAAAGCAATCTGTGTTTATGTTTGTTTGCTATATTTATTTGTTTATGTGTTTATACGGGAGAGATAAACTAAAAGCCCTTGTCCAGTGCAAAATCAAGTTCACCATTAATATTTTTTCAAGAAAAATCTGCATCCTTAGCTATCAATGAAATGGAAATAAAAACTACTTTGAGATTCCATCTCACACCTATAAGAACCCATAAGAACAGCTCATGATGGCCAGGTTTTGGAGTGAAGACCACTGATCAAAGCTGGTAGTAATGCAAATTTGTATAGTCACTATGGAAATCAGTGTGGTGGCTACTCAGGAAGATGGAAATGCATCTACCTGCATATCCATCTACATCACTCAGTCATATACCCAAAGGATGCTTCATCTTTCAGGACAGACACTTGATCAACCATGTTCATTGCTGCTCTATTTTTAATAGCTAGAAATTGGAAACAATCTAGATGTGCCTTAAGAGAAGAATAGTAAAAGAAAAAGATGGTACCTTCACACAATGGAGTATTACTCAGCCATTTAAAAAATGGCAAGATGAAACTTTCAGATAAATTGTTGAAACTAGAAAAATAACATATTTAGTGAGGTATCCAAGACCCAGAAAGATAAACATGCATGTATTCACCTATAGGTGTCTATTAGCTGTTATGTCATTGATAATCAAGCTATAATCCCTCAACCACAGAAGACACATATAGAGTAAGGGCCTACAGTGGGTACGCATATCTCATTAGGAAAGTGAAATGCATTTGTGAATGAATGGGGATGGCTGGGATGAGAGGATCAAGTGGATAGGGGGAGGCTTGAAGTGAATTAGTGAGAGAAGTTTGGGAATGACAGCTAAAATCAAGAGTCAACTGAGCACTAGTATGGAAACAGTGAAGAAAATAATATTTTAGAATATATTACAAAAATATATACATATATGAAGGTGATCGGTATGAAATCATGAAATAATGGAGGAAACAGAGTCCTAACTGGTCATCTCCTGTTACCAAATGATGCTCCCAGGACCAGGATTTGGTCCCATCAAATTAGTGTGTTGGCTAAAGGGGTCACATGGGAATTCCCAAACAACCCAGGTTGTTTCCAAAACAAATAGGCCGTTCTTCACAAACTGTCAGCAAGGCCCCATTGTTGAAGACAATACCCACATAACTCATGTAACATGGAGAAGTCAAGCTGGTTCCTACACAGAGCCTTCATCCCTACATTTAGCATCTTTGGTACAGGAAGGTACTCTGAAAGCTACCAAAAAGTCTTTTTATCTGTAATGGTGTCCTGCCTGAAAGTTATACTAGGACAATGCTAGCACAATGCTGTGGGAACCATTATCTAACTTGACTTAAGGGTCCACTCCATGACATGGATTCCATAACATACCGTGCTTTGGTGATTAAGAACCAAAGACTAAATAACCCAGGGACCTAGGGTAGAACCAAATACTGTTTCTCTAAAATGTTGTGATTAAATAACTCCTAATGACATTCTACTATAGTGGCTCACTCAGCCACATCAGAGAAGCTTTCTACTGAAGCAGATGGGAACAAATAGAGAGATTCATATCCACACATTATCCAGAGAGTGAGAAACCTTGGAATACTTATCAATAAAAAGGATGTCTCTATCAAATCTCTCCCCACAAAGCTCATGGAACTCCAAGAAAGAAGGTGAAGAAAGATTGTAAAAGCCAAAGCGATGGAGTACACCAAGCAAACAAGGCCCTATAAATCAACATGTGGTAGTTTTGATTTTGTCTTATTTTATTTTGTTTTGTTCCATTTCATTATTATCTGTTATTTTCTAATGAGAATCAAAGGGAGTAGATCCTGATGGGAGGTGAGGTAGGGAAGAACTGGGAGCAATAGAATGATTGGAAGTCATATTCAGGGTATATTATGTATTAAAAGAATCTATTTTCAATAAAAGGAAAAATAATGTATAAAAAGGAAAGAAAATCTGGTTTAAATATGATGTCTTTTTTATATTTTATTTATAAAATGTTCTGAATTCCAATAATTTTAGTCCTATTTTCCTCTCTTTCAATGCTTTCACATCCCTTCCTCCTCGCTACCTTCCCAACCTTAAGTTCTTTCTCTAAAAACAAACAAAAACCCAATAGATCAATAAAATCCCCCAAACAAAATAAGACCACACCCAAAAAGAAAAAGAAAAAGTAGACAAACATGCAAAAATCCCCAATATAGTGTAACTCCTCATTCAGCTATCATCAGAGAATCTTTTTCTTGGAGTAGATGGGGACAAATTTATAGACCTACAGCCAGCCAGACATCACACACACACACACACACACACACACACACACACACACACACACACACACAGAGACAGAGAGACAGAGACAGAGAGAGAGAGAGAGAGAGAGAGAGAGAGAGAGAGAGAGAGAGAGATGGAGAGAGAGAGAGAGCTTGAAATACAGTCCTAAATTGGTTGTTTCCATCAACTCTTTCCCCTTAGATTCAGGGAACCCTTTGGGAGAGGCAGAGAGAAAGAGGACATCAATAAAAGAAGTTCTTCTATATCTACATGAGCAAGTCCATATGAACACGGACACTGAAACAGTATGCTCAGTCGGGCCCTTCATGAGTATACACCAGGTCCTTTGTGCTTATATTATGGCTTCTATTTTAGTATTTTTATGGGATCACTGAGTGTGCAAATGAGTGGGCCTCTTATTCTTGTGCCTTCTCTTGGGCTTTATTTTTTAATTCTGAGAGTTTGTATTGTCCAACATTAGTGTGATATGTTTTTATTTAATCTTACAATATTTTATTTGGGCAAATTAAAAAAAATGAATAAATGCATGAAAACCTTGCCAGGAGGGTAAAGGATAACAATTGAACAATCACTGTTGGGAGAGGAAAAATCAATTTTCTCTAGTAGAATGATACTGGGAATATCTTCCACTTCAGGACAGGCCTTACATTCAGGAGTACTTGATCAACATATTATAGCCTGAACAATGAAGTCCTAATCATCACTGATATCAATGCAAACAAACCAAATAATAAGGAATGTATTATGTTTGATCTATATGTTAAAATAAAATGTAGGTCAGAATGTTTTAAATGAGTTACAGGAAAACAAATATACAGTTCCCAAAAGAAATAAATGTTCATTTGCTCTTCTTTTTCATAAAGAGATCTAAATTTCAGTAACTATAATTGTCACTAATTCATCTTGGTTTCACACAAATGAAATACTGATTAAAATCTGTAGTTTAAAATACTAGATGCAAACTAAGAAATTTCATTAAACTGCTCTTCATGAATACTAATAATTAATACAGAAAACACAGAAAGGGACAGTGAATGAAAATATGAATTAAGAGTGCCATGAGTTAGCGGGGCGTTGGTGGCGCACACCTTTAATCCCAGCACTCGGGAGGCAGAGCCAGGCGGATCTCTGTGAGTTCGAGGCCAGCCTGGGCTACCAAGTGAGTTCCAGGAAAAGGTGCAAAGCTACACAGAGAAACCCTGTCTCGAAAAACCAAAAAAAAAAAAAAAAGAGTGCCATGAGTTACTCATATATTTAATTAAAAAATTATGAGCATTGATTGTAAATCTTAGCTGCATAACAAATGTCCTTTTTGCATAAAAAAGATGCTTTCCAGATTAAAACCCTAAGACAACCATCTCCAAAACTCTGTTTCATAAAAATGCCTGAGAACCTATATAGGGCCACACTGGAATGCCTCCGTGGGACCTTAGATGAAGTAGTCATTTGCTGATGTTGAATCTGGGAAGCTTCTGTTCACTGGAATCTAACTCAAATGACTAACAATGGGGCCATTAACCAATGTGCCAATATCTAATATATTTTAACATTTTAGAAACACAGAATATTTCTTTGTTATATTATATGGCAGAGAACAACATGGTTGAAAGATAGTGTGGTTATGGATATGAGGCATTGGCAGTCAAAAAATACTATCAGAAATCCACACAATTATTCATTTTTTCCTTTCCCAAGAAGAGGACATTTGATCAGTTTTAACCTAATACCCTTTTAACTATAATCCTACACATTGAATCTAAAATATAATGATGGAGTGTATGTGTGTCTGTGTATTAATGCTTTTATTACTGTTATACTAAACACATTCCCCAATGCTTTTAAAACAGAAATAAAAAATACTAAGCCATCTTACAGTTATAATATCATATAGTCATCTAATGAGGTGTAGGTTTCTATTAAAACTATAGAATGGACTCTGTATCTGCTGCTATCCAAATAATAAGGCCAAGGATGAGATTTCATAGTTCCTGACGTCCAAGTTGTCCCAATTAAATTTTCTGCCCTGATGGTAACATTTAAAGATCATTACTTTCCACAGTACTGTCTACCTAAAATTCAATTTATTATCCCTTACAAACTCTTATTCCATATGAAGGAACATGGTCTCTTGCTCCTGTGCTGTCCGTGACACTGCCCAGTATTTCTACTCTTCTTGGTTCCAGCTTTTCTACATGTTCAAATAACAAGGCAAAGACAAAAAGGCTAAAGCGGGTCCTTTTACTTTGTGAAGAACTTTTCTTATCACCCTAATTTCTGTAGTCTCCTCACTAAATTTAACGCCATAAATCAGTTTTCCTTTTCTTAATTGTACATTTCTTCACAACATTGTATTTCCATCATAGAGAGCAGAACGCTAAGTCAGATGCCCTAAAACATGTGAAGGCAGGTTAATAAGCAAATTTAGGTTTAAATGAATTAATAACCTAAGATAGCAGCTTCTTGATTAGATCTTTTATCTTTGAAGTATTGTTTTATATATTCTTACAATTTAATTTGAAGGCAGCATATAATTATAAAGTATTTACAAAACACAGAAAAAAGATAAATATACATCATTAGGTTTGTAAAATAACTTATTAACCGTCAAAGTTTTTGTAAAATGAACATTTTTCCAAGGTTTACACATTCTCTAAAAGATAATGGACTATTGTTTATAAGCTATTTTAAATACACAGTAATAAATTGATTGAGATACATAATAGGACATAGTTGAAAATAATTACCTAAATATTTATTTTTATTTATATTTTGTTCGTATGTGTGTATGGGGGGATATGTGTACATGTGTGCATGTGTGCACATAGAACAGAAGAAAGCAATGTATTCTCTTGAACTATAGTTGCAGAAGAATGTGGATCTTCTGATAATCACTCTTAACCACTAAGGAATCTCTCTAGTCACATTAGTGAACAGTTTTTAAGCATTTAACTTTCCTTTTGCATAAAGTAAAATTCAGTATTTTCAATAAATACAGCAAAGTATAAAAAACATAATAATTTAAATGAAAAAAATGTTTCAATTAAAGTTTTGAAATACAAAGAAATAAAAAGAAAATTATTTAAATACTGTGTGTGTCCCATGAAATTCAGCTAGCAAATCATCAACATGAAGGATAATTCACCCACACAACATTGTATACCATTGTGCCATGAGAAATAAAATTCACAGGAATAGGTAAGTAAAAAGGAATATACGTTTACTTTCTCATAGTTCTGGAAAAATGGAAATTCCATATAACCTTCAATAGCCTTAAGGGGTGTTCTCTGCTTACAAAGTGATATCTTATTATTACAGATATTATATAGTTACATGGAGATAGGCAGAAGGTCAAGACACAAAAGTCTCTTATGGCATCGTTAATCTATCAAAGAGCAATCGTGTCATTAAGAAGTTCTTTAATTCTTACCCCAATATTACATTGGACAGATATTTCAACACTTGATGTTATTTAGAGATTAAAATGTGAAAATTAGATAAATCACATGGAAAATAACAATTTATAATTATTTATCAACCAGTATATAAGGACAAAGAAAATATGTTATAGTTTCAAGAATTTGAAGAAAATATTTTATAGATTATATATTAGGAAAAGTTCCAAATGACCAAGAGATTAATATATCCCTAAATAAATATTTTATTCTATTGAATGTCTATTACATATCACTAATAACATGGCAATTTATCTTGGACCTTTATTTACTGGCTAACATAGTGTAAATTTGACTTTTAAAAGGACAGCTCCTATTTCTTAATTTCATCTCTTTTAGCTGCATTGAGGGCACTGTATATATTGTACTGTCAAGCTCAATTCATTTAATAATGACTTCAGTATCCTTTCCTGATGGCCTAAATTTGATTAAACATCAGGTGAAGACTCTTCGTGACTGCACAGATCAGATTCATTTCCAGCATGTCCTATTTCTGTCAACAAATAATCTAAAAACTCGTCATTCCCTACACCTTACACTACTTTGGGTGAACAAATTTCACAATATGTGGAAATGTCAGCTATCTGTTAAATTGACAGCTAGGTGACTGGGATTTAATTTGCTGTAGTGATATATTTTAGAAAAGGGACTTGGCAACAGAATACTCCAAAACTAAAACATTAAATAACATACGGCCAAGGAGAATGTTGTGTATTCCTACACTTAGTATTAGTAATGAAAGACAGATTGAATATTATAGTTTGTTTAAAATCCCTACTATTATAGAATTAACATATAGAATGTCTGAGTTACTATCTAAAATCCATAAACGGCTTGTGTATATACTTTTTAGTTCAGTAAAGTCAATAAAAACAAGCTCACATATTGTGAGTATGAGAACATATTTATAAGAATGCCATTTACCTTAATATCTAAAGACAGTATCATGCTTAATACTCGGAGAGCTAAATAATAGTGAATCTACTACATTTTCTAAATCAAATTAATTCATTTTGTCATTGAGAAACATCTGCCAATTGTATATATTAATGGCTTCATTACATTTCAAAATATAAACAACATATTCACTAATAAATCTACTCTTCCTTTATCTATCTTTTCCATCTTCTATTACCAAACATCTAGTAACTTCTAAATCCATATAGACATTTTTGCTCAGATGAAAAAAATTCAGTACTTTCATGTCTACATTGGGCTTATTTTCCCTAACATTAGGGTCTCTGGTTGCATCCATTTGGCTCTGAATGACAGAATTTCAGTATTTTTTTTTTTTTTTGCAATTGGAAAATATTCTGTAGCACACTCCTATGTGTATACGCAGTATATTTGTTCATTTTGTGGTGAGTTTTTCATCCCTGTTTGACTACTTCTTCAAACTAGTTTCCACCTCCTAACACAACACCTTCCTGTAGTACCACCAAATTCTGAATCCATCATTGAGCTAATCCACTTCAAGTGTCACAATACTGTCTTCTCTTAGTGACTAGATTCAAAAGCTGAACCAAATCCTCAAAACATTAATTATTTGCTGGACAAAACTATTTCAGAGGACTGAAGTAAACCAGTGATTTTGAAACCATGTAGTGCAAAGTATATCCTTAAAATAATAGGGATTAAAAACTGAATCAGTGTATCCAAGAACTAGGAAATACAATTTAAAAATGTCCTGGCTATGATGTTATCTTCCCATTTAATCTAGTTCTCAGATTAACAGGAAAATTCTCCCAGCAGTAACTGTGCTCTTTAAGATTTAAACATGGGTTTAGTACTTAACTCACTTACAGAAAATAAATAAATTTAAGAAAGTAATTCAAAATCAAAAGTTAAGAGAATTTTCAAGTATTAATAAGAACCTATGTGAATGTATAACTACAAAGGTGTCAGCTTTATTATCTTATAGATCAGGAGATACTATGACTTACATGCAGGACTCATGGCTATCAAAGACAGTAAATACAGGAAATATAAGGGGTCTTATTAATAAAATAAGAGCTCAAGCTTAACTTCTATGTTTATATATGTTGATGATAATAATATTGCCAATTTGCCTTCAGCATTCTTGACATAAGTAAAAATATTAAACATACTAAGTTTTAGGAATGGCATGTGTACATGTACATGTATGTACATGTACACATAAACATTATAGAATATACTGTTACACGGCATAAATAGACTTTCTGTCTGATATTTAGCAACTGGCTTCACATGAATTTTTCCATATATACATATATACATATATATATGTGTGTGTGTGTGTGTGTGTGTGTGTGTGTGTGTATGTGTATGAGTGTATCTGTGTTCATTGGTAAAATTATTAAAATTTTCATAGGAATCAATTATTTTTTTAATTTTTTTTTTTTTTTTGGTTTTTCAAGACAGGGTTTCTTTGTGTAGCTTTGCGCCTTTCCTGGATCTCGCTCTGTAGAACAGACTGGCCTCGAACTCATAAATTCTGCCTGCCTTTGCCTCCCAAGTGCTGGGATTAAAGGCGTGAGCCACCACCGCCCGGCCTTAAATTTGTTTTTATTTTACAGACCAACCATAGTTCCCCCTCCCTCCCCTCCTTCTGCTCTTCCCCCACCTCCCCCTCAACCCACCCCCCATCCACTCCTCAGAGAGGGTAAGGCCTCCCATGGGGAGTCAACAAAGTCTAGCAGATCAAGTTGAGGCAGGACCAAGCCACACCCCAGTGCATCTAGGCTGAGCAAGATATCCCACAGTAGGGGATGAGCTCCAAAATGGCAGTTCATGTGCCAGGGATAAATTCTGGCCCCAGTGCCAGAGGCCCCACAAACAGATCAAGGCACACAACTGTCACCCATATTCAAAGAGGCTACCTAGTTTGGTCCCCTGCAAGTTCCCCAAACATCAGTCCAGAGTCCATGAAATCCCACTGTCTCATGTTAGCTGTCTCAGTGGGTTTCCCCATCATGAACATGACTCCCCTGCTCATATAATCCCTCCTCCCTCTCTTCAACTGAACTCCAGATGCTCAGCCTAGTACCTAGCTGTGGATCTCTGCATCTTCTTTCATAAGTCACTGGATGAAGTCTCTATGATGACAATTAGGGTATTCACCAATCTGATTATAAGGAAAGTCTAGTTAAGGCACCCTCTCCACTGTTGCCAGGCATCTTAGCTGGGGTCATCATTGTGGATTTCTGGGTGTTTCCCTAGTACCAGGTTTCTCCCTAACTCCACAATGGCTCCCTCTATTAAAATATCTCTTTCATTTTTCCCCCTCTTTTTGTTCCTCCCCCTATTGACCATTCACTCCCCTCATGTTCTTATCCCCCATCCCCTCCCCTCTACCCTCCCTCCCAGTTTAAGATCCCAGGCGATCTTATCTATCTCCCTCTCCCAGAGCTGGAAATCAACTATTTTTATTTATCTTTAAATTTAATCAACTATGCTAAAATAATTATATAACTATATTTTTCATTATTTCCTCAAAATTTTATACCTGATCTTAGCCAAAAGACTGAGAAGCGATCCTCAAAATTTTAAACATATGTGTCGATGGTATAAGAGAGAATACAAATTTTTAAATGAATAATTAAAAAAAACCCTGAAGTATCCTGAGTACTTCTAAATGAGCTCAATCTGCTGCTGTCTTAATCTTTCCTCATTCTGTATACACAGACATAACTATAATAAGGTAAAAAATAACAAAATACATGCTTTTATTGCTGGCTGTGTATGTATGTCATTTGCATTCTGCTTGCTTGTGTGCATGAATCCCTGGATTTAATTCCTCACAGCACCTAAACCAGGTATTGTAACACAAATTGCTAAACAGTCTTATTAATAAAATACCCGGAGCCAGATATTGGGATGAAAGCTGAGAGATCAGAAGAATAGAACAAGCCAGCCACAAGTTCTTACTGCTAGGAACTCCTCCGGCTAAAAGAGAGCTACTTCCTGTATACTCACACCTATATAACTTTCTGTGCCCTGCCATCTTACTTCTTCTCTCCACCCAGCTCCATCACTTCCTGTCTGTCTGTACAGACCTCCAGACCTCTATGGTTAACTAGTGCTGGGATTAAAGGCATATGCCACCATGCCTGGCTCTGTTCCCAGTGTGGCCTTGAACTCACAGAGATCTAGATGAATCTCTGCCTCCCAAATGCTAGGATTAAAGGTGTGTGCTACCACTGCCTGACCTCTGTGTTTAATATAGTGGCTGGCTTTGTCCTTTGATCCAAGGCAAGCTTTATTAGAACACAAATAAACTATCACCACAAGGTATCATGAAGCACATCTGCAATCCCAGATCTTGAGAGGTTGAGGCAGGTTAACAAGTCCAAGGTCATCTTCATCTGCACAGTAAGTTAGAGGCCTGGCTTAACTACATACCAACAAACACAAAAAATATTTTGTATTGAACAGACGCAAACATTTTTGTTATGGTACATAGTATACTTCAATAACTGAGTTATATGCTATTTATATCATGTGTTCTTAATATTTAGAGATAATTTAAAGAATACAGAAGAGTAACCATATAAAGGACTTCAGAGATTTTGTATCAGTGAAGGGTCTATCAAGAGCAAGTTTACCACAGTTATAGAATTTGTACTATAGTTGTTAAATGTCCTATTTATCTTTGGACAACTGCTCTCATGATGTCTAAAATTAGAATTTACAACATAGAAAATATATGAATTTTAAAATAAAGATACACTAAAATAATAATATTAAAATCCATGTCACAAAACGTATATGGGTGCCAATAATTGGGGAAAATAAGTATTTTAAAACAGCCAATGAACACAATAATAATGGTACTTTCACCCAAGCCTGATAACCTGAGTTTGATATCCAGGTCCCATATGGCAAAAGGAAAGAGCTAACTCTAACAAATTATTCTCTGACTTCCAAACAGGTGCTACAGCATATGCATATGCACACTCATTCTCTCTCACACACACACAAATAAATAAATATCAACTGCTTCCATATCCATGTCCTAGTATTAATAATTAGTATTATTATTTTGTGATATGCTTTCACTGCATAGCCCTAGGTGCCCAGGAAAATGCCATGTAGACCCGGCTGCAGACCTCAAACTCACAGATATCTACCTGGTTCTGTTTTCCTAGTGATGGGATTCTTATTTATTTATTTATTTATTTATTTGTTTGTTTGTTTGTTTGTTTGTTTTTTGTGTATGTGTATGTTTATATGAGCTCACACATGCCACAGTGAACATGTAGTAGTTGGAAGATAACTGGAAGCCTTGCTTCTGCCCTTCTGTCATGTAGGTCCTGGGAATCCAAATTGGATCATTAGTCTTGGCAGCATGCTCCTTTAGTCACTGAGACATCTTGATGGCCATGAAAGAATCATTTTTATACCAATGTTTATATTTCAGTTATTGCTTTAACATAAGCATCACTGACACACTCAGAATGAGTCTGACACTTGTTCCGTACATTACCTTGCCTTACTCCAAAATAAGTTGAACTGTTATGCACGTAACAGCCAAATCCAAACAAAACAAAGCATGTGTCATATGTATTTCTTCAGCAATCATCACACAATCTTGCATTTTTCAAGTGAGATTTTTAAAAGAACGTAGAAACTCCAAACAATATAGAGAAGTGTCACCTACCTATATAAAAATGACTTATTGAAAATGCTTATTTCATTTTTGCATTCATGTTGTATAAAATCCATATTTATGACTATACATATACTATATTATTGGATTCAAAGTCAGATTTAAAGGTATGTTTATAGCTGTTTGAATTATGTAGTGGTCTGAGGTAAGACACTTTACATTGTATGACATATATGTACAAAAGTCTGGAAAGAATAGTTGTATGATACTGCAGACTAACATGAATAATGACTGTGAATAACTGCATATTTTTGTTATAAAGGCAAAAAATGTAACAGGAGAGAGGAGAGGGAGAGAGGCAGGGAGAAGAAGAGAAAGACAGAGAGAAACAGAGACAGAGACAACGAGAGACAGAAAGAATGAGAATAAATCACAGATTTTACACCAATCTTAATTGAAAGAAGAGAATGTGAGGAAGTGGGTTGGGCAGGCTGGGTGCAGGAGGTGGGTTGGGGGTGGTACTGAGGGGGGAGAGTAAGGAAAGAGACATTTTGATTGGGGGTGGGGGCATTTATAGCTTAGGGAGAAACCTGGCACCAGAGAAACTCCCAGGAATCCAAAAGGATAATCCCAGCTAAGACTCCTAGCAATAGTGGAGAGAGTGCCAGAACTGGCCATCTACTGTAATCAGATTGGTGACTACACTAATTGTCATCAGAGAGCCTTTCCCGAGTAACTGATGGAAGCAGATGAAAAGGTCTACAGCCAAGCACCGAGCTGAGCTCAGCGAGTCTTACTGAAGAGAGGGAGGAGGGATTGTAGGAGCCAGGGGGGTCATGACTGGGGAACCCACAGAGACAGCTGACCTGAGCACCTGGGAGCTCATGGTCTCTGGACCAACAGTTAGGGAGCCTTTATGGGACCGACCTAAAGCCTCTGCATGTCTGTGACAGTTACAGCTTGGTCTCTTTGTAAGGCTCCTAGCAGTGAGATCAGGACCATTCCCTGGTGCTTAGGTGTCTTTGGAGAGCCTGATCCCCATGCTGGATTATCTTGTCGGTGGGGGAGGAGCTTGGTCCTCCCTCAACTTGGTACAAGTTGTTCAAGCCCATGGGAGGCCTGTCCCTATCTGAATGGAGACAAAGAGGAGTGGAAGGGAAGGGGGATAGATAGGAAAGGTGGCGAGGTAAAAAGGGTGGGAAAACTACAATTGGAATGTGAAATTAACAAAAAAAAAGTTACTTAAATAAAAGAAAAAAAAAGTTTAATCCCTGTGGAAAAGTCCCTGTGGATACATTGAACATATATCCGTGCGCGTTCGTGCGAGCATGTGTGCGTGCGTGCGTGTCTGTTTATGCACAGGGTTGAATTAAAGAAAGATCTTCTTGACAATAAATTCTCTAATTCATCTCTTGGAAATAGGAAAAGCCACAGCTCACATTATCTCACAGCTCTTGGATATTATTATAGTAAAATCCATGCAACTCTGAAGTTAGTCAGTGTATATGAAACACCTTACATTGGTGCCAGGAAAAACTGTACAACAGAAGCATGTGCTGGGATGCAACCATCAGAGTACTCAGCTCTCAGAGTGTTTTTCACACCAAACAGGCAGAAGGTAAGAAGACAAAATGTTCTTAGGCTTTAATCAATAGATCATTTTTTGAAGAAGGTGACCGTATTCAAATAAACAAAAATAAAATTTTACTAATATGTCACTTGATTATTTGAGAAACTCACATATTGTTCTGGAAGTTAGATAATTTTATTTCTAAAAAGAAAAGAAAACACTAGTAGGAGAATGGGGTGAGTATTATCCTGTTGTATTGTATGCAGGTATGAAATGTAGTGATATTTTATTTGTGCTCTAATAAATAAAGCTTACCTGGAGATCAGAGGAAAAAACAAGCCATTATAAGTAAACAAAGAAGTCAGGCAATGGTAGCACACACCTTTAATCCTATCACTTGGCAGGCAGGGATCTGTCTGGATCTCTGTGAGTTCAAGGCCACACTAGGAACAGAGCCAGGCGTGGTGGCACACACCTTAAATTCCAATACCAGTTAACCATGGAGGTCTGGAGGTCTGTACAGACAGACAGGAAGTGACAGAGCTGGTCAGGAAGAGGAAGTGATGTAGCTAGACAGAGAGAGCAAATCAGATGGCAGAACACCAAGGCATAAAGGCGTGGGTAGACAGCTTGCATTCGGCACATTGGGCAGCTGCGGAGTTGGTGAGATAATGTGAACTGTGGCTTTTCCCATTTCCCTGATCTCTCAGGTTTTCACCCCTATATCTGGCTCTGTGTTTTTTTTATTTAATAAGACCATTTAGAAAATTATCTACAATGAAATATTAAGTAATTGATTAAAATAAATTAAATAGCTGTCTCTCCTATTTCAACACCACCTGAAGTCCCTTCCTTATGAAAACGCATTCTCCTGATTTCCTTCTCACGTGTTATTATATTTTGTCATGCCAGGATATTAAAATTCATTCAAACATTTTTTTTTGAAGTCTGGGATGGAATAAGACCAAAAAATGTTATGAAAATATACAGATTGTGTGTGTTAGTTTGCTCTTCATGGTATGGTACTTTTTTCATATGTTTTGTTTTGTTTTTCTTGAATGTTTTCTTTTCTGTAAGTAGATTAACAAAGATAGAAAAATAATTAGCTTACATTACCATTTACTGTTTGTGCCAAAATGAATGAGAACTCAATAAATAATTGTGAATTAGTTGTGGCCTTATTTTGAACATTTATTTTACTTTAACATTTACATGTGTGTGTGTGTGTGTGTGTGTGTAGATGCCCATGGAGTCCTAAACAGGGGATTAGAATTATGAACTCAGGAGCTGGAGTTATAAACTAGTCTGTGCTCCAGGATGTGGGTTCTAGTTCCTGTGAGGGCAGTAATCTCCCAGCTGCTGAGCCATTGCTTCAGTTGCCAAGTTGTGGCTTTTTAAAATGGAGTCCTCTTAACTATTTTTGCCAATATGTCTTTAAAAATCAACTAAAGCACATCTGGAAATAGGACCAACAAAGGTGAAAAAAAAAAAAAAAGAGAGAAATGTGTCCCGATTGTTACGGTCCATTTTCAGTATGAGGTGATCTTAAACATCAGTACTACAAGTGAGTGGAGGCACAGTGTGCCCATTTCTCTTCTAGTTGGTGGTTGATGCTGTCTTATCTCAGAACTATGGGAGCTACAGGTAGTCTACTACATCACTAAGACAAAAATCATCAAAAAGGGAAGACTCATCCCCACTTATTCATGAAATAAGACACTCTGTATGATAAACCAATAGGATGGGCAGTTTGGGAAGAGTCATGTTCTGACCTTTAGGAAGAGGACTGGAATTTCTTGTGATTAGCAGATCACAAGCTCAAAACAATTTTGCACAACAGACATTTTTATCATCCCCTCTTTCTGTAGAATTATGTTAAAAACTGCTTGATAACAAATAATCAAACAAACAAACAATAAATGTAATGTAAAAGCAGGACAGGTGACACTTCCATAAGCCTCTTTAGGAGTGTTATTAATTTTTTTTTAAGTGAAAGCAAATAATACATTCAAGGCACTTCATCTTATTGTGTAGTGGAAAATGATTTTAGTAGAAATTGGAATGAAGAAGGTAAAAGGACGTTACAAGTGTTGATTAGTTTATAACCTTACACATGATAACGTGACTGTATGTGAAAATGAGAGTGATAAAAGAAAAGAAGATATCTCTGAATTTTCTAGCTGCTGAGACTAGAACAATGGAGGAAAGCTGTGGGAAAAGCATTAGAAGAAAGACAAGTTTAGTTCATTAAAGATTTACTTTGATATATAATTTGAGAAATCCACGGAGTCTGCTTAAAGAATACTAGGGAAGTTTATTAGGGTAAATTGAGGAAATACACTCAGGAGTACCGAACCCAGTACACAGCTGTAGTCGTCCTCTGGTCTGACAGGGAGTGAATTCACCTAGCAGTTTGATCACACCAGGAAGCAAGAATCAGGGAGAAGGGGCCTTGTGACCCCTCTCCCTTCCCTTTTAAGAGGTCACCTACAAGGGCAAGAAGCACAGCCTCCTTCTGGCCTTCTGGCCTAAGGTCATGGGTGGAGCAAACACCACTACAGACATATTAGACAAGCATTGCAAAAGAGGCAACTAACACTTGGAAATGCACCAAATTTCACTAGAATTTTTAGATTGCTGAAAGATAGGGTATGCTCTGCATTCTACATAAAAATCATACTGCCTAGCAGTGATAAGTGTCAAGTGCATCTTTTGATGAATAGACATGGCAATTGATCACAGTTGACACGTTTTGGTCAACAAACAATCAACATATTCAAATTTTCTCTCTTACATTGCAGAAGTAAGCAGTTTTCTTGCCTTCTTGTGCTCTGCCTGTGATGCATACTTTTAACTTGTCATTTCTAAGGTTTTCATAGTCATGCTTTTAAAGTAGCTGGTCTCTAACTGCTAGGCTACATGTGCTTTGTTGAGCAGAAACTTTCTCATTTTCTCTTATGCACAATTCTGTGGTTGATACATAGGATATATGTAACAACTCATAGTGAATAAATGTGTGAAGTTTCTTGTCAGAATGAGCCCTGATGGATACAGAAATATCAGCACAGTAAACTCTACCATAGTTTTTGTCATGATTGTTATAATTGATTATGACATTATATCCTCAAATTATTCAAAAGAAGATAAAATGGAATGTTTTCAACTTTTCTTCCCACTCTATGTGTTGGAAATAAACATTTATGGTCAGTTTTACAAGAACCTACTTCTCATGCCTGTCATAGCCTTTGAAGTTATTCTATTGAGCTGTGACTATTTAGCTGTGAGTGTCGATAATAAAAAAAAAAAAAGATCAAAACCTTTAAGATCATTCTCTAGTTTGACTTTATTTTCCCTTCAGCTGACTAACATGGGAAATACAAACATACCTACAGTCTTAGTGATGTTTGTCTGCTTAAACTTTCTTAGGTCTCAGTGCAAGGAGCATTCTTTTTTTCCTGTTTCCCCGAGCTTATCAGAAGCTTTCTGAATTGTTTGCTTAAGCAGTAACAATGGAAAAAGATTCCAGGAACATATTAGCTGATATCTTTTCCAGATGGCAGTCACACTATTAGCAGCAGGGAAGCAAACTTAAGCGCCCAGCTTGCATCCAATCCCGTACAAAGATACTCTAAGAGAATATCTAAGTTGAGTCATCAATTAAACTCACTCTGAGGTGCTATTAAGGTATAATATATTGTCAGTTCAGCTAAATTACACTCCTAAACACAATGGGCTTCATTTGTCTTCTGTCTTTAGCTCCCCCTGTTGGCATTATCATGCTGTTTAGCTACTGCATATGGAACAGTACTCAAACACTGGCAAATAACTCATCACCTGCAAGGTCAACCAGTCTACATATTTCTTTCTAGACACTGTGAGTTCCAACTTCTTACACCATCTCTCACAATTGAAATACATTGGTAATAAATACATTCAAGGAAAGGATTGCCTCATTTAGAAGCCAAGTGAATTCTCTATCAGCATCTCTTATATTTCAGATCACTCCTTCATATAAATCTTCATGAAACATGGGTGCCGTTCATCTCTGAGGGTGTTAATGGCTAGCTGCAGCTTAAAATATTATATTGTGAGCATTTTATTCAGGAGCCACTGCAGTTGATTAATCCTCCAGGAAACTTTGTGGGCAGTGAGTGGAGATGAATTCTAATTCTATTGTGTGAACTTCCTTAGTTTTTCAGGCAAATTTGAAAACTGAATCCAGGCAGAATGAACTTATTAGATAATCTTGAATTGTCAGAGCTTTATAAAATACAAGATATTAGTGTTTATTCTTCACATTAGCAATTTGCTAGGAATATACCATGTTAACGAAAATATACTGACAAACACCACAATTCTAACACTGAACATTATACACAGTGAACTACGCTAAGATAATTAAAAAGAAATTTCATTCTTTCTTCACATCTGTCAAAACACATTAGAAACATTTAAATCATAAACACAGCTACACTTCTGAATAGCTGTATTTCCCTTCGCCCCAATTTTCTCATAAATCATAACATAAAGAGGTTCTCATTTACCAACTGCTAACAACGAAACTGTCTGTAAGCATATTCTTTAGCACACTGTGGATACGTTCTGATTTTAAAATTGACAGGTTCCCATCTCTCTAATCCAGTATAGAAATCATATGCTCATTCAGGTTGATGTTTCTCATAACGGTATCAATGGTGAAAGCTGAATTTGCAATTGCAAAGTTCTCTTTGATTATCAACAATGGTACTTAATGGTGAATATATTTCTTCTGTTCACATGATTTTATGAACTTTGGAGAACATTTTCCTCATTTTAAGGGCAAGCATTTTTAAATTTTTTATTTGTCATCTTTGTAAACAGATGATGAATAATATGAATCTTTGAACTCTGCTTTGATTTTGAAGTCTGTTTTTTCTGAATTTGCTCCAATGGTTAATTGTATTTACCTCAAGTTAAATCAAACTTATTTAAAACTAGCATAAAACATTGTGTGTATTAATGTATCAATCATGTGGTGTTTCAATACTTGCATATTGTGTAATTAAATAAGTTAAACATATGGAGTTCCTCAAATACTTACAATTTACTATGATGAAAAGATGCCAATCATTTTATGGACCTCTGGAGTGAATATTGCTTTATTAACTATAGTCTCTCCATAGTGCAAATACCCAGCAGAATGTCTTAATTGTGACTCTCTCTAAGCTTCTACAGAGTGCTCATCTTGTTTCCATCTCTGCATTCACCTTACACTTCCCAGCCTCTGAAACAACTCTCTACTCTTAACTCAGCAGATCAATTTTAATGCTATTTCATTAAGGTACAATTTTATAGCCTGAAGCCCCATGATTTGTGGTTCTGCCAGTAGACTTATAGCAGCTAGAAATACTTAAGAGGGATCCATGATTTTTCATATGTTACACTCTGCTAAAACATTTATCTACTTTGATCCTATATTTGATATTATTGTCTCATCTAACATCTCTTGAGTCCTAAATCCTGTTGCATAGAGACATGTCTTATGCTACCAAGTATGAGGTTTGATGCTTTATTTTTTAATATTAATAGATCTCTTCACTGAATAATAAGTGCAATAAATGTAATTTTATATTTTCAAGAGCTTTTGGGAAGTCTTCTAATGTATTTTTGCTCTCTTTTGCCTTTGCCTAAAATAACATCACAGAAGAAAAGGGAAAAATATAGAAATATTTTAATTTCTAGAAATATGAATATTTAGATTAACTGAGTAATATATATATATATATATACTTATAATTTTAATACATATATGATAGATATCACCAGATCATGACTGTTTAGGCACTTAATGACCCAGATTCTTTCTACTTCATAAGACAGGATGAGTAATGTACAACTTCATACTCAATTAATTCAGGAGACTCAGGTTCCATTTAACAAATTAATACTTAAATGCACTAAATTTAATATGCTAACATCAAAATGAATTTAATGTAGTAAGCATCTGTTTAGTTTCTCATCTTATTATTTTGTTCTTTCCTGATCCCTACCATCTTAGTTACTGTTCAGTTGCTGTGAGGAGACAACAGGAAAAGACAACTTAAAACAGGAAGCATTTAATTAGGGACTTGATCACAGTATCAGAATATTTGTCCATGAGCTTTATGGCCGAGATCATGACAACAGAGAAGCTGACATGGTGCTAGAAATGTGGCGGAGACCTCATGTCTGACCTGCAAGTTTCATCCAATTGCCTGAAAATTTCATGATGTTATTTTTTTTAACACCTGAGTAATATTCCATTGGGCATATGTACCACATTTTCCTTCTCCATTCTTCTGTTGAGGGATATTGTTTCCAGCTTTTACCTGTGATTTGTAAAGCTTCAGTTAACATAGTTGGACAAGTGTCCTTGTGGTAAGATGGGACATCCCTCAGGGATGTGTCCAAGAGTGGTATATCTGGGTCTTGAAGTATATTGATTCCCATCATGCTGAGGAACTAACATATTGATTTTCACAGTGGCTCTATTTATTTTAATTGAATTCTGAAAAGTCTTTAATGTTACCCTTTATTTTTGTCTTGACCTATTTTTCATTCAGAAGATAGTTGTTCAATTGCCATGAGATTATGAGATTGTTGTTGTTTCTCTTATTGTTGATATAAAGCTTTAATCCACATTGGCTTGATAGAATGAAGGGAGTTATTTCAATTTTCTTGTAGCTATTGAGATTTGTTTTGTGTCCAAATATGTGGCCAGTTTTGAAGAAGGTTCCATGAGGTGCTGGGCAGAAGGTATATTCTTTTGTGTTTGGGTAAAATGTTCTAAAGATATTTGTTAGCTCCATAGGGTTTATAATGTCAGTTAGCTCCAGTATTTCTCTGTTTAGTTTTGTCTGTATGATCTGTCCATTGGTTAAAGTTTAGTATTAAACTATACCACTGCCAGTGTGTGTGGGTCAATATGTTGCTCAATGTTCTCACCATACCACTGATAGCTTACATGAAAGTTAATACTTTACTTTAAAAATGAAGGAGGAAAATTTGCATAGTTTGTTATATAGTAGCTTTATTATCAGAAATTACATTCATAGAAGCAAATATAAAAAGTAATTGAGAGAATACAACTGAATTAGTAAGAGATATATGGACAATTTATTTGCTTTTATTCAAATGCACCATGTAATATTTCTGAGAAAAAATGTACTAGCTATGCTCATACTGGCTGCCTAAAAGTTCATGACAAAAATTTGTTCAATTTGAGTGAACTCATGGCTTCAATGGCAATCTGGGTTTATGATTGTTTGGTATATTTGTTTGTTTGTGTGTGTATATGGGAGAGATAAACTAAAAGCCTTTGTCCAGTGCAAATTAAAGTTCACCATTAATATTTTTTCAAGAAAATCTGCATCCTTAGCTATCAATGAAATGGAAATAAAAACTACTTTAAGATTTCATCTCACACCTATAAGAACAGCTCATGATGGCCAGGTTTCTGAGTGAAGGCCTGCTGTAGTAGGATAGCTGCGTTCTAGTGGAGATATTTTGTCCCTTCTGTTGTTGATTTTATTTTTATGTTGACAACTGAGCATCTGGGTTTGGAATGTTAAAATTCTAGGTGCCATTTTCTGTATTTGTCATTGTAGGGTTGGTGTTTTGTCCTTGGTTTCTGTTTCCTTTCTGGAATTTCAGAGAGTGTGATGCTTGTGTGTTGCCTCTTTTCCTGGCTTATTCAGCTGGGGTGTACACAGGGAATGCCTGCTAGTGTCAGTGGCTTGGTTTTTGGAATGAGTTGCATATAGAAAGACTGGAGGAAGTCTTTATGATCCATGGGGGCATAGGATTACAGAGGAAAGGTACACTATAGCAGATTTTCAGCTACAGAGGGACAAGACTAGAGGAAATGGATGTCAGGAGCAGTAGGGAAGATCTGGGTCTGCCCTCAGCCTACTTGTTGGTTTGGGAGGGGTAGTCCTTAGGTTAGCAGGGGGTGCCTTCTGGATTTGGGGTCTGAGACACAATGATGAGCTGGAAGATGGAGATTAGAAAGGGAAGTTTTGTTAGATTCAAAGGAGATGTAGGTGGGGTGAGAGAAAGCTTCAGCTGGTGTTTTGTTGTAGCACCAGGGACAAGACTGCAGGGTTGGGTCTGGGAGAACAGGGAGAGAGAAGGTCTGAGGGCAGTCTATCTAATCGACTTTTCTGGCAGTCATTTCCTGTGGTATAGCAGGTTGTGCCTGCTGAGGTTGGGGGCTTGGATTCAGCAACAAGTAAGGGGAGGGAATTTAGTAAGGGATGGTCTGGGAGGTCCACAAGAGATGTAGTCAGGGGAAAGAAAGGTTACAGCTGGTGTTCTGCTGTAGTGGTAGGGACTAGACAGTGTGATTGTATCCGGAAGAACAGAAATACCTGAATATTCTTTATCAAACTTAGTATTAAAAACTGAAAATAAGTCAGTGAGTATATATTTTATGTATTAAAAGTTTCCTTTTGTTTTAACTACTTCAAACTCAAGTCCCAACTGCTTAGGTAAGAATTCTATATCATATGAACTTGGAAGAGAAATAAAATTTTTCTTGCTATATATTGTCTTATATGTTACGATGTTATATATTAATTAACTTCAACTTAAATAACCATGGCTTGTAATTGAAGATAAGAATTTTTTTCAGTCTTACCTTTCATCCTCTTTAGAATCAGCATATATTTAACTCATTGAGAATTTCTTTAGAGTACTGGTATATCATTACATAGTACAATGTCCCTCAAACGTCCATTATTATTTTTTTTTTTGTCCAGCAGAAGATAATTCTTTGGTATCATTGCTAAAATTTCAAGAACAAAAATATTTCTTCCATCAACTCAAATTTGAAAGTATAAATTTGCAGAAAATATGTGAAATATAGTTCAAATTAATTTAATAAAAATGTTTAAAATATTGGAAACCTATTTCAGTGGTAACATTAATTAAGAGAAATTACACAAGATTTATTGTAAATTTTGAAGCCTTTGTAGCTATATCTCATCCTTTGCATCCTTTTTTATTTTGGCTACACAGAGGTAACAAACTCTTCAAGACACTTCAGTAGGCTTACCATTTCTATGGCTGAGTAAACCTGTTTTACTTCTTAAAAATATACTCAAAAGCTACATAGTATCTGGGTGTGGTGGCTCACACCTTTAATCCCAGCACTGGGGAGGCAGAGCCAGGTGGATCTTTGTGAGTTAGAGGCCAGCTTGATTATAAAAGGAGATCCAGGACAGGCACCAAAACTACACAGAGGAACCCTGTCTGGCGGAGGGGAAAAAAGCTACATAGTAGTTCAGCATACTTAATGCCCATCTGGGATGGCAAGGAAATTTCAGCAAAGACCAAAGGGAATAAGTAGGCAAGTATCTATGCTTTGTGTGCAGAGATAAAACAAATGGAAATTGTGAAAGAATCCTAAAGAATACCACACTGAGCACAATTAGACATACATCAAACATGTACAGTTGCTTTGCCTTGTTCAGCAAAAATACCCTAATTCTTACAAAAGTTCTGCTGAGTCATCAATAGCTACAGAATTTTACCCTCAGGAAATCTAGTGGCTAGGGAAATTGAAATTCCAAAGTAAGCTAGATGAACTTTGCAGAATGACCAAGGTACAATTGTAGGGCTTTGACTAAGAATCTCCATTGTAGCATAGAAGTGATACAGTTGGGATTAAAGCCAAACAAAGAGGGAGGACAAAAAACAACAGGTTATACAATCATTCTGGCTTGGATCTCTACTAGTTTGTATTTGGCACACTTTTCTTCTCTGGCTCCTTTCTATGATGTCATCATAATAGTCAAATAGGCAAGCAGACAAGACCAAGATTAGCTGTAATATTGTATAGCTGACCATGAAGGAGTAATTGGTAACTTATAATTTCATTGTCTAGAACTCATTCTAGATTTGGTTGTTAATATTATGGAAAATTGATAGGTGAAAGAGAAGAAGATCATGGATACTTATTTCAGGAGTCACAACAAATTTGTGTGACTAATTTATCCCAATAGGTATGTTTTTCAGATAGACAAATACTAGAAATACTGGGGACAACGCAGCTTTATTGTGACTCATGAGGTCATCTGTAGAGAGACGATTTGAATATCAATATACACGTTGGTACAGTCATTTCTTCCTCATGGTCTCATACTTACAACACCCAAAGACAGTCAGTGAATGTTGATGGTGAAATTTCAAACACTAATAGAATGGATCTCAAGCTGCTACATCATGACTCTTCTATGAATGCCTAATCACGCTTCATTCAGATAAATTCCAATGAAATACAGATAGTTGTATCTGCAGTGATGATAGTTAAAAAAAATGATGAGTTGAGCATAGCATAAGCCTTCTAGCTTTTGTCTTTCAAAATAGTGGATCAAGAGGGCCCCCTGCAGGTTATCAGAGGGCCTGTAGAAGTGAACTGTATTTCCCATTATATAACATTTTTTTCCGTCTTTCTGCATGTTCCATTTCCATATGGCTTCATTTTGTTTTATCTCCCAAAGCAAATTTATGCCCCTGAAACCCTGTTTCATGCTGTGCTTTTGGTGAACTCAAAGAGTAATAGTTATAATAATCCATAATATGTATTATCCCAATTCTTCTTTCAAGTAGTATTTTATTCTTACTTGAAAGATTTTGAATTGGTGGTAGGAAATAACTGCAGGAAATATATGACTCCCTTTATCTTTAGTATTTTATTCCAGTCGGAAAACACTGACAGAATCATGCTTGGTGATTTAGAGAGTGTCTTAGTTAGGGTTTCTGTTGCTACAAAGAGACACCATGAAGACAGCAGCTGTTATAAAGGAAAACATTTAATTGTGGTGGCTCACTTACAGTTCATAGGCTTACTCCATTATCATGATAGCAGAAAGCAAGGCAGCATGCAGGCAGATATGATACTACAGAAGTAGCTAAGAGTTAATACATTTTGACTTACAGTCACCAAGAAGTAGTCTGAGACACTGGGCATGGCTTGAGCATACATGAGACCTCAAAGCCTATCCCTACAGTGACAAATTTCCTCCCACAAGGCCACACCTATTTCAACAAGGCCACATCTCCTAATAGTGCAAATCACTTTGGGGGCCATTTTCTTTCAAATCACAGCAGAGAGGATAGAGAAAGAAAAACTAAAACTAATAGAAGTCAAGATTAAGTATCTTGATATTTCTGGTTTGGCGTGAAGACACACATACTACTACATGACAACACGTGAAGAGTGTGTGATGACCTCAGTGAGCATGTTTACTTTGCAGAGTTAAGCTGTGATGGTATTGTGTTCCCCAAAATATTTTGTGACCCTAATAAACTTATCTGGGGTTAGAGAACAGAACAGCCACTAGATATAGAGGCCAGAAAATGGTGGCACACACGCCTTTAATCCTATCACTTGGGAGGCAGAGATCCATCCAGATCTCTGTGAGTTTAAAGCCACACTGGAAACATCCAGACATGGTGACTCATGCCTTTAATCCCAAGAAGTGAGCCTTTAATCCCAGGAAGTGAGGGCAGAGAGCAGAAAGGTATATAAGGCATGAAAACCAGAAACTAGGCAGGTTAAGCTTTTAGGCATTTGAGCAGCAATTCAGCTGAGATTCATTCCAGATGAGGACTCAGAAGCTCCGAGTCTGAGAAAACAGGATCAGCTGAGGAACTGGCAAGGTGAGGTGGCTGTGGCTTGTTCTGCTTCTCTGATCTTCCAGCATTGACCCCAATAACTGGCTCCAGGTTTGTTTTTATTAATAAGACCTTTTAAGATTCCTGATATGCTGTGGGATGGTCTGTATGTCAACTGTGTTGCTGATTGGTCAATAAATAAATCACTGATTGGCCGATGGCCAGGCAGGAAGTATAGGCAGGACAAGGAGGAGAATAAAGCTGGGAAGTGGAAGGCTGAACCAGAGAGACACTGCCAGCCACCACGATGACAAACAACATGTGAAGATGCCGGTAAGCCATGAGCCATGTGGCAAGGTATAGATTAATGAAAATGGATTAATTTAAGCTGTAAGAACAGTTAGCAAGAAGCTTGCCACGGCCATACAGTTTGTAAGCAATAAAAGTCTCTCTGTTTACTTGGTTGGGTCTGAGCAGCTGTGGGACTGGCAGGTGAGAGAGATTTGTCCTGACCTTGGGCAAGGCAGGAAAACTCTAGCTACACTGCTACATTAAGGACATTAGCAACACAGCAAATACTTTCATTTTACACTGCTAAAGAAGCAAAACAAATTCATTGACATTAAAGGAGTCCAGGGAGTTTAAACACCTAAAATTTATGTAATCATAATATTAAAAGATTAAAACATTTTACCTTTTACCTTTTAAAAACAAAGCTATTTTTCTAGGAAGAAATGTTGGAGCAACTTTAATATTAATTAATCTTATTATTCTATTAAATATGTACTTACTTAATCACAATTGCATTAATTTAATGCAGAATATCAGGCTTTATGGGTTGAGATTTACTGACTAACTCTTGGATGCATTACTTTCCATTTGAAACAGTCTTGAAATTGGTAGTTCTAGGCTTTTATGTGTGCTAGCCATTGTTTTTTTATGATAACCAACGTAAAAACATTAAAAAAAGGTTTCCCATTCCATTTAAGTTAGAATATTTGTTAAATATTTGTTTAAAATATATGAAAAATTAATAATTTTTATCAGAATTATAACTCATTGATTTATACTAGATTTCATCGGCTCTAGAGTTATGCCTGGATGATTTTTTTTATATTGAGACGCTGCTAACAGGAGACTATTTCAACATCTAATAACTAGCTATGTTTTAGTTGACAATAGTTTTTAGCAATTTTTAGATATATGAGTAATATAGAACAAAATACCTTTAAATAAGTATGAGGTAAGTTTCAGTGATCAAAACTGAGAGATTATAAATTTTCAGCTTTTATTAAAACTCAGGGTTTGATTTTATCAGTATGAGTCGCAGTTCAGCAGACTGCCTGCCTCTACAGAATGTTTCCAGTAAGAAGTATACACTGCATCCTTGCCTGCCAGATTGCCTGAGTTAATTCAAGTCAACATTTACATTTCTCAGGAAACACCTCACTGATTTACATAATCAGAGGAATACACAAGTTTCCTAAATTAACTCAAGGTCATAGTATACAACTGAATAGGAAATGAGTCAGAAAGACTTACATTGTATTTATTACAAAAATGAACAAAGATCATTGTTTCTAATTAGGAATAAAGCTACTACATAGAATCAGGTTCTGAAGTGGTAGCATTTATTTTACTCGTAAGACCCAGTATAACCTAATTGTCACATAATTTACATGTATATTTATAATAACATACATATATTTGCAAATGTATCATAATAATAAAAATTTTTAATTTCATCAGTAATGTTTCTTAGGAAAAATCTTCAAGTTATCTTAAAACCTTCACAGAAGAATAAAAAAAGTTTGATGGCTAAACATATGAAAATAGATGATTTTCTGCAGTTACCATATTAAGGCAAAAAGAATACAGTGTTAGTTACATATATAAACCCATAGAAAGCTTAAATAAATAAATGTAAAAAAATAAAAGTGACTAGAATGGAACAAGGGGATAGAAGACAGTAAAGTAGGACACTTGAAAGAAGATATTTGGAAAGGACAATAATAATCAGAAACACTAACCTAATATTCAATAGTGATAGCAACACAGAAATAAATGGGGTAGATTGTAAAATGTGGAGAAAACCTGTTAGAAACAAAGAACAAGAGTATAAACTGAGACAAATAGACAATTAGGTGGAATATATCAATTAAGAATCTGGAAACTGCTAAATGAAAGACAAAAGAGAGAAGCTGAGCACAGGAAGCAAATACAAAAACCTTATCACTGGGAGGAAGGGAGAAAGGAAAAGAAAGATAAGGGTATAAGAAAGAGCAAAATGAGAGAAATCAATCCTATTCGGAACGTGCATCTTGTCAGTTACAGGTGGGAGAGATGTTTCATTTTGGACAGCAGGAAATGAAAGCATCATAGGTAAAAGCTCAGTGACCCACCAAGAGTTTAAATGAAACAGAGTGACCATTTTGATAAGAAATGGAAAAGTAAAATAAAAATAGCAAATTATGCTTGTGCCAAATGTTATTTGGCTTGGCATCTGTATAGAATTACATTTTCAGAAAAAAAAAAACAACAAACCTATATGTCAGTTGGCATATGAGAATGAAATAAATTAACTTTGCTGTACCATATAGTACAGTTTTTAAATTAAATTAAGTTTGTTGTAAGATGTATTTTTTTCATCTCTCTGGATATATTAGTTAAAATTTTAACACTAATTAACTGATTGGATGCCCTTGGGCTACGGTAGTGTCCTAAAACTGAGAGAAGGGAAAATTCAAATCATATCTATAAATCCAAGGCTTTACTTAAATACACACACATTCTTACTTCTTACATGTCACTATGCTTGGCCCTAGGAATTTAGAAATTAGATGCAGATTTTGTGTCTTAAAACTGTGAAGTTAAAAGAAATAAGCAAAACAAAACCATCACAACAAGAGATAAGGAGTAAAAATCTTTAAAGAGAATGATAAATGTTCTCAATGATACATGCACAAGGTAGCCTATGGAGAGGAAAGATTTGGGGCAGGATAACATTTCAAAACAGGAGCAGAAGGCAGCAAATCAGCAAAAGAGTAAGAGGGCATCAGAGAAAGGGCAAATCTAATTCTATTTACATTTCAATGAAGAACTCTGAGTGACAATTATTAATGGATCATTAAGAATTCTTGTATGTTTGTTCTTTTCTATGTTTAGTATTTACCTGTGTTTTTGGATAGTTAGAAGTACTGAAATATTTTGCTGTTTTTGAACAGAAAGTGGATGATGGAAGATAACATATTAAAAGGAAAAGATTTAAGGGGGAAATCTATTACCTTTCCCTGTAATTATCTTATAATCTCGAGCTTCACAAAGAAATAAATTTATCATGAAAGAGTCAACATACCCCCCACACATACACACATTTAGAGATAGAGTTCTAAATCCTTAGATCATTTACAGTGTCAAATATCATCATGGATACATACATAAAAATGACATTCATTTTCACAGGTTCTAAATTTTTGTAAGAACACAAAAATAAAATGAAATTCAGCTTCCATGGTCAAGGACCCAGATTTCTACCTCTTTCAACCTGCTCATCTATGTTCCTTAATATCATTTATCATCTTTGCTGTGACTTTCACTGACTCACAGCATGTAGTTTTCATATTCTATATAACTTTATGTGTCAACTACCTTGAAAACTTCTGAGTATCTGTGCTAGTAACTAAGAAGAACCCTCACATGCCCTGGACTGGTCTAAGTTTAGTCAGCTTTTTTATTTTCCACATTTCTAAGTTTAAAAATATTCATTTTTAGGAAACTTGCAATTACATTTTCTACCTATTATTTGGAGATACAAATCTTATCCCATTCTATTGCAGTTCTTATAAGCAAAGGTTGTCTCTTTCAAGAACATGAGAGTTGTACCTTTGAAATGAACTATGCAAGGACAAAAATACACAGTATACCAGTTTCTAAAGGAAGACAGGAATCTGTCTTAATACCAATTAGGGAGCACAAACACTATAACTGTAGTGCCTCTCACTCCACTAAAGTCCTCTAATACACTTCTGTCAGAATGTTTGCAATAAACAAAAGAAAAACACAAAGAACAATAACAACAACAAGAAACAGATGACAAAAAACATTTCCTGCCTTTTGTTTCACAAAAGATGAATTCAGTTCCAAGGGGGATTTTGACTATAGAAGTAGCATTGAATAAAATCTCCCTTCCCTGTTTAAACCATTTGACTCCATGCTTCTTTGAGCATAACATAGGATGTTAACTCAAAATATATCTACATTTTAATTTCAAACACCTGAAAATATGTCATTTATTATCTCAAAAGGGACTTCATGAGTATAATTGCATTACTGATTTCAAATAAAGAAAATATTCTGGATTACTCAGGGAGGCCAAATCCAATCATCAGAATCATATACCACATTAATACTCAAACAAAGGAATCATTGAACCCCATTCAGAATTGTGAACTTCAGGGTTATGAGATAACAAATGTGCCTTACTTAAGCTCTAAATATTCCAAATGTAAAAGACAATTAATATAGATTCATAATCATTGTCCTAAAACTAAGGTGTGACTTGGTTTGGTTATATACACACTACATATCTTATTAATAATTTTAAGAAGGCTCTGGAAAGTCAGGCATTATGTCAAAGTCATACCTATAGGTAGCTGCTTTCAAATAGTCATTACTCCTCATTCTTACAAGTTGTGGCCTTTAAAGTAAAGTTATAGCCCAGAAAACATTGTAGTAAATGAATAAAAAACAGCACTAGCTACTACTCTGTCCATAAAAGATTATTACCTTCATAACAACTGAAAAGTCTATAATCTACTCAGTAGACAACCCCACTAAATTTACTTTAATTTTCTACTGTAGACTGAAATAGTCAAGAAACTTTTAAAGCCACCTTCAAAAGAAGCTTCACTGTCCTTCACTATACCTACAGTCCCACAAAACCATGCCTCTTAACAGTACCACTCCCTACGAGCTTATGGAGGCCAATTACATTGAAACTACAACAGTGATTAACTGATAAACAAAGACTTCATTTTTGGAAGTAGTTAGTAGGATAAACATATGTAGACTGTAAGAACAGGATTCCTTATTACTCTAACATATCATAATGGAATTAATTATCATGTTTGATTACTTTATGTGGTATTCCATTAATTAACTGTTTTATAGAATTACCTGAGTTATCAAAAGAGATTAAAGGTGATCTTCATGCTTTTGCCAGCAAAGCTTGCAAAATAATATAAGGATGGAACTGAATTAAAGTACGCCTAGTAATCAGTTAATTATTATATATGATATCTTTAGAAATCCATGATAGGATCTTCCCCCGGACTTCCCTTCTGAAGCACAGGTGAGTGCCCTAGCTTGCCCCCGACCCCATCCCTGGGCACCAGCCACTCCGGGGAAGACCTGCCCAACTTGGCCCCAGGTTCTGGTCCCCGGGCAGGTGCCCTTCTACCACAACCGGGAAGGATCCCCTTCTCCAAGACCCTTGGCAGACCCTGCAGTCTCCATGCCCTGCCCCCACGCCCATCTGCCTGAGCCCCAAGCCTCTTCCTGAGACTTAGAGGCCGGCCCCCAGCTCCCATCTTGCCCAGGACTTCCCTTCTGAAGCACAGGTGAGTGCCCTAGCTTGCCCCCGACCCCATCCCTGGGCACCAGCCACTCCGGGGAAGACCTGCCCAACTTGGGCCCAGGTTCTGGTCCCCGGGCAGGTGCCCTTCTACCACAACCGGGAAGGATCCCCTTCTCCAAGACCCCTGGCAGACCCTGCAGTCTCCACGCCCTGCCCCCACGCCCATCCGCCTGAGCCCCAAGCCTCTTCCTGAGACTTAGAGGCCAGGCCCCCCAGCTCCCATCTTGCCCAGGACTTCCCTTCTGAAGCACAGGTGAGTGCCCTAGCTTGCCCCTGACCCCATCCCTGGGCACCAGCCATTCTGGGGAAGACCTGCCCAACTTGGGCCCAGGTTCTGCTCCCCGGGCAGGTGCCCTTCTAGCCCCACTGGGAAGGATCCCCTTCTCCAAGACCCCTGGCAGACCCTGCAGTCTCCACGCCCTGCCCCCACGCCCATCTGCCTGAGCCCCAAGCCTCTTCCTGAGACTTAGAGGCCAGGCCCCCCAGCTCCTATCTTGCCCAGGACTTCCCTTCTGAAGCACAGGTGAGTGCCCTAGCTTGCCCCGGACCCCATCCCTGGGCACCAGCAACTCCAGGGAAGACCTGCCCAACTTGGCCCCAGGTTCTGGTCCCTGGGCAGGTGCCCTTCTAGCCCCACCGGGAAGGATCTCCTTCTCCAAGACCCCTGGCAGACCCTGCAGTCTCCACGCCCTGCCCCCACGCCCATCCGCCTGAGCCCCAAGCCTCTTCTTGAGACTTAGAGGCTGGCCCCCAGCTCCCATCTTGCCGTGGATTTCCCATCTGGAGGAGAGAGAGAGAGAGAGAGAGAGAGAGAGAGAGAGAGAGAGGAGAGCACCCATCCTCCCCCGGACTTCCCTTCTGAACAAGAGCTTCCATCCTGTCCCGGACTTCCAATTTGGACAAGAGAGCTCCCATCTGGACAAGAGAGAGAGACTTCCTGAATCTGTCAGCTCTGAACCAAGTGTGCGAATAAGGCCAGGAACGAACCACAAGGAGATGGGCAGACGTCAAGGCAGAAACACATACAACAAAATGAATAGTAACACACCATCACCAGGCCCTAGCCCTCCTCCAACACCTAGACCTGAACATCAGAAATTGGAAGAAGCAGAAGAAAATAGCCTTATGAATGTCATCATGAAGAAGCTAGAGGCTCGTGTAGAGGAAAAGACAAAAAAATGTGAAGAACGCTGTAAACAACTAGAGGAAAGGGCAAACAAATTAGAAGAAATCAATAAAGTCCTGGAAGAGAACAATAAAATACTGAAAGAAAATCAAGAAAAATCAATGAAACAAATGAAGGAAACAGTCCAAGACCTGAAAAGGGAAATAGAAAAAATGAAGAAGACACAAACAGAGGGAATGCTGGAAATAGAAAATCTGAGAAAACGATTGGGAACTTCAGATGCAAGTATAATCAACAGAATGCAAGAGATGGAAGAGAGGATCTCTAGCGTTGAAGATACAATAGAAGAAATGGATTCATCAGTCAAAGAAAACACTAAAGTCAACAAAGTCATGAACCAAAATGTCCAAGAAATTTGGGACACCATGAAAAGACCAAACCTACGAATAATAGGGGTAGAAGAAGGAGAAGAATACCAACTCAAGGGCACAGAAAATATATTCAACAAGATCATAGAAGAAAACTTTCCCAACTTAAAGAAGGAAATGCCTATGAAGATACAGGAAGCCTATAGAACACCAAACAGACTAGACCCCCAAAAAAAGTCCCCTCGCCACATAATAATTAAACAATTAAACGTACAGAATAAAGAAAGAATATTAAGAGCAGCAAAGGAAAAAGGCCAAGTGACATATAAAGGCAAACCTATCAGAATAACACCCGATTTCTCAATGGAGACTTTGAAAGCCAGAAGGTCCTGGACAGATGTAATGCAGACATTAAGAGACCATGGATGTCAGCCTAGACTAATATACCCAGCAAAACTTTCAATCGTCATAGATGGAGTGAACAAGACATTCCATGACAAAGCCAGATTTAAACAATATTTATCCACAAACCCAGCCCTACAGAAAGCACTAGAAGGAAAATTACAACCTAAGGAAGTCAGATACAACCTCGAAAACACAGGCAATAGATAAAGCCACAGCAGTAGACCCCAACGAAGAAAAGTACACACACATCACCACCAAAAAATAACAGGAATGAAAAATCACTGGACATTAATATCCCTCAATATCAATGGACTTAATTCACCTATAAAAAGACATAGGCTTACAGAATGGATACGAAAGCAGGACCCATCTTTCTGCTGCATACAAGAAACACATCTCAAATTCAAAGATAGACACTACCTAAAAATAAAAGGCTGGGAAAAGACTTTCCAATCAAACGGTCTTAAGAAACAAGCGGGTGTAGCCATCCTGATATCCAGCAAAATAGACTTCAAACTAAAATCAATCAAAAGAGATCAAGAAGGGCATTACATACTCATCACAGGAAAGATCCACCAAGATGAAGTCTCAATTCTGAACATTTATGCCCCAAACACAAGGGCACCCACATATGTAAAAGAAACATTATTAAAGCTTAAATCACATATAAAACCCCACACATTAATAGTGGGAGACCTCAACACCCCACTTTCACCACTGGACAGATCCCCCAAATCGAAACTTAACAGAGAAATAAAGGACTTAATTGATGTCATGACTCAAATGGACTTAATCGACATCTACAGAACATTCCATCCTAACAAAAAAGAATATACCTTCTTCTCAGCACCCCATGGAACCTTCTCTAAAATCGACCACATACTTGGTCACAAAGCAAATCTAAACAGATACAAAACAATTAGAATAACCTCCTGTGTTCTATCAGACCACCATGGTCTAAAGTTGGATTTCAACAACAACAAAAACTACAGAAAACCTACAATCTCATGGAAACTGAACAATACCCACCTGAATCACCAATGGGTTAAGGAAGAAATAAAGAAAGAAATTAAAGACTTCCTAGAGATCAACGAAAATGAAGACACCACATATCCAAACCTATGGGACACTATGAAAGCAGTACTAAGAGGGAAATTCATAGCACTAAACGCCCACATAAATAAGCTGGAGAAATCTCACACTAGTGACTTAACAGCACACCTGAAAGTTCTAGAACAGGAAGAAGCAAAGTCTCCCAGGAAAAATAGATGCCAGGAAATTATCAAAGTGAGAGCTGAAATCAATAAAATAGAAACAAAGAGAACAATACAAAAAATTAATGAAACAAAGAGTTGGTTCTTTGAGAAAATCAACAAGATAGACAAGCCCTTATCCAAACTAACCAAAAGACAGAGAGAGAGCATCCAAATCAACAAAATCAGAAATGAAAAGGGGGACATAACAACAGACATTGAGGAAATCCAGAGAATCATCAGGTCATACTTCAAAAACCTCTATTCCACAAAACTGGAAAACCTAAAAGAAATGGATAATTTTCTGGATAGGTACCACATACCTAAATTAAATCAAGACCAGATAAACTATTTAAATAGTCCAATAACCCCTAACGAAATAGAAACAGTCATTAAAAGTCTCCCAACCAAAAAAAGCCCAGGACCAGATGGTTTCAGTGCAGAATTCTACCAGATCTTCAAAGAAGAGTTAATACCAATACTCTCTAAATTGTTCCATACAATAGAAACAGAAGGAACATTACCAAACTCCTTCTATGAGGCTACAATTACCCTGATTCCCAAACCAAACAAGGATACAACAAAGAAAGAGAACTACAGACCGATCTCCCTCATGAACATTGATGCAAAAATACTCAATAAAATACTGGCAAACAGACTCCAAGACCACATCAAAACAATTATCCACCATGATCAAGTAGGATTCATTCCAGGGATGCAAGGATGGTTCAACATACGAAAGTCTGTCAATGTGATACACCATATAAACAAACTCAAAGAAAAAAAACACATGATCATCTCACTAGATGCTGAAAAGGCATTTGACAAAATCCAACACCCCTTCATGATAAAGGTCTTGGAGCGATCAGGAATACAGGGAACATACCTAAACATAATAAAGGCAATTTACAGCAAGCCAACAGCCAACATCAAATTAAATGGAGAGAAACTCAAAGCAATTCCACTAAAATCAGGAACGAGGCAAGGCTGTCCGCTCTCCCCATACTTATTCAATATAGTACTTGAAGTTCTAGCCAGAGCAATAAGACAACATAAGGAGATTAAGGGGATACAAATTGGAAAGGAAGAAGTCAAGCTTTCCCTATTTGCAGATGACATGATAGTATACTTGAGCAACCCCAAAGATTCCACCAAGGAACTGATACAGCTTATAAACACCTTCAGCAACATAGCAGGATACAAGATCAACTCCAAAAAATCAGTAGCCCTCCTATATACAATGGACAAAAAAGCGGAGAAGGAAATCAGAGATACATCACCCTTTACTATAGCCACAAATGACATAAAATACCTTGGGGTAATACTAACCAAGCAAGTGAAGGACCTATATGACAAGAACTTTAAGTCCCTGAAAAAAGAAATTGAAGAAGATGTCAGAAAATGGAAAGATCTCCCATGCTCATGGATAGGCAGAACTAACTTAGTAAAAATGGCAATCTTACCAAAAGCAATCTACAGATTCAATGCAATCCCCATCAAAATACCAACACAATTCTTCACAGACCTGGAAAGAATAATACTCAACTTCACATGGAAAAACAAAAAACCCAGGATAGCCAAAAGAATCCTGTACAATAAAACAACCTCTGGAGGCATCACGATCCCTGACTTCAAGCTGTACTATAGAGCTACAGTAATAAAAACAGCTTGGTACTGGCATAAAAACTGACATGTGGACCAATGGAATCGAATTGAAGACCCTGATATTAATCCGCACACCTATGAACAAATAATTTTTGACAAAGAAGCCAAAAGTGCACAATGGAAAAAAGAAAGCATCTTCAACAAATGGTGCTGGCAAAACTGGATATCAACATGTAGAAGGCTGCAAATAGATCCATATCTATCACCGTGCACAAAACTTAAGTCCAAGTGGATCAAGGACCTCAACATAAATCCAGCTACTCTGAACCTGCTAGAAGAGAAAGTAGGAAGTAGTCTTGAACGCATTGGCATAGGAGACCACTTTCTAAATAGAACACCAGTAGCACAGACACTGAGAGAAACAATCAATCAATGGGACCTCTTGAAACTGAGAAGCTTTTGTAGGGCAAAGGATACGGTCAACAAAGCAAAGCGACAGCCTACAGAATGGGAAAAGATCTTCACCAATCCCACATCTGACAGAGGACTGATATCCAGAATATATAAGGAACTCAAGAAATTAGACATCAAAATGCCCAACAGTCCAATTAAGAAATGGGCTATAGAACTAAACAGAGAATTCTCAACAGAGGAAACTCAAATGGCTGAAAGACATTTAAGGAATTGCTCAACATCCCTAATCATCAGGGAAATGCAAATCAAAACAACTCTGAGATACCACCTTACGCCTGTCAGAATGGCTAAGATCAAAAACACTGAAGACACCTTATGCTGGAGAGGATGTGGAGCTAGGGGAACTCTCCTCCACTGCTGGTGGGAATGCAAGCTTGTACAACCACTTTGGAAATCAATATGGCGATTTCTTAGAAAATTGGGAATCCATCTCCCCCAAGATCCAGCTATACCACTCTTGGGCATATACCCAAGGAATGCTCAACCACACCACAAGAGCACTTGTTCAGCTATGTTCATATCAGCGTTGTTTGTAATAGCCAGAACATGGAAACAACCTAGATGCCCTTCAACTGAAGAATGGATAAACAAAATGTGGTACATATACACAATGGAATACTACTCAGCAGAGAAAAACAATGACATCATGAGGTTTGCAGACAAATGGATGGATCTAGAAAAAATCATCCTGAGTGAGGTATCCCAGACTCAGAAAGACAAACATGGTATGTACTCACTCATAACAGGATACTAGATGTGGAACAAGGATGACTGGACTGCTACTCACATCACCAGGCAGGCTACCTGGAAAACAGGACCCCAAGAAAGACACAGGGATCGCCCAACGACAGAGAAATGGAATGAGATCTACATGAACAGCCTGGACAGGAGTGGGGGTAGTGAAGGGCGAGGGTCGAGGGAAAGAGAGCTTGGGTGAGTGGGAGATCCCAGCTGGATCAAAAACAGAGAGGGAGAACAAGGAATAGGAGACCATGGTAAATGAAGACCACATGAGAATAGGAAGAAACAAAGTGCTAGAGAGGCCCACAGAAATCCACAAAGATACCCCCACAACAGACTGCTGGCAATGGTCGAGAGACAATCCGAACTGACCTACTCTGGTGATGGGATGGCCAAACACCCTAATTGTCGTGCTAGAAACCTCATCCAACTACTGATGGATCTGGAGGCAGAGATCCATGACTAGGCCCCAGGTGGATCTCTGGGAGTCCAATTAGCGAGAATGAGGAGGGTTTATATGAGAGAGAATTGTTGAGACCAAGGTCGGATAAAGCACAGAGACAAATAGCCAAACAAACGGAAACACATGAAATATGAACCAATGGCTGAGGGGTCACCAACTGGATCAGGCCCTCTGAGTGGGTGAGACAGTGGATTGGCCTGATCTGTTTGGGAGGCATCCAGGCAGTGGGACCGGGTCCTGTGCTCATTGCATGAGTTGGCTGTTTGAAACCTGGGGCCTATGCAGGGTCCCTTGGCTCAGCATGGGAGGAGGGGACTGGACCTACCTGGACTGAGTCCACCAGGTTGATCTCAGTCTGTGGGGAAGGCTTTGCCCTGGAGGAGATTGGAATGGGGGGCGGGCTGGGGGGAAGGTGAGGGGGGCGGGAGGGGGGAGAAGAAGGGAATCTGTGGCTGATATGTAGAACTGAATTGTATTGCAAAATAAAAATTAAAAAAAAAAAAAAAAAAAAAAGAAATCCATGATAGTCATTAAATCAATCCTAGAAGCTACCACTCTCATATCTCCTTAGGAAAGATGGACCAACTTTTATATTTTAGAGGAAATATTAAGGCGTATAAGTCTAAGACGTATTTGGCTGAATGGTAAATAGCCTACATGATAAAGAAGAAAATATATATAAACAAAAGTCACAAGCAAATAATCTGCACAGAGTATCATTAGAAGATGAAAAATAACGAAAAGCAATGACAACAAAGTTTAAAATGACAAATAAAAGATATAAAACAGCACAGCATGAAAAGGTCACAAACACTTCTTCCCATTTCAAGGATGTATCTGTATGTCTGTGGGCCAAGCCTAACTTGCTGCTCATCTCTCTGTCAGTCTTAGTGGACTTCTCTAAGAGTTCAAGCATTTTAAAAATACATCTCTGTTGCTTTATTGAAATAGAATGTATCTCCTTATATGTCTGTTTGTATGGCAATGAAAATAATAATAACTAATGTGCTTATACTTTTAATTGAGTACACACATCTGTACTCTTTTCTATAGCAAGTATTTAAAAATACAGAGGAAACCATTGGCATGAGGATGAATCTGGACTTTCAGTTCTTCCATAAGGGAACAAAACCTTCACTTGGTATGTAAACTGAAACTTCAGCTGTAGGTTAAGAAGCCCTTAAGTTTCGATCAGTCAAAACTACCAATTACTTAGACGTCAACCATTCATTCACTCAGCTTTCTGACAATATCCCAATTAGGAAAACTGTCTTGGCATGAGACCTTGGTAAAGCTGTGGTCTCAATGGCTGTGGTCAATCAATTAGTTTCTGTCCTTTATTTTTGGAGCTTGACTCACAAAAGCCTCTATCTTACTTAGCTGAGCAATGTTTACGAATCACCTACACTTTTGGGTACTCATCTATTCAAACATGCTTCTTTGTTTAAATAAACACAGCAACATATAGTGACAAAAATGAAGTAATACTGACAAATGGTCTTGTAGTCCCATAACGTTTTCAGTCTTTTTCAGGCCAAAATAATATTCTGTCCATGTGAGGTTAATTCTCACATATCTGCACAAAGTAGGGCCATTGGAGTGTACAATATACCACATGGAAGAACATGGTCAGTCTTTTAGTATAGAGAATACAAAGTATTGTCATAATTATCATTTTAGTAATGATAAGGAACTTCTTACCTGTCATATGTAAAGTCCATAGACCTCGGTTGGGGATTTAGCTCAGTGGTAGAGCACTTGCCTATCAAGCACAAGGCCCTGGGTTCGGTCCTCAACTCTGGGGGAAAAAAAGAATAAGCTATGGGGCTAGAGAGATGTCACAGTGGTTAACAGCACTGACTGCTCTTCCAGAAGTCTTGAGTTCAATTCCCAGTAACCACATGGTGGCTCACAACCACTTGTAATGAGATCTGGTGCCCTCTTCTGGCCTGCAAGGACACATGCAGACAGAACACTGTATACATAATTAATAAATAAAATCTTTAAAAAAAGTCTATAGACCTCAAAACACATGATGTTTATACCTTTATAATTACTTTAATGACATTTCAAAATAGTGTTAAAAGAACTTCAGTATGTCTCAAGTTTACATATGACTCTACAACCACACTCATGGTCTATACATACAAAATTCTGGCCAATTCAGGGACAATAGTTGGTTAGAGTTCCAGGTGCTTGTTCTATGCCCTTAGTTCCTTTTATCTGCAGTAACATTTGGCCCATTTCTCTTGCTGCAGCTATGCCTTTCCTTGACCTTGAAAAGATAAAATTCCTTTGAATTCATTTTACACAAAGATCATATATTGTTTTTTTATCACTTGGATTTCCCTTATCCCTAAGGGGGTCCTTGCCCGATTCTTCTTTGTCAATGTCTTTTGTTCTCAGAGCACTAAATCATATTGAAGTTGGTTTTGGAATTTGGTTTTAGTACATTAAATTCTCCCCTGAACTGCACTGGATTTAAACATGCAGTTGTTTATTTAAAACATGCACTTACTATTCTGATAGACACCACAGACCTAAAAATGCCCAAAATTGACTGTCTATTCTAATCTCTGTCTCATGCCATAATGGCTGTTCTTGCCTCTAAAATCATACTATTCCTGTGATTTTCGCTATCTTAGTCATCTATAAAATTAACTATCGAGTTCTTTTAAGCAACAAATAAACAAGTAAACACTTTCAGGTATATCTTGGACATCTTAACCCTTATCAGAATTCAATTTCATCTAATAAAATCAATTATACATATCTGGACATTTTTCAGATCAAAAGTATAGTCATCCTAATATTGTCATCCCCCCCATTTGATGACTAGATAATATCAGTAGTCACTTTAAATTCCAAGTTTCTGGAAAACACCTCTTCCCTAATGCCTTGCTAGTGATTTGACTCTTATTTTCACATATGCAAGGTAAAGTGCTCTCTCATGGAGCTCTACTACCAGTCTGCACTTTACTGTATCCCAGAGCTTATAGCTATCAGAGAGAATGAACTGACATATGAGTTCAATTATCCCATTCCTGGGGATGATATCCACAGTACATTCTCATGTAACTAAAATTAAACCTTATGCTAATTAGCATATTGTTTTCTTATCTTTTTGAGGCTGGATGTTATGTTCTATTATCTATAAATTGGAACAGCAACATGTTTATATCTTAAGAAAGTTGTAAGAACTAAATTAGGATAGGCTATTTGTGAAGTATATGATAAGAAAGCACTTTGAATGGTTAAACAATTATTAGTTTCATTTTCTCATGTTCAAAGAGTGAATCCACATTTAATTTACAAGACGATATGTATAAAGTATAATCCAACATAACAGTGTTTTCCTTTTTAATTCTATGCCTTCCAGTTCTCTAAAATTGGGGCTGATGTTAAATTCCAATTCTAGTATTTATAATTAAGCAACTTAATAAAAAACAAACAGCAAAAAAAACCATTAATATACTTGACCAAAATTTAATGTTTGATTACTGTATTTCCCTATGTAATAACAAAATAGAATTCCTTAGGAAACTTTGGTGCTATAATGTAAAGTGTGCACTCAGATGTTAAATATTGTAGGAATCATAATTATTATCTTTACAGTACTAAGGTGACTCACTTCTCAGTACATAGAGAAAACCTTGCAGGTGCAACCTGCTTGTGCTTTCTGTCATGTTAATACCTAAGAATGTATGGTCAGTTCATGATTTTGAAGAAAGATTAAAGTAAATTGTGTATTTCTCAATAGATATAAGACACATTATATTGTTTTGCTAAAGCTACTATCACTGTGAATAAACATACAAAGTTCAAAATTTAAACTAATTTTTTGTGTGTGTATGTGTTGTTGTTTAGGTTGTTACTTCATGTACTTGGATGAATAAATTTATATTAGCTCTATAATTCAAACTTCACAGAAGTATGTTTGATAAGAAAAAACTTCTAAGATACATATATATATATAAAGCAATTATATAACTTACTATTAATACCAATGCTTGACTAACACAATATAATGCAAACAATTCAAGAATAGAAATTTTAAAGCCATATAATTTTTAAGAACATTTGTGTATAGTAGACATTTAATCATACCATTCTTGATTTTTTTATCTAAAGATGATCATATAGGAAGAATGCCACATTTTCTTTAAAAATGCCCCTGTAATGTGTATTTATGTAAGAGAGTATTGTTTATGTCTCTGTACAGATTTTCAATTTACTGAGTTTTTTTTTGAAATAGTTAAGAGAAAAAACAAAATTTAATACTGAAAGAGATAGACAGATATAAGGTATGGCTTGCTTACCCAATGTTTGCCTAAAGGACTGAAGAGTTCTATTAAATGTCACAGCTCATCATGTGGCATAAATATTCTTACTCATTAAATAGATGAGTACTTTCCAATGAGAGACAGAAACGGAGTGTATCCAGATAGGAAGGGAGGTGAGAGGGAACTGGGAAGAGTAGATTGAGAAGAAACTGTAATCTGCATATATTGCAAGAGAAAAGAATAGTTTCAATAAAAAGGTAATTTTGTTTGAAAAATAACAGTAAATATATCTTTCATTAAAAAAACTGACTCATTAAATATAGCAACTTACCTTCAATGAAGGTGCCAAAATAATTAAATGGGAAAAGAATTGTATATAGCCCTGGAAGACCCAATAAAGTTTGTTCTTTGGATCTTATTATACTATTAAACAACTGAGTCTGACCACATGAAAGAATTATATAGACCTATCAAAGGTACTGGAGTAGTTTTTAGACCCATAACAAAACTTGAAAAATAAAAAAGTAAAAGCCCATGCTTGTCAACAGGTACTGGACATCAATCCCTATTGCACTCAAGTGATGGAAATACTGGTTTTGCTGTAACCCTGTCCTGAAGGTCAAGAGCAATTCAAACTTGGAAGCTATGTGATGAATATATACACACAGTGGATTCAAAGTAATATTCAGGTGTTATTATGAATCCTAACATCTTTAACATGTAACATAGTTTCTAGATTCCCTGACTTTTAGTTTCAAAATGAACTTCATAAACTATTTCGGTTTTACCTTGAAACTTGCAATTTGTTAGAGATTTTATACTCTGAAATTCTACTGGCATAAAACAAACATGTTAAACTATACTTCCTTAGTGAACAGACACCATATTTCTTAACAGAATTCAACAAAACCTTGAACGATAATTTAATTTAACAAATCAAAGCAGGATAGTAAACTTGAGGTCAAGTGAACAGATAAGTTATTGTAGATTTCACAATAGTAAATCCTTACAGATTTAGACTAACACTGGAATGATTCTGAAGATTTTTTTATTTAAGAAAATTTTTATTCACTTTCCATACCAATCACAGATACCCCACTCATCCCTCCTCCTACTCCCCTCCAGCCTTCTTCCACCCACTCCTACGTCCCTTCATCCAAAAGGATAAGGGCTTCCATGGGGAATCAGTAAAGCTTGGTACATTTAGCTGAGGCAGGACCAAGCCCTTTCCCCCTGCATCTAGGCTGAGCAAGGCATCCAAGCATAGGTAATGGGCTCTAAAAAGGCAGCTTATGCACCAGGGATAGATCTTAATCATACTGCCAGGGCCCCTCACACAGACCCAGCTGCACATCTGTCTTCCGTATGCAGAGGGCCTAGTCCGGTCCCATGCTTAGTCCACAGCTGTTGGTATAAAGTTGATGAGTTCCTATGAGCTTGGTTCAGGTCTCTGTAGATTTCCTCATCACGATCTTGACCCTCCTTGCTCATATAATCCCTCTTCCCTCTTTTTGACTGGACTCCTGGAGCTCAGCCTGATGCTTGGTTGTGGATATCTGTATCTGCTTCCATCAGTTATCAGATTGGTGAATACCCTAATTTTCATCACTGAGCCTTCATCCAGTAACTGATGTTTTATTCTTAAAAGGCGTGTACATAATTACAGAGAGCTCCATTAACGTATGCAAGCAGAATACTTAGCTAGACACAAACCAAATCACTAGAAAGAAAAACCGAGCCACCAGACCCAAGAAATAAAAAATCCTTAATATTGTCTGCCTTACTTCCCTTGTGTCATAGAAGAGAGGTAGACAGACACAAGAGGAATACATAAGACAGAAGGGGGTTAGAGAGGGAGAGGGACAGAGACAGAGGAAGACAGAGAGAGAAAAGAGGAAAAAGAAGATGAGGTGGAGGAGAAAGAGAAGGAAGAAGAGGAAAAAGGAAGAAGGAGTAGAGGAAAGGAGAAAAGAGAAACGGAAAACAGTTCAAGGATTAGTAAAAAAGAAGACATTGACTGTTTAAACCATCATCAGATGAAGATAAAAATGATTATAAATTACATTAGTAATTTATATTATGTATATAAGTATTATAGTACAAAAACAACTATAAATTATGTAAGTTAGGAAACCTGAGTCTCATTCTGAGCTATTACATCCACTTCAGCTAGTCTAACAATAGTGATCCTGCGTTTTTATAGCTGCTCTTTCAGGTCACAGCTGTACTTCCAGGTCCAAACTGCTCTCCCCCAAATCTTACCCATGTCCTCCAATTACAGTTCCAAAATGACCACATTGTCTCCAAAGCAACCATGCTGATAGTATTCCTCCTCAGAAAATTGTCATTCTCTTCTTCGTATTATGATCATGTTGACCTCATTTCTATTCTTACCTTAAGGAGGAATTCTTTGGTGGATTTATTTACTGACTATTTGAATATCTGTGATCACTCAAATCTTAACACTACCACTACAGAGAACAAGCCCTCAAATCATGAGAATATCATAGATAATAATGGACCCTAGACCACTATTATAGGGTTCATGTGTTTCCTTTTTCCAGTGATAAAGCTTTGCTTTTCAAACTAAACTTTTCACTGAAATGAACCTCAGTAGTAAACTTAAGTGGACAATAAGATGACATATACTGAAGATAGATTTTGAAAAGATATGTTGAATCCAGCAACTTGTTCTTAATTTATTATAATATTTTATATATCTAATTGTCTAGCATACCTAGCAAATCCTTGATTATTTGAGAATGAGCACTTGTGAAATTACATGGTAACTTAATTTAAATATCGTAGATGATGATATGAAGGGTATATCTAAGGAAAGATAAATATATCACTAGAGTATCCAAGGAAGTACACGGGAGTACTGCACAAAATATTCCTGTGACACTGTCAGTGAAAACAAACACACATTCTTTTACAGGACTAAGAGATGAGAAAGAGAAAATCCACAAAATACTGATTGCTGTGGAGAAACTCCAAAATCACTAAATTCCATTAAAAAAATTTAAAAAAAAATTAATTTAGTGTTGTGTGTGTGTGTGTCTTTGAGAGAGAGAGAGAGAGACAGAGAGAGAGAGAGAGAGAGAGAGAGAGAGAGAGAGAGAGAGAGAGAGAGAGAGGGAATCAAGAACATGCATGTCATTTTGTTTACTGAGAACCACAATGAGATTTGGGCAGTGAAAGATGACTTAACTTTAGGGTGATCTAAACTGGATAGACCCTGTAAGTACAACCTCCAAAAGCACGTACACATTTAGTAGATAAGGAATAGCAATGAAGGAGTTCTGAATAAGAAGGTGAAGCATTCTTTGTTTTAGAAAAGTAAATGTGCCTATATGTAGACACTCTGGATTCTTAGAAATGTCTCCAAGGTCAGTAACTGGCTATCAATTGTTATACTTTATGAACTTTGTAATGTTTTTAGTTAGGCATGATAAAAGGAAGGGAAATTATATTGTAGAGGAAATGCATATTGCCAAGTAGCTGTGGAATTTTAGTTTCTCACCTGTGGAATGAATTTTTTCATTTTTGGACTATATAAATATTATTTGGTGTCTGTAGGTACAGAAGAGTCAACTTAATATTGACAGGTTCCATTCTTCTTATAATAAGAATTAGAAAGTATTTTTTTAAATATTTTCTTTTTTATATTTAGACAGAGAAAATGCTAATGTCAACATGCTTTAAGAATGATCATAAAATGTCAATGTTATAATTATTGTACAGAGTACTAAATGCTTTAATTTCATTGAAAATCTTGTACACACTTTTATTTTAGAGTTATGCATTATTAGTGTGTGAATCATATTAAAAGTGGATGCATTTTGAAAAAAAAAAAAAACAAGCATGTCATGGTATGTACGAGGCATCCTTGGGGACAAGTTTCAAGGAGACTGTTCTTGCCTTTTACCATATTGAAAAGATATCCTGAAGTTTGTTGTTGTTGTTATTGTTGTTTGTATGTTTGTGTTTCTTTTTTGTATTTTTGTATTTTTTTCCTCTAGCACTGTCCTTGATACTATAAGACAACTGCCCTCCTACCCCTCCCTCTGAGCCCTGTGGTATACTCTGTTCTCCACCCTCTAATCCCCAATTTCTACATCCCCTGGACCCCTCACCTACTTACACGCTCACCTCTCAACTTCAGGGCTATTGGGCTATCATCCAGGCTTGACTTCCCACCTCATGCAGCCATCACACGCAGCTTTTTTATATGGGTTCTGAAATTGCACTCAGGTCTTAAGACTTGCATGGCTAGGGCCTGTACCCACCAAGCTATTTCCTTGTGTACATATTATCAACTTGTTGTAAGTGATACTGTAGAAGGGAAAATTAAAATAAAATATAATTATTCATTAAGAAAAATATAAGTATTCTTAAGACCATTTTGCCATGTCTAGATCCTCTGGGAAATTTTTAATCAAGAAACACATCAAGTTAGGAAAACTAAGTACCATTTCCAGCTAATGTATGTTATTTGGCTTTTTATCCAATCATTCTGTCAAACTGTATTTTCTATTTTTGGCTTTATTAAATTGATTAGTTCACATTTTATTGCTCCTAAAATTGATTGCAATGATCTTTTAGGCATATCACAGCAATAATGTAAGAAAAGAAAATTTAACAAATTAAATATTATAATAGTTTCACAGATATTAATAAAGAACAGATTTTTTCCATTTTCACAGAGCAGGAACAGATATAAAGACATGTCTAATGAAAATGGCAACAATGCAGTTTCATAAGGAGAACTGAGATGTGAAAAGTTTAGTGGATCATCTTCCTTAGGGATATTAGGAACAGGATTCTGATTCTCACAGAAGGCTCAGATGTACTTTCCATCCAAAGCTGACAGGAATGCCAGTTGAAATTCAGGGTGATTCTTAATCCTACCTTGTGTTCTAATAGGTGATGGATTTATTTCTGAAATTATTGTCTGAATAAAAAAAATTAAAAAGGGGAATCAACAGATACTGAACCTGTTTACAAAAGAAAATGTTTCTATGATTCTGGTGAGGCACCAGAGGAAAGAGGGGATTTCTGATGTGGGTAAACATGGGAAATAGGCTGTGCTGATTATTCCTTACCTCAGATGGGCCTGCCCCTGCTATGGAGAAATTCCATCTAGTTGTGTAAATGAGTGTGGACTGAAGTAATGTAAAGAAGAGCTAGCCAAGCACAGCTAATCAAAATCTTTCAGAAAGCATTACACTGGGCATTGTGCTTGGCTGTGTATAAGATCACATTAACTGGACCTGAGATGTGCCTGTATGTGTTCATTGTTCATTTTCATATTTTATATGTATGTATATAATAAATTATACATATGTATATATATATATATATATATATATATATATATATATATAACAAAAACTACTATCATTAAGAAAGGATAAATGTAGTCCTTTAGAAATAGGTTTTGTTTTATTATAACTGTACTTGTGGTCTCGTATAAGAGAACATCAAAAAGTAAGAGAAAATATATAAACAGTAATTACTTTTCTTTATGAGAAACAAAAATGAATATGAATCACCCTCCAGTGTGCCAAGGAAAGTATATTCACAAGCTGAGATAACATGGAGAGTTAAATGATATTTTGCATTGCATAGTAAATATTTCAAATGATACAAAATTTTCCTGAAGTAATATTAATGGTAGTGAGTTTATCTCAAAAATGTATGTCCTCTTGATTTCAGTACATGTCCACATAAAAAGCCCATCACAAAACTCATAGGGAGGACAGGGAATTATTAGTGACAGACTTGTATTGAGGACAGTACAAATTCGGATGTGAGTTTAGCTAATGGGCTTTCATCTTTTGATGGATAGAAAATGTGGGAGGTCAGAAACACCATCTAGGATAAAGGAGAATGTAAGGACACACTATCTATGTTCAAGATCATAAACAGAAGACATTCTGTTTCTCTCAAAATAAAATGCCATCAGGAAACACAAGAGGACAATTTCAAGTTTTCACCATCTTTCTAACTAGTTTGTTAAATTTACACACAACATTTTGTTGATGGCATTTGAAAAACTTATAATACCTTCATATAAAAGATTAATGATGTTTATTTTCCACAATGCCATTCTCTCTCTCTCATTCTCTCTCTGTCTCTGTCTCTCTCTCTGTCTGTCTGTCTCTCTCTCTCTGTCTCTCTCTCTGTCTCTGTCTCTCTCTTTCTCTGTGTGTGTGCCATGTGTTTTGCATGATACACATCAGTGAACATATAAATATATATGTACAAATATACACAGATGTGTTTAACACACAATGAAATAATTCGATTTCCATTCTTCCTAGTTGAAGTGCATTAAGATTACAGGTACATGGACTTCCCTTCTGGACTAGAGGTGAGTGCCCAGGATTAGCCTAGACCCCATCCCTGGGCACCAGCCACTCCAGGGAAACCTGCACAACTTAGGCCCAGGTTCTGGCCACTGGGCAGGCTCCCTTCTAGCCCTAGCAGGAAGGCTCCCCTTCTCAAAGACCCCTGGCAGACCCTGAAATCTCCATTCCCTGCCCCCACGCCCATCTGCCCGAGACCCCAGCCACATCCTGAGACTTAGAGACTGGCCCCCAGCTCCCATCCTGCCCCCGGACTTCCCTTCTGGATAAGAAGTGAGTGTCTGGGCTCAGCCTAGATCCCATCCCTAGGCACCAGCCACTCTGGGGAAGACCTGCCCAACTTGGCCCCAGGTTCTGGCCACGGGGCAGGTTCCCTTCTAGTCCTACCAGGAAGGCTCCCCTTCTCCAAGACCCCCAGCAGACCCTGCAATCTCCATGCCCTGCCCCCACACCAATCTGCCTGAGACCCCAGCCACTTCCTGAGACTTAGAGACCAGGCCCCAGCTCCCATCCTGCCCCCAGACTTCCCTTCTGGACAAGAGCTCGTGTCGTGCCCTGGACTTCCCTTCTGGACAAGTGCACACATCCTGCCCCGGACTTCCTATCTGGACAAGAGCTCCCATCCTACCCCGGACTTCCCATCTGGACAAGAGCTCCCATCCTGCCCTGGAGTTCCCATTTGGACAAGAGAGCTCCCATCTGGACAAGAGAGAGAGACTTTCTGAATCTATCAGCTCTGTCTGAACCAAGTGCACTGATAAGACCAAGAACGAACCACAAGGAAATGGGCAGATGTCAAAGCAGAAGTACATACAACAAAATGAAGAGCAATACAGCATCACCAGAACCTAGATTTCCTCCACCATCTAGACCTGAACATCAAAAATTGGAAGAAGCAGAATAAAACAGCCTTACGAATAACATTATGAAGAAGGTAGAGGCTTATATAGAGGAAAAGACAAAAAAAAATGGGAAGAATGCTATAAAAAAACTAGAGGAGAGGACAAATAAAGTAGAAGAAAACAATAAAGTCCTGGAAGAAAACAATATAGCACTGAAAGAAAATCATGAAAAAGCAATGAAACAAATAAAGGAAACAGTCCAAAAACTGAAAAGGGAAATAGAAAAAATGAAGAAGACACAAATAGAGGGAATGCTGGAAATAGAAAATCTGAGTAAACAATCGGGAACTTCAGATGCAAGTATAACCAAAAGAATGCAAGAGATAGAAGAGAGGATCTCTGGCGTTGAGATACGGTAGAAGAAATAGATTCATTAGTCAAAGAAAACACTAACGCCAACAAAGTCATGAAGGAAAATGTCCAAGAAGTTTGGGATACCATGAAAAGACCAAACCTATGAATAATAGGGATAGAAGAAGAAGAAGAAGAAGAAGAAGAAGAAGAAGAAGAAGAAGAAAAAGACCAACTCAAAGGCACAGAAAATATATTCAACAAGATCATTGAAGAAAACTTTCCCAACTTAAAGAAGGAAATGCCTATGAAGATACAAGAAGCCTATAGAACACCAAACAGACTAGACCTCCAAAAATGTCCCCTCACCACATAATAATTAAACAACTAAATGTACAGAATAAAGAAAGAATATTAAGGGCAGCTAAGGAAAAAGGCCAAGTGACTTATAAAGGCAAACTCATCAGAATAACACCCGATTTCTCAATGGAGACTTTGAAAGCCAGAAGGTCCTGGACAGATGTAATGCAGACACTAAGAGACCATGGATGCCAGCCTAGACTAATATACCCAGCAAAACTTTCAATCATCATAGACAGAGTGAACAAGCATTCCAAGACAAAGCCAGATTTAAACAATACTTATCCACAAACCCAGCCCTACAGAAAACACTAGAAGGAAAATTACAACCTAAGGAAGTCAGATACACCCTCAAAAACACAGGCAATAGGTAAAGCCACAGCAGTAAACCCCAAAGAAGAGAAGTACAAACACACTACCACCAAAAAATAACAGGAATAAACAATCACTGGTCATTAATATCCCTTAATATCAATGGACTTAATTCACCTATAAAAAGACATAGGCTTACAGAATGGATACGAAAGCAGGGCCCATCTTTCTGCTGCATACAAGAAACGCATCTCAAATTCAAAGATAGACACCACCTAAGAATAAAAGGCTGGGAAAAGACTTTCCAATCAAACAGTATTAAGAAACAAGCGGGTGTAGCCATCCTGATATCCAGCAAAATAGACTTCAAACTAAAGTCAATCAAAAGAGATCAAGAATGGCATTGCATACTCATCACAGGAAAGATCCACCAAGATGAAGTTTCAATTCTGAACATTTATGCCCCAAATACAAGGGTATCCACATATATAAAAGAAACATTACTAAAGCTTAAACCACATATAAAACCCCACACATTAATAGTGGGAGACCTCAACACCCCACTTTCACCACTGGACAGATCTCCCAAATCGAAACTTAACAGAGAAATAAAGGACTTAACTGATGTCATGACTCAAATGGACTTAATTGATATCTACAGAACATTCCATCCTAACAAAAAAGAATATATCTTCTTCTCAGCACCCCATGGAACCTTCTCTAAAATCTACCACATACTTGGCCACAAATCAAATCTCAACAGATACAAAACAATTGGAATAACCTCCTGCATTCTATCAGACCACCATGGTTTAAAGTTAGATTTCAACAACAACAAAAACTACAGAAAACCTACAGTCTCATGGACACTGAATAATGCTCAACTGAATCACCAATGGGTTAAGGAAGAAATAAAGAAAGAAATTAAAGACTTCCTAGAGATCAACAAAAATGAAGACACCACATACCCAAACCTGTGGGACACTATGAAAGCAATGCTAAGAGGGAAATTCATAGCACTAAATGCCCACATAAATAAGTTGGAGAAATCTCACACTAGTGACTTAACAGTACACCTGAAAGCTCTAGAACAAGAAGAAGCAAAATCTCCCAGGAAGAATAGATGCCAGGAAATTATCAAAGTGAGAGCTGAAATCAATAAAATAGAAACAAAGAGAACAATACAAAAAATCAATGAAACAAAGAGTTGGTTCTTTGAGAAAATCAACAAGATAGACAAGCCATTATCCAAACTAACCAAAAGACAGAGAGAGAGCATCCAAATCAACAGAATCAGAAATGAAAAGGGGGACATAACAACAGACATTGAGGAAATCCAGAGAATAATCAGGTCATACTTCAAAAACCTCTATTCCACACAACTGGAAAACCTAAAAGAAATGGATAATTATCTGGATAGGTACCACATACCTAAGTTAAATAAAGACCAGATAAACTATTTAAATAGTCCAATAACCCCTAAGGAAAGAGAAACAGTCATTAAAAGTATCCCAAGCAAAAAAAGCCCAGGAACAGATGGTTTCAGTGCAGAATTCTACCATATCTTCAAATAAGAGTTAATAGCAATACTCTCTAAATTGTTCCACACAATAGAAACAGAAGGAACATTACTAAACTCCTTCTATGAGGCTGCAATTACCTTGATTCCTAAACCAAACAAGAATACAACAAAGAAAGAGAACTACAGACCGATCTCTTTCATAAACATTGATGCAAAAATACTCAATAAAATACTGACAACAGACTCCAAAAACACATCAAAACAATTATCCACCATGATCAAGTAGGCTTCATCCCAGGGATGCAAGGATGGTTCAACATATGAAAGTCTATCAATGTAATACACCATATAAAAAACTCAAAGAAAAAAACCACATGATCATCTCACTAGATGCAGAAAAGGCATTTGACAAAATCCAACACTCCTTCATGATAAAGGTCTTGGAGCGATCAGGAATATAGGAAACCTAAACATGCCTAAACATAATAAAGGTAATTTACAGCAAGCCAACATCCAACATCTAATTAAATGGAGAGAAACTCAAAGCAATTCCACTAAAATCAGGAACGAGGCAAGGCTGTCCACTCTCCCCATACTTATTCAATATAGTACTTGAAGTTCTAGCCAGAGCAATAAGACAACATAAGGAGATTAAGGGGATACAAATTGGAAAGGAAGAAGTCAAGCTTTCCCTATTTGCAGATGACATAATAGTATACTTGAGTGACCCCAAGGATTCAACAAAGTAACTGATAAAGCTTATAAACACCTTCAGCAACTTAGCAGGATACAAGATCAACTAAAAAAAAATCAGTAGCCCTCCTATATACAATAGACAAACAGGATGAGAAGGAAATCAGAGATACATCACCCTTTACAATAGCCACAAATGACATAAAATACCTTGGGGTAACACTAACCAAGCAAGTGAAGGACCTATATGACAAGAACTTTAAGTCCCTGAAAAAAGAAACTGAAGAAGATGTCAGAAAATGGAAAGATCTCCCATGCTCATGGATAGGCAGGACTAACATAGTAAAAATGGCAATCTTACCAAAAGCAATCTACAGATTCAATGCAATCCCCATCAAAATACCAACACAATTCTTCACAGACCTGGAAAGAATAATACTCAACTTCATATGGAAAAACAAAAAACCCAGGATAGCCAAAAGAATCCTGTATAATAAAACAACCTCTGGAGGCATCACAATCCCTGATTTCAAGCTATACCATAGAGCTACAGTAATAAAAACAGCTTGGTACTGGCATGAAAACCGACATGTGGACCAATGGAATCGAATTGAAGACCCTGACATTAATCCACACACCTATGAACATATAATTTTTGACAAAGAAGCCAAAAGTGTACAATGGAAAAAAGAAAGCATCTTCAACAAATGGTGCTGGCATAACTGGATATCCACATGTAGAAGGCTGCAAATAGTAATCAATCACCATGCATAAAACTTAAGTTCAAGTGGATCAAGGACCTCAACATAAATCCAGCTACTCTGAACCTGCTAGAAGAGAAAGTAGGAAGTAGTCATGAACGCATTGGCATAGGAGATCACTTCCTAAATATAACACCGGTAGCACAGACACTGAGAGAAACAGTCAATCAATGGGACCTCTTGAAACTGAGAAGCTTTTGTAGAGCAAAGGATATGGTCAACAAGGCAAAGTGACAGACTACAGAAAATGGGAAAAGGTCTTCACCAACCCCACATCTGACAGAGAACTGATATCTAGAATATGTAAGGAACTCAAGAAATTAGACATCAAAATGCAAAACAGTCCAATTAAGAAATGGGCTATAGAACTAAACAGAGAATTCTCAACAGAGAAAACTCAAATGGCTGAAAGACATTTAAGGAATTGCTCAACATCCCTAATTATCAGGGAAATGCAAATAAAAACAACTCTGAGATACCACCTTACACCTGTCAGAATGGCTAAGATCAAAAACACTGAAGACACCTTATGCTGGAGAGGATGTGGAGCTAGGGGATCTCTCCTCCACTGCTGGTGGGAATGCAAGCTTGTACAACCACTTTGGAAATCAATATGCTGCTTTCTTAGAAAATTGGGAATCAATCTCCCCCAAGATCCAGCTATACCACTCTTGGGCATATACCCAAGGAATGCTCAATCATACCACAAAAGCACTTGCTCAGCTATGTTCATATCAGCATTGTTTGTAATAGCCAGAACCTGGAAACAACCTAGATGCCCTACAACTGAAGAATGGATAAATAAAATGTGGTACATATACACAATGGAATACTACTCAGCAGAGAAAAACAATGACATCATGAGGTTTGCAGGCGAATGAATGGATTTAGAAAAAATCATCCTGAGTGAGGTAACCCAGACTCAGAAAGACAAACATGGTATGTACTCACTCATAGGAGGATACTAGATGTGGAACAAGGATGACTGGACTGCTACTCACATCACCAGGGAGGCTACCTAGAAAACAGGACCCCATTGGGGATCGCTCAATGACAGAGAAATGGATGAGATCTACATGAACAGCCTGGACATGAGTGGGGGAAAAGAAGGGCGAGGGTTGAGGGAAAGAGAGCTTGGGTGAGCGGGAGATCCCAGCTGGATCAACAACAGAGAGGGAGAACAAGGAATAAAAGACCATGATAAATGAAGACCACATGAGACTAGGAAGAAGCAAAGTGCTAGAGAGGCCCACAGAAATCCACAAAGATACCCCCACAATTGACTGATGGCAATGGTTGAGAGACAGCCCGAACTGACCTACTCTGGTGATGGGATGGCCAAACACCCTAATTGTCGTGCTAGAAACCCCATCCAATGACTGAGGGATCTGGATGCAGAGATCCATGGCTAGGCCCGGGGTGGAGCTCCGGGAGTTCAATTAGCGAGAAAGAGGAGGGTTTATATGAGCGAGAATTGTTGAGACCAAGGTTGGATAAAGCACAGGGACAAATAGTCAAACGAATGGAAACACATGAACTATGAGCCAGTGGCTGAGGGGCCCCCAACTGGGTCAGGCCCTTTGAATGGGTGAGACAGTTGATTAAATTGATCTGTTTGGGAGGCATCCAGGCAGTGGGTCCAGGTCCTGTGCTCATTGCCTGAGTTGGCTGTTGAAACCTGGGGCCTATGCAGGATCACTTGGCTCGGCCTGGAAGGAGGGAACTGGACCTGCCTGGACTGGGTCTACCAGGTTGATCTCAGTCCTCAGGGGAGGCTTTGCCCTGTAGGAGGTGGGAATGGGGGGTGGGCTGGGGGGAAGGGTAGGGGGGCAGGATGGGGGAGAACAAGGGAATCCATGGCTGATATGTAGAACTGAATTGTATTGTAAAATAAAATAAAAGAAAAAAGAAAAAAAAAGATTACAGGTGCCATCTTCCCAATGTACAGTCAATGATTGAAGAATATGGAGATTTTAGTATCACACCTCAATCCTTCAAAGCTGATTGAACTTTGTTTATAATCAGATGTAGGCTATTCAGATAATGTTGAATTAGTATTTGCTCACATCAATGAAACCTTAGTGTATGGTGATATTTTATTTGTATTAAAATGTTATTTGTATGTTAATAAATAATGTTGCTTGGGGTCAGAGCTATTAGCAAGCCATAGGAAAGCAGGGCAGTGGTGGCGTATGCTTGTAATCCCAGCACTTGGTAGGCAGAGCTAGGTAAGTCTCTGTGTGTTCAGGGATACAGCCAGTATTGGATACACATGCCTTTAATTTCAATACCAATCATAGAAAACCTGGAGGCCTATACAGACAGGCCATGTCGAGGTGGTCATGTGGTTGGGTTTACAAGCAATGAGAAGGCAGAACAGGAACTCTATATAAAGACTTTAACACAGGGGTAGCTCTGGTTCAGAGAGGTAGGACCACTGCAGGAGGAAGGGTAAGGTTTTAGCACTTAGCTCTGACCTCTTGGCTTTCTTCTTTGCATTCATTCTGTGTTTCTTATTTAATAAGAATGTTGGTTACATCTACATTAGTGTAACATTGTTATTAAAAAAAAAGATTTTCTTCTCCAAGATGTTAATTTTTTTTAGAAATAAAAACAATTGCTATGATATGTTTAATAAAGCATTGTGTCTCATAATGTTTATTATCACCTTGTTCCCACATAGTCATAGAGTGGCATATGAAACTCTCAAATAGATTCCTTTAGTGGTGACATTGAGAATTTCAGTTTCCATATTATTTACAGATACAATGGAGCAGAAATCAGAGAGGATAATTTAAATATTCTTGCTTGGAACATTAGCACAGATCTTTAGTGACTTTAAAAAATGCTATTAACAGCCATTGATTCTGAGGTCAACATCATCCTGACATTTTGAGTGATCAAAGCGTTGCTGCTTTTATTTTAGATTACAGGACAAAGCACCATCCTATTACAATGAAAATGAAAATGGGAAGTATGCAGCATTGTCAAACATCACTCAGATGATCTAAGGATTACTTAGCAGAAGTATGAAAAGAAATCAAGTTTTCACAATAAAGACTAAAGCATATAAACCCTCTTTGTATTTCATTTATGAATTTTCTGTTGATCAAGATATATAGTATTTCAGAAACATGAATAATATGCGAATTATAATGTCAAAGCCCATTATGGTTACTAATATTGAATAAGAGTTAGGATGCCTTGACTCTCAGATTTAATACACTTCATTCGTGCAGTACTTCCTCTTTTGGATGCCAGCGAAAGTCTTCTCATGTGTGCCTGCATATTAAACACATGATTTAGTCTGCAGTGTACAGTGCCTGTGCTGTGATGACATCCCTTCACCTCAATCCTCTTTCTTTATGTGTTTCTTAATAGTTTGTCTACAATCACTCTTAAATTGCTATCCATAGCTGAGACACACAAAACGTGCATGTAGACTACAACTCCCCACTCTCTGCGCATGTTCACTCTTCTCCCATCTTCATCAAATAAACCATCATCTATTGATTGAATGTTGATTATCCTCTTAGAGTCCACAAGTAAAGTTTGGACTTTAGTATGAGAGGATTTACAGGTGCTTTTGACCATCAAAGGTGGTTCCTCGGATGTCGCTACTCAAATGAGAATTGCAGAACTATGGTCTTCCTATCCATCTTTACTTTGATATTAGATGTGATCAGTTGCTTCACCTACCTTTGTCATATTGTACCAACATCCATTGCATATTCCAGAGTCCAAACCAATGAGGCAGATCTTAGGATTGAACCCTCATACAATGATAGCTGAGTAAAGCACACTTATTTTTCTTTTAAAATTGTTGTTCTTCATTGTAGTGAGGCATAGCTTGTTACTACATCATGCAAGTTACTTCACCTAAATACTACCTGTCTTTCATATATCCATGGTATTTTGTAAAATTTGACAGAACTCATTGAGCTTAAGATACAGGTTCTGATAATACAAATAGGCTTAGCAATGTGTCCTACTTTGTCTTACTTCCTCTATCACTATTATTCCCCAATTTCCCATCCAGAAAACAATGTATCTTGAAACTCAAAATTAGCGTATCAGATCTTATATTTTGATATCAAAATCTGCCTTGAGGAAATGCTGCTCCACGAATGTTTTTATTAGGATTATATGGGCATCTATTTGCAAAATGAATGAAATATTATAATCTCTAACAATATTCTACACATTTATCCTCATATGCTCAAATAAGTTTTTTTTTTCTTACCCATCACTCATCTTTTGAAGCATATGGAGATAATTGCAAATATCCACAAGTGGTTAAGCTGCATGAAACAATTGGCTATGTGATTTTAACTACAATTGTTGTATCTACAACACAACACATACAAATAGCCCCAGAGGTCATTGTGGAAGAAGGGCTGGGAAGACTACAAAATACAGATAATAAGTACATTTGGTTAAAGAATCTGTCTTCTATATGTAACAGGAAGCTGAATTCATGAAATCTCCACAATAAGGGTTCCTAACCAAGACCTGAGCAATGATAGCTACAGCCCTTGATGAAGATCTATAGGTAGCTAATTATTATTGAGAGAGGAACAACTAGTCTTTCAGTTATGAGCACCCTGAGAGTTCAGTCAATCCCAAGTAGTTAGGCTGGACAGCTTATACATACAAATAAGATTGAATGGATTTAGTAGGTAGTATTTATGTATGTATGTGGATGATATACATGTATGTATATATGTGTGTATGTCTGTGTGTGTATACATACATGTGTATTAGTGCATTATGTGTGCACATACATATAGATTACCATAATAAGATGAGGTCATGTATTTGAGAGGGAAAATGTACATGGAAGTAGTTGGCAGGAGGAAAAGGAGTCCTGGAAATAATGTAAATATAGTACTTTTATATGAAGTTCTCAGCAATAAACAAAAAGAATGATCTACCTCAGTAGTATGTCTAATGAAATTATTAAATGGTAAGCTGTGAAACAAAACTCTTAATTTTGTTTAATAACTTTATTATAATTATTTAATTAATAATTGCTAAATTAATAAATTTCACTAATTTTAATTAATCTATATATTATAAAGATTTTTGTTTTATACATGCTCTACAAAATTTTATTAAATAATTTGCTTATGAACTTACTATTTTAATTGATATCAGTAGAGGAAGATATGGTCAGTGTCAGAGCAAATAATCAGTTATCTATATGAAAATATTAATTTAGATTTCTCATAAAATATTTTTATCTCTTGTTTAGTACCATGAGCTACATGAAATTACAGTTTTGATTACCTGATATAATCAGTAGATCATTACTTATGTGTTAATATTTAGAACATTACATATAAACTATAGAATGTTTCTAAAATATACAGTAACTTATAAATAAAGTTTTATAATTACTTGTGTTAATTTATATCAAATATTGTATCAAAACAGAGACTCTGGATATTGTGATGGAAGGATTTTTATAACTTGGAAAGTAAAATAATATGGAAGCTTCAAGAAGCCTCTTCCTTTACCATGGTATCCCTTTCCTTGCTCTTCTACTCTGCCGGTTCCAGCTTGAACCTCCCACTCCCCTATGTTCTCACCCCCCATCCCTTGTCCTCTATTACCCCCCTCCTCACCCCCAGTTTGCTCCTGTAGATCTCATCTATTTCTCCTTCACTGGGTGTTCTATGTGTCCCTCTTAGGGTCATACTCATTAGCTAGCTTCTGGGAGCTATGGGTTGTAGTATGGTTATCTTTTGCTTCACATCTAGTATCCACTTATGAGTGAGTACATACCATGAGATACCATGATAAATGAAGACATCATGGGAATAGGGAAAAACAGAATGCTAGGAAAGTTCCTAGGAATCCACAAGCATGACCCCTCCTTAGACTACTAGCAATAGTAGAGAGGGTGCCTGAACTAGCCTATTCTGGTAATCAGGTTAGTGAATACCCTGTCATCCTAGAGCCTTCATCCAGTAACTGATGAAAGCAGATGCAGAGAGATTTACAGTTGGCGCCAGGCTGAGCTCCAGAAGTCCAGTCAATGAGGGGAGGGATTCTATGAACAAGGGACATTGAGATTATGATGGGAAAATGTACAGAGATGGCCAAACTAGTGGAAACGCATGGACTGTGGACCAATAGCTGTGTAACCCCTATGGGACTGGACTAGGGCTCCTGAATAGGCAAGACAGCAGTTTAGCTTGAACTGGCTAGGGGACCCCCAAGTCAGTGGGATCTGGATCTGTCCCTGGTGCATTAGCCAGCTTTTTGGAGCCCAGGGCCTATGGTAGGATACCTTGTACAGACTTGGTACAAGGGGAAAGGGACTTGTACCTGCCTCAACTGGAGGTACCAGGTTCTGCTGACTCCCCATGGGAGATCTTGCCTTGGAGGAGTTGGGAATGGGGGCTGGGTTGGGGGGAAAAGACTGGGGGGGGGGAGAAGGGAGAAGAGGGGGGATCTGTGGTTGGTAAGTAAAATGAATAAATAAAATAATTAAATAAAAAAGTTTTAAAAAAGGGGAAAAATGAAGCATCTTAACACGACAAGAGACATTAAGTCATCTCTTGTATACCCTGACATAAGTAATAATTACTGTTGAAATACCCTCTCAGAGAAGTCCATCTGTGAAGAGGTTCAGATCATCCTGGATGTCTGGAAAAGATGTACTAGATAAACTTCCTAGAAGACATAGAGCCACTGAAGTCCCTGGAAGTGGCTCAGTCCAACTGAGGTACCTGAAAAGAGAGTCTCCTATCTGTCAAGGTGCTGGGAGCCATGTTTTGCGCTCCAGGCATCTGGTATTCAAGAGCCCTCACCTGTGCTGCAGTGGACTTTCTGTGATGTTGCTGTCTTCGAGCCATTTCTACTCCTGTGGGTAAATCCTTCATCCATACTCCTTTATGTAACCACAGTAAAGCTCACTGTTGGCATTTGGTGACATCTCTACTTTGTTCTGTTTTTGGTTCCCTATCTGGGGTGATATTTGTTCAAGTATCCACAGGAATGAGGTCACACATCACACCTTTGGAGCAAAACAACTTGTATTCATCACAGTGACGCTATGTAAATATAACATGTTTGTTTAAAAATTAGGAGGTGTTGGAGAGATGGCTCAGCCATTAAGAGCATTGGCGGCTCTTCCAGAGGACCCGGGTTCAATTCCCAGTACCCACATGGCGGCTAACAACTGTCTGTAACTCCAGTTCCAGGGGATCTGACACCTTCATATCAATTCAAATAAGATAAATAAGTTAAATAAATGTTTAAAAAATGGGTCAAATCTAAAACAAAAATTAAGGTAGAAATAAATTGTCTTAGCAAATTTACACATATCATTATATATACATATTAAATTGTATATATATACACATATTTATACACAATAAAAAGATACATTTTCACTCTTCATCTTTACGTCAGTAATAGAAATCTAAGTCATCTTAATACAGTGACTATAACCTGTGGATTGGTAATAAAACTGTTTAGATATAATTATAAAATAATAGCAACCTCAGGTGTGAATATAAACTTATAAAAATTGTGTATGTTTATTATTTGAGAGATTAATTAATATTCTCTTTTTGTTTTAAAATTCCATTATAGTAAAATAGTTATTTCCTTGTCATAAGTGACTCAAAACTGATCTTTGTATTTATTATCTAAAATGAAAGTGTTTAGCATGCTTCCAATAATTTTTCTGTTGATAATTTTCTGTTGATAATTGCTTCCTATTTTGAATAGGAAAGTGTTGGAGATAAAGAAAGAGAAACAAAGTTATGACATTCATAAGTTTCATTGTGCATGTATATTTTACCTAAAGTCTTGTCAGAAAATTTGCACCTATCTTTAGTATAAAATAAACTATAAAGAAGATATAATAATTATGGAGCATGATTTGGGTGCATTTTCTCTAGGATTTGGAGAAACTCTTATTGGAAGACTCATACCAAGGATAATGTTAGAAATCTGAAAAGATTTAAAAATACCACAATGTTTAAAATTCTTAAGTGTGTCCTAAGCCGTGAAAACCATACTAAGTGTATATTTTATCATTTGCTTTGTTTTCATCTGAAGCCTCATTTATCATCCCGATGCCTCAGCAATGGAAAGAAAGCCTGAGATCTCAGCACAAAGGATTAACAAAAGGAACCAATTCAAGACATTTTCCTAAGCAATCAAGAGGTCTTAAAATATAGTGAAGAAAATTACTTGGAAAAGGAAATTCTGGGCATATAATAGGCAGAGATCTATTAATGAGTATCAGCTATATAGAGAGAAAACAGTTGCCTCTGTTTTGATATTTATAATGAGTATTAACACACAGCTTATGTAGCAAGTATTATAGGATTCATCTTCCATTACTTTGTCTTGAAAACTCTGATTACTCATTATTAGTTCAAAATATCACCGTTTCTGTCAATCTCCCCAGCTTTTTAATCACTGAGCTACCTAACTGTAGGCTACATTATTAAATTGTAGCAGTTTTCATAGAGAAAACTTTCATAAATTTCTACTTAGAATAATAAATGTCCAAAAGGTTAAGACAAAATGTATGAGTACTTAAGAAGAAAGAAGGGACATTGTGATACTCTAAAAGTATATTGACTTAAAAAAATCATGAATAGGTACCCCAAAATAAGTTAAATATATATGACTGTATCTATAAACACCATACATTTTTATTACATACTATTAAAAATAGAATTATTTATAAACAGATATTTTAAACTATAAGAAATTAAATATAAAAATTATAATTTATGTGTCTTTAATGTTAATGTAGACATATGAAACTTTCATAATTATATTTCTATGCATTTATGAGTCTGATAAAGCACACAACAGTAATTTTCAGTGAAAAACTGGCCCTTTTCCATATCATAACATATTATGTTACATTTCTTTCTATTCATCAGAAAACATATTTATTGAATTACTTAAAATTGGACTTTGACTATTTTGAAGACAGCTTAAATTAGCAAAATCATATATACTGCTGTCAGGAAAGTACAAAGATAGAGCTATTTTAGATACATATAGTGGATATTCTTTAAAAATTGGAAAGAGAATTACAATATGGCATAGTTACCCAGTTTGTTGACCTTTACCTAAAGTATCTGACATGGGTTAGTCAAAGTGATGTTTAAATCTCTGTGCCAATAATAACACTATTCATAATAATCATGTTATGAAATCAATTAGTTGTCCATCAGTATAGGAATGAATGAAATCTGTAATGCATACACATACACACACACACACACACACACATGCTTATAAAGAAATATAACTACTTAAATACACAGAGATAAAGAGGAAATAGATATGAAGATACAAATATATATATCTGTACCTACAAACCCATATACTAATATATATATATATATATATATGTTGCCCAGCAACAATAAAAGATGTAAGAATTGCTTACATAAATGCCAATATACACAGGACTGGAAAACATTATTCTAAGGAAAAGTAGATAGTTTCTAAAATAAACATAATAATGTTATTCTTTTCACTTATATTTAAACCAATGAAACTGAAAGATGTGCAGAATATAATAGTGTTTATCAAAGACTACAGGATTCAGTATTGAGAACAATGCAATAATGATTAAAAGTCACAAAGCTTTACTTTAGAAAGTGAGTTCGTTATTTCATTGTGATATATCAATTATTAGATGATAGAGGCAGAAGACTAGTGCCCCATACCCAGAGAAATGCTACAGGAAGAAAGATTAATTATGCCTCTTGTTCTTCCAGAGGCTGCTCATTCAAGAATGTCCTTGAGATGGTTTAAACATCTTCACTGGCCAGGACCCCTAAAATGCATAAACTCTAAGTCTACTTAAGTAATACTGGAGGTAATTGTCCCATTTCTTTGTAATACAACACCTCCCTATGCTTTACTGTATTCCAAGAGAGCTTCAAATAACAATCTCTTCACTCTGTGTGGCCTTGAACATACCACTCTCTTCATCTGTCTATTTTTTTTTTTGCCTGTAGGCACATCCATCTTTAACTACTCTCATCTATTTGGAGCTAAAACATCAAAGACATAACCCTTTGGAGAATATGAAGAGACTCAATCAGAAGCTGCAAACAGTATGGTCAAAAGGGAAAAAATGACTCCCATAATCTTCTGTCTGTGGTGTATGTGTGAATCATAGTGTATGGGAACATGCACACACACATACACATAATTCATAAATATACACAATCCCAAGTGCTTCCTTGGCAATCCCAAATCCAGTGAAATTCATAACAATTAACCATCATATATGGCTTATACTATGCTGTATTTCAATTATCCACAAGGTTCTTGGAATATGTGTCATGTAGTAGTATTCCTCTAAATTTAGTTTTCTAGATATAAATAATTGAGTAAACAGAACAATCATGTATAATTTTAATCATTTCTTTCTAAATTGTTTGAAGAAAGATCTAAAATTAAGGCCTGTTTTCTTCGAAAAATATGTTATACTAAATTTAGAATTTCCATGCAGTAAAACATGAATTATATCCCAGAATTTTCCAAAATAATCTTGGTAACATTGTCCTAATATAAATTTGTTTTACTCTCTGAAGTTGCTGCAATCTATCCTGCCTGATATGAAATAGTTATATGTTATTTAGAAAATCTCATGCAGTAGACAACAATGAGACAAATTAAAATGATAATCATCCTTTCCAGTTTGAGTATGTAGCTACAAAACGTATTAACTAATTATATGGAATAATTGTGGGACATAACAAATAATGGGATTTCTTTCTCTGTTCAGGAACTTTGGTTGCTTTTCGGCTATGTAATGGTTCAGGTGAGATCTCATGGTAGAATAGAACCATGTGGGGAATTGTTGCCCAATTGGGCAGAGATGTCATGCAATATTTCTGAAAGTCGTCTATTGAAAGAGCAGTCAAGCAAACGGAACACTTCTCTGTCGATTGGACAGAGGGATGAGAGAGATCTGAATGAACTCTCAAGCGTAACATGCACTTAAGGTATGGGAAATTTTTAAAGTATTTTAATGATGAATACAAAATGGCCACCCTGTCCTTTGACAATCTTTACAATGGTTATAGAACTGAGAATGACTTTTCTTGTATAATCAGTACTGATGTAATTATCAAGATGTACTATAATGCTTGGAAAGGCAGTTTAATAATCAGTTGTATTCAGATTGAGAAGTCAAATATTTCTTTCAGTATCATTGAGATTATTTTGGACAAATAAATAATAATAAATTGCTATAGCTTTCTATGACAGAGGTTAAGTCTCTGAAATATAACTTATCTTAAACAATTTTACCATCTTTCTGTCCTCTGTTATCTTGGTTCCTAGGTAATGGAGTAGCATTAACCACACTGGTGACTCTGATGCTGGGAAACTGGCAGAGTGCCTATTAGCTCTTGAGGCTTTTGTTCTAAAGTACTATTATGCTATTTTCACTCACATTTTACCAAGTAGGTCGCAGAGTCAACTGTGACATTAATGGGATAAGGAAGTGTTTTCAAGGAAAGGTAGAACAGGAAAGCAATTTCAAAAAAAAAAAAAAAAAAAGACTAACAGAGATACAGTTTCCCACATGTTGAGAGAAGCTGAGCCTTCATTATTCAGCTAATGGAGAACCAGCCAGCAATGTTAAACATAATGTATTCAAAGGTCATACATAACTATAAAAGCCTCCAAAACTAAGTAAGTGGTATGCAGAAGCCATTATCTCTTACTCAACAAACCATAGCAAAGTAGTGCTGTGCTATCTGAAAGCATCCCTTAAGCTTAAATGACTTAGTGGGAATTGGTCCTGATGCTATTTTGAATGTTATGGTTGTTTTGAGTATCCAAAAATACATTAACACCCATGGAGATAAACTGAGAGTTTACAAGAAGAACCTACAAAACCTACTCAGGGAGCAGTAACTTTGTCCTCAGAGAACAATACAATACTAAATGCATTGAAATGTCAGGTAGTTGACTAGGGGAAGAAAAATGCATAGAATACTTTGTATTTCAAGTCTGATTACCAAATAAAAATATGTGTGGTGAACAAATGTATATTACTTTGCTGCACATGTGACTGTAACTGAAAAACAAAATTAAGAGAGTATAGATTAAATATAAAGAAAACTTGAGAAGTTATAAAAATACAATAAAACCCTGAAAAATAAAAGAACTGAAGGAAACATGATGGTACACACTATAAAGGTGGAAAATACATGATACAGATTCTGAAGTTTGTATTAATTGAAAATGGAAAACTCTGGAGCATGGGATTGATGAAACATTCTTTCATTGGGCTCATATGACAGTTACTATTTTGGTTCACTGAACACACTGAGTATAATTACCTTCAGAATGATTAACATTAGATAAACATGAAATATAATGCATTTGGGTTTTAAGACTTAGTCTTATTCGAAACATTTCTCCTCATCTGTATGGAAATATTTTACATTTTAATAATATGCAAATTTGAAAACATTACTTGACATAAACATTTTAGATAAGAAATAGGCACAGATATATTTGAAAATAATATGAGCTGTGGTAGGTTTTGGTGGTGATATTTGATAATGAAGTGTGTGAAATTCATCTTGGGATAAAAACAGAAGATCCAAACTTAATTACAGAAAGCATAATGTTGAAGATGTTGAATAAAACCATACAGACCTATAGCAGCTGAAATAATATGGTCTAGATATAAAAATGGATCAGAAAACTGAAATATATGAAATGCCTTAAAATCAAAATGTAATTTTTATAAAATTTGTGCTCCTTTAGGTAGCAAATATTGTTATTTAAATTAGTGTAAAAAGAGAATTATAAGTAGTTGATAATGATCTTAATTTTTTTGAAAAATTAGTGAATATTTTAGTGTAAAATATTTTACTAGAACACACAAAGAAACCCTTGTAAAATAGAAAAATCTATCAAAAAAGAGAATGTCCCATAAAATGATCAACATTTAATAGAATTAAATTTAATTGAGATTTTATAGTTTCTAGAGCAGGACTATGAATAATAAACATCACACATCATAGTGTGTGCAAGTACAAAATACATACTTCCTCTTAAATTGTGAATAATAGGTTCACTATTAATTAAGGATATTTCTTACATCAATCCTTAATTATGGAGTGATATTAGACTGCCTGATAATTCACTCTCTGAAGTTGTTAATATTTCTCTTCCCAGAAATTATCCTCAGTATGAAAGCAATAATCATTCCACTTTCACAAAGTAAGTGATGTCAACCTGTCTAATGGCCAAAATCAGATGAAAAATTTTAAAACAGGTTATTCTTTTGAACAAATATTTTTTCAGAATAGTTGATGGCTCTTTTATTTTATCCATTATTATCCTAGAGATGTTTGGGATATATGAAATATTTAATCATGAGAATTCATTCATATTTTAGAATACCCTGATCAATTGGAAAGACTGAGGGAGTACTTATTATAAAGAAAATAGGTATCTCACCCTAACATTGACTATTTCAAAGTAAGTCCACTTTTAAGATAATGAATACAAAATGGTCATTCTGATCACGTCTGTTTCTGTAAAACAAGGGATGACATATCTATATTGAAAGACTCAATATAATAATGATGATGAAGATGATGATGATAATGATGAAGATGATGATGATGATGATGATTCCTGGCCATCAATGTAGTATTTGGAATAAGCTCCCTCTGGAAGTGTGGGTCTCTAGTTAAACCAGTCATTGGTTAAGCACTGCCACAAGCTCTGGGCCACTATTAGGAGAGTACATCTGGCATGCAGGACCAGTTATAAGTAAAAGGTTTTGTGACTGTATTGTAGCTGAAAGTTTTTGTGTGTCCTGCCTGGCCCATAGCCTCTCAGACCTAGGTAAACACACACAAGCTTATATTAATTATGAACTGCTTGGCCATTAGATCTGGCCTACCACTGACTAGCTCTTACATTTAAACTAAGCCCATTTCTGTTAATCTATATGTTGCCACATGTTCTGTGGCTTTACCTGTGTGCCTGTTACATGCTGCTCCCTGAACAGCAGACTGGTGTCTGCTGACTCAGCCTTCCTCTTCCCAGAATTCTCCTCTCTGCTTATCTTGCCTATACTTTCTGCCTGATTACTGGCCAATCAGCATTTTATTTATCAACCGAATCAGAGTAACACACATTCACAGCATACAGAACGACATTCCCATCACTGTATTTATATCCCAGTCCCATCATTGGAAGCCTTGCCTGGTTACAAAAGATGACCAGTTCAAGCTCCATATCATCCATTACTATGGCTGCTTGCTAGGGTCACCCTCACAGGTTCCAGGAGACTTCCATTGCATTACATTTTCACATTGTTCCCATAAATGATCCCTCTTTTCTCCATCCCCACATGTCCACAGTTCACCCACAAAATCTATTTCCCCTTCCAGGGAAGATCCACGCTTCCCTTCGAGGCCTCTCCTAGTTACTTAGCCTCTCTGGGTGAATAGAGTTTATGTTTATTAACATTTAATTAACAGCTAATAAAGACTTTTGAATAAGTACATATTATGTTTGTCCTTTGGGTCTGGCCTGCCTCACCTAGGATGAATTTTTCTAGTTTCAATCATTTCTATGCAAATTTTGTGATGTCATTGCTTTTAACAGCTGAGTAATAGTCCATTGTGTAATTGTACCACATTTTATTTATTCATTGTTTATTTGAGGGGCATCTAGATTATATCTAGTTTCTGGCCATTATGGAAGTGGCACTATGAACATAGTTGAGCAACTCTCCTTGTCATAGGATGGAGCATTTTTTTGAGCTTATGTCCAAGATGGCCATGAGGTAGATCAATTTTAAATTTTCTGAGGAAACTTCATGTAGATGTAACCAACCGTCTTATTAAATAAGAAACACAGAACCAATGCAAAGAAGAAAGCCAAGAGGTCAGAGCTAAGTGCTAAAACCTTACCCTTCCTCCTGCGGTGGTCCTACCTCTCTGAAAGAGAGCTACTTTCTGTGTTAAAGTCTTTATAAAGACTTTCGGTTTTGCCTTCTCATTGCTTGTAAACCCAACCACATGGCCACCTCTTCACTACCTGTCTATATAGACCTCCAGGTCTTCTATGGTTGGTATTGAGATTAAAGGCATGTGTCTCCAATGCTGGCTGTATCTCTGAACACACAGAGACTTACCTAGCTCTGCCTATCAAGTGCTGGGATTACAAGCGTAAGCCACCACCACCCAGCTTTCCTATGGCTTGCTAATAGCTCTGACCCCCAGGCAACTTTATTTATTAACATACAAATAACATTTCAATACAAATAAAACATCACCATAACTTCATATTGATTTCCATAGTGGCTATACAAGTTTGCACTCACATCAGCAATAGAAGAGTATTTCCCTTGCTCCACATCCTCCCCACTATGAGCTGCTGTCACTTGTATTATTGATTTTAGGCACTATGATATCTGAAAGACGGAATCTTAGAGTAATTTTGATTTGCATTTCCTTGTTGAACATTTATTTAAGTGTTTCTTGGTCATTCTAGAAGAGATCTAGGGTAGAACCAAACATGACTGGAAAAAGGCAGTGAAATCATTCTTAAAAATATTCTGCTATACTTACATACCTAGCCTAGTATATCATCAAAGAGGCTTCATCTAACAACTGATGGGAGCAGATACAAAGACACACAGCCAAAAATTAGGCTGAACTCAAGGAACCCTACAGAAGGACAGGATTAAGGACTGTAGGAACCAGGGGTGTTGTGCTGTGGGATGTTCTCTATGCTGTTAATGTATTGCTATGACTGATTGATAAATAAAATGCTAATTGGCCAGTAGCCAGGCAGGAAGTATAGGTGGGACAAGGAGAGAGGAGAATTCTGGGAAGTGGAAGGCTGAGGCACAGAGATGCTGCAAGCTGCCAGGAGGAGAAGCATGATGTAAGATACTAGTAAGCCATGAGCCACGTGATAAGTTATAGATGAATAGAAATGGGTTAATTTAAGATATAAGAACAGATAGCAAGAAGCCTGCCATGACCATACAGTTTATAAGTAATATAAGTCTGTGTGTGTTTACTTAGGGGACGCTAGTGAGAGAGATTTGTCCTGACCAGGAAAACTTCAGCTACATGTTGAGAACACCAATAGAACATGACTCACAGAATCAACTAAGCAGGCCTCATACAGGCTCAAATAAACTATAAAGATAATCATGGAGCCTACATGGGTGTGTGTTTGGTCCTCTACATATATATTATGGTTGTTTAGCTCTGGGGTTTTTGTGGGACTCCTAACAATGGGAATGGGGGTGTTTCTGACCTTTGTGTGTGCTCTTAGGATCCTTTTTCTCCTGTTGGGTTGCCTCCTCCAGCCTTGATTTGAGGGTTTATGGCTGGTTTATTTATGTCTTATTGTATTTGTTTGCTTGACACCAGCGGAGGCCTGGTCTTTTCTGAAGGGAAATGGACAAGCAGTGGATCTGGAGAAGAGCAGAGGAGGGGGCCCTGGGAGGAGTAAAGTGAGGGGAGGCTTGGGTAAGGATGTATGAAAGAAGAACAAATAAAAAGTCAAAAGGAACAAAAAAGGAAGAAAATTTAAAAAATAATAATAATGGTAGTTTTGACCTCAAGAGAATACAAACAAATATTCTGCCCAGACCTTGTTAAAATTACTTACCTATTGAGCTTTTTCCTGTAACATTGTTGCTTCTTCTCAATTTACTATTCTCTGCCCAATTTCGTATGTAGATAATTGACTATTACAGCTTCTTTGGGTCTTCATTTGCCTACAAGGTCTCTAGTGCAAGTAAAAATTTTATTATTAAGTTCATGTGTAAGCATTTTCTTTTTAATCTATATTATAAGAATTAAATTTTCAGATGCAACAAGATTGTTAAGCATATGAAGTTACTGTTTTACTGTTCCTATGATTGCTATACTGCTTTATGGAAAGAAATATGGAATTTCATCATTATAACAAAGATAATCTATGTGTAACAGTTCATATCTGAAAAATAATTCAATGGTGTCATTATTGATCTTCTATGTTTTTGTTCCTGTGGGGGTTATAGCATAATTCTCTATTATAGTACTAATAAAAGATCTAGCTATGATAATCAGGAAATAAGAATGTAGAAATCCATTCCACATTCTTTATTTACAAAGATGAATGGATGACATGTACATTTCCATCAAATTTATATAAGCAGTTACCAACTCCAAATTAATTTGCCTTCTAATCAATACATAATGAGGAATGAAAAGAAAAGCAAGAAATGATGGATAGAATACAGTGACAAAAATCACTTAGAGGGACTTGAGAAACAGATCAATTTTTAAAACAGTTCTTTGCTCTTGTAGAGGAGGACCCAGGTTGGATTCTTAGAACAGATGACAGCTCACAACTGCCTGTGACTCCAGATGCATAGAGAACCAACTCCTCTTGCTTCCATAGCTGCCTACACTAGCATTCACACACACACACACACACACACACACACACACACACACACACACACACACCACACAAAACACACACAGTGAGAATGAGAGAGAGATGTGCACAAACACACTTAAAATAAATACATATTTTTGTAGTAGGATATTTTAAGATGTGTTACTTTTGTTCATGTTGCACTTGTTTAACTCTGTGAAGCTGTGTTACTGTGTCTGTGTAAAATACCTGTTGGTCTAACAAAGAACTGGCTAGTAGCAAGGCAGGAGAAAGGTTAGGCAGGGCTGGCAGGCAGAGAGTGTAGATATAAGGATAAAACTGGGAGAAAGATATAGAGTGTAGCATCAGAGGAGGAGGAGGATTCCAGGGGCCAACCACCCAGCTAGAAGACATGAAGTAAGATGAAGATTTACAGAAGTAAGAGAACGGGAAAAGCCGAGAGGTAAAGGGTAGTCGGGATAATTTAAAATTAAGGAAAGCTAGTGAGGATAAGCCTACCTAAGGCCAGGCATTCATAAGTAATAGTAAACCACCATGTGTGATTTATTTGGGAGCTGGGTGGTGGGCCACCCAAAAAGAACAAAAACCCCAACAACATATTTTAAAAGAACTTTAAAAAGAATCATTTAGAATATCTATCTGTGTGTTTTAATGATATATCCCATATTAAGTTTTATAGCTAGTTAGATATATTCTCATAAAATGACCAAATATTGAGGAAACATACATGAGAAGAGTTCTTGTCAAGTCTGAAATCTTTTTAAATATTTGAATTATTTTGATAATATTGTGCAGCCGTTCTAGATTGTGTTATTAAATAGAAACTGTTTAAAAATAAGTGATCATAAAACTCACAATTATAGTCTTTTGAATAGACAATCTAATTTTAAGATTTTTTCAGTTCTAATAAAAAATTGTCCCTACTTTTCCATTTACATAATAGAAATTGATTTTTCTACTATGTTTACCTCATTTTTGTTTTTATTCTTCTTTAATAACATTGAGCAAAATTGACCATGAAATGAATATATAAAAATGTTTTTACCTTAGGGTAGCTATGAAAATTAATCCAGAGTAGCAAGAATCTAGGTTGTGCCTGTGAACTTAATCTTACTTGTTTTTTTTTCTTTTCAGGCTTATTCTAGTGTTTAAAGGCAATTTAACTTTAAGATACCTTTATTTCCTTTCGGTTCCATGTTAGTTTTTTGTTGTTTTGTTTTCCTAAAGTTACATTTGTTCCTCTGTGAAGGCAAGGGACCCATGCTTCAGATGGAGTGTAACATGTAAACAGTGAATCAATCATATCTACTTCAAAATGCCCTAATATAAAGTCTCCAGCTATAATCCCACATGGTTATTTGAGTTGGTAATAGTTTTTTCACATTTCAACTTTAGTCATCAAGAAAAGAAATCTCTGTAGATATAGAATTTTCATGTTGGAAAATCTTCAAGACTTCTCATTCATCTATACCTTGGGCTGCTTCTAGTTTGAATTATTTCTGTAAAATACAATTTTATCAGTGTCATCATAAAAATTTCCTGATATTGCTTAATATTCCTAGTGAATCATAGAACCTTCACATAGTACTATGTAGAAGCTCTGAAAATAGAGTGGATTTAGGGTTTTCTACAATGGAGACAGTTACCAGAAAGGAAGATAAACAAACATTGTTTTTTGAGACTTAGCAGTTTGCCTTACCTTATGTGTTATAAGAATAGTTTAGAGCTAAATTGGGTCATTTGAGTATATGCCAAGAGTGATATAGCTGGATTTTACTACAACATGCATTGAAACCATGTCTCCTTTTCCCACATCTTCTTCTTTCACTGAATCACTAGCAACATGAACTGTCATTTGTTTTATTGAACTTGGACATTCTGACTAGGGTGAACTGAAGTCACAAAGTAGTTTTAATTTACATTTCCTTAATGACTAAGGAGTTGACCATTTCTTTATGTGTTCCTCAGTCCTTTATGTGTGTTCTGTCTTTTGAAAACTTACTGCTTAGTTCTGTACCTCATTTTTTAAAATTGAGTTATTTGTGTTCTTGTTCTTTTGGTGTTTCTTTCTCTATATGTTCTATATTCTGAACATCTGACAGTTATATAATTGACAAAGATATTTTCTCACTGTGTTTCCAGCACCTTGGCCCAAATGATACTAGAGCCTTTTATCTTCATGCAGTCCCATTTATTAATGGTTGGTCTTAGTGCCTGAGCTATCATTGTTCTATTGGCAAAGTCCTTTCCTGTTCCAATGAGTTCAATCTGATTTCCTAATTTCTCTTCTATCAGCTTAAGGATATCTCACCTTAGGTTAAGGCCCTTGATCAATTTAGTGTCAAGTTTTGTGCAAGGTGATAAATATGGATGTGTTTTCATTCTCTTATACTGATCCATCAAGTTTGACCAGCACCATTTATTTTGGATTTTTCTTTACTGTGTAATTTTAGTGTCTTTGTCAAGAATCAGATGTTCATAGGTGAGGACTACTATGTGGGTCTTCAATCTGATGGATTTATAATTGCAAAACAGAATTTGACTACGCCAAAATTAGAGATTTTATTGTGAAATCTCTAGTGCAAAGAAGCACTTATTCAGGGAGTGCTGGTCCATAGACCAGACTTAAAATATGTGGGGAGCCTCTTACTGAAGAGCTGTATCCCCAGACTGGTTTTCGTCACTTTCCTTTCCTTAATTGCTTAGGTTTCAACATTTATTCCTTCATCTGAAGTACTTTATGCTTACTTTCTGTGAGATATATTAATACATCTGTGATATATATATATATATATGTGTGTGTGTGTGTGTGTGTGTGTGTGTGTGAATTCTATATTTTAGTTAATATTACATGAATTTATATAAAAAACTATAAAATTCGAGGAGCTTACAAAAATTCAGAAAAAAAAATACTATTTCTTTCCTAAACATTTATAAGCTAGTTCCAGGAGATCATTATCAAAAACACTCATTGTTGCTAAATATAAAATTAACATCTTTTTTTTTAAATTGATTTCATATGTACATGTGCCACAGGCCCATAGAAGTCAGTCAGATAAAGAGAAGGGTTATAGGGGGTAGCATGGGTCTCCCTGGGAAGGGTAATAGAAGGGTCTCTGTGGGTGGACTGGTGGTGGGGTGATGAACTAAGAAGGAGAGGCCAGGGATGGAATACAGGGGGAAACAGCAGGAATTGGGTAACATTTGGGAGGGAGCAGTGTGGAAACCTAATGCAGTGGATTCTTTGTGGAATTTGTGAGGGTGACTTTGGTGAGGATTCCTAACAGAGTCTGAATTGGCCAATACTTGCAGCCAGGCAACGTGGTGATATATTGTGTACCCCAATATATTGTATACCCTAATAAATTTATCTGGGGATCAGAGAACAGAGCCAGCCACTAGATTAGACATAGAGGCCAGCCAGTGTTGGCACACACACTTAATGCTATCACTTGGTAAGCAGAGATCCATCTGGATCTCTTTGAGTTCAAGGCCACACTGGAAACAGAGCCAGGCAGTGGTGGCACATGCCTTTAATCCCAGGACTTGAGATCTCATGTCTTTGCTTAGGAAGCACACATGCCTTTAATCTCAAGAAGTAAGGTGGCAGGGCAGAAAAAGGTGTATAAGGTGAGAGGAAACAGGAACTCATTGTCTTTAGACTGAGGATTTCATAGAGGTAAGCTAGGGGCTAAAGGAATTCAACTGAGACCTTCAGGGGAGAGGATTCAGAGGCTTCCAGTCTGAGGATTCATGGAAACAGGATCAGCTGAGGAGTCAGTGAGGTGAGATTGGCTGTGGCTTGTTTTGCCTATCTGATCTTTCAGCTTTCACCCCAATATCTGGCTCCAGGTTTTCAATTAATAAGACAGTTTATCAATTCATGTTACAAGGCAAGGCCTTCAGTGTGGGACTGGTATATGTTTGGTTTAATTGTCAGCCAAAGTGGTTCTATGGTGATCTCTAAAAAACCCAGGCTGATGGTAGGACAGAAGGCCACCCTCTAAAAACTGACAGCTCAGCCCCATGGCTGAGGATAACACCCACTCAGCTCATTGAATTTAGAGAGCTTGAGCTGGTGGCTGGTGTAGACTTGGGACCTTTATTTCTAGGTTCTAGCGTCTTTGGCACAAGAACATGCTCTGGAGGCTATGGAAAGAAAAACCCGGGCCCCAAACCAGACACAAAACCCTGCACCTAAAATCTATCCTGGCTGTAAGACATGCTGGCACAATTGTGGAGTAGAACTTGAGGGGGGTCAACCAAAGTCTGATTTCACTTGAGGCCCAACAGGAAGCCCATGTTTGACACTCCTTGGATGGCCAGAAACAAAAGACTGGACAGCCCAGAGACCTAGGATAGAACACAAGACAACTAGTCAAACAAACAAACAAACCAGAAACAAAAACAAAAAACACAAGATCGCAAAACAAAAATTAATGAATTTATCCTTAAGGATATTCTGCTTTATTTATGAATAAGTGCCTTATACTATCATCAGAGAAGCTTCCTCTAAGGACAGATGGGAGAAGGTGCAGAGACCCAAAGCCAGATTTTATGCTGAAAGAGAGAGTCTAAATTGGAGGTCTCCAAACAGGGAACCCCACGGGAGACAGAGAGGAAAAACTGTAGGAGTCAGGGAGGATAGAGATCACCAGGAGAACACGGCACACGGAAGCAACTAAGCAGGGCTCACATGGCCTCATAGAGATTGAAATGGCAAGCCTGAAGCCTGCCTGAGTCTGCCCCCAGGTCTTCTGTAGTATTATCACTGTTAGCTTGATGTTTGTATGAGACTCTTAACAGTGGGAGCAGGTGTCTGACTCATTTGCCTGCTCTGAGTCTCTTTTCCTCCTATTGGTTTGTTTTGTCCAGCCTCAATACGAAGGCTTTCACCTTGTCTTATTTTACCTGTTTTGTCCTGTTTGGCTGTCTTCTCTTGGAGACCTGCTCTTTTCTGAAGAGAAATGGAGCTGGGAGGGGAGCTAGGAGGAGAGGATGGAGGGGAAGCTGTGTTTGTGATGTATTGGATGAGAGAAGAATAATCTATTTTCAATAAAAATATTGATCTTTGTTTGTGTCTGTGGTCTGTCTTTATATATATATATATATATATATATATATATATAAACATTTATTAATATGCTTGGATAAATAAAATGATGAAATGTGACAGAAATATTCTTTTTGTTAATTTTCTATTTTTTCTTTTCTTTTTGAAATTTTACTATAATTACATCATTTCTCCCTTCCCCCTTTCCTTTTCAAACCCTCTGATATACCCCTTTGCTCTTTTTTCAATTAATGCTCTTTTTCGTTTATTGATTTTAATGCACACACAAATGTGTGTGTTCATGCATTCATGTATTTTGTGTGTGTGTGTGTGTGTGTGTGTGTCTGTGTGTTTGGTGTGTGTGTCTGTGTGTAAATACAGGTACATTTCTAAATACAACCTATTTAATCTGTACAGTGTTACTTGTGTGCATATTTTGTGGGATGGCCATTTGGTATTTGATAACCAATTTGTGTGCTCTTCATTGGAGAAGTGTATGTCTCCCACTCTTGGTATTCCATGGTTTATTCCATGGTTGCCTGTAGTTTTTTTTTTCTTTTTTCTCTTTTTTTTTTTTTTGTGTGTGTAAGGTTGAGACCTTATGATATTCCCCACCCACTTTGGCCTGTCTATTGGCACCCTACTTGTTTAGCTTATTTGGTAATTTTCTCTGTACTTAATTTAAGGACAAGTGTTGTCTCTATGTACTCGTGAAAACCTATTACAGGGCCATTTCCTCTGAGAACAATATATGAATGTGGAAGAGTAAATCGACACTACTTAATTTTAAAACCTGGAGCATATGAATTCTTTTAAAAGGATTATTCACTAAGTCAATATTAAAAAATGAACTGGGAAATACTCTCAAGGCAACTGAAAATCAATTAATGTATCAGATGGGCTATAAAGTTTACTTAACGTGTTTTTGTGAAGTTAAAGTGAACAGTAACAGTCTTTACTGCTAGCGACGAAGGCAAACAATGAAGCGATGAATGAAAGGACTGAGCAGTGCTCTGGGCTCCATGTGCTTAGTTTTCCATTGATACAAAGAGATTACTGTGCATGTAGAAAACAACAGCATAAATGTCACATAAGGCTGTTAGGTAGTGAATGAAGTAGTATAAGCTCTGCTATGTCTCTTAACTATAAGCCATGCATTTCCCACTTAGTCAAGTAATTTGAGGCAATTTCAGAGTTGCATCCCAGAGATATATGAAATGCACTCTACCAATGAAAACTACAATTTGATTTCTTGGAAGTAAACTTTAATTCTCACAGTATCAATAGTCCAATTCATCATCATTTGATACTCATCATACAGCCAAAACAGATAAAATGGAAATCCTTCTAATCTACATTTTCAAAAGTCATTTGTATTCATCAGCTGCAGGTATTTAAACAACAAAAGAACTAATGAAGCGCTGGTGACTGAATACCTATTGCTATGTTCATTGTTATTTTCTTCTTAAGCCTTAATGAGATGTAATTACACTCATTCATATTTTGTCTTGAACATGCTTTATTATAACAAAAACTAGCAACATATAGCAGTATGAACACCAAACTTACTACAGATATGTAAATGAGAAGATGCGGAGCCATAGAAGAGCCTGAAGATATTAACATCTGTGTGAACGAAACAGCCATTTCACAACCCAGTGGACCTTAAACACAGCAGACATTGAAATCTGTTCAGTACATGGAGTGGATTTTTAAGTATGTTCAATTATTGCTTGTCTCCCAGCTGCTGTCTGAACATGGCTTCTGTAATATTAGAAACCCTGCTTTGACATCAGTGGCATATAAAAATTGTGTCCTTGATTAATAGTTGCCACAAGACTAAATAGCCATTTTAAATTCATAAGTGTGAATTTGCATTGCACCATTCTTAAAATTGCTCCTACGGGGTAAAGTGGTAGGAATGGATTTACTGAGAAGCCAAAATAGAAGAAGAATGACCTTTGACAAGCTTGGGTTTTGCTACTATGCATTCCTTTGAGTATAAACAGCCAATATGTCTGATAACATGCAGATAAGTGTCGAAATGAAATCACAGAATTAGTTTTAGACAAATGCTTGGAAACTTAAAAACACTGTAACTAGAAAGTGGTCATTTATAATAAGTAAACAGAAGTAAAAGGCCATGTAGGACCAATGATGTATGTCAACTGGTAGACTGCTTACCTGGCTTATATGTTGCCAGGGTTCCACTCTTAGAACTAAAAATTTAAAAATTATATATATATATATATATATATATATATATATATATATATGTGTGTGTGTGTGTGTGTGTGTATATATATATGATAATTTTGTATCTCTATGAAAGAAATTACTTTATTATACAAAATTTGTTTATTTTTTAACTATGTTTAAGTATTATAAATACTTCAAGGAGGCATGCTCTTGAATAAGTTGCTATTTTTTAAAAATGGAATCACAATTCTTCAGTTAAAGGGCATCTAGGTTGTTTCTAACACCCTGACTGTAATGACAGAACTCTCATCCAGTGTCTGATGGAAGCAGATGCAGAGATCCATTGCTGAGCCCCAGGTGGAGCTCCGGGAGCCCAATCAGAGAGAGAGAGGAGGGACTGTATGAGTAAGAGATATTGAGATCATGATAGGAAAAAGCACAGGGACAAATAGTAAAACTAGTGGAAATGTATGAACTGTGAACCCATGGCTGAGGAGCCCCCATGGAACTGGACCAGGCCCTCTGGATAAGTGAGACAGTTGATTAGCTTGAACTGTTTGGGAGGCCCCCAGGCAGTGGAGCCAGGACCTGTCCTTGGCCCATGGGCTGGCTTTTTGGAGCCTGGGGCCTATACTGGGACACTTTGTTCAGCCTTGGTGTAGGGAGGATGGGACTGGACCTGCCTTGGCTGAGTCTACCAGGCTGGGCTGACTCCCTAGGGGAGACTTTGCTTTGGAGGAGGTGGGAAAAGGGGGTGGATTGGGGGAGAGGGATGGGGGGTGGGAGGAGGGAGGATGGGGGACTCCGTGGCTGACATGTGAAATTAAGTTAATTATAAAATTATATATATATATATATATATGTATACATATAAATGGAATCACAAAATTCATAATATTTTGGAAGTATACAACTACTATTTTTCTATATAATTGAAAAAAATAACTATTTCTTAAGCTCCAAAAAGCCATTAACAGTGAATATTATAAATATGAGAATGTTGCTACTTTAAAATAACTTTTAAATAATCATTTTACTATTTTATGGGTGAATAAATTTTGTAAATTGTATTTTTAACAAATGATACTGCAATTATAATGATATATTTAATAAGTTTCAATTTTAAAAATTAAATGATTATCATTCAAAGTTAATTATTATTATCTTAAACTCTTGATATTCAATATTTGTTCTGCAATATGAAGGTAACATATGCTCTACCTTTTTATAAGTGATTTGTAAAAATATGTATTAGGGTGCAAGGATTCAGAATGAGTAAAAAAAAAATCACCATTCAGATTACTTAGGATCCATGTTTACTTCAATAATAAGGGCAAGCTTAGACATAGTGGGGAAGACAATTTGCATGTAATTCATTTTCTTTCTATGCTGAGCACATCCTGGCAGTGAATGAGGACTTTGGATCATATTCCTTCAGAAGCTTTACCATTTTTCAGCGTTATGCCACAAGTTATCTTTATGACTCCCAAGGCATTTTTATAATGCCATTTCTTGGCCTTTAAGAGATTCATATTTTTATTTCTTCCATGTGAAAGGGTTGTGGATTGATATGTAAAATAAGTCACTGTTAATTAGAAGAGCCAAATTCAGGGAAGCCTGTACAAGTGACCAAGAATTTGAAGGGTGTTCTGCTAAAAATAAATTTTGAAGCTTTGGCTTCTTTGTTTTCCCTAAGGTTTTGAAAATAGGTAGTAAAGAGTGTAACGCAGTGTCTCAAACATTTTAACAAGTCAGCTCTAATGATCATTTATTTGAATCAGTAAGCTGCCAACCGTCAAAGGTCAGGCCTGTCAAACAGCACGGGAAACATATTTCTCTCAGAAAAGAGTTCAGCATAGCGTAGTTATTTAATCTGTTACTGTTGCATTTCAGCAAAAAGGCTTTTCAGTTATATCCTTGTTGCTTTGTTTTATGAAAACTATGACATAGTTTCAAAGGGCAAATGAAATACATAAGTAAATGTGTAAATTCTCAACAGACTAAACGAGCTAAAGACTTTTAACACACATGCATGTATTTCAAAACCAGGAGACGTTCATTCATAAAAATAGTATCACTGTTGTTTGTTTTAGAAGATAATTCTTAGCTGTTCATTCAACACAATCTTTTCTAATCATTTCATATTCAGAAAGCAATCTTTGTAACTTATAAATTAGAAAAGATAAAGAGGTGTGTAAAACTCCTCTTCGTGAAGCTTACTTGAAGTGCAAAATGATAAAAATATATGGACACAGATAATATTAAAAAAATACATATATGTGACTTAAATAGACAGCATTCTGAGGCAGTTTAACTATCAATCAGAAGACTAGAAGAGATCTTGTTGAAAATGGAAGGAGCTGAGGATGAATTGGAGTGCATGCAGTTGTGGAAACAAGACAACGTAAAACAAAAGTGAAGAGATAATGAGCCTGAAATATGCCTGGATTTTTTTTCCTTACTGAATTATTACTTTATATCTGACTGCTTCATATACATACATTTTAATTTCGTGATTCAATATTTATCCAAATGCTAGAGAATCTTGAAGTTAAAATAAGCAAGAGATGAGAAAACCTTTTTGAAGGTTTTTTTTTTCATTGTGATCCATTCTTTTACAAATTAATTGTAAACACATTAACAGAATTTACATTTATTGCAGTGCACAATATTGGGATGCACAGTCAAAAACTGCTGATAGAAAATGAATAGAGGGTATCACAAAAGCCTACAGGGGTAAGGGGAAGTGTCACGGCTCTGTTACTAAAGTCACTCACTGAAACACCTAATGGCAAGTTTCATGCTAGGGAAGCACCTTTTGGTTTGTGAGAATTGTCTTCTGAAGGCTTTTCTTTGACCTTCAAATGCATAATGATACCTATGGCCATTTTTGTGCATAAACACACACAAAGAAAGATGTTGATTAAATGAGCCAAATACAGTGATAAATGAAATATTTCTATTGTCACAAAATAACTACCCACAAAAGAGCAACTAATTACAAATGTAAGTCCAATATGTAGGGTTGAGAAACCTTATAGGTACTGCTACAATTAATTCTCTAAGTCAATAATTACCAATAAAGGAGCTCAATACTATAGACCTGCTGATATGATTCTACATGTAGAGCAGAAGCATTATTACTAAACTATGCAGACTCTAATACAAGAAAAAAACATAAAAATATGAGGGACAATTTAATATTCAAACATCATACCAATTAAAAAGTGTAATATAATTAAGATTTCTTTTAAGTTTGTATAAAAATATGAAAATGAATTTTCCTGTTAATGTATGCAGACTTTTCTTTCTCATCTGCCAGTTTCCAAAAACTGACATGGAGACTTAATATTAATTATGGATGCTCCCCCAATAGATTAGGCTTGTTATTAGCTAATTCTTGCATTTTTTTATTAACCCATATTTCTTACCTACCCTCTGCCACGTGGCAGTAACTTCTTTTAACATGGCATGTTCATCCTGCTTGTCTTTGATCTATCATAATTCCCAAGACTCTGCCTTTCTTCCAAGTGTGCTGCTAATCTGGCTCTCCTGTCCAATCTCTTCCTGCCCAGCTATCAGTTATTAACAGTGAGAACAAAACATTTTCACAGTGAACAGAAGGATTATTCCACAGCATTTCCCCTTTTTGCCTAAATGAAAAAAGAAAAGTATTAACTTTAACATAGTAAAATTATGTACAATAAAACAGTTATCAAGTAAGAATTACAATTACAATGTCCAGTCAATTTGTATTTGGAAAAGTTAGAGAAAATATTCTCTCTTATTTATCTTATCTTGTGAGTCTAAATTTTTATACTTAATTTATTTTTATCATAACTAAGGAAAAGTAAGTCTAATTATTTATTCTTTAACTCCATCAAAGACCCCAGAAGAGTGAAATGTTACCTAACAACAGGGCCATATGGCTGCCTGGACAGTCAGTCACCCAAAGTTCTTCTGTATTGTTGAGGCATCAAACTTTGATCTATATGCCTAGGACATATGACATGCTTATGTGTGAAGCAGGGACTTTTCAAGGACTATCCTACCTTCCCTTAGCAAAGTTTGGCATTTACTCTCTTTTGTGTCCTCCTGGTCTAGTTTGAAAAGTATATTGTCAAATGCAATTGAGGCAATGGCAGATTATTGTTTGTTTGGTTGGTTGGTTTTGTTTTGCTCAGATGGCTAGCTTTTGCCATAAAGAAAGCAAACTTTGGTTCTTTCTTATACAGTTTCTTTGATGCCCATTATCCTTTTTTGAAATAAGATTGGTGCTGGCAGGAGCAGACATGTCTCATTGTCATTAAAAAACATATTATTAAAACATTTTAAATGACATATTCTACTGTTCTATGAAGTTTTTGAAGATATCTAAAATGCATCTCTTTGACCTTGAATACATACCTAACATGACTACAAGTTTGATTGTAATAGGTGACTACTAATCCGCATTTCTTTATTATCCTAAATAGTTTGTACTAATAACTTTCAAGGATTAGAAATTTACATTACATTGTTAAATAAGCCGTATAGGTACAATACCTTAAACAAGAGTAGGAATATGCGTATATTCTGTTCTAACAAAAATAACATTAAATTTGTATTAATATGCAAAAATATCTTAAAGAGTAGAAACAAATATACAGTATAAAAAAAACCCCTCAAATTTCTATCAATACTCAAAAATCCACATGAATATAAATTTAAGACCAGTAGTTGTTCCTTTTTTGGTTTAAATGTAGATTCAATCATCTACCCTTTTATCCTGTCATTTCTCTATCCCCCTTTTTTCTTTTAGAAAAAGATCCCTGAATCTATTCTCCTGTGTTTAGCTTTTTACCTGACCATTCCTAATAACAACTTGTAACCAATACCCCAAATGATGACAAATATCCATAACCCACCAAATGACCAAAAATACCCACCCCACTCTTTTTTTTTGATTAATCATAGTTTATTGTCTATTATTTTCTCATGTTAAATAAGGGATATATTCCAGCTCAAAGTTTTCCCTAATTTTTTACATTGATAAGACTTTTCTTTAGTCTGAATTCTTTTATGCCTTGTAACTTGACACTGTTGAATAAAGGCCTTTCCATGATGGTTACAGTCATGATTTCTCTGCTGTGCATTTTTACTTGTTTATCAATGATGGCTATTGCTAAAATCTTTCCCACTGTCACCCCACTCTTAAAATTACTTCGTCCTGTCTGAGAACAACAACATCTCTAGGGGACCCTGAGAAAATTGAAATAATGATCAAGTCCTGGGAGAGATAGCTGTATCATTTGCTTCCAGTCTGCATAATAGGAAAGTGTAGGACTTATCTGAAGTCCTGGCTGGAGTAGTTTATGAGGCTGGATGACCTCAGGTAGCCACCTTGAAATTGTACTGAGCAGTTGTAGTCAAAAGCTGATCTTCAGGCTGTGTTTGTCAACTTAGTGGTGTTACAACAATCTAAGTGGAATCGTTATGGGGCCCCATCATTTTTTTGGAAACTTCAAAGGTCACATTTAGGAATGGCCATGGTTCAGTACAGAAAACTTAAACATTTTAAATGTCATATGCAGCAGATCTCAAAAAGGTTAAAGGACCACAATTTGTTAAGTATATCCAGAGTACAAAAACTTAATTCCTAATTTCCTGATAGTCTTAAATCTGATATCTTGTACAGCAATCTGGATGAAGCTTTTTTCTAGAATTATTTAGTACTCTATATAACCATTAAAATAATGCCAGAAAATTTAAATATATATATATATATATATATATATATATATATATATATATATACTTAAATTTTGAGACAACATTTATATCTTTAAAAATATTTTAAAAAGTCAAAATAAAACCAAAGAATTATGGGATTAGTGGCAATAGAATAGTTCCTTAATTTTGATTTTTCTTTTGTCCCATAACAGGTGGCTCTTCTGCCATTAGGCAGATTTTGGATTTTTCTTTAACAAGCATGCTTGGATTTAGAGAAGGAGAGAGCCACACTCTGACTCCAATGCGGGCTTTAAGTTTTAATTGATCTGAGACTACAAAAAGATAATTTGCCTTATATGTCTGAGAGCAGAAGCAAACATTTGGGAAGATTTATGAAATTTTATCCAATTGGAAATGGGATATACTGATAGGTCTTTTTACTCTTTTTCTTGGGACATTTTCTCTTGATTCATCCTTTTTGTTCAGATGTCTCATATGTACAGTGGTCTTCTGATTCCTAATTAAATGTTTTACTGTATAAGAGTTGCCCTAGTCATGGTGTCTCGTCGCAGCAATTGAAATCTTAAGGCATCATATAGTCTCTTTCTTTTGTGGTTCCTACTTCCAAATTTTTGTAGTTACATAAAGTAACTACAAAAACCAAGAAAATACAATGGGACCATAGGTGGTGGTGGGAGCATGGTGGAAGCTTGAGAGGGCAATAACAGAATATAGGTAATAGGTGGAAATGAAAATACAGGGAAGCCTGTCCAACTGGAGAGGTCTATAGGTTGGTCAATACAGATGAAAAAAGAGGGATTAGGGACAAATAAGGTTATTTGATCAAGCATTAAGGAAGCATATAAATTTATATTTATCTAAGATTATACTCTCTCTCTATATATATATATATATATATATATAGTTATATGTAATCATTTATTCTACCTATCTGTCTATATCTTCATATATATATATGTATATATACACACATGCACACACAAACACATATATACATATATATGTATATATATATATATATATATATATATATATATATATATATATATATGGAAGTCATGTTAATATTGCTATAATGTTCCTGTAAGAAATAAGGCCTATTACATAAACGCCAGTATCAGGCACAACAAATCTCATTTTGAAGTGTTGATCAGGGTAGTCTAAGTTGTTCCTAACATATATGGTTTGTTGATACAGCTTTTCAGATGTTGAACGTAAACTTCTGTTACTGAAGTCACTGTTCTTTTAGGACACAGGATTAGTATGATTTGATCTGGTTCTATTTTGAAAGTTTTTTCCTGTGGTCTAGCTTCTATGGAACCAAAAAAACAAAACAAAACAAAAACAAAACACCTTGCAAGTTGACAAGAGATGGAAGCAATTAATAGTTGTACACAGCCATGTGAATGAACCACAAATATAATCAGTATGGCAAGTTAGACTTAAATGGCTCTCACATAGTTGAGGTAAATAAACAGATAACTTTTTAAAGTTTTTTAATCTTAATTTGTATAACAGCATGATCTGAAATTTTGTGACCCTAAAGAACTAGTCTGTCCTTGTAGTCATAAAAGAAATATGTGCTAATGTGATACAAGGAGAACTTTGGCTACTATGAGGAAAAGATACATAAAATATTTTTGCATTTAATATTAGTGGTTTAGAAGAGTCATTTTGAGTCTTATCAATGCCATAAATGGCTGTGCCTGCTGGACACACTCAAATTGTACAGATCCTTTAGGGTTAAGTAATAAAGAACTTTAATATTTAAATGCAATGAAAAAGACATTGTTTTGTTTTGTTTTAACACATTCTTTCTATTTAGTTCTGGCTGTCCTGGAATTAGCTCTCTATTCTAGACTGGCTTTGAACTGACAGAGAGATTCTCTTGCCTCTGACTCCTGAGTGCTGGGAAATCGACTGAGACACTGGGAGTTATCCCGAGGATAGGAAAATTCAGAGCTCACCTCCACAGTGAAACACTTCCTCTAACAACAAGGCCATACCCACTCTAGCAAACCGTGTATAGTACCACTTCCTTTGGGGCCCAATTATATCCAACCTACCACATATCGTATGTATTTGTTTTTCTGGTTCTGGATTGCCTGACTCAATACAATTTTGTAGGCCCATCTGTTTACCCTCAAATTTCATGATTTCATTTACTTTACAGCAAATTAGTATTCCATTGTATATATGCATTGCATTTTCAATAACTGCTCATTGGTTGAATGACATTTTATTTGTCTCTGTTTCTTGTAAGTTGTTAGTTGTTCGTCAAGTAACATTTACAGTAACACCACACAAACTGAAATATTTTGAAATAAACCTAAGGAAGGAGTTGAAACACCTCTACAATAAAAAACTTCAAATCATTGAAAGGAAAAGTTTGAGAAAGACACTGAAAATTGAAAAGATATCAGTATGTACGGATCAGTGAAGTTACTATCAGGAAAACAATTTGGAAACATATGGAAAACAATTTACAGATTCCATGCAATTACAATCAAAACACCTATAACATACTCCACAGACAAAGGAAAAAAAATCCCCCAAATGATATGGGAACAGAAAAGAGAGCAAATTGCCAAAGCAAATCTGAGGGAAAAACAAACAAATAAAAAAGCACTGGAAGAATTGTATTTCCAGATGTCAAGACACATTATAGAGCCATAATATTAAAAAAACACTACAGTGTTTAACAAAACCATATATGTATACCAGTGGAACAATGTAGAAGACACAAACATATATTAGTAAAAATAACCATACTGTATCTGATAAAGGAACAAAAAAATTAAGTACACTTGAAAATAAACCCAGCGTCTACAATAAATTATGTTTGTATAATTGGATGTCCATATCCAGAAAAAAGGAAATTACACCTATATCTATACCTTGAACAAAAGTTAGGTACAAGTTGAATAAAGACCTTAATTTCAAATAAGAAACACTGAAACTACTATAAGAAAATATATGCTTGGGGCTTCCTGGAAACTTCCAAGCATATATTTTCTTACAGGAGTTTCAGAAATTCCCAGGAATCCCCAGTGATGACCCCAGCTTAAACTACTAGCAATAGTGGAGAGGGTGCCTGAACTAGCTTACCCCAGTAATGAGATCATTGAATATGCTGTCATCATAGAGCCTTCATCCAGTAACTGATGGAAGCAGATGCAGAAATCCACAGCCAAACACCAGGCCAAGCTCCAGGTGTCCAGTAGAAGAGAGAGAAGAGGGATTCTATGAGCAAGAGCATCAAGATCATGAGAAACCTACAGAGACAACCAAACCAACTAGTGGAAACTCATGACATTTACATCAACAGCTATGGGCCTGCATGAGACTGGACTAGGCCCTCTGCATAATGAGACAGTTTTGTAGCTTGATCTGCTTAAGGGGCCCCCTGGCAATAGAATCAGAATCCATCCCTGGTGCATGAGCTGGCTTTGGAGCCCACTGTGTGATGGGACACCTTGCACAGCCTTGAGGCTACTAAATGTACCTCCCCGTGGGAGGCCTTACCTTCTTGTAGTTGGAAATGGGGCAAAGGTGGGTTGGGAGGGGGAGGCTGGAGGGGAGGGAAGAGGGAAGAGGGTGATCTTTGATTGGTATGTAAAATGAATAAAAAAGTGTTTCTTAATTAAAAAAAATCCATCTTAATAAAAAAGAAAATTTATGCAGTAAAATAGAAGATATCTTTAAGAACAGGATCCCATTTGCCCAAGAATTGACAAATGCTACCAAACTATAATCTCTGTACAGCTAAGGAAGCAATTAGCTGAGTGAAGAAGAAACCCACAGGAGCAGAAATAATCTTCCCCAGTTATATATTTCACAGTGTATTAATAACTGAAATACACAAAGAACCACCACAACAAATGGGCTGGGGATTTAAACAGAAGGTTCTCAATATAAGACACAAAATGGGTAAGAAATACATCAAAATTATTTATTGTCTTTAGCAATAAGGAAAATAAAAATTCAGAAATCATTGCAGTTTTGTCTTACTCTAGTCAGAATGGCTTTGATAAAAAAAAAAAAAAAATGAGAACAAATGTTGGGAGCCTGTAGAGAAAGGAGAGCCATCATTCACTGTTAGTGGGAATATAAAATTGTGTAGCCACCCTGGAAACAGCACTGAGACTTTCCAAAAACAAACAAACAAATAAATATGAAAAACAAATCTTGCCGGGCGGTGGTGGCACACGCCTTTAATCGCAGCACTCCGGAGGCAGAGGCAGGCAGATTTTTGGGAGTTCGAGGCCAGCCTGGTCTACAGAGCGAGATCCAGGAAAGGTGCAAAGCTACACAGAGAAACCCTGTCTCGGAAAAGTAAATAAATAAATAAAATAAAAAGAAAGAAAAAATATCTTATATATGCTCTAGATACACTTCTACTTGGCATAAGCCCAGAAAACTCAACAGGTTCTTTCACAGATACTAGGGAAATATATTCAATCCTTATAACAGTGAAATTATACTTACAATTAGGTACTTACAAGGATACTTATCTGACTACCTCATTCTGCACATGGTTTGTGTTCAAATTAGTTATTAAGGTGGCAGAGATTTCTCACTGTATACTTCCTCAGGTCCTAACTTGTACTCTGAGGCTTGCTTTCATAAGTGGAGGGCAACAAACTGATTTTAATCTTTCCGAGGTCATTTAACAGCTGTTGTCTTTCCTTGTGTATCCTCTACCTTCTGCCAATTAAATATAATCTCACTATGTGGAGATTTAAACAAGAAACAGGCTCACATTCATTGAACTGAAGGAGAACATTTGATTGACTCGTTAATGACTTTTACTTGAAATTCATATCTGTGTTAGAACAATAACTGCATGAGAACACTTTTGTGGAGGTCTGTTAGATTGTTGAAATGATGAGTAAATATAAGAAAGAAGGAAAAAGGGGACCTTGGTTACTTTTATTTTTATCAACTTATTTTCTTCTTTGATAAAATCTATTTATTTATTTATTTATTTATTTTTTAATTTTGCAATACAATTCAGTTCTACATATCAGCCACGGATTCCCTTGTTCTCCCCCATCCAGCCCCCCTCACCTTCCCCCCGGCCCACCCCCCATTCCCACCTCCTCCAGGGCAAAGCCTTCCCCGTGGACTGAGATCAACCTGGTAGACTCAGTCCAGGTAGGTCCAGTCCCCTCCTCCCAGGCCCAGCCAAGCGATCCTGCATAGGCCCCAGGTTTCAAACAGCCAACTCATGCAATGAGCACAGGACCCAGTCCCACTGCCTGGATAACTCCCAAACAGATCAAGCCAATCAACTGTCTCACCCATTCAGAGGGCCTAATCCAGTTGGTGACCCCTCAGCCATTGGTTCATAGTTCATGTGTTTCCATTCGTTTGGCTATTTGTCCCTGTGGAGAATGAGGAGGGTTTATATGAGAGAGAATTGTTGAGACCAAGGTTGGATAAAGCACAGGGACAAAATTTAATTTTTTTTTACTTATTTTTTTATTTACTTATTTATTTGGTTTTTCGAGGCAGGTTTTCTCTGTGCAGCTTTGTGCCTTTCCTGGAACTCACTCTGTAGCCCAGGCTGGCCTCAAACTCATAGAGATCTGACTGGCTTTGCCTTGCAAGTGCTAGGATTAAAGGTATGTGCCACCACCACCTGGCTTGATAAAATGTATAACAATGATATACCATCAAATATCAGTATAACCAGGAAAAAATGTGTTATTAAGTCATTCTATGTTATCTTGAAAATAGTACTTTGCAAAAATAGATTACGGTTTTTATAATTATATGCAGATAATTTGTTTCTCACATTTGTTCTATATTTTTTCAATAATGGATATTTTGAGTACTTATTTGATAACCTAATATTTTTTTCGGTTTTTCGAGATAGGGTTTCGCTGTGTAGTTTTGGTGCCTGTCCTGGATCTTGCTTTGTAGACCAGGCTGTCATCGAAGTCACTAAAATCTGCCTGGTTCTACCTCCGAGTGCTGGGATTAAAGGCATGCGCCACTGCTGCAGGCTGATAACCTAATTTTTGAATTCCCATTTATTTGGTCATGGGGTATTGCATCATACCCAGGGTTTATTTTTAAACTAGTGATAGACTCAACACTCTTTATTTTTCAACCAATGTAAAAAAAAAAAAATCAAGATTCCTTGTGCATATTAGACAACAGACAAAATATGTAATCTTTTACTCTTTTCCTATAAGGTTAATTATTAAGAAAATAAGCACTACAACTTATTTGTATTATACAATGATATGAAAATTTAAATTAGGTCTTTTTTATTATGTTCTGTGTGCAACTCATTCATCATTTTTCTCATGAAAGCCAGACTGAGTGCTGTGCCAAAGTCTCAGGGCTGGTCTGTGGCTCAGTGATTAGACACTGAAGTCTGTTTTTTTTTTTTTCCCCAGTGTGTTGCTTAGCCTGAAAATTCATTATGTTCCCATAAAAGAATGTCTGTTGATGTTCTCCCTCCCTTAACTCTAAGACAAAAGACTATGGACAGATTATTTCTCATAATTCCTTTAATTTAGGTGCTTAAGCAAGAGACTATATTGAAGCTTGTTTGACTGTATATTATAGGCTTTAACATGATAATTCATTTAACAAAAGAATTCAGTGAAAAATTAAATAGTAAGAATCTTTCAATGTTCTTGAAGTATACATTGTAGTGTTACTAAGAATAAAACAAAACGACACATTTTTATTAGAATGCTGAATGTAGTGTGTTTTTTTTTCAAATGGAAATAACAGAAGCCATAGAACATCACAACTTAAAATTTAAAATTATTATGTAAACTTCAAAATGATTTTAAAAAGAAACAAAGAATTAGTGCTATATGAACACTCAAAAATATGTGCTCTAGTACAGTTCTTACATGGCCTTGAATCTACTTAGGTCTCTAGTTTGTCTTCCCTGTGATTCTCAGAATATATGCAGAATGCCCTTCAGACACAATATCTTGAAAGAAGGATTTTTCAAACACCCAAAATTTTGTTTCTCTCTTCCCTGAAAGAAAAATGGTCTTAAAAGATTTTCCCAGTGGGTCAAATATTTTCCCTCAAGGAAACTATTTCTCAACTTCGTTCAACAGAAGAATAAGCGAGGTACTTAATGGTGGATCCATTCATCCAACATGTCAGCAATTGTAGAGTGATGAGTTTTCAATGTGTCATATATTTTGTTAGTTCCCAGTGCCCATCTGTAAAACATAATGCTTCAAATATCCCTTTTCTATATATGGGTATGCCTATGTGTTCATGTAGATTTGTTTGTGTGTATTGCCTCAGAGTTAATGCATATTGAATATATTTTGTTTCCTTAGTTTTAAGTTAATTTAAAGTTGAAATACTTACTTTGTTTATTTATTTCATAAAACAAAGTTATTCTAATGCAACAGTATAAAATATACCTATTTATTAAATTAATTTTTGAAATAGTCATTAATGATTTTTCTTCCTCAGGAAATCAATGATCTTTCTCTAAAGAAAAAGAAAAAAATTAATTGCAAAACTAGGCTATTAAGCTTAACAATAAGCATAATAATGTTTAATTTCAGAAAAATTAAAATTCCATCAAAAAAGTATTTTCAGAAAAAAATGTATTTATGAATGTTAATTTTGTTAATGCCATATTGATTGGAGGAGCATGCCTACTGTAATTTAAAACAGGAAAGGAGAAGTCACCTAGCCATTATCTTCTTCATTAAAATTTAAGAGATACTAAAATAGAGAGGGAGACACATAGAGAATAACAACAAAAGAAAAGCAGCCAATTTTTATGATATGGAGGATTTATTTTAAGTATTACTCTACTTAAAACATAATTATTTAAATATATTGTATGTGCATAGTGCATGGATAGCAACATCTTTAATTATTTTAGAAGTTGGTATGACCAAGTCATTACTTTAATTTTATATCCCCTACACTAATCTTTTTTTTTTTTTTTTTTTTTGGTTTTTCGAGACAGGGTTTCTCTGTGTAGCTTTGCACCTTTCCTGGAACTCACTTGGTAGCCCAGGCCAGCCTCAAACTCACAGAGATCCGCCTGGCTCTGCCTCCCAAGTGCTGGGATTAAAGGCGTGTGCCACCACCGCCCGGCGTGCCCCTACACTAATCTTATTCAATAAGATCTCTGCGGATAAACACTAGTATAGGGTATTGTCCAATACTTAGCATGATGTTACTTCATTGTTGTAACTATTTAATTACTTCCTAGAGCTTTCAGATCTTGGTTTAGACTCTTTTTCTTTTAAAAGAACAGTGAATGGATGTTTGAAGGGGATGTCTTTATTCATGTGCTCACCCCACAAAATCATTTACACATGCTTGGTAGTTTGCTTTGAGCCAAATTTATTTTTATTGATATTTATGTTATTTTTTGCTAATAAATTCAAATTAATTTCTATAATATGATTTAGACTTCAATACATTTAAATTACATTGCTATTGTATATGTACACGCATATGTACTTATATTTTATATAATCTCTTTATTGTCTTAGTAAACACCTGGTATTCATGGAGAGAATCTTCTGGCCTATAATTAGTCAGAATTTAACAGCTGGAATTATCTTTAATTTTTTATGTGAGTAAATCCACTAAAATTTCACGCATAAAATATTTTTGTTATCCAATATTCACATCATTCGGTTTTTAAATCATTGATTCTGAAATGTTCTTCCTATTTTGTTATGTGGCTAAATACTAAGGTAACATTTTTAGTCATTCACAACAGAAATTTAGTGTTTTAAGTTATTATAAGAGATTGTATTTTTTAAAATTAAGGATATAATGCAGTGAAAATCATGACTGTTTGCATCAGGTAAACATTAGATTGTCATTCAATTAAAAATCATAAATCATAAATTTGTCATTTAAAGCAGTCTATCATTTGATGGGCTAAATCATTTAATCCTGAAGATACCAAGTGTCTTTTGAATTAGACATTATAACATTCTTTTCCACAGGTGGTCACTGATTTCAGCAAGTATAAGAAACACTTATAAAACATGGAAAATAGTTTGAATGCATTAATAAACACTAATATACTATATGTATCAAAATAAGTGTCTCTTTTTACTTAAGTATGTTTTTAATAACTAGCAAGTTTTCAAGGCCCTTATATGCCAGAAACACACAAAGCAAAAATTTTATTCAGGACTGGGATTTGAACCTTGGGCTTCACACAACTAAACTATATTCTAAACCACTTTCATTACATCTTATCATTTTTGAACGTATGTGTGTGTGTGTGTGTGTGTGTGTGTGTGTGTGTGTGTGTGTGTGTGTATCTGTGAGTCTGTGTATCTGTATGTTAGTATATGTATGGTGTTGTGTGTATGCAAGAAGTTGGGAAATGGATACACTTTAAAGCTTCTACAAAGGAGCGAAGTACATTGCTTCTTTCATAAACCTGTGAGACATCTGTGGGATTGCTGGCTTACAGAAATATATGGCAATAAATGTTTTCTGTTTTAAATCACCAAGGAAGGTAATTATGCATGCATGAGATGAATTAGTTGTGAATTTTGGTAAAATTATGTATGTGATGTTAAATATAATTGTAATAATACGAAGTCATATCAAGAGTCTGAAATTTCCCCACAAATGACTTTGATACTTATTCCAACATTACAGAGACAAGCTAAGAAAATTCTTAAAGCATACATTACACTGTTGATTTGTGATTCGCTTAACATTGAAATATTAGTTATGAGTTTGATATTAGTATATTTCTAACAGTAATTTACACTGCAACAAAGTATGGAGAACTGGGTTTGGTTCCACATTACTCATATTTTTAAAAGTCAGAAAGTTAGAGAAATTACTTAGTAGTTAAAAGAACCAAGATTCAGTTCCATAAAACTTACCCCCCAACACACGCACGGCAGCTCACACCTCTAGGACTCCAGATCCAGGAAATCTTGCATCTCTTCTGGCCTCAATGGGCAGAAGACATGCTCATGGGATTCATATGTAAGCACTCATACATATATAATAAAATTTAAAAAATATCTCTCTAAAACAAATAAATAAAGTATATCTATAAAACCAACCAAGACACCAAACAACAATTGAAAAACAAAACAAAACAGCTAGGTGTGGTAACGTATGTTTTTTTTTTTTTAACATAAACTTTTTTTTTTTTTTTGCAATACAATTCAGTTCTACATATCAGCCACGGATTCCCTTGTTCTCCCCCATCCCGCCCCCCCACCATACCCAACCCACCTCCCGCATTCACACCTCCTCCAGAGAAAAGCCTCCCCCAAGGACTGAGATCAACCTGGTAGACTCAGTCCAGGCAGGTCCAGTCCCCGCCTCCCAGGCAGAGCCAAGCTACCCTGCATAGGCCCCAGGTTTCAAACAGCCAACTCATACAATGAGCACAGGACCCAGTCCCACTGCCTGGATGCCTCCCAAACAGATCAAGCCAATCAACTGTCTCATCCATTCAGAGGGCCTGATCCAGTTGGGGACCCCTCAGCCATTGGTTCATAGTTCATGTGTTTCTGTTCGTTTGGCTATTTGTCCCTGTGCTTTATCCAACCTAGTACTTGAATTTAAATGGAATCAATGTTTTTAATACAACAAATTAGTTCAGAGTAGTAAACTGTTAATCCACTCCAAGATAAGGGATGAATTATAAAGTCATATAACTTTTCTCTTGTGGGTAACATGTGAGTACTGTAGTATAAGTGAAATGAAATTTAAAAAAATGGTAGACAATGGCTGTTATGGAGCATGCTGTGTTCCAGTCAGAATTTGTTTCAATGCAAGATGTTGGAAACTTTGATCTGCTGCGGACCCTGCTGAAGGTCTCTCATTTTGCTGCTCAAATTTGTAGATGTAGTAACAGAAAATGGATATTTGATTTAATGACAAAGACTATATAAAGTAAACTTGTCAAGATGCAGGTGGAGACAATACAAGGCAGGCTGAGATTAAATTCTCCTTACATCTTTGTTGGTTGAAAATTTCTGTAGAACAAATCAATATGGATAAGATAAAGATCTGCATTTTTATAGAAATATGAAAAGCATTATCTTCTTTATCTTCATAACATTTATGAGGACAAATGTGAGTTTTCAGGACTGTGTATATGAGCTTTCTCTGGATGGAAGAGTGTTATTATAAAAACTGACAGCTGGCCAATATTCAGTTTGATTCAGTTCAAAAAATATTCACTGAATGCCAAATGCAAGGCATAGGGCCTGCTATTTGGAGAAATACTTTTATGAATAAGATATAGAATGATAAGTAAGTACTTATTATTTTTTTCAATAAAGATGAATGTATATATTTACATATGTATAGTGATATATAATGTGATATATATTGGATATATGCTGTGGAGTAACAGATAATAAAGAATGTTGAATTATTCATATAATATATGCACCAATATAAAGGGAATATCTTTGTGGTGTATCATTTTAACATGCTGAGCACAATCTGGGAATTAGAATATTATCTAAGACATTACCAGAAAAGCTTTTGCAACTACGACTTTATAAAAATAGTAATGAATACATAGTTTAAAATGATTGGCTGTGTTGTTTAATAAGTCTTCTGCATAAAGTTGAAGTTTTTCTGTTTTAAACTGTTGTGAGGTAGTCTAGCAAAGCATGGTGTTACCATGGGCATTTATAGAAGTTGCCATGGAAACACTGTGAAGTAGCTCTTCACCCTAAATTAAAGCATGAAGAAAAAAGTTTTTAAGAATGCTAGAGATGATAGTATATGACCCAAACAACAAATATAATTTAGTTAAAAATCTCACTCTAAGAAAGCAGCAGATAAAGAAAGCTAAAACAAGTCAAATCATACAACTCCTGGAAATAACACAATAGAGCAGGTGGAAGGAAAGGCAAGAGCTTAGAGATGTTTATTAAGACTTTGTATTTCAACTAGATGCCCCTCAACTGAAGAATGGATAAAGAAAATATGGCACATATACACAATGGAGTACTACTCAGCAGTAAAAATCAATGATATCATGAAATATGCAGGCCAATGGGACTAGAAAATTATCATCCTGAGTCAGGTAACCCAGACTCAGAAGAACAAACAGTATGTACTCATTCATAAGCGGATACTAGATGTGAAGGAAGGGATGGCCAGACTGCAACCCACAGCTCCAGAGAGGCTAGCTAACAGGGAAAGACCCTAGGAGGGACACATGGATGACCCCGCGAAGGAGAAGTGCATGAGATCTACATGAGCAGATGGGGTATGGGGGCGTGGCAGAGGGTGAGGAGTGGGGAGATGAGAACATGGGGAAATGGGAGGGTCAACCTGGAACAGGTACAGAGTGGGAGGGCAGGGAGGGAGATACCATGATAGATGAGGACATCATGGGAATAGGAAGAGGCAGCGTGCTGGGGAGGCTCTCAGAAATCCACAAGGATGACCTCACCTTGGACTGCTGGCAGTGGTCCATAGAGTGCCTGGACTGGTCTACTCTGCTGACGGGTCTGGTGAATAACCTGTCATCATAGAGCCTTTGTCCAGTGACTGATGAAGGCAGATGCAGAGATATATGGCCAAGCACCAGGCTGAGGTCTGAGAATCCAATCCTTGAGAGAGAGGAGGGATTCTGCAGGTTGGGAGACATCGAGATCATGATGGGAAGATGTGCAGAGATGACCGGCCACATTAGTGGAATCCCATGAACTGTAGACTAGTGGCTGTGGATCCTCCATGGGAATGAACTAGGCCCTCTGGATATGGAAGATGGTTGTTTGGCTCGAAATGTTTGGGAGGCACCCAGGCAGGGATCTGACCCTAGTGTATGGGCAGGCTTTTGGGAGCCTGGTGACTGTGGTGTAAAGCCTTGTGGAGTCTTGGTGTAGTGGGGAGGGGCTTGGACCTGCCTTGGCTCAGTGTGCCAGGCTCCGCTGACTCCGCATGGAAGACCTTAATTTGGGGCATGTGGAGAAGTGGGGTGGCTTGGGAGGGAGGGCTGGGGGTGGGAGGAGGGAAGAGATGAGGTTTTATGGGTGGTATGTAGAGTAAGTAGAAAATTTCTTAATAAAGAAAAATGAATGAAAAAAGACTGTGTTTCATCAAGGAGGATGTAACTTAAGGAGTAGAAAAATTGTAATTAGATTTTTTGTTTAAAATAAAACACAAATTCAATTCTATTAACATCATTGTTACTGTTTGAAATTGTTACTGTTTAGTAATCGATTAAGAAATGTTGTAAATACATGTTTTCTGTCCTTGTTGATATAATGAGTTGAATATTGTCCACAATATTTTTGATACTGAAATATTTAGATTGGTCTCATTGGCATGATGTCATTGATCTGTTAGAAGCTGACTCATTTTGTGATTTTTCTTTCTTTTTATTACCTAGCTATTCTTCCTGAGTTTATTTTTATTGTTTATAATATTCTTCACATTCTTGCTCTTTAAATTGAAACTTCTTAGACAGACAATTTTGTTCTCTATGATCTTCCTATATTTTTTAAATAGCTATTATATTTTTAGATACTTTATTACAATGATGGTTAGAATTTTTCTTGGCAAATGTCTTGTAATTTATATAATTTATGTTTTAATCTGACGTTTAAAAACTTTTTTACCAACATTTTTAGAACCTATATGACAAGGTCATGATGAGGTCATTGTCAGTCCAATATGCTATTCATTTTAAAATAATTGATGTGCAGATTTCACTCTATTTAAATGCAAGAGCATGAACTCAATGCCAGTTGCTGTATTCTAATTGTAAATTCTCTAAATGGTTCATTTTAGATAACCCTAACATATCATTCTTCAGTCTAGTCTAGTCTGTGTTGGTTAAAAGACACATCGAAAAGCCTTTGACTTTATTCTCATTGAAAGGAAATTTCTGTCCCATCTTCATCCACATGAATGAGAACAGTTTGAACTGGCTGCTTTTGTGACTTCTTCAGTCAATGGAGTCCTGTAGAGATTTTCTGATGTAATTTTGTAAGACCGGTCATTAGGTGCAGTAGAGCCTTTATTTTGTGGGCTGAAGAATTTACTATATTCTTATGCTATTCCATGGAATATTTTACCAATTGTCCAAAGAAGTCTAAGCATTTTAGAGAGGTTTTGTGGGTGATTGGTTATCCTGTCAGTGGTTAATGATTAGCTCACTGCTAACAATATAACATTCCAATCACTAGATAGAGCAATCTTATGCATTTTGTTCCGCATCAAAACAAATGCAGCCACTGCTAGCATTTGACCATGACTTCAGATCAGATATCATGCATGTGTTTCTCAGTCATGACTTCTTAAAATATTATCCACAATAATCTGATGTTGATTAAATTTTTTTTTTAGTGATAAAGAATATTTGTTACAAAAGAATAGTTATGGTAGATTTTCATCACCTCACATTGTATAGAATTATGGATTTCTTTTGATACACACTCAAGAATATATTAAGCAAAATCTCAATGAGAAATGTCTGTGGGTGCACATGTACTTAACAGCTTTATTCACAAGAAATGAAAAATTTCAGAAATTCCAATAATCATCAGTGAATGAATGGATAAATAAAATGCAGCAATTGCATAAACTTTTTATGGAAAATCTTGTGTGTTTATGGATTCCAAGGAGACTTTATATCTTTTGGTGAACTTAGCTCAGGGAGCTAGAATCCCAGATCACACTTCAGCAAATTAGGCCTCCTGGAACCAGTGGGTACAGAGTTCTTACTTCTAGATTTCACAGAATGAAATACATACAACACAAGTGATCATATTTACTAAATATTTCATAATAAGTAGCTTATGAGAAATTAGGGATAGATCTCTTGAATAGAAAGAGAGGGTCCTCAGGACTGGTACAACAAAATTTGTAGTTTGAGGTCTATTTCATAGGCCTAATCAAAAAAGTGAGGTGCTAAATACAGTCGACTCACCCACAAGAATTTTAGTCACATCCTCATGTATTGCTTCTAAGGAATGGTAAGAGAAAACTGGAATCAGGAACTAGACCTCTCTTTTGCAGCTCTTGGCCCCCAGCAAGGATATTTTAAGAACTACTACTTTGAGGTCCTATCTCTTCCTGACCAGTATAATCTACCATTCTTGTCAAAATAGAATATCATTTAACTTTATAAAAATATTGATTACATTATGCTAACTGAGATAAGCCAGTCATAGACACACACATACACACAGACATCCAGAGAGGAGAGAGAGAGAGAGAGAGAGAGAGAGAGAGAGAGAGAGAGAGAGAGAGAGAGAGAGAGAGATACTATATAGTTCTTTTATGATTAAATTAATGAAATAAAAAAAATAATAATCCAGGATTCAAATGTAATGGTGGTTTTCAGGGGATTACAGCAATGTGTAATAGTTTTGGTTGAAGATATACTCAGTTTCAGTTTTACATGATAAAAGGAAATATTGAGATAGATGATGGTTATTGTGGTTTGAATGGCACTATTAGTAGGAATGGCCTTGGTGGAGTAGGTGTGGCCTTCTTAGAGGAAGAATGTCACCATAGAGGTGAGCTTTGAGGTTTAATATATATTTAAACCATGTAGAGTATGATAGTTGCCTGCAAATTAAGATGAAGAACTCTAAACTCCTTCTCCTGCACCATGTCTGCCAGCATGCCACCATGAAGAAAATGTGCTAAAACTCTGAAAATATAAGCCACCACAAATAAATGTTTTTCCTTTGTAAGAGTTGCCATGGTCATTCTGTCTCTTCACCGATTAGAATATTGCTGTGATTAGACCAAGCACCCTTTTGTTTGGAGAAATTTGGAATTAGGGAGTTAAGAAATTAAGAAAGCAGTGGGATGATTTAAGCACTGCCTAATGGGATATGGAAGACAATGGAGCTGAGGGTAATTTGAAATGTGGGAGGATGGTTCAAGAGGTTTACAAAGAGAAGGATTTTAATATGTTACCTAGAGATTTTTCTCATTATATTTTGGTGAAGAATGTGGCTGCATTTTGCCCTTGTCTGAAGAGTCTGCCTGAGGCTAAAGTGGAGAGATTTGGATTAAGTTCATTTGCAAAGGGAATCTCAAAATAGCCTAGTATAGAATCTGTTGTGTGGTTACTAGTCCTCACTCTTATAAACAATTGTAATGAAAATGGAACAAGCTAAGCCAGTAAAAATATAAAATGTACCAACTGAGGAAAAAAGAAGCACCAGAAAGTAGAATAGAGCAAAATGATGTGTTCCAGGAAATAAGGAGATTAAGAAAGTGAATAAAGGAAATGGTGACCTCAGGGAACGATTCCACCCAGCTAAACTTCCAACTCTGAAAAGGGATTAAAGAAAAATCCAGAGTAAGTTATGGTGGAGCACTCCTTCAATACAAGCACTCCAGAGACAGAGGCAGGAAGATCTCTGAATTGTAGACCAGAATGGTCTACTGATCCAGTTTTAGGGTAGCTAAGCTTAGGCAGTGAGGGAAACCACCCAGAACAGAAAGCTGGTGAAGATGTAATTGAACAAGTGGACTATGTCCAGTCCCAGCAAGAAGCAGAACTTGGTTGCTTGGGCCATGTGATTCTGGATTTAAAGTCAAGGATAGAAGAATGGGCTTATGAAATCTTCCTCTGATTAAGGAAAGCTAGTGATGGCAGGTATATAGCAGGGGTTTCTGTGGAGGGGACCTAGTGAGGTCATTGTGTGAAGCTGTAAGGGTGAGCCTGGATTGCTTTGGAGACCCCAAAATTTCAGAGATGCCAGAGTCATAGGACACCTGCTAAGGAAAGCTGCTAATGGGGTATTGAACCAGTCCAAGAGAAAAAAGTTTGGTTTTCAGTCAACAGAGCTAAAAGTGTTGGGTAGCTGAAGAGTGCTTCAATATCAAACAGTGATATGCAGAATTTAGAATGTGTTCAGCTGGTTTGTAGTCTTGCTTTGATCCAGTCTTTCTCACTATCTTCTCTTTTCTCCATTTTCGAACATTAATGTATGTCCTATGCCATTATATGTTGAAAGTATTTGATCTACTTTTTAATTTTGATTTTATAGGAGATTATAGGTAAAAGATTTCAGGAGTCTCAGAAGAGACTTCTAAACATTATTGAGACAGTGATGGACTATGGGGACTTTTGAAGTTGGACTTAATACATTTTGCACTATGTTACGGCTATAAGCCTATGGAAGGCAGGGAATGGAATGTGATGTTTTGAAAGAATATGGCCCCATAGGCTCATAGGGATTGTCACTGCTCGACAGTATCATTGTCTCTGGGTTTTGATTGGGACTAATTTTACTGCCAATTATGACATAAAATGTAAGATAAATCTCCAGCATAACGTGCACCAATGGAAAAACCTCAACACATCACAGAGAGGTTCAGACAGAATCAGCAGTTGGAGAATGGCATTTAGCAATCATGAGGTAAAACAAGCATGATCAGGCCTATTCTGTCAGTCACTTTTTTCTGTGTCCTGTAGAATGTCTGGCAGTCTTCTCTGTAAAGCAGGAACTGAAGGAGCATTTCGTCTTGCAAATTTCAGTGGTCACCTTCCTGTGGGTCCTGCATGTGCAATCTGTACAACATATTATCAGCAGTCCAGGCAAGAGCAGTTTCTTGCCCAAATGGCTATTTTTGCCAAGAAGAAGATAAATTCCATATGGAGTGTCTTTGATGCTCATCTTCCTCTTTGAAGTAAATCAGTGCTGCCAGGAGCTGACATGTCTCAATGTCCAGAAAGTCAAAGTTTTCAAAACTTTTTAAATGCCATATTCTGTAGGTATTTGAAGTGTTTGACAATTAACTACCTAATTGAAATATATCTATGCACACCTAGAAAACTTTAACACGACTATAATTTTGATTAATATATATGACTATTAATCTATAGTACTTAATTATTCATTACAATTTTAAATGAGTAACATAGACATAATACCTTAGACAATAATAGAAATATATATATATATATGTATATATATATATATATAGAGAGAGAGAGTATAACATTAACGTTATATTTGTATCAATAAACTAAAATCCATACCAATGTAAAACATTTGAAACAAGTTCTTGCTCTTTAAAAGTAGATTCAATAATCTACCCTTTCATCCTATCATATCTATAAAATCTCCTTTTCTTCTTTAGAAAGAGATTGTTAAGCTGCTTGGCTAAGCCAAGGCTGCTGTCTCCACCCACCTCAGCTTCCCATTATGACAAATGTATGCCTACTGTCAACTCTGGGAAGCAGTGTGTCTATCTCTCCTCAAAGCTTCATGTTGCCCAGAAACCTCTATTTTATTTATTTATTTATTTATTTATTTATTTATTTATTTATTTAGGTCTTTACTAGCAAAAGCTAAATCCACCATGCAGCGTACTGTGTAGTTTGGAGACACATCTGTGTATTGTTATGGGAATCTGCCATGCTGCTTAGCTTATGGCAGCTGGCTGCCAGCTCCATCTCATAGGCAGCTGTGGTGATGAGTCTGTGGTGCTGCTGGCATGAGACTGTGAGACTAGGAACCCCTGTGTGGCTCTGTTTCTGTGCATTTAGAATCTTTAAGCTTTCTTATGTCTATGTGGATCAATGCCCTCCCCCCCATGTTGGGTGCCAAATGTATCCAGAAAGTTTCTCCAGTGCCACCCAGCCACAAGGTCCCTCAGCCACTTATAAAATAATCATTCAGAGGCTTAATATTCATTACCAATTAAATGGCCTATGGCAGGCTTCTTGTTAGCTAGGTCTTATAACTTAAACAATTTTTAGTAATCTGTAAGTTGCCACAGGTCTGTGTTGTTACCACTCTTTTGACATGTTGTTTCTAGGGTGACAGGCTTGCATCTCTTCTGCCTCTGCCTTTCTTCTTTCTTTCTCCCTCTGGGATTTCATGTCTGGCTATAACCTGACTTGCCATAGGCCAGAGTAGCTTCTTTATTAACCAATCATAGCAACACGTATTCACAGTGTACAGAAAGATGTCTACAGCACACTGTTTCTCTCTTTCCCCTTCAGAAAACAGCAGGTCACCAAGACACAACAGCCAAACAGGACAAAAGAAGATACAATAAGACATGATGAAAGTCCTCAGGTCAAAGCTGGACAAGGCAACTCTAAGTAAGGAAAGAGTCTCAAGATCAGGTAAAATAGTAAGAGATACTTTGACTCCCGCTATTAAGAATCCCACAAAAGACTAAGCTTACAGTTACAACAAATACGCAGAGGACCTGGGGAAGACCTAATGCCGACCTGTTGCTTGACATTTCAGACTCTGTGAGCCCATATGATGGCTGCTTTGTTAATTTGGTGGACGACGTGCTCCTGATCCTCCATCCCCTCTAATCCTACAGTAAGTGTTAAATCATTCTGGGATTTTCCAGGATGTACAGTATGATTAAACTTTATATATGTAAACAATAGAGTGTTTTAAGTAAAAATTGAGTGTGAAGTCTGTATTTACTCATTATTTCAGGCAGTCTACCGTTTGATTAATTGGGATATAAAATTTATTGTGTAAATACATGATTCAAATGGAGAAAGTCTTAAGCTCATATAATTCTTGCATAAGTTTAAGATTGGAAGTCCAAGATTTGATTTAAGCACTTTGTTAGAAACAAGTGAAAAAAAAAAACATGAGAAAATACATTCAAAATATAGAATAATTGAAAAATAAGTTGCAAATTGGCAATTATTACAGCCATAAAAATCAGTAGAATTCTAAGAAATAAAATGGGGAGATGAAACTTCAGAATAAAAACAATAAGCAAAAAATCCAGAATTTGTTAGAAAAATTGGATTAAGAAACAGATGATGTCATGGGTATACGAGGGATATATCACCATGAGGGTGTATTAAAAATATTGAAATAGAATAATGAAATAAAAATGTTAACTAGATATGGAAATAAGATATTCAGTAAAATAGGATTTTCAAATTACTGGGTCAAGAGTGGACTTTTTAATAAATGGTGGTGATGAACATAACAATGTGTATTTATGTTTAACAAACTTTTGTGAGACCATTGAAATAGAAAACAATTAACTAGGAAGATTTGTGTGTGATACTACATTTCATCAATACATGACAATGATGTATTGTCTTATGTCTGTGAGTCCCTTTTAACAAGTCCTCCCACAAATACTGCAAAAGAGAAGCAATAACTTTAACTGGGCACTATTAAAACATATTTGAGAGGATTTTTATATGTTGGAATAATTAGTGATAGGTTGTGAGAGGACAGAACCTTAGGGAATAGCCTTATTTTTGTGCTTTTTATTCTCTTGTTTGCTGACATCCCTCTTGAATTAGGATCCTACTCCTATAGAGAGTGGTACATAAGGCTTTCACCTCACTAAATACATTTCAAGAAAAGTATCAGTCCTAGAGAGATAGATTCTTGGATTATGAACATAGGAAGAGGCTAAGGTAAGAATAATATAAAAAGAAGAGTAAAACTTTGTACAGTCACAGATTTTCTATGATGAATTCTAACAATAAGGGTGGGGGGCTAAAGTCAACCACTGTCAGGACACAGTGACTTTAAAGTTTATTCAAGCAATGCATGTCTAAGGGCATTTTTCAGTTACCAAAAGTAGAAAATTATGCACAAATACTAAAATGTAAAATTCCTAATGCATAAGAATAAAAATAGATAAAAGAAAGAAAGCAGAACAAGGTATGAAGGATTGGTTAAAAAATCAGAAATAATGGTTTCAAGTTGTCATTTACATAATCTCATATAACAGGTAACTAGCTGTAGGACAAATGTAGAGATAATCCACATATAATTTTTGAAGCATAAATATATCTATGACTACAGTTTCTTTTAAATCACCTTTTGGCATATAAGATAAAAATAGGAAATTAATTAATCCCCCAGATAGTGCTTTATTTTCAGAATTTGGGTTAATAATCTAAAGTGAATTTTAAAACCCCATTAAAATAAAATGTGGAAAATGGGTAGTCTTGAGTCAATTAATGCTATAAAATATAAATTCCAATGGAGAAAATTGAAGGTAGTTACACATATTAAGTCTATAACTGTGAGAGAGCAAATTAAATGCAGTATTGAATTTTGAATGAAGCTTTATAAACAACAAAATATACTGTCAAACAAATTGGTCAATAATGAATGTAAAATTGTATTAGGTAACTTTAGACTATGGAATGAACAAACTCATTATAATATTTGACTGAACTATAAATTATGACTACAAGTTGAATTATCCCTTTGTAGAGAAAGTTTTGATGATTGTGCCATGGGTCTCTGAATAAAAAAAAATATGAATATAATTGTTTTATACTCAAGAAATTATAATTTGTGGAATTTATTTACACAGGATGATTTATAAATATTTTATTTACGAATAAAGATTATTCTATGTTTCTACAATAGAAATAGCAACCATAAAATATATAACTGTATGTAGTAGCAGTGAAATATATATAACTTTCTGATGAGATTTATCTTACAATTTTTTTTTCAAACAAAAATATTTGGAACTACAAGAGAATGTCTTAAAAGATCACAAGTAAGTAAAAACTTTTTTTTTCTGTTTACTTTTTGTTCTGTAGCAGAATAAATTTACATATTGTACTTTTCAAGAACATAAATATTATATTATCAAAAGAACACTGCCAACCAGAACTCCAACCTAAATATCACATTCTCATACTCCAAAATTGTGGCACACATTCTAAATGGTTTTATAATAAAAACCTAGGGCCATATATCAGGGTGCTCAGACTGAATGCATCTGAGTCCTCAGCCAAAAGTGCCTAATTCCTGTCTCCTCTCACCTTGTATTCCTTTCTCTGCCCAGACATATCACTTTCTGTCTCACCCTTCCTAGTGTTAAGATTAAAGACTTCTGACTCCTGAATACTGGGATTAAGGTGTGTTATCCCAAGAGCTAGGATTAAATGTGTATGCCAACACTGCTTGACCTCTGTGGCTGGATCTGTCTTCTAATCTTCAGGCAGGTTTTACTGGAGTACAACAAAATATCATCACATTTCCCATTTTTTTGTCTAGAAAAAATAAGGTTATAACTAATATAAGAAGACCTACATACAATAAGTATAGCAACTATATACAATACATAGTTAATAATCACATAAACAATGTCCAGTCCATAAACAGTTTACAAATTCAGAGAAAATATTCCATTATTTATCCTATTTTGGTGAGTGCAAAAATGTAGTATTTAATTCACTTTATATCCTAGCTTGTATTACCGATCCAAAACTATCTTCTGATGTCTTTCAAACTTACATAATTTACACCTCTTTAGTGAGTTTCTTTTTTGAATTTCTTAACATGGAAAACTGTAACTATAACTATCTAGTCTTCAACTCCCTCAGAGACCAAAGAAGTAAATAATATTACCTAAGTAAATGGGAAGTACAGGCATGCAACTTCCAAAAATTTTTGAAATGACAGAAACAGCAGGCTGCCTGGAGAGTCATCTAAAATTCCTCTGCAGTGTTGAGGCATCCAAATTTGTCCTATAGGCTTAACATATCTGACTGTCTTTTCTGTGAAGCAGAAAAGGATATTCTGAAGGGCCTTTCTACCTTGTCTTGGCAAGGTTTAGCACTTCTTTCTTTTGTGTCCTGCTTGTTCATTTTGACAGCATACTGTCAGTGTCAAGGCAAGAGTATTTTCTTGCCCAGTGGGTAACTTTTGCCACAAAGAAATCAAAATCCATAAGGAGTTATGGCCATCATCTTCTCTGAAGTAGATTGTTAATACCAGGAGCAGACATGTCTCATAATCATAAAAAAGAATGTTATTAAAACATATTAAATACTATATTCTGTATATCTCTGAAGTGTTTGTAGACCACCTGTCTATCTAAAGTAAATCTCTGTTTAACCTGGAAAACATAACAAATATGACTACAAATTTCATTGCAATAGATGACTAAAGACTAACCTGCATTTCTTCATTATCCTAAATAGTTAGTAATTACTTTCAAGAACTAGAAAACTACATTACATTGTCAATGAGTGTTATAATTACAATAGCTTGAACCAGAGTAGAAATGTATGTACAGTATGTTCCAACAAAAAATAATCTCAACTTTGTATCAATATACACAATTTGTATAAAATATACAAAAATCCAATCCAATGTATAACATTTAAAACTAGTAGAAGCTTTTTAAAAGTAGATTCAATAATCTACCTTTTATCTTATCATATCTATATTATTGGTTTTTCTTTTTCTTTTTTTTTTCAAGTAAGAACCATGGATCTTATGTCTTATATTAGTTTTTTTTCCTGAATTATTTTATAACTATTTAATATGTTGAAACATTATTTTAATGTTTAAAAATATAATATTCACAATTTTTCATATTGTCCTATTAGAAGACATTTTTACAATTATTATTAGTTGCTTTTTTATACAAAAACAAATTAATTTTAGAAAGTAAATAATAAGTATAGATTTAATAAGGTTATGAAGTTTCCAAATCATTATATTTAAAAGTGAAATTAGAAATTATAATTTCAATTATTTATTTTCCAAAATTATTGAGGATACACAGAAGATTTTACATCTTATTTTGGGAATTTGATATATTTTCTAATCCTTACCTAAATTATCAGGAGCTAATGATATATTTATTTTTGAGTTCACTTGAATGAAACAGCAATTAATGTGTGGTTATAAAATTGAGGTAACTATGGCCATTGTGTGTGATTTCATTTTGGTATAAGCTACACCTCAAATTTCCATTATCTAAATTAGGGGTTTATTCCATCACATTTCTCCTAAGCAAAAGATAACTGCTTTTGAGCTGGTTGTTACTATATAATTTTATGCATTTTACATTTAAAAAATAAATGAAAATATTAACATTCTACAATATTGAATAAGTCACAACATTTCTAAATGATATGAAACTTTAGAAAAATGAAATTTGCTGAATAATTTTATTTCTTGGAATTATCTCATATGTTTACAATATATTAAAGTATTAATGACAACCATGTCAACAACATTGAGACTCTATGCACTCCTTTAAAAATCAAATTTGAGGAACATACTTTCTTTAATTGAATTCATTAAAACATCAAGGGAACTGATGAGATAAAAATAGGTAAACTTGCTGGCATTGCTGTTTTAGGAATTTTTCCAGAAAATACACAATGTATACTGGGTAAATTTATTATTTGTCAAAATCTCAGCAATGTACTTAATAAAATTGCCTGTCCATTAGAGATTAGAAAACCACTGCTCTGAGTTTCAGAGTGCCTCTCATGGCAATGGCAATTAGTTCCTTTCACTAACCAGAATCAAGAGAACTCAAATATGATTGTGGTCAATGTTCTCATGAGACAAAGATTTCACTCAGTTTTATAATAGAGTACATTTTAAATGATTTGTAGTTCTCCTGAATTGTTTGCTCTCCCTCCTATAGCTTTCTGTCATCCAGAGCAATGTTATTTTTTTTGGGGGGTGGGAGGTAGGTTCCCTTTTGGAAAGTTATATTTGATTTATGAAAAGCATTTGCCAGTCATTTAAGCTAGTTTTAATTGAGTGGTCATGTTGGTTGATGAACTATCTCTTCTAATTAAGAAGTCTGTCTTGTTCAAATTGAACTTCTATCAATTTTGATGGTATCCATAGCTCTTCTTCTTTCATAGAAACAAAAGCATGACCTCGTCCACAATATAACACATATCCTGGTTTCCATTCTAAGGTCAGCACATCTTTAAAGTATACAGGCTGATTGAATTCTGTAGTTTTTTTCTATTGTGCAGTGTCTCTCCACAGCTGTTATTCCTTTCTTATTAGTATTGAGAAAATTCAAAATTAATAAAGCATTATGTAATCTATTTCTAGGGTTCTTTACTAACCTTCTGTTTATTTTGTACATCCTTTCAAGTTCAATTTTATCTTTCTATGGCAGCTTAGCCTGCAAGATTTTGTGATATACCTGTACTATGCTTTATATTGTAATAAGCAAAAACCTGTTTCATTTCATGAGACATATGCTGGAGCATTGTCAGTCTAAATTTGTACAGGTATACCCATAATGACATTAACTTCTAACAAATGTATGATTATAAAATCAACCTTTTTGGAACTCAGAGCAGTTGCCCATTGAAATACTCAATAGATATCAATGGTGTGGTGTACATATTTTATTTTTCTAAATTCTACAAAATGAAACACAGCTATCTTCCTGATTTAATTGCTTTGAGTATCCTATGGGTTACTTCCTACAGATAGTAGAGTTTCATTTTATAAAGAACAAGTAGGACATTTTCTTATAATTTCATTGGCTTTTCACCAGGTTATGGAAAAATTCCTTTTCAAATACATATTATTGCTATGTTTTTTTTTCTAAATTCCGAGGCCTCCAGAACATTTCCTATCAATAATTGAACATTATCTTGTGCTAGAGGGCCTAGAAGACCCAAATAGATTCAGATGTGTGTTATATACAAGGAATGATTCCTATTCTTGATTGTTTCTTTTAATTGAATATATAGCAAAATTAATTCTGATTCATCAGGGATAAATGCATCAGTTTCAATGTTTAAAACAACTCTTTCTGAATACTGAAAATCAGTAACTATGTTGAGAGCTTCAATAAAGCCCATTTTTATCATCAGAATAGCATATAATTCTGAATTTTGGACAAAATTATAAGGACTTTGAGCCACTTTACTTAAATTTTCTGATTTGTAACCTGCTTTTCCTAACCTGTTTGCATCAATATAAAATGTAGGGGATACAGATATTGATGCTTCCCATACAATGAGAGGCAGGATCCAGTTAGTTTTCTTTATAAATTGAATTCTATTGCTTTTGGAATATTTGTTGTTAATCTCTCTAAAAGAAATTACTGCAAGCTCTTTGACAAGGTTCACTTTCTCCCCATAATTTGTCAAATTCATTTTTAATTAAAAATAGTACAATTTCTATTGGGTCTATTTCTGCTAATTGATGAAGTTTCAATTTTCCTTTTAAAATCAAATCAGAAAACTTTTCCACATATGTCTTTAATTTCTTACTCTTTTTATTTGGGAGAAATATCCATTTCAATATAATATCTTCCCTCTGCAATAAAATTCCTGTAGGCAAAAGCTTAGAGGATAAAATAACAAGAATGCAATCAAGCTTTGGATCCAAATGATCCACATGTGCATCCTGTAATTACTATTCCACCAAAGCCAATTCTCAGGTTCAGATGATAAATTTTTTGGACTAATTATGTCCATGGAACCATCTAACGTTTTGAACAAATTATGCAGTTTGTGATTTTTTTATCCCAAGAGTGGTTTGTAGTTTGGAAATGTCTCCTGGCAATCATTGAAAGTCATTAAGAGTCTGTAATCGATCTCTCTTAATTTGTACTTTTTGGTGTCTAATTTTTGTAGACCTATTTTATATCCTAAATAATTAATAGAATCTCCTCTTTTTATTTTTTTTCAGGAGTAATTTGTAATCCCCAACAATGCAAAATTTTCTTTACTTCTTCAAACATTCTTTCTAAAGTATCTACATTTGAATCAGTTAGTAAAATATTTTCCTTATAATGGTAAACTATACACCGAAGAAATTGCTTCCATATTAATTCTAATGACTGTCCTGTAAATTATTGGCAAAGTGTTGGGTTATTTAACATTCTCTGTGAGATAACTTCCATTGGTATCTTTTAACAGGCTGATAACTATTAAAGTAGGCACCATGAAGGCAAATTTTTCTCTGTATTTTTCTTGTAAGGGTATTGAGAAGAAACAGTCTTTTAAATTGAAAACTATAAGAGGCCATCCTTTAGGTAACAGAGTAGGCAAAGGAATTCCAGATTGTAGGGAGCCCATTGGCTGGATTATCTTTTTAACAGCTCTCAGCTCTGTTACCATTCTCCATTTATAAGATTTCTTCTTTATTTTTGTAACAAATACAGGAGAATTCCAAGAGCTGGTTGATTTTTCAATATGCTGAGTATTTAACTTCTCTTGTCCCGCTATTTTAAGGCCTGCAGTTTCTCTGTTGTTAAAGGCTATTGTTGAACCCATAAAGGCTTTGTTAATAATTTTAAAGGTAGGGTAGTTTGTATCTTTGAAAGATCAGCAGTGGTTGAGCCCTATTATTGTACAGTCTGCATGGTCAGTGAATGTTCTTTATAATACCTTCTAATATTTTTCCCAGAAACATATGTTAGTTTATGGTTTGTTTCTGAGATTAAGATTCTGAGGAATGTTAATCTGGATATTCCATTGCTGTAGTAAATCATATCCCCATAAATTCATGGTTATATTAGCCACATATGGCTTCAATTTTCCTCTCTGTCCTTCTGGCCCTATACATTTGACACATCTCATGTTCTGAGAAAACATTCCAATCCTTAAAATTTGAACATTCACCACCCAGAGAGTCTAATTTAAATGCCAAGATTCTGGTACAACATTTTTATATGTGTACCCTTGTCTACAATACCTTCAACGACAACATCATTTATTCATGTTTTTAATTTTGGTCTTTATTTATAGAAGTTTCCCAAAAGCATTGCTTTATGATTACTCACAAATTTTTCATTCTTTCTTCTATAGCTGTTCTATCATCCAAAGCAGTATGGTGTTTTACAATAGGCATTCGGCTCTTTAATTGCTCTGGGAATGAGTTTCTTCCATGATGAAAGGAAGAACTGAAAGCAGTTTTACATGGGGGCCTGGGAGAGGCCCCTCAGAACATTTCCTGATGGCAAAAGCAAGGGATTACTTTGTCTGTCCCTTGTTGACCTACATTCATTAGTCCAATGTCTGCCTTTGCCACACTTTCTATATACTCCAGAAGGGAGGGGCATTTTGTTGGGATTATTCCTAGAAAAAAAAACAAAAATACAAAACAAAACACGGATTCTAGGAATACTCTATTTATAGTCCCTTTTTAGGTGACCTTGTTTACTGTAATTTAAACATTGAATACTAATATTTTTCTTCAAACATCTGGAAATCACCTCTCTATCCAAGCATCATCATGGTCATGAAATTCAATATTGATGATATCTCAGATCCATTCCTCCAAAGGTGCTGATCTTGCCTTTAATGGCCTGATTACCCTTTTGCTTTGTGCATTAGCATGATTAAAAGCCAGAGATTAAATTATTATTTTTTCTAGCTTCTGAATTTGCTATTACTCTATTTACTGTTGAAGTTAATCTTTGTAAGAAATCAGTGAAGGTTTCTTTTTGGGTCCTGTATAACTTTAGCAAATGACTCAATTTTCTTTTTTTTCTATTCTTTTCATAGAACATTCCTTATTCTAAGATACTCATAACCTAAAATAAATACACAATTTAATGTATGACTTATCTGTTTTCCTACATTGAATCATAAGCTAAATAGTTACTAACCATTTATTAGAAGCTCTGAAAGACTCAAAGCTCTGTGAAATGCCTTAAATAGCATTACTATTCAAATTGAACAACCACATGCTGAGAGAATTCTGCCCAATGGTACAATGAAGAGGAGGGCATTTAACAGAAGACTAGAAGGTTATTGGAGAAGGAAAAGGAGGAGATTCACAAGGCTTGGTATTAGAATAAGGATTGTCATGTTTATAATCCCTGCTCTAAGGAAGCAGAGGCAGAATGATTGCTGTGATTCAAGCCAGCCTGGATTAAATAATGGGTTCCAAGACAGTCTAGGATGCAGGATGAGAGCTTATCTCAGAGGAAAGGAAAATGAAGAGAAGGAAGAGGAGTGTGGTAACTATTAGTAATGGAACTGATGCAGGAGGCTCTTCTGGTGGCACAAAACAGAGTTAAAAGGGGGAGAACTTGGGATTAAAGGATTAAAGAGTCATCACTGGGTACCACATACTCCAAGGCTTTACAGAGGAGAGAGATGAACTGTACAAGCATGAAGAAGTGAGGTCAGAGGAGAAACGATCTCTTTTCTACTTCTTCAATTTTGTCCCAAGTGTTCAAGGCTACCATGCTGCGTAAAGCTAAGGTGTGGTCATCATATGAAGATTGTCTTTGTATATCAGCATAATCATCCTCTCCAAGAATTTTATCTTGGGAAATTTCCATTCCTCTAGCCTTATTTTGTTGTTCAATGGTTTTAGCTTCATTCTTCCACCAGGTTGTCCATTGTAATTGGGAACCAGGCTCCAAGACTGCTGTAACCAAATCTCTTCAGTCTTGAGTGATAATTCTATTACAATTTGACCACAAGTTCAACATCTGCTTCCCAAAATGTGAATGCATTCCAAATGAGACTATGGCTTCTTTGAATCTCCTCAATCTAGATTTGCACAGGAGTTCATTCAGCTCTTATACAACCTTGAGGATATTGATCATTTGGCAGTTCCTGTAAGGTTACTTGATAAATTAAAGTTGGGTGTCTGAAAGTCTTAGGCTGTTACTCTCTTACCTTATAATGCAATGAAGATATTGGTTCTTCTTTAAATTTTTCTGTCTGGGTCTGAATATCTCTATGATCTCTTTCAATGAGTTTTTTTAAGACTTGTACCTTGGCACACATATCAACCTTCTTGGCACTCATATAAATCACCTTTTTAGGGATAAAATAAGAATGATCAAACTGATAATGTTTATAATAGACAATATAAGTTAATTATGTCATCTAAGTTAATTATCCTCTCATTTAATTGTTCCATTTCTAGATCATCTAGTGTATTATTAAACAGAGACCAAACTCTTTCCTATGTAATAGTGTTTCCGATTTTTTTTTAACATGGAAAAAAAAAAAACCTCTCTCTCTCCCTGACTTTTTAAAAGCTATTTCTCCTTTAAGAAATCCCAATTGACTCACCAAATCTGCTGACAATGACAATTCAGATGACCGTGAGGTAAAACAGCTACCTAGTGTGGCAGCAACCCAAGGATGGGATCCAGGGAAAAGCAAACCTCACTGGGAGAGGAAAGAAATGAGACCCCCAGCCATCTGCAAGGGAGAACCTACAAAAGCAACTACTTCTAGCATGTTTGCAGTGTGAGCCTGGGCCTGGGCTTATGCTTGGGCTTGGGCTGGTGCCTGTGGAGTCAGCTGTCTGCATAGGGAAGTTTTTGAAAGTGGCTAACTCCTGCAAAGTTTGGAGTCCAAAAGCCTATGGAGTCGGCTGCAGAGAGGTTGCAACTAAAACTTAGCTGGTGAGGTAGGGAATCCGGCCCAGGTCGGGTAGAGACTCCAGCCACATGTAGCTCTAGCCTGAGCCTGTGGCTGAAAAGTCACAGGTAAGCAACTTTTTCATGAATTCATGCATCGAAAGTTGGATGTCAGATGTTGCATGAATTTTAAAGGGTCTTATAATAAAAACCAGATATCAGGGAGAAAGCTGAAAGATCAGAGGAAACAAACCACATCCACTTTTCACCTCACCAACTCCTCGGCACATAAAATAAGATCCTGTCTCCATGAACCCTCAGACTAAATGCCTCTGAGTCCTCAGCTGAAAGGGCCTAATTCCAGTCTCCTCCCACCTTATATTTTTTTCTCTGCTCAGCCATATCACTTTCTGTCTCAATCTTCTCAGTGCTGGGATTAAAAGACTGTGACTCAAAAGTACTTGGATTAAAGGTGTCCCATGAGCTAAGATTAAAGGTGTGTGCCACCACTGCCTGACCTCTGTGTCTAACTCTGTGGCTGAAACTATCTTCTAATCTTCAGGCAAGTTTTAGTAGAGTACACCTAAATATCACCACACAAAATATTTAAATTCATATGTGCATCTACTTGAGGCAAAAATAATTTCAAAGGCCTATGGGTCCTTCTGGCCTTGCAATGTAAATGAAATCAGTGAAGACTAATGTTAAACATGTAAAGAATTAATTTTCTCATGCAAGGCAGTACCACATGAGTTGCTTAAAATTGTGCTTATTTACAAAAAAATCTACTTTTCTTATAATATGAATATTCAACCTATGAAGAATCAATTGTCCTATATTCTATTCCAGTGTATGTGTGAAAGTTCCTCCTATTTATTTTAAAGTCGAGAGTCATTTATTATTACAGTCATCTATTCTTATACTGTGGTAGTACTTATTACATTATCTTTAAGGCTCACAGTTATATGTGAATCTCATTTAGCCTACATATCAGGTTCAGATTAATTAATTATATTAGGTCACTATTTTTTCATATGGAGCACTTAGTAAACACGAGTTTTAACACATTTTTCTAGTACTAACATCCTGAAGAACAGTGTAAACCCGACTCTTAGAGATCTGGTAACCTAAGTGTATATAATTAATAATTTAAATATTTGTTTTTCTTTAAATTATTTTTAATTTAACTTCATTTTATATGAATTGGTGTTTTCCCATGTCTGGAGTTATAGGCAGATGTGAGCTGCCATGTGGTGCTACGAGTTGAACCCAGGTCCTTTGGAAGAGCAGCCTGTGCTGTTAACCATTGAGCCATCTCTCAAGCCCCTAAATATTTGTTTTTAATAACAAATCCTGAAAATGTTTTTCATCAATGTGATAGATTTTAAAATGGACTCTGTATATTTCTTCAATGGTTTTAATTTCATATATTTTATGTGTATGGCTGTTTTTCCTGCATGCATGCTGTTTTGGCACCATGTGCTGTGATCATGGTGGCCAGAATAGGATGTCAGTTCCCCTGGAACTGATGAGTCAACCTTCTGGCCCCATCTTGTGTTTTTTAGGACAGAACCTCACTATATAGCCAAGGCAGCAATCCAATTGTCAAGACTTTTGCTTCAGGTTCTCTAGTTCTGAGATTACAGGCAAGCACTACTGTGCAGAAATAACATTTTTGTTAGGACAATGAAATATTTTTCTGTTGGGGGCCAGCCGAGGCTGTGGCCAAGTCCCAGAAAGGAAGTAATGGAGACCTAGGAAGGAGTGAGTCAGGATATTGGTGGTAGCAAGAATCTCCCAGCCTGATTAGCTAGCAGTCAGAATGCTTCTTTATTTATACAGAATTTAGTAATCTGGGATAGATTTATTTTGTTTCAAAACATAGGTCATATCTTGTTGCTAGAGTTTTCCTGCCTGGCCCACGGTCAGGGCAAATCTCTCTCAGGCTGGAGAATTTCTCTCCAGCTCCTGCCACCAAGTCCCGCCAGTCCCAGAGCCCACTTATAAAATAAACACACAGACTCTTACATTATTTAAACTGCTTGGCCATTAGCTCAGGCCTGTTATTGTCTAGCTCTTACTCTTATATTTAGCCCATTTCTATTAATCTTTACTTTGCCACATGGCTCATGGCTTACTGGTACCTTACATCTTCCTTGTCCTGATGGCAGCTGGCAGTGTCTCTCCCTCAGCCTTCCACTTCCCAGAATTCTTTTCCTTGTCCCGCCTATACTTCCTGCCTAGCCAATGGCCAATCAGTGATTTATTTACTGACCAATCAGCAACACACTTGACATACAGACCATCCCACAACAATATCTCTTTTGTTTCCAGACATGTATTTAACTTTTTCTCTTGCATATCTAGGGTCGTAATTTAGTCATCATTGATGAATTGTGTCAGAATAGAGTTGTTTTTATAATCATTTTCCTTCAAGTTTAGTTTAGTCATCATTGATAAACAGAGTTATCTTTTATAATCACTTTTGCTCATCAACAACATTACCCATTTTTTAAGTATCTGGAGGCATATTTAGGCTGCCAGTTTTTGAGACTTCAAGGATGCTAGACAGAAAGGAATTCTCCAAGACAGTCCAGGCAGATTGCATGGCCCAGGCAGTGTATTGTTAACTCTTAATGGTCAATGCCCAAGACAAATTCTCAGGCCAAAGCTGGTGCAGTTATTATATAATTTCTGGCAAAATACAATGTTTACATTTATATCATAATATAATTTATTTATATATCTAAGACTAACATTCCTTTGTTCTTTGGTAATATGACACCACAGTGGCTTTGTATAAGTTAACTTTTATATGAAAAGCAGTTCCTGACACCTCATTCTATAGGGGTGGTTTTCTTGCTTCACCCCTGAAGCATTGATCCTAGTAGGCACCAGGTAACTGCTAGGTATCTGCCCTTACCTGGCCATGGCTGAGACTGGGACCACTTAAGACCTCAGATGTGTATCTGCTTGCTCTCTCTTGGCTGCCTTGTGATCCTGGATGCTGGATGCTGACCTGCAGACCAAGTCAGAGTTCTCCAGAGAACTGCGTTGGACTAACTCTGGACTCTGCAGGCAGTCTCAGATTAATGGGTAAGATCGTCTGAGATTCTGTCTAGAAGTATAGTATGATAGACTATCTTATTATGAAACTATCTTGGAGAGTTTTCAATCCAAGGCTAAACATTGAGTAACGTTTGTGAATACCATGGCATCATTCTCAACTGGGTAGTGTTGTTGTGGGGCCCCATCTTCCTTCTGGAAACTTCAGTGATTGCTATTGGAAGAGATTTATTTTTGGCTGTGGAAAAACTTGAACATTTTCAGTATCAAGATAGAAAGATTTAGATTTATACTGGATAAAAAAGGGATTCTTCAAAGGTGAGGTAAAGCATAGAAAGAAATAGAGTCTGGATGACAATGATCCTTAAATTATTTTTTCTTCTGTCCCACACCAGGCAGCTCTTCTGATATGAGACAGAACCTTTCTCTTTTAGCAACATGCTTGGGTTTAGAGAAGTGAGAGCCACATTCCAGCTCCAAAGCCAACTTGATTTATAATAGAATTGGGACCACAACTATTTTAGAGTTAAAGGGATATTGATGTTAGGCAGTGAGATATTACCCTGTAGAATATATTGGCACCAATAGGTTCTTTTCTTTTGTTGTATACATCTGAGTATCCAAGCCCTTATGATTTCTGGAAGATGGGTGTTTCCATTATCCTGTAAAGACAGAAAACAGAACCCTGCCCCAACCCTTGTTTATTAAATATTTCTTACAACTTGTAGAGATGTCACATCAGTGGATGAGCTTTTATTTTTCCTCATCAAGGGGTTTCTCCCGTTCAAATCAAATTTTTATTAATTTTGTTGGTATCCATAGCTTTTCTTCTCCTGCAGAAACAAAAGCAAAACCCCTTGCCCAACATAGGATGTATCCTGATTTCCATTCCAATATAATTTTCCCTTTGCATCAAAATCCCTGTGGGGGAGTGTCTGGAGGGAAGTATGACCACAGGAGGCCTACATGCTGCAAATTTTGCCACTACATCTCTAGTGATTCCTGAGAAGTTTCAGCACATTTTATGAGTACTCAACATAAACACATGGGCGGAAGAAAATAGCCTTTGCCATCACTGCCATTAAGGGTGTTGGGTGGAGATATGCTCATGTGGTGTTGAGGAAAGCAGACGTTGACCTCACCAAAAGGGCTAGGGAGGTGGCTCAGTCCAATGCAGTTCTCTGAAGAACTCTGACTTGGTCTGCAGTCCAGTATTGGTGAAATTATTAAGGCCACTCCATGTAGTTAAAAGGAGATTTATTTAATGGTGTAACTTACAAATTAAGGGATAGGTAGGTCACGGGGTCTGGGGAAGGTGTATCGCAGTCCAGCAGTGTTCTCTGGAGCTCTGCTTGGCCCACCTCCACTGTCCAGGGTCCCGGACCAGAGAGAGCGCTGGCCCATCCAGATCTCGGGTCTCCAGGTACCTCCCTTGGCCCTGCCTTGTAGGCGTGACAGTTGCCGAAGTCTCAATGGGGGTTGGAACTTCCAGATCAAAGCTGGAATGGCTACCCACTACATCTCCCCCTTTTTGTCTAAATAAGAAAGTTCCAACCTAATACCAGACTATATACAAAGGAATGGTTATCAAATATTGTCCAGGAATAATGAGGAATAATGACCTAGATAAGATGGAACTACAACCAATGCAAACAATATCAAGCAAGAAACACATACTAAAATCCAGAGAAGTATAGAGCATAGGTAAATGGCATGTCACAAAGATCATTTCAAAAGGTGTTCTATCCTAAAGAACCTGAATCTGATACGTAATATGTTCTATCTACTAAGTTGTAACTGTAACTGCTAGTCTTCAATCCCATCAAAGACCTGAGAAGGAATATAATGGTACCTGAGAAATGGTAGATGGATGCAAGCAACTTTCTGGAATCTTGCAAGAGTAGACCGAGACAGCTGGCAGCCTGGACAGTCACCTAATGTTTCTCAGCATTGTTGGTGCATTCAAATTGGCTACAGGCCTAAAGTATCTGACAGACCATTTTCAGAAGCAGGAATTCTGAAAGACCATCTCACCTGTCTTGGCAGAGTACAGTGGTCGCTTTCCTTGTGTCCCACTTGTCCAGAAAGGACAGCATTGCATTTGTACTGTCAGCCATTGAGGCAAGGGCAGTTCTTTGCCCAGTAGGCCATTTTGTGCCAAGAAGACAAACTTCCAAATGGAAATGTCTTAGAAGCCCAACATTCTCTCGGGATCAAATTGGTGCAGCCAGGAGCAATTGTGTTTCACGTCAACAGAATTCTAAGTTATTTAAATGCCATATTCTCTAGGCCTATGAAGAGTTTGAAGATTACCTGTCCATCTGACCTATGTATCTGTAAATCTGGATAACCTAACTAACGTAAATATAGAGATGAAAAGGATTGGTGACTATAAATCTATAAGTCTTATCTGCCAAAATAACCTAAGGACTAAGGCTTCAGTAAACAAGGTAAACAGTCTATAAGCAAATGTATAGTAAAGAACAATGACTTCAAAATTGTGACAATACACAAGATATTTATAACAGAGGTAGGACTATATAGTGCGATATACAATATGACAATAATCTTAAATATATATCAATATATTGAATATCCTAAACAGAAGTAGAACATACATAAAGTATGACAGATATAAGTTTACATTTGTATCAATATACAAATATTTCAAATAAGAGTAGAAATATATGTACATTATTAACAAATATAGTTCTGTATTTGTATCTATATACAAATTATCTTAAACAGGAATGTACAAATAGTTTACATTTGTATCAACATATAAGAATCCATAACAGTTCAAATTATCTAAGGCTGCTATTTTACTAAATTTGTTTACTAGTATATACAATAATCTACCATAATATCTTATACCTATCCATTTCATTTCTTCTTTTCCCTTTTTTCTCTTTTTTTTTAGAATACTGAGTCTAATATTTTCTTCCACCTCCAACCCTATAACCATCATCCATAACCCTGAGAACTATGAAACCTAAGGGAGAAGGGGTGTCATTTTCTTAGAATTGCTTCCTGTTGTTTAGGGGGTGATGTTATCTCTGTTGGGTACTATGAGAAAGCTCAGATAGTTAAATCTCAGTTAGACTAACTGTAGGTTCTGCAGCAAGTTTTAGAGTAATGGGTAAGATTGTCTGAAATTCTGGCAAGAAGTGTAGTATGATGATGATTACCATGGCATCATTCTGGATAGGGTAGAGTTGCTGTTGTTGGGGCCCCATCTTCCTTCTGGAGACTTCCGAGACTGCTATTGGAAAAACTTATTTGTTATCAAATGGAAGGTTTGCATTTAAAGAGGACATAGCATGTAAGAAAGGATTCTGAGAAATCAAGAGTAAGCATAGAGAGAATTAGAATCTAGAAGACAATGGTCCCTTTTGATTGGTTTCCTTCTGTCCCACACCAGAAGGCTCTTCTGACGTGGGACTAAAGAATCTCTCAAACATTTCTTTTAGCAATATGCTTGGGTTTAGAGAAGGAGTGACCCAATTCCATCTCTAAAGCCAGGTTGGCTTATAATTGAATTGGAACCACAACTTTTCTAGATTGATAGAGAGATTGATGTTAGACAGTGAGATTTTACCGTGTGTAGATTGGTACCAATAGATTCTTTCTTTCTGCTGTAAACATCTGGATATCCAAGGCCTTATGATTTTTTGGAAGATGGGTATTTCCATTATCCTGGAAAGACAAAAAAAGAACCCTACCCCAACCTTTGATTGTTACATTTTTCTTACAATTTGTAGAGATGTCACATTGGTGGATGGTCTTTTACTTCTCGCCATCAAGGGGTTTTTCCTGTTCGAATTGAATTTTTATTAATTTTGTTGGTATCCATAGCTTTTCTTCTCCTGCAGAAACAAAGGCAAAACCCCTTCCCCAACGTAGAACATATCCAAGTTTCCATTCTGAGGTCAGCACATCCTTGAAATAAGCTGGTTGGTTTAGCTCAGGAGTTTTGTCTGCCGTCCAATGTCTCTCCACAGCTGTTGTTCCTTTCTCATCAGCATTGAGAAAATTCAAGGTTAATAAAGCACTATGCAATCTATTTCTAGGAGTCATTGTTACCTGTTGCTGTTTATTTAGCATATCCTTTAAAGTTCGATTGGATCTTTCTATGATTGCTTGGCATGTGGGATTGTGTGGTATACCTGTAACATGCTTTATATTGTAATAAGCAAAGAATTGTCTCATTTTATTGGAGACATATGCTGGGGCATTGTCTGTCTTAATTTGTACAGGTATTCCCATGATGGCCATAACTTCTAACAGGTGTGTAATCACAGAATCAGCCTTTTCAGAACTCATAGGAGTTGCCCATTGAAATCCTGAATAGGTGTCAATGGTATAATGTACATACTTTAATCTTCCAAATTCTGAAAAATGAAACACATCCATCTGCCAAATTTCATTTCTTTGTATACCTTTTTGATTGCTCCCTGCAGGTAAAGAATTTGGTTATAGATGGAAAAAGTAGGAAATTTTTTTACAATATCCTTAGCCTGTTGCCAAGTGAAGGAGAAATACTTCTTCAAACCTTTGCATTTCTTATGAAATTCTGAGGCTCTCCTCTTTCCTCTCTCCCCTCTCTCCCCTCTCTCGCCTCTCTCCCCTCTCTCCCCTCTCTCCCCTCTCTCCCCTCCCCTCTCTCCCCTCCCCTCTCTCTCCTCCCCTCTCTCCCCTCTCCCTTCTCTTCCCTCTCCTCCTCTCTCTCCACTCTCCCCCCTCTCCCCCCTCTCTCCCTTCTCCCCCTCTCTCTCCCCTCCCCCTCTCTCCCCTCTCCCTTCTCTCTCTCCCCTCTCCCCCTCTCTCTCCCCTCCCTCCTCTCTCCCATCTCCTTTCTCTCCCCTCTCCCCCCTCTCTTTCCTCTCCCCCCTCTCTCTCTCCTCCTCCCTCCCCCCTCCCCTCCCCTCCCCCCTCCCCCCTTCTGTCCCCCCTCCCCTCACATGACAGGCAGATCTCTGTGTGTTCAAGGACACCACCATCATGGAGACACACGCCTTTAATCTCAATATCAACCATAGAAGACCTGGAGGTCTGTATAGACAGGCAGTGATGAGGAGGTCATGAGGTTGGGTTTACAACCAATGAGAAGGCAGAACAGAAAGTCAACAAAATGACAGATACACAGGAAGTAGGTCTCTTTGGGAAGGGGAGGACAGCAGTGGGTGGTAAGAAGGTGGTTTTAGTCTCAGCTCTTAGCTACTGCTCTGACCACTTGGGCTTTTAACTCTGCATTTGGCTCTGTGTTTCTTAGTTAATAAGACTGTTACATCTACATGGCCTAATTTCTGGGAGAGGGAAGAAAACATTGATAGGGTCTGTGATATAGCATGCAATGGTGTCATCAATGTTTTTAGGGATATCAGCATTAGTTAATCATGTGTGCATTTGGGGATTAATCTAATTATTCAGAAGACCAAAAAGGCAGATAATAAGAAATCATCTACATTGTTACCATATATCTTAATTTTTGTTCTTGAGTGAGGTATATAGGAAGATTTACCTGGTTGAGCAGGAAAACAATTACCTTCTGACACACTGGAGTAAACTTGCCATGAGCATGTCATCATTGTCTCATTTCAGAAAACTATCACTTAGCTTGCCTTTCTTGCTTTCTTTTTCATTCCCTTTGTTTGAGACAAGGTCTCACTATGTAATTCTTAGATAGATAAATAAATAAGATAGATAGATACATACATACATACATACATACTTACATACATATATACATACATACATAAAAAGAGGTAAAAGCATAGCTAGACAACAGGTAGACAGATAAGAGAAATCAGACATTCTGCATATAAGACCACACTTGGAATATTTTCCTTCTCCTCTGTCCTTAACCTTCCTTTTCCCTTACTCCATTGTTTAGACATTTTTCTTCCTTCATTGGAGTCCATTTTGATACCATGTCATATGTATTTTTTAAATTCTAGATTCCACATATGAGAGAAACCATGTCATATTTGTCTTTCTGAGCCCAGTTTAGTTTTTAGATAATATCACGACCTTACTTCCATCCCTTTTCATTATAATGCCTATCTTATGGATCTGGGAGCCGTCTATTTTAAACAAAGGCACTCAGGGACAAAACACTCTGAGTCCCAGTTTCATTGGGAGAGCTAAGCTAAAGTTTGGCCAGTATTATGCTCCAACTTAAAAAAAAATTAAGTTCTCTCCTGAGGATATGGTATAAATGATAAACACTACACCAACCAAACCAAAACAAACAAACAAAACATGGGGCATGGAACTAAACAGATCCATTTCAAATGATGAAATCCAAATGATTGAGATATATTTAAAAAATAATCAACATCCTCAGTCAGAATGACTAAGATCATGAAACTAAATGATAATACATGCTTGCATAGATATGAGGAAAGTGGAAGACATATTCACTGCTGTGGGAGTGCAAACAAATGCAGCAACTATGGAAATCAGTGTGAAGGTTCCTGGACCATGTACACGCGCGCGTGCGTGCGTGTGTGTGCGTGTGTGTGCGTGTGTGTGTGTGTGTGTGTGTGTGTGTGCCAATCATGTGATCCATCTAGATCACTCTTGGGGACATACCAAAAAATCTCCACATGCTACTATAAAGTTAACTGCTCATACACATTAATTTGTGCTTTATTCATAATAGCCAGGAGATGGACCAGACTATCAACTAATAAATTGATCACGAAAATTTGGTAAATTTACAAAACAGAGTACTATTCAGCCATTTAACAATGAAATTCTGGGGAGTGCAAACTTGTACAGCCACTTTAGAAATCAGTATGGAGACTTCTCAGAAAATTGGGAATCAATCTGCCTCAAGACCCAAGGATACCACTCTTGGGCATATACCCAAGGAATGCTTAATCATATCACAAGGACACATGCTCAGCTATGTTCATAGCAGCATTATTCATAATAGCCAGAACCTGGAAACAACCTAGATGCCCCTCAACTGAAGAATGGATAAAGAAAATGTGGTCCATATGCACAAAGGAGTACTACTCAGCTGTAAAAAACAATGACACCATGAAATTTGTAGGCAAATGGATGGAACTAGAAAATATCATTCTGAGTGAGGTAACCCAAACTCAGAAAGACAAACATACTATGTGCTCACTCATAAGTGGATACTAGATCCGCTTCTCTTTAGCCATTAATTCCTTTGCTCAGCACCTAAAATATCCGTTATTTTTAAGAACTTTCTTTGTTTTTTTAATCCCATCCTTGCTACCATTTCCCTTTCTATGTAAAATCTATGACATCTCCCTTCTTGTTTTGCCCTTACCTTGTCATTATAGATTTAAAATTAAAAAATATTAATCAAGAAGTCAAGTATCTGATTACAGATGATGCTCTGATTATTAAATGAGAGCTTCCCAAGCATTTCATGGTTTATTGGAATATTTGGGATTGAAATATAATAAATTTTAGATGTATTAAATTCTTTATAAACTGGATATTATTTTAGTTGTGGAACATTTCCAATTCATGTTTATGATAATGTTACAGATAATAACAATGGTTTAATATGCCTCACCCAATAAATAAATTTTAGTTTTTTAAACTCTAAACAATCTAGAGAGGACAGTCATTTCCTTTTGGAGTTATTTAATGCTGCCTCACTGGTCATTGTTCAAGAAAAATTTCAAAATCACTTATTTACTTATTTTTCTTTAACCAAAAAATTTTGTAATAGAGACAAAATTTATTTTTACATCCCTAAATATGAAGTTGTAAGTTTGTCAGATATTTTAGTAGAAACTCCTCAGTAAGACAAGTGGTACTTAGGTTTTGGTGTTTGTGTCTACCTGTGGGAATGCTCCATTTAAAATAGATATCTGGAGATGGAGAGGTTGGTCAATGATTTAAATTGAGTCCTTCCTGCTCTCACAGAGGGCTGAGGTTTCTCAGCAATCATATGGGAAAGGCACAGTGGCTCTCGATGTCATCTCCTGGATTCTGTGGGCACTAAAATCACACATACACACACACACACACACACACACACACATACACACACACACACACACATACACAGATACACACACACGCATACACACACAGAGGCACACACACATAAAATATTTAAATAAGGTAAAATAGGTTTATTTCAATGCTTTGGAAATTTAATTTTTCTTTTAGTGTAACTAAGATATTTTTCTTTTTATTCATTTTAATCATATTTTGTGTTTAAGATAACTTTTTCTTTTCCTTTTTTTGGTCCTCTGTATTCTACATGTTCCGTTATCATTAGCTTTCCTCTTGATAAATGTAGTTTTAGAATTTTTACACAGAAACAGAAAATAATTTTTTTTTTTTTTTTCGAGACAGGGTTTCTCTATATAGCTTTGCGCCTTTCCTGAAACTCACTTGGTAGCCCAGGCTGGCAGAGATCTACCTGGCTCTGCCTCCCGAGTGCTGGGATTAAAGACATGTGCCACCACCTCCTGGCTAAAATAATTTTTATTTTTTGTTTTTGGAACAGCTTCTTAGCCTTACTAATCTAGTTTATTAGTAATGATAAATAACCATATTCATATGTACATATATTCAAAATGTGTATATTACTGTTTATATTATGATTGAGTTATATTTTTATAAAGTAGGAAGCCAATGATATATAGAGACAGTAAGTCTGTAATCCATCATTCATTTTTACTTGTTATGTAAAACAGATCATTTAGAATTCAGAACTGAGTTATCTTTGTAAAATTTGTAAAAATATATGCTCCTAAATTATTTCAACAGTAATACAAATAACTTCAGAAACATACAGCATATGAAATGAAAGAAACTAGATTAATAATTTTTAAAATGAATCAGTGTGTTATATTCTGATGTGATTATAAATTTTGAGATCAGATTTGAGCAGATAGTAGCAATGCAAATTGTCTAGATTAGCAAAATAATTTATTTTGTTATAAATATAAGGAGACCAAGTCAACCTTATGAAGAAATTAATATTCTCTTCAGAATGGAAAGATATACATTTGAGTCATTGTTAACTATCTGTTTCTGAATCACACAGTGATAAGCCTTAATTCTTATAGCTTACTCTGTTATTTGCCAGCTTTTCAAAAAACATTGAATTAAATGTTTAGTACAGAAAAGCAAACTCTCATGAAAGAAACAGTACCTCACATACCTGCTAAATTCCTGGATAATTTACTTTTCAGAAATAAACCTCATGTACCTGTGGTGGTGTTGTGTTCCCCGAAATACTATACATGATAATAAACTTATCTGGAGTCAGAGAACAGAAAAGCCACAATATTAAACATAGATGATAGGTAGTGGTAGCACACGCCTTTAATCCTAGCATTCCAGAGGCAGAAATCCCTCTGGATCTCCGTGAGTTCAAGGCCACATTGGAAAGAGCTAGGCATGGTGTCTCACACCTTTAATCCCAGAAAGTGAGCCTTTAATCCCAGGGAGTGATGGTAGAAAGCAGAAAGGTATATAAGGCATGAGGACCAGAAACTAGAAGCATTTGGCTGGATATGCCTTTAGGCTTTGAGCATCAGTTCAGCTGAGACACATTCAGATGAGGACTCAGAAGCTTCCAGTCTGAGGAAACAGGATCAGCTGAAAAACTGGCACGATGAGGTAGCTGTGGCTCGTTCTGCTTCTCTGATCTTCCAGCATTCACCCCAATAACTGGCCTCAGGTTTGATTTTATTAATAAGAACTTTTAAGATTCCTGCTACATGTACCTGTCAATATATTTATACAACTAAAGCTCTTTTGGTAGTCTATGTGATAGTTCAGTGGGAAACCTGAGTATTTTACCAGGACTATATGATAGACGGAGTGAACTTCCTACTGCAAATTGTTCTCTGATGTCCATATTTGTGCCATGGTATACATGCATGCATGCATATGCACACAGGCATCCACACATACACCCACACCCACATACTGAGGGATGGGTGAAATAAAAAAAAATTACTGGAATTTGGTTTCTATTTCAAATGCAGCACAGTGACATTTAGGAGAGTTTATGTCTAACTGAATTTTCTAAAATATAATTATGCTCATTGTCATAGTTTAGAAATATAATTTCAGAGTGCAAAACAGTTGACACTTAGTATGTTTAATTCAAGAATATTTACCTTTAAGGAACAAAGAAAATTATACAGGTTATAATTTAGCAGATAGTTAAAAAAAATTATTCTTACCAAATATGCTAATATGCTACATGAAAATTGAGAGTTTAAGACCCTCTTGGCCTTTCTCTCTTGATACTGAACTGAACAAATTAAGCTTCAAAATTTTGCAGGAGAATGATTAGTGTTGCAGACATATTTTCCCATGAGAGGCATGCCATCGTGATTCATTATTTAGACACCTAAAGTAGGACAGTAGAGTCTGGTTTTTCACCCCTGAGGGGTTCTCTTTCCACTGAACAAACAGTATGCCCAGAGTAATTGGCTTATATGTAATTTCTGAAAAAATTTAGTATTTCTTTTTTGGATCTGAGCAGCTTTATATGGGTCAAAGGCACTTGTTTTCTGAGGTGGAGTTATGAAATGTATTCATCCATATCCAATTTTCACAATTTTATCAGAAAAACAAAGTAAGGATACAAAAGTTGAGATATCTTTTCACAGCATAAAATAAAATAAAAACCAAGAATTTAGAGTATGAAGACAAACTATAATTTATAATTATTCATGTCATAAAAAACTCATTTGAAACAAATAAACTATTATTCCCTCCCTAAGCAAATTTTTCCTCTGTCTTGATAACTTTGCTTATAATGTCTACAGCTTGGCATACTCACACAGATGTCTTATTATTTCATCTTTAATCTTACAGTCTTCCCACTATAACACAGGGGAGATATGTCTTTGCCTAAGGAACTATCTAAATATAGGGGCATATGTAAGAGGGAAACCTATAAATTCCTAACCCTGAAAGATGATATTAATTACAACATGTACTCTAGGTAGGTCTAGTAGCTGTGTGTTTGGAATGATTGAGGTTTGCAATACCTTACTACTGCCCCTGCTTTGTCTTTTGTATCCACATGTGAACTCTGTTTATAAGGGAGGAAATATCAATAAAGTATGAGTGGAACGCAGCAAAAGAAAGAGTTTCCCAGTATAATAAGCCATGGTTGCACACTCTCAACTTTTTGTCTTGCAGTGGTTACAGAAATAGAAAGATTTCACACAGAAGTGTCCTTGTGCATATATTGTGTAGGGCAGATCTAATGCCAGACACAGAGTATATATCACGAGGATTGTGCTTTGTAAAATGGCAAATGTTGAAAGTCACATTTTAACAACTACCCTGGATTTTCCCTTGCCATATTTTTCTTTGCTTTTATATATGAACATCCTCACTTTCTGCCTCTATTTGGATAAGCTATTTCCCAAAGACCACTATCCTGTGTTTTTTAGTTATTGTTTAATATGGGGAAATACAAATTACTTGATGTTGTCATCAGAATGCTCATTATGAGAGGAAGACAATTTCAGAACTAATTATTCTTTTAATTGAAGTTAAGGACATAACAAAGATAAGATCAAATGAGAAATAGATTTCCTTAGTATTTTTCAGTTAGATTCAGAAGGACATGCATATTTTAATACATAAAACGTAAGGTAATATTTCTACACCAAATGTTCATTATATACTTAATTAAATTCAGAGACAAAATGTCTCTACCAGAGTATATTTCTCCTCAATAATCAGATAATGCAATGATCAAAATGAATGACATAGAAATAATAAACGGTAACTAATACATAAAAGATAGATGATATAGAAAGATTGATCATACATACATGCATACATACATACATACTTTTATAAATGTATTCATGCATAGGTGATAGATATGAAAACTGGATGATAATTTATGCATACAGATTGAAGATAAATAGAAGATAAGTAGATATAGAGTTTTTTTTCTGGTTTCTTAAAAACACTAATAGGTGACTTCTTTTTCTACAAAATCTTAAAACTATTTGTAGCATATATAAATGAAAGAATTGAGAGAGGCAATTACATCTTAGTTTGATCCAATGTGGTGTTACAGAAGAATATCAAAAGTCTCCCCTCACTAGGTTTTGAAAAACATAGCCACTAGAAAATTCAAAGTATTTTACAACAATCAGAGGTTAGCCTAGCAAATTGGCACTCACTTTTCCTCTTTGTCACTTTATATATTTCCAAGATGAAATGTTCTAAAAAACAAAAGAATCATATTTTAAACAAAGCAACTCAGATCAAAACATGTCTGTTTCTGAGGTGTCAAGTTCAGTTTTTAATTGATCAATTAAAATAATTGATTCTCAAAACATGTTTATAAAATACACTTTACTGATGTAGTCACTATAAGATGTACCTGCCTAACATATAATTTATATGCCCATATATAAATCATATGCATATATATCCTCTTATGCACATGTATTCAGTGTTATAATCAATGTATAGAAATTATCCATCACATTCTTTTACTTCACCTTTTTCTCATCACTGCTCACTATGAATAAGACATCAAGTGTTTAGTTATGTTCTAAGAGAATGTTCAATATTAAAAGGACCTAACTATCACAGAAGATGTGAGGAGGACAAATTAACAGAGAAGAATTGTGTAAATAGATTTCATAGCCCAAAGCACACCTAGGTTTTAGTAATCAATAACCACCAATCACTTAACATTATTGCATGCAATGTTTTAAAAATTTTAAACAAAAAGAAAAACTTAAGTGTGCTACAAAGATATTAAAAACACTTGGTTAATAAGTGTACCCTCAGGTTTGTTGGAGGTATGGTTTTCCTTCATAAATATCAGACTGCTGGTAACAGTGATTTTTATTTTCCCAGGATATTCTATTTTATCGTCGGAGACCACTGACTGTCCTTTATAACTAAAACAATTCATCTACAATGAAAAAGAAATTGGACAATTTTGTTTTGCAGGAAAAGTTTTCTTGGAAATGCATCTTACAAACATCTGCTCTTTCAAAGGGACAGGTACTCAAAGAGAAGGTTTTGACAATGGGTTGATCATTTAGTCCCTCACTTTTGGTAAGAGAACAATGTTGTGTTTGATTCTGATCTTTTTACTTTCTAGGTAATCTGTGATGTGGCTTCATAGTACAAGATTTCTTTTGCAATATTTCAAGCTGAAATTCAAGAGAAACATAATTTTCTAGGTCATTGCCGTAACTTTTTTTAGATGTCCTTACCTTTTAAATTCAAGAACTTCATCAAGGAATTCAGCACATTTCTCTATTCTCTAAAAGTGACGTATAAATGGTTCCAGTAATCTGAATTATCTGCTAATTGCATTCACTTCTCTAGTTATTCCTCATCTTCAAAGTTTTCAGGAAAGTATGACCTTTAATTTCTTTGAAAACTCCTACAACTCACTGTTTAACACTGACAACTTAACGGCTTGTTAAAAGAGGTTTTCTAAGAAACAAGTGATCTTTACACGAAGCAGAACACTTAGGGTCTCTTTTTCTGGTTCATCACAAAGGTACTTTTTAACACACTTTTGTGTGACTACAGTTTTAAGTTAAACTCATATTCTCACTATTCAGAAGGATTTTGTTTCAAGTCTTGGAATTTTTGACAATGACATCTTATTTTGAAAGAAGCATTGTGCAGAGTAGTTCATTGCCTTAGAAGTCAGGCACAGTCTTTTTAGCAAGATAAAAATCCTTGCAGTTGCAAATCAGTTTCCTTATGCCACAATGAATAAATAACTTAATTATAGCTATTAAGAGAAGAATCAAAATTAGAGTTTTCAAATACACCTTTTTTGTTGCAGAAACATTATAATAAATCTAAGCACACTACTCTAAGCCAGGAAACTTTATTTGTCGATAAGAAAATAAAATTTAAATATGACTTGTTTTGGTTAATTTTTTATTGCAAACCAATTTGTACTAAATTTTTCCTCCTCCAACAAATGCAAGAAATGGGACAATTGTGACAGCCTGTTATTTACAGTGAAATATGGCAACTCATCAGCCTGCAGGAAGGTGTTTTCAATTTATTATGCAAATCTTCAGTATTAGGAGACATATTATCAACATGCTACAATTATTTTTTTAATTTACGACCGTGAGTGAACCCTCACCAATTTCTCCTGTTCGATCTTTGTCAGTATTGACTTCCTTTAAGCTTTCACTCTATATGCGGAAGGTTCTTGACTAGGTGTATGACCTTCTGATATTTTACTATGGCATTCTAAACGTATTTTCTAAATTTTGCCTTACAATTACTTTTCTATATCATGATTTAAAAAATAGTTTTGACCGGGCAGTGGTGGCGCACTTGGGAGGCAGAGGCAGGCGGATCTTTGTGAGTTCGAAGAAGCCAGCATGATCTACAGAGCGAGATCCCGGAAAGGCGCAAAGCTACACAGAGAAACCCTGTCTCAAAAAACCAAAACCAAAACAAAACAAAAACAAAAACAATAAAATATATATCTATTTAAAACCCAGTCAAATTAGTTAAATAAACATATTTGAAATAAATTTATGAAAAGTGTAATTTAACTCTCGGTGACCTCCAATGAAAATTCACTTAAAAAAGTCAACAATCACGTAACTGCCACCCACATTCAGAGGGCCTAGTTCAGTCTCATGCATGTTACCCAGCTTGCAGACCAGAGTCCATGAGTTCCCATCAGCTTGTCTCTGTGGTTTTCCCCATGACGATCTTGACCTCACTTGCTCCTGTGATCCCTCTTTCCTTTCTTCAACTGAACTGCAGGGCTTACCCAGTACTTGGTTGTGGGTCACTGCATCTGCTTCTATCAGTTACTGGATGTAGACTCTAAAATGACACTTAGGGTAGTCACTAATCTGATTATAGGGGAAGGTTAGTTCAGTCACCCTTTCCGTTACTGTTAGACTGCTGTATAATGAAAAGTATGACTGAACTTACCAGGACTCATCCCAGGTGCATTAAATGGCTTTTGAAACACTTTCCCTAGGGTGGTATACCTTGCTCAGCCTTGATACAGGGAAGAGGGGCTTTGCCTTGCCTCAACTTAGTATGCCAGACTTTTTTGACTCCCCAAGGGAGGGGTTGGTGTATGGGGTTCGAGAAGGTAGCAGGGAGCAGAAGAAGGGGAGGGAAGGAACTGGGATTGGAATGTAAAATGAAAAAAAGAACTTTTTTTAAAATAATGAATTTTAAAAAATAAAATAAAAAGGAGGGGATAAAAAGGTCAACATTCAAGATATCACGAAGGGTTTTTTTTAAGGTTGATATGACCTCAAGTTTGATAAACTATAGGTTTTGCCCAAAGAAACTGTCTTTCACTCACAAATGAAAGTAAGTTCTGCTTCATACATTAAAATAAACATTCTCTCTTACCTTATCTCTTTTTCCCTCTCCCGTTACTTTCATTTTGATTTTCAGTAGTTCAGGCCATTGAAGAATTCATGATCTAGGTTCTCTAAAGTAACACTGTTTTACTGTTCTGTGCACTATTCTTCTAACTGTGACTGCTTTGTTTCAAAGTTAGGTAGAAAATTTGGAGCTTAAGCATTAAACAAACAGTACATTAAACCAGCTTCTGGGCACTTTAAATTCTCAGATACTCAGAGTCTCTATGATCATAAGTGAGATATGTTCTTAGATAGCAAGTGTGGGAAAACTGAAAAATTGAACAATTGAAGAAATTGTGAAAATTCAGTGATGAAATCTATAGGATTTAAACACCATGAATTAGACGGAGTATCTCCAAGTGGTATCCCTACTTTTAATTGTAACATTTTACTCTCATTCAAGGATTAAATAAAACTGAGAAAGTAGAAAACATTATAATATATACATTTTAAGAAAACTGTAAAAAAGGAAATTTAAATGGTATATTTATTTTAATAACTGTATCAGGTAAAATATTTTTGGTTGCCAGATTACTAATGAAGGCAGATATTTTCTGAAATATTTACAAAATATTTATAATGTTAATGTAAGAAATTGCACAATTAAATAGTATAATCCTACCAGATAAATTTAATGAGAAAACCAAATTTGTGCTAATATGGAAAAATAACTTTTCAATTCAGAATTCTACAGTATCTATTGGATTATCAACTAAGCATGCACATTTTTTATTCTGACTTTAGAACTATCTTGAGTGGAATGTCATTTAAACATTAACTTGATTATAAAAGATATTTTTCCAAAATATCCAGTGGCATGGTGTATGAAAGATAATAGTAATTTATTAGAATGCAGAAGTGATGAGTTTTGTAGATATTGTTTTCATCAATAGGGCCTTACTATCAGTCTGTGGAGAGCAATCAGTAGCCTGGGTTGTTTCAGATTCCCTATGGGGTCATTTGGCCAACAACTTGATCAGATGTAACTCATTTCCTGAACTGGGGGCTTCACATTGTGATCAGATATTTTGAGTTGGGGCTCCTTCACTGTAATTTTGTGGTTCAGTTTGTATCACCTTTATGTATGCAAGCATTTTAGGAAACTTCTGCTGTGTTTGGTTTCCAGAGGACTCCTAAGATGACTCTTATTTTAACTGTCCCTCCACGTATTCTATTCTTCACTTTCCTCTTCCATCTGTAGTAGAATATTATTTTAAGGTATGCTACTTTTGTTTATGCTGCATTTGTTTAACTCTATGAAGCTGTGTTACTGTGCTTGTGTAAAACACCTGGTGATCTAATAAAGAACTGGCCAACAGCAAGGCAAGAGAAAGGATAGGTGGGGCTGGCAGGCAGAGAAAATATGTAGAGAGAGAAGTATGTGGAAAAGAGCTAGGAGCCAGAAATGGAGGAGGACTCCAGGAGCCAGTCACCCAGCTACACAACCAGCAAGCTACAGAGTAGGAATAAGATTTACAGAAGCAAGAGAATGGGAATAGCCCAGGGGCAAAAGGTAGCTGGGATAATTTAAGTTAAGGAAAGCTGGCTATAAACTAAGCCAAGCTAAGACCAGGTATTCATAATCAAGAATAAGCCTCCATGTGCGATTTATTTGGGATTTTGGTGGCATGCCCCCCACAAAAGAGTAAAATACCAATAACAACATCCGTTCCCCTCCCCCTTTGATCCTTTACCCCTCCAATACCCCTCTACAGTCAGTCCGTAAATATTTATTCTAGTTTCCCTTCCTAAAGAGATTCAACCCTCCTCCCTCTTTAGTCTTTTACTCTATTTGTAACCTCCATGGTTCCATGAACTGTAGGCTGCTTATTGAAGATTTAACAGCTAACTTTCACATATAAGGAAGTACATTCCATATTTGTCTTTTGGATTCTGGCTTACCTCACTCCATTTTTTTCTAGCTCCATCTATTTAACTGTGAATTTTATAATTTTTTTAACAGCTGGATAATATTCCATTGGGTAATTTTGCCATGTTTTCAGATAAGATCTTCACAACTCATTGAACACTTAGAAGTCAAGTTGATGCTTGCCTAGAACCTTCTCCCCTACTGACTAGACTTCATGATACTAGAAGGTACTCTGAATGCTACCAAAGGAGAAACTCCAACCAGGGTAGAAACACTTTAATCTCCAATGATGGTTTCCATGTAAGGTGTGCTACTGCAATAGTTAATTATTTTGTGGTACTAACCAAACAAAATCTGACTGGATTTAAGGCCCCCTTCATGAAGTAGAACCAATCCACTCATACACAAGACTGCTGAATGGTGAAACACCTGAGACAGATAGGCCAGTTACCTAGAACGAGCAAAACCAAACACTAATGTTCTATTCATGAAAAGTAGATATAAAATGCCTCCTACTGACTTTCTGTTTTTGTCATAGATCAGTGCATTTTCTCATTAGAGAAGCTTCCTCCTGCAGAAGATGTGAACAAACACATGTACCCACAGATGGACAATATTCAGAGAATGAAAGACATTGGACCACTAATCTCTAAATGGAACGTCTTCAAAAAATTTCCCCCCTAAGAATTTAGGCACACCAAAAGAAAAGGAGATAGAAAGATTGTAAGACCTAAATGGGATAGAAGTCACCAAAAGGAAAAAAAAAGGCCTTCCAACATTAATACTAGACTAACACATATATGAACTCACAGATACTTTAACTGCATGTGCAGGGTATGCACAGGTCTAAGTCAGATGGGGCCCTAGCACTGAGAAAGATCGACACATGCCCCAGCACTAACCCAGAATCTATCTCTAATTGATAACTTTTCACAATGGAAAAAAAAACCTCTTTTGCTTACAAAATAATCACTGGGTATACAAACAGCACTTAAGAGCAGACTCATGCCTAGAGGTATATGGCCAACAGAAACTGAAAACAATAACATATTTGAAGATTCTTTGTCTCATAAAGTTTAGTCAGATTCTTACTCTTTTTTCTTCACTTCTCCTCCTCCTTGTCCTCCTCCTCCTCCTCTTTCTTCTTCTTCTTCTTCTTCTTCTTCTTCTTCTTCTTCTTCTTCTTCTTCTTCTTCTTCTTCTTCTTCTTCTTCTTCTTTTACCATACAGGTCCTACATTTACATGTTATAATTTTTTGATTTTGTGTTTTTATGAAATTTCTTTTTTATGAATATATATGTCCTATAAGTGTTTCTAAACTTTTTCTTTTGCACTTTCTTCTGTTTATTTTTTATTCCCTATTCTCGATTGGTTGTTTCTGTATTATCTTATTTAATTTCATTATCATTGTTTTTAAATGGCTGTTTATTTCTAATGAGAGAAAAAAGAGAGTGGATGTGGATGAGTGGGAAAGAGGGGTGATCTGGGTAGGTTGGGAGGCAGAGAAATCATAGTCATAATATCATATATGGTAAAACTCTATTTTCAATTAAAAACAAAATATTTCTTTGAAAAATGTAAATACTGGAATGAAGGGTTGATAATGAGCACCTGAAAGTTCAAAGTTCAAATAAGTTATAAAGTATAGTTTCTTTAAATTTTCTTCAGTGCAAAAATATTTGCTATTACTGGTAATATTTTGAAAATAAGTTTGATTAATTATCCTACAATAAAAATCCAGGTGTTATTCTATACACTTTTGTATTAGTATTTCAAATTTGCCACTCATTCCCAGAGTACAATTGTTTGAAACACAAATCATTGGTCATCCCACAGGAAAATGACCTCAGGGTATTTATTTCACATGAGCTTTGATTCTTATCATTTACTGTGTTCATACATTTTCATGCAGATCAAATAAGTGGCTTATATTTGAAGTGCACATTTAAAGGAGGAAACTGAATAAATAACAACAAAATGTGAGCAAAGGTCAATTATAGATTTGTAAATTTTTGTTAACCTCTTATTTCAGGTTCTCATCATTCCCTTTACTAACTTCCTTATTCATTTAAGCTGTGGTTTAATGTTTTTTCTATACTCTAATATAGCCTGGCTGTGGGATGTTCTTTTGATACACTGTGGACGTGTGTTGCTACCGCTGGTTAATAAATAAGCTGCTATGACTTATGGCAAGGCATAATAGAGCCAAATGGGAAACCAAGCAGAAAGACAAGGAGAAGAAAGGCAGAGTTGAAGGAGATGCTGAACACGGCCATGGGAGCAAGATGTAATGGAACACAGGTAGTGCCACAAAGTTATGTGGCAAAATATAGATTAATATAAATGTGTTGAATTAAGTTGTAAGAGCTAGTTAATGATAAGCCTGAGCCATAGGCCAAACAGTTTGTAATTAATATAGCCTCTCTTTGTTTATTTGGGACTGAATGGCTACAGGACCAGGCAGGACAGGAACTTCCACCTACAGTTTATGCCCACTTTGTGCATGTACACTCACATTAAACCTAAAAATTCTAATTAAAAAAACAGGGTTTCTAGAGCCACAAAAATAGGAGTCAAGCACAGCTTCTTGCTATCCTCACTTTTTCAGATAGGCTCTGTTTGCTGGGGGCGAACAAATGTGTGGCTCCATTGGCTTCCTGCTTCATGCTGGCTGCACAGAGGACTCTTTTAAGCACTCAGGCAGGGGGATCGGGATCTGTCCCTGGTGCATAGGCAGGTTTTGGTGAGACACCTTGCAAAGCCTTGGTGCAGTGGGGAGGGTCTTGGACCTGCCTAGGCTCAGAGTGCCGGGCTCTACTGACTCCCCATGGGAGACCTCGATTTGGTGGATTTGGGAATGCAGGGTGGCTTCGGAAATAGGGCTTGGGAATTGGTGGAGGGAGGAGGGGAGTCTGTGGATAGCATGAGGAGTGAGTAGAAAATTTCTTAATAAAGAAAAATAAAATAAAATAAAAAATAAAAATAAAAATAAAAAATATGAAAAAAAAGAGGTCCTTCTAAGGAGCACTTAAATGGGGTTTGTGGGCAATGTGCTTCAAGCTGCTTGGTGGCAGCATGAACCAGCTGCTTCATTTAGCTGGGGCAGTGAACATGGCTCCCGGAGCTGGCAGTGAATGATGTACTTCCACCGTGTTGAAAAGCCAAATGACGTGGAGCCAGCACCCAACACTGTGCAGCTTAACAGTTTAAAAACTCTCCTGGTCCGAAAGGGTTATAGATATACAATAAGAACAGATTCACATGGGGGGGGGACTCTAAATGGGTTACAGTGTGTTTAAAAATATACATCAGCTTGAGAGAGAAAAGAAAAAAGGTAGAAAAAAGTCCCTTAAAAAGAAATAGAGTAATAAAAAATATTATAAACCATCTAAAGCTGGAAAATTGTGGTGGTATTGTGTTCCCCCAAATACTGTACATGATAAGAAACTTATCTGGGGTCAGAGAACAGGACAGCCACAATATTAAATATAGAGGATAGACAGTGGTAGCACAGGCCTTTAATCCTAGCATTCCAGAGGCAGAAACCCATATGTTCAAGGATACAGCCAGGCATGGTGATACATGCCTTTAATCCCAGGGAGTGATGGCAGATAGCAGAAAAGTATATAAGGCGTGAGGACCAGAAACTAGAAGCATTTTGGCTGGTTAAGCTTTCAGGCTTCTAGCAGCTGAGATTCATTCTGGATGAGGACTCAGAGGCTTCCAGTCTGAGGAGACAGGACCAGCTGAGGAACTGGCGAGGTGAGGTAGCTGTGGCTTGTTCTGCTTCTCTGATCTTCCAGCATTCACTCCAATACCTGGCTCCAGGTTTGATTTTATTAATAAGACCTTTTACAATTCCTGCTACAAAAAATACACAGAATTTAGATACTGTATATTATTGTGTTGTCTTTTTTGATTTTTAACTGCAGAAAGACCTTTGATTGTAAAAGCTACTAAGTTAAACCAGCATGTATATTTTCAAGATATTTTGACTTCAAATTTTGGGTTTAAAGGTATGTTGCTTTGGAAAAGAGGTTCTGCTTTTGTTTTCACAGAAGATGAGAACCTGTGAATTGCTTCCAGGCTAATATGATTTGATTGACCAAGGTCTCTCATGACAGCCATGGCCTAGGTGATCCAACATGAAGAACAACTTCAAGGCTTTCGGCTAAGATGATCCAGCCTCACAGACTACCCAGTCAGGACTTGACCATAATCTTAAATTTTCTTAGGACTGCCATAAAATTAATAGCACCAAAATCAGCAAGAAGTAGCCTAGAAAACTATAGCCATATTCCCCCCAAAAGGATTAAGGATGTTTGTTTTTGTTTAGGAGGTTGGTTACAAATTGCAATTGGTCATAGTCAATCTCTTTCTAAAAGAAGAAAAGGGATATGATATAGAAATGTATGATATAGAAATGATAGGATAAAAGGGTAGATTATTGAATCTACTTTTAAAAAGCAACACAACTCATTTGAAATATTTTACATTCGCTATAGATTTTAGTTTATTGATATAAATTTAAAGTTAATTTTGTTATACTGTATATGTATTTCTACTCTTGTTTAAGGTGCTATGTTTATGCAATTTATTTAAAATTGTAAAATATAATTAAGAAATACAGATTAATAGTCATCTATGATAGTCAAACTTATAGTCATGTTACTTAAGTTTTCTAGGGATATATAGATATATTTCAGTTAGGTAGGTAATCTTCAAAGACTTCAAACACTTCAAAGACCTACAGAATATGGCACTTAAATTGTTTTAACAGCTTAGACTTTTCTAGACAATGCAACATGTCTGCTCCTGGCAGCACCAATTACTTCAAAGGGTATGATTCACATTGAAGAAACTCCATATGGAGTTTTATTTCTTTATGATGCAAGTTGCTTACTTTCACTTCCTGTCTACTCAGGTAATATTATTTTCCTTCTCAGGTCTTTGATGGAGTTAAGACTAGACAGTTATAATTATAGATTTCCTTAATCATGACAAAAGGCAAATTAGATATGAAACTCTAGACTCACAAAAATAGGATAGATGATAGAATATTTTCTTTAATTTTGCTAAATGCAAATAGACTAGATATTATAACTGTAATTCTTACTTGATAACTGTTTTGTTATATGCAATTTTACTATATTAAAATTAAAACCTTCCTTTTTGATTAGACAGAAAAGGGGAGCTGCTGTTGGATGGTCTTTCTGTACACTATGAATATGTATTGCTGCCGTTGGTTAATAAAGAAGCTGCTGTGACTTATGGCAAGGCATAATAGAGTCAGATGGGAAATCCAAGCAGAAAGACAAGGAGAAGAAAGACAGAGTTGTAGGAGATTCTGAGCATGGCCATGGGAGCAAGATGTAATGGAACACAGGTAGTGCCACAAAGTTATGTGGCAAAATATAGATTAATAGAAATGTGTTGAATTAAGTTGTAAGAGCTAGTTAATGATAAGCCTGAGCCATAGACCAAACAGTTTGTTATTAATATAAGCCTCTGTGTGTTTCTTGGGACTGAATGGCTATGGGACCAGGTAGGACAGAAACTTCTACCTACATAGCCTAGTTCCTATCTGATTCTTAAATTATTATTCTCAAATAGATCATCATTCTGTAAGTTATTGGAAGAATAATTTAATGATGTAAACATTGTTTATATAATTCTTTTGAAATCCACAGATTATAGTGGATATTTTTTATATCTTATTTTATACATATCTTCATTATTTTCTCTAATGACATTATTCCTCCAGGTGATTTGAATTGTTATGCATATGTAGTCTTGATTTGTTTTTCTGTCAGTTAAAATGTTTTTGTTTTTGAAAAGTATTTTAAAAATATTCACACATATCCTTTTATCATATTTCCATCTTTAAAATTTTGTAGTCTTTCTTAAATTTATTCATTTTATTTTGTGTGTATGGTTGTTTTTCCTAAATGTCTTTGAACTCCATGTGTGCCTTATGTCCCTAGAGTTCAGAAGAGGGTGTCCTGACCAGTTGATCTAGAGTTAAAGATGATTGTGAACTCATTGTGGTGGAAATGAAACCTACCTAAGTCCTCATTTGCTCTTAAACACCAAGTAATTTCTCCAGACCATCTAGCTTAGAAATAAAAATGCTAATATTTTCCAGCATATTTTCTTTTTGACAAAAAGAAGCCATTTTTTTAAGAAAAGATATTAAAAATTAGGAAAATCAATGATTCTGGTTCTCTTAAGGATACAGCATTTAGATTTTTTCAAAAACTCCAATTGTTCTGATGTAATTTGTGCACACTTGCTTGTGGACAGTGTAATTGCAAAAGGGAATTGTGGTATGGCTGAGAATGCATCATTATGATATGAATTGGTTTTATTCATAATTATGGAAGGTCTTGAGTCCAATGTCCAAGAAAGCACAAGGTTACCAGAATTCTAACAGATTAGGTGTAGATGAATTTTTAAACATTCTTATTAAATAAAAAAAAAAGAAGAAAAACCACAGAGCCAAATACAGGGGTGAAAGCTGTAGAGATCAGAGAAACAGTGAGAGCCACCAGCTAACCTTAGCTCACCAGGACACTGTAGCTTCCCCCAGAGAGAGCTTCTTCCTGTCTAATCTGAGCCTTTATTGCCTTGCTATTCTGCCTTCTCATTGGCTCTTAGCCCAGCTACCTCACTTCCTTGTCACTGCCTGTCTATACAGACCTCCAGGTCTCTATGGTTGGTACTGGGATTAAAGGCATATGTTACCTTGCTTGGTTGTTCCCTAGTGTGTCCTTGAACACCCAGAGACTCTGCTTGCTATGTGATCGAATTAAGGGCATGTGTTACCACTGCCTGACTTTTATTTATGGCTGGCTATGTCCTCTGATCTCTTGGCAAACTTAATTTATTAACATACAAATAAAATATCACCACATTTCAGAACAAATAAAATGTCACCATAATTAGGATCTTCTCAGGTTTCCAAATCTATCAATATATGAGGCCAATTTACTTTATTTTTTCAGTCTCAGTGGCTGTTGGTCTCTAATGCCAACTTTGATGTTAATATCTTCAGCAAGTGCAGTAATATCCTGATTAAAAAAAAAAATCTACAGAGGGCCCAGCCTTTTCCCTGGACAGGTTGGAAACAGCAAAGAGGACAAAGTCAGGCCTTTAAGGCAGTGTAATCCACTCTCCTGATCCACAGTGTTTCTACGTAGGTGGAAACTGAGTCTTTTTTCACAGCTGCAGATGGTCAATACACAATCAGCAGTGAATGCCAGAGACCAGATGTGTGAGCCCAGTTTTGTTTGGTTTCTGTTTTTTCAATTTTCTTTAAATATTTCTTTCAGAGTTTTGATTAAAATAAATATGTGTACTAGTGCTTTGTCTGCATGTATGAACATACACCTCCTGCATGCAGTGCCTTTGAGGCTTGAAGATGGTGTCAAATCCTATGGAACTGACAGTACAGTTGCTACCTGTGGGTGCTGGTAACTAAATGGGGTCCATTGTAAGAGCCTGAAGAGTTATAAAGGCTGATTCATTTCCCCCAACCCCACATTCCTGATATTTGTTTTGTGACAAGTCTTTTAAAATTAAATAACTAAAATTTTCAAACATTTTAGTGATTGATATGTCATGACATTTTGTATATTACATATATTCATAAAACTGAAACCTGCAGTTTTAGAATTCATTATTACACAAAATTCAGATGGGATGTATTCGAACGTGTTGCTACATAGGAGTACATAATTTAAATCAAAAGAATTATGTGAGATCTATCTTTCTGAGTGGCTAGAGAGGAGTAAATTTAGAGAGTTTTTCACATAACTAATATTTGAAGGCAGGCCATACCGAGCCAAACATATTTTATTCTTCTGAGTGAATTTGGATATTATGGACTGATTGAATTAGAAAAAAAAGTAAAATGAAATCATTTTACAGAGCAGAAAACAGTGGAATCTTTTCTGTTTGTCTTCTATAAAAGGAAAGACTGTATGCTAGCAAAGAGTCAGTTTATTTCTTCTATAATTTAACACTATTTATATTAAGGTGATGGAAACAGATGGAGATGGCTCTGTAGAGATGAGGATTAAGTAAATTCCATTCCAATTGTTTCAATTTGTTGAATTAGACTTAATTGTCATGTGCTGCAAAGGCATGGGCTGTTGATTTACATGGTGGATCATGCCAAAGCAAGCACTGGGGAGGCAGACCCAAGGACAAGCTTGATCCAGATAGCAAGTTTCAGGCCAAGGTGGACTACAGAGTGAGATGCTGTGTCAAACAAAACAAATAAACAGACAAAATCCAAATCAAACAGCCACTTCAAACAAAAATAAAACCGACACCCTCACCAAAAAAAAAAATAAAAAACCTGCAAACAAACAACAAAAATGTGCATGTGAAAAGTTTGAAGAGAACACAAAGATATGTTATTTTCCATACTTTCGGAGAGAGATTGCACTAATTCTTCCAAGCCAAGGATACAGTGAATTAATTGTGTGATTGGTTAATTTCCACAAAGTTTTACATGCCAAAGGAAAAATTCCCAGTACTCTCTTGAGTAAGGATTGTGCCATGGTTTATTTTCATCAATTCAAAATGTTTTTCTGGGAACCGTTCTTTAAAAGGAAAAGAATATGGAACAGTTGAGAGAACATTCAGCTTGACTAATTCCATGTGTTGTAAACCGATACTCTAGCGCACACTGTGTGTGTGCTGTCCATTGACAATATCCCCCATTTGCCAAGATGAGAACAACAAATAGGACCTCACCCTAGTTGTGTTCATAAATAAGGATAATAATGATATTTCATGACAGGACTTAAAATCCTGCCACCAAATAAATCCACTGTGAAGAAACATTTTAATGTTTTCAAAGCATGGATGATTTAATACATTTTACATTCTATGATACCCAAGCACATATGAAAAGTTAAATATAGAACTGCAACCTTTATTTCAATTTTGTTGTTTATGTATTTAAACCTGACCACTAATGCACTTTTGCTGATTTAATTTCCTACACAATCATACATAATTGCTTGCCATGTTGTATAACGTTCAATAAAGCAAAGCAGTGAAGTGAAAAACAGTGAGACCTCGGAGAAAGGCTAAAAGGAAGCCTGTGTTAGGACAAGAGTGACTAACACCTCCATGCTGGTTGTCGTCACGTGGCTAAGGCTTATAACTAGGGGAGACTTTAATCAGTGCCATTAAACATAAGTTTAAATTTTATATGGAAGGCAAATTGGTAAAACTTGGTAGTCATGCTACCTTTTCTTGTAACTTCCAGTTTTACCCAAAAAAATTTTTCAGTAGCTGAATTGTATTACTTAATGAGTATATCTAATCTGTAAAAAAAATAAATAAATAAAAAATACAGTTATAACTATGGTACAAATATTTTGCATTCTTTCAACTACCTGGTTCTATTAGTCTATTGTTATATCTATCCCTCATTTATCTATCTCTTATCGTTGACCTATCATCCATCTTTGTTCTTTTAACTCTTTCTGTGTGTGTGTGTGGGGGGGTGTGTGTGTATTCAAGCGTGTTCCTCAGTTTCTGTACTATTATTCTCCTGACAATATTTTTTCTCCCCTTCCTTTCCACCCTGCTTCATTCTTACTCTGGGTACTACAGTAGTGAGAACAACTCATAGAAATATAATAAATGTTCTATGGTTAACACAAATATTTTAAGTTTTGTTGAAGCAAGTACTCAAATGAACACAGGCATGTTTCTGTTCACAATATAGAATTTAAGATCATTTAATTTTGGTTTTATATTAATGAAAATCTGTATATATAAGGTTTATGTCATTTAGAAATAATATTAAGTGAGGAAATCTCTTTTATAATGCATAGAATGCTTCTATGTATTAAATGTCAGTTGTAAACTTCTATGAGCAGAAATTTAACAATCCAAATTAAATATTTAAAAAGTAATTTTAGCTAATATATTAAAACTCACAATTTGTACATATTAACTGGTTTGATGATAAGAATTTGATACATGTGTATACTACACAATGTTTAAGTCAGGTATTCAGAGTCAGACATTTCTCTGTGGTAGATACATATTTTCCATATATGTAGTTTTTTTAAATTTTAATTGAGAATTTTATGTATTTATTTATTTCATTTTTATCAAATCTACTTCCCAGTTTCCTCACTTCTAATTTATTTCCTAACTGAGTCACCACCTTCCCAACTTCATGTATTTTCTTTCCCTATAATTCTCTCTCTGTCTCTGTCTCTCTCAATACACTGACTTCACCACATGCTGCATGTATGCTCATAGGTGAAGAACCATTGGAAGCATGGACAGCATTTCAGGTGCAGCATCGGTGAAGAACACTGAATCTCCTCCTCTCTGTAGGGGTGGGATTTCATGGGGATTCTTTCTCCATGTTGGGATTTTTGGCTGACTTGATCTTATGCAGGTTTTGTGTGTGCAACCACAGCCAGTGTGCAGTCATGTGTACGAAGGCTCTATCATTGTCAGTACATTAGTGTTTCCCTGCCAAAGTCCACTAACTGACTTGTAATGTTTCTCCACCCCTTTGCCTTAAAGATACTTAAGTGTAGGTAAAGGTACTGGTAAAGGTTTTCTGAAATTATTTATTCTAAGTTTTTGAAGTGTACTATACATTGTTATAATCTATAGTCTCTCTACTGTATAAGAGTTTGTCAGAGTTCTTTGATCCTACCTAATTCTAACAGCACCAGTTGGCTGACTTTTCACTATCTCATTACTTTCCATTCTCTGGACTCTCTTAACTATCATTCTACTACAGTGGTTCTCAATCTTCCTAATGCTGTGACTCTTTAATACAGTTCCTCATGTTGTCGTGACCTGCAACCATAAAATTACTTTCATTGCTAATTCATAACTGAAACTTTGCAGCTGTTATGAATTGTAGTATAAATATTGGATATTCAGGATATTTGATATGAAACCCCTGTGAAAGGGTCATCTGGCCGCCAAAATGTTCATCACCCAAAGTTTGGGCACTGCAGTTCTACTATCAAATTCTGTGAATTCAGTTATGGTTTTTTTTTGTCCAATTTCTTTTTTTTATTCTTTCTTTGTGGTTATGATATCATCCACCTCAGTCCCACTCATCTCATCCTCCTGTTTCATTTATGCTCTACCCTTGAAACCTCTGCCCCCCATGATAAAACTAAATAAAATTCAAAAGAAAAGAAGAAAAAGAAAAAAAGAGAAAGAAAAAGAAAACTCTCATAGTGTAAGCTGAAGTTAGACACAATGAGGCATACAGTATACCCTTTTATCCATATATATCATTACTTGCAAATGTTCATTGCAATCAGTAATTGGTCTGGTTTGTGGGGCTTTGTTTTTTATAGTTTTTGATACACCATAGATACTGAGCTCTCACTTGGATTTCTCTTGGATATACCATTGTTGTCTTGTGTTGTGGAGATCCTGCAAGCACTGTCCTGGCTATTTTACCCTATTAGTAACCATCAAGGGGTAGGGCAGGTTCTTATGCTCTATGTCCTTAGAGTCACATTAGCCAAACCTACACTCCAGTACCAAATCTATTGTGTTGCATGGGTGAGATATAGGGGCCAATCTGCAAAATACTACAGCTGGTGAGAGGCAGGCCAGCTCTCTGGCTCTTGTGACCTCAGTGACAGATCTCCCACCTACCACAGGCTGCAAGGGGTACAGGTGCTTTCTCTCCCTTGCCCATGCCACCATATAGCAGATGAGGGGAGTAGGCAGATTCCTCCTGATTTTGTTCTCCTGGCTGACTCACAGGCCTCCTCATCAACTGGGTCATCTCTACTGTTTTGCCCCAGCAAGGTGCAGGGCCTACTCTCCTAAGTGCTGCATCTGATGAGGGGCAAGTCAGCTATCTTGCCTGAAGAGGCTGGCAAGGGGTGAGGTTGGAGGTCTTTTTTTATTGCCACCACATGGCAGATGAGGGGTGCTGGGTGCTGGGCTAGCTCTCCCACTCTTAGGACCCCAGGGTATGCTCCTCTGCTCTCTGCCAAATGGGTCAGCCTATTGTGCTCAGGTGAGATACAGGGTCCACTATTCTGAGTGCTGCATCCAATAATGGGCAGGGCCAGCCCCTTAATTCTCATGATGTAGGATCCTGCTCTCCTGTCTGCCACAGGTGGCTAGGGGTGAGGCACATGGGGGCCTCATGACATCTGAGGAGTGGGGCTAGCCCTCTCACACTCATGCCCTCATAGCTGGCTCACCAATACCATTGCCCGCAGATTACAATCTACTGTTTTGCCTAGGTGATATGCAGGTCCTGTTCTCCCTAGTGCTTATGAGATTCTGTGCCAGCTCAGCAGGCAGGGACAGCTGTCCCACCTGTCATCGTTGGTAAAGGGATGACATCTTCCCTCATTCATCCTACCCTATGGCAGATGAAGAAAGGGGCCAGATATCCCAAACTATCATTCTCAGGGCTTCTTGTAGGACAGGCCCATAGGGATGAGGAAAGTGGCTCAGACCAGTTGCCAAGGCAGGCACATAACATACTCCTTACAAGCCAACCTGGAGTCTGCCTGAGGGCCTAGCAACAGTCACTGTCAGAGTTCCTGATCACTGACAGAGGTCCTGATCATGCCCAGCTAATGAGGGATGGTCGAACAGACTAGGTTCTGGGAGGAGGGTATATAAGGCCTTCCCTGTTATTGAATAAATGTGTCTGTTATTTGCCTTCAAGGGGCCTCCCCTTGTCTGTGTTGTTGATGTCACGCCTTCTCACCCTCTCCCCAGAGGAAGTCTTTAGAATCCAAGCAACAAGGGCTGGCCTGTTCACTGGTATCCCTGTCAACAGGGTCCGCTCTATGGTGCTGCCTGGGTGAGGTGCATGGCCTGCTCTGCCTAGTGCTGTAGTTGGTGAGGTGCTGGGCCAGCTCTCCAGCATGCCACAGGCAGTGAGGGGTGAAGGAGGGAGGGTATCTTTTCCTTGCCTATGCCACCACAGGGCAGACAAAGGGAGGGGCCAGTTCTCCCACTCTCATATCCTCAGGGCCAGCTTGCCAGCACCACCACCAAGAGTCAACTCTGTCATGATGCTTCGTTCTAAACACTTGAGATTGGATGTGAAATTAGGAAGATTATCCCTGGAGAAGACATATTTTTGTCTTCTCTCAAAGGCCATTAATTCCTTATAGCTCTTCAGCTATGAGAAAGGCCCTGTGAGAACATCCCCGTCTATGTGGGCATGTCAGCTGATTCTGTCTTTGTTAGGTCTAATTTAGGCAATGATACTGTAAGATTCTGTGGCTAGAGTTTCCATGTAAAATTTAGAAGGCATCCTTGTCCTCTGGCTCTTAACGTCTTCCCTGCTCCTATTTCCTGATGTTATGAACTTTAGGTGTATGGATTGTGTTATAGATGGGACATTTAGGGCTGGGCAAGTCAAGGTCAGTTGTTCTCCTAATTTTGACTAGTATTGGACTTCTGTCATGGTCTCTGTGTTCTGCAAAAGGAAGCTTCTATGTTGGGAGGCATCCAAAAACACCAGGGCTGGCAGAGAAATGGTTCATCTGAGATGAGGAAGAAATACAATTCAACACAATTCAGTAGACAGTGTTGGTTCAAAATTCTAGAATCTGACACCAGGCAGTTTCTTTAGTCATATTTAAGCATAAAATTTTAGAACAACAAGTTCTAAATTAACTCAATCCTATGTGTTTAGTAAAGCTTAAGAAATTTTTGCTTTGAAATGCTTTACAAAGTATGTACAGCCTCTTTCATAAAGATGGAATCTGTTGACTCAGCATCTATGCTAAAATAAGGGTCTAGTGTAAATGACTGAGATGACAAATTCTGTAGGAGTCAAGAGCAGCCTGGTACCAGAAATAGCACAGTGGTTACCTAAGATGTTGGAATGTACAAGTAACATCCAGTAAGGATGGATTTTATTGACTGAGAACCAATTGTCAAGACAAAGATCTAGAAAGGAATAATAAAGAATAAAAATAATTGCAGTGGGATGTTCTGTATGGCAAATGTGTTGCTCTGATTGGTTGGTAAATAAAACACTGATTGGCCTGTAGTCAGGCAGGAGGAAGTATAGGCGGGACAAGGAGGAGAATAAAGCTGGGAAGTGGAAGGCTGAGTCAGAGACACTGCCAGCCGCCGCCATGACAAACAGCATGTGAAAATGCCGGTAAGCCATGAGCTATGTGGCAAGGTATAGACTTATAGAAATGGATTAATTTAAGATATAAGAACAGTTAGCAAGAAGCCTGCCACGGCCATACAGTTTGTAAGCAATATAAGTCTCTGTGTTTACTTGGTTGGGTCTGAGCGGCTGTGGGACTGGCAGGTGAGAGAGATTTGTCCTGACTGTGAGCCAGGCAGGAAAACTCTAGCTACAAATAATAGTCTATAGAACTGAGATGTGGCCTCATCCTACATATTACATCCATTCCTGAGTTTCCAAACACAAAACAGGTATATATTTTCTTCATTGAGGAGATAACTTTGCATGTTTAATATTCCTGGTTTTCATAGTATAATCAGTGTTTTTAAATACTAATATTTGTTCTTTTTCTTATGTTCTCTTTGAGTTTCTCAAATATTTGAGATATTAACCCTTTCTTAGAACCCTGTTTAGTAAATATTTTCCAGTTTTACATTATAACTTTTTTTATAATTCATTTCATGTTTCTTTGTTATAATCTTTTTGTTCTATTTTTAATTAGTTGACTTTTATTTAAATCCATATACTTCCAAAATTTTCTGACCAACATCATAGGTATAACTTCTAAGTTTTATACTCAACAGCTTAAATATGCAAGCAGAAGGTTGGGTCCTTGGTCAAACTGCCATGAAGAGGACTTTGAGAAATACTGAGAGTTGTATATATTATTTTGCTAGGTTGTGGTTTTGTAAATATCCTAGGGTAAAATTAAACTCTATATCTTGAGAAATTTTATACTTTAGAACATTTATAGCGAGGTTCTTGTATAGTATTAGAGGAACCGGCCTCAATATTATACATCCCAGGGGCTCAGGAGAGAGAACTGCTAACAGCGAGGACTATTTTCAGGAAAAATAAATCTCAGCACACCGATCTCTTAGTCCATTCACTTTTATTCTTCTCCCCATTGTCTCTTGCTTCACAGTTATATATCCCCCCAAAATCACAATCCTCCCCTCCACCCAGGACACCCAGCTTGAATTTCCTCAGGCAGTGATTGTCCACTATCAGGATCAAATGGAGGGGTGATAAGAATCACAAAGAGGGGCAATAGTTGTTAATTACTATTTGCAACCCAAAGGAGAAGTGACTAATGAATTAACTAAAGGCTAAATTTGGGTAATATCTAAGAAGAGGGATCTTATGTGCACAACTATAATCTTAAATGTGTTTGGTAAAAGATGTTAAAAATCTATAAGTTGACGGGCGGTGGTGGCGCACGCCTTTAATCCCAGCACTCGGGAGGCAGAGCCAGGCGGATCTCTGTGAGTTCGAGGCCAGCCTGGTCTACAAAGCGAGTTCCAGGAAAGGCACAAAGCTACACAGAGAAACCCTGTCTCGAAAAACAAAAAAACAAAAAAAAAAACAAAAAAAAACCTATAAGTTGCTAGGTCAATGGGACAATAAAATTGTCTTCTTTTTTCCTGTGGTTCCTATCTGTCCAAGCCATCTGCCGTTTTTCTGCAGGGTGGGGGAAAGTGTGATCAGTCTCTAGGCAATCTGTGTACAGGTAGATGCCTCTGGTGATAGTTAAAGGGAGATCTGGAACTGGAGGTAAGATTTGGGAAAGGAGGAAGTTAAGCTTAATTGGCACATCCACCAGGCCTTCTCAAACAGGTAGCCTGGATTAAGTCTGTTCTTAGAGAGTACAGAGGTATCTCTGATAAGGTACTTTCCTCCATCAGGTGATGGACCTGGCTGGATGCTGCCAATAATGGTAATTACAGGGAGGCTTGAACTGGGAGTTCTGGCTGAGCATAGCTGTTAGCGCAGAAGGTTATCTAAATATTCCTAGAAGTGGTTAGTTAAGGAGTTAGAGGTCTATAAAGTTAGTGAGGCTGTAAGAAAAGAGGGGTCTGAGCTAAATTGTATAAAGCTATTACTTAATGTCTACCTGACCTAGGCTGTATCCCCTTGTGGAATTTACCTTACTTAAGTCAGGAGACTTGTATGTGGGCTGTTATCACTGTTAGTCCTCGGAAATTGGGCAACCACCTGGGTAGTGTCTCCTTTAGTCCTTGAAAGTGGCTGGGGAGATAACTGATTCCAGAGAGCCTTTCCTGAGACTGTTCTCCAAATGCCTGGAATGTGTATATCTAGAGAGTGATCAGTCCACATTGGTAGCCTTTTTTAGGGAAAAATCAGTTGGGAAAACTATGAAGGCACACATGATTTTTATAACAGAATACAGCTGATATATAACAAGCCAAGTAACACCAAAAACTCCTTGGGATTTGGCTTCCTCTGGAGGAATTCTGTGATCCCTTCAAGTAATGACTTTGCCATAACCAGCTGAGTTCTTATGATATATTCTTGTGGCCCACAGCAGGGGGTTATTGAATGTTTGTGTGATGAAATGTAAGCCTTTAATTCCCACTTATACAGTGCCTTAAATTTTGAATTGAATCAGTTTTATTAGTTATGAAAACGTAAATGTGCACATCATGATTAGAATCATATCAAAGTAATAATGGCTACTCAATATTTTTCTGAGTTAATCAACATTAAATGAATATTACCTCTAGTTACTTAATGTTCTCAGATTGTAGATACTTAATGTTCTCAGATTGTAGAAACAGAAGTTCTGAAGTGAGAGCTTAAGGGAGAGAAAAAGACTTATAGCATCTGTTTTATCTTTGGATGGAAATTAAATCATGATGAGCAATACAGAGTCATATAAGTTAAAATGTTATTAGTATTTCTTTAAATTTACTAAATTAGCAACATGCTATTTTAAAATGCTTTTGATTTCACATTTAAAATTTATATTTTATTAATAATATTAATATTTGTTTAATTATATTTCCTAGCCCATATTAAAATTTTGATAAATAAAATCGTACAATAATAACCAATTTTAATGTTTTCTAAAAATATTTAGTAACCTCACATGAGAAAATTATTTGATTTATTTGACATATTGGTCTCAAGAGATGAATTAACACCAAAAAGTCCTTTCTCCAAACTTGACACAGTAATTTTCTAAACAGTACCTAGACATGTCAAAAATAAATTATCTTTAAGAGTATACTCACAATTAACTTTCAATATAATCTTTAAAAAAATGCTTTAGGTATCCTAATATATTTTAATGAATGTCACAATTTGCAATTCAGTGTTTGTACATAATGGTTTTGTTCATTGGACACTAATGGGTAACTAGAAGATATTAAAATAGTAACCACTGTCTATCAAATTAAGTAATTTAGCAAGTAAAACTAGGGATAAAAGTCGATTATTTTCCCTGTCTTTTTTTATATCTCATCAAATCATGTCTGATTATAGCTCGGTTCCCTAGTATTTAACTATTATTGAAAGTAGTAATGAAAGAAGCCATGGAGCTACTTAATTATCCACACAGTAGGTGTCCAATGGAGAAGCTTCTTTTTAACCTTTTTCTCTGTGATAAGATAATTACTGTCTGGTGAAATTGCTACTAATATAAATATTCACTGATTGCAAACTGTGGCCTAAAGGCTGCTTCTGATAAAAGCTTCTCTGTGACACTGTGGGGGTGCCATTGCTCATTTCTAAACAAATAAGGGCTCATCAACCAAAGAAACATCAGTGTTTCCATATCTAGAAAATTTAAATAAAATCAAAAGCTAATTTCTGGTGAAGAATTCTGAATCCATTTGACTAAATCAAATCTGCCGTGATGTTTCTTACTTTTTATTTAAAATAGACTCAGATAATCACCCATGAGAAAATGAATCCATATTAAGATAATTACCCTGTTATATTTTCATGAATTAGTTTGAAGATGGAATAATCCTCTCTTCTCTCCAGGCAGTATTTCTAGCCCTCTGTAGTGCATAAGGAAATGTTTCCTTGCTCAGAGGCGTGGAATCAATTAGCATTTCCTCAATATACTAAATACTCAACAAAATATTTATGGCAAATACAAACAGATGGCCCTTGGATGCTTCATCAATTCAGCACTAAGGAATGGTAAATATTTGACCCTTAGAGGTTTCACAGTTCTTCTGATTCAACACTGATAGAATTATGTCAAATTTGTTCTCTATGGAGTAGAGTAACATTCTACTCAGAATCTTCGAACGTCAGAAATTCACAGGTTTTCATAGATTGTCTTCCTAAAAGAATAAGAATCCCTGATTAAAACTTCTCATTATTAATCTATAGTGGATTAACCAAAAGTCTGCTTTTATGTGGCTAAGTGGATGAGAAAGTATGTTAACAGTAAAATGGCTTTCTGTGCTCTGATTCCTTGGTACAGAACACATTAATGTAGAATTATTACCAGATCACCAGTTTGGATGCTGGTGTGATTCCTGTGTGGTGATTCAGTAATAGGGACTTAATAAGATGTAGGTACACAAGAATATTTAATTTCCTGATCTCTCATACTCTCCTAGTTTGCCTTCTGCTACTGTTACTCCAAACTTAACAAATATATTATGGTCTACACATTTTTCACTTGCCTCTAATTACTGAACAGTGAACCTGGCTCTACTCCAACAGTTCTATTTTCAATTGTGAGAATAGAGAATTTTACCTTATTTCTCAGAACTTGGTATGAGGACAGACTGTAACATTGTTCTTGCTGTCTACTGCATTTATACAAAACTGTCTTTTTGTCTTCCTTACAAAATTATCATTAACAATGTGTTTGTCATTCATATTTATCTTTTCCTCCTAACTCTTGAATTGAAAACTTCTTAAATTTTATTTAATAAATTCAGAACCTGATACATTTTTCTTCACTTATATGTTGCCCTTATCAAGAAGGATGACAATCTCAAAACTTTTGTTCTTTTGGTTATTTGACCAACTAATTTTGTGATACTCTTTTTCTTTATATCATAGTTTTTCTATACAAATTATTAAATTTATCCATGTCAATATTAATTAGTATTTTATCAACATCCAATAATGCAAGTCTTTCATTTTATAATTTTTTTCTTTTATATAGCTTATGTAGTAGTCACACCATGACCCCACTTCACTTAATTGGCTTTTAATTATGGACAGCATTAGTTGCCACAGACAAAATTAGATCTAAATTATGACGAAAACTTACCAGGAAAATGAAACATCAAATCTTGTAGCTCCAGATCTGGCAGCAGGTACATGTAACTAGATGTTCCAGGCTTCAAAGAGCCTAGGTAGTGCCACCTTTTCAGCTCTCCTACATGCAACACATATAATCCCTCTTTGGGGATGGCCACAGTTCACCTTTCCTCTGTGCATTCCCCATGGACTTGGCATCCCCAGCTTGTATATCTTGCAACTGAAATTAGGTCATCGTCTGAAGCTACAAAAGTGAAGCCTAATTTGCAATAGAGAGATTCCCAAGGTGAGAAATGCTGCAGAGAATCTGACCCCAACAAGCATCCCCTGATCCAATAAGCTCTGTAGTCATGCCTCTTTCATGTGTACAAACATAACTGCCAAATTCTTCTATCACCTTAAAATGTAGCCTGCCCCCTTGGAACACAAATATATTGGCCTTTGTGTGATTTCCCTGGGGAACCACTTTCCCCGGAGATTAATTTTTGAGCAGGTGAAACTTTTAATGGTATCTTGGTCAGGTATCACTATTAAAATGAAATTTTATTTTCATAATAAATAAGTGGGGTCATGCACATAAGGAACCTTTTCTATTGGCCCAGGGTAGAGTTACAGATATATCTAAGAACACGCTGATTACTTTAACAGTTTCAGATGATTTTGTCATCTGTACTCTCCTTGATTTTTCACACAGACTTTGTCCAAACATGAAATTTATCTTTTTTCCTCATTTTGCTTTTTGCAACAGAAGATCTCAATGAGAACAGTGAGCAGTAATCATGACATATCTTAAATTGTGAACTATTTTAAAATATCCTTGCCATATAAATTAGTTCACTACATTTGAATTCAATCTCACCAAAGTTCTTAGGGCATAGGCAAAATGCTGCTACATCTTTATACAAAATACCTCATGTGTTCTTGAGCCCAGTTTTAATAGTATTCCTGTTCCTCACTGAAACATCATTACAGATGTTTTTCTCCATCACATAGCATTATTGTTTTCCAATATCACAATAGAATCATCCATTGAGCCAGTTTTATAACATTCATAGTCTATTCTATTCCAAAGTTCAAAATTCTTCTGCATTCCACCAATAAATCAGTTTTAAAGATCTACAATTTTTCTATTAGTTAATTTTCTCACTTTTGGGGCAAAAAGAGAAAGGAAAAAGTCTGAAAAAGTAGCTTGAAGGTAGAATTTTCATCGGCTTACACTTTGACTGTACAGTTCACCTCAGTAAGGATGTGATGTTCTGATCATGAGGCAGGCCACATTGTGTCCATAGTTAGGAAACAGACTGAAAGGAATGTTTGTGCTCAGCTTAAATTCTCCTTTTTAATTTGATATAGAGCTCTATTCCATGGAACAGTGCCATTCACTGTTAAAATAAATCTTTCCACCTCAAAAAATATAATATAGAAACTCTTTCAAAGACATGCTCGCTCATAGATTGGTTTCTTAGATTATTCTAGATCCTTTCAAATTATCAATCATTTTTAAGCATCACAATGTACTTCTTTTTCAGGATTGTAGAAATTTGAGTATTTTCATTTTATATTCTGAAACCTCCCTGCATATTCTCAATTTTATATGCATTTTGAAGCAGCTTTACTTAAAATTTACTAATCATAAAATGAAGAATATTAAAAATTATTGTGGTAAATACACTCACTGATTTTTCAACCCATCAGGTTCTACTTACTTTGATGCAACTTTTTATTAAGAAAAATTTTTATTCATTTTACACACCAATCAAAGACCCCTCTCTTTCCTCCTCCTGGTCCTCCAGCCTCCCCCTCCCAACCCACCCCTCCTCGTTCCCTCCTACAAGAAGCTAAGGCCTCCCACGGGAAGGTACATGTAGTAGAGGCAGGTCCAAGCCCCTTCCCTTGCTTCAAGGCTGTACAAGGTGTCCCATCATAAGTAGTGGGCTCTAAAAAGCCTGCTTGTGCACCAGGGATGGATTCTGATCTTACTTCCAGAAGGCCCCTTAAGCAGATCAAGCTACACAACTATCTCACTATGCAGAGGGCCTAGTCCAGTCCCATGCAGGCTCTCCAGCTGTTGATCTAAATTTCATGAGTTCCCACTAGTTTGGTTTGGCTGTCAAAGTACGTTTCGCCATCATGATTGTGGAACAGTTTACAATGTGTGTAAAAATGTACATAAGCTTAAAAGAGAGAAAAAAAAGAAATATATGCAGTTATATAAAGCAATAGACAGTTTTTAAAAATAAAGTCTTTAAAGAGAAAGTAAAAGTAATATAAAAAATAAGCCATGTAAAGATAGATATTACACAGAGAATCTGGATTGTGTTGTCCTTGGGATTTTTAATTGCAGAGAGACATTTGATTATAAAGGCTGATGAGTTCAACTAATATGTACATTTTAAAGGTACCTTGACTTCAAAATTTGGATCTAAGGTCATGCTGTTTTGGAAAGGAGGCTCTGCTTTTGTTTCCCCAGGAAGCAAGAGGCTATGGATTTGTTCCGGATTAAGATACATCAGGTTTGACTAGCCAAGACCCCCTGAAAGGTCTCCAGTGACACCATGGCCCAGATGATCCAACATCCAGAACTGTTTCAAGGCAACTGGCTCAGACAGTGAGGACTACTCTATAATCCTAAAATTTTCTTTATGTCCCCATAAGAATACAGCACCCTCATCCCACAGGAAGTAGCCTAGAATACTATGCCCACATTCCCAAAAAATTAGATTATGGATGTTTGTCTTTGTTCAGGTTGTTGGTTACAAATTGTTATTGGTCATAGTCAATACCTTTCTAAAAAAAGAAAGGGGAATACGATATAGAAATATAGTATATAGATATGATAGGATAAAAGAGTAGATTGTTGAACCTACTTTTAAAGAGTGACAACTTGTTTAGAAATGTTTTACATTGCTGTAGAATTTAGTTTATTGATACAAATTTAAAGTTAATTTTGTTATACTGTATGTATATACTCTTGTTTGAGGTATTATGCTTATGTAACTAATTTAGATTGTAATAGATGATTAAGAAATAGAGATTAATAATTAGTCTTTTATTTGTAGCCATGTTAGTTAAGTTTTCTAGGTATACGTAGATATGATTCACTTAGGTAGGTAATCTTCAAACACTTCAAAGACCTACAGAATATGGAATTTAAAATGTTTTAAAAATTTAGACTTTCTGGACAGTGAGACATGTCTGCTCCTGGCAGCACTGATTTACTTCAGAGAGGAGGATGGGCACTGAAGACACTACATGGAGTTTATCTTCTTGGCAAAAATAGCCATTTTGGCAAGAAACTGTTCTTGTCTGGACTGCTTGATCGACTGGACATGCAGGATCCATGGAAAGGTGACCACCAAACTCTGCTTGGCAAAATGGACCTTCAGGTTCTTGCTTCACAGAGGAAACTGCCAGACATTCTACAGGACACAGAGAGAAGTGACTGAGAGACTCTAGATCTATGGGCTGAAGACAGATGCCCCAACTTTACAGAAGAACTTTGGATGACTGTCCAGGCTGCCAGCTGTCTCTATCTACTCTTGCAAGACTCCCCAAAATTGCTTGCATCCTTCTCCCATTTCTAATGTAACAGTATATCCTTCTGAGGTCTTTGATGGAGTTGAAGACTAGTTATAATTTCCTTAGTTATGATAAAAGATAAAATAGATATGAAACCTTAGACTCACAAATATAGGATAGATAGGATATCTTCTTTAATTTTGCCAAATACAAATAGACTAGATATTATAACTATATTTGTTTGCTTGATAATTATTTTGTTATATGTAATTTTACTATTGTTAAAGTTAAAAACTTTCTTTTCTAAAAAAAGAAAAGGGGAAGTGCTGTGGATGTCTTTCTGTATGCTGTGAAAATGTGTTGCTATGATTGATTGATGAATAAAACACTGATTGGCAAGTAGCCAGGCAGGAAGTATGGTATAGGTAAGACAAGCAGAGAGGAGAATTCTGGGAAGTGGAAGGCTGAGTCAGGAGATGCTGCCATCTGCTGCCACCATGAGAAGCAAGAAATAATGTACCAGTAAGTCATGAGCCATGTGGCAACTTACAGATTAATAGAAATGGGTTAATATATAAGATATAAGATATAAGAACTAGATAGCAAGAAGTCTCAGCCATTAGGCCAAACCATTTAAATAATATAAGTGTCTGTGTGTTTATTTAGGTCTGAATGGCTGTAGGTCTGAGAAGGACTGGAAAAAACTCCAGTTACACATTATCTTGATGCCCTTGCCCATAGAATCCCTCTTCCCTCTCTTCAACTGGACTCCCAGAGCTCTGCCTGGTGTTTGACTATGGATCTCTGCATGTGCTTCCGTCAGTTACTGGAGAAAGGCTCTGTGATGACAGTTAGGGTATTCAATGATCTGATTACTTGGGTTAGCCAGTTCAGGCACCCTCTCCACTATTGATAGTAGTCTAAGCTGGGGTCATTCTTGGGGATTCCTGGGAACTTCCCTAGAAACCCAGTTTCTGTCTATCCCCAAGATGTCTCCCTTTATCATGGTATCTTTTTCACTGATCTCCTACACCATCCCTGTTCCAGCTCGAGCATCCCATTCCCTTATGTTCTCATCTCCTATCCCCTACCTTCCATTGCTCACCACTCATCCCCAGTTAACTCACAGAAATCTCAGAAACTATTACTCATATCTAGCCATTTGTGGTGGCTAGTTTTATGTTATCTTGACACACACTGGAGTTATCTGAAAGGAAGTCATCACAATAGAGAAAATACTTCTATAAGATTTGGTTGTAGGGCATTTTCTTAATTAGTGATTGATGAAAGAGGGCCCAGCTCATTGTGCGTGGTACCATTCCAAAGTTGTTAGTCCTGAGTTCTGTAAGAAGACAGGCTGAGTAAGCCATGATGAGTAAGTCAATAAGGAAAACTCCTCAATTGCCTCTGAATCAGCTCCTGCCTCCAGGTCCCTGATGTGTTTGACATCTTATCCTGCTTTTTTATATTGAAGAGCAGTGATATGGAAGTGTAAGCTAAATAATCCTTTCATCCACTGCTTGATTTTTGGTCTTGGTGTTTCAGCACAGTAATATAAACCCTAACTAAATCAGTCTTAATTTTCTCTCTGTTTAAACAATTTTCCTGAAAATTGAAATTCAGGCCACTTTATAAGTTTTTTTTGTGAAACAAAGATTTTCTAATGAAGATGAGGTTTTCCCCATACATCTCATTTGTGTATGGTATTTTCTGATGCTAGGTGTAGAGGAAAAAAGTGGAATGATAAAATATACAGGAACTTATACAAGTGAGAAAATAGCCTTTAGTTTCCATGTGGTCAGTATTTTTCATCAACTTTTTTTTTAATTTTTGTAAACTGTATTTTTTTAAGAAATTACAGTTTTATTGTATTTGAAGTATAATTTTAAATCTTCCCTTACTCTAGAAAGCCTAATCATATTTGCCAAATATTTTCTTTAAAAGTCTCATATAGGTCAGTGCTTCTCGTTAGGCCTTTACCATTTCCACCGCCATCCTAGTACTTCAACATCGATCTTGTATCTGGCTCTTTATTAAAATACCATTATGTAATTAGTCTTTTCAAAGCTCAGGTTAGAAATTGTTCTCCTAATATAATTTGTGTCCCTTGGTGGACTTACTCAATTAGCATTGCTATGTAAAATTAGTTTCAGATATTTCCTAGTCCTGTCAATTGCCACTTAATATCATTAGTGTAATTTATCAAGGTCAATTTAACATCACTGTGTGATTTTAGAAATATTGATCAGTTTCAGTGTTCAGAAATAGCTATTACACAAAAATTAAAATTAAAATGTACAGAAATAATTGCAGTATGCTTTTAATGAAAATTTTGTTATAACTTACACATACTTTTTAGTAGTGTATGTTACTGGATTAATTGTGGTATTCTCATAAATGCTTCAGATAAACTGGCTGTGTTTTCTATCTATTGTGTTCTCTTCAAACCTCCTGTAGGAATCCCTCAAATTTGATGGGACTCCAGCTATATATAATTATTATAGAACTTTTCTCTCAATGTCCCATAATTTTGTTTCTCTTCAGAATTACAAGTATTTCAGGTTCAGATTGAATTCATGTAAATCCTTACTTTAAAGAAGTCATTTTGTATCTCTTAACTCATTTTAACATCTTTTACTCCCTGTATATTTTTCTATTATTTATTATTTTTGGAAATTTATTTGAGAAAAGGAAAATATAAATCCAAAAGTCCTTATAAACTATTCTAAATTGCCAATTTTAAATATTATTTTTATTTTGTACATATGAATCTGAATTATTTTCTGTCACATTCCTCATTGTTGTATTGAACAAAATTAAAAAAAAAAAAACAATTCCCCTAGATAGAATTATAGTAGCAGATGGCCCATATCCATTCTACCATCCTCTGTATTATTCTATATCTAATATAGTTAGGATAAATTTTAAATTACTTAATACCACTTAGGTAATTGCTTAAAATTTCAAAAATTTATTAGAATAAATGGCAAAACTTTTAAATCTCCTCATGTACTTTGTCTTACCTTGCTCAAATATATTTCCTCATGATGCCATAAATAGCCTCCCTCACATTGGTCTAATCTGAGCTGTAATTTATCATGAAAATTTAAATATTTGGTCATTGAAAAACATGATTCCTGGTTCTGAGAATGATCTTTTCTAGTACACAAATGATCACTTTATTTTCATTGTTTAATACATTTAAAAAGCAAATCCAAACCAAATAATCATTAATTCTTTCCTTTCATAGTTCTATTGATACTTCTTTATTTATTTTATTTTTTTAATTAAAATTTGAAACTTTAAAGTAACAAGTTCAGAATTCCAAGTTAGACAGTAGACATATGATTTTTGTTTCTTTTTAATTCATATTAAAGGCTTCTTTCCTGCTGTTGAATGGACCAAAGTAATACAGCTATTAACTACAGCTTAACTTGTTTATTCTTTAACTCTGTCTTTCTTTGAGTCTCAGTTGAGTGAAATACACATTGTCTACTCAGGGACTTCTGTCCCAGGGTTGGTTGTGTCAGATTAGGCTCTAATGTAGAAAATTTAAATCTCTAAAAATTATCTCTTGGATACATCTATAATATCACTGGGTGGAGGATTTCAAGACACCAGTTCCCACCTTTACTTAATCCCACATTAAACCCTAACCTCCTATTTAGGACAGGTGACATATTTCTCCTTTACTTAGACCCTATCTGTCTAACGAGAGTGAATAATTACATTTATTTACACTACTATGGTATAAATTCTAGCTTTATGCCATTCCAGCTTAGTTTTTTCCTAACATCATTTTATTACATAAAAATAATACATTACCTTGCCTAGTTTTATGCCCCTTTGCTATGTTTATAGAAGCAGATTGACCATTTCTATGCGTCTGAAGACTACTTTTGGGAGATTTGCCCCAGCAAGATTACGGAAGACTCCAGTCTGTGACTTCCATGAAGCATCAAGGTATATATTTAATCAGTTTTTTAGCATATTTTAAAAATCAATAATTACTATTCATAGCTCATGGAACCTGTCAAGTTTATAATTTATAAACTCTTGAGAGCAATGGAAAAAGGGGCAGAATTTCTTTCTATGTTTCACTGTATTAATTATAATTCTTTAGAGGAACATGGCTGATATAATATATGTATATTAGCACACACTCACACACACACAAGAAAGGGAAAGAGAGATAGAGAAGTAGAGAGAGACAGAGAGAGGGATTTTTGATTTATTAGAGTGGGATATACAAACTGTGGTCCTTATAGTAGAACAATGTCTGTCTCCCAATGGAAATCTAAGAATCTAAAATTGTTTAGTCTATGATACTGGATGTCTCAGCCAGTATTCAGTTTATTTTGGAATCCTTAAGAAATAGGTTTTAATACCAGTGAAGTAATGCCTCAGTCATTGGATAGATAAACTACTCAGTGAAAATGAGGGCAAATAAACAAAAAGATAAAGATTCTTTCTTTCATGTCCTTTATATATGATGCTAGAAGAAGTTGTGATCCATATCTACTTTAGTTCTCACGACTTCAAATGATCTAGATCAATGGTTCTCAACCTTCCTAATGTTGTGACCCTTTTTCATACAGTTCCTTAAGTTGTGGTGAATCTCAACCATAAAATTGTTCTCATCCCTACATGATAACTATTATTTTGTTACTGTTATGAATCATAAAGTAAATATTTGGTATGCAGAATATCTGATATGAGAAGCCTGTGAAAGTATCATTCAGGGTAGGGACCCAGAAGTTAAGACCAGCTGATCTCGATTTAAAGTTCTTCTTCCTATGTCTGATGGTCCAGATGTAGGGTGGAACTTCCCACCTAATATGATCCAATTAAGAAAAAATATATATCACAGATATAACCAGCTACTTGAGATTTTAGTAAATTAGTGAAGAAGTAGTCAAGTTGACAGCCAAGTACAGTCAACACATCCATAAAGAGAAAGAGACTACATTCATCCTTCTAGGAATCTCTTCCCTCTCTACATGTTACGCGTGCTAAAATGTTGTTAACTGATCATCACAGTTGAATTCACACATATTTTAAACATCCTTCCACACTTTCCTCTCACACATACTCATGTCATGTGGCATCACTTAATGTCTGGCTTCTCTTGCTCATTTTTTAGGAATTCTATAATATATTGAAAAACACTGACTTTGATTCTGGTGTTGAGGGACGAAGATTTTTCAGTTTTCCAGATGGACACTTCAATCTATAAAACTCGTCGCTTCGAGTTTTTCCACTCCTAAACAAATTGACTCTATGAGGATGCATCTTATAGTATCCACAAAGTCTTTGTGGATTCTTCTTCTTCCAACAAGACTCTGGCAGAAGGGTAGTACCCATTTCTAGTTTCTTCTCATCAGTCAATATTCTCCTTGAGATGCTAGGGAAAGTGTCCCTTTCTACATGCTTCCTCTGAGCTTCCTTTTTTTCTTTTCTTTTCTTTTTTCCTATCTCACAGTCATTTTGTTCTTCCCATAGGTTCTGGAATGAGAAATTTCACAATTCACCTCTCAAGAACTCCACATTAATATGTCTCCTGAGGAAATTCATGAGTAATCTGTATCAATTGACAGCAAGATATTCAGACTAAAGATCTGATATTCTATTTCACTATGGCTTAAACTGGTCAACCAGTAGGTTTAGCTTGAAAAGGGGTATCTTATAACATCCTTCAAAGTAGATTTTGCAGTCACTGCCTTGGTAAATGGCCTGAAGATCCTGATATTCTGAGCTTTCTCAAATTCTCTTGAAATTAGGATCTTTGCTTTCCTCGCTACATGTTCCTTCTTTCTTTCTGTCATCTTCCTGCTTTTTGGGCTCCTTATTTGTCTCTGTCTTCAACTTCTACATTCTTCCCAACAGTCATGTGGTCTGTTACATCCCCAAACTGATCACTCACTGTTCCCTTATTCTACATCATCCTATTTCCAGATTCATTGAGTTAAGCCACCACAAACCCCCATACTCACTCTCCCTTTCTTTTTAAAGATATTAGTACTGATAATCAACTTTTGCTTTCAGACAAGGCTACAGCCAAGGGAACTGTTCACATTCACTTAATCTTTGCCAGATCTTATCTCCTTCAGAGTGAAACAAAACCAGTGTCTCACAAACTATGAAAGAATTTGAGCTTTTAAGATTCTCTTATTAACTGACTTGAAGAGACATAAATGTCTTTCTTATAACACATGTTCCTTCCATAGTTCAATCTCTTATTATCAGGATAAGTTATCAAAAGGTGCAGATAAAATAAAATCAGACAACCAGGGCGCTATGTTACTTAAGAAGTGGAAATCCCAAAAGAACATCCCAAAGTCAAACAACTAACCTGCTTTCCAGATCAAATTAAATATGACCACATGGCTTTTCTATGTGACAGAAGGCAGGCCCATAAAGTTCTGTTGCATCATCCATTAATTTTGTTAACTTCAGAGAAATCAAAAAAGTCCCCAAACAAAAGAAAGTTTATTTCCTCACTGCTACTTAGAAATCCTTCAAAGTATTCCAGTCTGGATTTAGTCCCATTTTCAGCTCCCAATCTCACCAATACAAACCTCTTATTATGAAATCCAAGTATTTTTCTCTAGAAATGAAATACTCTGAATTTGTAAAACTCCTGCACACAAGGTAATTCATGATAACCCTTCGTGCACCTGTGTCCAGAAATTTTAGAATGCATTCAACAGTCACATTGGCTTGTCTGATACTCTAATTTAAAATCTTGGAGAGTCTTAGATTATAAATGGAAGTACTTTAATTTAAAGAATAATACAATTTGGGTATGCAGTATGAGCCACTACTAAAATGGTGGAGACTTGTTAGAAATTATTGCCCTTATCAGAGTACATATTGTATGATAAGATAGTATTTATCAAGTGCATTGATTTCAAATTTCCTCCCATAACCAGCATTTATATCGAACATGCACACAAATCCATACACACACACACACACACACACACACACACACACAGATATTCATACACACAAACTCTAAACCAACTTTAAAATCAGCTAATATTAGGAAAATCAGAAAGGGACAGGTTTTATTATGTATCCACTATTCCATACATTTTACTTTTGTTTCAATAAAGCATGACTTTCATATGATATCTTTATATATGCTTAAACATTTAAATACAGTTGCAAGATATGCTATTTCAATGATAGTAAAAAGATTGTGGGAGTAACCAGAATGATGGCTTAAAAGAAAATGTCCCCCAAAGGTAGTGGCACTATTAGGAGCTGTGGCCTTGATGGATTAGGTGTATCCTTGTTGGAGGAAATGTGTCACTGTGGAGGATGGCTTTTAGATCTCATATATGCTCAAGCCATGACCAGTAATATAGTCTACTTTTGTTGCTTTCAAGATGTAGAACTCTCACTTCCTTCTCCAGCACCATGTCTGCCTGTACACTGCCATGTCCCACCATGATGGTAATGGACTAAACCTCAGAAACTATAAGCCAGTCAATTAAACATTTTCCATTATAAGGGTTCCGTGGTTATGGTGTTTCTTCACAACAACAGAAATCCTAAATTGTAGAGAGCCGTGCACGGCCGCGCCGCAAAGATGGTGCTGGCATCCGGCTTCCGCCTTCCCGATGGCAGGTGCTCCTTATTTGGCTAAGGCTAGGATCTGGCTTGCTTCCGCGCACCTGGACCTAATCTGGCTTGCTTGAGTATGTCTGACCCTATCGGCATTGTCCACGTGGCACTACGGGTTGATTGCCCAGTGGCTATAAAGGGCGTGGGCTGGCTTTCCCAAGAGGTAAGTGAGTGTGAGAGAGAGAGAGGGGGGGGGGAGAGAGAGAGAGAGAGAGAGAGAGAGAGAGAGAGAGAGAGAGTGAATGAGAGTGAGAGTGAGAGAAGGAGAAGAAGATGGCTTTCCCCGGGGTCAGAAGATTGTTCAAGGTTCCTGAATAAACTGCTTGGAGAAGAGCCTGGCGTTGCATCTTCCTTGCTGGTTGAGGCAGACACGACACTAAATAAGACAAAAGTTGGTACCAGAAACTAGGGTATTGCTGTGATAGGACAGATCATGTTTTTGTTTAGAGTAATATGGACTGTGATACTTTCATATAGAAAGGCTGTGGAATGATTTAAGTACTGTTCAATGGGCTCAACTAGTAGGAACATGTAAGAAAATGGTGTTGAGAATAATTTGAACTGTGGGAGGCTGGATCAAGAGGATTCAGAGGAGAATTTTAGTATGTTGCCTAGAGATTGTTCTTGTTATATTTTTTATGAAGAATGTGGCTGCTTTTTGCCCTTGTCTGAATAGTCTGGCTGAGGAAAAAGTGAACATTTTGAATTAATTCTGTTTTCAGAGGAAATCTCAAAGCAGATTAGTATAGATTCTGCCATGTGGTTACTAGTGTTCATGCTTATAAAGGGTTAAAATGAGAAAGAGCAAACTGAGAACAAAAGAAGCGCCTGCAAGTGGAATGGAGCTAAGTCCTGTGCTCAAGGAGATAAAATGACTAAGAAATGAGATAAAGGTAGTGGTGTACTCAGGGCAAGATCCCATGCAGCTGAATTTCCAAATTGTGAAAAAGGAATTAAAGAAAATCTGAGAGGTGGATGTGCTAGTGTATACCTTGAATCCCAGCATTCTATAGGCATGGGCTGGCAGATCTCTGAGTTTGAGGCCAGACTGGCCTAGAGAGCAAGTTCATGGACAGCTTACCTTAGGCAATGAAGACAACCATTGATGACAGAAAGCTGGTGAGAATTTAAATGAACAAGGGAGCCATATTCCAGGCTCAACAAGCAGCAGAACTTTGGCACAATGGTTCTGGCATTAAAGCTAAGAATAGAAGAAAGGGTTTATGGACCCTCCCTCCTCTATCTAGGAAAGGTCCTGAGGCCAGTCATTGTCAGGCTTGTCACTGAATGAAGGCCTTGAGAGGCCATTGTCTGAATCTGTGAAATTGAAGCCTGGATTGGCTTGGAGACACCAAGATGTTGGAGATGCCAGAGTCATAGAATACCTGCCAAGGAAAACTGCAAACAGGGAGTGGAACCATCCCAAGAGAGAGAAGTGTGCTACAGTCAACAAAGCTGAAAGGAGATGGAGATCTGAAGAACGTTTTGACATTAGACATGGAGATGTAGAATTTGGAATTTTCCCAGATGGTTTTTGTTCTTTCTTTGGCCCAATTTTCCTCACTGTGTTCCTTTCCCTATATTTTGGAATGCTAATGTATATCCTGCAACATTTTGTGTTGGAAGTTTGTGATCTGCTTTTTGATTTTGATTGAGATTGCATGAATCTCTGAAGGGACTTTGAACAATAGATTTTTGTTTTGTTTTGTTTTTCGAGACAGGGTTTCTCTGTGTAGCTTTGTGCCTTTCCTGGAACTCACTCTATAGACTAGGCTGGCCTCGAACTCACAGAGACCTGTCTGCCTCTGCTTCCCAAGTGCTGGGATTAAAGGCATGTGCCACCACCACCCAGCTGAACAATAGACTTTTAAATAAGTTTGAGACTGTTATATGAGACTATGGGGACTTTTGAAGTTGGACTGAATGCAATTTGCATTATGATATGGCGATGACAATCATTTGGGCCCCAAGGAGTGGAATGTGGTACTTTGAAAGAAAATGGTCCCCAGAGGAATAGGATGTGTGACCTTCCTGGAGTAGATGTGGCCTTTTAGAGAGCGTGTCACTGGGGAGGCAGGTATTGAGGTCTCATATGTGGTCAAGCCAAGCCCAGTGAGATAGTTCACTTCCTGTTGCCTGCAAGATGTAGAACACTCAGATCGTTCTCCAGCATCATGTCTGCCTGCACACCAATGTGTCCCTCTATGATGATCATGGACTAAACCTCTGAAACGGTAAGCCAACTAATTAAATATTTTTCCTTATAAAAGTTGTGGTCATGGTGTTTCTTTACATCAACAGAAACCCTAAGACACTGACCTATTTGATTTGACAGGACTCACTCTACAAGGTGGAACCCACACACAACACTATTTGAGTTGACCAAGAACATATTCCAAGTAATTACAACAAACCTTATTTACTTCTCTACTAAAAGAACAAAGAGGAAAAATTATTGCTAATAGCACACTATTATACTCATAGATCAGTGCCTTGCTCAGTTATCATCAGAGATGATTCATTCTTTGGTAGATGGGAACAAGAACAGAGCCCCACAGACAGATGTGATCCATAGAATGAGAGACATTGGAACAGTCAGCTCTTAATGGGATGTCTCCAACTGATGACTCTCCAGAAGGGAGGCAGAAATACTGTACTGGACAAGATGATGGAGTACATCAAGGAAGCAAAGTCCCCTAAATCAACAGGATCCATGCACATATAGACTCACAGAGATGGAGGCAGCAGTCATAGGGTCTGTGCCAGATGATGTAGACAGCTGAAAGTAGAAGTGGACACATCCCTCCATGCCCAACCAAGAAGGTTGAAGACTACTTCCAAATGAAATTTACTTTTCTCTATGGGAGTCTCACTGGGTACATTTTTCTCAATGGTAGACTCCATGCCCAGTAGTGGACAAACAGATAATGAACTCAACAGCATTTTGGAGTTTCATTGCCACATATTATCAACACATTAGGACTCTCTTTTTTATATTTATATTTATTTTATTTTGAAGTTTATTTATATATTATATCTCTTTTGTTACCCTACAGGTCTTTGGCATGTTTATGTTAGCTTCAAGTTTTTGTTTGTTTGTTTTGTTTTTTTATGTGTGTATGTATGTGTATGTATGGGGTTCTTGGGGCTTCAAACTAGTGGGTCTCTGTGTCTGTGTCTTGTGCCTTTTCTTAGGCACTTTTCCATCTACATGTTTGGATTGTCCTATTCTGATAAGTTTTTATACAATTATATATTATTTTATATCATTTATTGTTATAATTTAGAAGTCTCCTTCTATTCTATTGAGATAGAAAGGGTGTAGATCTGGATGGGAGGGTAAGGTGAGGACCTGGAGAACAGGAGTAAAGGTAAACCCTAAGAAGGACATATAACATGAGAAAAGAAAGTCTATATTCAATAAAAAGAAAACAAATAAAGGCAGATATAACAAAACTATAAACTGATGTTTTTATGGAATAAGAGTTAGAATATTTTCAGCTGTCTGAATGAATACATGACAAAATAATCATTTTGATCTGTTGTTTATAGTCTCAAAAGAACCTGTCTTTACATTTTAAATTCAGCATTTACATTTGCTTCTAGATTGAATACACAGCTATATCAAAAGAATTACAAGTTTATTCTTCTCTAGTACTACACTCTTTAATAATCACATGTTCCTGAAGAAACTCAGAGTATTTCTTGTTTATTCAATTACATGTTTAAAACTCTAGCTTTGTTGTTCTTTAATATAATGGTAGCTTAGATTGTGTCTGTGTTCTGTTTAATTTTTAATGGAACATGTTTTTATTTCTGGATTTTTACTATTATAAACACAGTGTAATATTATGAAGATATAACATTATTTTGAAAAAGCTCAAGGACTTTCTTCAAAACCGACATCAAAATCCTTTGGTTAATTTAAATAAAGTACTTTTGGAGTCAATTTCATTAATCAACTATATATTTACACAACAGGATATTACATGAATCTCGAATGTAAGAAAGTGTGTTTAAAACAATGTTTTTATTCTTATAACATTTTATTGGCTTTCATTTATTCAAAGAAAACTTCCGTTATTTTCTTAAATATTTGTTCAGAATTCTATGATGATATATTTAAATTCAGGTAAAGTATATATGTCACTGACTGAATTTTATTACTTCACAGATCATATTTGACAGTTTCACTCCACACATTTGGATGTGTGGCCATTAAGGAAGTAATTAAGGTTAAATGTCAAAAAATATGGGGCTCTAATCCCGACCAGGCTAGTCACCTATGAAAAAGAAGTAGAGGTTCCAGAAATTCACAAGTGTAGGTGAAAATTTATATATACAGTGAGGAACAAAACAGCCTTACTCAAGATATAAGATATACCTTCCCAAAAACCAACCCTGGCAGCACTTCACCTGGGATGTTAAGTGAAAATGAGCTGTTATTTTTACACCCCGGACTAGGTAGTATTCTGTCCTGGCTCCCTGAGTAGAGAAATATAATAGCATTGCCAGAAAAGCATTATGGAATGAAACACTTTCAAATAAAAATTAAAATTATTGACTCAGTAAGATGAAGACATTTAGTAATAAGTTTAGATTTCAAGATGGTAAACAAAATAATGTCATTGAATTCACTGTATTCATACTTATACTTCATTCATATATGTTTAAGAACAAAATTAATTAAATTTCTTACTAATTCACTTTAATTTTAAATGATTTCTAAAAGTAACTTGTTGGATGGAATTTATGTATGTTCAAGTGGGAATGAAAATTTCAAGTTTCATAGCTCTGAGAGTTACATAACAAAAATGAGAAATATAACATAAAAAGAAGGAAAACAGAATGAAATAAATCTCTGTTGCATCCTAATTGAATACATTTAGCATAAAGGTTTTCCAAGAACTAGAAGACAATCACTCACTGTCTAAGTTTTCCTGCAGTGCAGCAGACCTAACTGGTTGTGTCACAGCTCAGAAGTATTGCCTAAAGGAGAGTTTTAACTAGGCCTGGGATGTCACTTTCAAACTGTCTGAAGTTATTTGCACTTTTTCTTCAGAGAAAACAGTCCCTAGAGAAGAAAAGCCAAAGGGACATGTCAGGTTTTGTTCTTGTACTCTATCTTACATTATCCTTATTTAATTTAGCTTAAAATAACTTCTAACTGTTGTAGAATTGACTCCAAGATATTCATGATAAAATTAAATAACTTCAGTCTGTCCTCTCTTTTTCTGGTCCCTCTCTCACTTGCTTATAAACTTCATCTCTGTATCTCAAATCGTTTCAAGATAAACTCTTCCAAATATCATAGGTAAAAGAGGACATTTGTATTGTAGTTCATGAGGACAGGATAAAGTGCAAGATGAGAAGAGAGGGCAGGACCTAAAGGCAGATGGATAGAGGAATACATAAGAAAGTAAGAGATACATGTAATGGGAAAACAGATGGAAGAATTGCTTGGAAAGAAGCATGGAGCCAGTAAGCCGAGGATAAGAAAAGAGGAATGGGAGAAGGGAATTTATAAGAACAAAGTATAGTGACTTTTATTCATGAAATGTTAAAATGAAACCTGCTACTTTATGTTCCAACTTTACAAAGTTAAACAAAAAGATAAAAATAGATGATGTAGCCTAAAAACAAAGCAGGAAAAAAAAGCATGAATTTACTACAATGCTTTGTCACTTACAAAAGTTCTGATGCCAACACTGCCCTTTATTTGAAGTAAAAGTTAAGGAATTAACCACTTATAGGAATGAATGCATGGATAAATGTATATATATACAATTGTCACAACAATTGATGTATAAATAAGTTTTGGGATTATTAAGTGAACATAGAGCAGACCCACAGAATACGTTTAACTACTACCACATTCGTAGTATGCATAACATTCTTGTATGTATAACAAAAGATAAATTAATGATCTAATTACTTCATCATCTGCTTTGCAATGAGGTAAGAATGACTTACCAGTAAGCATCACAATTTGAACTATTTAAAGAAAACTAAAGTGATGATTTACAAATATTTTATCTCCTACTCAGGTCCTGATGGGACAGATGACTAAGTGTTCCTGATTCCAATTTACTTTGGTTATGTTGAGGCACTGAAAGTGGAAAGACATGAGATGCAACACAGTGACTCAGAGGCAATCATTCTGTTCCTACAATATACACTATCTCTATGTCTGCATGCTGTGGCAAAGACTACTAAACTTCATCCTTCAATAAGTTGTATATGTAGGGCAGCATGTTGAAAATGATCATCAGTTTATCAAAATGTATAATGACATAAATGCATTAGACCCTTCAGTGTTGTCTTAGAAACAAAGACACCTTGTTGAGCAGATGTCTCCAGTAATTTAGCTATAGTTCTTTATGTTTTCAAAGACATTTCTAACCTTTTTACTTTACAATATTTTTGCTATTCAAATACTTTCTTATTAAGTTGTTGTCCAAAAGAAAGGCATAAATTGCTGTATATATATATATATATATATATATATATATATATATATATATATGCTACTTATATTACATTTGTGTTTAAACACTTAGCAGTTTTTGAAAAAGGTATATGAATTCAGTGAAAATATGTTTTGAAGCATTATTAACTAATCTCAATTACTTACTTGTAACTCGTGTTGTTTGGAAATTGAGACTATTCTCAGTCAAACTGACCACATCCTAACTGTCCATACACACTAACGTTCACATGAAATTCATATTTATTTTTAAATCATAACAGTTGTTGAAAATCCAGCCTTTCACAGATACGATGCAATGTTAAAATGCAGCATTGATGTAGAAAATATAAACTGCCTTGAACTAACAACCCCAATCTTTCTTGCAGTTGTGAAACAATTCATTGATTACTATAAATTTTTGAAATGCTTCATTGAGGTTCTGTGAGTTTGCTAAGGTACCCTAGGATACTGTGTACACAAGGAGGTGGATCCCTGAATATCTCTCAGGTCCTTATTATTTCAATCCTTGTGAGAAAGTTGATAAATTAAAAAGTGATAAATCCTATGCCTCCAAAGGCTGATAGCCCATACTAAAGATGTCCCAATCCTGCACAGTGGTTATGTGCTTTTGTTTAACTGATGGAAGGGAATAACAAGCATCTTTTATCATTAAAAATACTAAACTCTATGTACATATTTAATATATGTTATTTACTGTGATAACCTCTCTAACATTCATCACTACCCACCTAACAGCCCACTCAGGTTACAATGTATTTCCCTAGAGTAATTTTCTGATGTCTATGCAGGTTATTTAAGTTAACCCATCTATATTTCTACTTTAGACAATCACTCTACAACAGATGTGCCAATCACCTCTACAGGAAAATTCTTAACTGCAATGATCAAGCACAATTTATCTTACTGGCACTTTAGAAACTTTGAAAGCCTTTTACCCTTGGGTGTGTTTTGATTTATTTCAAAATCTAACTATTGAAGGCCTAGCAAGCATGAAACAACTCCAGTTTTCATGATAATTTTTTTAAAAAGCGTTTTCCCTGAAGATTATGAACTCTATTTCCCATTCACACATAAACATAAGTCTAATTAGAAAATCAGATGTTTGAAAGACTCTTTATAAGCAATGGGAATCACCACTGTGACTTAGGAACTAGTCAACCTCACTATTCCAACAGTCACAGAAACTAAGTGGTTTGCTTTCTTCTTGAAACTTTCAGGGTCAAAATCATATACCAATTCCCACTTCAAACCTGAATCAGTAACCTATGTGAAAAGAATCACCTCTGAAATCTCATAACAATATTTGGTTTAAAGAGAAGGTATGTTTTAAATAATTCTCCCAGAACAAGCACATCAGAGGTACTGAAAGAACTGTTTGTAGATTAATCTGCCTTTGAAATTAGTGTTATAATTTAAAATGGATTAATAAATAACTACTTTTAGGCTGGTACTACATATTACCATGGAAGGGTTTAGTTTCTCCTCTTTTTCACTTTGGATTTATGCAAAGTAACTTTAGAATGAGCTGGAAATGCATATCGTTAGTTTGGAGAAGCTAGCTGAAACAACTCAGGCTCTGTTCTAGTCTTCTTAGGAACACTGGGTGAATACTTTAGCTCAGTGTTTCTTATTGTTTCAGTGTGTGGTAGATGATGGTCCCTGCCTTCTGGAGACTTTCAATTGTGGTACAAGAGATGCATACACTACTGACAGAAGCAGATATAGAGCTCCACAGCCAAGCACCAGGCCGAGCTACCGGAGTCCAGTAGAAGAGAGGGATGAGGGATTATATGAGCAAGTGGGGGGTGTCAACATCATGATGGGGAAATCTACAGAAACAACTTAACCAAGCTCATGGGAAATCACAAATTCTAGACTAACAGCTGTGGAGCCCACATGGAACCAAACTAGGCCCTCTGCATGTGGGAGACTGTTGTGTAGCTTGGTCTAGTGGGAGGCCCCAGCAGTGGAATCAAGATCTATCCCTGGTGCATGAGCTGGCTTTTTGGAGCCTATGCCCTATGGTGGGATGCCTTGCTCAGTCTTTATACAGGGCAGAGGGGCTTGGTTCTGCCTCAGCTGAATATACTAGGCTTTTGTTGACTCCTCATGGGAGGCCTTACACTTTTGGAGGAAAGGATGAGGGGGAGTTAGGGAAAAATGAGGGGGAACAGAAGGAAGGATGGGATGGGGAACTGTGATTGGTATGTAAAATGAAAAAAAAATAACACAAAAAAAAAGAGATGCATACACAGGACACTTCACCACACATAAGGTAGCTGTCCTGAATCTTGAAAGACCATTTGGCAATGAATTCTCGTATTTTGTTCTTTCTTGTTCTCTATCTGTAACTAATATTAATGAATCCAGTTTGTTAAATATGTATGTTTTCTCTTCCTAAGTTCCAGCAAGATTCTCAGTGTGCAGACCATGTATCAGACAATTAGTTACCTTAGTATAAGTAACATTCTAAATGTTCATCATATTATCAAATTATCTAATAGTAGAATCTGTCTCATTCAAAGAATGAATGTTACTTCTCAAAATAATGGAAGGTTTCTCACTCTTCAAATCTTTACATCATTTCTTTGTCACATTAGAACAATTTTATGTCATAGATCTCTTAATCTACTTCTCCATCAATCATGTAAACATATTTGATGGATGAATAAAGCATTTAAATACAATAAAAATCATAGTATTAAGAATTAAGTTTCTAGAATCAGTGTGGTCAGGTCTTAATTACATATTTATAATTATTTATTTGAAGATTCAGTTGTGAGAATTACTAAACATTCTTAAAACAAAATGATAATTTTACTAAATTGCCTACTTAATGCTAAGAGTGTTTTTTTAAAGTAAATAAAAAGTCCTTGGCACTTTGAGATTTATAGTATAAACCTGTGCTTTGTACTTGTTCCTGACCATTTCAACATGTCTTTATGAACTAATATAATTCAGCACTGAAGTTCCAGAAATCCCCCCACAAGATGCCTAAAGTCAGTTTAGATGCAGAGATTTGTATGGCAAAGAACTATTGTAATGCTTAAGTGAATCTGAGTTGTAATTCTTTTTACTCCACACCTCACAAGCAAGAAGGCTTGGTAGCGATAGACATCACAAACACATGATTGCTCCAAGTGTAAGACTCATCTGCACAAAAATACAGGGTCACATACATCACAATTGGGTTAAGCTCTTAGATTTATTCAAAACATATATACCACACATAGGGTAGCTGTCTTGAATCTTGAAAGACCATCTGGCAATGAATTCTCGTATTATAACATGCATTATTCTTCCAGTTACACAGTTAGTTTCCCTTATGTGAGGTTTGTAAAGCTTGTTTAGGAAACAAAGCTACGGAGATTGGTGTTAATAAATCTTTTGCATTGTTTCTTTTCCTTTCTTTTCTTTTTTTTTCTTTTTCACAAAACAAATAAAACCCAAGAAGGAGGCTGGGAGGTGGTGGCACATGCTTTAATCCCAGCTCTCGGGAAGCAGAGCCAGGTGGATCTCTAGGAGTTCGAGTCCAGCCTGGTCTACAGGGTATGATCCAGGACAGGCACCAAAACTACACAGAGAAACCTTGTCTTGAAAAACCAAAAAAAAAAAAAAAAAAAAAGAAAAAAGAAAAAACAAGGAGTATACCCATAAAAATTATAATTTATATTATAATTTACACAAGACACATTTTATAATAGGACAATTATTTAACCAAATAGAAACCTAAATTGCATATAATAATTAATCCATTGTAATGAGGGATTAAAGACAGCATGACAAAATATCAAGGCCTTTCTTTCTGTTTCTCTTTGTCTCTGTCACCTCTCTCTCTCTCTCTCTCTCTCTCTCTCTCTCTCTCTCTCTCTCTCTCTCTCTCATATGCACCTGTACACACAAACAAACATGCACCAATACAGATACATATCTTAGACTATACTATTTAATTAGGATATATTGATATTTTGTTCCCTTTTACTGCTTCCTAATGAATATCTTTAAGAAAAATATCAAGGTTTTAAATTCTCCTTACTATCTATATTAGAAAGTTAGGAACAATTTTAGAAAATCCTTGCAGGCTACAATATAGAACAGAAGTCCAAGCAAGAATCACAACTTGGTAGAGATCATTGATAAAGCTTCTAGATCTTGAATAATTTGCTTTCAGACCACATAATTTGGCCAAGAGTGATTGGGTGCTGGTCAGGTCACTGACCATATAGTCAATTATAGCTAGAATATTTCCAGCTACTTAGTACATCATCACATGGATGGAAGGTTTTTTAAAGCAGATAAACAGTGTGAGTGAAAAATAATGTGTAGGATACTAAATTTCAGAGACTCATCCAATCGTAACTTTCTCAAAATCTATTTGCCTAATATCCAGCCAAAGTTCTTGAGGAGGGATACATTTTGTAATGTTATGTGAATGTCAATGGCTCATTCACCTTTCCTTTAAAGTCTCTAAATTTAGACAATTGTGCTACTACTAAGAATCATCTCTCCTTCTAAACACAACATACAAAGCATAAAAGTCCACAGTCAGTAAACAATATATAATGATTTTTGAATTCATGAGAGAAAAATTTTCAAAATGAAAGACATTAAAGATCTTTGTGTATATATAAGTGTATTCTTATGATTTTGAAATACAAAAAAAAAATCAGTACCCAAGACACACAACTTTTACACTTCTGTATTTTTATCTGCCTCAAAGACAATAATCTGATCTCCGTCAACATGTCAGTCACATCTGTTTTGGAACTTTACGTGTTTAGAATGATCCATTGTGTACTATTTTGTTCCTGATATCTTTTGTTTAATACCTTCAAGTTTGATACATTAATCTTCCTGTATTGTATTAGGGGAATTTCTCATTGTTTAGTAGCATAATGTTGGTTAACGGTATCACAATTAACCATCCATTCTACTCTCAAATGACACCTGGGCTGGTTACATTTCTCAGTAATTCTGAAAAACATCACTATAAACCTTCTGCCATTGTTTACTGATGCATGATCTTGAAATTCATTTTAGGAAAATAGTGGTACTACATTGTCAGTGCACATAAGAACTTTTCACTAAAGTGTTACCAATGTACATTTTTTTGCACCTTCTAGATTTTCCCTTCGTATCCTGTCATTCAAACTTCCCATGTCAGGAAGGGTAAAATTTGATCTGTAGAGTGGATCTATAGAGTCTGTAGAGGTGAATCTCCTTTAGTTTTTTGAGAACATTTCCTATGTTTGTTTGCCATCTTCACTTCTCTTCTGCAAAACACATTTTCAAGGTATTGTTTAGCCCTGCTTTTGTCCTTCTGTCCTCTTGCTCTTTCATGGATGGCTGCAGATTCATCTTATTCTGAATTTTATTCACTGTGGGAGCCCACAATGACTCCAGCTTGTGGCTTGCTTCCATCTGACTCAAGGTCAGAGAGTCCAAGTTCGTTTTGCTCCAAAGGCTGTATTACAGGATGTTTGGCCAAAGGCATCATTACCAGATGTTTTACTCCACAAGGCTGTACAACAGGATGCTTTGCCATAAGGTGTGGTTACTCGTTGTTTTGAGAATTAAGAAGGTATTTACATTTGTTTGTACCTTGAACCATGGTGTCCTAGAGAGGGGGTGGAGGTCTTTTGCCTCCCTTGCTTTGGATATAAAAAGGCTGTGAGAAATAAACTTGAGGCTGCTGTGATAATGACGCAGAGACTTTCCAAAGCTATCCTATGTCTCTGTCTTTTTCTTTTATGTTTACGTCTCTATTTTTACTATTTATAATTTCTCAATCCTCACTGCCCTATTCATGACTGTTTAGCAGATTGGGCAAGGCCTGGCAATTCAGATATTATTTATTCATTTTATTCTATTTTAAATACGTTTGGAAATTTTTAAAAATATTATCATATGATTCTTTCCTATTTGCTGTTTCTCTAATACATCAGGAAATCTCTCTCTCTCTCTCTCTCTCTCTCTCTCTCTCTCTCTCTCTCTCTCTCTCTCCCTCTCCCTCTCCTCTTTCTCTCTGTCTCTCTTTCCCCCTCTCTCTTTCTCTACCAGTGTTCTGTACAATAAGAACACTCAAGTGAATGAAGTGAAGGTATTTTCCAAAATAGATACAAGAAAGGTTAATGAAATTTCTTAAGATAAATATTTGAAGTGACAATTATATCAATAGTCCTGTCTTCACATAATTTATATGTATATAATGTACGTATATATTCAAATAATACTTCATGTCTATCTATAATTAAATATCATATATATGTATTTTAAATATGTTTTAAAATTTTTAAATAAATCAGGAAATCTAAACTTTGAAATGGAGAATATCTTAAAGTAAAATTAACAGAGTCTGTTTGAAATATAGCTCACTGGTGTAGTACACGCCCACTGTTTATAAGGTCCTGAGTTCACAGCCTAGCTGACCAGTCATAACCACACCCACCTCACACATGTCAATCCTGAGGAAAATATTTAAAAGTTTAAAAGCAGTCTTTTGAAACTGGGTTCATGTACTTCATATAGTCATTTCGTTACTGGATGATTTTCAAAGAAACTCTGTTATGATTGAAAGCAACAACTCTGTGAATAGGAAACTAATCCTTTCAAGGGATACTTTTAGCACTGCATTCATTTCAAGTTATTTCCACATGACAATTCATCCCCCTTGTGTAAATACCAATATAAGCACATGTAATTTTATACCTGTCAATTCACTCTAATATCCTAGTCACTTACTGCAAATAGTATTCTACAAAATTGTGATATACCCTACTACTACTTAACTTGTAGGTTAGCATCACTTCTTCAGTTGTATAACTGTAAGTTAAAAGATGAATAGAGTATGACTTTTTAATATGTAGAATCACTGAACGATGTCAATCTCATATTGTAAAACAATTAAAATGAAAACGCTTCCTACTTCTCCCTTCACTTTCAAATTGACCCCTTTTAGCCTTCAGTGATTTTTATTATTGGACTCATAGCATAATGACAGATATCGCAAAAGGTTTTCCTCATAATATATGTACTGTAATTTTAGCAGAAAAGAAGAGTACAACAATGTTAATAATCATGTTGATGGTATTAAAATATGCACATTAGTTTAATACTTTGTTTTCTGTATTGATAAATGGAAGATGTAATATCATAGAAAGAAGAAAATTGTAATCATGTGTATATTATAAAAGCACACTTTCAATCATCATAGTTGCATTTTATGTATATAAAACCATAACACATGAAAAATTCATTTCAACATCATCCATACAATTTATTCTTGCTACTTTAATTCCACATTTACAGACATACTTCCTTGACTAATTTTACTCACAGTCAGACATGATCTTCTGCTTTCACAGTCATCTGTGTACTTGAGTAGAGCTTCCACAGCATGAAACACTCAGTACACGGATTCCCTGCGTGGGAATATGCTTTGTCTTTTTCATCTCAGTTATTATTCTAATCTTGTATCTTTAAAAACTTAGTTTCTTTAATATGACTTTTGTGTTTTTCTCAATTGGTGAATTTGCTGCCTAAATGGGTCCTGAGCATGATACTGAAGTGCTGCCATAAGCATATACATGGTCTGGTATAATTCACAGTGTGTTCATATTCTGACGAAAACTTGAAAATTACTTGAAATAATATTTAGTGATTTATAGGTGTGGTGGCATTTTTCCTCTTATCCCAGCCAAGGGGAGGGAAAGGCAGTTTGATCTTGATTCAGTATGGAATACACAGGCAGTTTGCAGCTAAGACAAGATGAACATTCAAGGCTTGTCTAAAATGAGAAAGAGGGAGAGGAGAGAGGAAGAGAAGGAGGAGGAGGAGGAAGAGGAGAGAGAGAGAAAGAGAGAGATAGAGAGAGAGAGAGAGATAGAGAGAGAAAGAGAGAGAGAATCACTTCCAGGAAAAAGATAAGTATGAAGTACATTCAAAATATAACATGATCATATAACTGTTAGCAAAATCCATGAAAGTCTGTTTAAGAGTTATCAGGGATTTATTAAGATAAGAAATAGGAACCTGGGTGGTGGTGGCACACACTTTTAATCCCAGCACTCAGGAGGCAGAGCTAGGCAGATCTCTGTGATTTCAAGGCCAGCCTGGTCTACAGAGTGAGATCCAGGACAGGTCACCAAAACAATACAGAGAAACTCTGTCTCAAAAACTCAAAAAAAAAAAAAAAAAAAAAAAAAAGAAAGAAATAGGGAAATACACTCATTAATATAAGATATGGTAAATATAGTCCTTGGAAAGCTGAACACATGCTACTTCATGCCACCTGACTTGGTCTTCAGCACCCAAGACAGAGCGAGCAACCCTCCTTTCTCTTCCCTTTTAAGAGGTTGTGTAGGCAGACTAGAAGCACCACATCTATGGGGCCAGGAAGGCCAAGGTCATTGCAGAGCGAATACCCACTACACAGAATACTCAAAGTTTTTTTTTTCTAAGTTTTGAAGTATAACATTGAATATATTCCTCTCAGTTTGTTGTGGCTTTTGATCTGTTGATACCATTTTTTTCTAGGAAGCTTAAAAAAAAAAACAATATATAATTTAAAGTTTAATCTTATCTCTCATTTTCATCTTATCTCTGAGATTCTGAATTCTTCTCACAGTCTCCCTATGCCTTACCCCCTCCCCCAACTCTCACCTCTCTTTAGCATTTGTATTACAAATGGAGCATTCATAAACACCAGGTCCATTGGATCTTACCTTTCCCCTAAACTACAAGCTTGCATCTAGATTGAAAGTTAATTCTGAAAAATAAATTTTTAGCAATAAGTGCTAATATATATGTACTATATGCATGAATTCCCTCCTACAGAATGAAGTACAAATATGCCCTTTTAACACAGAGTATAAAATATTCCTATTTCTCTACCAAATGAAGTAAAAACATAATTTTAGAATATAGAGTATCAGAATCCTTACTATTGTACCCTGGCTTACATTTGGCTCTTTACAATTTCTGCAGTTGTGTAGTCTTACATTTTATGCTACATCTCAACCTCATAATAATTTTACTGAACCTCATAATGTTAGCTTCTTGCAGAATCTGACACATCTCACATACAGTGGCTTTTACTCAGTGGCTCTTGGGAAAACTTCTCTGTCCCTTGCAATAACAGCTTGTGAGTTTCAGGGAGGGCTTTTAGTTCCTGGTTAGTGTGGACAATTAGTCTGTTGTGTATTTGATTCTTGTATATTTTGTATAATTCTCTTGTCATTTCTCTTGTGCCATCAGGTCAGAAGTGTTGAGTTTTTGTGGGTTTTGTCCAAAAAGTTCTCCTCATTGAAGAAACAATAAAGAAAAAATCATCCTGAGTGAGGTAACCCAGACTCAGAAAAACAAACATGGCATGTACTGACTCATAGGTGGATACTGGATGTAAAGCAAAGGATGACTAGACTGCTACTCACAACTCCAGGGAGGCTACCTAGTAAAGAGGACCCTAAGAACGACACAAGGATCGCCCCAAAACAAAGAAATGGATGAGATCTACATGAGCAAACTGGGGGTGGGGGGTAATGAAGGGCAAGGGTTGGGGGAAAGAGAGCTTAGGAGAGCGGGATATCCCAGCTGGATCAAGAACAGAGAGGGAGAACAAGAAATAAGAGACCATGGTAAATGAAGACCCCATGGGAACAGGAAGAAGCAAAGTGCTAGAGAGGTCCCCAGAAATCCATAAAGATACCTCCACAATTAACCACTGGCAATGGTCGAGAGAAAGCCCGAACTGACCTACTCTGGTGATCAGATGGCCAAACACCCTAACTGTCATGATAGAACTCTCATCCAGTGACTGATGGAAGCAGATACAGAGATCCACGGCCAAGTCCCAGATGGAGCTCCAGGAGTTCAATTGGCAAGAGAGGAGGGATTACATGAGCAAGAGATATTGAGACCATGATTGGAAAAAGCACAGCGACAAATAGCCAAACTAGTGGAAACACATGAACTATGTACCAATAGCTGAGGAACCCCCATGGAACTTGATCAGCCCCTCTAGATAACTGAGACAGTCGATTAGCTTGAACTATTTAGGAAGCCCCAGGCAGTGGGACTGCGACCTGTCCTTAGTACATGAGCTGGCTTTTTGGAACCTAGGGCCTGTGCTGGAACACTTTGCTCAGCCTGGGTGAAGGGAGGAGGAGACTGGACCTGCCTCAACTGAATCTACCAGGCTGAGCTGAATCCCCAGGGGAGTCCTTGCCTTGGAGGAAGTGGGAATGGGGGGTTGATTGGGGGGAGAGTGGGGGGGGAGGGAGGAGGGAGGACAAGAGAATCCATGGCTGATATGTAATATTAAATTAATTGTAAAATAAAAAAAGAATATTTGCATCAAAAGGCAATTTGGGAAAAGTTTCAAAGTGCCTAATGCAGCAACAAAAATAATAGTTCAAGGGAGAGGAGTTTCCCAAAGTAATTAAAAATGTATAGAGACCAACAGGCTAATGTAGAAAGTAGAGGGATATGACATAGTTTTTGGCAGTTTATAATTTTACCCAACTCAGAACTACATGTATAGGGCTCACAGGTACAACAATCAAAACCCTATGTGGGGAATGATAAGGATTTCTTAAAGAATAATCTCACGTTTCCCATGTAGAGGTTACAAACTTGTTGCTGATTCACTAGATTGTTCTCTGCCTCCAGTAGTGAATGGGAATAATCCCATGCTAAGCGGATTCAGGCAATGTCCACGAGGATTGGGATAAACAGTAGAGTCTCATATCTTGGTGAAAGTAGTCGTGATGATAACTCAAAGATTCACACCATATTTCATATATCTCCTTTTTTTGTTTCAACATGTTTTTATCACTTCCACATTCTAATTCATTTTTGGAATAATGTTTTGTTTGTTTGAAATTTTTACCTTTCTTGGTAGTACTGGGGATCAAACCCAGAGTCTCTGAAATCCTAGGTAAATAAGTGCCTTACCAATCAAATACAGTCCCTGTCCCACTTTTATTTTAAAATCTAGAGTCATTCTTTATTTTTTAATTTATGTAATCTTTGTAGTGTATGTATGATTGTGGAAATCTGCAATGGTTATATTTGTGTTCTTTATCATAAAAAGCACAGGATTTCTACCATCTAACATGAGCCAATACTTCAGCCCTCATACCAGGATTGCTCATTCTTCAAAGCATGCACACTTTTGTTGGGGAAAGCCCCTGCTTGTTTTGGCTGGACATTAAAAAATATCACATTTTAACTGTTGTCTGTCACATACACTGTTCCCTTTAGAATGCATTTTCACTTGTTTCTGCAAGACACTGGGGTTACTTTCATTTCTCATCTACAGGGAAAAAATGAATGTCAAAAACATTAAACGTTTGTATGAAAATGTCCTCATGGGACACTGTATGAGGAACAGTGAATATAGTATGTGAAAAATAATATTTAAAATGTCAAGCCTTGCTATTCCCTAGGTCCTAAAACATGTTAAATCTATTAAGGTAAATTAGAAGTGTTTCTACCACACCTTTATTTGGGGAGTCATATAAATGTCTTTTGGGGGTAAGAGAGATGATGCTGTTGGTAAAAAGCTTGTCATGGAAGCATGAAAACCTATGATCAATACTTAAGAGCCTGAAGTATTGGTGTTCATTTGTAATCCCAGAGCTTTGAAAGAAGAAATACTCTTTGACCAGCACCTCTAGCATAACTGGCAAGCCCCAGGTGCCTATTACATAGAATCTCAAACAACATAGAAGGTTTCTGAACAGTAAAATCTGAGGCTTTCCTCCATTGACCATGTATACAAACACACACTTGCGTTTATATTTGGCCACATGGACACAAACACACACACACACACACACACACACACACACACACACGTTCACATATATACACTCACTCACACACAAACACTCACAAGAAAACAAACATAAAAAATCTATTGTTTTAGAAGATAAAAAACTCTGTGGAGTTTTACAATTCAATTTTTAGTGTGAATTAAGAACCACTATATTTTCTGCTGAGTATAATGTAAATTACAGCTGAAAGTGATAGTGATAATTCAACTTTTTATACAAAGGATGTGGTTGAAATGAGTAGAAAAGAATATCAACAGCAGTAGAAATGAAAAAATAAAAACACATAACTTGAAGTTAGCCTGAGGGTAAAACCATACTACTATAAAAATCCCCGCTGTCATAGGTCTAAAAAGTATCCATGTTGAAATTCAGAATAAGCAGTGATATAGGAGATCTGCAGTTCAGGTTATAGGTATGAATTTCAAAGTCATAAAAATACAATTATTTATTTAAAGCCAATAGGCAGATGCTAGTGGTTGCAGACATGAAAGGGAAGAAATTCAAAGACAGAGTACTAGAACACTCCACTGTGAAGGCACAGAGTGAGCAGAAACTGGTGAAGAAAAATTCAGTGAAGTAGGAGGAGAATGTTTCATCTCAGAATACAAAGTATATTTTACAAAGATAAGTGAGTGATAATGAGAAAAAAAATGCTGATAGCTAAATTAGAGTAAAATGAAGGATAGCTAAACTGATTTATAAAGAACAAGGCTGTTGGTACATTAACAAACTATGTTATAATTATGAAGTGATATTCTAATAGATTTACTGATAAAGAATTTTTTAGCAAATGAATATACAAATAGAGACAGTAAATAAACAGCCATTATATCTATTGCATAAAGGAAGAATGGCACTCTTGGCATTAAAGAATAGCACGATTGTTGGCCTGAACAGATTATGTATTATAGGAAGGGTGTTGTTGATTCTGGTTAGAAAATAATTTTCTTTAATAATGTCCTGAAAAAGTAAGATGATTGGGTGTTTAGTACATGAGTGTAATGGGTGACATTAGGATACGAGCATCTGCTTTCTTACAGAGGAAGGAAAAATGAGTTGATTGAGAAGATATAAGGATGAGACATGATGTCATTTTTTTTAAAGTTCTCTAATGAGTGTGACAATTTTCACTCTAAATTCGGAGTCAAACTTGTTATCTGAGTACAAAACTTATGAGAGGCTCTACCATTTGAGGAAAGATAAAAAGCATAAAACAATAACTTAAAAGAACAAAAAAGGAAACACATTTTTAAAACATAGTATGATTAACAAGAAACATCTATGTACTCATGGAGTTGACAATAAGAAAAATAAAATTGATGGTAGCCAGCGTAATTATGTTTTATGCAATTTTCATGAAAAATGAGAAAGACAACATAGCAAATGAGTTGAAAATTAAAAGCAATGTGCTGTCATATTTGTGAAACACACAAAAATATTTTAGATGAGTGGGGTATGTGAGAGTAGTAATGTTATCAGTTATAAACTTCATTCAAGAGTAAACAAGTCATTTGGTTCTATCAAGCTGTGAATGTTGGAAAAGAATTGGAGTTAGAGAGTAGAATTTTTGAAATAGACTGTAGGAGATCAAATTAACGATCAAAGACAAAGATGGTGAAATGAAAAAGTTATCCATTAACCTCTGAGAATTGGACGTAAGCTGACAGTACTGACAGGCCAGACTGTCCCAAGCAGATTCTAGGCTCAGACCTTGAGGGGCATATATGAGCTTCACAGATGGTGCTGAGAGGAAGTTAGGCCAAGTAGTTTATGCTGAGATTAGATATAAATGGTGCTGAGAGGATTTAGCTCAAGTTGTTTATGCTGAGGTAAGATACAAACATCAGGAGATGATGTCAGTGCATAAACAGCCCATAAACAAGGAAATGAGTATAGGGTGACCTTTAAAACGATTGGTTGGTTCCTTCCACCCCCTCCTAGGGTTCTTAGGTTTTTTTTTAACTATAAAAGATGCTTACAGCTTGACTTAAGAGTTCTTGCTTGACTTGACTCCCCCCTGCATCTGATTGTCTCTAGGTAAGAGGAAGGCTGGGAAACTGGGGAGCAGTGCATTTACCTTTCCTTGGTTTCAGGCCACCTCTTCAGAGATGGCCTAAGTTTCTGGTGGGGCAAGACCCCACAAGACTTCTCATTAATTGATTATCACTTGCTATATTATTGGAGTATTCCTGTTTTTTAATCCATGAAGTAAAATCTCTTGCCCTTATTTTAAACAAGAGAAATAACTGAAAATGTCCAATGTTAGTAAGGACAGATTTTGTTAGGAAGAATGATTTCAGGGTTGGAGATGAACAAATGGACTGCCACTGAGGAAAATGTTCTATTACTATTGTCTGTATGCAAAATCATTCAAAATGACTTCATTTTATAGAAAAGAGTGAACAACGGTATAAAAACCCAACACAGACACTGAAATGAACAGCTGTGTGGTGGAACAGTAGATCAAAGCACCTTGGGATTAGCCTCCTTGTGGAATTACTTATATTTTAAAAGAGAGCTATATATTGACTTAAGCTGAAGTACGAAAAAATTCATGGACTTAGACAATGAGAAAATATTAACCAAATTCTGCTCACTAAGCATTTTATTTATATTGAATATTTGACCAGGGTAGGAAAACTGTTCAATGTCATATATGTAAAAAAATCCAACTTTAAATGGGCATGTCTGAACCTTTAGCTAATCAAAAGGGTCACCTACAGTGATCTATTATGCAGAATGGAGAATAAGGTGTCCAAAACTAAGTCTCTTTGAGAACAGAAAAGGGTTAGATGAATTTCTCTATCACATCTTGCTTCCCCAAAACTAAAACTTCAGATAACTTTAAGTATTGTTGGTGACAACAGTTATTGGATCTAGTGTTTTGAAAATCATTTCCCAGCATGATGATAAACTCAAGAGATGATTAAGAGTGTATTAATTTTAGGATAGTCACATTTCAAGAAACTGGGACCATGAGTAACATCTTAATTGTTGACTCCTTAGTGAGAAGCTAAAGTGCTGATAAAAATAGGAATATATATATATATATATATATATATATTATATATATATATATATATATATATATATATATGCAGAAAATTAGGTCAGAAAAATTCTTCAATGAAAATACAGTGCTAGTTAAATAATTTTTATTTATGATGAATTTTACCCTGAAATTTTAGAGATAATTTATGATATAACTTAATTCATGATATAACTAAATTATATGTTTTAATTATCTAATCCTTTATGTTTTCTAGAGACATATAAATTGTCTATAATTATTTATCCTTATTTCTAAACAAAGAAAAATTGAATGCTGATGTAACATGACATTTTATAGAGAGACATTCACAAATGTCTGTTTATCCTACATAGGGCACCAATGACAGGCAAAAATAATAATTACAGCCATGTCTAAATTGGTGAATGACGTAGTTTAGTTGAGAGAAGGATGAGTGAGTGATAATTACAGAACTTTTAACAGCTAACAAGCAGCTACAAAACTGGTACCCATTAATTGTTTCCATATCCTCAAGGATGGAAAAGGCCTCTTGAGTTTCTGTAAGTGGATGCTAGTGGGGCCAAGCTTGTGAAATTTTCATGGAAGTAATAATAATTACACTGATTTCAAAAATGTCAATGATCATGTTATGTTCAGGGGACAGAGTTCAGCAAAAGTGCTGATATTTGAAAGTTATTTCTGCTAGTAACTATATAAAAGGCAAAATGTTTATAATTTTAATAGCTATCAAATTATAAGTATCTATAAGGAACACAGTCGTGTTTTGAATAAGAATGGCCTCCACAGACTCATATAATTGAATGTTTGTTCATTAGGGAGTTGCACTACTTGATAGGTATTTGGAGGTGTGGCCTTGTTGAAGGTAGTATGTTTCTGGAGGTGAGCTTTGGGGTTTCAAGCCAATCCAATGTCTCTCTTTGCCTGCTGCTTGCAGATCTTGTTGTAGAATTTGCAATCTACTTTTCTAGCACCATGTCTGCCAGCATCCCCAATCATTCATGCCAATGATGACAATAAAGTAAATGGCTGGACTATAAGCCAGCCCTTTTGAGCATTATCCTTTATGAGAGTTGCTATGTCATTGTGTCTCCTCACAGCAATAGAATGCTGATTAAGACACATAATTTACAAAATCCTTATTCTATTGAAAATGATGAGTAAAAACACTTTCAAGATATATACAATTAAGATTTTTATTCTTATTAAAATACATACAACCTAGAGATTGAAGGAGTGGCCTACAAATGACTGGTCAAACCTAAAACCCATGCCAGGAGATTAAGCCCAACCCTGACCTTGCCGTGAACATCAGGACCCACAGGCTGGATGACCCAGAGGCCTAGGATAGAATAAAACTTGACTGGAAGAAAAAATTCAATATAATGATGCCTAATGACATTCTGTTGTACACATAGATTAGTGCCTAGCCTAATTGTCATCAGAGAGGCTTCATCTAGCAACTGATGGAAACATATGCAGGGACCCACAGTCAACTATTAGGCAGAGCAAAGCAGATCCTGCAGAAGAGAGAGAGAAAATGTTATAGGAGCCACAGGGGCCAATGACACCACAACAAACACAAAGAATCAACTAACCTGGGCTCATAGGCACTCAAAAAGAGACTGAATGACAACTAGGGAGCCTGCGCGGGGCAGACTGAAGCACTTTATAAATATGCTACAGTTGTGTAGCTTGGTCCTCTTTTGGGACTCTTAGCAGTGAGAATAGGGGCCATGGCTGATTATTTCACTAGCTTTTGGGACCTCACTCCTCATGCTTGGTTGCCTTGCCCTCCCTTAGTACATGGGGAGGAGCTTAGTCTACTGTGACTTGCTATGCCATATTTTGTTACTATCCAGGGAAGACCTAAACTTTCCTGAACAGAAACAGAGGAGTGGATTGGGGAGTGTGGAAACAGAGAGAGGTGGGGGAAGGGACTGGGAAGAGAGGAGGAATTTGAAACAGTGGCCAGGCTCTAAAATAAATAAATAAAAGAAAGAAAAGAAAACAATATAGATCCATAATGTGTTGGTTGCCTGAATTACCAATGATTGTGACCAGGGAAATAAGCAGCCATTATTTTCCAAGGTGTATAAGTAAATACATCTAGCACCACTGAGGAAAACATTGAACCATAGCTGCATATTAATGTACCATATATTGCAATGATAACTACTGAAGAATCTATGTATTTATAAGACCATATCTTCCTTGCTACAGATTTAACTTCATAATTTCAGCCAACAGTACGATCACTTCCAAAGGGAATAAATGGTAGTTCAGATTCATTTAAAATGTATTCTGTTATAAAAGTATGTGAAATCATTGTTTCATGAAAACTTTGACCACAAGCATATTTGAGTTCTCTTGACTCTGGTTAGTGAAAGGAGCTAATTGATATTGCCATGAAAGGCACTCTGAAACTCAGTGCAGAGCTTTCCTAATCTCTAATGGGCAGGCAATATTAGTAAGTACACTGCTGAGATTTTTGACAAATTATTAAATTTACCCAGTATACGTCATATATTTTCTGGACTAATTCCTAAAACAGCAATGCCAGCAAGTTTACCTATTATTATCCCATCAATTCCCTTGATGTTTTCAGGAATTCAGTTTAAAAAGGTATGTCCTCAAATTTGTTTTTTAAAGGAGTGCATTGAGTCTCATCATGTTGTTGCCATGGTTGACATTAATACCTTAATATTTTGTGAACATAAGAGATAGTTCCGAGATCTTATAAAAATCATCAAATTTCATTATTCTAAAGTTTCATATCCTTTGGGAAGGTTGTTACTTATTTAATATTTTCAATTATTTTATAACTATTTCATATGTTGAAACATTATTTTCATGTTTAAAATGACAAAATTCGCAAAGAATACCACAATTTGTTCATATTGTCTTTTCAGAAGATATTTTTACAATTATTCTGAGTTGTTCTTTTTATAGAAAAACAAATTAATTTTTAGAATATAAATGATAAATATAGATTTAATAAAGTAATGAAGTTTCCAAATCATTATAGTTAAAACTGAAATTAGAATTTATAATTTAAATTATTTACTTTCCAGAATTATTGAAAATACTCAGCAGATTTGTGTCTTAGTTTGGGAAATTTGGTATCTTTTTCTAACCCTTACCTAAGTTATCAAGAGCTAATGATGTATTTAGATTTGAGTTCAGTTGAGTGAAATAGCAATAAAAATGTGGTTATAAAATTGTGATAACTAAGACCATTGTGTTTGATTTCATTTTGGTATAAGCTGCACCTCAAATTTCCATTACCTAAATTAGAGGTTTACCCCATAACACATTTCTCCTAAGCAAATGGCAACTGCATTTGAGCTGGTTGTTACTGTATAATTTTATGAGTTTTTCATTTAAAAAAATAAATGTAATTGTACCATCTTAGAGCAGAGAAAATGAAGCTATTCAACTGTACTCTGCTATCTCACAGATATTCAAATGAATATTACATATTTTCTACTGAGTGGTGAGTATAATGAGATTACACCTATTCCTAGTACATTTCTGGATAATAAGAAGCCACGACTGTACAAGATCATTTTCAAAGTCATAGAAAAGTAGAAAATGACTAAGGCACACCAATAATGAGAGCACAAGTAATATTGCTATTAAATTTTTTTAACTATTTAGCACCAAAGTATTTGAAATGAAGAGATGCCTATTACTTTTTCTTATTTAAATAATGAAAAAATACATGGAAAAGGGATTTTAATGAACATTTTTTCTGGGACATAATAGGACTTTCACTTCAGAAATTGTTATGTCATATTAACATATTTAAATAAATACACATTTTACTTAGCAGAATAAGTATCACTACCTTAATTTTAATGTACATTGCAAAATTTAAACTTTCACAGTAAATTTCATGTTTTATAACATTACTGGATAAATATAGAGAAAATGTATATTTTAATTTAAATTTAGTAATTATACTAAATATAACCCTGGAGAGAAACCTTCTAGAATACCAATAATCTTTTTATTCTTTAGATATTTTTCATCTGTAGTATTTAGACAATCTATGCCAATAATGGCTATGTCTTCATTGCAAGAACAAAAACACAGCATAAAGAATAGACTTGATACTGTCTGTAGTTACTAAGTATTTGACTTTTTTAATCTCAATACTTTCAAAGTTATAATATGTGTACACTTTTCAGACTTATTTTATTTGTCCATCTAAAAAGCCCTTTCTTTACATTGCAATGTTAATAATATAATGATGAGCACTGGACATTGTTTTCTCTCTTGCTTTTTCATGGTATACCTGTTCATAAGACCTCTTTATAATAAGACCTCTCCTCATTGTTTCTGTAGCTGCTTGGCCTGTTTGCATGATTTTCTTTTTAATATGTCCATTGCTACAACAAATTGTCTTAAAAAATCAACTCAAGGAATGAAGGGTTTACTTTGCCTCATGGGTTAAGAAGTAATCTACTCCATCAACGAAGGAAGTAATGTAGTCAGAATATTAGTAATCTGTTATATTTCATTTGAAGGAAGCATCAGAGATAAATGATGACATTTTGTCCTCCATCCCCTTGCCTATCTCTGCTCCACTCACTTTTTCTCCCTGCATCCCTGTCTTTTCCATGTAATAACTCAGGGCTGACATTCTATAGTATGTTGCCACTCACTTTCAGACTGAGTCTTTCATAATAGAACTCACTGGAAATGCCACTCAAACACACTAAAGGTGCATCTCCTATATTTTTTCAAATGTAGTTAGAGTACAAGAAAGACGAAACATCACAAATCAATACCTTGTCAACCTGGCATACATACATATAATTTCAAACCATAGTTGCTGACGAATCCTAAATGGTCTTATAATAAAAAACTAAGAGCCAGATATTGGTGTAAATGCTGAAAGATTAGAGGAAACAAGCCACAGCCACTTCTCACCTCACCAACTTCACAGCCCCAAAGAGAATATCCTGTTTCCACAAATCCTCAGAATGAATGCCTCTGATCCTACATCTGAAACAGACTTCTAATTGGCATCTCCTCATGCCTTATATGCCTTTCTCCACTCAGACATTTCACTTCCTATCTCAACCTTCTCAGTGCTGGGATTAATGGTGTGTGTGCTTCCCAAATACTGGGGTTAAAGGTGTATGTCACCACTGCCTGGCTCTGTTTCTTTCCTAGAGTAGATCAATCTCATGTAGCCCAGTATGACACAGACAGATCGATGCCTCCCATGTGCTAGGATTAAAGATGTGTGCCACCACTGCCTGACCTCTATGTTTAATCTAGTGGCTGGCTCTGTCCTCTGATCTTCAGGCAAAATTTATTAGAGCACAAAAAAATATCACCACATGTAGTATTTTACCAATGATCTTAAATACTCCTGGTGACCTCAAAATGCAAATTTCATTTAGTTCATCTCAAAGAATTACTCAAAATTGTAACAATTCCAAGACTGATGAAAAGACCAGTCCAAAATCTCTGTGAAAATAAAGCTAATCTCTCATCTCCGGATGTCTATAAATGTTTTAATTAATAAAAGAAAAACACAAAGTAGTGTATGCTTCTAATATAAGATGGCAAAAAATAAACATTCTATTTAGAACAGGGAGTAGAGGAATCTTAAGGATTGCTCAGATTAAAGCAAGAACTAAACCCAGCCAAAAAAATTCCAAATCTTGCATCTGGAACATCTGGAACATCTGATGGAATCACTGGGTCTCTGTCATTTTAGCCCCTCCAGATCTCACACATGCAAACCACCTTCTTGCTTTGGTTTGATGTTTATCCCCCCTTGACATCTAAAATTATTCTGAAATATCCATTGCAATTTAGGCTTTCTCCTCCCAGCAGCAGACAGTGTATTGTATAGATATTCTATCGTGGAAACTGACATGGATATGCAGAGCAAAGACTCAGTTATGGTCTATAAAATCTATAAAATTCTTCATGGGTTCCAAAATTGTGTATTGTGGGTGTGAGAAACAAGCAGCACATGAGATGTGCTGCCAAGATCTACTGTTAACTCAAGTGAGAGTCTTCTCTTCTTTTTCCATAACAGGACTGTTCTGCTTGTAATTTAGTGGTTGAACATGGGAAAAATTTCCCTTTGGTTGCTGTTTGGAAGGAATGAGCCACTTTAGTGCTATTTCTTTTTCACAGTGTATCTATTCAAATCAACTTAATTTTTCACTAATCAGAACTTTAAATGGGTGGGATCTTACACCCAAGGCACTGTTCTCAATGTCTCAGGACAGATCCTAGGTTTCATTAATGACATTAGTTTCTTAAACTGTGCTCTCTCCAACCTACTTGCCTGTAACTTAATGTAACTTTTTTCCATCTTCAAACTGACCATATTTCCCTATCTTTCATAATTTAGTTTTCATAATAAATCTCAATAAACATTGAATAGTAAACTATACTGCCTTGTAATTTCTGAAGAAGTATAAGATAGAAAAAACAATGCCAGTTATGGATTTCCTCTTATGGAGTGGGCTTTAAGGATTAACTTTCTTTCCTTCCTTCCTCTTTCCTTCCCTCCCTCCTTCCCTCTCTCCCTCCTTTTCCTTATTTATTTATTTATTTATTTATTTATTTATTTATTTATTTTAGACCAAGTTTCTCTGTATAGTCCTAGCTGTCCTGGCTCTTCACTCTGTAGCCCAGGCTGTCCTGGAACACTGTCATCTACCTACCACTGCCTGCCAAGTGCTGGGATTAAAGTCATGTACCACCACCTCCTTGCTAAAATTAATTTTTTAAAGTGGTTTATCACTCCCATATTATTTGAGCTACTAGTTCTTTAGTTTATCTTGAAGGCAGATCACTGTTGTAACTAGCAGGTTTATAGCCGGTAAGTAACCAATAGCATTGACGAGACCCTGATAATTTTAGGAAGAGGGTGATCTTTAGAACCCCTTTGGCTCATTCCTCAAGATAAAAAGTAGGTACCCTTTCTTTTTACTTGCAATTTTACTTGTTAGTATATGGTGTCAAATTCTATTTAAGTCCATATATATATATATATATATATATATATATATATATATATACACATATATATATATGTATATGATGTATGGAAACTTCAACAATGATAGTATTCCATATGGCTTTTCAAAAAGCCTTTATTATTCATTGTCCTTTCCAATGTTCTTCTCTATAGATCCCCCTTTAATCCTATTTTAGTTTTTCCTTTTCCTTTTTAAAACTAGGATCTATTTCTCACTTTCTGGTATATCCTCTTTTTGCTCCTGGTCCCTTACTAATTACTTCACTTCTGTGATTTTTCTAAATGAAGCACACATATCGAAAGCTTACAAGCTAATTGCAATGTTTGTGTTTCTGGTTTGGATTATCTAACTCAAGATGATTGTTTTTAGCTCATCCATTTACCTGAATATGTCATTTTTCTTAACTGCATGATAATGTTCCACTGTGTAAACATACTGCAACATTTGTATTATCTTTTCATCAGTTGATCATTTAGGCTTTTTCAGATTTCTTACTAATAGTATGAATAGAGCATAATGATGCTTTGAGAATTGCCCAAATAGACTCATATATCTTATTGCCCTAGCTATAGTTACTGAAACTGTTTGAGATGTATTAGTATGTGCATCCTTGTTGGAGAAAGTGTGTCACTGGGGGGCATGCTATGAGGTTTTAAAGGACCATACCATTTCCAGTTAGCTCTTTCTCTGCTCTGGGCTTGTGAATAAGATGTAAGCTCTCAACTACTGCTCCAACACCATGCCAGGATAACATGCTGTTATCCTCCTAACATGATGATCATAGGGTCACTCTCTGAAATTGTAAGCCCCCTTAAAAACTTACTTCTATATGTTGCTTTAGTCATGGTGTTTTGTTATGGCAAAAGGCTGGTAAATAAAATAAGCAGAAACAGCATGAACTACCCTATATCTCTGTAGTAAGATGTAGAGTTCTTTGGGTATATACCTGCGTCCTGAGGTATATCGGTTTTCATCTTTGATGTCCATAGTCGTTATACTAATTTGCAGTCTCACCAACAATAAGTGAGTGGTCCTCTCTCCAAGTATCTTTGCTAGAAAAGGGTTGCCATTTGTTTTACTAATTTTGACTGTTCTGGGGTAAAAAGAGATCTCAAAATTGCTTGAATTTGCATATACCTCTGTGTCTCAGCCATTATTTCTTCTCTTGAGAACTCTATGTAGTCTAAACCACATTTTTGAATTGAGTTGTTTTCTTGACAATATTTTTTAAAGTTTCTGTATATTCTAGAACCTAACCCTCTCTCAGAAATACAGTTGGGAAATATTTTCTCCCATTCTCTAGGCCTTTGCCTAAATGATAGTGTGTTTCACTGTGCACAAGTTTTTTAGCTGCATGAAATTTCATCCATTAATTGTTTCTCTTAGTGAATGTATTATCAAAATTTTGTTCAGAAAGTTGTTTTGTCTAAATTATTTCACATTTTAATTATTTCTCTTCTATCAGATTCAGGGTATCAAAGTCCAATGTTAAGGTCCTTGGTTTATTTGGAGTTTATTTCTGAGCCAGACAATAAGTTTGGATCTCTTTCCTTCTCCTACTTCTGCTCATTTTGATTAATACCATTTGTGGATGATTTTTTCTGTATTCAGTGTATATTTTGTCTTGTTTATTAAAAATCAAGTGTGTACAGATGTGTAAAGTTCTGTCCAAATTTTCAGTTTTGTTCTGTTTTTGAATCTGTCTATTTTTATGCCAATACCATTCTGTTTTTGTTAGTATAACTTGAAATTAATGAGAGTGGTACCCCTAGCAGTTCTTTTATTCTTCAGAACTGTTTATGCTATATCGTTTATTTAGTGCATCTATTTTAATTTTACTTTATTAATTTATGTGAAGAAATGTGTTAAAATTTTGATTGAGTGTTCATTGAGTCTGTAGAATTCTTCTAGTAGGATAGTCATTTAAAGTGAAATAATCATTTTACCAAGACTTGCCTTTTTCATATATAGAAATGCACCTCCTGTCTCAATAGGTTCTCTGGAATTTTTATCATGAAGAGATGCTAGTTTTTTTTTCAAATGCTATTTTTGAATCTAATGAGATGATCTTTTTTTTGTCTTTTAGTTTGCTTATGTAGACGACTATGATTATTGATTTACATAGGGTGAATCTTTTCTATTTAAGTTCATAAGTGAAATTAGTCTATAATTGCCTTTTAAATTGTGTCATATTGTGGGTTTGATATCAGAGTAATAGTAAATTTACGAAAAGATCTGGAAATGTTCTTTCAGTACCAGTTTACAGAATAATTTGAGAAGTATTAGTGTTAATTTTTTTTTTTTTTTTTTTTTTTTGGTTTTTCGAGACAGGGTTTCTCTGTGTAGCTTTGCGCCTTTCCTGGAACTCACTTGGTAGCCCAGGCTGGCCTCGAACTCACAGAGATCCGCCTGGCTCTGCCTCCCGAGTGCTGGGATTAAAGGCCTGCGCCACCACCGCCCGGCTAGTGTTAATATTTTTATTGAAGATCTCTTACCCTGAGATTTTGTCTTTATTTTGGGAGTACTGATGCTACCTACTATTACTGTGTTAGAGTCAGTACATGGTTTTAGATATAATAGCAATTCTCTTAAGAAATTTAATGAACTATGGTTAACATTTATTTTGGTTACTGTTCTGCGATTCATTCATTATTCCTCCTGTCTTTTTGGGTGTAGTTAACATTTTATTAAGACTGAAGTTATCCTTATATTATTTTCAATATATTGGTGGAAAGATATTCCTTAAATTTTTGTTATCATGAAATATTTTCATTTTCATATGAATTTATAAATTTATATATTTGTGGTTTGAGTATAAAAATAAATATTTAAAAGATACAAAAGTACATTTTAACCTTATTGCTGATGAACTAGATTGAAGAATATTGAGTAAATGTTAGAACTTTTACTTTCTCTAACTTTTATTCTACCTAAGATTTCAAAGAATATATCTACAGAATCTTCTCAGTGATTGTAGAAAGAGGTTAGAAACTAGCCAAGAATGCTTGGTTTATTGCTTCTCTAAAGAAGAGTTGAGTGGAGTTTGGTATGATATTTTTTATTATTCTCTTTTTTGATGTTTCTGAATTTTTAAAAATACATATTTTAGTTTTTGTGAGATTATATTAATATTACAACATTTCTCACTTCCCTTTCCTCCCTTCAAAACTTTCTATATATTCCTCCTTGCTCTTTTTTAAATTCAGGGATTCTTTTTAAATTATTCATTGTTTCTCCTAAATAGCTAAAGAAAATTTGGTCATTCTGTATAATGTTTCTTTGTAATATGTGTTTTTAGGGCTGATCATTTGGTATGTATGTGTTGGGGAAGGTCAACATTTGACTTTACCCAGTCCTCATACTGGTGGACATTCTAATGACTACTTAAAGAAAAAAAAAAAACTTAAATTATAAAAGCTTCTCAGCTCTACTGTTCTCAACACCTTTTTGCAAAAGGTTTGCTTTTCTCAATATGACTTATTTACAATTTTAAGTACATGCAAAATTTCTGAAATGTTCTTTGCCAAATAAGAACAAAACCAAAATCTCATTACACAGTTAAAATACAAACAGATCATGGTGCTGAGCAAGAGAATGTATTTCTTTATTCCTAATGGAGTTTTTGTGCTTATTCATCTTTTAGATATTACTGTGAAATTACTTTTGGCACTCCGATAAATGTATGCCTACTTCTGTGAGCTTGGTTGGCTAACTGCTTACCATTTACAACAGCGTACAGAATTTCTAGGGAATTGGCTTTAGTGACTGTAATCACTCCACTTGGGAGATTATATTTTCTGCTGGGAATTTCAAGGACTTTTACTGCCAATTACTGATACAGCAGTAAAAATTCTAGCCCCCATATTTCATGATAAGGCAAATCTGGCTCCATGTATACTGTAGAAATCCTCATGGGATTAGCAAAGGACAGTGTTCAGCTGTGTCCATGTAGGTGCTTGCTTGTTCTCAGACCTTATGCTGGTTTATTTATTCTCTCACAGCTATCTCTTCTAAGGTTTTAACCTATAAATCACTTCCATAATGATACTCATCTTGGACTGTAGTTTTAGGAAATGAAACTAAGACACAAACACTAACAAAATACAATCATCCACAATGTAAATGATCAAGCTCTAAGAATAATAAATCAAACTGAGGTATTTAAATACGCTTCTTGTTTTAAAATATATGTCAATATTAAAAATAATATTACTTATACATTTATTCTTATGATTGTTATATCTCTCAGGAAGTAGAACAATCATCTCTAGGAGGAAGCAAACATCTATACAGACACAGATAAAGACTGAGCTTTGCCAGATGCCATAGGCATTCACCAATATTAGTTATGTAAAATTATTAATGTTATTTGGGTCATGATACCTATGAACCTTTATAATGGTTATCAATGTAGATCATGACTGTATAAATATGTATTGTATCATATATATGCATGATTTATCATTTAACGAAATTGGTGAGTTTTATGATGAAATGAAATTGGATTACAAAAAACATAAAGGAAGTTAAAATTGAAGCAAGGCTTTTGTAATAATTAATAGGATTTTAAAATTATGTTTTAATTTGTAGTGATACTAAATACCACTTGCATTATCAGCATGAGTTTAATGATTAGATATAAGAAACAACACCTGCAGCTGTTGAAAATTCAGGGAAATAAATCCTTCCTGATGAGTACAAACAAAAAGGAGGATTGAAAACCCAGAATAAATAACATTAAATATTATCTTTATAATTCATAATCATATTTCTGTTTGTAAATGGCATCTGTGCTCATTCATTATGTATTCTCTTAGGACGATGAGACTATTCAGAAACCCTTAAAATAATGAAAATGTGATAGAGTTTATAAAGTCCATGGATTCTGAGACTCCAAACATTTCTCCAAGATGTTATTGTCTAATTTATTTTAATAATACCTTCTTATTTGAATAAACCATTAATTAAAGCAAGTTATAGAAAAGCACAATCATGATACCAATTTAAATTTTAGTGACTATTGGACTATTGCCCTTTAAATATCTTCTTATTCTGTTTGATTTCCATGCAACCTCTTGAAGGACAAAAACATTCTGAATAAAAACAATTTGGGCTACTGCCCCTCTTGCAGGTCATTCATTAATTATAGAATCAATATTCTGCTCCACAGGTGTTCAATCTGCAAAGAACTGCCCAGTTATTTTATCATCTTAGTTAAAAGAATATTTCCTTGAGGTCCAAGGGAATGGAAAAGATTTAGTTTTCTTCATAAAAGTTATTATCATGGTTTACTATTTTATAGAAAATGTCATTATGATTAAAGGGTGATACTGATCATATATATGTATACATTTACATATATACTCATTTAATGTTTACAGAAACAATATTGATAACATTGCATCAAATTTTCAATTCTGAGAATAGTCCTGGGAACCACAGGGAAGACACTGTTGACCCCCATCAAAACATTTAAGCCTGACCAACAACCTCAGATTGCACATCCTTCTTCTCTGCTCTGCCCCGTGCTCCATATCCTGGTCTAAAATCAAAAGAATACTTTTGCTTTACCAGAGGTCGGGCATAATCTAGGGACCTCAGGAAGAAACCCCCCACAGCCCACCAACATTCCTTAAAGCCTGCTCAGCAACCCTAGACTGGATCCCCTCTCTTGGGCTCCATACTAGGGTACAGAGACCTGGCAGCTTTATTAGAGGCTAGAGTGGTCCTAGGGTCCCCAGGGAATCACCTCCCACTGCCCACTAAAGCCCCTTAAGCCTGTCCATAAATCCTAAACTGCGCTCCCCCACCCCAGGCTCCATAACCCAGCCTACAACTTTGGAAGACATCTTTCACTTTATGAAAGTCCAGACAAGATATAGGAACTCCAGGTAGGACACCATTCTCTGCCAGAAAATACTCCTTAAAATACCCCCAATATCCCCAGAATGGATCCCCTCACCTGTGCTCCATACTGGGGCTCCCTAGACCTTGTAGTCTTCCTGGTGGCCAGGGTGTTTCTAGAAACTTCAAGTAAGACACTATCCACCATCCAGAAAAACCCTTTAAGCTTGATCAACAATGCCAGACTGCACACATCAGAACTCCTGATACCCCATCTCTAGGTGTCGTGATATTTTAATTGTGCTGAAATGTGATTTTATTTGTATGTTACTAAATAAAGTTTGCCTGGAGATCAGAGGTCACCTAGCAAGGTCACACAGTGAGCCATAAACAGAAGTCAGGCTGTCGTAGCTCATGCCCTTAATCTGATCACGTGGCAGGCAGAGTCTCTGTGTGGTCAAGGACACAGCCAAGCGTGGTGATATGAGCCTTTAATCCCAGTACCAACCATAGAGACCTGGATGTCTGTATAGACAAGCATTGATGAGGAAGTCATGTGTCTGGGCTTAGAGCCAAGAATAGAAAAGCAAAAACACAGGTTATATGGGAAGAAGGTCTCTGTGCAGAAGTGATGAGGGCAAGGTGGTAAGACAAAGCTAGTCGTGGATTTTCACTAGTTCTCTGATCTCTTTGGCTATTAACCTCTGTATTTGACTCTGTGTGTCTTATTTAATAAGACTGTTTAGAAATTTGTCTACACCCAGGGCTCCATATCCAGGCCTACATCTTTAAAAGCAGACATCAGCTTTACTAAATGACAGGCCATATCTAGGGACTCTATTCCTGGCAGCTGTACTGGAGGACAAGCTGGTCTTTGGGACCCCGGAAGCCAGAACAGATCTAGGAACCATGGTCTGCATGTCCTCACAACCCTGGGTTCCATATTCTGGTCTATAACTTTAGAATAATACTTCAGCTTTACCAGAGTGTTGTTTGAATCTTAGATGGTCTTTTCATAAAAAACCCAGAGCCAGATATCAGGGTGAAAGCCGAAAGATCAGAGAAGCAGAGCAGCTAGGCACTAGTTTCCACCTCTATGAAATCCTGAGCCTAAAGAGAGTGAGTTCCTGTTTCCTCACACCTTATATAACTTTCTCTGCCCTGCCATATTGCTTCCTGGGGTTAAAGGCATTTGCGCTTCCCAAGCAAAGGCATGAGATCTCAAGTGCTGGGACTAGAGGTGTGTGCCACCACTGCCTGACCTCTATGTCTAATCTAGTGGCTGGCCCTCTCCTCTGATCCTCAGGAAAGTTTATTAGGGTACACAATATATCACCACATCAGAGGCAAGAAGACAACTGAGGAAAGTGAAACAAAGGAACAAAACACCCATGCAACAATTCAAATGCAGGAATCTCCACATAGACCTATAATCATACCATGTCAAGATGCATAAATGTCAGTATAAGAACACAGTCAATGACAGAAAAGGCAAAATGACATCACCAGAACCCAGCTATTTTACGACAAGACATGAATAATCAAACACAGACGAAGCATAAGAAAAAGACCTCAAAAGTGCCCTTATGAAAATGATAGAAGTCTTTAAAGAGGATATGAAAAAATCCCTTAAAGAAATAAAAGAAAGTCAGGCAGTGATGACACATTCAGGAGGCAGAATCAGGAGGATCTCTGTGAGGATCTCTTGAGGCCAGCCTGGTCAGTAGAGCAAGATCCAGGACAAGCACCAAAACTACATGGAGAAACCCTGTCTTGAAAAACAAACAAACAGAAAAAGAAATTAAAGAAAAGACAAACAAAAAATTGGAAAAAAATCAATAAATCCCTAAAAGAAAAACAAGGGGAAAAATAAGAGATAAAGGACAGTGTTCAAGACCTGAAAATGAAAATAGAAGCAAAAAAGAAACACAAATGGAGAGAATCTTGTAAATGGAAAATCTGGGTGATGGAACAGAAACTATAGATGCAAGCATCATCAACATAGTACAAGAGATAGAAGAGAAAATGTCAGGCACTGAATGTCCAATAGAGTATAGTAGGCTATTTTAAGGTGTTTTACTTTTGTTCATGTTGTATTTGTTTAACTCTGTGAAGCTGTGTTATTGTATCTGTGTAAAACACCTGATGGTTTAATAAAGAGCTGGCCCATAGCAAGGCAGGAGAAAGGATAGGCGGGGCTGGCAGGCAGGGAGAACACATAGGAGAAAACTGGAGCAGGAGCATCTAAGCCTAAGGTCTACAACCTGGAGGAGAAGGACTCTAGGGGCCAGCCACCCAGCTACACAGCAAGCTAAGAGTATGAGTAAGATTTACAGAAGTTAGAGAATAGGAAAAGCCTAGAGGCAAAAGATAGATGGGTTAATTTTTAAAAATTACCCTATTGAGTAATACTCCATTGTGTAAATGTACCCCATTTTCCTTATCCGTTCTTCAGTTGAGGGGCATCTAGGCTCTGTTATTTCCAGGCTCTGGCTATTAGGAATAATGCTACTATGAACATAGATGAACATGTGCCTCTGTGTTATGATTGAGCTTCTTTTGAGTATGTGTGCAATAGTGGTATTGCTGTGTCTTGAGGTAGGTTGATTCCCAATTTTCTATTAAACCACCATACTGATTTCCCAAGTGGCTATACGAGTTTGCATTCCCACCAGCAGTGGAGGAGTGTTCTTCCTACTCCACATCCTCTCCAGCATAGACTAATGTTAGCATTTTTCAGCTTAGCCATTCTGACTGGTGTAAAATTGTATCTCAGAGTCATTTTGATTTGCATTTCCCTGATGGCTAAGAATGTTGAGCAATTCCTAAAATATCCTTCAGCCATTTGAGAGTCTTCTGTTGAGGATTCTCTGTTTAGCTCTGTAGCCCATTTTTCATTGGATTGTTACTTTGATGTCTAGTTTTTTGAGTTCTTTATATATTTTGAAGATCAGCCCTGTATCAGATGTGGGGTTAGTGAAGACCTTTTCCCATTCTGAGAGCTGCTGTTTTGTCTTGTTGACTGTGTCCTTTGCCTTACAGAAGCTTCTCTGTTTCAGGAGGTCTCATTTATTAATTCTTGCTCAGTGCCTGTGCTACTGGTGTTATATTTAGGCAGTGGTCTCCTGTGCCAATGCCTTTGAGGCTACTTCCCACTTTCTCTTCTATCAGGTTCAATGTAACTGATTTTATGTTGAGGTCTTTGATCCAATTGGACTGGAGTTTTGTGCATGGTGACAAGTATAGATCTATTTGTATTCTTCTACATGTCAGCATTCAGTTACGCCAGCATCATTTGTTGAAGTTGTTTTCTTTCTTCTATTGTATAATTTTAGCTTCTTGTCAAAAATCAGGTGTTCATAAGTGTTTGTATTAATGTAAAAGTCTTCTATTCAGTTCCTTTTATCTATATGTCTGTTTTTATGCCAATGCTAAGATGTTTTTATTGCTGTAGCTCTAGAGTAGAACTTGAAGTCAGGGATAGTGATGGCTCCAGAAATTCCTTTACAGTAAGAGATTATTTTGACTATCCTGTTTTTTTCTTCACTTTTTCATATAAAGTTGACTATTATTCTTTCAAAGTATATGAAGAATTTTGGGGGGGATTTGGATGTGGATTGCATTGAATCTGTAGATTAATTTTGGTAAGATTGACAGTTTTACTGTGTTGATTCTACCTATCCAAGAGTATGGGAGTTCTTTCCATTTTCTGATAACTTCTTCAATTTCTTTCTTTAAAGACTTAAAGTTCTTGGCATACATGTTTTGACTTGTTTGGTTAGAGTTACCCCCAAGATACTTTATGTTTTTTGTGACTATTGCAAAGAGTGAAATTTCTCTGATTTCTTTCTCAGCCTGTTTGTCATTTGTATATAGGAGGGCTACTGATTTATTTGAGTTAATCTTATATCCTGCCACATTATTGAAGGTGTTTATCAGCTGTAGGAGTTCCCTGGTAGAATTTTTGGGGTCACTTATGTAGACTATTATATCATCTGCAAATAGCAAAAGTTTGATTTCTTCCTTTCCAACTTGTATCTCCTTGATCATTCTGCCAAGTTATGGAACCTAGTCTTAATGAATGTATCCACAAAACAACTCCTAAACGTAAGACATGGAAAACATTGTGAAAGAAGGGGAGGAAAGATTTTAAGAGTGAGAGGAATGGGGAGATTACTGTGAAATTATCTCCTAAAAATTTCAAAAACTGCATCCATTAATCTCACCAACATGGCTGCCTAAACTGACATTAAAAAAAAAAAAAGCAGAAATGCTGATGTTGGGGATGGGTAAAAAGGTCCTCTATTCTACCCAACAAGTACAGGCTACTAAAGAATGCTGAGAATGGGAGACATATTTTACCCTATGGAAGAACACACCAAATGGTTGTACAATATTAAATGGTTAGCCTTGAAAACATGTGCATACGAATAAAATTTTGCAGACTGAACAGATTGCAATTATGTATTCAGGAATATGCAGGCAAACACATACACAGACACATATACACACATGCTAGTTTGTAACAGTAATTAAATAAAAAAGAAAACAGAAGTTTAAAGGATAGCAACATGTTACATGGTCTGGTTGTAGCGAGAAAAAGAAGGAGGAAAAAAGGTATAATTATATTTTTAGCTATAATTATATTTTAGATCAGTTTGTAATTTCCAGAACAGCCATATTGGTTTCCGTGATGTTTATACAAGTTTGCAATCACACAAGCAATGGTGGAGTGTTTCCCTTGCTCCACATCCTTGCAACACGAGCTGAGCTGTCACTTCTGTTATTGATCTTAGCCATTCTGACTGGTGTAAGATGGAATCTCATATTTTTTTTAGTTTGCATTTCCCAGACAACCAAGGATGTGAAACATTTCTTCAAGTCTTTCTCCCCCATTTGAAATTCTTCTGTTTAGAATTCTCTGTTCACATCTGTGAAAAAATTTTTAAATTGGAGTATTTGTTTTTAATATATATTTTTTGAGTTATTTATTATACTTTTGATATAAAAACTCCACTGGATGTGGAGTTGTGAAAAATATTCTCTCATTCTCTAGGCTGCATCTTTTAACAATTGACAGTGCCCTTTGCCTTACAGAGCTTTTCAGTTTTGTGAGGTTCCATTATTTATTGTTTATGGTAGCATCTGTACTATCAGTGTTCTGTTCAAAAAGTTGTTCCTATGTCAACGTTTTCAGTGCTGTTCCCCAATTTATCTTCCATCAGATTCAGTGTGTCTGTTATTATGTTTAGATCTTTGGTTTGATTGGGCCTGAGTTTTCTGCAGGTTGATAAAATATGGATCTAGTTGCATTATTCTTCATGCAGACAAGTTTAACCAGTAAGTTTGAGAACCATGCTTTATTTTTTTCATTGTGTCTTTCTGAATTCTTTATAAAAAAAACTGGTATTCCTTGGTGTGTGAATTTATGTCTGTAATTCAATTGATAAAGAAGTCTTTTTTAATTCCAAAATGATATGATTTTTATTACTATAGTTTTGTAGCAAAACTTGAATTCAAGGATGATACCTCTAGCAGCTTTTCTCTAGATCAAGGTTGTTTTAGCTATCCTGGGCTTCTTGTTTTTTCCATATGAAGTTCAGACTTGTCTTTTTCAAGGTCTGTAGAGCATTGTGTTGAAATTTTGATGGAGATTGCATTGAATCTGTCTGTTACATTTGGTAGGACAGCCTTTTTTACTTAGCCAATTCTCCTGATACATAAACATAGGAAATTTATTCATCTTCTGATATCTTCTTCAATTTCTTTGATGACTTGATGTTTTTAATCATAATGATCTTTTACTTACTTGGTTAGATTTCTACCAAGATATTGTATATTATTTGTGGCTATAGTGAAGGGTATTGTTTCCCTGACTTTTTTCTTAGTCCATTTGTCATTTGTGTATATGAGGGCTATTTTTTTAAAAAAAAATAATCTTGCATCCAGCCACTTTGCTGAAATATTTATCAGCTATAGATATTTCCTAGTGAAATTGTGCATAATATGTATGCTATCAAATCATCTGACCATAATAAAATTTTGACTTCTTCTTTCCAATTTGTACTCCCTTGGTCTACTTCTCTTGTCTAATTGCTCTAGCTAAAACTTCATGTACTGTATGGAGTAGCTATGGACAGAATGGTAACCTTGCCTTGTTGCTGATTTAGTGAAATTGCTTTGAGGTACTCTATTTAATTTGATTTTACTATAGAATTGATGTATATTTCCTTTACTATGTTGAGGTGTTTCACTGTCTGCCTAATCTCTCCTTGACTTCTATCAGGAAATGGTATTGAGTTTTTTCAAAGGTATTTTTTAAACATCTAATGAGACGTTCAGGTCATTTTTTCCAGTTTATTTATATGGTCGGTTTTCTGATTTTTGTATGTTAAACCATCACTGTATGTCTGGGATGAAACATAGTTGATTATAATAGCTGATCTTCTTCATATGTTTTTCAATTTGGTTTTCAAGCATCTTATTGAGTATTTTTATATCTATCACCATAAGGAAAATTGGTCTGTAAATCTCCCCCCCCCCCTCTCTTTCTCTCTCTTGTTGAGGCATTATGTGGTTTGTGCATCAGGGTTACTGTGGACTCATAAAATGAACTTGGCAATGTTCCTTCTGTTTTTCTGTTGTGCAATAATTTGAGGAAAACTGGCATTAATTCTTATTTATAAGTCTCATAGAAACTTGATATAAAACTGTATGGACCTGGGTTTTCTTGGTTGGGAGACGTTTTTGTTTTTAAGACTATCATTATTATTATTGTTGACTTTTTGTGGATTTCACATCCTGCATCACGATCCCATTCATATCCCCATCCCTTCAACATCTGCCCCCGTCCTTGCAAACTGTCCTCCAAAATAAAAGAAAATTTAAAAGAAAAACAAAAAAATGAAAACAAACATAAAAACACACAAACAAACGAAAAACTCGATTTGAAAGCTATAGTGTGACACAGTGAGTCACACGGTATGCCCTTTAATTGTGAGTGTTTTCATTGCAGTAACTCATTTGTCTAATTTGAGGTCTCTTTCTTCTGCTACACCCCCAGTATACACCTTCACTGGGACCCGTCTTGGATGTCCTTTCAGACTTGTGTCATGAAGATCCTGTAGCTTTGGATCTGCAGGTTTGGCCCCTTTACATGATTCAGCAGATCATAGATGAGGTGGCTGTTGGGCTGTGCTAACTCATAGTCCTCCTTCTGGGTCTGGATTGTACCTGGGTTATGTATGCAGTCTGCCAGTTTTTCCCCATCTTCCCCACCACGGAGAGCCCTCTAGCACTGCGTGGCATGCTTACCCACTGCAGCAGGCATCCGTAAGCAGGGCCAGTTTTCCTGCTCTCACATCCTCAGGGCTAGCTCACCTGCACTCATACCACCAGCATTCAGGAGAGGGGGGCCTGCACCTCACCTGGGTAACAGAGTAGAGCTGACCCTTTGGTGGGAGTGCAGGGGAGATGGCCCTGAGGGTGTGAGATTAGGAGAGCTGACCATGCTCCTCCTTGTCTACCGTGTGATGGCATGGGTGAGGAAAAGGTGCACCTCTTGCCACCTGAGGCAAAAGGGAGAGATGGCCCTAGGGTCATAAGAGCTGGAGAGCTACCCTGCACATCACTGGCTATGGCACATGGGATAGCAGACCTGGACCTCACCTGGGAAGTCCACTAGAGTTGACCCTGTTGATGGGGGCACAGATGAGCCATCCTTGGGGGCATGAGATTAGGAGAGCTGATCATGCTCCCCCCTCGTCTGCCATGTGGTGTCATGAGTGAAGGAGAGATGTCCCCCTAAACCATTGTCTCTGTGGTAGGTGGGAGAGCTGACATTGAGGAGGGCATATGGACAGGAGAGATGGTCTTACACCTCACCTTGGCCTTGCCAAAAGAGTAGAGCTGCCCCTGGTTGGGAAACTTTTAATGACTGTTCCTTTTTCTCTAGGGTTACAAGTCTGTTTAAATTGCTCATCTGATCTCTATTTAAATTTGGCAAGTAGTACCTACTGAAAAAAATTATCCATTTCTTTTAGATTTTCCTATTTTTTTCTAGTACAGCTTTTTACACTAGGTCCTTATATTTCTCTGCATTTCCTTATTGTCTGTTGTTAAGTTCAAGTTACTATTTCTGATTTTATTAATTTGGGTATTCTCTCTGTGTCTTTTAGTTAGTTTGGATAAGGGTTTGTCTATCTTGTTGGTTTTCTCAAATAACCAACTCTTTGTTTCATTTATACATTTTATTGTTCTCTCTATTTGTATTTTATTTTTCTTATTCCTCTTCATTTCTTGCTGTCTCCTCCACTTGAATAAGCTTACTTCTTCATCTTTTTTATAGAATTGTTTCTCAGCCTATTCTATGAGTCCTTTTTGTGGATTGAAGGACCTTCACGAAGGTAGAAGAAAACACAGATACCTACATTATGATTCATAATAGTAGAAAAATTACACGGACTAAGTAGAAACAAACATGAGAAACTGAAATAATGTTCACAGTCTTAGGAAGGCTGAGAACCACTTTTCCAGAGTTTTCAAGTATGCTCTTAAGTTGTTAGTATGACATCTCTCCTTTTTTTTTTTAATGTAGGCACTAAGTGCTATGGATTTTCATTCTAGCACCACGTCTATTTTGTCCCACAAGTTTGAGTATGTTGTGTATCATTTATATTGACTTCTAGAAAGTATTTAATTCCTTTCTTATTTCTGTCTTGACCCATTTTTTCATTCAGCAGAGAACTGCTCAGTATCTATGAGTTTGTACGCTCTTTGTTGTTTATGTTGTTGAAATGCAGCTTTAATTTTTGGTGGTCTGATAGAATGCAGAGTGTTATTTCAAATTTCTTATATCTGTTTGTGGTAGTTTGAGTGTAAATGCCCCTCCCCCTTAAGCTCATAGGGAGTGGCACTATTAGGAGTTGTGCATTTGTTACAATAGGTATGGCTTTGTTGAAGGAAGTGTGTCACTGTGTGAGTGAGTGTTGTCTCATATTTTCTCAAGTCATGCCCAGTGTCCCAGTTTACTTCCTGTTGCCTGTGGATCAAAGATGTATAATTCTCAGCTCCTTCTCTAACATCATGTCTGCCTATATGCCAACAAGCCACACCATGATGATAATAAACTGAATCTATAAACTGTAAACCACCTAATTAAATTTTGTATAATACTTGCTGTGGTCATGGTATCTCTTCACAGCAACAGAAACCCTAACAAAGACACTTTTGAGGCTTGCTTTGTGTTCAAGTATCCGAGTAATATTAGAGATAATTCCATGAAGTTCTGAGAAGAAAGTGCATTTTGTGTTTGGGGGTAATTTTGTATAAATATATTTTATATAACTTATTTTCATTTGTTTTATAAGGTCAGTTAGCTCCAGCATTTTTTTATTTAAATTTCGTCTGGATGACCTGTTCATTGTTGAGAGTGCAGGTATATAAGTCTCCCACTATCGGTATGTGAGAGTCAATGTGTGGTTTAAGCTGTAGTCCTGTTTCTTTTACGAAGGTGGGTGCTCTTGTGTTTGGGGAATAAATGTTAAGAGTTGACATGTCATTTAGTGAATTTTTGCTTTGATGAATATGTAACATCCTTCCCCATTTCTTTTGATTATTATTTTTTTTTGAAATCAGTTTTGTTGAATTTCCGTTTGTGTTGAATAACATTTTCCAAGCCTTTACCCGGAGATAATGTCTATCCCTTATGTTGTGGTGTGTTCTCATATAAAAAAGAATGGGGCTTGTTTTTATATCAGTTCTCTTAATCTGTGTTTTTTATTGTACATTTAGGTAGTTGATATGGAGAGACATTAATGAACAATGTTGGTTAACTCTCATTATTTTGTTGTTGTTGGTGGTGAGACGTGTGTGTGTGTGTGTGTGTGTGTGTGTGTGTGTGTGTGCTTTCTTTCCTTTTGTTTTGTTGATGTGAGTTTTTTTATTCCCTATACTTTCATGTGTATAGTTAACCTCTTTGTTTTGGACTTTTCTTTCTATCATCTTATGTAGGGCTGGGTTTTTTGGTAGATATTTTTTAAATTTTACTTTACCATAGGATATTCTATTTTCTCCATGCATGGTGACTGAAAGTTTTGTGGTGTATGGTAATCTGGGGTGGAAGCTGTGGTTTCTTACAGTCTCCAGCACATCTGTCTAAGCCCTTCTGGCCCTTATTGTTTCCATTGAGAAGTCAGTTGTAGTTCTCAAAGGTCTAGTGCTACATATTACTTTGTATTTTCCCTTACGACTTTTAATATTCTTTCTTTATTCTTTATGTTTATTTATTTGATTATAATGTGAAGAAGTGAATTCATTTCTGGTTCATTCTATTTGATATTCTGTATACTTCTTTTATCTTGCAGGTATCTCTTTCTTTGGGTTAGGAAAATTTTATTCTATGATTTTGTTGAAAATATTTTCTGGATATTTGAGCTGATATTCTTCTCCTTTCCCTATTCCGATTTTCATAAGTTTGTTCTTTATATAGTGCCCCAGATTTCCTGGATGGATTGTGTTAGGAATTTTTTTCATTTATCATTTTCTTTGACAGATGTATCAAAACATCTTTTATTTTACCCAAAATACCCAACTTCTCTCTTCCATCTCTTGTATTTTATTGGTGAAGCTTTCTTCTGAAGTTCTTTTTTCCATTCCTAAAACTTTCATTTCCAGGATTCCCTCAGTTTGTGTTTTCTTTATTGCTTCTTTTTTCCACTTTTAAAACTTTTAAGTCTTGAACAACTTCATTTACTTCCTTCAACTATTTATTTGTCCTCCCCTCTTGCCTTTCTTTAAAGGATTCATTCACTTCCTCCTTCTACTTGTGTTTTCCTGCCTGTCTTTGAATGATTTATTTTTGCCCCTTTAAGGATCTCTATCATCTTCATTTAGTTGGTTCTAAGATCATTTTCTTGTGCTTCCTCTGTCAGAATATTCAGTTCCTTCTGTAGTAGGATGTTTGGGCTCTGATGGAGACATATTTCCCATGCTGTTATGGATCGTGGTCTTATGCTGACTCCTACATGTATGGATTTGGCGTGATTATAGTTCTAGTTGCTTATTTATGAGTGTATCTTGTTTAGGTAGTTTTTTTCCCCTTGGTTTCTGTTTCCACTCTGGATTTTCAGGGTATGTTGACTGAACATTGCCTGTTTTTCTGGCTTGCTTGGCTTGTGTGCTCACTGAATGAAAGTTTCCTTGTGTTGAAAGCTGGGGGAAGTGGAAGCCTGGTTTATGGGAGCTATGGGAGATATGGACCAGGGCAAGGGGAAGCTGTAGATGGTATTCTGTTGCAGTGCTGGGGCAAGCCTGGGAATTGAGTAATAGAGTGAGGGGGAGGTCCATGGGCTTCCTTCCTGGTCTTTGAGCAGCATGACCTATAGTTGAGTAGGAGGTGTCTGCTCCAGTTCTACAGCTTTGTTTATGGAATTTGCTTATGTATAAGAAGTGGTCAGCCAATAGGGCATTGTACTGTCTATTTCCCATAAATAAGTAGTTAGCACTCAACAAAGAACCAAGTGAGAAATATATTGTGACACTTCATTTTAATTCTGTTTAAGAAGAGGCCTTTTTATGGACTTTGATTATTTTACCAGCTTAATACAGCTGAAGACCACCAAGAAGCAGATGGGATAAATATATTGATAATCATTATGGAAGAATCCAAGGATTCTATTGTCCTGGTTATTACACAGAGGAAACTTTCTGCTTACTTATAATACCTCATCACCACTACCAAATAAGCAAAGAATAGATTTCTAACAAGTTAAAGTATTGGCATTTGGGGATATAGAATTTTAACACCCCAATATACCTGTAATAATTAAATGCGATTGACACAGAATCAGTAGAGGTTTTGCCCAGAAAGTAGGAAAGTTCCGTCTCCCTACTACAAGTTCCTCCTCACTTCCTCTACCATGTGGATCACTATTTGTTTGGTCTTTCCTTAGAAGAATAACAGACATCTAAGGCATAATAATAAAAGAAAATGATATATAAATCAAATACAAACAAATCAGAATGTGACAAAACAAGAAAACAGCAAAAACAGGCAAAGCTAACACATAAGAAATTCATATAGATACAGAATTGCATGTGTTTATGCACACAGAAATACCATTAAAGACCCCCCAAACAGAAGCTATAATGTACATGCAAACGATCTGTAAGGTAGGAAGGATGTGCCCTGATTTAACATTATGAGGCAAAATACCTTCATATACATCATTAAGTTCATTTTGTATAGGCCATCTACTGCTGATTATGGGGCTTATACTTAAGAGTGGTTTATTTGTCCCTCTGAGTCTGGGTTACCTCACTCAGGATGATATTTTCTAGTTCAATCCATTTGCCTGCAAATTTCATGATGTTATTATTTTTCTCCACTGAGTATTATTACTCCGTTGTGTATATGTACCACATTTTCTTAATCCATTCTTCAGTTGAGGAGCATCTAGGTTGTTTCCAGGTTCTGGCTATTACAAATAATGCTGCTATGAACATAGCTGAGCATGTGTTCTTGTGGTATGATTGAGTATTCCTTGGGTATATGCCCAAGAGTGGTATAGCTGGGTCTTGAGGTAGATTGATTCCCAATTTTCTGAAAAATAGCCATACTGATTTCCAAAGTGGCTGTACTAGTGTGCACTCCCATTAACAGTGGAGGAGTGTTCCCCTTGCTCCACATCCTCTCCAACATAAGCTGTCTGCAGTGCTTTTGATCTTAGCCATTCTGACAGGTGTAAGATGGTATATCAGAGTCATTTTGATTTGCATCTCCATGATAACTAAGGATTCTGAGCAATTCCTTAAATGTCTTTTGACCATTTCAAATTCTTCCTTTGAAAGTTCTCACTCTGCTCCTGATCCAGCTGGTACTTCCCACTCCCCTAAGCTCTCTTTCCTCTGACCCAATGGGGAGGGAGATACCATAATGAATGAAGACCCTAGGGGAATAGGATGAAGCAGAGTGCTAGAGAGGTTCCCAGAAATCCACAAAGATACCTCCACTCTAGACTACTGTCAATGGTTGAGAGAGTGCCTGAGCTGACCTGTTCTGGTGATCGGATGGCCAAACACTCTGGCTGTCATGATAGAACTCTCATCCAATGACTGATGGAAGCAGATGCAGAGATCCACAGCTGAGCCCCAGGTAGAGCTCTAGGAGTCCAATAGGCGTAAGAGAGGGAGTGTATGAGGGAGAGATATTGAGACCATGATTGGAAAAGGCACAGGGACAAATAGCCAAACTAGTGAAAAAGCATGAACTGTGAACCAGTGGTTGAGGTGCCCCCATGGAACTTGACTGGATCCTCTGGATAAATGAGACAGTTGATTAGCTTGAACTGTTTGGAAGGCCCCCAGGCAGTGGAGCCAGGATCTGTCCATGGTGCATGGGATGACTTTTTGGAGCCTGGGGCCTATGCTGGGACACTTTGCTCAGCCTTGGTGTAGGGAGGAGGGGACTGGACTGGCCTTGCCTGAGTCTACCAGGCTGGGCTGAATCCCCAGGGGAGACCTTGCCTTGGAGGAGTTGGGAGTGGGGGGTGGATTGGGGGAGTGGCCTGGGGGGTGAGGGGAGGAAGGATGGGGGAATCCATAGCTGATATGTGAAATTAAGTTAATTATAAAATTATATATATATATATATATATATATATATATATATATATATATAAAATAAAGAAATAAAAAGAAAGAAAGAAAGAAAGAAAGAAAGAAAGAAAGAAAGAAAGAAAGAAAGAAAGAAGGAAAGAAAATTCTCTGTTTAGTTCTGTAGCCCATTTTTTAATTGGATTGTTCATTATTTTGATGTCTATTTTCTTGAGTTCTTTATATATTTTGGAGATCAGCCCTCTGTCAGATGTGGGGTTGGTGAAAATCTTTTAACATAGTATGTACCCATTCATAAGTGGATACTAGATATAAAGCAAAGGGTAATTAGGCAACAGCCCACAACTCCAGAGAAGCTAACTAACAGGGACAACTCAAAGAGGGATGCATGGATCACCCTGGGAAGGGGAAATAGATGAGATCTCCATGAGTAAACTGGGGATAAGGGGGGGCAATGGAGGGTAGGGGATAGGGGGTGAGAACATAAGGGAATGGGATGTTTGAGCTGGAACAGGGAGGGAGGGGGAATACAATGAAAGAGATACCATGATAGAGAAAAATAATGGGGATAGAAACTCGGTGCTAGGGAAGTTGCCAGGAATCCCCAAGATGACCCCAGCCTGGGCTACTAGCAATAGTGGAGAAGGTACCTGAACTGAACTGGCTTGCCCCAGAGATCAGACCTGTGAATACACCAACTGTTATCACAGAACTTTTCTTCAATGACTGATGGAAACAGATGCAGAGATCCACAACCAATCACTAGACAGAGCTCCAGGAGTTCAATCAAAGAGAGAAAAGAGGGATTCTATGACCAAGTACATCAAGATCATGATGGGAAACATGCAGGGATGACTAAATTAGAGGGAACTCATGAAAGTTGCATCAATGTCTGTGGAGCCTACATGGGACTGGACTAGGCCCTTTGCATGGTGGGACAGTTATGTAGCTTGATCTGCTTGGGAGGCCCCCTGGCAGTAGGATCAGAATCCATCTGGTGCATGAGCAGGCTTTGTTGAACCCACTACCTATGTTGGGACACCTCTAGCAGCCTTGAGGAGGGAGGGGGGCTTGGACTTGCCTCTACTTAATGTGCCTTGGGAGGCCTTGGCTTCTTGGGGGTGGGAGTGGGGGTTGGGTTGGGAGTGGGAGGCTATGGAAGCAGGAGGAAGGAAGAGGGGGATCTTTGATTGGTGTGTAAAATGAATGAAAAATTTTTTCCTTAAAATAAAAGAACCATTAGCCAAATAAACATTTCCCCCACTTTCTTTCTTTTTTTTTTTTGAGATTGGGCCTTGTTGTGCAGCTCTGGCTTGTCTTGTCTAGAACTTTGTATGTAGACCAGATTGGCCCAGAATTTATGATCATCCTCCCGCTTCTGCTTCCCAAGTGTTGGGATTTTAAAACATGCATTATTATGCTGGGCTAAAACCTCTATTCTTTATCAATAGTATTAAAAAAAAAACTAGAAGAATTTTGAATGCTTTCACCACAAATGACGGATGTGTATTGGAAGAGCTAGCCACACTCACCCTGATTTGAACACAATGTGCCTATGCATAAAATATGTAGTAATAACCTGTATAAATATGTACAATTTTTATGTTTTAATTAAAAGCAGCATTGTTGATGTTTCAGAAAAAACAAAAACAAAAACAAAAAACCAGAATGGTCTATTTCCTCAGTGAAAATCCCTTGAAGAACACTAATGTTTTAATTAGAAATGGTTATTCATTAGCGATACTGTCTGGATTATGGATAGTGGTATATGCCATTCTCCTTTCAGCCATAGGACCCCATCTGGTACAGACCTTTGTAGGCCCTGTGAATGATACCATAGCTTCTTTGAGTTCTCATATGTGCCAGCCATGTTGCTTCTAGAAGATCTTGATTCCTTGGTGTCCTCCATCCCCTCTGGCTCTAATACTCTTCTGCAGGTTCCCTGAGCACTTAGGAGGGATTAGATAGAAACACATTTTAAGACTATGTGTTCCAAGGTATCTCTCTCATTCTCTGCATATTGTCTGGCATGTGGTCCCTGTATGTATTTCCATCAGCTGCATGAGAAAGATTCTCTTATGCCAGCTGAGCAATGCACCGATCTCTGTACACAGCAGAATGTTGTTAAGAGTCAATTTTGGTGTTACTGTAACAGAAGAGTGCTATTGGATGTTCCCCTAGGGCTCTGGACTACCTAGTCTCACATTCTTGGCAATCTGAGCATTATAACCAGTGGGTTCCTTCTAATGGCGTGGGCTTTAAATCGAATGAGACATTGATGGTGACTTCCACAAGCTCTGTGTCACTATTATAGCAGCATAACTTGTGTGCTGGTCATCACTGTAGAACAAAGGATTTATAGCTGGGTTGTTGTTTTAAAACCTTACAGTTTAGCTCTAAAAGTCATCTCTGTGCTAAAGTTGAATATTCCCAAGATCACTCTGTTCTGTACTGATAAACAGTAAAGGGTGCCAGTAACTGTGAAAATAAATTCTTGGCATTAGTTTCTATACTCTATTAAAATATCAGTCATGTATCTGCAAACAATAATGAGCTACTATATATACATAGAGTGATAAAAATATTATGAATTTAGTGAAATGAAAAGGAATAAGTATGCAGACCTTTAATGTCTGCTGCATACAATGATTGCTCGTGCCCAAACTTGTCATTTTTATTCATTTTCTGCTTTCCTGAAAGAGTTTTATCATCAGCTACGATTTCCATTTCCATTCATTCTTAAACAATCTGCCTTTCTTCTGCAGGATACATCTCCTTAGTGATACTCTCTTGCTGGTAAATATGGATTATAAACTAAATTCACATTTATAATAATAATTTCCTATTTAAATATTTAAGATGTATAAACAAACTTTCATCTTATTAATAACACATCTCAAAAAAGTTTTCTAGAGAAATCTTCCCTCAGGATAAAAAGTAGAGATATAATTTTAAAAATAGATTGTTCATCACATAATTCTAGTGTGTATTATGCAGATATGCATTGAAAAGTATCTATTATATTGTAAATAAACAGAGATCTGGAGAGATTTGATAATTAAGCAGTTCACAAATACAATCTTACAAGTGTACATAGTTTACATAATTGAGTTTTGATCTTATTAAATGGCACAATGTTCATTTATATTCAACATCAGGACAGAAACACTAAAAATTTGTTTTCAAAGATGCTATACAAAAAAAAATGGACAGGTAGATTTTTAAAAAATAGAATTTTATTACTTATGATTTTAGTTTAGCGAAGTTTATAGATAAGGTTTATCATGAATTATTCAGAGGAGAATCCATTTTTGAGGCATAGAAGGTGTCTCCATGGTGGAAAATGGAAAGGCACATACATCCTTGGGACTTCTTTTTTAAGTGCACTAAACCTACTCATAATGTAGCTGCCATCATACCGTCATCAATTCCAAGCGATGCATCTCCTATTATTATCACATTAAGGATTAGAATTAATATTGAGAACTTAGAGGGTTCACATTTGTCAAGATCACAGCTGTGTGCTAATTCTCACTGGAAGGCCGAGTCAGAGAGCATTCAGGGTTCATTTCCCATGATCAGTAGCTGTGCATTCTGTCACAAGCCCAACTTTTTACCTATGAAAAGATATTTTATCATAAAAGAACAAGTTACTACACTAACTGAGTACTTTTTCTGTGTGTTCCTGGTCAGGCTGTGTGGCATAGTTTAAGTAATGGGAAACATGAGCTCACTCTTTCTATAGAATTAGTTAGCATACCACGGACATATTTTAGTCTATTCTGTCTCTTAAGCCCCAACTATAAATATAAATGAGGTATTCTTGCCTTTAGGTTGATACCTTCTATAAATAACACAAACATTTAAAATGTGGCATTAGTAGCTATTTTACAATAAAATATTCTAGATACCAGTTTGATTTATAAAATTTGTTCCATTACTGTAAAACATGCTATTAATAAAACATATTAAAATTGTGATGAAAATGTGTCTTGAAATTGCATGGATCATTCAAACTCCCCAAAGTGATAGTCTCTTTCTACATAATCATATTCTTCATCAGATATTGCTACCATAAGTGGTAAAATGTACCTGTGTCAAAGAAATGTCAGTTTTTAAATTCTTATTTATAAAAACTCAAAAAATAAATTCTTTAATATGGCTAGCACCATGGAATTACCGCTATACTGAATGGTTCTGTGTGTTAACCTGACATTAACTAGAGTCATCAGTGAAGAAAGAGCCTCAGTTGATGAAATGCCTCCAGGAGATCCACCTTTAGCGCATTTGCTCAATTAGTGATCAATTTGGGATGGCTGAGCCCATGATAGGTGGTGTCATCCTTAGGCTGGTAGTCCTGTGATCTATAAGAAAAAAGACTTAGCAAGTCATGTTAGGGAAGCCAGTAAGCAACACCCCATTCATGTCCTCTGGATCAGCTCCTGCCTCCATTATTCTGACCTGCTTGAGTTCCTGTCCTGACTTTCTTCAGTGATAAATAGCACTGCAGAATTGTAAGCCAAATAAACCCTTTCCTCTCCAACTTTCTTTTTGGTCATGTTGTTTCATCACAGCAATAGGAACCCTGACAAGACAACAATCATAGGGTTTTATGATTACCCTAAACACCATGCCTAGCCTTACACTATCAGAAATCCTCTGGCCTTCTGAGGAAAGTTTTCTACACAAGAGTGCTCACTAAGTTCTCTTAATTACATTTCTAATTTAGATATCAATATTTTCATCACCTAATATGTCTCATTTTTTTTCTGTTAAATGCTTAAAGCTGTCCAGATTGATTGAAACAAATAAAAAGACCTTAAGTCATTGACTGGAACTGCTAGTGTCACATTCACACCAGTTATCTCTGGTCACTCAGAATATTGATGTATTTTACTTGATTCACAGACATCATCGTATCCTTGGTTACATACACAAACAAATACAGAGGGTCTTACAGTGGCTTGAAAGATAATTTTTTCTTAATTTTTTAGTGCTGAAACCAGAGATGACATTTGTTCTGTATTGACTGAGAATTGAATTTAGGAGATTTATTAACCTGGGATTTCAATTTACAGTGCAATGCACTCACAACAAACCGAAGATGGGCTATAAGGCTCAACGTGCAATGAGCCACAAGAGTGTGGGGGGCTTTTATGTTCACTGTGTGTAGGCACTCTACTTTGAAATGATACTTTTATGATGGGTTTGCTGTTGGCAGCTTCTATGTAATAAGAAATCCACAAATAATTGATGGTAAAGGATTCAAGATTTGGATCACTGATTAGATAGGGCAATACAGAAGCAATTTCATTTATAATTTTTTTATCTGATTTTTCTAAAAAATTAAAACAGTACATATAGTTATGTTTGCTTCTTTACTTCTTAATACATATCATGACGACTGAAAGTTAAAAACCAAATAGATCAACTTGTACTTAGTAAACAAATTAGAACAAAAATGTTTCTATGAATTAGCTTTGTCATTTTTGTAGAATGAGCTAGGACAAGGCAAGTTTAAATTGATTCTTTTATCTGTGTCTGTGAGATTTATTCTGTACTTTTGACATCAATTAAATTCTTTGTATCCAGTTTCCTGATTTGTCCTCCACTACACATGAGCTTGAGAAAAAAAAAATCACAGTTTAATAAACTTCAAAATATATTTTCTAATGGCATGTTGTATTTTATAATGTTCTTCAAAAGGTTTCCCATGTATTTGTTGGAAAATGAGTGATCCTATTACCTTTTCTTTCAATACACATGGTAGAATACTACACTATCATGGAAGTTCCATATACGTTTAATGTTTGATGCCAAGGTTTTATTTATTTATTTATTTATTTATTTATTTATTTATTTATTTATTTATTTATTTTGAGGAAGGGTTTCTCTTGGTAGCTTTAAAGCCTTTCTTTTTTTTTTTTTTAATTTTTATTTTGCAATGCAATTAAGTTCTACATACAGGCACAGATTCCCTTGTTCTCCCCCCTCCCGCCCCCCTCACCTTCCCCCCAGCCCGCCCCCCATTCCCATCTCCTCCAGGGCAAAGCCTTCCCCACAGATTGAGATCAACCTCGGAGACTCAGTCCAGGTAGGTCCAGTCCCCTCCTCCCAGGCCGAGCCAAGGGACCCTGCATAGGCCTCAGGTTTCAAACAGCCGACTCATGCAATGAGCACAGGACCCGGTGCCACTGCCTGGATGCCTCCCAAACAGATCAGGCCAATCAACTGTCTCACCCACTCAGAGGGCCTGATCCAGTTGGTGACCTCTCAGCCATTGGTTCATATTTCATGTGTTTCCGTTTGTTTGGCTATTTGTCTCTGTGCTTTATCCGACCTTGGTCTCAACAATTCTCTCTCATATAAACCCTCCTCATTCTCGCTAATTGGACTCCCAGAGATCCACCTGGGGCCTACTCATGGATCTCTGCATCCAGATCCCTCAGTAATTGGATGAGGTTTCTAGCACGACAATTAGGGTGTTTGGCCATCCCATCACCAGAGTAGGTCAGTTCGGACTGTCTCTCGACCATAGCCAGCAGTCTGTTGTGGGGGTATCTTTGTGGATTTCTGTGGGCCTCTCTAGCACTTTGTTTCTTCCTATTCTCATGTGGTCTTCATTTACCATGGTCTCCTATTCCTTGTTCTCCCTCTCTGTTGTTGATCCAGCTGGGATCTCCCACTCACCCAAGCTCTCTTTCCCTCGACCCTCGCCCTTCTTTTCCCCCACTCATGTCCAGGCTGTTCATGTAGATCTCATTCCATTTCTCTGTCATTGGGCGATCCCTGTGTCTTTCTTGGGGTCCTGTTTTCCAGGTAGCCTGCCTGGTGATGTGAGTAGCAGTCCAGTCATCCTTGCTCCACATCTAGTATCCTGTTATGAGTGAGTACATACCATGTTTGTCTTTCTGAGTCTGGGATACCTCACTCAGGATGATTTTTTCTACGTCCATCCATTTGTCTGCAAATCCAGCTACTCTGAACCTGCTAGAAGAGAAAGTAGGAAGTAGTCTTGAACACATTGGCATAGGAGACCACTTTCTAAATAGAACACCAGTAGCACAGACACTGAGAGAAACAATCAATCAATGGGACCTCTTGAAACTGAGAAGCTTTTGTAGGGCAAAGGATACGGTCAACAAAGCAAAGCGACAGCCTACAGAATGGGAAAAGATCTTCACCAATCCCACATCTGACAGAGGACTGATATCCAGAATATATAAGGAACTCAAGAAATTAGACATCAAAATGCCCAACAGTCCAATTAAGAAATGGGCTATAGAACTAAACAGAGAATTCTCAACAGAGGAAACTCAAATGGCTGAAAGACATTTAAGGAATTGCTCAACATCCCTAATCATCAGGGAAATGCAAATCAAAACAACTCTGAGATACCACCTTACGCCTGTCAGAATGGCTAAGATCAAAAACACTGAAGACACCTTATGCTGGAGAGGATGTGGAGCTAGGGAAACTCTCCTCCACTGCTGGTGGGAATGCAAGCTTGTACAACCACTTTGGAAATCAATATGGCAATTTCTTAGAAAATTGGGAATCCATCTCCCCCAAGATCCAGCTATACCACTCTTGGGCATATACCCAAGAAATGCTCAACCACACCACAAGAGCACTTGTTCAGCTATGTTCATATCAGCATTGTTTGTAATAGCCAGAATATGGAAACAACCTAGATGCCCTTCAACTGAAGAATGGATAAACAAAATGTGGTACATATACACAATGGAATACTACTCAGCAGAGTAAAGCCTTTCTTGAAACTCACTCTGTAGCCCAGGCTGGCCTCGAACTCACAGAGCTCTATCTGCCTGCCTCTGCCTCCCAAGTGCTGGGATTAAAGGAGTGCTCCACCACTGCCTGGTGTAGTGGGTAGCCATTCCAGCTTTGGTTTGGAAGTTCCAACCTCCAATGAGGCTTTGGTAACTATCACACCTACAAGGGGGGGCCAAGGGAGGGCCCTGTAGACCCGAGATTGGGACGTACTGAGCTCTCTTGCTGCTGGGAACCTGGACACTACAGGTAGATAGAGGAGAGTTCTCCAGAGAACACCGCATCTTTCCCAGAACCCTCAACCTACCTATCCCTTCATTTGTAAGTTACGCCAGTAAATAAATCTTTTAACGATGTGGAGTGGCCTTAATAATTTCACCAATAGCCTGGCTGATGCCAAGGTTTTAAAATGCTGATTTAATAATTACATCTTTTGCTTGAAAGAAAGAAAACAGTGGTCTGGGTCAAATAATTGTTTCATTAAATAAACAAAACATAAGAAATGGTAAATATTAATCATATTATTATATAACTAAAAAGCAAATTACTTGTTTTAATTTGAAGACTACAGGCAAGAAATGATTTAAATATTTAAGTAACCATTTTCAATATAAACAATGTTATTTCTTGTCACCTATGAGCATTTCATAACAATAAGGGGAACAGATCAGTCATACAAAAAAGATTCATTTCCTTTGCAGATAGCTGTGGGATAAGCATAATCTTAGACCCATTTTACTTCTGTTCCTTCAGAAAAAAAAATGGCATTTTTAAAATTAGAAATTCATAAATAATGTAGTTGAGGACAATGTACAGATTATTTTGCTTATCTTATCATTTGGAAGAAAGTTTTTTCATTATATAATATCTCTTTTTTGTGTATGACAGCTTAAAAATGCCTGCTGATCACACCCTAGTTGACAAAGAAGGATACCTTTCAATTAATGCACATCGTGAAAAACAATCTGAACCGAGATAAATGAAAATATGACAAATTTATAGGAGTGAAGCTGAAATCACGTGCCATAAATCTGTCAAGATTTTACACAGTGAGCAGACTAAAGCATGATGAGCAGACAAATGTAGCCATCAAGAAAAGGGCACATCATGTGAATGAAAGATTCTGTGATTTAAAATCTTGTCTTATTTATACCTCCTGACTCTTCATAAACAGATACTCCACTTGTCTACCCTTATATTGTAGATCTTTTCTAGAAAAAGTGATTTTAACATCGGTTAAATGATTTTGAAATTATAAGCCAATACATTTGTATATATTCATGCTGATAAAAAAGAAGTGGCCAAATAAAGCTATACTTTATTCAAATCACAAATAAAATTTGGTTTCAACTTAAATTCTGATTTGATTTATTACTCCAGGAAAAAAAAATCACTTGTATAATCTATTTATCTTACATCAGGAATGGATTGTTATTTAGTCATTTTCGTTTATCAACAGAATATACTAATTGAAACCAATTTAATAACAGGGGCCTCTATAGGCTCATGTATTTTAATGTTTAGCTACTGGGGAGTGGAGCGTTTTTGAGAAGGATTAGGATGTGTTGTCTTGTGGTGATAAGTGTGGCCTTTATGTAGGAAGTGTGTCACTGGTAAATGGACTTTGAGTTTACAAAGCCCATGCCATGCCCATACATTCTCTGTGAATCAGAATAGAGCTCTCACTTACACTTCTAAGAACATGCCTGCCATGTCTGCCACCTTGCTCCCCACCATGATGATAATGAACTAAACCTCTGAAACTGTAAGCAAGCCTCCTTTTTATGAGTTGTCACTGTGTTCTTTCACAGAAATTCAACAGTGACTAAGACACTAACCTACAATCGTAACATACTCCTGTAGGTAAGCCAGGCACGTAATATATCATGTCTCATGTTCCAGGATATCACTGGTAATATCCTACTGCCATGGATCATGTGTGACTTGTCTTCCCAGAGTTCACTTCTATTTTTATTAAATTGTAATTTTTCCCCTTTTTTTTTTGTTTTTGAAAGTAAGCATTTTCTCATATGTATTCTTATTGGAGTTTTCTCTGCCTCTGTTCTTCCTGATTCCTCCCCACATACCCTTCTGTCCAGATCCAATACTTATCCATGTCTCATTAGAAAGAAAATAGGCTTCTAAGTGGTTATAATAGAATAAATAAAATAAAATATGGTATAATAAGCTAAAAAAAATTGCACCTCGGGATTGGATAAAAAGAAATAAACAAAATAAAAGTAGTTCCAGAGAACACACAAGAAATAGAGACCCACTTGTTTCCACAATGAGGAATCTCATAAAAACACTAAACTGGAATCTACAAATGCAGGCAAAAAACATGGTACAGAACCACACAGGCTCTGTGTAGACTAACTCAATCTCTGTGAGTTCACATGAGGTTGGATCATGCTGATGTAGAGGGCCTTGTTTTCTTGGTATCCTACATCTCCTTTTGCTCTTAAACTTTCATGCCCCCTCTTCTGCAGGCTTCCCTAAGCCCAGAGGGAATGGATTTGGTAGAAAGACCCTCTTTAGGGCTGACTATCGAAGGTCTCAGTCTGCATATTGGCTGGCTGTAGATCTTTGCATTTTTCCATCTGTTCAAGAGGAAGCTTCTCTGATGATAGCTGAGCAAGTTCTGATTTATGAATATAACAGAGTGTTATTGGGAGTCATTTTATTGGTATGTTATTTTTAGTAAAATTATAGAATTTGTTTGCACCCTTGTTCCCTGGGTTACCTACACTTGTGTGGTTGCCTATCCAGTGTCAGGAATTTGTTCCATCTCATGAAGGGTGCCTTAAGTCAAACTCAGATTTTGATTGATTATTCCCACGAGTTGTGTCATAACTGCAGTAACATATCTTGCAAGAAGGACACCATTGTCCATCAGATGGTTTGCAGATGGTTTAGTGTTTGCCTTTCTCTTTTGGTAGCATTCAGAGTACCTTCATGTGAAAAAGACAGTAGAAGGTAGGCATGAAGGATCTATGCAGGAACCCACTCAAATTGTCCGTGATCAGTGAGTTGGGTATGTACTGTCTGCAGCAACAGGGACATGTTGTCAGTTTGCTGAGAGCAAGCTATAGTCATGACAATAGCATGCGTTGTTTGGGGATCACAATGGAACTTTGTCCAGCAACTCAATTAGACATAGCCCCATCTTGGTTTTTGCATCTTCATTTTGTGGCAAGAGATAACCTATTAGGACTCCGGCGCTCCCATTATTTGATGATTTCATTTAGATCATCTTTATATTTGTGTATGTATTTTAGGAAGTTCTACTGTATTAGGTAGGTTTCTGTATGACCCCTCAAATTACCCTCAATTCAATAATCTTTCCCCCATGTTCCCTCCTTTAAACCACTATTACCCTACCTTTCTCTACATGATCCTTTTGTTTCAGGCCCAATCCATCCATAGTTATGTATTACTTTTCTCTGTTCTAACAGGATCTATCAACCTACCCTAGCCTCTTACTGTATTACATAACTTTTGTGTTTCTTTAGATTTTTCTTGATTGTCATTGACAAGAGCTAATGTCAACATATAAGCAAATGCATACCATATTTCTCTTTCTGGGTCTGGGATACTTCACTCTGGATGATATTTTTCTATTTCCATTTATTTACCTGCAAATTTTGTGATTTTATTTATTTGAACAACTGGATAACATTCCCTTATATAAAAGTATCACATTTACTTTATCGATTTTTTTGTTGATGGACATGTCAGTTGCTTCTAATTTTTAGCTATTATAAATAGAGCAGCAGTGAATACAATTCAGAAAATGTTTCTTTGGTAGAATGAAACCTCATTCAGATATATGCCCAAGAGTTGTATATTTGTATCTTAAGGAAGATCAATTCCCATCTTCATTAGAAATTGCCACATTGATTTCCATAGTGATTGCACAAGTTTGTACTCCCAACAGCAATGGATGTGTGTTCCCTTACTCCACATCCGTGCCAGCATTTGCTGTCATAGGTTTTGTTGATCTTAGCCATGATGACAGTTATAAGATGAAATCTCAAAGTAGTTTTGACTGGATTTTCCCCTGTTGGATGAAGATATTAAATATTTCAACGAGTGTCTCAGCCATTTGGTGTTCCTCTTTTGAGAATTCTCTGTTTAGATTTTACTCCATTTTTCATTGGGTTATTTGTTTTCTTGACATCTAGTTATTTTTTAATTCTTTAATGTGTTTTGGATATTACTTCTCAATCAAATATATAGTTGGCAAAAATGGTTTCTATTCTATAGGCTGCTACTCTATCCAAATGATGTTGTACTTTGCTGTGCATCAATTTTTCAGTTTCATGAGGCCCAATTCATTAATTGTTGATCATATTTTCTGTACTAAGAGTTTTTTGTTCAGAATGTCTTCTGTTCCAGAGTTTCAAGTTATTCCCCACTTTCTCTATTATAAGGTGTGGTGATATTTTATTTTTGCTTTAATAAATAAAGCTTGCCTGAGATCAGAGGAAAGTAAACAAAGTCAGGCAGCCCACGCCCTTAATCCTATCACTTAGCAGGCGGGATCTCTGTGTTCAAGACCATACTAGGGAACACCAAGTATGGTAACACATGCCTTTAATCCAAGTACCAACCATAGAGGTCTGGAAGTCTGTACAGACAGACAGTGACAGAACTGGGGCTGGAGAGATGGCTCAGAGGTTAAGAGCAGTGGTTGCTTTTCCAGAAGCCCTGAGTTCAGTTTTCAGCAACCACTTGGTGGCTCACAAGCATCTATAATGAGATCTGGTGCCCTCTCTTGGCATATAGGCAAACATGCAGGTAGAACACTACATAATAAATAAACAGATAGATAGATAGATAGATAGATAGATAGATAGATAGATAGATAAGTCTTTAAAAAATAAAAGTGGGCCGGGCGGTGGTGGCGCACGCCTTTAATCCCAGCACTCGGGAGGCAGAGCCAGGCGGATCTCTATGAGTTCGAGGCCAGCCTGGGCTACCAAGTGAGTCCCAGGAAAGGCGCAAAGCTACACAGAGAAACCCTGTCTCGAAAAACCAAAAAAAATAAAAAAAAATAAAAAAAAAAAATAAAAGTGACAAAGCTGTGTAGGAAGAGTAATTGATGTAGCTAGGCTAAGAGAGCTAATGAGAGATCAGAACAGCAATGGCATATAAAAGTGAATAAATAGGAAGAAGCTCTCTTTGGAAGCTGCAGAGTTGGTGAGGTGAGGTTAGCTCGTGGTTTGTTCTATTTCTCTGATTTTTCTCTCAGGCTTTAATCCAAATTTCTGACTCTGAGTTTTTTATTTATTAAGACCATTTAGAAATTCATCTACAATAAAATTCAGTATGTGTGATTTTACTTTGAGGTCTTTGACAGTTTTGGAGTTTCGTTTTGTACAGAGTGATCAGTGTGGATCTAGTTGCATTCTTCTATAGGCAGCTCACCAGTTTGGCCAGGACCATTGGTTGAAGATGGTATCCTTTTACCAATGTGTATTTCCAGCTTCTCTATCAAAAATCAAGTATCCATAGGCATTTGGATTTATATCTTGGTCTTGAATTACATTCCATTGATCAATGTGTCTAAGTTTGTGTCAATACCAAGCTCTTTTTTATTATTTTGGCTTTGTAGTACAACTTCAAATCAAATATGGTGATGCCTTCAGCAATGCTTTTATTAGTCAGAATTGTTTTAGCTTTCCTGTTTGGTTTTATTTTAGTGTGTGTGTGTGTGTGTGTGTGTGTGTGTTTCCACATGAAGTTCAAAATTGTCCTTTCAAGACCTGAGAGAAATTGTGTTGGAATTTTGATGGTGATTACATTGAATCTCTTCATAGGTTTTGTAGAATGATCATTTTTACTATATTAATGCTACTGGTCCTTGGGTCTGGAGTATCTTTCTATCCTCTGTTATCTTGTCCTTTTTATGGATTTTTTGGGAATTTTACATCATGTACCCCAATCCCACTCATTTCTCAGTCTCTCCATATTCACCCATCAACTTTGTAATGTAGCCTCCCCAAAGGAATACTAAAAAATAAATGATAGAATAAGATTAAAAACCAAAAAAATAAAAAAATGTTAATTTTAAACAAACAAACAAAACAAAACAAAAACCCACTTCACTCCTCTGTGTTTACCACCTATCCATCACCTCTTCATTTGTCTTAGTGACATTGGAAGCTGCTATGTTTCATGTTGTATTGTTCCAATGATAGGATTTTAAGAGTCCCTTTCAGATTTGAATGCAATGGAACATCCCTGAAAGTACAACCTACATAATCTGTTTTTTAGAAACCAATTTGTTTTTTAGAACTAAAGTTATTTCACATTAGACTTTACAATAGAGCCTTTCCCCAATTTTCTCTTTGGTTTTCTTTCTTGCATATGAATCTATTTCCCTGTCAAACATATTCTGACTATAGTATGATTTGCTTTAGTTCAATATATACAAGCGGCACCTCACTAGATTCTAAATAAATAACGTACACAATTGGACTCATAGCCCCTAAAACTATGAGCTATATTCATCTCTTTTTCTTACTCATTATCTTGCCTCTGGGTTTTTATCATATCAACAGAAAGTGAAATAACTCCACTTTACATTAGTCTTCTACGCTCATACCATTTTAAGGTATTAATAATAAGATTTTTAATTTACTTTAAATACTAAACCAGATCTCAGATTTCTTATAATTGAATATTAAAACACAACTAGATTATAATCAACATGATTTATAATATGTGATTATAAATTCATTAGTAATTTCTTATATATAATAGTAGACTATAATAGTGGCTAAGTGAAAAAAAAAAGCCACATAAAAGAGTAGATGGGTGTTCCAGAGAAATTATGACAAAACGAAAAGAGCAATAGGTATAAAAGCACATGATGCTTTTTGAAACTGTCAATATTTAGATCTTAAGATCTATAACATGGAAGGTTTACTATGGAGATAAGGAGTGATAATGGAAATGGAGATAAATAAACAGGTATATGGACCCAAAATGAATTAATGTAAAGTCTTTTCAATATGTATTTTATTTTAATATCTGGTAAAAGAGGGATTATAAGTACAAAACCTACTATTAATAACATAAAAGGATATCTCCTGTTAATATCCCCCCATATAATAGTAATTTTCCACTATCTATTGGTTTAATTATTAAGGCAACTCCGTGTACTAAAAAGGCAAGTTTATTTTGTGGGATAACTTACAAGTGAAGGGATAGCTTATAGGGTTTCAGAAAGGTGTAGTGCAGTCCAGCAGTGTTCTCTGGAGAACTCTGCTCAGTCTACCTCCAGCGTCCAGGATCCAGGAACCAAGAGAGCCCGCCCATCTGGATCTATGGTCTTCAGGGGTCCTCGGTGTGACAGTTACTGAAGTCTCCATGGGGGTGGCACTTCCAGGTCAAAGCTGGAATAGCCACCCACTACACCTATCCACCAACAAAAATGCATTGGAAGAGCTTTGTGATTCCAGTAGTAACTTTTGACTGCCTAATATAGTTATTTGTGGAGATAGGCCCTCAGTAAGAATTAAATTCAATGACTTTAGTTTGCATTACAGAAAGTCTTTCTACTGTTTCAGCTATAGTGTTCTTTGAAATTGGCTTTGCCAACAGCAACATCTAAAGCGATGAGAAGGTTATTTTTACATATCTGTCATTCACTTAAAAAGCCCATTGACCTTGTTGACAAGCTTTGGCTCCTTGGATAAACATTCATTCCTGATTCTGTCCATCTTGGTTGTGGTCTGTATAAATCTTGCCTGCAGAAGCACCCCTGGGGATTCCGACTATATTTCTAGGGAGGCAGGAACACTAAATTTAGTCTGACTGAAGACACTGAAACAACCATACAGCTGGATTCCAGCACCTCTCAGCTATGGGCTGAGAGAAGTCCTGTCTTCCTAGGTGCTCAGTGAGCGACATAATAAAGTAAGCCCCACAACATTATCTTACTATGAATGCTGAAGAGACATGTTTTCTCCTATTAAACCCCACATTTAATAATGAAGGAACAACTCTGTCCAACCGAGTGAAGAGACACTCTCGTGTTTCCTGAAAACCAAGCTTGTAATCTTGTTCTTGCATATAGAAATGAAGTAGTCATAATATTGCTTTAGCCCTGATCAGAATTAATCTGAGATCAATAAACTTAGCTAATGAAGATTCCATGTTCAGTCAAAAAGTTTCCAAGAAACTAAGCAGGACTAGAAACTTGGTAATAAGTGTATTGTTGGCAGAACATGAAGTACACACTTATCTGAATAAAAGCCTCAATGACCAGTGTCCTGGAAACAATCAATCTCTTTACACAAAAACAAGTACCCTTATCCACTGGACATCTTAGTCACAGGGTTATAAAGTTAGGCCTCACTGTGAACTAAGTAGCTGCTAGAAGAAAAAGCATGCCTCAATAAATGAAGCACCTGCATTAAGTGCATCCAAATACTACTAATAAAGTCTTGTGGTAGTTCCACTCAGCTTCAGTTCCATAGACAACTCCACCAGCTGCTCAACACCATAGAAGATCTGTATCCACTGAAGTCACAATACAAAGATTAGAAGAGATGTAAGACACTGCATTTCTAGCCAAGACACTGATGCTAAGCAACAAGGATCTTGAGGAATCAAGCAAACTAATAATAGTTTTTTTAACCAACTTTATAGAAATAAAAACTATTATTAACATAGCAAAGAATTGAAAATAAGCATTTTAAAATTAGATGCAGGATAAGACAGCTCATCAAAATTAAGCAAATTATATGCAGATAGAATAAGAAGTTTACTAAAGAAGTAGAAATTATAAAAAATCAATTAAATATAAATTATTTTAAAATTACATAATCCTTGCTTACTGATATAATATTTTGGCATTAGTTAAAATCCCTAAAACAATTTGACAATGATCAAGCCAAAGTTCTTCTAAGTTTATATAAATACAGTAAAAGCTGTATGTCAAATAAATCCACGCACATCTGTTCATGACCCTTACAGAATGAAACACATTTACCTATATAAGACTATTACATAAGTATGCATTTATAGGTTAATGAATAAATAAAAGCCACAGAAAGGCAAGAACAAGGTATTGTTTTTCAGCCACAGAATTAAAACTTGTCAACAACACTGATGAAATTGGAAAACATTATGGTAAGTGAAATACTGAAATAGAAGGAAAATACTGTTTGTACCATCTGATTAATAGGAATAATGTTAGTTTCTTGGGCTTGGCCAGGATGGGATTGGTGGTAAAATAACTGTAGAGTCATTGATCAAATAGCATAAATTTTTAGCAATAAATTAAAAAATACTCAGGATACTTTACAACATTGTCACCACTGACACAAGAAACCACCTTGTCTATTGGAAAATCTGTATGCAGATATTAATCATTTAATATGCAATGTTCCAGTGAGGTGATCAATGTGTTAAAGAAATAGTGGTGAGCCTTTTCTCCTGGCAGGGGCATGGTCATCAGACCATCATATTGTGTGTGTATGTGTGTGTGTGTGTGTATAAAATGTGTGGTACACACTTATTATACCTTTATGAAATAGAAAAAAAAAACTATTGAGTAAACCTCTAAAGAGAGTTCATCTAGGGAACAGAACAATTTCTTTAGAAGAATAATCAAGAAAATAGAGAAACTGGCATAACAGAGAGAATTTCAAAACCTTCTGCACGTGATGGAAGAAACAGCCTGTGCCATTGACACTCTGTCATCAAGAACTCACTCATCCACTCTTCTCAAGAGTACAATAACAAATATAAGAACACTGTTGGGTTTCAAATACCTTTGTCAGCATAACAAAATGGAGTAAAATGGCAGACTGAAAAGAAAATTGAACATAATATTTGGGATGTTCTGAGACACTTTCTAAGGGCTGAAAGAAGATGTTTGGAAAAGATTTCTTTTGAATGGGTATTTGTAGATGGAAGAAAAAGATGCACTTATATTTGAGATATTGATTTTTATTTTATGAAGAAACAAAGATTTATCTATTGACAGTCATGTCACTGACTTTGTGTAGCTTCAGTATATACATTTAGTTGTCACATTTCATTTGTTTATTTCTGGATGATGACCCCAAGAATTATTAAAATTTTTGAATTATTAAAATTTTAAAAATACAAATTTATCTACTATTTCATTTAGATGTTTTGTTTCAATTATTTATCTGTGGGTGATGGTTACAAGGATTACAAAAATTCTATAAAATAAAATAAAATTATTTTCTATTTAATTCAAAAATATACATCTTTTAACAATTCCATAACGCTTTGAAAGAGAATAGGTGCCTTAATGAGCAAAAAGACATGTTGTCTTTTATTAATAGTTCTGGGTTCTAGAACTGAAGTCAGCATGGCATCCATGTTCACATCTTCTGAGAGTCATGAGAGAAAGACTTGCCCCAATCTTGCTCTTTGGCTTGCTGCTAATTATTACTGCTAGAATAAGACATGCTCAGAACAATAAGATTATAGACTTGATACTTTTCCAGCAGCTGGCAGAATTGTTTGGAAGACTGAGGTGGGAGGCAAGAATGGCAGTGTTTAGTCATTCTAGTGACAATATTTGAGGTTTAGAGCCTAGCCTCACTCACTTGTAAGCTCCTGGCTCTCTATTTGCTGCCTGTTTCTGCTTTGGTGGTGCCAGTTGTCTCAAATTTCTGCTGCCACTACTCTAGCTACCGTCTATTCCTCAACATGATAGATTGAATAATATTAAACTGCAACCCATAATGAACCCTTTCTCTTAAGTCACTTTGGTCCACCATTTTGCCACAGAGAAAAGAAAAGTAATTATTATTCTGGGTCTTTAAATAGTTTTCTCTTTGAGTTTATTTATGCAAATTGCCTTTTCTTATAAGGACATTATCAACTACAATAATGACTTCTCAGTAAAGTATCTTATTTTATATTAATTTCAACTCTTGAAGAAGCTTTACCTAAATACTGCCACAGTCTGAAGTAACTATAATTGAACTTGAATATATAAATGTCATGTAGAAATAAAGTAATTAAAATATCTATTGTCTTATGTAATTATAATTTATTTTTGGTAAGAACATTTCAACAGTTGATGTTTTAAAACATACAATCTATTAATATTAACCCTAGCCTTTGATTTTCTGTTCTTTGTTCATTTCACTTGATAAGCTGCCCTCCAAGTTAGTCTATGTTCCTGAAATGGCAGGATTTTGCTCTCTTTTTTTTGGGAAATCATAAATCTGTATAGATGTTAGGGGGAAAAAGTAGAATTAATATACCATTTACCTATCCCACAGTTGAGTATAGATTCAAAGTAAATGAAAAGTAGTATGTAGAAGGTGAATGTGATTATCAACACAATAACTGAGAAAGAGAAATGACTTAAGTGTCAGTTTAGGGAAAACAAGGAAACAAAAAATATGATTGTTTACCAATAAAACATTTTTTTTTTGTTATTTATAGTCCGTAAATGAAACTGTCTGCCTCAAGTTGTTGAAGGAATTCTGACAACTCTGGCCCAGGGTAGGGATATGTTGACTACCCTTTTGTACATAGTATACCTTGAGTGGGAAAAGATAAAGAAATTACTTCTCAGAATGCATTTTATATCAGTTAGTTTTAAGTAAATTCAACTTTTTCTTACTTGTGAATTTTTTTCTCCTTTTTGATCCAAACTTTTTACAATATGCTGAACAAATGTGACCTAAGATTAAAGCCTCACCCACATTTTTATTGATCATTTCCTTCATGTTTGTATTTGGAAAAGAATCATCTTCCAAATGCTTCTCAGAAAATGCCTTTCAACAAAGTTAGCAGACTGATTGCATTCACTTGTCACTCAGATTGTGATGCTACTCAGAGTAATAACGCTGTTTTTTGATAACCAGTTTAAACATGAATCCCGGAGGCTGTCAGTGGCTCAAAGAGCATCAGCACTGTTTTTAACTACAAATGAGATGTCCAGAAAATGTCTGTCAATACACTCAAGTTGCCAAGCATGACTTCACTGCCAGAAGCAGACAGGAACACTACTGAGGAAAAGATAGGGACAGTTGGCATACATTGAGAAAGATATCTGTATACACACTTTAAAGACAAAACATTGGAATAGGAGATGTATATATAAATATGTGTTTTACATGAGTTTTCAAATGATTTTTCTTTTATAATGCTCCTGAACCCCTTCCTTCAAAAAAAACACTGAATATCATATATAAATGTAAGTGACTTATTCATCCTGTGAATTTCGTTGAAGATACAGAGAAAGTTTTGTTGAAATCTGTAATTGATGACATTTTTTTATGGTGAAGAGGATGTGAAAATCAACATTATTTTTAAATTAAAGAAAAATAAAATTAGTGTTGTCCCATTGGTGTAGGGGAAATCATTTTTCCTTCAAATGGCTTGGAAAGGATACATTCTTTCAATTAACTCAATCTTATGTCTGGTAATTTTGAAATTTTAAACATGAATCTATTAAATTAAAACATGGTGGGCATTTGAGTACTTTCAAGATCTTAAATATTCTGAAGTCAAATTTTCTAAAGCATTTAAAAACAGGAGACCCGGTGGAATGATGCTAGTCTTTACCTGCAACAATGGATGTCACAGAGAATGTCTAAGGAAACAATCACTTGTTCCTGGGTAAGATAAAGTAAATCAACATTGGTTGATATTTGAAATGAATGAATTTTTAGATAACCAACAAATGAGAGAAGATAGTCACTTGCTACGATTATCTCTAGTTACATTCATTTCTCTGCAAATGACACAAATTAATCCTATATGGCAGGAAAAAATCCTTTTGTGTACATGTATGACACCATCTTTCTCCATTATTCTGTTATTTGATAAGATTTGTTCCATAGTTTAACACTTTTGAATAATATTATAATAAATATTTTATGTAGCCTATGAGAGTGATGTCAGAGATAGTTTCATATCTCGCTTCAAGTTATATACTTGATCCATAGAAAACTGAAGACTACAATATTTGCACAAAAACAGACCCATAGATCATTTAAAAAATAACATAAATAATATCAGATTAGGTACTCGATCTTTTTCTCTTGGTGCCCATTTTTTTTCATGAGTTGAGGAAAGGCTATAAGATTAGATTCAGGTAGGAAAAGACTTCATCATCTCGAATGCTACTCTGAGACACATCACTGATTCTGACAGGGAAGGAAGGTCTTTAGAATTATAGATATAGCTAGGTGGTGGTGGCACATGTCTTAATCACAGAATTTAGGAGACAGAGGCAGACATACCTCTGTGAATTTGAGGCCAGCCTGGTGTACAGAGTTAGTCCAGGACATTCAGGGCTCTATTGCATAGAGAAACCCTGTGTCAAAAAAAACAAATATGTATATATGATTATATATTAGACTAAGTATATATATATGTGTGTGTGTTTACATATATGATTAAAGGTGTTATTACAGGGTATTTTGGAAAATGCTTGGTGAATACTAGGAGCTTAGCAAATGAGAATAATTGTTTTATTTCTCATGTAATTTTTTTATTATTTTAAAACCCTGTGTATGTTACATTTGCCTTATCCTTAAGTTTGTATACAAACTAATTGTAAAAGCTTGACTTTCAAAACAAAAAACAAGGACATTTTTGTTACAGAACATTTTATTTTTTAAAGTACCTTCATATAGAACGTTCTCCCAGACATAAAAGTGTAAGAAGTGGTAGTCTCAGAGCATTGCTGTTCAAATGATGTCTCTGTAAGTTTGACTTCAGTTGATAAAAAAGAGGTACAGCTTCACAAATTAATCCACACTTGGTAGTGTACAGAGAGTATTGTATAAAGAAGTTGAAAATTGGTAAAAAAGGACAGTTTTTTCCAAAGTGTTTCAGTGGCTTTTTGATGTTGTTTGTTTTGTTGTTTTCTGAATTTCATCAATTGAACGCTGCTGTAATTTTAGGTGAGGTCAACCCGAGAAGATTTACAGTAGAGAAATACCATCTTATTTCTCACCAGCCCATCACTCATCCACTTTAATTCTTTCCATCAATGCTAGCATTCAAGTTTCTGAAAGCCTTGTTATAAGCCGCTCTCCTGTACCATTGTGTGCCTTGCAATTGCTGCTATGCTACTCTTTAAAGAGGAAGAAGCTGTTTCCTTGAATACACAATAGCCACCAAATGGCCATTTAGTTTACCATTTTGAAGTTGTCTGTCCATTTTTCATCTGGGTGTGAGCATCATTGAAAGCATATATCAATTTTTTTAACACTAATTTAAACACTTTCCTCTTGTTTAAATATTCCAAATATGGTGAAACATATACAATGAAAGTTAAAGTAGTTACAAAAAGGAAAAAAAAAAGATGAAACCTCATCTTTCAGGCAAGTTATTCTGTTTAGAAAAATATAAACTGGTAACAATTTTTAGACTTAATTTTTACAAAGCTTTATGTATGTGATGCTTAAAAAAATCAACAAAAGTATCTCATGAAATTCTTATATTCGCTTACTATAAAAACAACTCATGTTCATCAAACATTTATTATTTTAAAAATTCACTATAAGTTATACAGGGAATTAATATCAAGAAAATAAATGCAAATGTCACAATCATATGTATATAGTAGTTGAAACAAGAAAACAAAACTAATTTGTACTGTATTGTAATTAGTCAATTCAGTAACACTATCTCAAGGTTTACTAAACAATTTTATTACTTTTATTATTAACAATTTGCATATATGTGATGAGAGTTGAAAATATACAATTTGCTTTCAAAGTATGAATTCAAATATTTTTTTTATTTCTGAGAAATAGTCTAATAATCTATGATCAAAGAAAAGAACAAGCAGAATGCTTAGTAAAATAGACACATAATATCTACTCTCAAAATTAAGCTAGGCTAGGCATTGAAAAAATAAAACTAATTATGCAAACTATATAGAAGACATATACATTTTGAATAATTTTTGTTCTGGTATTAGAAATATATTAATTCTTATTTAGAAAATATGGCAAAGTAAAGGCTCCAGAAGACTACTCACTCCTTATTTTTACATTTATATTATTGCAGTTTCTTAAATATGTCATAACATAGTACTGAATGTATATTTTCCTAGTCCACTTAGTACACCACAGTTAAATAAAACAAAACAAGTGGCTTATAAAATAGAGATTAATTTCTCTCTTCGTTGATACTGAGAATTCTGGGATTTATGTAGCTGAATCATTAGGACTCAGGTCTGTTGAAAATCTTTTTTTTTTTAATTGAAAATGGTTGATTTTCATACAACCTATTCTGTCTCCCAGAAATCTTACCTGATCCTCCTATCTTCCCAACTACTTAGCTCTCATTCATTAATAGACAATATATAAATAATGATGATAATAATAATAATAATAATAATAATAATAATAATATAAAAACAAAGATCCCCAAAAGCACAAGAAACATTTATACATTTGGTGACATACATTGGCACAAACAGGAGCCCCCAACTGGATCAGTCCCTCTGGATAAGTGAGACAGTTGATTAACTTGAACAGGCTATGGGACCGGGACCTATCCTTAGTGCATGAGCTGGCTGTTTGGAACCTGGGGCCTATGCAGGGACACTTTGCTCAGCCTGGGCAAATGGAGGAGGGGACTGGACCTGCCTTGATTGAATCTACCAGGCTGAGCTGAATCCCCAGGGGAGTCCTTGCCCTGGAAGAGATGGGAATGGGGCGTGGATTAGGGGTAAGGCAGGGGACGAGGGGGCTGGAGGAGGGAGGACAGGGGAATCCATGACTGATATGTAAAATTAAATTAAATTATAAAATAATTTTTTAAAAAAATATGAATTCCATAATATATAAGCAAAGAACCTGAGTGATAAGAAAAAAATGAAAGCTGTACCTGGACAAAGCATTATGGGACAAAACATTAAAATATAGCATTGAGTGAGCTTTTACTTGGCCATCTACTGCTGGATATGAGGTTAAGTGTGGTTTGTACACTCAGTGAGACACTGAGATACTCATTTTAATGAAGTTCAGAAATGGTAACTTGCTTCTGTGTTCTCACGTTCTTCTAACTTCATCCGCTGGACAAAGATACACTGTCAGATCTGATTTCTAATGGAACTAATCCCAGTCACAGTGTTCTGCAACCATGTGTTAATATCTGAAAGAGCTCTAACCCTCAATTCTCTCAATGTTAGAGTTTCAACATGCAAAGGAATTTCAAGTATAAACTGTCAATCCATAAGAATGTCTTCTTTTACAATATCCTGCACACACACACACACACACACACACACACACACACACATACACACACTAAATTTCAAAATGATTATTAAATATAGTTTGTGATCATTGAAAAAATCAATCTGTCAAACTTTTACATTTATTTTACATTTTCACATGAATTTATTTATAATTTCCAGAGAAGTCATTTATTGCCTATGCTCCATATTGTCTTTGTCAGAACACTACAAATGTATGCTCATGTAGAACAATTTGAAGATGACACTTAAATGGCATTTAGTCTAAGAATCCATTCTAATGACAGTCTGCTATATTCAGAGATCAGGGTCTTGTTCAGCCATCAAGACAGAAGTTTCCTCCTGTAGCAAATGAGAATAAATATAGAGACCCACAGCAGCCAGATATGCATAGAGTGAGAGACTTCAAAACACTAAGCCCCAAATTAGTTGTCTCCATCAAATTCCTTAACTCAGTGCTTAGGGAACCTCACAGAAGTGGAGGAAGAAAGACTGTGAGAGCCAGAGTGGACAGAGGACATTAAGAAAACAAGGCCCTCATTCATCATGGTATCTCCCTCCCCATTCTCCCACTCTGTGCCTGATGAATGAAGACCCCAGGGGAATAGAAAGAAATAGAGTGCTAGAGAGGTTCTCAGAAATCCACAAGGATACCTCCACTGTATACTACTGCCAATGGTCAAGAGAGTGCCTGAGCTGACCTGCTTTGGTGATTGGATGGCCAAACACCCTGGCAGTTGTGATAGAACTCTCATCCAATGACGGATGCAAGCGGATGCAGAGATCCACAGCTGAGCCCCAGGTGGAGCTCTGGGAGCCCAATTGGTGAGAGAGAGGAGGAATTGTATGAGCGAGAGATATTGAGACCACGATTGGAAAAAGCACAGGGACAAATAGCCAAAACTAGTGGAAACACATGAACTGTGAACCAATGGCTGAGGAACCAATGGCTGGACCATGCCCTCTGGATAAGTGGGACATCTGATTAGCTTGAACTATTTAGGAGGCCCCCAGGCAGTGGAGCCAGGACCTGTCCCTTGGTACATGGGCTGGCTTTTTGGAGCCTGGGCCCTATGTTGGGACACTTTGCTCAGCCTTGGTGTAGGGAGGAGGGGACTGGACCTGCCTTGGCTAAGTCTACCAGGCTGGGCTGACTCCCCAGGGGAGACCTTGCCTTGGAGGAGGTGGGAGTAGGGGGTAGATTGGGAGGGAGCGCTGGGGGTTGGGAGGAGGGAGGATGGGGGAATCCATGCCTGATATGTGAAATTAAGTTAATTATAAAATATATATTATATTATAACAAGGCCCTCTAAATCAACATGAGCAAAGCTCATATGTACTCACAGACACTGTAGCAGCATGCACATGGCCTTTCTGTGTCTTTACCAGGTCATCTGCATGTATATTATGTCTCCCAGTTTAGTGTTTTTATTGGATTCCTGAGTAAGCAAATGAGTGAGTCTTGTTTTTGTGCATTCTTTTGGGCTCTTTCTTTTTATTAGTTTGTTTTGTCCAACTTCAATGTGATAGATTTTGTTTTATCTTATTATGTTTAATTTTGTTATAATTATAAACTTTATGAATGAATGACAACCTTCCCACTAGAGTACATGTTACACATGTTGGGAGGTGGACAATAAATGTTTTCTCCAATGGAGTTACACTAGGTATATCAATCCCTCCAATAAAGGCATGATCAGGAACAGTTGGCCAATATATAATATACTGTACATGTCTTTTTTGTTTAATTTTGCTTTGTTTGTTTCTTGTGTGTGTGTGGGTGTGTGTGTGTGTGTGTGTGTGTGTGTGTGTGTGTGTGTGTGATAATCTGGAAAGACTTTGGGGAGGGAAAGACATGATCAAAATATATTTAAATTTAAAACTTGTTTTAAATAATACAAAATGTAAAAATATAAACAATTCATTATGAAAATATTTGAAATCATTAAATAATAACGATTATGGTTAAAATGTATAGGGATTATATTTATGTTGAAAATATACCCTTGAACATTATTATTAGTTGCTCTAATTATTAACCAATGAAGTAAGTTTGTTTATGTTTAACATCTAATTGAGTGATATGTAACTTTGAGTTTTCAGCAATCAACCCTAGGATTAAGATTGAGTTAGAGCATTTTTATTGAAAATACACAGTGAAATTGTAAAATAACAGTGAATGCTGTGTAAAACATTTTTCCAAATTTGAATTTGAGCCTATAGGAAATATTAGAATATAAGTTATTGCTGAACTCTTTCAATTAGATTATTGGGGTTTTCACCTTCTAACTCATCAGCGATATTTTAAAAATTTCTGCATGAATAGAAATCTTCAAGTTTCCTTGAACAATAAAAGGAGCTCTGAAAACCAAAAACACCTGCAGGTAGGTTCAGAGAATATTCATGCATAGGAAATTACACTATTTGCTAACATGCAGAATGATGTGGGATGTTCTGTATGGCAAATGTGTTGTTGATTGGTCAATAAATAAAACACTGATTGGCCATTGGCTAGGCAGGAAGTATAGGCGGGACAAGGAGGAGAAAGCTAGGAAGTGGAAGGCTGAGTGAGAGAGACACTGCCAGCCGCCATGATGAGAAACAGCATGTGAAGATGCCGGTAAGCCAAGGAGCCATGTGGCAAGGTATAGATTAATGGAAATGGATTAATTTAAGCTGTAAGGACAGCTAGCAAGAAGCCTGCCACGGCCATACAGTTTGTAACCAATATAAGTCTCTGTGTTTACTTGGTCGGGTCTGAGCTGCTGTGGGACTGGCAAGTGAGAGAGATTTGCCCTGACCGTGGGCCAGGCAGGAAAACTCTAGCTACAGCAGAATATTAAGAAAAATATCTTAGGGAATATTGCAAAAGATCTCACAGATTCCTTTCTATGTTGCATAGAAAAGTAGATTATATATACAGAATTCCTACATAGGAAAACAAGACATTAAAAATGTTTTGGGGTGGGTATGTGTGTGTGTGTGTGTGTGTGTGTGTGTGTGTGTGTGTGTGTGTATGTGTGTTCTGTGTGTTGGGGTTGTTTGTGTGTGGAGTTGTATGTGTGGTACATGCCCATGAATATCTGTGCTTGTGACTGTTCCTGCCTATGTATTCATGCACCTGGAGGGCAGAGAAAGTCTTGGCTTTCTTTCTCTTCCTATCCCCATTTATTACTTTGAGACAAAGTCTCTTACTATACAGGAAACTCATTTCTTTTCAACTTTCTGTCCAACAAACTTCTGTGATACACTTATCCTCTTCATTAATGGTGAAATTTATAGTACTTCAACCATGCTAGATTATTTATCACACTTCTGAAGACTAGAGGAAGTTTTCACGCATGCATACCAAGTTCTTTTGTCAAATGAACTACTTACCAATCATCTAACAAGTTTATTCTATTAAATCACTTAAGTACAGTTACACAAGGAAGAAACATAACAATATGGGCAATTTCACTCCACAAAACATTTATGCTATGTTTGAGACAAATATTTTATTGTAATGATTTTGATAGGTATATGCTAAGATAATTTATATATATATACAATTTAGTATTTGTGTCACTAAGTAATAAAGTCCCATCAATCTTCCCTAGGATACTTAAGTATTTCCTGACAAAGTTATAGAAAAAGCAATAGATGAATAAAATACACATAATAAATCTGTATCATGTAAATAGTTACATAATTTGAGGGTGACTTTTTTTTATTTGAAGATGACTGAAAGCATTTATTTAAGACAAATACAGAAACAAAAGGCAAAATTTAAGCGAAAATGAAGATTGCTCTTCTGACAGCATAACCATCTAATGCTGTGACATAGCTGAAAGGAAGAAGAAATGAGACAAAATTACACTTAAGCTGTTGGAAATTTACTCTTCAATCATCAGTTTCATTTTGCATGGTATCTATATCCATCAGAAATTTACAAATCACTTAGGAATTGCATGACTTTGGTTATTCTTTGTGAGAAACTGCTGCAATATACTTTCCATTATATTTCACTTTTCTTTGTCAAAATGGACCAGTTAGTAACTACAGACTGTATTCATATTGTTCAATATCAGTTAATATTTTACACTTTTTTAACATTTGGAAAAAGAAAAATATTTCAGTAATTGGAAGTTAAATACTTATTTTCTTTTGTCAGGCAATCTTATATTATATTTATTTATTTATTTTGCTGTTTTGTAATATAGTTAAATATTTTTCTTTATTTAGTTTTCTGGATCTGCATTTTCAGACTGGTGTGAGTTGCCTAATGTGGGTGCTAGGAACTTACCTTGGGTCCTAGGAAAGGGCAACAAGCATTCGTATCTCAAGTCATTTCTTTAGAGTCTTCTGTCCACATCTTTACTGTCTTAGGCCAGACTTCTCTTCTTCTTTTGCTGCTGTTATTTTAATTTATATTTTATTTGATGTGTGTGGGTATTCTTGGCCTGCATATATGACTGAGCACTTGATGTATGGATGGTCCAAAGGAGGCCAGAAGAGTGTGTGAAGAGTGTGTTAATTCCCATAGATGTGTCGATACAGGCAATTAAACGCTGTCACAGAGCTCCTGGCTATTGAATCAAGGCCTTTTAGAGGACTAGCCAACACTTTTAATGGAGGAGCAATCTCTCCAGTCTTTGCCTTTTCTTTTTGCTGTGATTATCAATATTTCTATTATCAGTTCTTAACAATAATGCTCCAAATACAAGGAAACCCACTTTGTAAAAGAAATGCTACTACAGCTTAAATGACATATTGAAACTCACACACTGATAGTGGGAGACTTCAGTTCCCTACTGTTACCAGTGAGGAGGTTATCCAGACAAAAATTCAGTGTGAAATGTTAGAACAGACTGGCTTTACAAACCAAATACCTAAACAAAAAAAAGAAAATACCTTCTCAGCACCTAGTGGATCTTTCTCAAAACTTGGCCATATACATAGGCACAAAGGGTCTCAATAGATAAAGGAAAATTGAAATAACTCCCTGAATTCTATCAGACCACTATGTATTAAAGCTGGCTATCAACAACAACAAAAAATAAAAAATAGCACACAATCTCATGGAAAATGAACGACTCTCTAATGAATGAAAAATAGGTCAACACAAATATAAGGAATGAAATTAAAGACTTCCTAGAATCCAAAGAAGATGAATACAAGCCATATCAAAACTTTAGGGGCAAGGTGAAAGGAGTGGTAAAGGACAATTCAACTTAGCAACACACCTGAACTCTTCAGAACAAAAAGAAGTGAGCACATTCAGAAGGAAGAGACAGCCTGATCTGATCAAACTGAGGCCTGAAAATTAAATAGAAACCAACAGAATACAAAGAGTCAATGAAACAAAGAGTTGGTTCTTTGAGAAAATCAACAAGGCAGACAAACCCTTATCTAAACTACCTAAAGGTTGGAAGGAAATATCCAAATTAATAAAATAAGAAACCAAAAGATGGATATAACAATAGATAGTGAGGAAATCCAGAGAATGGTAAGGACATAATTTAAAAATCTGTAGTCCACCAAATGGAAAAATCTAAGAGAAATGGATTTTTTTCTGTAGTTACCACTCACCAAAATTAAACCAAGACCACATAAACAATTTAAATAGGTCTATAATACCTAATGAAATAGAAGTAGTCATTGAAAATCTCCCAACCAATATAAGCCCAGGGCCAAACAGTTTTAGCACAGATTTCTATCAGACTTTCAAAGAAGATATAATGCCAGCACTACTCAAATTATTCCACAAAATAGAAACAGAAGTAACACTGCCAAATTCATTTTATGAGGCCACAATTACCCTGACACTGTAACCATATAATGACTTCAAAAACAAAGACAATTCCAGAACGATTTCCCTCATGAGTATAGATGCAAAAAATATGAAATAAAACCCTTGCAAACTAAATCCAAGAATACATCAAAAAGCTCATCTAACATGATCAAGTAGGCTTCATCCCAGAAATGCAGAGATGCTTCAAAATGGGAAAATCAGTAAAATGAATCTATCATATATGTAAACTGAAAGAAATAAATCACCCAAACATCTCATGAGATGCTGAAAAAACCTTTCATGAAATCCAACACTCCTATTTGATAAAAGTCCTGGAAAGATTAGGCATACAAGGGGCATACCTAAAAAGAATAAAGGCAATTTACAGCAAGCTTATAGCCAACATCCCATTTAATGGACAGAGATTAAAAAAAAATCAAGAATTGAACAATCTTGTCTGTCTCTGTATATCTATTCAGTATAGTACTTAAAGTTTAGCTAGAACAATAAAATGACTGAAGGAGATCAAGGGAATACAAAAGGGAAAGAAATAAGTCTAAGTTTCATTATTTGAAAATAACATGATAGTGTGCATAAGTGAACATAAAAATCCCACTAGGGAAGACTTACATCTGATAAACTCTTTCAGCAAAGAGGATATAAGATCAACGCAAAATATCAGGAGCTTTCCTATATACAAATGACAACGGAAATGAAAAAAATCAGAAAATCAAAACTCTTCACAATAGCCTCAAATAATATGAAGTATTTTGGTGTAACACTAACCAAGCAAAGGAAAGGCGTAAATGTCAAGAACTTCAAGTCTTCAAATAAATAAATTGAGGAAGCTATCAGAAGATTGAAAGAACTTCCTTGCTAATGGATCAGTAGGATTAACTAAGTAAAAATGGCCATCCTACCAAAAGCAATAGATGGATTTGATGCAATCCCCATCAAAATTGCAACACAATTCTTCACAGGCATTGAAAGGAGAATTCTCAATTTTATATGGAAAAACAAATATCACAGGATAGCTAAAACGATTCTCAAAAAGAAAGTAAATGCTGAAAGTACCACAATTCCTGATTTTAAGCTGTACTACAGAGCTATACTAATAAAAAATCACATGGTATTGGAATAAAAGCAGCCATGTTAATCAGTGGAGTGAAACTGAAGATCAAAATCCAAATTCAAACACTTAGAGATGCCTAATATTTGCTATATCTTCCAGAAATACAAGTTGAAAAAAATAAAGCATCTTTCATAATTGATGATGCATTCTTCTGCCTGCAGAATCTACATTTATCACCCTGCACAATACTGAAGTTTAAGTTTAAGTTTAAGTGGATCAATGACCTCAGCATAAAACTAGATACATTAGACCTGACAGAAGAGAAAGTGAGGGACAACATTGAACACATTGGCACAGGAGACAACTCTCTGAACAGAACAATAGCTCGGGTCATAAGATTTACAATTATTAAACTGGAAACAACCTACATGTCCCTCAACAGAAGCATGAACATGAGAAATGTAGTACATTTACACAAGGGAGTGTTAATAAGCAGTTAAAAAGTAATGACACCAGGAAATTTGCAGGTAAATGGATGCAAGGAAAAAAATGAAAATCACTGAGTTAGGTAACCCAGACCCAGAAAGACAAATATGTATGTTTCTCACTTGTAAGTGGATATTAGCTGTTAATTACATGATAATCAGACTATAGTCCACAGACCTAGAGAATTTTGTAAAGAAGAGGTATCTAGGATGAATATATTGAACTCTCTGGGAAGGAGAAATTGATTCTGCAGGTGGATTGAGGGAGGGTGTGTATGTAAGCAGGAGAGGTCAGGTGGTCGTGATAGAGAGAGAGATTGTGGAAACATGCTTTTGGAGTTGGAATAATTTGGGGGCCAGTATGGAAACCTAGTACAGTGCACACTTCCTGCAGTCTCTGATGGTGACCATAGTTAGGACTTCTATTAATGGAAGATACAAGGTCTAGACTTATCATCTTTTGCAACCAGGCAAGGCTCCCATTGGTTGAAGTGGGTTACATTTGGTGATAGGGATCCAGTGAAGATTCCAAAACAACCCAGGCTGATGCTAGCACAGAACGTTGCTTTCTGAAATCTGACAGTGGGTTCCCATTGTATAGGACAACATCCACACAGCTCATTGAAAGTAGAGGAGTAGACCTTCACCCTTGCATTCTTATAATCTCTTTGGTATAAGACGGTACTTCTCAAACTATGGAAAGGCAAATCTGGACACTGACTCAAAACACAAAACGCTTGACCTACAATTTATCATGCCGGCAAGATGTTTGTAGCAATTGTGGTGCTGAACTTGGAGTGGCCAACCAATGTTTGATTTAACTTGAGCCCTGGCCTAGGAAAGGGAGCCCATGCCCTACACTGCCTGGATGCCAAGAACAGGAACCTAGATATGCCAGAGACCTAGGATTGGTGCGTCCTCCAGTCGTCAGAGAGTCTTCCGCTAGCATCAGATGGGTACAGGTGCAGATACTCACGGCCAGACTCTATGCAGTCTAAATTTGAGGTCTTGGTTCACATACCTTGGAGATTGAGAAAAGACAGTGGGAGTCAGAGTGGATGGAGGAAACAAAGAGACCGTGGCCCACTGAATCAACTGATCAAGGCTCACATCGGCTCACAGAGACTAAGTTGGAAGCCATGGAGCCAACATTGTTCTGCACTAGGTCCTCTCTATATATGTTATGGCTGTTAGCTTGGTGTTCTTCTGGAATCCTAATCCTGCAAGCAAGAATATCTCGGATTCTTTTTTCTGCTTTTGGTCTCTATTCCTTCCATGGGTTGCCTTTTCTAACCTCAATATGAAAGCTTTTGCCTTGTCTTATTGTATCTTGTTTTGTACTGTTTGCCTGTTGTCTCTTAGGGGCCAGCTTTCTTTTTCTGAGAAGGAAACAGAGGAGTAACAGGTCTGGGGGCAAAGGGAGGTGAGAAGAGGTAAAAGAAGTGAAGGAATGGAAAACTATGTTTGGAATGTATTATATTGGGGAAGAATCTATTTTCAATAATAAAAAAGAATGAATGGCTATAAAATAAATGGATGGCTATACAGCTGTACTTTTTACAAGAGTTTAAGCAAATTGCCCATTATTTTCCAATAAGTAATAAAAAGTATGTTACTTTTCTGCCTCAACAATTCACAAGGGTTATTATATGTAGATGAAATTCTAAACAGTCTTATTAAATAAGAAACACAGAGCCAAATGCAGAGTTAAAAGTCCAAAGATCAGAGCAGTAGCCAAGAGCTAAGACCGCCTTATCTTATCACTCGCTGTCATGCTCCCCCTGAGAGAGAGCCCTTCTTCCTGTGTCCTGACTTTTTACTGCCTTTCTGCTCTGCCATCTCATTGGCTCTAAACCCAACCACATGGTGTCCTCGTCACTGCTTGTCTATACAGACCTCCAGGTCTCTATGGTTGCTACTGAGATTAAAAGTTCAGGTCACCTTGCTTTGGATGTGTCCGTGACCACAGAGACTCTGCCTGCCATGTGATCCAATTAAGGACATGCATGTGCTACCACTGCCTGACTCCTGCTTATGACTGGCTGTGACTTCTGATCTCCAGGCAACTTTATTAACATACAAATAAAATCACATTTCAGCCCAAATAAAATATCACCATAGTTATATACATACATTATCTGTTTTTCCAAATTTATCAGACACTAAATGATGAAAGTCAAGAGATGGGTCACAAAACCGTTGAGTATTTGTAGCTCACTATATTTTAATGCCCTGACAAGGTTCTTAATTGTCCTATTATGTTAGCTCTTAAAAAAAGCTATGAATTAAAATTTTTGAGAAATTACTCATCTACAAATTGAATACATAATTGTTGTAAACTAAATAATGAAATGTGTCACTTCTGAACCCTAAACTAAATCAATTGGCAGAATGACTTACTGACATAATGTAGCAATTAATATGCATGTGAAAGAATGCAAATAACTTTATATTATAATTTCACTTTTAGAAAGTTATATGAAGTCAAATTTAGAATGTTTTTTAATTGTCTTGTAGCTTATTTTTTCAGCATGATTGTTATATTCCTGATTACATTCTTTCTGTTCTGTTTTGAAAGAAAATTACAAGTATGATGAGATACAGGAAGCACAGATGATTAGAATGGAAGCCGAGGAAGATGAAAGACACTAAGGATCCTGAGTGTCCACCTACAGGAGATGGTCTGGTTAAACTATGGATTATCCCATTCAGTGAAGTGCTAAGAGAAGTGAGCAAGTGCACTCAATATATTGATCCCTCAAAGACTCCTAATTGGCACCAACTACACATTTTATGGAAATTTATAAAATGAATGAATATTTTAGAGAGATATATGTGGTGATATTTTATTTGTGCTCCAATAAATAAAGCTTGCACTAAGATCAGAGGAAAAAGTCAGCCATTGTATTAAACATTAAGTCAGGTGATGGTAGTACACGACTTTTATCCTAGAATTTGGGAGGCAGTGATTTATCCCAGTCTCTGTGAGTTCAAGGCCAGACTGGGCAGAGAGCCAGGCATGGTGGCACATGACTTAAATTCCAACACTATTTAACCATAAAGGTCTGGAGGTCTGTACAGACAGACAGGAAGTGACAGAGCTTGGCAGAGAGAGGAAATGAGATGGCAAGGCACAAAAAGGAATATAGGTGTTGGTATACAGGAAGTAGCTCTCTCTTGGGCTGAGGACTTCCTAGGGTAAAAAGTTGTGGCTGTGGCTTGTTCTGTTCCTCTGATATCTTGGCTTTCACCCCAATGTCTGGCTCCCAGTTTTTTATTAATAAGACTTTTTGGCAATTCATCTTACAGATATACAATATATGTAAGATTAACAACAGCAAGAAATGAGTTATCTGTGGTAGTGGTTGAGGGATATCATGCTTGTGTTGTAGAATTAAAGCACTTCTAGTTTAGTTCTTGTCTCAAAGATGTTTCTTCCTAACAGTGACATTCTTGGTAGAAGGTGGCAACATTTCAATGAAAAGCACTGTGTGGCACAATTTAAGATTGCAAAGAGGACATTGAAGGGTTGAAGGGGCTATATGACCATAGCCACTCACTCATTCTCTCAGCCTTTTGGTTATGACTTGAGCTTTATTCACTCTTACCTCAAGGCACTGCAACATGACATCCTCAAAAAACACCTAAAACATTGATCACAGATTTGTGCCTTCAAAATTCTAAACAAAATAATTCATTTTTGTTTGTAAGTTGGTTATATCTACCATAGAAGTACAAATCTCAACTACAGAGGGAATAGGGCAATGTAGATGTAATTCTGAATGGTTTTATTAAATAATAAACACAGAGCCAAATGCAGAGTTAAAAGCTCCAGAGGTCAGAAAGCAGTAGCTAAGAGCTGAGACTAAGACCACCTTCTTACCACCCAATGCTGCTGCTGTCCTTCCCCTCAGAAAGAGACCTACGTCTGTGTGTCTGTCTTTTTATTGACTTTCTGTTTCTGCCTTCTCATTGATTGTAAACCCAACCACATGATTTCCTCATAACTGTCTGTCTATACAGACCTCTAGGTCTCTATGGTTGGTATTGAGATTAAAGGCGTGTGTTTCCATGCTGGCTGTATCCTTGAACACACAGAGATCCTGCTTGTCATGTGATCAGGATTAAGGGCATGTACTGCCACTGTCAGACTTCTGCTAATTGGCTTGCTATTAGCTCTGACCCCCAGGCACTTTTATTTATTAACATACAAATAAAATCACATTTCATCACCAATAAAATGCCACCATAGGGCAAAGAGCACAAAGTTAAAACCATTGAAAATATATTATGTAACTAAACGTCATCCTGTAAAATATGGGCTGTGAAAAACTGAGCTGAAGAAGCTACTGTAGTGACAATAAGCAATATAGAGGTGTCCAACTTTCCTCTGACCGTGTTGTTCATCCCCATTCTGCTTTTAGAATATGTGAAGAAGCACTGATTATTGGTGATTGGATAATTTCCTCCATCTATATTGTCAGTGATGGAGTCTGTTTCCCCATCCACAATTCACTCATGTACTGCAAGTTTACCATCCCTCAGCTTGTCTGAGTTTCGTTCCCTGCACACATTCACACATCACTTGCTTTCTTCCATTCATAGTGCTGCTGTAGTTCCAGTCTCTAAAGTTCAAAACTTAGGGTTATGTTTCCTACTATAATCTTCATAGGTACAGTATATGATTATGGGTCAGAAATGACTTATCATTTATTCTTAAATATCATTCTCTATGCTACATTCCTGATGTAATTCCTGTCTTTCTTCTTACCTGTTCATGGAATTATCTTCTATACTTTGGATTTATTTCTCTGAATTTTATTTTCAGACATTAAATATACTGTCAAAATATGTTTTCTTTTTAGTCTGAAATAATATTTCCCCATAATGTAATAACAATATGTTAATTTTTCTTAAGTAGTTCATTTTTTAAACTTAATTTTTTTGGAACTTTTTTCATACACTATTTTTGATCCCATTTTTCCTACCGAGCTCATTGCAAAACCTACATCTTCACACACCCAACTCCATACCCATCTTTTTTTTTTTTTTTTTTTTTTTTTTTTTTTGGTTTTTCGAGACAGGGTTTCTCTGTGTAGCTTTGCGCCTATTCCTGGAACTCACTTGGTAGCCCAGGCTGGCCTCGAACTCACAGAGATCAGCCTGGCTCTGCCTCCTGAGTGCTGGGATTAAAGGCGTGCGCCACCACCGCCCGGCCATACCCATCTTTGATTATTTAAAATTCAAATAAATATTGTTTGTATGTTTTCTTAAGTACATATCTGTCTATATGTTAAATGAACATGGATAATATCCTTTTGTATCTTGAAGTAACTGAATAATGCATACATTCATAGTACCGATGAAAATAATATACAATATGCACTGTAGAATTTAAACAGTTATGCAGATATTTTATTCCAAAGAGAAGTTCATTTTACCACTCAAATGAAAAAAGTATAGTTTATGACTCAGTTGACTTGTACTAAGTGACTATTTCTCAGAAAAGCAATAGTTGTTGCTAGTAACTGTTTAGATATATTCTAGTTTCATATAGTTAACAAGAAGGGATTAATCTTTACAGAGATCCATGGTTTTAAAAAAGCATAAAATAACAAATTTAGTTTTGGATGCTTAAATCTAAATATAACAACTCTTACATAGCAAGTTAATGCAGCAAAAAATGAAATTGCATTATTGAGAGAGGTTTGGCATGGTAAGACAGGATTTAATAAGTCATATAACAATTCCATTGATAATGAATATTCTTTCTAAGGAAAAGCACTTGTAGGTTTGCTTGCATGATTTTATTTCCTTTTCCAATACTTATTTTTTTGGTTTTGAACTTATAAACTGTAAATATATTGCTTTAAAGTTAAAAAAGTAATGCTTAACAAAAGGAATAATTCTTTATAAGGGCAATATGACTTTTAAATATATCAGTTTTACTATTATCATTTCAAAGAAAAAATGCAGGGAAAATAACAGGAAGGATTTACTTTAGTTAATAAATGCAATTAGCAAAATTAATTTTGCTAAAGTAAAAGTTGAGAATTGACATAAGCACCAGGGTAAGGCAGTGAAAGAGTACTACAGGATTGTAGGAGAGAGAGTGTTCAACATATTTAGACCGTCTATACTTGTTTATTAGTATTCATCAAAATGAAGCTCCTGTTCACCTCTGGAAGTGTGTGTGTGTGTGTGTGTGTGTGTGTGTGTGTGTGTGTGTGTGTTTCTTGATATTAACTCTGAAATCAGTGTCTTCTAGGTACGTGAGAAAGTTATTTTATGTATCATAAAAGTACACTAGAAAAAAGCATTCATACCTTCAATTTTTTCTAAACTGAAGTCTCTGAGATAAAGGAAATCAGGCCATCATAGTTAAAACTTCTAATCAAGCTACAGAGAATTTTCCTACCATGGTATTTAAAAACCAAACTGAGAAAAGCAGTGGAAGATTTAGAGAACTAACAATTAGAATTGAATGAAACATGAAAAAAAATAGAGAAGAGAATAGATCTGCCACGAAGAGAGATATTTTGATTTAATTCTAGTATAGAGAACCATTTTCTACTGTGAACATTGACTGATATTGAGTAAAAGGAAAATTACTCACATGGGTTGTAGATAAACATCTATGAATAGGACAATTAATATGTAAGTGTCAGCTAAGTTTCTACACTGAAGTTGTCCTATAGTTAGGATTTTGCACCTCTTTGGAACTTGTTTAAAATCTAGAATATACTACAAAACATTACATGAATCAGTTATTAAGACTAACAATACATTATATTATTAACAGAAATATAATGACATTAAGTAATTTGTAAGGCTAGATTATAAACATAGTTCAAATTATTCAGTATTGCATATATTTCTTATTGTGCAAAAGATTTCAGAGTATGACACTGATAAACCATATTATACTCAATTATTCAGGACATGACAATATCTCTTTCACACATAAACAGTTTTTTTTACAGTGATTTTTCTGAAATGTCTGTCTCTTAAAGTAGTAAATCCTGGTATTACCACAATTACCAACATGCAATGGTTTTCCTGAATCCAAAAGATATCTTAGGCCACATACGTGAAAGCTAAAACCTTCACGTTATGATCCAAGTTTCACTTCAGACCTCAAACCATCATAAAATTAATTCACTTTTTGATGGCAAATATGTGTTAGATGGACTTTCCATCAGTGACAGAGAGATGCTCATGAAGGTAGCATCAAACAAAATACAATACCTGGGTAATATAACCACTAAATGACCAATACTCTTGCCTGTTTGCAGTTGTCACTGGCTTATCTGATTTTAAAAATACACTTATAACTAAACATGATCAAAAATAGGAAGAATTGTATTTATCTTTCATAATTATGTGCTAAACTGTGAATTTTAGTTCCTAAAGTTTGTATTTCACAGGGGCAGTCCAAGACAACTTGCTAAAGTTGGTTCTTCTCTTATTTCATTGTGTGGATATTGGCTTTTAAACAGATTGTCAGACTTTCTAATCATTGCTATTGCCTCTGAAACACCATGCTGGCCTATATTAATTTATTTATTTGTGTATTTTTTCAGGTACCTGTATCAATCTAACTAAGTTATTGTTTTTCTTTTGGTTGGCAAGCATGAGGATTGGACATTAAGCAATGTCATGTTATGTTAAAAAGATATAAATTCAAATCCAGATTCATATCCTTTCTAATACTTAAATTTTATTTAACACTGCATACATGATTTTCCTAATTATACCCCTCATACACATACTCTCTGTGTTCATCTCATAAAAATTTTCTGAAATTATTATTTGAACTTTCAGAGCTTCTTCTGTTGGTCATAGTTTTTTTTGTCATAACTTCCCAATGAGTATATACACCCTGTGTGAAATTGGTCTTCATTTTTTGGATGGATGGTCATATTCTTACACAGGTTTAGTTTCTGATATAATTATCATGTGGTGAATACTGAACATTTTTATAGAAAAAATGAGATTATATAACATCTGGCCATTTCTTTTCCAGATATGAAGAAACTACAATACTTGGCGAATGCTATTCTGCCCGGTGTGTAGTGCTCTGGTGAGTAGAAACATCATTCTTAGCTCCAGATATTTACTTAGCAGCAATTGTAAGTGGCCAACATGGAAAGATCATGGGTTAAAACCACATTTGAAGACAAACAGATCGAATTAATCAAATAAACAAATCTATGTCAATGAAATTAAAGGAAGACAGTTTGAATAGTTTAATTTTAACTTCTATTATATTTAAATAACTCTAGAATGTTTTCTAATTCTATATCAGCTACTCATACAAAGATTTCCAGGCAGTAATGATTTAAAAATTTAAGAAGATGATCATTAAACATCTTGATCTGAATTTTGTGTAATCATTGCATGTACATTGTATTATTAATGTCCTTGATCAAGTTTATTGGTAATCTATAATGTAACTGAAGCTATTTGTGCGAAATTGATATAATTTTATTTGTGTGTATTTTGTCTTATTGTTACATTTGTTATCTTCTCATGTTTTATATTATTGTAACAAACATATTTAATATAAAATATTTATTCACAGTGGCTTATCCAGCTGTATCTCCCATTATTAATATGTCTGAGAAAAATTATATGGGCATTATCATTTTGTCTGAACAATATAAAAGCTTAAAAATTCTGAAACTGATAATATATGAAAGATTTTTCTCATCAGATACAATTAGAAAAGAACAACTATGAGTTCTTCTCAGAGTGCCCAACAGTAGAGACGTCCTTGGGAGCAATAATCCACTGGTATATTCTGGTATTCTGAATGAGATTTCCCTTGTAATTCTCAGGTATTTGAATAATTGATCCCAGTTGGTAGCTCTTTGGGAATGATTAGACACTGTTCTCTTGTGGAGCAAGTCTGTCACTGGGAGACAGATTTAAGCTCTCAAGAGACTGGAGCCATTTTCTACTACTTCTTTCTGTTTCCAGTTTGTGGGTTTGAGGAATGAGCTCTCGGCTGCTTCTGATGTCATGTTTACCTCTTGCTGCCAGAATTCCCTGCCATGATGGCCTCTAATCCCTCTGAAACTACAAACCTCAAATAAACATTCTTTCTATAAGTTGACTACCATGGTGTTATATCATAGCAATAGAAAAGTATCTAGTATATTACCTCACAGTTTACATGAATTCTACTTTTGAGTTAATTTTAAATATTTTTACCTATAAGAATTTGTTGAAACATGTGAATTTATAATACCTCTCACTACAGAATAGAAACACAATCGTTTAAAACCAGTAATGTTTAAAAAATTGTTCATTTAGATTGTATTACTTTATAAAAGTGGTATATTTTTCTACTTTCAATCTAACTGAATATAAGATAAATTTTCAGCCAAAGCTCCTTGTTACACACACACAATACACCTTTCATTAAATCCATGCTGAGTAGGTCAAATGGGCATATAGATGCTTAGCTTTATGTTCTAATAAAGGCCTCACTTTCTTTTTGTAGCTTAAACAGTTACTGTAACTACTTCAATAAAAATACATTCATTTAAAATATTTATCCTTATTTATTTGGGTGTAATTACACTAAAACAAATAATATTGCTTAATGATCCTGTATAGTAATTTATGAAGATACAAAAGAAAAAAATAGGAGACAATGACTGTTTTAGAAACAGCTTACAAGCTACCTGAGACAGAAAGTGGACTACATAGATTAAAAGTCTGAGATTCAGAAAACATATTTGTTAGGTATTGTGGGGTGTTTTGTCTGTTGGACAAAAACAGGGAAAAAAGAAAAGGCATGTGAGACAAGTCTGGTTGTACCTGGAATAAACATTAGTTTGGATCTGCCCTCATCACAATGCTGTGAAATTGAAAGGTTTTTAAATGTGAAGTGGCACTATTTCCATAGAGCCTTGCTAACCAAAGCAACCTTTCACAGCTCAGTAGACAGTATGCCTGAGGCATATTCCAACATGAAACTACTGTATCCTTTACAGAAGTCATTGCTACTGTCACCTTGGAGAACTTCATCCTCCTAGAGTTTCAGACAAGCCAGGAGCATGATCGTTATCCTCAGTCATACAGCAGCAGATCCTTCATGAAGATACACTTCCCGGAACCTAAGAGTATGGATTCTTTTCTTGCTATCTTTGTCTTGTTATTAATTTATTTGTTATTAGTACCCAAAAACTTCTTCCTTCAATGGGGTGCATGTTAGCACATAGTAAACATTGTGGGATGGAGATGGGTATATGACAGCTGATAAAAGTTACAATTCACACTGCTTAGATTTAAAAAATAAGGAACAAGGACATATCATTGGACATGGTGATAGCAGCATAATCCTGTGATCTCAATCAATTCTAGCACTTAGAACCCAAAAGTGAACAGAATCACCATACAATAATAATTCAGTAATCTTTTTACAATGCTGTTATATTGTCATAAAAATCTGCCTGCCCCAGCCTAAAACTAGCACTGTCTCAGCTGGAAAATGGGTTTTGAGAACTCATCTTGAATACAATTAGACTTCCTTCTTTATTTCTAGGTCAAGTACACAAAGGGAAATGTTATTAATTTGAATACAATTAGGTTTCCTTCTTTCTTTCTAGGTCAAGTACACAAAGGGAAATGTTATTAACTTAAAAAAAACCTGAGTTTGCATATCTAAAGTTTAAAGAATTTACACTCATAACAGGGAGATGATAATTCAAGTGTGCTTGTTATACTTATTGTTTCATCAACATGATAAAAATTAATGGCATAATATGGTGTTTTGATAGCTATATGCATTCTGTAGTTTTTAAATCAAATTTAACACAACCTCATAATTTATTATAACCGTATGCTGAAAATATTAAAATTGTCTTTGTAAAATTTGAGGTTATGCAGCAAGTTGTGGTTGTCTATAGTTGCCCTACTAAGGTATAGCTAATTGGAACAAATTCCAGCTCTCTGTATGTATAAGCACTCACTGATCAAACATTCTTAATATCTATGAATTCTCTCTCAAGCTTCTATTTGTGTCCTCTTGATTCAACTTCTGTAGGACCAATCATTTTTGATTGCACATATCAGTAGGATCAAGAAATACTAGGCTCTCTATGACTTATCAACTTTCTAAGCCTTGCCAATTTTCCTTAAAACAGTGAGCAGTTGAAACCATCCCTTTGCAAATAATAAAATTTCATTCTTTGTTATGCATCAATATTTTACCATTGTATGTCTTACACATTTTTGTTTCAGTTCTTTAGATGGATATTTTTTTTTTGCTTGATTATAGTTTATGGTGATACAACATGAAAGTACTGATGTATTTTTGACCCAGTAATTTAATTTCAATTAGATATATACTCAGAAGGAGAATCGTACAGAACATATTGCAGTTGTATTTACATTGTTTCCAGGAACTTTCTTACTAATATCTATAATGGCAATATTAATGCACATTCATTTGATGACAGGTTATTTCTAGACTCTGGCTATTACTGTAATAAAGCCACAATAAACATGATTGAGCAAGTTTCCTTTTGGTAGGATGGAGCGTCCTTTGTCCATTGTGTATATGCTCAAGAGTGATATAGCTGGGTCTTGAGGTAGAGCAATACTCATTTTCTGAGGAATCATAATGATGATTTTCATAATGGGTGTACAACTTGTCACTCCCATCAGAAATAGAGAATTGTTCCACTTGACCTACAACCTCATCAGTGTGAGCCATCACTTGATTGATTGATCTTAATCACTCTGACAGATGTAAGAAGGAACCTCAGAGCAGTTTTGTTTTGTTTTGCATTTCTATGATGGTTAAGGATGTTGAACATTTCTTTAAATGTTTCCCAGTCATTTGAGATCCCTCTGTTGAGAATTCTCAGTTTATTTCTGTATCCTAATTTTCTATTGTGGAGCTGTTTAAAAAGATCTTTTCCCATTCTCTAGGCTGCTTCTTTATCTGATTAACAGTGCCCTTTGCCTTTCAGTTTCTTGATGTACCATTTATGAATTGTTGATATTGGTACCTGTACTATGCACTGTCCGCAAAGTCATCTTCTGTGCCAATAGTCTACCCTCTATTTTCTCTCCTATTATGTTCATTGTATCTGGTGTTACGATAAATTCTTTTTTATACTTTTTAATTTTCAACGTGCCTTTTTAATTTTTACTTTTTTTTATTCTATCATACAATGCATATGACCACACTTTCCCCTCCCTCCACTCCTCCCAATCGCCCCTCCACCTCTCATTGTCAACAGATCCAATTTCCTTTTCCTTCAGCAAAAGGCAGGCCTCCCAGGAATATTATCTGAACATGGCATAATAAGTTACAATAAGAGTAGGCACAATCCCTCATGTCAGGGCTGTACAAGGTAATCTAGCAGGAGGAAACATGTCCCAAGAGCAGGCAAAAGGGTCAGAGATGACCTGCCTCAGCTCTTTTATCTAGGATCCCCACAATGACACTAAAGCTACACAATCAGAACACATATACAGAGGACCTAGTGCATATCCATGAAGGCTCTGTGACTGTCATGTCTATGAGCCGTGATTATTTGGTTCTGTTGGCTGTGTTCTCAAGGTATCCTTGACTCTTCTGGCTCCTAAATGCTTCCTAACCCTTCTTCCATGGGGTTTCCTGAGATCTGTCTAATGTTTGGCTGTAGACCTCTGGATCTACTGTTCCAATCAGTTGCTGGATGAAGCCTCTTTGATGAATATTGGGCAAGATGATCTATGAGTTTAGCAGAATATCATCAAGAATTATTTCATTTGATTTTTTTTTCTAATATGTTTTGTTCTGTCCTAGGTCTCTTGGCCACAGAGGCAGTGTCAGGCATGGACTCCCTTCTGAGGCCTATGTTATACCAGAAATTGGTTCACCACTACTGCATGTCCTATTCCAACATTATCCCAGGACCTCTTGCAGGCAGGACAAATTTTATGTCCCAGCAGTTTTGTGGCTAGATTTGTATCCTAGTTCCACAATCAGAAACCTTGCTTGGTTATAGAAGATGGTGGATTCAGGATCAGTATGTCCCATTCCTAGGAGTCCTGACTAGGGTCGCCATCATAGATTCCTGGAAGTTCTTTTATTCACTTGGGCTTGAGTTTTATACAGGGTGATAAAAGTGGATCTATTTGTCTTCTTCAACAGATAGATATCTAGTTTGAACAGAACCATGTATCAAAGATCCTGTCTTTTTCCACCGTGTATTTCAGGCTGCATTATCAAAATTCAGGTGTCCAAATATTCTGAGTTTATGTCTGGGTCTCTAATTCAATTCCATTTGTCAGTGTGTTTGTTTTTATGCCAGTATTCTGTAATTTTTATCACTATAGCTCTATATCAAAAGTCAAAATCAGGGATGATTAAATCTAAAGGTTTTCTGTTATTGTTCAGGATCGTTTTAGCTATCTTGAGATTTTTGTTTTTCTGTATGCAGTTGAAAATTGTCCTTTCAAGGTCTGTCAAGAATTTTATAAGTTTCAATGGGATTGCATTCGATCTGTAGATTGCTTTTGGTAGTATTGTCATTTTTACTATATTTATCCTAGTGATCCATGAGCATGGAAGATCTTTCCATCTTCTGACATTTTTTTTTTTAATTTCTTCTTTCAAAGTCTTGAAGGTTTTATCATAAAGTCTTTCACTTGCTCGGATAGAATTACACCAATATATTTTACATTGTTTCAGGCTATAGTAAAAGATGTTATTTCCATAATTTCTCTCTCAGTTTTTTCATTTGTATATAGGGAGGTTCCTGATTTTTTTTTTTAGTTATTCTTGTATTCAGTTACTTTGCAGAAAGTGTTTATCACCTGCAGAAGTTCCCTGGTGGAATTTTTAAGGTCACTTATGTGTATTATCATGTTATATCCAAATAGTAACACTTTGACGTTTTTCTTCTATAATTTTTATTAAGAATTTTTTATTCATTTTACATACTGATCACAGATTCCCCTCTTTTCACTCCTCCTGCTCCCCCAGCCTTCCCACCACCAACTCACCCTCATTTCCTCCTCTGACAAGGTAAGACCTCCCATGGGGAGTCAGCAGAGCCTGGTACATTCAGTAGACTCAGGTCCAAGCCCCTCCCCCTGCATCAAGGCTGTACAAGGTGTCCCACTATAGGTAGTGGACTCCACAAAGCCAACTCAAGCACCAGGGATGGATACTGATCCTATTACCTAGGGTCCCTCAAGAAGATCAAACTACACAACTATCTGGCTTATGCAGAGATCCTGCCCAGTCCCATGGAGGCTCCACAGGTGTTGGTCTAAAGTTCATGAGTTCCCACTAGCTTGGTTTGGTTGTCTCTGTAGGTTTCCCCATCATGATCTTTTTTTTTTTTTTTTTTTTTTTGGTTTTTCGAGACAGGGTTTCTCTGTGTAGCTTTGCTCCTTTCCTGGAACTCACTTGGTAGCCCAGGCTGGCCTCGAACTTACAGAGATCTGCCTGGCTCTGCCTCCTGAGTGCTGGGATTAAAGGCGTGCACCACCTCTGCCCTGCTCCCCATCATGATCTTGATGACGTTTTTTTTTCTTTAAGTAAAACAGATTATTATCTCATACAATATATCCTGACCACAGCTGCCCCTCATTCCACCCTTCTCATCTCTCTCCTCATCACACCTGTTCTTCAATTCCACTCCTTCATTATTTCCCTTTAGAAAAAGAGCAGGCCTATGAGAGACAACAACCAAACATGACAAAACAAGATACAATTGGATGAGCCAAATCCCTCATATCAAAGCTGGATAAGGTAACCAAAAAAGAGGAAAAGAGTTAGAGACACAGCTTCTCCCACTGGTAGTTGTCCTACAAAAACATCAAGATAAAAGCCCTAACATACATAGAGGACCTGGTGCAGACTCGTGCTGGCCCCATGATTGCTGCTTTAGTCTCCAGGAGCCTTTCTGGGCCCTGCTTGGTTGATTCAGTGGGTCATATTCTTCTTGTTTCTTTCATTCCCTCTGATTTGTACAGTCTTTCCAGCCCCTCTTTGGAGGTGTTCCCTGAGCTGCAGGAGATAATCTCAATGGAGAGTTACAATTTATACTTCCTCTTGGTTCAATTTTGACACAGCACAACATCTAGCTGTAGTTCTCCGCACCTATTCCCATTTGCTGACAAGGAAACCTCTCTTATCACGATGGGACAAGGCCCATATCTATTGGTGTTGTTTGGTATTTGATCACATTGTGGCACCCCAAGACTGTGTTAAAGTTAACCTTGAATCAGGGAGCAGAGCCAATGACTAGTTGATAAGAATTAGTCATAGAGTATACGGAGGACCCAGGATATGCATAGAGAGCCACAAGAAGGAATAGGGATGGAATTTGAGATTTGTGAGGTTTTGTATTTCCTTTTTTTGGTCTAGGAAGTATGGAGAGAAGGTCAGCTGGTCACTGCTCCTCCATTTCTTTAATGGATTCAGTTTTCACCACAATATCTGACTCACAGATCTGTATTGCTAATAGAACAACTTAGATAAACACAATATATTAGTATAACAAAAATATTATTAGGAATCATTACATTAATATAATAATAAAAATAATAATAGTTATTATTAGTAGTATTATTAGTATTATTTTGGTCATTTAGATTTGGTTCTACCCTTGGTCTCTGGGCTATCCAATCACCAGTTGCTGGCCACCTGGGCAGTTGGGGGCATGGGCTCCCTCTCAGGGCATGGGCCTCAAATTAAATCAGATATTGTTTGACCATTTCCGCATCATTGCCCCAGAACTCTTCCAGGCAGTACATATTTTCTATCAAGAGTTTTGTTTCTCTATTGCTGTCAAGTTTTCTTTTTCCATAGCCTACAGAGTATCTTCCTGTGCCAAAGAGACTAGAACATAGGGGTAAAGTCTCCATGCAGGCACCAGCTTGACCTTTTTAAGTTCCATGAGCTTGTGGGTGTTGACCTTTGCAATGGAGCCCTGTTCTTAGTTTTCAGAGTGCTGACCCTCTTTCCTAGTGTTAGCCTGGTTTGATTAGGGAACTCCATGGGACCCTCTCAGCCAACAACTCAACCAATTTCACCACAGTCCCACCACTGTAAGCCTTTCCTGGTGACAAAATATGGACAATTAAGGCACCAGGTTTTTCATTAGTAATAGTCCTCACTGGGGTCACCTTCATAGATTCCAGGAAATTTCCAGTGCACTGAGTTTCTACAACATCTTCCAAATGTCTACCAATTCCATTTTTTTTTCCCTCTGAGTACTCTCTTTCTTCCTCCCTCACTGCCTATAAACACACACGCTCCTTGCTGATTCTGTCACTGGTACCCAGGCAAGGGGAAGTAGAATAGATGAACTTCTTTGTAAATTTGCATCCCCTTGTTCTCCTTTATTTATTGTTTGAGCTAAAACTTTAAGTTCTAAATTGAACAGATACAATGAGCATGGACAACCTTATCTTGTTCCTGATTTTAGTGGGATTGCTCTGAGTTTCTCTCCATTTAATTTGATGTTGGCAATCAGTTTACTTTATAATGCTTTATTATGTTTAGTTTTTCCTTTGTATTCCTAATCTCTCCAGGACTTTTATCAATAAGAGGTGTTGGATTCTTTCAAAGTCTTTGCTGCCACTGAGATGATCATGTGAGTTTTTCTTTTCTTTCAGTTTGTGTATGTGATGTATTAGATTCACTGATTTTCTTATATTGAACCATCTCTGAACATCTGAGATGATGTCTGCTTGATTATGATGGATGATCTTTTTGATATGTACTTAAATTTGTTTACAAGTATTTTTTTTTCATTTATGTTCATAAGGGAAAATTTTCCGTAATTCCTCTTCATGTGGCTTGGATGCTAGGGTAACTGTGATAAAACAAGTTGGACAGTGTTCTATTTTGTGGAATAATTGGAAGAGTATTACTGTTAACTCTTCTTTGAAAATGTGGTAGAATTCTGTGCTAAAATGTCAGGCACTTTTTTTTTTAATTTGAGGGGGGGTGCTTTCAGTGACTCCATGTATTTCACTAGGTGTTACAGGTCTATTTAAATTTTTATCTGATCCTGATTTTACTTTAGTAAATGACACTTATTTCTGACTTTGTTAATTTGGATATTCTCTTTCCATATTTTAGATAGTTTGGATAAGTTTTTGTCTAATTTGTTGATTTGCTCAAAGAAGCAACTCTTTGTTTCATTGATTTTTTATTGTTCTCTTTGTTTATATTTTATTTATTTTACCCCTTGAATTGATTATTTCTTGCCATTTACTCCTCTTGATTATGTTTACTTCTTTTTGTCTTAGAGCTTTCAGGTGTGCTGCTAAGTTACTAGTATAAGATCTCTCCAATTTTTTTTTTAATGTAGCCCTTAATGCTATGAACTTTTCTTTTAGCATCACTTTCATTGTGTCCCATAAATTTGAGTGTGTTGTGCATTCATTTTCATTGAATCCTTGAGCACCATTAATTTACTTCCTTATTTCTTTATTGACTCATTTTGAATTCAGTAAAGAGTTGTTCATTTTCCATGAGGTTTGTATGTTTTGTTTTTACTGCTAAATCTATGTGCTTGTTCTGTATTTTTTGATTACTAAGCATTTGTAATATGACCTAAACACAAGGATATGATCCTTGATCTCCTATTTAGTGCAAACCAGACATATAGGTTTTTTTTTTTTGCTTTTACATGTCTGAAAATAGGTATACCTTTTCTTTTCTTTTATTTCTAAGTATACTGATATACTAAATATTCATTTTGTTGCTAGTTAGATAACGATGATTTAATGCAATTTAAAATTTAAAACAAATGTATTCTACTTCTCGTGTAAGTAGATTTTATACTTCTTCTCTTTGTCCCGTTATCTTTAAAAATATTATCAGTGAGTTAGGGTAATGCAACCAGGCACAGTGATTGGAGCTTAAAGTCATAGGTAATGTGGGAGCTGAGAAGTGGTTTAAGAAACAGAGAACAGCCAGGTTTCTGCATAATAGAAACCATAATAAAAATTGATATGACATGTTTAAAGTATAGCTCAGTACCAAAATACTTGCCGATTATTTAAAAAGTTCTCATGTTAGTTCCTAACTCTACACACACACACACAGAGAAAGAGATGATGATAATTGCTTTGATAGATAATGGAGAGATAGATGATAGATAGATAGATGATAGAATGATAGATAGTTACATTTTTCTTTCCATTTTTTGAAATTTTTCAAAGCAGTTAGTTTCATAGTGATATGTAATTTCAGCATATCATGTTCTGTAATATAACCTAAAATATTATGTTTGTAGCTAAGAAATTATCACTTCATTTACTTGTATTCATTAAATAGCGTATTTTTGTGATGAAACATGATTTTCATCAAAGAAAGGCTAAATAAATTCAACATACACATCTACTGCCACATGTAGTAGTTTTCAATTTTTTTTTTTTTTTTTTTTGGCTTTTCGAGACAGGGTTTCTCTGTGTAGCTTTGCGCCTTTCCTGGGACTCACTTGGTAGCCCAGGCTGGCCTCGAACTCACAGAGATCTGCCTGGCTCTGCCTCCCGAGTGCTGGGATTAAAGACGTGCGCCACCACCGCCCGGCTAGTTTTCAGTATTTTTGTTAAGACCATTTAAATTATAAATCTCAGCAGTTGTCTAGTACAAACTACATTGGGAATAGTCATAATCACCATGTGGTAAAAATAAATCATTTGCACTGTCATATATAAAACTGATAATTTTTAGACTTTGACTAACATTTCCTCAGTTGTACTGCCTCAATTGGGTTAATTAATAATCTATTAAAATGAATAAAATTTATATTTCACACTTGAAACTGGTTTGTATTAAGATAATCTGAAGACACAGAGACCTTCTCTGTATATCTGTGCCCACTTCTGCAACATGTACGGCCCCTCTTTGTATTAGATTTTCTCTCCAGAATGAAATATTGGTGACTTGGGATAACTTTAATCAAAACTACTTAAATTAGCAAAATACTGGCTGGTTAACTTTTTGGTGTTTTAGGATTTCTAGGTTTTAATAAATGTACTTGTGGTTGTTTGAATGATAACATCCTTCACCCTATAGGCTCATGTATTTTAATGCTTAATCAATAGTTTGAAATGATTAGCAGGTGTGGCTTTCTTGGAGGAAGTGTTTCACTTTGAGGTGAGCTTTGAGGTTTCAAAGGCCCATATCATGTTTATAGTCTCTCTCTCTCTCTCTCTCTCTCTCTCTCTCTCTCTCTCTCTCTCTCTCTCTCTCTCTCTCTGAATTGCTACCTGAAGATCAATATTATGTAAAACTCTCACCTACTACCCCAATGCCTACTTACGTGCCACCTTGCTCCCTGTTATGAAGTATTGGATGAAACTTCTAAAATAGAAAGCATGCTAACATTTAAATTGCTGCTTTTATATGAATTGCCTTAGTCATAGTGTCTGGTTAGAACAACAGTACAGTGAGTAAATCAGTACCATAATGACACATATGTAGTACTGGGAAGGTTAGTGTCAGTGCCCACAAAATAGTCTGTGCTCTGACTATTTCTTTTTCCTTTTCTCTCATCCTGGACACTATTCACTATATTTGGATCTTTCCCTTTCCTAGAATGTCACACCATTGGAATTCTACGCTTACCAATCCTTTTCAAACTGTTTTTTCCCTCAGTGACACACATTCACTTTTTCTCTATGACCCTTCAGGGCTTTCAGTGAGAGTTGATCTTCCAAAGGTCTTTCCCAGAATGTTTACATAGAAAATAGCCTTGGAAGACAGGTATTATATATTCCCTTCACAGTTAAAGTTAAACTTAATTCTTGAAAATAAACAATAAATTACTTTCATTTATCATAAAGTGTTTGGAGATTTACCAGTAGATCATACAAGCTTCCATAGATTTAATACAAAATAGTGTTGTGTTTGAAATATGTCTACAGGACACCATATTGCCAATGTCAGACTAAGGAGTCTAAGAAAATAGAAACACAGCTCAACCATCCTTATATATTATTACTGAAAAGGCTGACACTAAAAATCACAACTCTTCTTATCTACCATCCATAAAGCATTGGCAAATCCACAAATTGATAGTTTTGAAATAAAGGTAAGTCAGGTTCCATTTCTTAACACTTTATATAATAGACAACTACTCAGGATGGCTGGGCATGTGTACCACTGTTTAAAATACTTGCACTGCAAATATAAGTTTAGTTAATAAATGTCAGGTGGGTATGGCAACAAGCCTGTAATTCCTTCCAAGGAATCAGAGGTAAAGGATGCCCAGAAAAAGCTGGCTAAAAAATTAGGCATATCTGAAAGCTTTGGGTTTGATTGAGTAGACTCTGTCACAGTAAATCAATAGAAATCAAGAATATCTCCCCAAATCAACCTTGGGTCTCCACATGCATGAGAACACTCACACATTGTGCAGAATCAGCGTGAATTTGAAGTGGTTATGGTAACATACATGAATATATATTAAGGAAGAGAACATAAAAAATATAAAGTGAAAAGAATTTGTCTCCATATGTAAATAGACATTACAACTCTCAATAGAATTATGTAATTTAAATTTTGATACTGATTTTAATATACCATGATAGTAATTTGGATAAAATACTGTTAAATTTCTTTTATCACAGGTTTCATGTAAAATTGTTTATAAATATTAGCAAGAATTCTAAAAGTGTAATAAGTTCTACTCCTTAATATACTATTTAATATTTCAAATACCTAAAGATGATTATGGTATTAGAGGTTTCCAAACTGTCATTGATCGTTTCCCATTGGTTTTAGAAACCCACAGAACACCACAGGGCATATTAATAGACAAGGAAGCCAAATATACTACTAATAAACTTTATGGGCTTAACAGTGAATAGAGTGTTTGCATGGTGTGCATGAGAGTGGAAGTATAACTCTAACTGGTCTTTACTGGAGATAGAGAAGTAATTCCTTTCATACTGGTCTACACTTTGTAAATCCTGTTGTTTCTATTGAGCTGTCCTCTGGAAAATATTGAAATATTGATGTTCATCTAATTAATGTATGAAATGTATAGTACTTCCTATAGTATAACCACTTTTGTTTCATATTAATATGAAAATATTCTATTCATTCATATGATACTAGCAAATTCATATTTAAAAAATAGTTTGTTGATGATGATTAAGTAAAATTTATCAAAGTGTAGGCTTAAAATGTGCTTACTAAGTGGATATCATATAGTATAATTTGTGGTTAAGCAAACAAAGCATTCACTCTTGTGCTTGATGACCTATGTTCCCTCTCCAGAACTCACATGTTAGAAGGAGAGAACCAAGAATAGACGTTTGCAAACTGACTTATTTATTTTCTGCTATACTTTTAATTAATTCATGCATACATACATTCATACATGCATACATACACACACATATATACAGAAACACAGTCTCACACACATATGTATATAGGCCTAAAGTCAAGAAAACTTATTAAATGAATTAACACAAGAAAATTATGGGAGAAAATGTTTGGGGGTGTTATAAATTGTGTGACTGGTTGACAATTCTGATAAAAAGTAATAAAAATTAATCTAAATTATCCTATGTTATACATCTAGTGACCTGAATCAGAAAATTTATATTCTTGCCATAACTACATGGGAAAATACATGTGTGCAGAGGAAGAAGTATTTTTTGAAAATAGAGAAAAAGTATATATAAAAGACACTGGAAAGTAATTTCAAGATTATTTCAATTTAACCCAAGTCAATAACAAAATTGATTGTCATCAGGTCACATATTATTGTGACTTATGGAAGCAAGCTAACATGACTCGTGAGTAGTGGCAAGAAGTTAAGAACCTCATCTAATTAATAATTAAATTGAAAGATCAATGCTGGGGTCGTCTCAAAGATACTTTCAGAGAAGCTGATTACATCATGATGAATTAGACTTCTGCTCATTTTCAATCCTTCAGTAAGGTGGAATCAAAATATCCATCTTAATATGTTTTTATTTAAATACCCCAAATGATCTATATTTTGTCATTAAATTGACATAAGATATATAGTAAAGAAACTGTTAATGGAAAGTGTGAACTTTGTTATTAAGTAGTGTGTTTCTACCTATGATGAACGCATCCGAAGTTTTCCAACTTAGCTGAAATGAAAATTTCCTGTGGACAGGAGAGTTGAAAAAGTTACTATTTTTTTTTAATAAACTTAAATAGTATTTTTAATGATTCAGTTCAAGAAGACATTTTGATTGTCCTCAATCTTTTAGTATAGAGGAATCATTATTTTTCATCTTAATTTCCTTGAAAACTGATCTCAATTTTTGTTTAGAGCAATAAAAACAATTACTGTTAATTACATTCTGTAACAAAAATTGTTAAGACTCTGATTTTACTACCAGATAGTAGTGCCCAATATGACGTTTGATGAAAAACAATGTAATGGAAAATGCCATAATCCCAAATGTACCTAGGCTTTCTTGTAGCATAGCAGTAGAAGTAGAAGCAATAACACTCAGTTAATATTTTTCAGTTTCATGCATTGGGAAAAAAATGGAATACTTTTCAAATTGCACAAATTATTAAGAACAGAAAGACAATGAACTCATTCATTTTCAGAGATAGAGAGTAGGTTTGAAATAATAGATAGGAAGTTGGGATAATGGTGAGATTTACCAGCACATATGTAGCATAACTGATTACAATCCTTAAAGAAGCATAAAAATATATTGAGTAAATGGATAAACACTGACTACTAGAACTAAAAGAAAGTATTCAATTTTTAAGTAGCAATTGTAACAAATAAGAAAATTCTTATAGAATCAGTATCTGATTGACGAGTTCCTGTTTAAAATATATCTTACATATTTTAATATATATACATATAATATAAATATACATAATTATTTTTAAACAGTAATTAATCTTGTTGATTTATAAAATAATCCATTTAGGTTTCCACTTACCTTGGTAAAAAGTCAATAGTAATTTATAGTGTTTAAAAAATTATTTCAATGAAGTAGTAAAACATTTTATATTGATTAAAAAATTCATTATAAAGATTTCAAGTTGCTCCAGTTTTTGAAAAGTTTTATCATGAGCTAAGTTATATAAGTACAATTAACAAAATCAAAATACCGGGAATGTGAGTGGAGACACACTGCCAAGGGCATTAGTTTTTTCTTTCTCCAGTAATGCAGTAATGCAGTAATGGATGACTGCAGCAAGTCAGCCAGTCCAGTCTGGACCTCAATGGTATGCATCACACCACACAACTTAACCTTTCCTGCTAGTCTTCCCATCATTCAGTCCTGAAAACTTCAACATTTTAACAGGCATGTCAAATGTTTAAATCACAGCATAAACAGGCAGTTGTCGTCATTAGAAATAATGTGGCCCCCATAGGTACATGTATGTTTGAAGACTTGATTTGAATAGTTGGTAAAGTTTTCTGGGAAAGACTAGGACATTTGCCCTCCGTGTAAGAGTGGTGTCATTGGGAGAAGGGACTGAAGTTTAAGACTTTAGCCTTTAAGAGTGTGCTGTCTGCCTCCTGGTAATTGCTTGACATGTGAACTCTTAACTATTCACACCACCATGCTTTTAGTCTGTTCCCATGGACTCTAAACTTCTGCAACTGTAAACCTAATTAAAGAGTTTCTTTCAAAAGTTGCCTTCATCATTATGCTGTATCACAATAAAAAAGCGATAAACTCACCAGCTCAGCTTCTATGAGCCATGGATCTCAGTATCTTTCCTGAATTTTTAGGAATGACTAAATCACTTCATATGTCAATGTTTCAGGTTTCTTTATGAAATTAGAAGGATACTTCTTAAGAAATAAATGAACTTGGAAAGGGAGGTGGCTCAACTAGTAAAGTCTCTGCCTCTTAAGCAAGAAGACTTGCCTTGGGATTCCTTGTGGTGATATTTTAATTGTGCTTTTATTTGTATGTTAACAAAGTTTGCCTGGAGATCAGAGGTCATAGTGAGCCAGGGACATCAATCAGGCGGTGGTAGCCCACACCCTTAGTCCCGATCACATGGCAGGCAGAGTCTCCGTGTGGTCAAGGACACAGCCAAGCATGGTGACACAAGCCTTTAATCCATTTAATCCCATTACCAACCATAGAGACCAGGAGGTCTGTATAGACAACCAGTGATGAGGAAGTCATGTGTCTGGGCTTAGAGCCAACGAGAAGACAGAACAGGAAAGCAATAAAAACACAAGTCAGACATTAGAAGATCTCTCTCTCTCTCAGGGGAAGCTACTGCTGGTGGTAAGCTAAAGCTAGGTGGCCCTTGCTCTGATCTCTTTGGCTTTAACTCTGTATTTGGCTCTATGTTTCTTATTTAATAAGACTGTTTAGAAATTCGTCTACATTTCTAACACCTATATAAAAGCTAGAATCAGTGGCATGCTTTTCTGTAGCTCAGGAGGAAGCAGCAGAATATCACAAACAAGATTATTGAAGAAGTTCAACAGCCATGATGCCTATCTGAATCCAGGAGCTTCAGGTGAAAGGATAGACCCTATTTACATAATCAGGAGGGTGATAGAGGAAAACTTGAACACTAATATTGGGCCTCCGCATATATGCACTCACACATGCATATAATGTCTATAGTGTCACATGCATATACACCAAATAAATAAACAAGTAATCAAGCCTATCCACCACTAGTCCTGGCTTTGTTTCTGTTGTGTATTATTCTGTTTTACCAATGACCTTGAGAAAAAGAAACTTGGAGGAGAATTTATTTTTACTGGTATTTCAAAATATTGTCCATTATAGGAGGGAATTGAAGGGGCTAGGAATTATAAACAGCTAATCTCATCCACAACCAAGGGCAGAGAGAAATAAATGTATACATGCTCAGTGCTCAGGGAACTTTGTCCTCTCTTATGTAGTCTAGACCCAAACTTAAGTAATGGTGACATCCAAAGTAGTCTCAGATTTCACACTTTAATTAAGATAATCAAAACAATTTTCCACAGAGCTGTGTACAGACCAGTCTGATTTAGACAATCTCTCATTTATACCCTTATCCTTAGTAATTTTACACCATCTCTCTATCTAAAGCACTTACGTTAATTTTGTATTAGAAATGAGGACTCAAATAATCTAACTTATCTCCTGTATCAAAGCCAAGTTTACTTTGACTCTGGGAAGTCTAGCTGAAGTTGCACCAATGCTTAGGAAGAGCTATGGGAAATCTTAATTGCTTGTGATGATGGTTATTTAACCTAAGGGAATGAGCTCTGATCTGGTGTTTTTAAGACACCCTTGCCAAGGTCTAGAGTGATTGCTCAACAGTAAGAGCACTTGCTGCTCTGGCAGAGGATTTGGGTTTACTTCTCCACCTACCTAGTGGCTTACAACCATCTGTAACTCCAATTTCAGGGGATTTGGCACCCTATTCCATTTCTGTAGATACCAGGTATGATGGCAGTGTACTTACATACAGGAAAAACACCCATGTGTATAAAATAAAAGTATATAAATCTTATAAATTAAAATATCTTTCTTCAAAGTCTAGAGGAAGTCTTTTACTTACATTTTCTAGGTAGACCACATGTCAAATTTAAAATGAAATGAAAACAAATTTAATCAAAATTGATAATAGATACTCAAATTTTATTAATAGACAAATTAATATTTTTAAATTCCCCTAAAGTTTGTATAGTACTTTTTCAAATTAGGTACATAATAAACTGAATGTTGATTTTTAAATATATGTTAATTCTTTGAAAATTCATACAAACATACAATGTAGTTCATTATATTCAACCTCACTTTTCTGATGCACATTAACTCCATCTAAAAACTCAGAAATACTAGTTAGGTAACAAGATAAAAAAATAAAATTTCTCTGATTTTTGAATATCTGACTTTTAAAGGTAAGATAATAATGTTTGTTCCCTAAAGTTTGAAGAAAATTAACACAAGGCAATATAAGAAATAGATAATGGGTAACCTCTGGTAATTTATCTTGGTATCTGAATGATTTGATCACTACATGCCCTGATAGAAATGATGACAGGTTTTAAATCAAAAAATTTATGTTGATTGATGAAACTCTAATGACTACAACACATTACATAAACCTTAGTTTTAGGCAAGTTACATGACAAATTATCTTAATAATTCCTGAAATCAGGTTGGGCGGTGGTGGCACACACCTTTAATCCCAGCACTCCAGAGGCAGAGGCAGGTGGATCTCTGTGAGTTTGAGGCCAGCCTGGTCTACAGAGCAAGATCCAGGAAAGGTGCAAAACTACACAGAGAAGCCCTATCTTGAAAAACCAAAAATAAATAAATAAGTAAATAATCCCTGAAATCAGAACAATCTTATTACAAACACTACATGGAAGAGGCGTCTAGAGGATCTGAAGACCTTATTCGGATAGTCACCACCACCAACTGGGGACATCAGGCACTCAGTGATTAGGCCATCACTTGTACCAATAAGCTGAGCTGAAACAGAGTCTCCAGACAAGGCCAGTTTGGCAGACACCTTGACTGTAGCTTTCTGAGACTGAGTAGACAACAGTCAAGTCAGGCCTAGACTAGACCATGGAACCTGAAGAAGAGTAAAATGTATTGCTTTACCTAAGCTTATAAACGGTGATGCTTTTTTTATACTAGACCAGTGAAAAGTAACAGGATAATTTACAATTAAATAGTGTGTGAGTTTTAAAATAAAATATTACTACTAATATCAATTTATCCTAGTACTGACATTACATGTTTTACTTATATCTTATTAGTATCAGCTGATTCTAATAATCTTATCTTTGTAGTACGGTATATAATATTCAGTTAGTTTAATCTTAAAGAGGTCCCAAGTCCTATGTTGTTTTGAGAGATAAATACTCTTCTATGTATAAACTTTAACAGGATTGAAAACAACCTTTCTCATCTAAGAAATACTTCCACATGCATAAGTATAAAATAATTGCTTCAAGAACATATGTATGTTTCTTTTATTTTCTTAGTATAATATTTACCTTCATTTTTTGTTTGCTATTCCAGAATATATTACATGACAGTTGGAGCTCCCCATTTATGTGACAATGATGATGCTATTCTGCTTATAATTTTTCCTTGTTTCTTTCTGTGTAGTCCTCAGTTGCTGATAGAGTATGAATAACAGGATCATAAACATCCCTAATTAAGCCATAATACACAACAGATCATGAATTTTGTCGCAATATTTTATACCTAGTTTGTTGAAATGCTTTATGCTGAAGGCTCTGAGCCAGTGATGCACCCAAGCATGAACTGATACTAAGAAACTCATGCACTAGAGTCAGACTTTGATTAAGAAATAGTGGGTTAGCTCGATAATTAAAGAAAGAGATTTGTTTGTGTCTTTTTATTTTGTTTTAATTTATAGATACATAAAAATAATATATTTATATTTGGAAAATAAATTATATTAAAAAGAAAGTAAAATATAGACTATAATCATTTTAAAATGAAAACTCTGGGAAGTGTATTCTTGTAAATGCTTTTAGATTTCTCACATGCTTTGTAAAAGTGATCAGCTTTTACTACGTTCATTGCCAAAGCAGCATTATTTCTGTTAATCAGATAGGGTGAGTTATTATGCTAGTCCATGGGAAAAAATTGTGGATGTAAAATTAGCTGCTAAAATATAGAGATAAATATTTTATTTTTCACACTACTGGGCTTAGTAAAATACACACACATATATGCATACATATACACATACATACATGCGTACATACATACATACACACACACATACATACATACATAAATGAATGATTTCTCATTGAATATTATTGCCCAATCACATAAATAAGTTTCTCTAAAATGAAGTGTGATATTTTAGAAAATGAAACTGTAATTCTCTGAACTCTGTATCATTTTATTGTAGTATTCCTTACAGCTCCATTTACTGTAGAAGCTGATCTTCAGTTGTCCTAGGAATTAAAGATAATACGACATAACTATTGACAACATAGATCCTGGTGTTGATAACACTCAGTTTCAATCATATGTCTGAAACTTATCTATATATTACTTTGAAGAACTACCAGAATTCTTGTTAGTTTCATTTCATTCTTACTGGAAGAAACATAATACTTTATTTATATGCTATATAAATAAATATTTGATAATTTAAATCAGAATGTGTATTACCATAGTAAGTACTCAGCAAATGTGATTTTGTTTAGTTAATACTGTTTTTATTGACTTTACTGGGAGACAATGCTCCATAAATTTTTTCATGTACTTCATGGCTCACAAAGTATATTAAATGGCAGATATTCTCTAGAAGATAGAAATACTACTTTAAACATATTTACAAACTTGTGTTCCTTGCAGCCATTCACTTATATTGAAAGATTAATGACCCCAGAAATGCCTTGCTCTCTATCCAGATGAATCTCCTTATATTCCAGCATTTTACTAGCTGGGGAAGATTTCCTTTACTTCTGTGAGAGGATTTACTGAGGAAGACAAGACAGATGGTAAAGGTCCATATAAAAGGACCAAGTTTCATAAACCAGGTTTCTTCTCTAGCTTTTGTTATATGTTCATCTAACATCTGAATTTAAAATATCATCTAGGGATCTGAGTCAAAAAAGCAACACAAATATAAATTCTCCTCATTTGGAATGTATGCTAGGTTTAGTGTTTTGTCACATATAAATGGTAATAGGAGTTCTGAAAAGATTATACATTATTATTGTCTTAAACATTTTGTATTAACATTTTAAACTTGTTGAGGAATGTTCCTGAATAATGTTTTTCATAAGCTTTATTGCATGGCCTTATTAAACTATTAACTGAGTAATAGTTTAATTGACTTATTTGTTGAGAAATGTACTGCTGCCTACACATTAATGAGATATTAGAACAAAAGTTTCAGGGTAATTTCAGAGCATCATTGTTAAGATAACATACATACAGATGAAAAAATAAACATTTGTAATTCCAATGAAGCCAATTTTATTATTTCTAATAATTTTATGAATACTTTGAGAATTTCATTGTTGTCTTAGTTAAAGTTTCTATTGCTGTGACAAAACACCATGACAAAAAAGCAAGTTGGAGAGGAAAGGGTATATTTAGCTTACACTTCAATATTGCTGTTCCTCACCAAATGAAGTCAGTACAGGAACTCAAACAGGACAGGATCTTGGAGGCAAGAGCTGATCCAGAGGCCATGGACAGAAGCTGCTTACTGGCTTTCTCCTCATGGCTTCCTCAACCCAACTAACCCAGGACACCCTGTCCAGGGATGGCACCACACACCATGCTGGGCCCTCCCCTATTAATCACTAATTGAGAAAATGCCCTACAGCTGGATCTCATGGAGGCATTTCCTCAACTGAGGCTCTTTCCTCTCTGATGACTCTAGCTTGAATCAAGTTGACACAAAACTAGATGGTACAACAGTGTACATTTTATTTTTATGTTACTTTTTATGTGTATGAGTTTTTGCCAGCATAAATGTCTGCCTGAATATGTGTCTGAGTACAATGGCATACCTCATGCCTAAAAAGGCCATAGGAGATGGCAGTTTCCTAGAGCTGGAGTTGTTGATTTTTGTGAACAACATATGCCTGCTCAGAACTGAACTTGCATCTTTGGAAGATCAGTCTGTGTCCTTAAGCACTGGACAATCTCTTCAGCTGCCATACAATATATTTTGATTATATTGATGCCAAATTCCTTCCCATAACTCTTTTCAGATCAACTGTTCATTTCCTTATCCATTCAACTTTGTGTTATCTCTTTTCAAATAAATCATTTAAGATTTGGGAACCTATATGCTCTTTGCTGTGTTGCCATCCACCTAAAAGAAGTCACACCTTAAAGAAAACTGATTCAGAATCCATCAATGTTCCATAGTCTCTCACTTAGGATTTGGAGCATTGGACTCCAACTTCATGCTTTAATGTAGATTCTATGGATCCGCTTAATCTTGTCTGGGTCTTGCACAGGAAACCACAGCTGATGATTGTTCATGGCTGCACTGATCTTGTCTTGTACAAAAGACACTTATTTTTCTCGAATTCTCCTCAATTTTTCCTCACCGTTATGTAATGGTCTCTGAGATTTGGGGAAGAAATGTAATATAGACGTCATTTGTGGCTAAGAACTACACAGTAACTTGTTCTTTGTAATTGAACCTATTGTGAAATTTTGTGTTAACCATCACTGTTGCACAAAGAAATTTCTTTGGTGAAATATGAGGGCTTCACTAATCTATGAATAAAAATGTCAGGGACAAGGACAGAATCTCTAATTAGTGGAAAAATACAGACCCCCATAAGACAGGGAACTAGATCATCTTACAGTCAGGTTGCCTAGCAACGGGACATTGAGTCAGAGCCCTTGACCCTTTCACCCTGTAAACATCCTATACAAACATCCTGTTAGCTTGCCCCACCCTATGCAGATAACAGCTTCTTGCTCCCCCTACCCTGCAGGAACTATATAAACCCTCCTGGAGAAAAATAAAGTTGCACCTTGATCAGAATCTTGACTTGGTGTATTTCCTTTGTATCTCCTGTCCCTATCATTAGGGTGGTCGAGAACCCGTTGAAGCCCTGCTGGCTGGGGCAACTTGTTCTTTGTAATTGAACCTATTGTGAAATTTTGTGTTAACCATCACTGTTGCACAAAGAAATTTCTATGGTGAGATATGAGGGCTTCACTAATCTATGAATAAAAATATATAAAGTAAGACAGCAGTTGGAAATTATGTCCATTCAGTAAAATAAATTAGTATGCTTACACATCTGACTTGTAGGCTTCACAACCATGGGATCTTGGCAAGATTTGCAACACCAGGCTTGTGTTACCTCCTTTGAAGCAAACCTAAATCAAATCAGAAATCATTTTCTTAACCTTGTAATAGTCATTCTAGTATTGTATCCAAAGACATATCTTGCCATGCTAATCTTTATTATATTTCATAAGATTCAGAGCTGGATACAATTGTTCATGAGTCTTTTTGATCCCAGCAGCCTACATAACACTTATTAGCAGTACGGGAGATAGCCAAAAGGCAGAAAACTTTGTTGTCAGGATCAACTTGATATCTTCATGAGAAGAAGTATTGTCTATAGTATCTTTAGCAATATGGACTTATTATGAACTTATTGTGGGTAGCCAAGGGCAACAGCTAAACCCTGTATTGTGTTTGGTGTCCCTGGGGCATTTCATACTAATAGCTTTAGGAAAAGTATCACATACCTGTAACACTAGATATTTTTTGTCAACCTATGTTTCCCAGAATGAGTATAATGCTTCATGTAGGGCAACTCGAATGAGACCCTGTGTGTGGGTATGGGTGTGGGTGTGGGTGTGTGTATTCATGTGTGTGTATGTATGTATTTGTGTGTCTGAAGCTTATAAAATAGTTCTCAATTTGTCTCTTTAAAATACCCGTAGTGTTACTCTCTGCCAACTCTTCCCCTACCTTACTCTCTCATTCCTATTACCTCTTAATCCTTCCTCACCATTATTTCTATTTTCCCACTCATCAGCATTATTCCACTGTCCCTCTCCCTTTTTAGCTCTTAATAAAATTATATCAAACTGATAGAAAATCACTTCCTGAGGATAAAATGTCTATTAATCATTGTTGGAGAAGAAAGTTCATTTTCTTTAATGGTATAGCACCTGGGACACTTAGGAAAGAGAAGGCCTTCAAAATAATAGGGATGGGGATACTAGATGGTAATGGGGGTGAATATAATAATCTAATTTTATTTGTGTATGGAACCATAATCTAGCTGCTCTCTACAAACTCCCCTTTATGGTTTTCTGCTCTGATATTTTGTGTTACTTTCATAAAACACATTTACTTATGCACTTGTAACAAATCTACGGGAAATTCCTATGTGGACCTGTACATTTGTGCTATCCTTTGTAAATTGAATATCTTATCACTAAATTGTCTAAACCCACATTAATGTAATTGGCTTCTTCAACTCAATATTCATGCACTTGAGGCAGGTTAATAGGGTGGAACATGGATTCTATAAGGTCAAATGCAAAGCCTTACAAAATTAACATATAAAAAATTTGCCAGGAGAAGAGAAGGCTTCCAGTGTCTAAGAATAACTAACCTATGGTTCACTAAAATATTAAACACACACTTCCTTATGTATATTTTTTATGTTAGAAATGTGAGGCATAAAGTCTTATACAGAAATACATACAACAAAGCATTTTGAAAAGACCTGCACAAATGGCCCAAGAAAGGTGACAGAAAAGCTCAAGTAACTTTAAGAGGTGGTATGGTTGATCTTCTAAACTTTATCCTCACTCTACCTGTTCCTTCTTTTGGATGTACATCACTCCTAAAATCATCCTGCTTTACTTTTTACTAAATTTCTCTCCAATTCATTGTTCTATGAGAGGACACAAGAACACAGATTGAGAACTCTGAATCCTGCCATCACAGTGATACTTGTTCAAACCTTTAATGAGTCTCCAGAGTAAGTATCTATTATGGCTGATATTATGTACCATATCTTTTTGTTTCTTTCTAAACTCAAATGTATGTGGTGCCATATTGAACTTTTTTACTATCTTCTACAAGTACCATGAGATGTATAAGCAACTAGTATACAATGGAGGGACTGAATTTGTTCCAGTTTCCTAAGTACATCATCAAAAGAGGATGGGATAGTGACGTGGGAGAAAAAGGATCAGTGGAGTGGTGTTAAAGTCTTTAACATAGGAAAGGCAGAAAGAGAAAACAAAAAACAAAAACAAAAACAGTCTTTTTTTAGTCTCCTTTAACTCTAGTCAACCAAGGGAGCACAGTAAGGTGTCTGCATTATCCTTACTTGGAAGAAGTAGATTCTATGTTAATAACACATAAAAGGCAACTCTGGACTTTACTCCATTACTGTTTCCATTTTTGCCTGTTAGGAGCCCTGCCAGAGGTGAAACCTTGTAGTTAGAGTTTTCCTGCCTGGCCCACAGTCAGGAAAATCTCTCTCACCCACAAGTCCCACAGCCTCTCAGACCCAACCAAGTAAACACACAGAGACTTATATTGTTTACAAACTATATAGCCATGGCAGGCTTTTTTTTTTCATCTAGTTTTTTTTTTTTATCTTAAATTAACCCATTTCTATTAATCTATAAATTGCCACTTGGCTCATGGATTACCGGTATCTTAACATGTTGTTTGTCATGGCGGCAGCTGGCAGAGTGTCACCGACTCAGCCTTCCACTTCCCAGAATTTTCTTTTTTGTTTGTCCTGTCTATACTTCCTGCCTGGCTATTGGCCAATCAGTGTTTTATTTATTAACCAATCAGAGCAACACATTTGACATACAGAACATCCCACAGCAAAACCTGACACAAAAATGTGTTCATGAGTTCCCACTAGCTTGGTTCGGTTGTCTCTGTAGGTTTCCCCATCATGATTTTTTTTGTTTTGTTTTTTTGTTTTTGTTTTTGTTTTTGTTTTTGTTTTTGTTTTTGTTTTGTTTTTCGAGACAGGGTTTCTCTGTGTAGCTTTGTGCCTCTCCTGGAACTCACAGAGATCCGCCTGGCTCTGCCTCCCTAGTGCTTGGATTAAAGGCGTGCACCACCGCCCGACCAATGACACATTTTTGAAGAAGAGAATTTGTTCATATATTTTTGAAATTGTAGTTTATTAGGTGGTAAAAGCTGATACTACAAAATGAACAAGGAAAGGTAGAAGAGTGATATCCAAATATTAAGGATGTTCTAATTGACCAAATGTTAAAAAGATGACCTTGAGAGTCAGACAAGACAGTGAATAAATTAGCACTATAGGTAGGAAATCCATTGAAATGGAAAATGGAAAGGCTAATGAGAGTGAGCAACTATGTGGTCTTAGGATAAGAACACTAACCCAACAATTTAATTAAACAAGTAAGGAATCTAATTTTCTAAGTACTGTAATAATGAGGAAATAAGACATATAGAATTAAAGTCATCTAATCATTTTCTTATAATTTTTTAAATTGTTGTCATGTTAGAATTATGTAAAATAACACATCATTGAAATACCAAAATTATATATATTTTAGAATTTTTCAGGTTTCCCAGGTTGTTCTTGAACTTATTCTGTAGATGGCTATTACTTTGAATTCAGATTCTTCTATAAATACCTCCCTAGTGTGGTGATATTTTATTTATGCACCCCAATAAATGTATCTGAGGATCAAAGGAAAAAGCTAGCCACTATATTAGACATAGAAGTCAGGCAATGGTAACACACACCTTTAATCCTATCACTTGGGAGGCAGGGATATGTCTGGATCTCTGTGAATTCAAGATCACAGTGGGAACAGAGCCAATTGTGGTGCCACATGCCTTAAATTCTAACACTAGGTAACCATAAAGGTCTGGAGGTTTGCACCAACAGATAGGAAGTGACAGAGCTGAGCTGGAAGAGGAAGTGATGTAGCTGGGCAGAGAGGAAATGAGTTGGTAGAACAGAAAGGCATATCAACACGGGTATATAGGAAGTAGGTCTCTTAGGAAGCTGCGGAGTTGGTGAGGTGAGGTTAGCTGTGGCTTTTCCTTTTCCTCCAATCTCTTAGGTTTAGACCCTGATATCTGGCTCCAAGTGTTTTATTTAATAAGACCTTTTAAGATTCATGTTCCATTTGGTGCTCACCATTGGGCACTGATCCACATAGACCTAAAAAAGCTTAAAGATTCTGAATGCACAGAAACAGATCCACACTAGGCTTCCTAGTCTCTCAGGCTCATGCCAGAATCAGTGTAGACACTCATTTCCCATCAGCTGCCTGTGAGATGGAGCTGGCTGCCAGTGCCATAATCTAAGCAGCATAGAGAATTCCTGCTGCAGTATACAATGGTGTCTCCAAGGCATGCAGCACACTGTGGTCTATTTAGCTTTTGCTAGTACAGAATAACATAAATAGACTAGATATTGTACCTGTAATTCTTGCTTGATAACTGTTTTGCTATACATAATTTTACTATATTAAAGATAAAACCTTCCTTTGTAATTAGAAAGAAAAAGGGAAGTGCTGTAATATGCCTTTCTGTATGCTGTGGATATATGTTGCTCTCATTTCTTGATAAATAAAGTTGCTTGGCCTATGGAAAGGCAGCTTAGAGGCAGGTGAGAAATCCAGGAGATAGGAAGAAGAAAGGCAGGAGAGGAGATGCCATCCTGCCATCCAGAGAGCAACATGTAATGGTACACAGATAATGCCATGGAGCATGTGGCAACATATAAATTAATAGAAATGGGCTGAGTTTAGTTATAAGAGCTAGTTGGTGAGAAGCTTAAGCCATAGGCCATGGTCATGCAATTTGTAAATAATATAAGCCTCTGTGTGTTTATTTTATTTTTATTTTTTTGAGACAGGGTCTCTCTGTGTAGCTTTTTGCCTTTCCTGGAAGTCACTCTGTAGCCCAGGCTGTCTTTAGACTCATAGAGATCCTCCTGGCTCTGCCTCCCAAGTGCTGGGATTAAAGATGTGCACCACCACTGCCCAGCCAGTATTGGCTTTATATAAAAAAAAAAATCAGGTGTTCATAGGTGTGTGTGGAATAATGTCAGGGTCTTTAATTCAATTCCATTTTCCACATATCAGTTTTTATGTCAATATCAAGCTATTTTTATTACTACAGCTCTATAGTAAAGTTTGATGTCAGTGATGGTGATGGTGATGCCTCCAGAGGTGTCTTTATTGTACAGGATTGTTTTAGCTATCCTGAGTTTTTTGTTTTTCCATATGAAGTTGAGTATTGCTCTTTCCAGGTCTGTGAAGAATTGTGTTGGGATTTTGCTGAGGATTGCATTGAATCTGTAGATTGCTTTTGGTAAGATTGCTATTTTTACTATGCTAATACTACCTATCCATGAGCATAGAGATCTTTCCATTTTCTAATATCTTTTTCAATTTCTTTATTCAGAGACTTACATTTTTGTCATACAGGTAAGTCTTTCACTTGCTTAGTTACAGTTACCCAAGGTATTTTATATTATTTGTGGCTATTGCAAAGGGTGATGTTTCTCTGATTTCTTTTTCAGCCCATTTAGTATTTGTATATAGGAGGGCTACTTTTTATTGAGTTAATCTTGGATCCTGCCAAATTACTAAATACATTTATCAGCTGTAGGAGTTCCCTGGTAGAATTTTTGGGGTTACTTATACATACAATCATATTGTCTGCAAATAGTGAATGTTTGACTTCATCCTTTCCAATTTGTATCCCCTTGATCTCCCCTTGTTGTCTTATTGCTCTATCTAGACCTTCAAGCACTATATTGAATAAATATGGGTAGAGTAGACAGGCTTGTCTTGTTCCTAATATTAGTGGAATCACTTTGAATTTCTCTCCATTTAATTTGATGTTGACTGTCAGCTTGCTGTTAATGGCCTTTATTGTGTTTAGGTATGTTCCTTGTATTCCTCATATCTCTAAGACTTGTCATGAAAGGGCATTGGATTTTGACAAAGGCCTTTTCAGCATCTAATCAGATGATACATGTTTATTTTTCTTTCAGGTTGTTTATATGATGTATTACATTGACAGATTTTCATATGTTGAACCATGCTTGCATCTCTAGGATGAAGCCTACTTGTTCATGGTGGATAATCTTTTTGATTTCTTGTTAGATTCTATTTGCCAATATTTTATTGAGTATTTTTTTTTCATCAATGTTCACGAGGGAGATTGGTCTATAATTATCTTTCTTTGTGCATCTTTGTGGGGTTTTTGTATCAGGGTAACAGTAGCTTCATGAAATGAGTATGGTAATGTTCCTTCTATTTCTATTGTGTGGAACAATTTGAAGAGTATTGATATTAGCTATTCTTTGAAAATTTGGTAGAATTCTGTGCTGAAACCATCTGGTCCTGGGATTTTTTGGTTGGAAGACTTTTGATGACTGTTTCTATTTTTTAGGGACTATTGGTCTATTTAAATTGCTTATCTGATTTTCATTTAACTTTAGTATGTGGTACCTATCCAGAAAATTGTCCATTTCTTTTATATTTTCCAATTTTTTTTGGAGTACAAGTTTTTGAAATAGGATCTGTTGATTCTCTGATTTTCCTCATTGTCTGTTGTTATGTCTCCCTTTTCATTTCTGATTTTTTTTAATTTACATTTTTCTCTCTCTCTCTCTCTCTCTCTCTCTCTCTCTCTCTCTCTCTCTCTCTCTGCCTTTTGGATATTTTGGATAAGGGCTTGTCTATCTTATTCATTTTCTCAAATAACCAACTTTTTGTTTCATTGATTCTTTGTATTGTTCTCTTTGTTTCTATTTTATTGATTTCAGCCCTCAATTTGATTATTATCCTGGTGTCTATTCCTCCTGGGGGAGTGTGCATTTTCCAAAAAATGTAAAGAATTCAAGAAACTAGACATCAAAATACCAAACAATCCAATTAAAAATTTTGCAACAGGCTAAACAGAGAATTCTAAACAGAAGAATCTCAAATAGCTGAAAGACATTTAAGGAACTGATTAATATACTTAGTCATCAGGGAAATGCAAATCAAAATGATGCTGAGATACTAGCTTACATCTGTCAGAATGGCTATGATCAAAAACACAGAAGACAACTTATGTTGGAGAGGATGTGGAGCACGGGGAACATTCCTCTACTGTGGGTGAGAGTGCAAACTTGTACTGCCACTTTGGAAATATGTTTGGCAGTTTCTCAGAAGATTTATTGGTAATTAATCTACCTCAAGACCCAACTATACTATTCAGCATATACCCAAGGAATGCTCAATCATACCACAAGGACACTTGCTCAACTATGTTCGTAACAGCATTATTTGTAATATCCAGAACCTGGAAACAACCTAGATATCTCTCACCCAAAAATGGATAAAGAAAATGTGGCACATATACACAATGGAGTACCATTCAGCAATAAAACACAATGACATCATGAAATTTGCAGGCAAATGGACGGAACTAGAAAATATAATCTTGGGTGAGATAACCCAGACTCAGAAGGACAAACATGGTATGTACTCACTCATAAGTGGATACTAGACATAAATCAAAGATAACCAGACTATAATCCACAGATCCAGAGAATCTAGCTAACAAGGAGGACTCTAAGAAGGATCACCCTGGGAAGGGGAAATAGATGAGATTTCCATGAGTAAACTGAGGGTGAGAGGGGGCAATGGAGGGTAGGGAATGGGGGATGAGAATTTAAGGGAAAGGGATAGTCAAGCTGGAACAGGGACCTGGTGGGAGAGCTAGGAAAGAGATACCATAATAGAAGGAGACATCATGGATAAAAGGTACTAGGGAAGTTCCCAGGAATCTATAAGGATGATACCACCTTAGACTACTAGCAATAGTGGAGAATGAATACCCTAACTTTCATCATAGAGCCATCATCCAGTAACTGATGAAAGTAGATGCAGAGATCCACGGCCAGGCGCCAATCTGAGCTCCAGGAGTCCAGGTGAAGAGACACAAGAATGATTCTATGAGCAAGGGGCATCAAGTTCATGGTGGGAAAACATACAGAGACAGCAAAACAAAACTAGTGGGAACTCATGAACTGTGGACCAACAGCTCTGCAGCCTCCATGAGACTGGAATAGGCCCTCTTCATAGGCAAGACAGTTGTGTAGCTTGACCTGCTTAAGGGGCTCCCTGATAGTGGGATCAAGATCTGTCCCTGGTGTATGAGCAGGCTTTTGGGACCCCAGTGCTTTTGGTGGGAAACCTTACACAGCCTTGGTGCAGGGGCAGGGTCATGGACCTGCCTCACCTGAATGTACCAGGCTCTGCTGACTCCACATGGGAGGCCTTGCTTTGAAGGAGAGGGGTTTGGGGACTTGGTTGGGGGAAGAAGGATAGGGGATGTGAGGAGGTAGGAGATAGGGATCTGTGGTTTGTTTATAAAATGAATAAAAAATTTCTTAATAGTAAAAAAATCATTTTAATTAAAATAGTTCATTTATGCTTAGAGCAATAACTGGTAATTCATTGCATAGCAATACATAAATATTTGGACAGAAGACACAATTCATCATAAATAGTGTTCATATGTCTAACAAATACCTTTATCTTTATCTTTATATTATATACTTTCCATTTTATGAGTTAAATTGCCTTCTAATGGGAATGTGTTTTTAGGCCGGCAATGAATGTTTCTTAAATCTTGTGAGACCAATCAGGAAATTCAATAATGAATCAAAGCAGATTAATTCCCTACTTCTACAACTGAGTCATCAAATTTACATCAGAAGTAATGTGCCACAGGCAAATGGAAACATGCGGAAACTTCTTTCATCTGTTTGTTTAGTACCTCAGTGTGGGTAAGTGGACTCTGTGTGGGAGCAGGGTCTTTCACTAAACCAGTGTTGATCACTTAGCCAGACTGGCTAGCGAGCAAAATTTTATGGGATCTGACCATTTCTCTTCCAGTGTTACAGTTACATTTGTGTGCCACAAATTCTTGGCATTTTTTAGGGAGGAAGGCTCAGATCAACACTAAGATTCTCATGTTATTAGGCATGCATTGAAGTGACTGAGACACATGCCAGGCCTCTGTGTATATACTTGTTAATAGTTCAGACAGCATGATTCCTGTCTAAATCTATCAAACAGTCATCAAACAACTGCATTGATTAATATCAGTTCCTCCTTTATTACTTGAAAGTAAGTGTAGCAATACATCGTAAACCCTCTCTCTATATCAACAAACTATTGTTCATTTAGAATTACAAATGAATTATCAGAAATAACAAAATTAACATGTAGACATGTTACTAGGTTATATATAACTGTAAATTTTACTATGTTATGATTTTTAAAACAATAAAACCTACAAGTGACTTACACTGAAAGCTGTGTGAGAGTTATCAAGTGAAGTTTAGGAAAGGTCTTCCCATCAGCTTTTACCAGATATAATCCAATGTGTTTTAATTGAATCCCTACCTAATAATAATAATTTCAACATGCAGGTGACAATTCATTTTAGAAGCACACAAATTTTTCTTAATATTGCTTATTAAATACAGTGTAATAAGGTATAAATACAATAAAGAAGACTCAGGTGTTTAGAGAAGAACATACGTAGTATATGTCTATATCTACACACACACACACACACACACAAATATACTGTCACTAAGCCAGCCCTTGCTGCTAAAAGAGAAGCCATAGACTTACAACATTAAAATAACCTAGAAACATTGAAAAAGTGACACTTATTGAAAAACGTATATTATCAGGACATGAATAAGACTTATTGATTCAGAATTTGTTCAAGATACGATGGTTTTACATACCTCTCGCTATACATGATTCTAAAACACAAGAGACTAATTTTGATTGAATCTGAGGACCACCTGCAGAGTTCTTAACAATGTAGAGAAAGTTAAATGAATGTGAAATTCTACACTTCCTGTACCAGGTGTGTAAAGGAGATTCTATCTTTATATTTTGAAATTAAGTATAAACCTTGTAACCTGATATTTATTGATTTTTTCACTGGTTACAATCATACATTAAGGTATGCTTAGATCATGCCAGGCAGTGGTGGCACACACCTTTAATCCCAGCACTCAGAAGCAGAGGCAGGCAGATCTCAGTGAGTTTGAGGCCAACCTGGGCTATAGAGTGAGTACCAGGAAAGGTGAAAAGCTACGCAGAGAAACCCTGTCTTGAAATTAAAAAAAAAACAAAAAACTGCTTAGATCAAATTACTTCTGTTATAACTGCTTGTCTCTTGCCAAATTGTCATTAGGTTTTGAAAACTTTGCCATTATCATATATTTGCTATTGAAGATTATTAATTTATATATATTTTATATATCATTATATTAATATATTATATTGTCACATTATATGTACATACACACACACATATATATATGTATATATATATATATATACATATATATAAAATTTGTCTCAAGGTAGAAAGGAGAGAGCAACATAACAGTCTGTGTTTATTCTGGAGTCATAGAATAAGATTCTTCTGACTTGTTCAGAGCATTTGAACTGGAATGTTTTTGAGTATTCAATTCTATATAGCCTATTACTCCTCATTTCTATTCCAGAACACTTTAGAAATTCTATATAATATGTATTACTATTGACGAATACATTTGATATTTAGGGCCCCCCCTTTAAACAGATATACTAGTATTCACTGAATTCTGCAGACTTCCCTGGTAGAGGCTAAATGTTATACCTGAAAGCCCACTTTTCAACTTTTTTTTGACATTACATTGATATCAGGGCTTCTCCACACACTGTCAAACTCTTTACTTTAAGGAAAAAAAATTTCTACCTTTTTAGTAATTTGGGTATTCAGCCCAGGAATTGTATAACTATAGCTTTTCTCAAAAGAAAGAATGGACACTTTGCATAACGTACAAATCTCCAATAAATAAACAACAACAACAAAAAAAAACACATGAGAATGGTGTAGTATCCTTAGCCATTAGGCAAATGTAAATTAGAGCCACATGGAGATTCTTTCTTACTCTAGTCAGAATTGCCATTATAAAACAAAAATAACATAAATGAGCACAAAATCATAATATAAGAATGTGGAGTGATAGTAAAGGGCTGGATGCCCTTATATTATATTAATGGAAATGAAAATTAGTTCACCCATTGTGGAAATCATTATGGAGATATCCTTTAATATTATGAAGTATTATTTGATTAAGCTATACTACTTTTGGTTATATATACAAATCAATCAAAGTCATCTTACTATAGAGGGACAGGTGTCTATGGTTATTATCACACTATTGACAACAGCCTATTTATGAAGTCCACTTAGATATTGAAAACAATATGATATAAAAAACAATGGCATTTTACTCTTAGTGAAAGTAAAAATATATTTTCTGTACATCAATTGGATATCATAATGCCAACTAAGTGAAATGATCTAGACAATAAAGTAAGCCTCACATATTTTCTGCCATATGTCAAATATAGAGGAAAATTACATCCAATTTAAAATAAAAGTAGAGCTATTAAGAATAGGAGGGGTAATGAGAAAAAGAGATAAAGTATAATGATGATGAAATTCAGGCAATTATATACTAATATGCTCTCATGAAATCTCCACGTATAAATAATAATAAATAAGGCAATGTATTTAAGTAGTACTGATTTCTTAGATGATCATATTGTCAGAAGTTAGAAAACAGTACAGGATTAACTCTAGAAAATCATTTTAGCCCAGAGATGTCCCTGATTCCAGTTTTCTTTCCCAGTATGGAACTTGAACTGGCCGTCTCCTGTAACCAGGCAAGATTTCCAGTGGAGGGGTTTGGACTCTTACTCAGCTACATAAACTTTGACCTACAATTTTCCATGACTACAAGATATGATAGGATAAAGGTGTCATAAATACTATGGGAGTGGCCAACCAATGACTGGTCCAGTTTGAGACTCATACCTTGAGATGAAACCGCTGATACTGCCTGGAGTGGGGAGTGCACAGAACCCAAAGGCTGGACAGCACAGAGAGCTAAGATAGAACCAAACATGAATGGCAAAAAAGGCACTGAAATGATTCTTAATTACATTCTGTTATGCTCATAGATTATTGCCTAGTCCAATTATCACCAGAGAGGCTTCACCCAGCAATTGTTGAAAACAGATGTAGAGATCTACAACTAAACATCAAATGTAGTTGGGAAAATCCCGAGGAAGAGGGGGAAGAAAGATTATGAGAGCCGAGAAGCCAAGGACACAACAAGAAAACTCACAGAAACAACTAACTTGGGATCATAAGGACTCCCAGTGTCTGACTAACCAATCAGAGAGCTTGCGTGAGTCTAACCTCAGCCCTTAGCACACATGTTCCACTAGGTCTTCTTGTGGGACTCCTAACAGTGGGAGCAGGGAATGTCTGACTCTGTCATCTTCTTTTGGGTCCTTTCCTCCTCCTGGATTGCCTTGTCCAGCCTTAATAGGAGAGGAAGTGCCTAGTCTTACTGCAACTTGACGTGCTATGGATGACTGACATGAATGGGAGGCCTGCCCTTTTCTGAAGAGAAAGGAGGAGGAGTGGATCGTGGGAAGAGGGGAGGTTGGGGGGAAATTACTGAGAGGAGAGAAATGATGGAAAACTGATTGGGCTGAGAAAAATGAATGAATGAATGAGTGAACTAATTCATTCATTCATTAAAAAAATCATGTTGGCCAATCCCTTTGTCTTTTGCTTACACCATAAACTTGTATTGGACCTCAATATTTAATGTGTTATCTAATACTAACCTTATATTAAAATAATTTATCTTACTAATATCAGTTTCTAAAATATAAACTTATTTGTTGTGTTGTGTTGGGAGGATATCCAAATGCTATGGAGTATCTGTGGAAAACAGAGGACAAATTTCAGGAGTTGGATTTCTCTTCCATCATATAGGCCTGGAGATTGAATTAGTTTTCAGTACTGATGATGAGTGCCTTTATTGACTTAGGCATCTCACAGACTGAAAGTCATCATTTTCATATTCATATTACTTTTCAAATGCACACAATTTTATAATATTTAGATTATACAATGTTACAATTTGCCTTCAAGTTACATGCATTATTTATTATAACAATAATCTGAAAACTAGTACACTAGCTCTATCAGTATTTACCCAAGCTTTGAGATAGAGCCTTCTAGTGGCTTTCCAATTTCAGGAACAATTAGCAGAAAATACTAAAATATTCTTTAAAATATTTACAATGTTGGTATATGAAATAGAGAACTAAATAGGAGAGTGAGAAGTGACATTAAATAGTAAAAAGCATATTTATTCAATTGTGGAAATTATTTAGCAGAAATATATGTCTCAAGTATGTTCCAGTTTTAGAAAATCTATCTGTTTGACAGGATTTTACTGCTACAGATAAGCCATTATAAGATACATTTTTTTGTTGTACACATTTTAATTTCCAAGTGTCAGTTCATATGAGCCAGAAGTTAAAAACATAAAGCAATTGCTGGCAGATGCTACAGTTTAGAGTATTTATGTTTTATAATCAAATAAATAGTTGTTATAAGACATGAAAATACTCAGTTATTGAATTATGTCATCCTAATTTCCAGGGTAGGGCAAATACATAAATGTTACTCAGAGACGGGGCATCTAGGTTGTTTCCAGGTTCTGGCTATTATGAATAATGATGATATGAATATAGTTGAGCAAGTGTCCTTGTGGTGTATTGGGCATTCTTTTGGTATACGCCCAAGAGTGTTATCATTGGGTCTTAAGGCAGATTAATTGCCAATTTTCTGAGAAACTGCCATACTGATTTCCAAAGAGACTGTACAAGTTTGCACTCCCATATGGGAACAGGTTGTTCAAGCTGAAACAGGGATGGAGTAGGAGAGCAAAGAAAGCCTCTTGACAGAGGAAGACATCATGGGAATAGGGAGAATTCTGGTGTTAGGGAAGTTACCAGAAATCCACAAGGATGACTGTAGCCTAGACTATGCAATAGTGGAGAAGGTGCTTAAGCTGGCCTACCCAAGTAATCAGATTGGTGAATACCTAACTGTACCATAGAGCCTTCATCCAGTAGCTGATGAAAGCATATGCAGAGATCCACAGCCAAGCACCAGGCTGAGTTCTAAGAGTCCAGTCAAAGAGAGGGAAGAGGGATTGTATGAGTTAGGAGCATAAAGATCATGATGAGGAAATCTACAGAGACAACCAAACCAAGCCAGTGGGAACTCAGGAGCTTTAGACCAACAGCTGTGGAGCCTTCATGGGACTGGACTAGGCCCTTTGTGTAAGTGAGATAGTTGTGTACATTCATTCTTTTGAGGAGCCCCTGGCAGTGGTATCAAGATCTATCCCTGGTACATGAGCAGGCTTTTTGGAGCCCATTACCTGTGGTGGGACACCTTGCACAGCATGAATGCATGGGGTAGGCGTGGGCTTGTGTAGATGTAACCAACCGTCTTATTAAATAAGAAACACAGAACCAATGCAAAGAAGAAAGCCAAAAGGTCAGAGCTAAGAGCTAAAACCTTACTCTTCCTCCTGTGGTGATCCTACCTCTCTGAAACTGAGCTACTTCCTGTGTTAAAGTCTTTATAAAGACTTTTGGTTCTGCCTTCTCATTGGTTGTAAACCCAACCACATGACTGCCTCGTCACTGTCTGTCTATATAGACCTCCAGGTCTTCTATGGTTGGTATTGAGAGTAAAGGCATGTGTCTCCAATGCTGGCTGTATCCCTGAACACACAGAGATCTACCTAGCTCTGCCTACCAAGTACTGGGATTAAAGGTGTGTGCCACCACCACCCGGCTTTCCTTTGGCTTGCTAATAGCTCTGACCCCCGGGCAACTTTATTTATTAACATACAAATAACATTTTAGTACAAAATAAAATATCACCATAGGCTTGGACCTGTCTAAACTGAATGTACCAGGCTGTGCTGGCTCCCCACGGGAGGCCTTACCTTTTCTGAGGAGGTTATAGAGGGATGGGTTGAGTGGGAAGTCTTGGGGGAAGCAGGAGCAAGGATGACAGTGGGATCTGTGGTTGGTATGTAAAATGAATAAAAAATTTCTTAGTAAAGAAAAAAAATTAATACAAAACTAGAAAATGATATATATTTGACTACTTCATTTTGATATTTATGCTGTGAAATTAATGCCTTTAAGAAATATCTGTAATGGCTAGCAGATATATATATATATATATATATATATATATATATATATATATATATATATATCCCTTAGGAATTAGTTCTTAGAAGAAGTAGAAGAGTAAATTCTTATTTCCCCACATTCATCATTGTGATTTACTAAGACACTACCCTTAGGAAAAATTTGAAACTTCATAATGAATCCCACTTTGCCTCTTTTCCTAATCTAAATGTACTTAGGTGTAATTGCGTTTTTATCAGTCCCTTACGCAGAAATGTAGATTTGTCATGCTTAGAAATAACAGCCAGTAACTGTATTTTAAAAATTCATACACTGGCTTAAAATGTGGGAGACATATATGCAGATATTTTTATATTATTGATAATTTGCTGCATAATTTCATAATATATCAGTTAAAATGATATTCCACATATTATGCAATCAGTGAAATACAACATATCTTATAAAATAAACACTTTAATTTCAGAGTGTATTCTTCATTACATATTATACATTTTATCTAGTGAATACTAGATTTCAGTGTTTGCTGAATATCATACATCTCCATAAATCTGAAGCAATGGCCTGCTGACTCTACCTTAGAACTCCAGCTGATAATGCATAGTACAAGAAGACATGAACAAGAATGAATTAGTTAGACTAAAAGTCTCCTGCTCTGTCAACACTTAGGAAGATTTTATCTTTCTACACTCTATTTGCAGACTGGTATCCCCTCGTTTATCCTGATGTGTGTTGGAAGAACATCCCCTTAAATATAAAGGATACAGTGATTAAAGGAGAGAGAGAGAGAGAGAGAGAGAGAGGGAGAGAGAGAGAGAGAGGGAGGGAGAGAGAGAGAGAGAGAGAGAGAGATGAAATAATCTTTTTGTACACTGTGAAGATGAGTCTTTGCTAAGGCACCTTCTGCTTGGTTTAATAAAAGACCTGACTACCTGGTACCTAGGCAAGAGGTATAGGTGGCAGAGACAGACTAGGAGGACACTGGGAAGAAAAAGGGCAGAGTCTGAGGAGTCAAGAGAGATGTCATGAGATGCAGTTCAAGCAGGATGGGAAGTGGTAGATAGATGAGTGAAACAAGCCTTGGGGCAGCACCTAGATTAATAGAAACAGGTTAATTAAAGTTACAAGAGATAGCTAAAAATCAAACCTAAACTATTACTTGAGCATTAATACTTAATATTAGGTTACTATGTGGCTATTTGGGAACTGGCTGGTAGGACAGAAAAGTTCATCTATGTGTGTGTGTGTGTGTGTGTGTGTGTGTGGTGTGTGTGTGTGTGTGTGTGTGTGTGTGTGTGAGAGAGAGAGAGAGAGAGAGAGAGAGAGAATGTTGAGTGAAAAATTTACTGATGTAGTTATTCCACTAAGAACTAAGGTTTATATTAATGACATCCAAAAGCTTTTCTTAAATTAAAAACAGTTATTTTATATATATATATATATATATATATATATATATATAAAAAATATATATATATATATATATATATATATATGAATTTAATTACATCATTTCTCCCTGTTTTCCTCCTTCCAAACACTCCCATACACTACTTCTTTCTCTCTTTCAAACTTAGGCCTCTCTTTTTTTAATTGTTGTGACAGACATATGCTTTGTATGGGTATGTGTGTGTGTGTGTGTGTGTGTGTGTGTTCCTAAATAAAAAAGTATAATATGCTCAGTCTTTATAATGTTACCTATATGTATGTTTTCTTTTCTTTTTTTTTTTTTTTTTTTTTTTTTTTTTGGTTTTTCGAGACAGGGTTTCTCTGTGTAGCTTTGCGCCTTTCCTGGAACTCACTTGGTAGCCCAAGCTGGCCTCGAACTCACAGAGATCCTCCTGGCTCTGCCTCCCGAGTGCTGGGATTAAAGGCGTGCACCACCACCGCCCGGCATATGTATGTTTTCTGAGCTGACGATTTGATATAGGATAGCCAATTGATTTTCTCTTCCCTTGGGAAGACACTTTATCTGACTTATGCGTCTTTATTTGCCTATAGTTCTTTGAGTATGGTTAAGACCTTCTAGGCTTTTCTGTATCCATATCATATCTGTTGTTGATGTTGTTATTTAGCTTACTTTATGTAGTAAATTTGGTGAGACTTAAGGGCATAGACTATATAACATTCCTAGGGAAAACTATCACGCAGCAGAGACAGGGTTTCTCTGTGTCACTTTGGAGCCTTTCCTGGAACTCAATCTGTAACCCAGGCTGGATTCGAAATCACAGAGATCTGCCTGCCTCTGACTCCTGAGTGCTGGGATTAAAGACGTGTGCCACCACCACCTGGCACCTCCTATTACTCTTGTACTTTCAATTCTTTTTCCCCATTTTCACAATGCTGTGGAAGTTGTGTGGTAAATGTATCTATTTAGACTGGCTTTTTGCATGTTGGTAGATTGGTTGTGGTTTTCTGCAATGGTCTCTGTCACTAAGAGAAACTTTCTTTGTGTGGTGTGAAGACTACATTCATCTGTACATATAAAGACAAATATTTAGAATGCAGGTAGTGAGTATAGTGTTCAGTAACATAGCAGTTTTAGGTTCCACAATTTAAATCATTCTTAAATCATGTTTTCTATGTCATTAAGGTAGTTTTCACATTGGAAAGGCATTAACTCCAGTTATAATTCAACAGTCTAATTTTCCAAATATAAAACTAATTTTCTTTTGAAACTACTTTGTGCAAACACTTTGTGTGTTTACCCATATGTACAAATATTTTTATCTACAAATATTTTTTTCAGTTCTTGATATGCATGACAATAGCTAATATTTATCTGCCATTTTATCATAGTAGACATAATGATGGATCCTAATTCAGCAAACCTTTCTACCAGTTCTAGTTAACAACATATTCAATTAAATGCTGTTATTCTGGCTTCTCATTTTGAGATTACTTCAAAATAAATGATAACGTTTATAAAGCAGTACACCCGGAACCAAACCAAGCACTCCGAATACGATGTTTGTTGTTGTTATGATATTTTTCTATGTGCTCAAGCAAAATGGGTACTGCACATACAATTATCTAATAACTCATTAATAGCAATGCTTTCTGGGCTGGCACATGATCTTCTGTGCAGTCTATGTTTTTCTAAAAAGTCTACCCTGTGCTTATGTCAGCATTTGCTTCACTGAGCAACAGCAGACTGCAGTGATAAAATGATTGCGGAAATTGCTTAGTGTTTACTCTAGCACTCTTCTCCATCTCATTTCTGTTCTGTTGTCATGGTGTTACTCACTTCATTAACTTTGGCTGATGTAGTTCTATTTTTTTTTTTTTTATTTTTTGCCAAGACATTTATCCTCGAATGCAAGTAGCACATAGAAAGAGAAGCCAAACTAAGAATGGGAATCAGTTCCTACATTCTCTAGGGAAGAGAATCTCAGTCTTCCTAACGCTGGGACTCTTTACTATAGATTCTCATGTTGTGGTAATTCCAACCATAAAGTTATTTCCCTTGCAACCACCTGACTGTAATTTTGCTGCTCTTATATGTGTTTTCTGATGGTCTTAGAAGACCTCTCTGAAATGGCCATTTGACACCAAATGTGTCAAAACCCACAAGTTGAGAACCACTGCTCTAGAGAAAAAATGTACTAAAGCATAATTGAGAGAGTGAGATTACGTGATGCATATATCTACAAAATCATTATGTTACTCATTCCTATGTATAAACCAAGAGAAAGTTCCAATTTTTTTAATCAATGTCATAAAGTATCCTGAAAAATGAAAATCGAGGGAAAAAAAGGAAGATTTATTCTAGCTCCCAATTAAAGATCACAAGTATATCATGGTAAAAGAGTCACAGTGTGATTAGCTTGAGGTTGCTGGTCATATCACATCTACAGTTAGAAAAAGATGCAATATTTCTGCTCCCCTTTACATTATTACAAATCCAGGACTCCCTACCTAGTGAACCCCATCACCTACACTGGGTAGCTCTTCCCACCACAAACTACAAAATATAATTCTCCACAGGCATGTTCAAATACCTAGATGATTTTATATTTATTGAGGTTAAGAATAAGCACAAACCATCACAGATATCCTTAGGTATTTGCTTTATTTTAAATTATATATAATTTTCAAGTTTACCATGCTTCCATTATCATTAAATAGATTTTAAATTTTTTCTCATTAACTATGTCTTGATATTTTCTGAAAATATTTGTATGTTGTAACTATATTCATCCTTTAGAGTTACAAAAAGTACAATTTTTTTCTGTCAGTGGTTCATGCTTGTTTGGATATTTGTTGCCCCTCTTGAAAACAACAGCTGTGCAATCTGCTTACAAATAGACAGCCTGGTACTTGTGGGCTTTTCAAAAGGATCAGGAAAGTTCTCCTTGACACAGTAAAAGAAATTCTACTTAAGATGAAAAAAAATATCATGCAGAAAACTGTCTGAAAGAGCTAAAATAATTGTAAAGTATTTTTCAGTCATTGTCTAGACTTTTGGTTACAGAGGTAAAAGGTGATATTAATGTATTTGGTAAGAGAATCATCTAATTATCATTTCTAGCGCTGAAATTGACATAATGTGAATACTATAAAATTGTGATTTTGTCATTTTAGGTTTTGTAACTAAAGGTAAATATTGTCTCTACCTAAAGACAAATGTGCAAAATGTATTTATATATTAACCACTTTAAAAAGAATGAGAAAAATGATGTAAAATTTTGATGCAAATAACTATAAACTACTTGATTTAACAACCAATTAATGAAAATTCTCAGTAGCTTAAATGGAAATTTTCACTTTATTACTCACTACACATTTTTCTTCTGAAAGTAGACTTAATTTTTATTCATCCAAGGCAAATGTCACAAAATTATGTCAAAAAAGAATGTATGAGACAGTATTTCCTGTAGTATACTATTGAGACTCAAGTATGTCTTCTTGCCATTCTTCAGTCACGTTTTTGTTTGTTTTTTGTTGTTATTGATTTGTTTTGCTTTTCTGTTTTTCCTCTTTGGGAGTCCACCAACCAGCCCTTAAGTAAATACACAGTCTTATTTTTACTTATGCCTGGCCTTACCTTGGCTTGTTTCTAGCCAGTGTTTCTGAACTTTAATTATCCCATATACCTTTTACCCCTTGGTTTTTACCTTTCTGTATATCTTTCTTTATTTCTTACTACCTGTCTTGCTGTATAGATGGGTGGATGGCCCCTGGAATCCTCTCCTTCTCCTTCTTTTGCTCTTCATCTTCTCTTCCCAGATTTCTCCTTCTATTTATTCTCTCTGCCTGCCTGCTCTGGCTAACTTCTCTACAACCTTGCTACTGACTGTTAAGCTCTTTATTAGACTAATCAGGTGTTTTAGACAGGCAAAACAGCACAGTTTCAGTTAAACAAATGCAGCATAAATAAATACAATACATCTTTGCATCATTAAACAAATGTTCAACAGTATAAATAAATGTAACACATCACATATTTTCAACTAATATTCAACAACACAGTCCTGCAACTATAATCACAACAGTGACTATGGAATAGATGTAAATGATTGAATATGACTGTTTTCCAATAAAAATGTTCTTACAAAAGAGGTTAAAGTTTACATATAATTGGTGATTTATATTTTTTTCTAAAACTGGTTTTGTAGAATCATTTGAAATTTGTTAAATTAACGTTTAAATGTTGCCTAAGTAAATTTGTCTCTTTCTCCTTAATGATATTTTATGGTGCTTCCCTTAAAATTTATCCTTTATTCTTGACATTTCAGCATTTTTTGTTTCCATTATGAATTAAATAATAGGCTATTAGTGATGATACTCATAGAGTATTATTTAAATAGTATTGTATTCCAATATTTTTTCTATTTCTATTTCTATTCATTGTTTCCTAAAATTTTTAATCAAATGCAACATTCCTCCTCTTACTTATGAGTCACATTTCCCAATGTTTAGATGCAAGAAGATAACCTGGAGTTATTGAAAAAAAATCATGAAAGTAGAAAGAGACTATGGTGGTTAGGGAAGGAGTTGTAGAGAGAAACATAGTAGGATATGGATGTTAAAAAGAAAAAATGTGGAAAGTCTGATGGACTTTCACTGGGAACAGGGAGGGAGAACAAAGTGAAAAGAGCAAAGAAACAGGGTGAATATGAAAAAATAACACTAAGGATTTTTTAAATAGTAATAAGGAAACATTACTTTATAGTTACTGTTCTCTCTCTCTCTCTCTCTCTCTCTCTCTCTCTCTCTCTCTCTCTCTATGTTTGTGTGTATGTGTGTGTGTGTGTGTGTGTGTGTGTGTGTGTGTATTTGCATGTGAACATGTACGTGTCTTGGGGTAATAATGTTCCCACCATGAACTATAGAATATATCACATAAACACAAGAAAAAGGCTTGGAAGACATTCCTTAAAGTTATTAGACAGATAAGTCTAAGAGACTAGGAAATCACTATAGGTATAAGCTCTTACTCCTGCCCTTCAATGACTCATGGACTTGTACCTAAGACTCTATTGTTGAAGATGTAATACATTTTGATCATAGGATTTGGAAGAATCAAATTAGATATGAAACAGAAGATTTTCCCCCAAGGACAAACTCACAACGTCAGACATTGCTAGGCAAGTTGACTAGGGAGAAAAACAAGCATGTTTATACACAGTTGTAAAGTGTATGAATGACAACAGTAACCAGCATGGCAATATATCCTCAAGGGCTCAAAAGTGCCAATTATGTCTTGGGGGCTAACAGAAACTGCCGAATTAGATTCAAGGTCAAACTAAGAGGAGTAAAATTAAGGCTGGTACTAGAAATGTAGCCAACTACTCAAGGCTAGTGAGGTCATAGATGTGAGAAGTGAATTTCCTACTGCCACTTTCCAAAATCAGTATACTTTCTGTTATAATTGTTTATAACCACAGATGAGCTTAGCACTCATCCCTCATCTAAGAAGCTTATTTTACATTAGACAGAGACTTTTATAGAAATCCAGAATTAGGAGATACCATGATAAATAAAGACATCATGGGAATAGGAAAAAGCAGAGTGCTAGGGAGGTCCCCAAGAATCCACAATGATAACTCCACCATAGACTACTGACAATGGTTGAGAGGGTACCTGAGCTGACCTACTCTGTTGACCAGAAAGCTGAATACCCTAACTATCGTCATAGAACCCTCATCCTGTGACTGATGGAAGCAAATGCAGAGATTCACTAGTGGGTACCAGGTGGAGCTCCAGGAGTCCAATCGATTAGAGAGAGGAGGGATTCTATGAGCAAGGAATATTGAGACCATGACTGGAAAAAGTAGAGACAACTAGCCAAACTAGTGGAAATGCATGAACTGTGGACCAATAGCAGAGGAGTTCCCATGGTACTGGACTAGGCCCTCTGGATAAGTTAAACAGTTGTTTAGCTTGAACTGTTTGCGGGGGGGGGGGGGGGGTGCCCAGGCAGTGGGACTGGGACCTGTCCTTAGTGCATCAGCAGGCTTTTTGGACCCTAGTGCCTATGGTGAGACACTTTACACAGCCTTGGCACAGGGATGGGGTGGGGGCTTAGACCTGCCCCAACTGAATGTACCAAGCTCTGCTGACTCTCCATGGGAGACCTTGCCTTGGAAGAGGTGGGAATGGGGGTGTTGTTGGAGAAGGGCTCGGGAGTGGGGGGAGGGAGGATAGGGGAATCTGTGACTGATATGTAGGATGAACAAAAAATTTCTTAATTAAAATAAATAAATAAATAAAAAGAAATCCAGAATTAGTGAAAATGAAGAGAACAACTAGCTGTAGGTTCCATAAGGTCAACTGATATGCCCAAAACTCTGCTCTTACACTGAGGGTTCTGCAGCATCATAAAAGACGGAGCAGAAAGACTGTAAGACCAAGGGAAGCAGGGTGTCTGTCACAAAAATGGTGTTTTCTATTTAGGACAGGGAAGCTGACAAGTTAAAAATATGATCATATAAACAAGACCAACACAATGACAATAGCAATTGACATGGGATTATAGACAAAGGAGATATCACATGGTCTTTCTCCTAGATGAATAGCTACAATTAATGACTGTTGAAGGGTGAATATGGTGATATTTTATTTTGTACTAAAATGTTATTTGTATGTTAATAAATAAAGTTGCTTGGGGGTCAGAGCTATTAGCAAGCCATAGGAAAGCCGGGCGGTGGTGGCGCATGCCTTTAATCCCAGCACTTGGTAGGCAGAGCTAGTTAGATCTTTGTGTGTTCAGGGATACAGCCAGCATGGAGACACACGCCTTTAATCTCAATACCAACCACAGAAGACTTGGAGGTCTGTACAGACAGGCAGTGACGAGGCAGTCATGTGGTTGGGTTTACAACCAATGAGAAGGCAGAACTGAAAGTCTTTATAAAGACTTTAACACAGGAAGTAGCTCTGTTTCAGAGAGGTATGACCACCGCAGGAGGAAGGGTAAGGTTTTAGCTCTTAACTCTGACCTCTTAGCTTTCTTCTTTGCATTGGTTCTGTGTTTCTTATTTAATAAGATGGTTGGTTAATTCTACAGGTGAATGTTTCGTACTTTTCAAAGATGAAATCTCTGATAAGTAATTTAATTGCATGAGACCAATCTGTAAACAAATATATATATAATTACATCACTTAGTGGACTTAGCAATGATTCATTTCTATGTACATATATGTGCGTGTGTAGATACATATATATATATACATATACATATAGATAGATAGATAGATAGATAGATAGATAGATAGATAGATAGATAGATAGATGTGTGTGTGTGTGTGTGGTGTGTGTGCGTGTGTGTGTACATACAAATGGATAGGTGCATGTGTAATTAAAGTAGAAGTCAGAAAATTGAGGAGTCTAGTGAATATGGAAGAGTTGGACAGGGAAAGTAGATGAATGAAAATTATGTAAATATAATACTCACAAATGAAATTGCTGAATGTATTTTTTATTGGAAAATAACTAATAATAAAATTTTTAATTAATTATCTTCAGTTATTTTAACACTTTCATTTGCCAATATTTTGTATATTATTTATTCTATTGGGGTATAAAATAATTAGAGGAAAACAAATGATGTAAAAGAGCTTAAAATAATAGCTGTATTTCCTTTAGAGCAGTGGTTCTCAGTCTTCCTAATGTTGTAATCATTTAACACAGTTCCTCATGTTGTCATGACCTCAGTCAGAAAATTATTTTGCTTGCTGCTTCATACACATAATTTTATTGAAAATTTGTAATTGTAATTATGAACAATAATGTAAATATCTACTGTTCAGGATATCTGACCTGATACCCCTGTGAAAGGGGAATTTCATCCCAAAAGGTTAATGACCCATAAGTTAAGAACCACTACTTTAGAGGATTAAAAACAAGAGTAAAGACATTGAGTGAGCAAAAACATGAAAGTCAAGAAGCTACTGTGCAGCATTGGGTTTTTAATTTTGTATATTTCAAGACAAAAATTAGCCTTTGATCAGTTTACATTATCTAATGTCTTAGATTACATAGTTTTAAGGAAGAGTTTATTTACTTGAGCCATAGGTCCTGTTGATGACTCATGCTAAAGATGTATTCATGTTGGATCTTCGCAGCACACAAAATTGGTCTGGCTTTAGGAGGGACTTTAACACATAATTATGGCCAGGTATGCAGGGAATTGGCCATGTCTATAGGTACATTTGACAAAAACAACCTAGAAACTAAAGCTTGTGTTTTTCAACAGTTCTCAGGAATTCATTCACCTTAACACCTTGTGAGAAATTAGTAGGAAAACATAGCACTGTTTCTTTGACCTTCAAGGAGGAGGGAAATGGACTAAAAATAAGTTACTTCCTAAAACATTGCTATGATTTAGGTTTTATATTTATTTACTTTGGTTATAAAACTTGCCTATTCCACATTTTCAAGAAAAATGCCATGTCAAAAAAGCAGAGTTCTTTAAGTTATATTATGGATACAACCACATTCATTGCACAATATAACACATTGCTATAGAATATAATACATGATCCTCAACTAAAAAGCACTTGTCTGAACATAACAGAAACATTTACCAAAAATTATTTTTTTACATTTATTTGTTTGGATTTGTTTTTTCTTGTAACAGAATGTTAACATTACTTAAAAAAATGAAGGAGGGGAATGATACAATCAAATTTCAATTTCAAATGAGGCAATAATATTTGCTTGAATTTGGTTAAGGATCCTTCATTTTACTTGTAAAATTAATTAGTTATATTAAATGTGATACACTAAACAAACTTCAGAAGTTAAAAAATATGCATTTTACTCTAAAGTGATGGCCAGTCTTGGCTGCCACTTGACTACATCTTGAATCAAGTAATACCACTCTGCTGAACAGGCCTGTGTGTGATTTTCTTAATGTGAACACTGATGTAGGGTGATGGACCATAATTCTAGGTCACACCTTCAGGTGGCAGCCCACATAAAATCAGATGGAAGAATAAAGCTTTTGCTTTATTCCTTCTTGCCCTCTGTGAGGCAACTTGAAATTGGTCTGGCCTACCTGCATTAAGAGGCAAGATTCATAGGTTTTTCAATTTAGGATGCATAGCTCTTGAGGCACTGTGTGCTTTTTGGTTCTTGAGAGACTGATGAACTCTGTCAGGCAGTAAAGTATTTGGGCCACTTTGTGTTTCTTTGCATGTTCCCTTAGAAGTCAAGGAAACATGGAAACTTGACAGAACAATTGTTCTTAGACATTATCCTTGTATACCCTGTAAAGATTTCAAACATCATTGTATCCTGGGAACTACAACAGTTTTGATCTTGTCAATCTCTGTTGCTGGTGCTGCAGCTGGGTCCCACTGTCTCTGATCCTGGGGGCAGGGGGTGGGCATACGCAGAATCAACAGCACAGATTCTGGGAGGTATGCAAGCAATCTTGTTTATTAAACAAAGGGCTGAGGTTTTATGTGTATACTTTTTGGTGGTCTCTGCTTCCAGTTGCTGTGGAGTTTCTTGGTTTGGCCTTGGGTCGTACATCAGCAGTTGTCATCTTGGGGGTCCTTCTTGGTTTTCAGGCTCCTCTGGGTCAGAATACTACTGCGCATGTCGGAGCTCTTTGTTTGCTTAAGGTGTGGCCCAGTGCTTTCAGCGTTACCTGCCTCAAATCTCCAATATTTTCTGTTTCTGAGAAGGGTACAAAAAGTCTGATTGCTCTCAATGAAATCGCCACAGCCTCAGTCTTGCTGTGGCCCCTCCAACTTGCCTGGTATAATTTCTTGTGGCCATATCAGGTTACCTTAGCCAAGTAAGTAAACATGAGCTCTTACAGCCCTCTTTCTCTTGCTTTGGCGAGTTCATTTGTTCCATTGATGACAAAATTCTTTGCTAGCATTAGAACATAATTCTTTGAGATACCAAGATAGACAGAAAAACAGAAGCTTTCCAGGGATTTTCTGGATTCTAGCACCAAATTGGGATCATTATTATGGGAGCCGAGCTGGGAGACTGTCCCTCATATTTTACCGCAGGGTACTCTTGAGGAGTGAGGGATGAGAGATTTACATAGGATAGAGGGGAAAGAAACAGATAGAAACACAGGACAGCCTTGGGAGGGCCTGGATCCTAAACCACCAGCCCCTCTGTCTCTTCTAAAGGGCTATTTATAGGAATGCCAATGGGTGGAGCAAAAGACCTAACCCTAGCTCAACCAAGTGTAGACCCTTCCAATCACCTACAAACCATGCACATGGTCAAGCAATACTCTAATGCAGTTTTGCTGGGTAAAGCCAGCAAAGGGCCCCCACACATTAAGATATCCAGCCTACTGAACTGAATTCATGGACATTCCATCAAGAAACAGAAAATGTTGGATTACAAAGTCACAGTTTGTTGGCCAACCTAATTACTGGAAAAAAATATATTACATGTATGTATATGTGTACATACACACATATATAACATATATCTCTGTGTATGTATTATGTATCAATGTATGAGATAGATCTTTGGAGAATAACAAACGACTAACAGAATACTTGAAAATATGGTAAAAAGGTAAATTATTCATTTCTCGTAATTGTGAGAACTATAAATATGTTATTTATTTAGACTTAAGTAACAAGTACATTTTGGAGAATATGTTTTCTTTTTATCAAAAGCTATGACTTTGTAGTTTATAACTAAATGTGTTACATAAATCTCAAAATACATAATCTACTTTTTCTTCTCTACCTTAAGAAGATAAAAGGATACACATTCATCAAGTATACTATTTTATTTAATACATTAATGAAGTAATATAGGAAAGATTATGAGAAAGGAGGCTTAATTATTGCCCCTTCAAATTTCTGATGTTTGGATTGCAATTTTGAAATTAAAAGATCTATAAAAGATAAGAACACATGAAATCATCTATTGTGAGTGAATGACATTTGCACACATTTTTTCATTTATATATGTTCTTTTTGCTGAAAATAGATTATTTTCTCACACAACAAGAACAAACAAATGAATTTGTAGTGATAAAATGACTCCTAACAATAAATAGTCTGCTACACTCAAATATTAGTGCCCAGTTCAGCTATCATCAGAGACGCTCCTCCTGCACTAATATTTGAGTATAGCAGACTATTTATTGTTAGGAGTCATTTTATCACTACAAATTCATTTGTTTGTTCTTGTTGTTTTTAGACCAGTGTTACTTGGTTTTCCCAGAGGACTCTGAGCTATGTAGTCTCTGGTGCTTGGTCACCCAAGCAGTGTCAGGTACGGGTTCCATGGCCTTCAGTTTTACCTGTCTCTAGTCATACTCCTTTCCTTTATTCCTTTGCCCTTCCTCAGTTTTTCTTTCTAAGAGCGCTTTATCAGCATTCAGTTGCCTTGATCTGCATTTTTTTTTTGTTTTTTTTTGAGACAGGGTTTCTCTGTGTAGCTTTGCACCTTTCCTGTAACTCACTTTGTAAACCAGGCTGGCCTCGAACTCAGAGAGATCTGCCTGGCTCTGCCTCCTGAGTGCTGGGATTAAAGGCATGCGCCACCACCACCCGGCCTGCATTCTTACATATAAGGAAACAGCAATAAATTCCTAATCAGCAATAGTCCCTTGGTCATAGATAATCTAACTTCTAGATCTCTGGGAAGTAATGTCTGTTCTTTATAGATTACACAACCACTAGTTAAATCTATTTTTTTATTAAGAGATTTTTCTATTCATTTTACATATCAACCACAGATTCACTTGTCCTCCCCCTCCCACCCCCCAGCCTTCCCCCCCAACCCACTCCCCATTTCCACCTCCTCCATGGCAAGGTCTCCCCTGGCAAGTCTGCAGAGCCCAGCACATTCAGTTGAGGCAGGTCCAAGCCCCTCCTCTCTGCACCAAGGCTGAGCAGTGTCCCAGCATAGGCACTAGGTTCCAAAAAGCTGGCTCATGCATTAAAGACAGGTCCTGGTCTCACTCCCTGGGGCCCCCTAAATAGTTCAAGCTAAACAACTCTCTCACTTATCCAGAGGGCCTGATCCAGTACCATGTGGGCTCCTCAGCTCCAGGAGTCCAGTTGATGAGAGAGAGGAGGGATTCTATAAGTAAGAGATATTGAGACTGTGATTGGAAAAAAGTTCAGAGACAACTAGCCAAACTAGTGGAAATGCATGAACTGTTTAATCTGCTTTTTGAAAGAGACTCAGACAGATCAAAAAATGTATAAGTCACTGTAGGTAGTTATGGTTCCATATAATGAGATATGCTGTAGAGGAGTGAAAATCTGGGGGTTAATATATGGTACATTCTGATTGGAACGGGAAATGGGCTATCAGTTTGAGTTGTCAATGAAGACTTCCTTTGGCTAGGTCACTTTTGTTTGAAAATGAACACAGAAAAGACAAAGCATAAAATCAAATAAATATAAATGGCAAATAGTGGAATGCATATGAGAAGAAAACTGTTTTCAGGGTTCATGGAAGTCAACAAGAGTGTTAAAGTGGAATTTGTCAACAGTTAGCAAAAGCAAGCTGTAAAGGAAGCTATGAGGAGACTAGATAAAGATAATGATCAAGACCTTGATAAGTCTGTTAGGAAAAGTCTGCTTTAGTGTTAACATCCATTTCCACTCTCTGTGAGTACAGAATGGGATATCAAATTAGTGAATTATTATGAAATTTGAAAAAATCGGCAAAGTGGAAGAGGCAATATTGGGACAAGCTAGTTTAAATGAGGCAAGCTGATTTTTATTATAATTTTAAGAGATAAATTTAAACATTTTTTAAAGAATAAACTTAATAGAAGGAACAGATATTACTGAGTTAGCTTTATGAAAACTAGAGCTAGGATCCAAGAAGAGATGATAGCTTTTGGTGACAGAAATGGTAGCTATTAACTCTCAAAAGAAATTAAGAGTGGATTATGGAGTCAGCATAGTGTAAATATTGTTTATGGGCAATAGTGCATATTCCTATGATGACTTTTTCATCCTTTATTTTGAAGAATAATACGTATCATCTTCTGAAATTATACTATTGGATGTAGCTACAGATGTTTGGGTAAAGGAAATAATATTTGAAGGGAGCATGGTGAGGCACTGTGTCTATATACTGGCTTAAACAAAAAGAGAAAATGAATGGCATTTTCAGGATTAACCATAGACAATGATAAAAGTCTTCTCTGAAAGATTTCATGCAGTAAATTGTCCCTTGATCCCATACTTGACACATTTAGTTTAATAAAAAATCGCTGTGAGTTGAAGTTAGAAACTGAGGCACTTATATCATAGCCAGGCATTTTCAAATACTTTCTTGACATTTTAGCATGAATTTTTAGCATGGGAAGCCTTCTACGTGTAGGAACTTTAGTTGACACTCTTTTCAGACATTGCTATTGAGTTCCTCTCAACAGAGTCGAGATACAAACATGTAAACACTAATTTCTATTCTGATACAGTACTCAAGGTTTTTCTATTTATATCCTCTCCACCTTTCTTTTCAGAATTCACATAGCCCTAGAAGCCCACTGTGGGATGGCCAACTCTAGGCTGAACAGTTTCCCTGAAGACCAGACAGTAATGAAACTGTTCCAGGATGAGGTCAGTGATTTGGCATGTTTGACTTCTTGCTTATGTTAGTCAACATGTGATTAAAACACCAGCTTTGTTATTTCCATTTTGTGTTCCTGCCCTTGTTTTTGAAGATTTACTATTCTATGCCTTGTTAAGGGTTTCACAAAACATATGTAATTAGTTAGCCCTACCACTAACAGTTGCTTAGCTTCTGTCTTAAGGAGCCTTTGCTTATTATATATATATAAACAGAATTTGATTGAACACTGATACTTTGTTAAGTGTCAAAACCCACAAAACGCCAATATTTTTGACAATGCAGCTAAAATTATCATAATTCCTAAGTATTGGGGTGAAAAAACAGAAATGAATCTTTAAAGTTTAATTAACTAAATTATATATTTTCAATAAATATTTTCTTGTGAATATAAACCATCTTAACTTTTCTTGTCTAGTATCTTGCTGAAATACATTTTAAAACAAAATTTTGGTAACGATCACATAGTTCAATTATTTTTCCAAAACAATGAAATAAGCATGACTTAAAAAATAATCATTGCCCACTGTGAAGTGCTACTTAATTTCCCATGCCTTTGCAATAGATGGTATTAGAAATGGAATAGAGTTCAAAAATTATCGCTATAAATTCTTGTCTTTTATAGGAAGGATATTTTATAGTTGATTGCATGCTCAATGTCCCATATTAGCAATTCATCATTTTACTATATTAATATTCATTTTTACTAAATATGGAAACCTCACATAATCAGCAATTTCCTCATCAATTTGGGGAAATCAAATTCATTATTAAGAGTATAATATTAACAGTAAAATGCCAGTTCTGGTTTAAAAATAAACAAGTCTTGATTTTCCTATTATGTTTAATTTTGCATGTTATTAAAAGAGAGAAAGTTATAATGTAATTCATAAATTATTTTTAAAGGCATCTAGTTATAATAACTCACTCAACCTAGGACAATAAAGAAAGCAGAGAGGAGTTTCATCCTTAATTTGTACATACCAACCATGAATGTTCTAATCATATGAACACTGATTTTGCTCTTAGTTCATATTAGTCTCTTTTTATTTGGCTATCTGGACTCAAAATTTCCAGTTAACCTCACTGATTAATTTAGGACTACTACCTAGATGGTTAAGCAAAAGCTATTTATAGCAGAGTTGTGTATATTTCTATGTTAGACACACAAAGGTTTGTAGGAATACAATCATGTTTCTATCTAATAGTCAGGATCTCTTGTTGCTTTAATAAAAGTTAATAATTAAATGGCAAGAATTTTTCATGACATGTTTGTAAATATGTATTATGATCTTTGGCATATCCTGTTACTTCTGACAGTGTGGTTAGCTAAACTGCTGCTTACATTTAGAAAGCATAATAGCTGTACATTTCTATGAGTTCTGTCTCTAACAACTTACATGGGTACTAGCAGCTTTTAGTCCTTCTAAGAGATAAAGCCAAGAGCATTACCAAAGGAAATTATGTCTAATTCTTTGTAAAACTGTATATGACTAGAAGTTAATTTAATACTTATTTTGGATGAATGGACTTAGGAAATACAAAATATGAATGTTATTATATATAGATTATGGTCAAGGAAATCAAGTGCATTACCCATGATGTACAAATTTTTACTAACTTCCCTGAGTTTGGTAGAAGAGTTCACTTTTATATACTTTATATAAAACCAAAAGTCTAAAGGCAGTTACCATTAGCAGTTAATCAGCTTAAAGAAAACAATATCCACATAAAAAACAGTGAATGAATTTCTGTCAACAGTATATGAATGCATGAAGGCAGACACACAAAATGCAAAGGAATCATGGCAGAGAAAGAATAAATGTGAATGCTATCACTACATGAAAAGCATAGAGCATGGAAAGCATTTAAGGGGATTATAGCAGTGGTGGCTAGCATCTGGCCACAAGGAAGAAGAAATTGGGAGAAAGAGAGTTGAAAATTGAAATCAGAGAAGAAGCAGTAGTTCTGGGCATCTGTTGTACACCTCACAGGAGTCATCACTGTCCCATTACTGCTGAGATGCAAAATTATAGACAGAAAAAAAAGTAGTAGTCCTGAGCATCTGTTGAACAGCTCACAGGAGTCATCACTGTCCCATCACTGCTGAGAGTTACAAAATTGTGTTCAGTGAAGAAGCCATAGTTCTGGGCATCTGGTGAACAGCTCCCAGGAGACATCTCTGTCCCATCAATGTTGAGAGTTACAAAGTTGCAGTCATAGAAGAAGCAGCAGTTGTGGGAATCTGTTGAATAGCCCACAGTAGCCATCTTTGTCCCATCACTCTGTGGTATCCAAAGTTCAATCTCAGGTTATCAGGTCAGTAAAAATGTGCCTCTAACCACTGATCTAAGGGATCAGTTTATTATTTTGAGACTGGGTATAATTATGTAGCACATTCTAATATTAACCTGCCTCTGTTGTCTGAATATAAGTCTTGTAAACCTTTGCCCTATTCCATGGTTGTACTAGGTATCTTCCTATACCATAGTTGTACAGGGTATCTCCCTTCAACCTCCTTAGATCTACTCCATATACTTTTTAGTCCAAAATTTCTCCAATATCCTATCAACCAATTTTTTGTTTTATTGATAATACTTTAGTCAATTCACTGACATACTTGTTAAAATAATAAGATTAAGAGAATAACAAGTAGGACCACTTCTTTTTTACATTATCCTATTTTGGTTGGGAATGATAATTAAAGACATCACTCTTCACAAAACAGCCTTCTGTCTACTGTTCCTAGGATTTGATAATTATTCTTTCTTTAAAACTGGTAATGGTATTACAGCTGTGAGTTACATATAATCACCGTATTGCTTATATCTGGTCACATTATATTATTACTAGGTTTATCAAATATTGCATAAATAGCTATGTTGGAGCTCTCCATCAGATCACTCCCTCAGAGTTTAGGCAACCCTGCAGAAGAGGGGGAAATGACTGTAGGAGTCAGAGGGGGTGAAGGACACCAGGAAACCATGACCTGTCTAAGTAGAGCTCACATAGGCTCATCGAGACTGAAGCAGCAAGCACAGGGCCTACGTGGGTTGTAACCAGGTCCTTTGCATATATGTTTTTGCTCTTAGCTTGAAGTTTTTATGGCTCCTAACAGTGGGAGAAGGTCTGTCTCTGATTCTTTTACCTACTCTTGAGACTCTTTTCCTCCTGTTGGGTTGTCATATCTGGCCTCATTATGAGGGCTTTTGCTGTGTTTTATTGTATCCTGTTTTGTCATGTTTGGTTGTTGTCTCTTGGAGACCTGATCTTTCCTAAGGGAAAAGGAGGGAAAGCAGATCTGGGGGAGAGAAAAGGTGTGGGGCAGCTGGAAGGAGTGGAGGGAAAGGAAACTATGGTTGGAATGTATTTAGTGAGAAAAGAATCGATTTTCTATGAAAATATAATAATTTGACTGAATCATAGCTTTGTATAGATAACTTGTTTGAACAAAGACTTAGCTCCAAAAAGGAACACTATGTATTGCGGAAGTGTATGTAAGATATGTTAATAATGTGATGCTAATGAAAATATCTATTTAAATTGATTTTCTTCAAATTATCTATGTAGAAGCTCAGAATTATTAATTTCAATTGCAGTGAAGAATGAGTCAGATTTCTGTAATGAGCCTTGTAGAATTTTCTAGTATTTGAGAAAATTATTCTGAATCCTAACTCATATTAAAAGTCTGCAAAACAATGAAATTCTCTGATTTACACTTCTGAAGACTAATACTCTATTGTAGTGTTGGAATTACCTACTTTACATATTACAGCCTAATTTGAGAAATGATCTTGTGAAGCTTGTGAAAAGAGGAAGAAGAATATTGTTGGTATACTTTGGAGGGTTATTGAAATGTCTTATTTCATGAAGCTTGTACTAAACCTAGTGTTTACACTTTAAAAGGTGGAACTCAGGTTGTGAATGAGCTAGTCTTGGAAATTAATGTTATTCTGAATCATTCTATCATTGTAGCTAAAGGTTTCCTGGTTCTGCCTGGCCCCTGGTCAGGACAAATCTCTCTCACCCGCCTTATAGTAGCTCAAGCAGGTAGGCTGTAGCTAACTTGAGAGAGACAACTAGGAGAGACTGCAGGGGCTTGGTGGGACCCAGAAAAAAAAAAACTTTGCAGTTACATATCATAGCAAAGATATGTTTATCCATGAAGTCTAATCTCACATTCTGCATGATTTTCTATAAGAACCTAACTAAAGTCATTTGCCCACTAAGTTAATCTTATTATTGTATGGAACATTTTCCCCCTTGCCTATTCCTTCCTTCATCCTCTCCTATGTTTAGGGTATAAAGGAATGAGAAATTAAGAAGGAAATAACTGTAATGGAATGGCAGAACTACCATTAATTTTCAGAAAAATCTCATCCACTTTTCCAAATTTCTTAAGTGGTAAAAATAGAACCAGGTGAAAATTATGAAACATAAAATGTAATAACCTATGATATTGAAATGTTAAGGAAACTGGAAAACACACTGAAACAATAGTATCTTCTTAGGTTTTTGAGAAGTCAGTAATATATACATTGTTTGTTTAATGGTGCGAATGATGATAATCTTTGTAAGTAACAAAAATATTTATTAATGTTGATATAGGCATAATCTAAAATTCAAACTTATTTTATTGTCACAAATCCTACCCCTTCAAAGTTACGGAGATCTTCCCTTAGCACCAATTCCCAGGAATTTACTCAGTGACTTGTAGTGACACCACATGGAAAAGAGTTAGATCTGAAGTCACACAGGAAAAGTGAATCTATGTATTGATAGTTGTGGATGCTTGGTTGGGCAAGAGTTATATGTGAAATAAATCAAGAAACTCCAGTAGTGTTGTTGGGTAGGAATCCTACCATTAGTTCAGCAACAGTTATAGATTTCTTGCTGTATTAGAAACTGAGATACCAGGTGATGATTCAATTGTCATGTGCACATACTTATGAGGGTTTAGGGTTTGCGGTGGATTAGGGTTAGATACAAGGAACTTTACAAATGCCATGCATCACCAATAGAATCTACTTTACATTCAGAGAAAATGTAAAATCTCCTACGTTTGCCTGCATGACACTTTTTAAAAGTATGATTAAACTGCTCTCTTTCCAGAGAATAGTAGTTCATTGTAGTTTATTGTCCAGGCAATAAACTACAGTTTCAATTACAACTCAATCTTGAAGTGATAACTTATTTTTCTCTTGATTTTATTCCTTTATTTTAGTCCTACCAGTTAGTTGCTTTAGTTCCTATATTTCATTTCTTGTCCCTTTTCAAGCACAGTGTCTAAGTCATTCCTTCTTTCTAGAGAGTCATCTTAGATCCCCTCATATAAAAGTATAACATTATTATTTTAGAAGCCCATCACCTTTATTCTGAATTTTTAAAAACTTTAGATTCCCTTATGAACTATCCAATAGATCTTCACAGTGTGAATTCTTATCTATGGATAAGCAGGTAATTTATAATATTGTTTACAACACTTTTGTGGTATTTGGCTTTGGTGAAGATAAAACAATTGACTAAGGGGTACTCCATAAATAATCTCTGAACAAAAGAATAATGAAAATGATCAGATTGAATATACTTAGAAAGCATCCTATATTCTATTAGTACTGAAGAAGCCATAATTGGAAAAATGCATATGGCAATACCTGCACTTTAACTAGTCCTATTCTATAGTGGAATTTGATAGAATTTTGAAAAAATGAATTGTAGGCATTCTATTATATGAAAATTTTAAATATTTTCATTGAAAACAAATATAATAAATGTTTTTATATTCAGAAGAATATGTTATTTTGTTACAGTATTTCTATTTAATTATATAGAGAAGGCTTAAATGTATATTTATTTACAAATAACTGTGATAGTTTTTCCAAGGATATTGATATGCATCATAAAAATGCTATAAATCATGATTTTTGGTTAGTTGGTGTATCATATCTGTACATATGCATTCTTTCATATCCAGATTGTAAAATATATAAATAAATGTCTTATTGCACCATAAATATATTGATCAAGAATAAATTTCTGGTTACATCACAAAGTAATGAGGGCTTGAGATAGCCGAGTTTGGGGAGGGGCAGAGAGGGAGAATGAAATAGATATCTGGACAGAATGAGCCATTATGTAGTTAGAGAGAAATCTGGTGCTAGGGAAATCCCCAGGAACTCACAAGGATGTCCCCAGCTAAGATTCATAGCAGTGGAGGAGAGGGTGCTTGAGCTAGTCTTCCCCTGTATTCAGATCGGTGACTACCCTAATTGTCATCCATCCAACAACTGATGAAAGCAGATGCAGAGACCCACACCCAAAAACTGGCCAAGCTCCTTGAGTTCATTTGAAGAGAGGAAGGAGAGACTATAAAAGCAAGGGGGGACAAGATCATGATGGGAAAAAAAAAAAAAATCATAAAGACTGCTGACCCAAGCTAGTGAGAGCCCATGGAATCTGGACTGACAGCTAGGGAGCCTGCATGGGCCCACACTAGGCCCCTTGAATGAGGATGACAGATGTGTGGCTTGATCTTTTGTGGGTCCCTTGGCAATTGGACCAGTACTCAACCCGAGTACATGAACTAGATTTTTTAGAGCCCATTCATTCCCTAAGGTACCATGTTTTACTCAGCGTTGATGCAGGGGAGAGGAGTTTGGGCCTGCCACAACTTGGTAAGCCAGCCTATGTTGATAACCCACGGGAGGCCTTACCCCCTATGAGGAGTGGGTGGAGGGAGGTGGGGGAGGAGCAGGAGAAGGGGAGGGAGGGGGAACAGTGGGCGGTATGAAAAATGAAAAAAAATTAAATAAACAAGTACACCTTTTAAAAAGGAATATTATAAAAGAATCACTGTAGCCTTGGGAATTCATACTACTCTTTATCATTTATATCTTTACAAAAACAGGTTCTTTTCAATAAGAAACTTAATTTTTCTCATCGTGGTCTCGATATCTCTTGCTCATAGAATCCCTCCTCTCTCTCTTTGTCAAATGGACTCCTGGAGCTCCACTTGGGACCCTGCTGTGGATCTCTGCACCTGCCTCCATCAGTAACTAGATGAGGGTTCTATGATGTCAGCTAGGGTATTCAGCCATATGATCTCCAGCATAGGTCAGGCACCCTCTCGACCACTGTCAGTAGTCTATGGTGGAGTCATCTTTATGGATTACTGGGGACCTCCATAACACTCTGCTTCTCCCTAATCCCATGGTGCCTTCATTTATCATGGTATCTCTTTCTTTGTTCTCCCACTCTGTTCCTGATCTAGCTCTAATCTCCCACTCCCCTAAGCTCTCATTCCCCAACCCTTGCCCTCCATTATCCCCCCCCCCACCATCCTCAGTTTGCTCATGTAGATCTCATCCATTTCTCCATTGCTGGGCAATCCTGTGTCTTTCCTAGGGTCCTCCTTACTAGCTAGTCTCCCTGGAGAGGAAGGATTATATGAGCAAGAGATATCGAGACCAGGATTGGAAAAAGTACAGAGACAAGTAGCCAAACTAGTGGAGATGCATGAACTGTGGACCAATAGCTGAGGAGCCCCCATGGTACTAGACTAGGCCCTCTGGATAAGCGAGACAGTTGTCTAGCTTGAACTGTTTAGGGGGCCCCCAGGCAGCAGGACCGGGTCCTGTCCCTAGTGCATGAGCCGGCTTTTTTGGAGCCTTGTACTTATGGTGAGATACTTTGCGCGGCCATGGTGCAAGGAGGAGAGGCTTGGACCTTCCTCAGCTGAGTATGCCAGGCTCTGCTGACTCACCATGGGAGATATTGCCTTGGAGAAGGTCGGAATGGGGGTGGGTTGGGGAGGAGAGCTGGGGGTGGGTGGGAGGAGGGAGGACAGTGGAATCATTGGTTGACAAGTAGAATGAATAAAAAATCTCTTAAGAAAAAGAAATAAAAAAAAGAAACATTCTATTCTTTCTTTTTCTTCTAAAATTAAAGTTCAAAAGTATAGGTCAGGTTCTATGGACATGGAGGAGGAAAGAATGTAAGAGTTTGAGGTGATTTGAATAAAAATGGCTCCATAAGTTCAATACACATTATTATTAGGAAGTGTGTCCTCATGGAGGAAGTGTGCCACTAGGAGAGGGGCTTTTAGATCCCAGATGCTCCAGCCATGCCCAGTGTAGCATCCAATTCCTGCTGTCTGTGAGTCAAGATGTAGAACATTCAGTTCCTTTTCTATCACCATGTCTGCCTACATGCCACCATGCCTCCCATCACGACAATAATGTACTAAACCTTGGAAACTGTAAGCCAGCCCCAATTAAATGCTTTCCTTTAGAAGAGTTTCTGTGGTCATAGTGTCTCTTCACTGTAGTAAAACCTAACTACAGTGGGCAGATAAGAGGATGGAGGACAGCAAGAAAGTAACGCCTTCTAAATCAACATTACCAAAGCACTTATGAAGTCACAGACTGGTAGCATGCACAGGATGTGCATGGAGCTACACAAAGCCCTTTGCATATATATTATGACTTCCAGTATAATGTTTTATGGAATTCCTGAGTATGGAAATGAGTGGCTTTCGACCTCTTGTGACTTCCCTTGGGGTCTTCCCTCTGTTCATTTATTTTGTTCAATTTCATTGTGTTAGTTTTTGTTTTATCTTTATATTATTACACACTATATTGTATTTATTATATTATTATCATCCCTTAGAAACCATCTTTTTTTCTATTGAGAGACAGAAAGGGAGTGGATACAGTTGGTAGGGGAGGTAGGGAGAAACCGGGAAGAATAGTGGAAGTGAACCCATAATTAAGATGTATTGTTGGGTGTGGTAATAATGCTACAGTTGGGGGGATTGTTTTTTCAATTAAAGCATGGGTTCAGCAACTCAGATTTCTTTCAGTATGTCAAAAATTTTAGAGGAAAAAAAAACAAAATGAAAAATATTAGTTATCCTAGTTTCTTAGGTTTCAGTTCAACATGATTTGATTTTAGTAATTCTGAGCCTGCCTAGAAGAAAGCTATCATTTTGAAAATGAAAGCTGCTTGCTTAATAGTGGCAAGGAAGGAAAAAAAAAGAAACACGCCAGGTCCAGCACACAATACTCTGTTCTAAGGTACATACTTCAACTCATCACTGTGGTTATTTCATTGAAAATGACCCCATAGACTCATATATTTGAAGCATGGCCAACAGTTATCGGAATTATTTGGAAGAATTAGTAGGTACGGCTTTATTGGAGCAGTTATATCACTGGGGCCATGATCTTTTAGCTTTCCGTCAGCCTTATGGTCATTTCCCAAGATGTGACTTCTGAGCCACAGTTCTAGTACCAGGCCTTGTACCTGCCATCGTGGTCCTCACTGCTATGGCCAGTACAGCTGTGGTCATCACAAGGACAGTAAAAGATGGTGACACTTGATAGATTCACAAAACTTTGAGTTCATTTCTAAAATGAATAATTTTATTCTTTCCATTGCTCTCTATATATTTTTTACCTAGCTAGTAATGATAGCACTATAAGCAGAGGTTGAACAGTCTCTAACATCCTTATGTAAGTTCTTCCTTCCTCAATTCCTGGAGTCCTTGTGGTCTGATATTTCCATGGAGAACATTCTCCCAAATACATGCAGTTTTCCACAATCACCTAGTCACAGGGTCAAAATTTGTACTGTAGGAAGGGAAGTGCATACTTCTTACATAAATTTTGGGGTATATTAATGAACCAAAAAATAATATGTCAAAGAAATGACATAAACTATATGTCATCATTAGATATATTAAGGCATTAGATATTTATTAAGGTGACATATTGTCATGTTGAATCTCTGCCTATTATTAAATTTTTGTAATCAAATTTTGGCAGGTTAGATATGGTGTTGTTGGATCCTAACTGCTCTCTTGGGAGTTGGGGTGAGAAGGCAGGGCATCAAAGGCACTAACCCTGGGAATCAGTTGAAGGCAAACAACAAACTTGTTTTTTCAATAATGGGAAAGGCCTTATATACCCTCCTCCCAGCACCCAAACTGTGTGGCAATCTGGTGGCATTGTGTGGCCATCACTCATTGGTTGAGCACAATCAGGAACTCTGACAGCAATCAGGAACTCTGACAGTGCCTGTTGCTAGGTCCTCAGGCAGACTTCAGGTTGGCTCATAAGGAAGCATGTTATGTGCATGCCTTGGCAACCAGTTTGAGCCAATTTCCTCACCCTATGGGCCTGTTCTACTACAGACCTGGCACTGCATGTTTTTAATCTACAATTATAATGTACCTAGTAGAGAGGCTATTATGTCTATTTTGATTAACAGTTTGGAAAAGAAAGCTTCAAAAGAACTTTTGTAAAATATAATTTAAAAGACAACCTTATTTGATGGGATCTAGAATATAACTGCTGAATAATCTGAATATTAAATCATTTATAATGTTCATTAATACAGTAAAATATTACCCATTTCAAGAAAAGCACAAATAGATGTATTATTAATCTTCAATATACTATTAACCATGTTTAGTGTATATAAGCCTCTAAATAAGAAGTATATATATATATATATTTGGACTTAATATTTTGAAATTATAAGTTTCAAATTTAGTAAGCATACTGAAGCATGATCCTAATTAGTCTTATCAATAAAAAACACAAGCCGGGCAGTAGTGGTGCATGCCTTTAATCTCAGCATTCAGGAAACAGAGCCAACTGGATCTCTGTGAGTTTGAGGCCAGCCTGGTCTAAAGACCAAGATCCAGGACAGGCTCCAAAACTACACAGAGAAACCCTGTCTCAAAAATAAATAAATAAATAAATAAATAAATAAATAAATAAATACCCAGAGTCAGATATCAAGGGTGAAAGCTGAAAGATGAGAGAAGCAGAGCAGCAGCCACCAGAAGCTTCTTACCTCTAGGAATCCTCAGACTGAATGGGGGTGAGTTTCTCTCTCCACCTTGTAGCATGAATCTTAAAAGTTTTTATTAATAAAATCAAACCTGAGCCAGGTATTGGGGTGAACTGGAGGATCAGAGAACCAGAATAAGCCACAGCTACCTCACCTCACTGGATCCTCAGCTGGTCTTATTTCCTCAGACTGGAGGCCTGTGAGTCCTCATCCAGAATGGGTCTCAGCTGAACTGTGTTGCTAGAAGCCTGAACACTTAACCAGCCAAATGCTTAAGCAGCCAAATGCTTCTAGTTTCTGGTCCTCACACCTTACATACCTTTCTGCTTCCTACCACCACTTTCTGGGATTAAAGGTTCGCTTTCTGGGATTAAAGGCGTGAGTCACCATGTTTGACTGTATCCTTGAACACATGGATTTCTGCCTCTGGGATGCTAGGATTAAAGTCGTGAGTCCCACCATTTTCTAGCCTCTGTATCTAGTGGCTGTCTGTTCTCTGACTCCAGATAAATTTATTAGGGTACACAATATTTTGGGGAACACAATACCACCACACCACCTGCTTTATATTCCCAACTCCACCTCTCTAGTACTGGGATTAGAGGTGGGAGCCACCACAACTACCCTGCTCTGTTCTCTTTTAGACTGGTTCAACCTCTTGCAGCCAAGGGTGGGCTTGAACTCCTGATCTTCCTAATTCCTCCTCCCAAGTACTGAGATTAAAGGTGTATGCCACCACCACCTGGCCTCTATGCTTAACTAGTGGCTAGCTCTGCCCTTTGATCTCCAGGCAAGCTTTCTTTGTCAGAACACAAACAAACTATCATACAATAGCATACCACTTCTTTCTAATTAAATATACTATAGAAACCCAAATGATAACTAACTCTAAGCATTGCAATAACTGAAGTGGTTTTTTATAAACTCCTGATTGATAAGAACCAATGAGATTCTTCCTATAAAGACAGAAAAAGAAATGTCAGAGAGAAAGGGAGAGCCATTATTTTTCATAAGGTTTCTGAAATCTTAATTCAATGATTATGCAGATACAAAAATGATGTGTTTTAAATAAACATGTCAAGCATAAAATATATTTTGTTAAAAGAAAAACTGACATAGTAATTCATGCAGCAGATTTTAAAATATCATTGAGCAGTTAGTAAAAACATGATCTAAATACAAGACCAGTGTCTCATCAGAGAGAATTTACCCTACATATCTTTGGAATCATTAGGATATAAAGCATCTCATACAGTGCTGTGTTTTGGACAAAGGACCCCTCCATTCTATACCAGATCCCCAAAATGAGCTTCTTCTCTAGTCACCTAATCCCACAAATTACCATTTCCCTGTTGAGATATGATCTATATGACATTTGCTTTGACTTTATATCTTAATACCAGTTACAATAATCTAATATTAAAGGTGTTCATTAGCATATCATCTTGAAAATATTGAAAGAAGCTTTAGAGTGTAGCTAAACAATAGAACACTATTCAGGATTATGTGAGTCTATAGATTCTATCTCAGATATTGCTAAAATAAATTAATATTAATAAAAACATCTTTGTGTATTTTCACCTCAGTTTTTGTAAGAAATGTGTTTAGCATATGATTTTAGTCATCACTATTGTGTAATAGTCTGAAACATAGAATTGATCATAAACAACAAAAATGTTACTACTGTTTAATAATCCAATCTACATCCAATATTTTCATACACAAGAAATTATGTCTAAGAAATCCGAAAAGCTTTGTCTTTCAAGAATTGGATGACAGGTAAAGAGTCATACTACATAATACAATCTTTTAGTTTCATGTATGTATAATGTATTTAAATCGCTTAACAGTGAAATCAAATATGATGAAATGTTAATGATTTAATATTAGCATGTTAGTATTATATTATTTGAAATGTTAAGCAAAACAACTTGATTTTCTATGCTATGCTCTTCCACAAAGTTTAAGAACGTAATTCATCATAGAAACTCATAATTTGTTGATAAAGATTTATAAGCTGCTAAATGAACTTAGGGCAGATGTAGAGATCATGTAACACCTGGCTTAGACAGTATGGCTAATGATAATACAAATCCTTTATGGTACATTAACACTTTCAAAAAATGAGTAATGTCCTGAGATTAACTCTACAGAAAGTTACAGATGAGGGTCAAAGGGAAATGTAATTTGGTGAAGCAATGTCAGCAATACAATTCATCTAACATGTTCTATTAGATTTGTTGCCATTTGTATTTTCCAATAAGCTTAATTTAAAGTATGCTTGTGATGGATGATATTCATTCTTTTTAGATCTAGGCTATTTTTCCTATTTGTTTGAATTAGAAATATTTGTATCATATTCATCATTATGTACCTAATTAACTTACTATATTAAAATTTATCTTATGTTGACCAGTTCAAGCAAGCTAAAGCCTTTTAATTTCATTGTTCTAAAAATCAAACTTTTTTTATACTAGGGTAAAGGCAAATAATTTTTTCACATTACTGATATCAATTGTTGAAATATGATTTTTTTCTGTACTTCTGGGCTAACTACAGGAATTCTATATTTATTTTTCTTCTTAAATGTTCAAGTCTAATGATAGTTACTATAAACCAAGCAACATAAAATTTGATGCAGTACATTATGTGTGATATGCATTTAACTACTGACTTACTATAAAAAAATCATTTAATTTGAATTGAATATAAAACAAATAATTCTTATGTTCTTAAAACATAAATTTATTGTCAGATTTAAAACTAAATGTCTTTCCTTAGAATGCATTTTAAAGTAATTCTGTTGAGTTTATGAATATGAATTAATTAAAGTATATAATTGATATTTTGTTATGCTTAAATAGCAGTTATGTAAAATAACATGTACAAAATAATTTTTCATAATAAAATATATATTAGTTTATAATTTCAAATTAAATTTCTCCCATCAACTATTACCTCACAATAATTTTCATTAATTATTGAATCAGTTATGCTAAACTTTTTATTAGATTCCTATCCCAGTGACTGACAAATTAATTGTTATGACTGATTTAAAGCTTTAGTAAATCGAACCTTTACTCTTTATAAATTATTCTGTTTAATGTGTAATTCTTGGTCTGGAATTCATCATGTAAAGGTGTCTTGTTGCATAACAGGAAATAGCAAATATTTATGCAGTTCGCCCACCAACAAAAACAAAGAGTTTCGGACATACTATTTTCTAAATATTTGGAAAATTTAATAATTTATTAATATTCACTGTTGTTTTAGGCTTCACAGATAACTATGATTCTTTAAGCATAAACTGTCATTAAGCCACAGAGAGAAAAAGTATAGTAATGATCCTGGATGTTAGTTTGCAAAAGAGGAGTGAGAAATTTATGTCAATATATATGGAATTTTTGGAATATTAATGCATGCTTTTAAAGTTAGATGATAATGATGGTCGTTTAATACTGTTGGCATACTAAAATCCAATGAGTTGTACACATTACAAAGTTGATTGTTTTAAAAGTTGGTAGTACAGTAAATCTGCTGAAAGTACATGTTGTAAAAACTGATTATATTTTATCATGAATGCATAGATTTGTTAGGAAGTAGAGAGGTTCGTGATAAATGGACCTACACAATTTGCAAATTTTGACCTAAAACTGTTAGCTACAAATGTAGGAGCATAAAAATTTTAAATTCTCATGTTTGCTAAGAATATTGGCTGAAGATGGGTATATTGAACCTTGAAAATAAAATATCATTAACCTTTATTCCAAAAATATACGATTTATTATACAAATCACAAAGAATAGATTAAATGTTAACATTATTTCAGCAAATCTTAATGCAAATTTATAAATTATATATACATGTACATGTAAATAAAATAAACCAGTTAAATTAAGAACTAATGTACTCATCTGCAATCATCATCTATCTACCAACCTATCTGCCTATCTGTCTGCCTGTCTATCTATCTGTGGTGATATACTGTGTACCCTAATAAATTTGCCTGAAGGTCAGAGAATAGAACAAGCTACTAGATTAAACATAGAAGCCAGGCAGTGGTGGCACACACCTTTAATCCTAGCACTTGGAAGTCTGAGATCAGTCTGTATTTCTCTGAGTTCAAAGCCACCCTGGACTATATAAAATTGACTCAGTCTAGGAGAGAAACAGAGCCAGGCAGTGGTGGTACACACCTTTAATCCCCATACTTGGGAGTCATAGGTCTTTAATCCCATCACTAGGAAAGTTGAAACAGAAAATGATATGGGTGGACAGAGAAAGGTATAGAGGCATGAGGAGATAGGAACTAAAGTCATTCAGCTGAGGAATGCTTTTCAGGCTGAGGAGTCCTAGAGGTAAGTGGTGGCTTGTTCTTTTGTCTCTCTGATGTTTCAGAATTCACCCCAATATCAGGCTCTGTTTTTTTTTTTTTAATAAAAAGACCATTTACCAATTCTTGTTACATCTATCCATCCATCTATCTTTCTTTTCTCTCTGTATCCTTTCATTCATTCTTTTTTTTTTTTAATTTTTATTTTGCAATGCAATTAAGTTCTACATACAGGCACAGATTCCCTTGTTCTCCCCCCTCCTGCCCCCCTCACCTTCCCCCCAGCCCGCCCCCCATTCCAATCTCCTCCAGGGCAAAGCCTTCCTCACAGACTGAGATCAACCTGGTGGACTCAGTCCAGGTAGGTCCAGTCCCCTCCTCCCAGGCCGAGGCAAGGGACCCTGCATAGGCCCCAGGTTTCAAACAGCCGACTCATGCAATGAGCACAGGACCCGGTCCCACTGCCTGGATGCCTCCCAAACAGATCAGGCCAATCAACTGTCTCACCCACTCAGAGGGCCTGATCCAGTTGGTGACCTCTCAGCCATTGGTTCATATTTCATGTGTTTCCGTTTGTTTGGCTATTTGTCTCTGTGCTTTATCCGACCTTGGTCTCAACAATTCTCTCTCATATAAACCCTCCTCTTTCTCGATAATTGGACTCCCAGAGATCCACCTGGGGCCTAGTCATGGATCTCTGCATCCAGATCCCTCAGTAGTTGGATGAGGTTTCTAGCACGACAATTAGGGTGTTTGGCCATCCCATCACCAGAGTAGGTCAATTCGGACTGTCTCTCGACCATTGCCAGCAGTCTGTTGTTCATTCTTTCTTTCTTCCTTCCTTCCTTTCTTTCTTCCTTTCTTTCTTTTTTCTATCTACAATCTATGTATCTGTGTATCTATGTATCTATGTATGTATCTATGTATGTATGTGTGTATGTATCTATCTATCTAATCTATGTTTCTATCTATCTATCTATCTATCTATCTATCTATCTATCTATCATCTAATCTATCTTTCTATCTATCTATCTATCTATCTATCTATCTATCTATCTATCTATCTATCTATCATCTATCTCTTTCCTTTTCTTTCTTACTCAATCAAATGCTGAAAATCAGATCTGTACATGCAAAGCCTGCATTCTAAGACTAAAATACACTCTTGGACACACATGGATTTTCTTTCTAGTACTGTGAATTAAACCCAGGATGCTGTGCATATTAGGTAATTGCTTGATCATTGAACTGCATCCTCAAGCCCTTTTTCAAATTAATCATATTGTACTTAAACTTATGCTGCAGTAATGACAGGTTTTAATTTTGTGTATCTCCTGCTTCAGTCTCCAGAGTAGTTACAATTCTAAACACATTCCACTTACGCCTGCTTGAACTTCTTAATAACAGGAAACAGGCATGATTATTTTAATTTGTATGTATGTATGTATGTATGTATGTGCTTTAGGAGTTAAAAAACATGTTTAGTTTTTAGTTCAGTATTTTTTCAAAAGTGAGAAATGAATTAGAGATCTAGAGAAAGTCAGTTGAAACATAGCCCTGGGCCCTCGCATTACTCATCTGGTGCAGAATGAAAAGTTCAGAGTAATATATTAAATCACTAGTTATAACTGAAAGATGATCTTAATATTGTGGAGCCCTATAGCACATAGGAGCTTACGAATAAAGTTACAATGAAGAGAAAAATCAAATTAATATTCCAATAAACTTCTTGATTCAAATATAACGTTTTCACATAAGTTAAAATCTATTCTATTGCATTTGATGCAGATCTCTTTTCTTTGGAAGTTTGTATGGTGTATCTGTTCATAAAACTGTCTAGCATCCTGGCTGAATCAAATTATTTTTAAATGCTTTTACTTTGGAGATATGCATTTAGGAAGGAAAAGAGGCTTTTTCATAAATTTGATTTATTAATTAATTAAAATTTATTCTCATATAGAGAGCATGTATTTGTCATCACAAGGCAGGAGTACATGATTCCAAATATAAAGTTAAAGATGAGTGTCATAATGAGGCAAAAAAAAAACCAATAGGAGTTAAAAATAAACAAATTGGTGACAAGTGTCCTGGAGGTGTTTATTACTGAAATTAATTGAGTATCAAATATTATTGTATTAGTCAGTATAGGTAATTACATGATGATTAAGAATATTCCATTCTAGACTTAACTGTTTTTTATCTTACACTTTTCTGAGTATATAAGAACAAATGTCTACTCACCCCACATCAATTACCAATGAAAAAACAGAAGTATGATTTAAAATATATAAAACTTAGTCATCTAATGAACTCATCTGTTTTAGTTATCAACCATTGGTGGGGGGACATTATTTAAAGGACAGTAGATGACTCCAAAATAAGTATATTGATGAAAATGTCTAGCAAACCATGGGTGATTATACCATAGAAGCTACAAAAAATTTTTCTTTCAAGAAACCTTATACTTCCTACATAAATGCTTTAGTATCTCCTAAGATCACTTGCACTTGAGGAGGACAAGAGTGAAGAATGGCTAGAATCCCAGGTGAGCATCCTATGAAATTTATCTTTTCTCATTGAGGTTAAAATATCCATAGATATCTCCGTGTTTTTCTACATAATTAGTTTCCATGGATGCTTTGCAAAGTTACTCTCTATGAGATAGAGATCATGTTGTGCTCAGAATTAAAATACTGTAATTGATTAACAACAAAACAAATGCCATATTTTACTATCTTTGCTAGTGTTAGTGAGGAATGGCTTAGAGACATAGATTCGTGCTATTGTTTATAGCAGTATGAGTTATTTCATAGACCACTCAGGTAAAGATATGATTCTAAATTTTGTTGTAGAAAAGAACTTCAGAATGTTTCCATATGAATCAGAGTTGTAATTTATTAGGAAGCCATTTTAATAGAATGAAGTTCAAGGCTATCTGAAAAAGCTTTGCTCAGGGAAAGGATGAGAAGCATCCAAGTGTGGATGAATATATCTCAAGGGACACTGAAGGAAATACACATTTATGGATATAGTCAAACTATGGTGACTTCTGAAGTTACCTCTCATAAGCTTGCTAAAGAGCATAAATAAAATAATTTTGTCAAACCAGAGGTCCATGTAACAAGATCTCAACTGATAAGGAAAAAAATAAGGGGTCACAGAGTAAAGATAGGTTTAAATGATAAACAAAGTCTACAGATGTGATTAAGGTAGATACAGAAAATATCAGACCGGTCACTTTTAAAAGAATAAAGCTATGTATGCCTATGCCTTAGGCATAACTCACTGATATTTTAACGTTCTTACTTGAAGTTTAGCTATAAAAAGGAATAACACGTCTAAGTAGGCAAACATTACAGAAAATATCAATTTTATTATAATTCTTTACTTTTATCTGGCTAGAATTTGCATTCAGAGTAATAGGTAACGGACTACTTATAACACTAGGGATTTGAAAAAGCTACAGGGAATCTGTTTCCCTTTAAATTATTAATATGTATTTATGAAGTTCTATCACTTGGGGTGGTTATTCTACCACCCCTAAAAGGCCATGGGCATAAATCTGGTAGAAATGGAGCTGGAATCTTCTTTTCTAAGATTAGCTCTTATAGCACCAAATATTCAATATAAGCTCTCAAGGTAGAAAGGCAGTCAATGGTTATATTTAGTTATTATAAGAAGAACCGAAATATGATCAGAATGGTGAAGTATCACTAAAGGCTACTAATGACACATATCTTGAAGTGACAACTGTTCAATGGGCTGGAAAGGAGGGAATTCATGCCTTGTATTATAAGGAGCTCTAATTGCTAATGAATGGTTGGTGAGGCCTTGAGACATAGAGAAGAACTAACTGCTAACACTTTTTTGTTGCTTGTTTGTTCCTCTGTTTGTTTGTTTTTTTGTTTTTTTAAGACAGGGATTCTCTGTATAGTCCTAGCTGTCCTGGAACTTGCTCTCTAGACCAGGCTAGCCTTGAACTCACAGATATCTTCCTGCCTCTGTCTCCAGAGTGATGGGGTTAAAGGCATGTACCACCACTGCTAGACAAGTATGACTTACAACAGTGTTCTATGTATTTATCTTTTTTTTTTTGAGACAGGCTTTCTCTGTGTAGTTTTAGTGCCTGTCCTGGATCTTGCTCTGTAGACATACTTATCTTTACACACAGAGAGAAGTGTAAATACCATACCTCAAAGAAACTTTCTTTTATAATGGAAAATATGACACAAATCTGAAACCAGCCAAAATGCAAAGTGCAACTAATTGTTGCTCACTCAATCAAAAATGATAATTCAAAACACAACCCTTGCACCTGAGTCTCAAGGAACATCTCAGAAAAGGAAGTAGAAGGATTATAAAAGCCAGGGAAACTGGATTCCTGCTGAGTGATTGTGTCTTCTAAATGTGACATGGAATCTGCACCAAGGGATCTCAACCACATTGTTGCTGAATCAAGACTTGAATAACAACACTACCAGTTGCCCTTCCAATGTGGATAGGAAAATCTCACAAGACTTTTACTCCTGGAAAATTAATGACTGCTGAGAGAGGAAAAATCATTCTTCCCCAAGAATGAACTCCTAAATTGTTTTCCAAATGGACAGCCTTAAAAGCAAATGCATAAGAGAAACAATATATTGACTCAGTGGGTTGGGTTTATATATTAATTTATATATAAAATAATTACAAATATTAAATAATAATTTAAAAAGCCATAAATTTAACAGGGAGCTTGGGGAAGAAGGCCTTTGAAGGGTTGGGAGGAGGAAGGAGGTGATGTTAGCATACATAAATTAATGGGAGATATTTCCTATGCAAACCATAATAATGGTGAACTTAAGTTTAACAAGGATGCCAAAAAAATTGAGATTGCAATAAATAATGTCTTAAACATATTGAAAAAATGATACCATCATTTAAAGTAAATATTGACAAGATTTAAATTAACACCTAAATATTATAATTCATAAAAGAAAATTATTAGTATATTTTACAGAACAAAAATGTAGGTATGTAGCATGAATCTTAAAGAGTCTTTTTAATAAAAACACACCCAGGAGCCAGGTATTGGGGTGAATGCTGGAAGATCAGTGAAGCAGAACAAGCCACAGCCACCTCACCTTGTCTGTACCTCAGCTGATTCTATTTCCTCAGACTGGAAGCCTCTCTGCTGAAGTGTACTGCTCAAAAGCCTAAAAGCTTAACCCACCAGTTCCTCATTTTTATTCCTTATATACCTTTCTGCTTTCTGTCATCACTTCTTGGGATTAAAGGCATGAGTCACCATGCCCGGCTGTTTCCAGTGTGGCTTTAAACTCACAGAGATCCGGGTGGATCTCTGCCTCTGAAGTGATAGGATTAAAGGCATGTGCTACCACTGCCTAACCTCTATGTTTAATATTGTGGCTGTTCTGTTCTCTGATCCCAGATAAGTTTATTAGAGTGGACAATGTTTTGGGGAACACAATACCACCACATAGGTAACAAAAACTAGACAAATAGGATTATATTAAAATAAAAGATTTCAGTAGAATAAAATAATCCTCAAAGTAAAAGAACAAGAAAAATTAACTTGCAAATATTGTATCTGATGGGGATGAGTGTCAAAATATATAAGGGGTACACATGAAAAGATATTTTACACTAAGGATTCTATTGAAAATGTTAATGTAATTTCAAAAACTATAAAATTTCATTTTCCTATTACTCAACAATATCATATCTGGTCATATATTCAAATTGATAAATATAACATAACGATATATGTGACACAATATCCACTGTCACTTTGCCAATAATACAACAGTTAAGATGTAAAACTGTCATAAATATCTGTTGATGAGTGAATAGTACAATATGCTGCCTGCATGTAGTGTAATCCTATTCCTCCATTATTAATCATGCAATATTGAGAAATAATATTATTGTATATGAATGAATACTGAGAACACATTGTTAGAAATGAACTAAGCAATCATAGAAGGTGAATGCTCCAGAAGCTCACTTGTATCATGTATGTAGAATATAAAAAATGGTAGGCAGGACATGATGGGAAGTGGCAAAAATAAACTTCAAAGTTGGTATAGAGTTTCAGTTCCACATGTTTAAAAAATTTAAAGACTGTTTCTATAATGTGCTGATTGCTAACAATAATTCTATGTGGCTGGGCATATAGTAAATAGTAGAATATTTTCCTGTCTGAAATCAGCCCTGTGTTTGATAACAACTGCCAAAAAAACCTTAAAAACACTGTCATTTATACTTACAAAGCTGTTTTCATATTATATGATTTTCTGCAATAAGTTATACAAAAATGAAGATTTAATTATGAATGGTGGATCAAGAGTATATAATAAGAAAAACAAATTCACTGATGAAAAAGTATCATAATCCCAAGAGCACTCATGATTAAGGGTAGCTTCAGATTATCTAAATAAGATCTAAAAGTAATTAAAACAATTGACTATCTCAGTAATGTAGAGTACTTGAAACAGCATTTAAAGAGAAATAAGCAGATGTAAGAAATGTTTGTAAATAACATTTTATTTTTATTGCCAGACACAAGACCAAATTGCTGCAGAACTAAAACAGATAGTTTTTTTTCTCTTAGCCCATGGTATATTGCAGTACATGATTAGCAGAGATGACTCTCAACAGATGCCAACTATGTTTAAGGATGAATTATAAGCAGAACTTAAAATTTCTTTTTCATTCCACAAAATTGCATAAAAAAATAGGGTATTTCAGAATATTACTATTCTAGGTTTGCTGTCACATGTTACCAGGAGAGAAAAAATAAATATTCATTCACCCAATGCAAAGAAAGCTTGAGCAGACCAAGGAAAGTATTGCATTTGAGTTTTCCATGGTGAAACCATGAGTTCATTGAGTTACTTTCAGGGACATAGGAAAAGAAAGAGAATAAGGTGAAGATTGAGGTTTGAAAGAACATGAACAAAGGCTTACAATAAAATAAAAAGAAACATCAGAAAACAATAAAACAAATACAGTTACAAAATCAAGGGTATTAAAAGAACGATTCATAAAACTAGCAGAATCTGATTAAATAAACCCACTGGCACAGATACAGAGGCAATCTAGAGTGTTGTAGGTAACTTGTGGCTTATCACAGCCCTAAATTCACACCCAAACCAAAGAGTTAAGATGTTAATGAGACATGTGGTGTATGAAGTCACAGGCAGAATTTCACGTCACCTACAGAACATGTACTGAAACATTCCTGTTCTGTTTTGTGTGTTTGTTTGTAAGTTTTATTTTGTATTCACCCATTTATATAAGCTACAGTCATCTGGAAATAGTTGCCTCAATTGAGAATATGTCTCTATCAGAATGCCTATAGGCAAATCAGTATGACATTTCTTTGACGGAAGAATTGATGGGAGAGGGTCCGGACAACTTGGGATGGTGATGTCCCTGCCCAGGTAGTCATGGAGTACTAAAGCAGGATGAGCAAAGCACGGGTGTGATAAGAAGTTTCTCTCTTGCATGCCAGCTCCTGACTAACCATTCAGAGGCTTAGTATTAATTATAAACATTTTGTCAATGGCTCAGGCTTATTACTGGTTTAGCTCTTACATTTAAATTAACCCATTTCTATTATTCTAAGTATTGTCATGTGGTTGTAGCATCAATGGTCTACTAGCATGTTGTTTCTTGGTCAGCTGGATGGTGTCTCCCAGACTCCCCTTTTTCTCCTGTATCTCTGCTTGGATTTCCCACCTGGATCTATCCCACCTTGCCATAGGCCAAAGCAGCTTTATTTATCAAACAATGAGAGCAACATATATTCATAGGATACAGAAGGACATCGCACATCACATGGGGAGAAAGCCAATGAGCAGCACTCCTCCCTCTCTTCTGCTTCAATTCCTGCCTTCATGTTCATTCCTCAAATTCCTTCCCTGGATTCTATCAATGGATTGTAACCTGGTACATGTAAACCAAATTCTTTCTTTCCTAATAACTTTTCTTCATAGTGTTTTTCACATCAATAAAAACCAGACTATGAACTCATACAATGAAAAGAAAAACAAAAACAACCTCCCATTGTGATATTATACAATGTAAAGGTATTAACTTGTAAAATGTGTCCAGAGCCATTGTCATGAGCTATTGCAGGCTGGGATGCAAATACAGCTCATAGCAATTGACAATTCAGATGTCAACCTGTAGTAGAATATTTTAAGGTGTGTTACTTTTGTTTATATTGCATTTGTTTACCTCTGTGAACCTGTGTTACTATGCCTGTGTAAAACACCAGATGGTCTAATAAAGTACTGGCTAATATCAAGGCAGAAGAAAGGATAGGCAGGGCTAGCAAGCAGAGAGGATATAGAGGGAGAAATCTGCGAGGCAGGAGAAGAAAAGAGATGGAGGAGTAAAAGGAAGTAGTAGCAAGAGAAGGAGGAGAATTCCAGGTGCCAGCCACCCAGCTACACAACCAACAAGCCATGAAGTGAGAGAAAGATTTACAGAAGTAAAAGAACAGGAAAAGCCCAAAGGCAAAAGGTAGATGGGATAATTTAAGGTAAGGAAAGCTGGCTAGAAACTAAGCCAAGCTACAGCCAGGCATTCATAAGTAATAAGACTCTATGTGTGATTTCTTGGGGAGCTGGGTGACGGGCCCACAAAAAAGAGTAATAAAAAAACCAACGACATCGACTCACCAGAGGAATAATTCTCAGATGGGGTACCCTATCAGGCAAGGTTTGTAGGCCACTGAGTCTGAATATTATTGCTTCCTTCTGTAATTTCTTATGCAGTAAAAGCTGTGATACCTCCCCATTACCATGCATTTTCATGAAATGTGTATATGTAATCTGATGAGTGCATCTCAAAATTATGGGCACACATATATCTGTGGATGGTCAGGAAGATGACTTTTCATTAGCTGTACAATTTTGATATATAGAAAATATACTAAGATATGCTTTATAGCTAGATCTATTGTCTCATGGAGTGTAGACACTTGAAGCATGCTTTGTTCATTTTGCTCAGACTAACAAAAGAAAATAACAATCTCTCCTCAGTCTAAGAGAAAATGAACACAATTATCTCATTTTTACCTCAGAGCAAGTTCAAACTAGACTAAAGACCTTTGTAAATAGATCATAAGTTTAAAACTTTACAGTTATGTACAAGGTCAGGGTCACAGGTATCTTCCAAGGTTAGTACACAAAGTACCCTAGGAAAAGCTTGCCAATTCTTCACTTGCCATGTCTGTTGACAAGAGAGCTATGTCTCAAAGTTTGTCACTGGTCACTGTGTCTCCCCTTTCTGGTCACAGTTTTACACCTATAACCTTTGAACCTTGTGTTACCATGGTAAACAGCTCTGTCCTTATCACTTAACCTAGGAATGTGCTTGTGACCAATGAGAGGTAAGTCTTGTAATTTTTTCTATTGCTTCAAGCCTCCTGAAAAAGAAGAGTTTTAGGGTAGAGGAAGAAGAAGCTAGGGGAAATTGGGATTAGAATAGGAATAGAAAATTAGAGATAGGAAATTGTAGACAATTAGGATAAGATAATTAGAATTAAGACAACAATAAAGAGACATGCAGAGAAGAACTGAGTGATCTGATTCATTCTTTTGCCTTCAGACAGTTAGGTTTCCCTTGCTTGTTGTAGCATCTTTTCTGGACCCTGGAAGGGGCTTTAGGGGTTGGCTCCCAAAGGATCCCATTAACAATGGTTATACTTTAGTTGTTAAATAACTGTTTCATCCCTTGGTCTTCTTCTTCCTTTAGAGGTTTTTCAATAAACTGTTTCTGCTTCTGCTATAATTGGCTGCTTCAGCTACATCCCTTGTATGGTGACCCAAGTCCCAGAAGCACTTCTGACGTGCTCACTAAATCCTGATATTTGCTGTTATTAGTTGGGAATCCAGTTACAATTTAAGATTTATGTTTCTAATCTCTTAAACTTCGGTTCATTCTGAGGCGTGCCTGAAGAAAATGGTTCTAAATTGCTGTCACATCCTGAGCAATTAAGTGGCATTAGTGTCCCTACTGTTGGACACACACAGCTGGATAATTTTGTCATGAGCTGAAGTTTCAAATAGGCTCTCCCAAGATACAAGAAAAAGCCCATGCACAAAGGCCAAGTGTAAAATTATGTGATGTACACACACCTTGCCAGCTTCCTGGTACAGAATAACAATCACAATGGAATCAGAAATGTCTTTCTTCTATTTCTTCTTTCTTTCTCCTTCCATTGTCTTTCTCCTCTCCTTTTCTCTCTCTTTCTTATTTTTTTGAAATTGAGCTAAGTGCAATCCTTATTATTTTTGCTGCTTTTCTTTTATTGAAAATGTATTTCTTTTTTATCCATATATTGGCTTTCCCCTCACCCAGTTCTTCCAAGATCCTCCCCATTCCTCCTCCCATCCACACACTTTCTGTTCACCTTAGAAAACAAATAGACATCTAAGAAGTCATAGTAAACAATAATAATAATGAAATATAATACAATAAGAAAGTTGGAAATGACAAAACTACCAAAATGAGAAAAAAAGCAAAGAAACAAACACAACAAAGACACACAAATATTTGCAGATACAAGGATGACAAACAAAGACAAAACCAGAAGCCATATGCATAGAACCTATTGTGGTGGGGAAAAGATTGTCTTTCTTTTTTTTATATAATTTAATTTAATTTTACATATCAGACATGGATCCCCCTGTCCTCCCTCCTCTCCCCCCGCAACCCAGCCCCCATTCTCATCTCCTCCAGGGCAAGGAATCCCCTGGGGATTCATCTCAGCCTGGTAGATTCAGTCCAGGAAGGTCCAGTCCCCTCCTTCCTTCACCCAGGCTGAGCAAAGTGTCCCAGTATAGGCCCCAGGCTCCAAACAGCCAGCTCATGCTGGTCCCCCTAACTGGATGCCTTCCAAACAGTTCAAGCTAATTGACTGTCTCATTTATCCAGAGGGCCTGATCCAGTTGGGGGCTCCTCAGCTATTGGTTCACAATTCATGTGTTTCCACTAGTTTGGCTATTTGTCCCTGTGCTTTTTCCAATCATGGTCTCAACAACTCTCGCTCATACGATCCCTCCTCTTTCTGGCTGATTGGACTCACAGAGCTCCACCTGGGGCTTGGCTGTGGATCTCTGCATCTGCTTCCATCAGTCATTGGATGAGAGTTCTACCACGACAGTTAGGTTGTTTAGTCATCCAATCACCAGAGTAGATCAGTTTGGGCTTTCTCTCGACCATTGCCAGTAGTCTATTGTGGAGGTATCTTTGTGGATTTTTGGGGACCTCTCTAGCACTTTGCTTTTTCCTATTCCCATGGAGTCTTCATTTATCATGGTCTCTCTTTCCTTGTTCTCCCTCTTTGTTCTTGATCCAGCTGAGATCTCCTACTCTCTTTCCCTCAACCATTGACCTTCATTACCCCCTCTCACGTCCAGTTTGCTCATGTAGATCTCATCCATTTCTCAGTCATTGGATGATCCCTGTGTCTTTCTTAGGGTCCTGTTTTCTAGGTAGCCTCCCTGGAGTTGTGAGTAGCAGTCTAGTCATCCTCTGTTTTACATCTAGTATACACCTATGAGTGAGTACATACCATGTTTGTCTTTCTGAGTCTGGCTTACCTCACTCAGGATGATTTTTTTCTAGATCCACCCATTTGCCTGCAAACCTCATGATGTCATTGTTTTTCTCTGCTGAGTAGTACTCCATTGTGTATGTGTACCACATTTTATTTATTCATTCTTCAGTTGAAGGGCATCTAGGTTGTTTCCATGTTCTCACTATTACAAATAATGCTGCTATGAACATAGCTGAGCATGTGCCCTTGTGGTATGATTGAACATTCCTTGAGTATATGCCCAAGAGTGGTATAGCTGGATCTTGGAGGAGATTGATTCTCAATTTTCTAAGAAAGCACCATATTGATTTCCAAAGTGGCTGTACAAGCTTGCATTCCCACCAACAGTGGAGGAGAGTTCCCCTTGCTCCACATCCTCTCCAGCATAAGATGTCTTCAGTGTTTTTGATCTTAGCCATTCTGACAGGTGTAAGGTGGTATCTCAGAGTTGTTTTGATTTGCATTTCCCTGATGATTAGGGATGTTGAGCAATTCTTTAAATGTCTTTCAGTTATTTGAGCTTCTTCTGTTGAGAATGCTCTGTTTAGCTCTATAGCCATTTCTTAATTGGACTGTTGGGCATTTTGATGTCTAATTTCTTGAATTCTTTATATATTCTGGATATCAGCCCTCTGTCAGATGTGGGGTTGATGAAGATCTTTTCCCATTCTGTAGAGTGTCACTTTGTTTTGTTGACCGTGTCCTTTGCTCTACAAAAGCTTCTCAGTTTCCAGAGATCCCATTGACTGATTGTTTCTCTCAGTGTCTGTGCTATTTTTGTTATATTTAGGAAGTGATCTCCAGTGCCAATGCATTCAAGACTACGCCCTACTTTCTCTTCTAGCAGGTTCAGAGTAACTGGATTTATGTTGAAGTCTTTGATCTGCTTGGACTTAAGTTTTGTGCATAGTGACAGATATGGATCTATTTGCAGCCTTCTACACATTGACATTCAGTTATGCCAGCACCATTTGTTGAAGATGCTTTCTTCTTCCCATTATACAGTTTGGCTTCTTTGTCAAAAATTATATGTTGATAGGTGTACGGATTAATATCAGGGTCTTCAATTCTATTGCACTGGTCCACATGTCAGTTTTTATGGCAGTATCAAGCTGTTTTTATTACTATAGCTCTATAGTAGAGCTTGAGATCAGGGATCGTGATACCTCCAGATGTTGTTATGGATAATTTTCTGGATAGGTACCATGCATCTAAGTTAAATCAAGACCAGATAAACCTAAGATTTCATATCATATAGAGTAGCTTGATGGCCTATGATGAGCAAACAGATGGATTCTTTGAGTCCAGATGGGATAAAAGTAGTCTAGTGGAAGTACGTTACAGTAATGAAGCTGTGAGTGTCTGGGTCTATCAATATAGAAGAAGACACGGAGAAGGTGTATCAGGCCTCTACCTTTATTTATGAGCCATATACAGTACCTTGAAGGTATTTTGAATACATCCATTTGGATTGTAGAGGATAGTAAGATGCAGTGATCCCTGACAGGCAGCCATGAGACTTTGAGCAAGGAAATAAATGTCTTAATGATATATTTAAGAAAAAAGCCTATATAATTACACAATAGTCAAAATAGTGTTTACTTATTGATTTTATACATAAGTTTGAACAAGATTTTGATCACTTTAGCTCCTATTTCTGATGAAGGGTTAATATGATATTTGTATATTTAGATATTTAATATTACTTAAATTGACATGACATTCTAAGATCTGTTACCTTTTACCATAAATTTTGATTTCAAATCTTATTGGAGATCAAGCTCAGTTCACCTTGCACAAACTTTTTTTTGTATCCTTATTATAGTCATTATTAGAAGAATTAAATCATGTAAATTTTGATCAGAGAAACAGATGACAGTACCTTTCCTTTTCCCACTATTTATTCAATTGTAAAAAAAAGAAAAAAATAATTTGAATTTTTAATCTATTTATCTGAAGGGTTGTACTTATTTCAGTTAATTAATATATACCTAAAATCTTGCTGTGAAAACTATTGAGATATTTAACATCAAGCTTTCAAATGGTTGTTTAAGTTTGTAATGAAGAAGAAAAATGTAACAAAATAATATTGACAAAACAGTTTATTAGCACATCATTTGGAGTGTTTAAAAAGCAAGTAAATAAGAAATTAAATATGTGGCTTTCTCATTGATAACTTGATGGTGATATATTTGATAAGCAATCAGAAAATATTTCATAAATATTTCAATGATTATTATGAATTTGTTTGAAAGTCATCATGTCACTTTTTAAAAAAGTACATTTTGCATTTTCATGATAAACTATAGACAGATACCTTCTTATCTTTATCAAGATTTACCTTTATATGAGCAGTCTGTTCCTCACATGAGAGTTGAGAAATAGTGCCCATTTTCTTGAATATGTGCTACTCTGTTTATCTGTAAAGCTAATATAATTGACAAGAATGAATCATGATCTACTTCTTTTAATCTGTGGCATCAATATTGAATTCTTCCATAGGCTTGTCTGTTTCACCTCTTCCAACAACAATTTTGTATTTCATGACAAATGTTTAAATTTGACCAATATATTAATTAATATCCATTATTGAACAATATGGGACGACTTTAACTCTAATTAACTTGAAAACTGCTGAGAACACAGAAGGGTAATTGTTATTTTATGTAATTGCTTTCACAACATTGCTCTCTAAAATTCAATATTTTATTCACTGCACTTTTACTTTGATTTTTCTAATGTGTCACTTTGAACCCTAAGAAGTAACAGATGAGACACTCATTCCTTTTAACTACATATATAGCTTCACAATTGATGATAAAGCTGATTTCATCAACACATTCAATAAAAAAAAATCTTTGTAAAGATTTCTTAGTGACAAGGAAGTCACATATATTCTTGCAAAATAAGAAAATAGAATTCTTTACTTCAATTTCAACTTCAAGATAAGTGAAGATAGAATTGAAGATTATATTTTGATTTACAATGATCTGTCCTAATTATATTCAGTGAGACTTTGTTTCATATAATAAAATATTTCTTTTCCTGTGACATAATCCTTCTTAAACTGTGTGAATATATGTAGCTATGATAGGTTTCATTAACAAGCTGACTGGCCAATAGCAGAATAGGATAAATTTAGGCAGGAAATCCAAATTGAGAATGATGGGCTGATGAAGGGTGGGGTGAGAGGAGTCACCAGCAAGATGGAGAAGGAGTAAGACACACAAAATGGGAAAGAGGTAAGAGCCATGAGCCTCAGGGCAGCATATAGATTAAAAGAAATGGGTTAAGTTACAAGAGCTAGTTAGTAACAAGCCTGAGCTATTGGCCAAGCATTTATAATTTAGAGTAAGCCTCTGAGTCAATTATTTGGGAAGCAGCTACCAGCAGGTATTTGGAAATAGGTGATTGGGATAGGAAGACTCCACCTATATTTGGAATTCTAATGTGGGGTGACATACATCCACATAAAGCCTGAGAAGGCTTAAAAACAAAAAGATTCTAAACACATGAAAAAGTCAAATGTGGCTTCATGGTAGCTACCTTTTCTCTGTCAGGCTCTGTTTGCTGGTGTAAGCAGAGGCACAGCTACTTTAAGAAATGGGTTCATGGCTCCCAGTTAGCAACAAAAATGAGTGGCTCTTTTGAAAGCCCCTGCTGCCAAACACTTAAATGGTGCATATGAGCAGCAGGAAAAAGAACTCATTGATGACAGTGTAGACCCAGAAACTTCTCAAAGTTGGGCAGTAAACATGGCTTTCAGAGCTGGTGGTAAACATGCCTCTGCCATGAGACTAGGCTCTCAGGAAACCAAAGAGTGTGGTAGAGCCAGCCTCTAAAGATGTCGCTTTGGTTCTAGCTATTCCACTTAGCAATTTAAAGGCTCAAAGGTCAAAAAAGGATAGAGATGCACAACAGGACAGAATCAGATGAAAATAGCTTCTAAATAGGTCACAGCATTTTGGAAAATGTGCGTAAGTTTGGGATAAAGAGGAAGAATGTATACAGTCTTAGATTAAAAAAAATATAGTTTTAAAATAAAGTCCTTAAAAAAGAAATAAAAGTATAATGCACCACATAAAGATGGAAAATACACAGAGAGACAGGATACTGTATCTTATTGTGTTACTTGTAAATTGTTTTGGCTGCTAGCACACACTGGATTGTAAGGGTTATTTGATTAAACCAACGTATATATTTTGAAAATGTCTTGACTTCAAAATATAAGTCAAAAGATGTGTTACTTTGTGGAAGAAAAACACATTAAATAAGAGGTAAGATAAGGCCAAGCATTCATAACTAGTAATAAATCTCTGTGCTATGATTTGGGAGCTAGTTGATGGCCTTAAAGAAAGCCTGCTACATCTAATGCTCTCTCATGACCATAGTATGCATTGGGTATATAAATGATGAAACATATGAATAAATTCAGGCAAACACACACACACACACACGCACGCACACACACACACACAAAAGAAAGAAAACCTTTTGAAAATAAATAAAAAGTAGATATTTAAAAGTCCATGGAGAAGACTATGGACTATATTTATAAGATATAAGATTTCAGAGGCATTACCATAAGAATCCTTATCATAAGAGTTCACATTTTTTATTGATTATTATTGTCACTAGTATTGTATCCATAATTTATCTTTGTTATGAAAAAAATGCTAGATTCAAATGTGATTGAATTCTCTTTGTAAACTGATGTAATCTCAGGGTTAAAGGGAGATGAATATGAAGATCTAGGCAGTTGTTATAGATATTGATTTTTTATTAGATGAATAATATTTTGTGGGAACTTTATGGTAATTTGAGGGTTATTTATTTATTTATAGAACTACGGAATCAGGAAAGAGTCCTCATTCGTGATAGATGGTCTCAAGATAGAAGAGAAATGGATGATAAGACATATTCAGGAACAGCTTTGGAGGAAGACACATTTTAGTTAAAGTCATACTATTTACAACTCTAAATGATCAATCATCTTTGAAAGTGAAAAAAAAACAAAGGAGTAACTGTGGAAATTTACCATTGTCACAATAGTTATAAAGCATATTCAGGTGTTATAGGGGCATGCAAGTGCCTGAGCAATGTGTGACTGTAGAATTTTATGGAAATATTGCTCATATAAAATTGGAGCCTTGAAAATCCAGAAAAGTTTTTCATCATCTTACTGTACTTTCTCATGTAGTATCATATTAAGCATGTCTTTAATATACCTTTGTTCTATTTCGTATTTCTCTTTTCCATATGTAAGTTTGATTTTTAATCAACAGACACCAAAAAGCCAACTATGAGAACTGTAATGGTGTGGTTTGTTAAAAACTGTGTGTGTGTGTGTGTGTGTGTTATGAGGAAATCTTGATTTGGTTGGTTCTTTTCACAGTATTTGGAGGATATTAGGAAATGATTTCACTTTGAGCTACAGTTTTAGAATGTAAAAGTACAATCTAATACTGGCTTCTACTTTTCCCCTTGCTGCTTTACTTTGACCATGAACTTTCTCTTTTGGAAGCATTTTATTGTGTTCACACCTCTCAAGTGCTTGTGTTCACATTTTGGTAAACATTTCAGAATGAAGTTCTTCAGATCAGATGACAAAATACAAACCTGTATCAAATAAATAAGGTTAGAAAACAAAAGTGAATATTCTTACTTCAACTTAAACACAGAATTTAAATTATACTGCAGGTTTTGCTGACATTATTAGTTATTAAAAGCAAACTAGTAATAAATGTTCCAATGGTAAAATTTTAAATAAATATTGGGTTGACAAGGTACTTCCTTCTCTCTATGTCTGATAACCTGAGTTTGATCCAAAGGACCTATGTCGTAAGAGGAGAACACCAGTTCATACAAATTCTGGTGTCCACATATCTGGTATGACAGGGGCACATGTGCTCACACAGACCCAACTGAGAAATGTCATCAAATATCAAATAATTCAATGAAAATTTCATGTTTTAGAAAAAAAGGCATATATAAAATTGCATTGTGTTCCAGATCAGATAGTACATACATCAAAACCTAGCATTAAGGAGTGAAAACAAATCACATGGAACATTATTATTAACACACCAAAAAATTCTAAACTCATGAACATTTTATGAAAGGTTGGCTGGGATGTGAAATTTGCTAGATAAATCCTGAGTAATCTGCTTTGCAGGTCAGTTTTCCTGTATTTTGTTTTGTTTTTCACTAAAGTAATACATTCAATTCTACATTCTCCTCTTGGATTGACACAAGAAATCATTGATATTTATATAATTTATGCATAATATACTATGTCCATATAAATAATTTAAACAACATTATTTAAACAAAGTAATTCAACAACACAATTTATAAGGACTGTTTAATTTGAAATAATTTTAATATTCATCAAATGCAAGTGGATAATTTGTGATTTTTTTTCTTATATAGTTGATGTATGTTTTAATTCTCAAACTGATGTTGAGCTCCATTATTATAAAGGAAATAAATGTCAGTTAAGAAGTACATATGAAACATCTCTAGTCTCTATATGTTTCTAGAAAAGTAAATTATATCATACCTGTGTTTAAACAATGTCATAACAACATTTTCACTTTATGGTAATTGTACAAGTGGACAAATAATATACAAAGAAAACACACAAAATACGTATTTTACTAATGATGAAAATACTACCTCTTTACTAAATATATGTTAAATCATCTGATAATTTCATAGACGTATAAATTTATGCCTGATTACTTGCAGTGACTTACATAGACAGCATTTGATTCAGTAAGTATAAACTCTGTAAATAAAGATATAAACATCATACATACTTATAATGCTACTTACGCATATTAGTTCTTTGTCACCATATTATATGACACATTTACCCTATATAGAGTGACATGCAAGCAAGCAATGAAATAATGCTTTGAAAATAGCAGAGTTTCTCACTGAAGACTTAGTTAAAATATTACAATTAAACTCACTGAAATTTTAACAGTGTGTATATCAAAGAAATCATTATTTTATGTTTAGCAAAGAGAGAATCCCTGTACCTTATTTACTTTATAAATTAGGGACTTAGTGAGTATAGATTTATGTGCTTATATACAATTAAATTTAAATTTTCTTCAGTGTTACTCAGTAAATTTGTTCTGTGATTTTTCAGATTTAATTCTTTACAGTATCCAAAATGGAAAATAACAGATGGAAGAAATATATCCTTCTTCAAAGCTACAGGGAGACAATCATAAAAAAAAGAAAATGTTGGATAAAAAAAACTAAATGCCATGCAATTCATCAAACTTCTCTCTTTGTAAAACTTTTGATCTCTAAGTGTATGTTTTAATAGCTTCCCATAGGGCTCCAATGAGTCTCAATTCACACTCTGTTTGGTGGGTCATCCCATATGTTTATGGATCTCTGCATAATGAAAAGTTTGTTGACATCTGTTTTACATTCTTTCTAAACTCATTTGTGACACATTCTTTTGTGGATGTTGCAAATGGCAAAATATGAACTGGAGTAAGTTATGCTTTCAATACACAAACATCATAAAAAAACATATTTGTTTTTGTAATTTTCAAGTCTTGATGCTTATAGAACTTTTTCCTGCTCCTATTTATCACTGTTATTCTTCCTCACTGACTGTTTCTATAGTGGAGCTCTTCTTATTTATCCTTAAAGCCAAATGCTGTCACATCAGCATGTGTTAATCCCTGTATCTTTTGGAAGTCAATGTCCTGGAAATTATTTCCAGTTTTTTCAGAGTGACATTTCTCTTTGTCTCCTGACTACTTTAATTAACAAACTGTGCTCTTATTACTCCAATTGCATTAACAATATGACTATTTTTGACCCAATTTTCTCTTCCAGCTCTAGCTCCAATCTATACTGTTTCTGGGTCATGAGAGGCATGGATATAATTCTATGAATCCTGACCTCAATTTAACTAATCCCTTTCTTAAATTTACAAAGTTATTTTAAAGAAATTGTTTTCTCGTGGAGGTAAAGAATAATTTCCATGTGCTTCAATCTACTGGAAAAAAATATCAGTTTTCCCTGTATTTGATATTCTTAATAGCATTGAGCCATTTCATTTCTCACTTGGCATTTTTGCAATGTTGCCTCCTTGGTTGAGTTTTTGTCTTCTCACTTGGGTACTCATTCTAATGTCTGCAATTTTATCTGTTACTTCTCCTTACTGTAACCAAAACACCTTAAGAGAAACATCTCTAGTAAGAAAGGCTATGGAGTTCACATTTTCAGGTGTTGTAGTTCACCATGGCAGACGTAGCACAGTAGTGTGTGGGAAAGATTGTTCATACTATAGGGAAGCATATGGCAGAGAGACCAGAATCTGACAATCGGTGCCCTGTCAATGCCTCTATCCTGGTACCTAGTCCATCAAGACAGTCCTCATCCACTAAACTACTAGATGACTTTGGATTTTAGTATCCACATTGAATTCTGTAGACAACACATACCTTAATGACTTCATTAATGTTATATAAACTAGCATTTAAAAAGAGAAATTCAATTTATTGTTGGTAAATTATATAACTTAGCCTGTACTGCATGGTTTTGAGGCAATAACACATAATAGATACTTATAATAAAATGTAATTAAAATTTCTGAATTTGTTGATGGATGGTTTGGTTGATTAATTCCAAAGAATCAGTTGGATAGGTATTGAGATATAAAAGTTGTGTGGTCTATTTTTTGCAAGTTGGATGCACAGAAATTTCTACAACACCAACACAAATCTTTTGACTTGAACACTAGTTGTCAGAAATCATTTCTGGGTAAATTATTTATCAATTGAATTACAATAGCTTCTCATTTTAATATACATATATACCAATATATAAGAGGATAACTTTGTCCAAAAGATTACAAAAAACTTAGAGTAACAGGAATGAAGAGGATACTAGGAGAATACTTAAGGAGAGAAGCCATTTAAGGTAATAGAATGCTTTTCTTTTTCTTTCAGGATGTATGGCATATGCAAATGTATACATTTTTGTACAAGCACGTGTGTGTGTGTGCATATACCCATACATGAATGTATGGACACATCATGGTGACATTAGGGCATCTTCCTCTGTGAATCCCACCTCGTATTTTTATAAAGTGTCTCCTCTGAGCCTGAAGCTCTCTGTTTCAGTTAGAACAGATGAATAGCAATCCTCATTATTAACAATGGTAATATGTTATTGGATTTACTCTAAGGTGTTAAATGTATTAGCTCTATGTACACTCTCAAAGCAACATTCCCTAAATAGAACTGACGAATTTGATGTCCAAAGAGTAGGGTATCGATGAGGTGTCATTGCACAGATACATGTTGTTCTTAGCCTTCTTCAAGGTAACATCCTTCACACTAGATAGAGACTATCTATTGTATAACCAATCAAAACAGTGTTGTGGAGCCAAAGTCTAACTGATAAATCTACGGACAACACATCTCCACCACTTAAAGCACATGTCTTTGATAAATTAGAGTTTTGTTTGTTTATTTTTGTTTTTTTAAGGCAAGGTTTCACTGTCTAGCCCTTGCTGTCTCAAAACTTGCTTTGTATCAGACTGGCCTTGAACTCACAGTTGATCTGCCTGCCTCTGCCTCCTGAGAGCCGGAATAAAAGGCATGCACCACCATGCCCAGTCTCATACATCAGGTGTTTATGTCCGTACTCTTGATTTTAAATCAGTTCCCTCTGCTTGCTCAGCAAACAGTTCACCCATATCAGGAAAGCTCAAAGTTCAGAGCACTGAAATTATTTAACAAAGGGGAAAGTAATTATTTCCATTCAAAATTACATCACCCAATGAGAATTCTTGGTAGCTCTGTAAATAACTGAATGAAGAAACTGTTCTATTTTAGGTCACTGTAGCATTATAGCCCAGAATCCATTACTCAGTAGGAGAATTGATTCATGTAAGAAGGGATGTGATCATTCAAATCAAATGTATTAATTTAAACAATGATTTTGTAAGTATAAGAAGTTATTTAAAAAATCAAATGAACAAATAACTACATAACTTAGTTAATTAATTAATATGGCATTGCTGAAATCACACCATAGTTGTGCTTTGGAAGTTGTATGGCTTGCAGTGACAATACAAATAGACAAGAAGTGTCTGAGGGCCAACAGTGCCACTCAGAAGACTCAGAGGTGCTCTTCAGACAAACAACACTTATGCCCTAGTGGTTCTTTTCCATGTACTCCTTACTGAAGATAGAGATATGGTTTAAGTTTTCATGATTAGAGCATTGACATCACTATTTCATAGCATTCAATTCTCAGAGCAGAATTCAAAGAAATCTTGCTTTTCTTGCTGGAAAACATTGCTTTCACTTTTCCTCAGTGTCACTGGAGAAGCCAATGTTCTTTCAGTTAGCCTGTATTCCAATGTCCCTACGCTGTCCTAATTTCATGCCTTTTTGACCACACGTATGTCATGGTAACGGAAAGATGTTTAAAGGTCATTATATTTAATAGCCTCCTTTTCTCAAGAAATGTGCAAGCATAGTCAAGGTGGTAATAGAGGAAATTGCTTTGATCTGAGAGAAATTTAGATGTTGTAACACTAGTTATGGTTATCTCATAAAATAAATGTGAGGGAAAGGTAAATTTGTTCTCTGGGTTTGATGATTCAACTGCAGTGAACACTATTTAAGACTTAGTATCTTAGGAAAAAAAGTAGTAACACTATAAATGGAGAATTACATGCAAATGGAGATATTTCCAAAATAGCCATTAGATAGTTTTCTTTTAAATGGCATTCCAGTCTTGTTTTGTTTTTTTCTATAGTTCTTTACCTCTTTTAATTTCAGATTTTTTTCATTTTTATTCATTTAACTTAGGTTTATGGCTTTGTCTTCAACTAGATTCAGCTTTGCCTACTATGAAATATAGAACTCAGAAGTCACTGATTTTAATCTTGACTAAACACATCCCCACCTTGAATGAGATTATAAGAAATAGAAATTCAGAGTTATGTCTCAGAATAAAACCCTTCCAACCAACATTTCTGTCCCTTGAAGCCAACTTGCATAGAATAACAATTTCCTTAGTTGAAAATTAGTATTAATCCATAAACTGTGAAGTTTGAAAAGTGCATCAATATATTAGCGGATCTAAAAGATAAAATTCTACAAACTTCTACCCAATTTATCTGAGATAAAGAGAAGCAGAAATATCCATAGAAACAAAATTTCAGTTTACTTTTTAGAAAATTTTTGTCGTCTAGAAAATTTCAAAAAGCAAATCTTGAATAGAACACACAACAGATGGCTCATATTTGGAAGCCATTCCAATTTTAGATCCTTTTTTAAAGGAACATATATAGTAAGCTTCAGTTCTTTACTGTTTTTAGATGTTTCAGCAACAAATTCCACCCTATTTAAATTAACCACAGTTCTTATTACCGACAAATATTTCCATAATATTTAAATCTCCTTTTGGTCATCAAGCCTCAAGGCATAGCATATGTGTTCCATAAGTATGAATATTGAAATTATGTCACAGAAGTCTCTTATCCAAAGCTACTTTAGTGCAAGAATTTTAAACCTCTGTAAATAAATGCCTATAGGTTGTCTACAATAACACTTATTGTAGATATGTTTTATGGTCTTATATCATAATTTTATTCTGTGAAAAATAGTTTTAATTAATTTTGGGCATAAAAATGAAAGAAGAAAGACAGCAGAAGATAATGACATTCTTGAGCAGGTATTGAGTATAATATTTTAAATAAAATGTAGGATTTTGAAATCCTTTCTTCTAATTTCAAAATGTAGCAGGATTTATTGAGTATTAAAATAGAGATAATTATTGCATGTTACTCTTCACAGATAGGAAGAAACTTAACTTTTAGCTTTTTAAAATTCAGTATTATTGTTTTAAGTACCATATTTCATTTTCAATGAAAGTTTGATATCACTTAGCAAGAACTGCAGTAAAATAAAAAAAATTACTCTTTGGTTTTATTATTAGTGAAAAAAAATGTAATGAACTAATCCCACAGCTCAGCATGTATGTCTTTATTGGTTTCAAAATAAGCTTTTCAAATTGCAAAACAATCTAAATCATCTTTATAATGTGTGCATTATATGTGTCAAGCCCTTAGCTATTTTATGTATGCATTTGTATATTTATTTCTACTCACCAGATAACTGACCTAAATTCATGAGCTGTTATTGGTCTAAAATTTGAATTCTATTTTTCCTGTATTTTTTGAGGATCTATATCCCTTCCTGCTTTTCTTAAAACAGTTGTTTTCAGATTATTTTTTGTTGAATGGTGACTATTGTTTATCTTTTAATGAAAATAGATTTTTTTTTTTCTTACAATATATTCTGATTACAGTTTCTCATCCCCCAAATCCTTCCTGGTCTTCCTCATCCCCTCCCAACCAGAATCATGTGCTTTCTGTCTCTCTTTAGAAAATAAACAAACATCTAAGTACTAATAATATAATAAAATACAATACAGTAATATAAAAATCCACCATCAAATCAGAACAGGACAAAACAAACAAGAAGTAGAGTGTAAGAAAAAGCACAGGAAACACGTTTAGACATAGAGAAACACATTCACACATATGGGAATCCCATAAAAACCATCACTAACAAAAAACAGAAGCCATTACCTGTACAAAATAACCTGCACATTTAATAAAAATGGCCTTAACATTAAGAGACAACCAAAGATAATTGAGAGACCCTCCAAAGATAATGCTCAGTTAGTTTTCTGTTGGTTATCTGCTGCTAGACATGGGGTCTACCCTTAAGTGCAGTTTGTTCCCCAGTCAGACTTCCTCAAAAATTCTAATTTTTCCTTTGAAAGTAGATACCAATTTTACTATTTTCAAAGAGTAAACATTAGAAATGTTGAATACTGATTTTGAAATTTTAATTAATGTTAGGCTTATAATATAACCCCTAAGTGAAATTTCATTGAGAAAATATAAACATGGTAGATTCAAATTATTTTATCTTTTAAGTTTAAACTTTAGCACTTAAAGACATAACACTATAAGCAAAATTACCTAGAGATTATAGCGGCCACAGCACCTGCTGTTTCTTCATTATTACAAGCAGTCACATTAAAAGAGCTTGCTGGCTCACATTGTTATCCATAATAATCAAATTAGACTGTCAGATAATTTTAATTGATTCAATAATGCCACCCATCATAAGGTGATGGAAAGCTTATGCTCTGTCAGCAGGTTTGGTTTATAGTTTGCAAAACACTAAGGTCTTCAATTAAAGACATCTTAATAGCAATGCCAGTGCAAGAATGCATTGTGAGCCAGGCTGTGGTGGCACACACCTTTAATCCCAGCACTCGGGAAGCAGAGCCAGACAGATCTCTGTGAGTTCGAGGCCAGCCTGGGCTACTAAGTGAGTTCCAGGAATAGGTGCAAAGCTACACAGAGAAACCCTGTCTCGAAAAACAAAAACAAACAAACAAACAAACAAACAAACAAAAAAAGAATGCATTGTGGAATTATCTTCTTTTTTTAAAATTTTTTATTTATTTATTTTTTTTGCAACACAATTCAGTTCTACATATCAGCCACAGATTCCCTTGTTCTCCCCCCTCCCACCCCTCTCTCCTTCTCCCCAGCCAACCCCCCATTCCCACCTCCTCCAGGGCAAAGCCTCCCCCGAGGACTGAGATCAACCTGGTAGACTCAGTCCAGGCAGGTCTAGTCCCCTCCTCCCAGGCGTAGCCAAGCGACCCTGCATAAGCCCCAGGTTTCAAACAACCAACTCATGCAATGAGCACAGGACCTGGTCCCACTGCCTGGATGCCTCCCAAACAGATCAAGCCAATCAACTGTCTCACCCATTCAGAGGGCCTGATCCAGTTGGGGGCCCCTCAGCCATTGGTTCATAGTTCATATGTTTCCATTTGTTTGGCTATTTGTCCCTGTGCTTTATCCAACCTTGGTTTCAACAATTCTCGCTCATATAAACCCTCCTCTTCCTCACTAATTAGACTGCCGGAGCTCCACCCGGGGCCTAGCTGTGGATCTCTGCATCTAGTTCCCTCAGTCGATGGATGGGGTTTCTAGCACGACAATTAGGGTGTTTGGCCATCCCATCACTATGTTCATATCAGCATTTGTAATAGCCAAAACCTGGAAACAACCTAGATGCCCTTCAACTTAAGAATGGATAAATAAAATGTGGTACATATACACAATGGAATACTACTCAGCAGAGAAAAACAATGACATCATGAGGTTTGCAGGTAAGTGGATGGATCTAGAAAAAATCATCCTGAGTTAGGTAACCCAGACTCAGAAAGACAAACATGGTATGTACTAACTCATAAGAGGATACTAGATGTGGAACAAGGATGACTGGACTGCTACTCACATCACCAGGGAGGCTACCTCGAAAACAGGAATTATCTTCTTAATAATAGAAGTATATATAAAACTTTGACAAAAATGTAGAAAATTAAGCTGGTTTTAAATATAGGCATTTATACACTGTAACATATCCTTAGACAATTTCCTATGTTTAAAGAAGTGAAAAAAAAATCTCTAGTATTATTTTCAAATATGAATCATATTAGAAAATGGCATTTTAAAGCATTTTAAATTAATATGAAATTAAATGCATTTTAAAACATTGTAAAGGCATGGTGATAATAAATATAATGAAGATATATACTATATATTATATTACATACATAGATACATATATATACAGGCATGTCTATTAATGAAATGTAGTGGTTTAAATGATAATGGCTCCCATAGGTCCAGATATCTGAACGCTTGGTCCACAGTTTTAGACATTGTCTAAGGAGTTTTAGGATGTTCACCCTTGCTGGATGAAATATTTACTGGAGACAGGCGTAGAGTCTCTTGTCCCTTCATGTTAGCTGCCTGTATGTTTCAGACTTGCATTTGAAGAAATGAGCTCTCCATTTACTGCTTCTGGTGACCTGCCTTTAATTTTATATGTCTGTCTGCCGTAATTCAAAACAAATGTATCCACAAGTTGCTTTTTAGTTGCAGTGTTTCACCAGAATAATAACTAATCACAGAAAAATAAACTAATATAAAAATTTAAGGAATACATTGCAAATTATTTAGTTGAAATATCTTGAGAATTGATTTTCATAAGGCATGCCCCTTGAACAAGAAATAAGAAACTGAACCACGTAAAAGTATTCCATTATCACCATGAATTGCACTGAAGTTTTCTTATGGAGTTGAAATGTATCTTTACAATTAGTTTGAATTTTTTGTTTTTTTTTTCCCATGGGGTTCTTTCAAAAGAAATTGTAAAATATTGAAGAAAGAGACTATAAGAAAATTTAAACAGTATATTGTGCTACGTCTCATGAGAGATATTTTCGACTACCAAGAAAGATTTATATTTATTTTACTATTGTAAGTATGTGTTAATATTAGATTATAAAATAACAGAATATTAATTTAATGACTTGGACATGAATGTTATTAAGAATAGCTACAATAAAGCACAGTGATGAATATTGCTTATTTCTTGAAATAAAGTTCTAATTAAAAAATAATCAAGGATAACATGTTAATTTTTAATTGCTGTAATAAGTAAGCATAAGACAAGTTTGAATATCTACAGAAATCCATCTACAAACCAAAGATCATATAATCAAAATATTCATTTCAATATTTTGATGAATTCTGTTAGTTGATGAATGTGAAAGATAATCCATATTTTATTTATATTTATAATTATGTTGTCCCTCTATGTTATTTAGAATGTAACAATTAAAATGACTCACTGCAAATTGAATGGAGGAAAAACATTAGAAACCTAGATACAATTAGGAATTCAGTCCTGAAATCAGTGTTAAAAATAATTGACTGGCTGCTGCTGAGTGACATACTCTCTTTGATAAAATATACTACAATTATATAAAAGCATCATGATTCTTTTATAAGGATTATTCAGTAAGAGGTACCTAAACTTTCCCCAAATCCCCATGTTTCTTGAAATATACATTTGGAGCTCTTCCATTGGTATCTTCAGTTCTTTCTCTGGAATATGTGCATATACGGACAAGGAGCTGCTACAAAGGACTGGGGGAATAGCAAGTGAGTAAAACATTTGCCTAGGAATCCTGAGGACTTGAGTTTGATATCTCAAACTCATGTTAAAAAAAAAAAAATTCTGGGCAGAGTGATGCACTGTAGTAATCCCTGCACTGAGGAGACAGAGACAAGTTGATACTTGGGCTAGCTGGCCAGTCATCCCAGATCTGATTGAGAAGCTTAAGACCACTGAGAGTCCCTCTCTCAAAGTAATAACAAACCCAATATGGACAGCCCCCACAACAACCAAGTTTAATTGCAGATTTCTGTGTATGTGTGTTCACACAAATGCATGTACCCCCTCTTCATATATACAGGAGCTCTCATATGATCTAAGTATTGGCTTTCATTGACACAATCCGTATGTTGGCTCTTTGATCCTCAGTACTTTAAAATATGGTTCTTTTGGATATAGGAGAATTTAGACAGAACTGTGTTTTATAGCCTTTGATATATGTAAAAATATATTTGAAGTGAATAAATTAAATGGATAAAAAGTAATTAATTTTGATTCATAGTTTCAAAAATTTTAATCCATGGTTTCTTAGTCCCAGTGATTTGGGGTCTTTGTTAGGAATGTCATTCAGGTAAGTTGTACATGGCAGATAAAGTTGCACATGACAGCTGAAGAGTAAAGATAAAGAGAATTAGTCCTGGAATCCAGATAGTTTCTTCAAGGCTAAATTCCCTATGATTTAACCCCTTTCTATTTGTCTCAGTCTCCTCAAAGTTCCACCAGTACATATTAGCAGCAATCACTAGTAAATACATATATTTATTTATGTCCACTGGTGGGCACATAAGAGCAAAACTGTAATGTACTCTAATGCAATCTGACTGCTGTAAATGAATTAATATAATAAGGGATTTGATTTGCCTGAAGATGAGAGAATGACATACAGAGAGAGCCAGATAGTCAGAGACAGAGAGAAAGCGACAGAAACAGACAAACAAAAAGAAAGAAAAAAGATAGGAAGAGAGAGAGACAGACAGACAGATAGAGAGACACAGAGAGAATGAATGTTAAGTAAGGACACAAAGAGAAAGTGGTTATCAGCAAGCCAAGCACAGGGGCCCTAGAAATTAAGCTTTGCAAAAACCTTGACTAGAATTTCTAACCCCCAGGATGATGAAATTACTAATATTGTTTAACTTAACCAATAGTTTAGAGGTGAGGGCATGTCTCCACTTCTCTCTCTAGTATCCCAGCTGGTGCACCTGGAAATTTGTTCTGGAAATATTAGCAAAATAATATAGTGAAAACATGCAATATGATCTTTATCTATCTTGGTGATGTTGATGTAATCACGAGCATTCCTTCACAAGGCAAGAGTGATAAACCAGAGAGCTGCTGTGACTGAAGTAAGAGTGAGCAGCATAAAATTACTGACTTTGACAATTTGAAAAGATGGAAGTGTACAAATTCCAAGGTGTACAGTGAACCTCCAAAGCAGAAAGTATCAGAATGAACTATCCACTGCTATCTCAAGTTCTACACTCCTCTGTCTCATTTATTTAACTTATAAATGCTATAATATTTTTTTATAAGTGCTTTAATTTTTTTTTACTTTTCAATAAGGCAAAAAAGCATGGCAAAATTTAATCTCCAAAATGCTAAAAAAAATGTTTCTGGCAGCATATAGACTAAATAATACATTTATTTAATTGAAACCAATAAAAATTTGTAAAGTATTAATAGTAATCTACATATTTTATTTTATTTTCTAAAGTCCTTTATTGTAATGGGAGTTGACAGTTTAAAAAGAACAATGCATTACTATTTTTAAATATATTTCTATTTAAACATTGTCTTCTTTTGATACGATAACATAAATTATAGTGCAGTTTCCCCTCACCTAATCTTCTTGGTTTCCCCTCTCTTTCCATCCTGCTCATCACACCTTCTGCCTTCTTAGAAAACAAACAAGCATCCAAGGAACAATAATGCAGTACAATTTAATACAATAAGATAAATAAAAAACAAATCAGAATAGGACAAAACGATCAAACAATAAAATGGTCAAAGGAAACGCACAAGATACGTATATACAAGAGACACACATAGTTTGCACAAACAACTATCCACTATAAAGGTGCAAAACTGGAAGCCAAATTATAAACTCAAAGAGCCCATAAGGTAGGAGCAAAAACTCTGTCTTAACTTCTAATAAAATTCAACATAACAAGACAAAAGAACTTCTGAAGATGCTATTGAGTTCCTCTTGTGCTGGCTGTCAATTGCTGAACATCAGTCAGACCTACCCTTAGGAGATATTTGTTTCCCCAGTGAGACTTCTTGGAGAAAACTAATTTTTCATTTGAATGTGGCTATCAATTGCAAGTAGCTTCTGGGCTAGGGGTGAGGGCATGTCTCCACTTCTCCTTTCGTCTCTAGGATCCCAGTGGTGCAGACTCTTGTAAGCTCTATAACTGAGGTACAGTCTCTGTGCATCAGTCCTGTTGTGTCTAGCAGACTTGATTCCTTGGGATTCTCTAGCCACTCTGATTCTTAAAATTTTTTTCTTCCTATTTACAGAATTCCTTGAAGCCTGAAGACAAGAACTTATAGAGATACCTGTGGTGGTATTGTGTTCTCCAAAATATTGTGCACCCTAATAAACTTATCTGGGGTCAGAGATAGAACAGCCACTAGATACAAAGGCTAGAAAATGGTGGCACTCACACCTATAATCCTAGCACTCCAGAGGTAGAAATCCCTCTGGATCTCTGTGAGTTCAAGGCCACATTGGAAATGGCCAGGCATGGTGACACATGCCTTTAATCCCAGAAAGCTAGCCTTTAATCCCAGGGAGTGGTGGTAGAAAGCAAAAAGGTATATAAGGCATGAGGACCAGAAACTAGAAGCTTTTGGCTGGTTAAGCTTTTAGGTTTTGAGCAGCACAGTTCAGCTGAGAGCTGTTCAGATATGAGGACTCACAGACTTCCAGTCTGAGGAAACAAGATCTGCTGAGAAGTTGGCCCGGTGAGGTTAGCTGTGGCTTGTTCTGTCTCTCTGATCTTCCAGTATTTACCCCAATACTTGGCGCAGGTTTGATCTTATTAATAAGAACTTTTTAAGATTCATGCTACAGATACCCCTTGCAGGTTGGAGTGTTCTAAAGTCTCTTATTGTCTGCATTTTGTTCAGATGTGGATCTTTGTATCTGTTCCCATCTATTAGAGGAGGAAACTTGTCTGGTGAAGGCTGAGCATGACACTGATTTGAGTATAGCGTAATGCCAATAGGACTCACTTTGTTGCTATAATCCTCTAGCAGAACAGTAGAATTTGGCTTTCCCCCAAATCCTGGCCTATATATTATCATTGTTTTGCCACTTAGGAAGCAATATGTATGGGTTCCAGCTCATGGAGTGGGGGTTAAGTCAAATTAGATATTTGTTGTGACTCACATATGCTTTGTGCCACTATTGAGACTGCATATTTTGCAGGCAGATCACTCTTACAGATTGGAGGGTTTATAGATGAGTTGGTATTTACCTTCTCCTTTGGTATCATGCAAAATACCTCCCAGGAGTATAGATACTAGTCTGTGTGGATGGTGTTGCTAAGTATGCAGCAGCTCAATTTCTCTGTGTTCAATGAGTTTTGGACTTACTATGGATTACTTTGGGTGGTAAAATAGAATAGATATGTATGGTGGGAGATGGGAAGGAGAGGACAAAACAAGGAGGGGGAAGGAAGTGAGAGGCATGGGAGGGAATAAAGAGAGAGGAAGCTAGACCGAAGTGCCATATGAAGTGAAGTTTCCAGTGGCATATAAATGTATGAAAAGTGATTAAGTGAAGTCACCAGGGGTTGGAGACATGGTCAGTGGTTAAGCACTTGTTCTTCTTGCAGAGGATGTGGGTTCAGTTCCCAGGGCTTATATGACAGCTCATAGCTGGCTATAATTCCAGTTGCAGAGTATGTGATGTCCTCTTCTTGCCTCCAAGGGCATTGCATGTATATAGTAGACAGAGATACATGCAGCAAAACACCCATTCACATAAAAGAAAAATAAATGAAGTCGCCACATAGTGGGGAAGTCAGAGCTTCAACTAGACATCTATTGTCACCAAGTGAAGCTTACAGTGCCAGCAAAGGGTTAATGAAATTGACTTGTTGGTCAAATGGGTCCGATTAGAACACTCAAACAACCCAAGCTATTGCAAAAGCTACTGGTGTCTCTTTACAAATTGATGGTAATGCCCATTGCTTAAAGACATGGCCTATTCTACATATTATCACTTTCAGTTACATCATATTATTCATGGGTTTACAGAGAATCTTAAAACTTAACTAGATATGTTTTCAATATATTTTCTCACTGTAGATATAATTCTGAAGGTCTTGTTAAATAAGAAACACAGAGCCAAATGCAGAGTTAAAAGCCCAGAGATTGAGCAGCAGCTAAGAGCTAAGACTGCCTTCTTACCCCTCACTATCGCTGTTGTCCTTCTCCTCAGAAAGAGATCTACTTCCTGTGTGTCTGTATTTTTATTGACTTTCTGTTCTGCCTAATCATTGGTTGTAAACCCAATCACATGACCTCCTCGTCACTGCCTGTCTATACAGACCTTCAGGTCTCTATGGTTGGTATTGAGATTAAAGGTGTGTGTCTCCAAGCTGACTGTGTCCTTGAACACACAGACTTTGCCTGCCATGTGATCGTATTAAGGGTGTGTGCTACCACTGCCAGATTTCTGCTAAACGGTTCGCTCTTAGCTCTGACCCCCAGGCAACTTTATTTATTAACAAAAAAATAAAATCACATTTCAGCACAAATAAAATATCACCATATATCACCATTTTAACATTTAATAATATCATGCTGAAATCAGTAGAGGCATAAAAATGTTTCAGTAGAAGGTCATAGTAATCATTTCTAGAAAAAAAAGATAACTAAGAATATGTAAATTGTAGTTTTGACTATAAGAAAAGTTGTTTGCCTGTTTTAAAATTTTTAAACTGGTAAGAATATTTAACATTGAACATAGTTTGAGCCATTTTCCAAGATTGTTCCTGACACTGAACAAAATTATCTAATTATCTTTCTAACCCCAATGTCTGATGAAGTTCATATGGTTTAGACCCATCCTTCCAAACTTTAAGAAAATATTTACTGAAAAACATCAATATAGGTAAATTTCTGTAGGCTATAAATGACCAACTGAAAATTAGCATACAGTTAAGACCAGATTTTCTTTAAAAATAGCATGAAGCCATCCTCACCTAGGGAACAGAAAAGAACTGGTCATACTACTTGTTCATTTTCCCTTTGTCTAAGCACAAATATATAAATCTACAGTTGTATAGGAATTAGAGAAAATTGAATATATTTTCTGGTTATTTGATTTTCTAACATATTTCTAATGCTTTTCATTTCCAAATAAAATTTTATTGTGTCATATGATGTCACAATGTAATTGTCCTTAATCCTACATGAAAATATTTCAAAACTAAAACAAGACAGAAAGATTAAGATGTGTATTATCTTCCTCTCATTTCAATTTTAAATAAATTGTGTTCAAATGTCTGAACTTAAATATATCATTGCTATGATGTTTCTTTAATAATTTGACAAAAGCTCCATCTAAATCATATGAATGAATGTTCTATTCTATATATGCCTTAATTCAATAATTTACAGAGTATAATAGTAATTTCATAACATTATTTTAGACAAATATTTTCATAGTTACTTTAATGTAGAAAAACTAAGTTTAAATTCATCTAAAATTTCTAACCCACATATTAAAAAAGTCATTGTTTCTTTTTTTAATTGAAATGCAAGGTGGCTGCATCTTCGTAATGGTATTTTTCATGTGCAAACATATTAGGGATTGAAAACATTATCGTTTACTGAACATTCACAAGCCTGTTCTTTAATCCAAATTATAACCTCATTTTTAAGCAAGTAGAGAAGACCTAGTTGTTAAATTCAGCAAATAGAAAGAGCACATTAATGGGAAGGGTGCTGTGGGATGTTCTGTATGGCAAATGTGTTGCTCTGATTGGTCAATAAATAAAACACTGATTGACCAGTAGTCAGGCAGGAGGAAGTATAGGTGGGACAAGGAGGAGAATAAAGCTGGGAAGTGGAAGGCTGAGTCAGAGAAACTGCTAGCTGCCATGATGACAAACAGCATGTGAAGATGCCAGTAAGCCACGAGCCACATGGCAAGGTATAGATTTATAGAAATGGATTAATTTAAGCTGTAAGAACAGTTAGCAAGAAGCCTGGTATGGCCACACAGTTTGTAAGCAATATAAGTCTCTGTGTTTACTTGGTTGGGTCTGAGCGGCTATGGGACTGGCAGGTGAGAGAGATTTGTCCTGATTGTGAGTCAGGCAGGAAAACTCTAGCTGCAGAAGGGTATTTCTCATCAATAAATTTATAGTCAGCTCACCAAAGATAGAATGAGTCAATTTAAGATTTTTCTTAATCTAATGAAATTTTTATATTTAAGATGTATTAATTTTATGAAATACTGTTGTTCATCATGACATTATTATACATAAGGTACTTTGATCACAGTTATATCTCCATTCTCTACTTTATCCTTTTTTCCTGTCTCAATGGTCCTCTTCATATTTCTTAAGATGTCTTTTATCTAACTCGATAGGTTAAATAAAGTAACCAATGCAGAACAGCAAGAGTAAAGTAATTAACATGATTAAAAGCATTTCACATATTCATCATTTAGGGAATAAGAACTCTTACCCAGTCTTGCAGCATAGTTCAAGAACAATGTAAATCAAAATTATATTGTATTCGCAATATTTATCATAGATTTCGTGAGCTTTTGTCATATAGATCTTTTTAATCCTGTGCCAATATTTTTTCAGTGCATCTCCAAATAGTCCATCCTTTGATAATGACAACTTCCATTGTACCCTTTGTATTACAACTTGAAGAACATAATAAAGTTAATGAGCCATATCTTGAAAAATATTTGAATCTTCTCATCCATGTTTGGAAAATGACATTGGCTAGGCTTTTTTTCTTTTTCTTTCTTTCCGCAATGACTTACACCAGCCCTGGAGCTAAAGGTTAAATGATACACTTTTGGAATGTATGACTATGCCATGCTGATTTATCAAATATACACAGGTGTACAACAAAAAATAAGACTCCAATAGCATGAAATAATTAAAGGAAGAGTTAACACTATGATCTAGTAAGTATTCTTGCATAGAAGTTGATGGTGCTAATAAGAAAAGTCCTACACCTCACAATAAATTCATTTCAAATCCATACTTAGTGTTGATTTATGGTTCTGCCATTTAGTATGTATTTTAGGGCTATATCAGTTATCTAATATTTATTAGTTCTATTTTATGTTCTTATGAGAAAATAAGTTTAATATAAGATACATAAATATTTGATGAATTAGTATACACAATCACTAAAGGGTGTGTGCATGTATGTATGGGTGTGTAAATAATTTCATTTGTTCAATTTTGCAAAATGTGGCAGAACTTATAGGTACATGACTAGTGAAGTTAATTCTGTATTATCAGGAATAAATTCATATGCTATTGCTAATGAGTTCAAAATAATAACTCCGGATTGACCCAATGACAGATATTTATATCTGACAACCATATCCACAGTAGAGTTGCATCTATAATGGAAATCAATTTGATTTTACTTTTAGTGTGTCTCTTCTAATCCTACAATTTTCTTCCATCATTTTTCCTTGTCTTTAGCAATGATTACGTCTTCCTTATTTTAATCTTTTCTCAGATATTTATTGCATTCTCATTCTTCAAATCTTTATCTTTTCTATACAGGTGAGGGAGATTGTATTTTATTTTTTTCAAGGGGTCCTGGACTCTCTTCTATCTCTTATTGTATGATGTTCCACCACAGGTGTGGAACTTGAAATCTTTAGAACAAGTATGAAGGCCCTGGCCTGTGTGACATGATTTTAGATATTGAACATTTCTCAGGGAGCTTGCCCATTTCACAGATCCCCTCAACAGTTGTAGTTCATGCTATACTTAACAATGCAAACATATGATCAACACTATCTTTTATGTGAGAATATAATAGAATCTGTTATAACAATCAAACGTGTCCATATTTCCTATTCTTAGTACTTGATTTCAATTCACAACTATGGAAAAATTGCATTTAAACTTCATCTCTGTTACTTTTATGTATAGGACACAGTGTCCTTTCTGTCCATTGCTATTATAATCAGCAACCATATTCACCATCAGATGGGAAGCTGAGAGATTAATCATCAGTTTAGTTACACATTATGTGAAGCACTGCATTAACTTTAACATCTGCTCCTCTCCACAATTTTCATGGTGCAGTGTGCTAAGATGTCTGAAGCGTGCTAATCAGCTTCCACTCATCACTTCCTGTACTGCTTGGTTCATTGGGGTGCACCTTGACTTTTTCCCTGTGGTTTGGTGTTTTTCTGCTGCACTGATCTAGATAACTTTGAGAACTGTCAAATAAGCCAAATGAAGTTCTTGTTGGTCTATATGTGCATTAAAACGTTTTTAAATTCTCTAACCTGACTTATTTAATAAAGAAGAAATAATTTTGGAAACACCCACAGAATTTTAATGCATGTATTATAATGTTTTCATAAGTATGATGTTTTGATTTTGACCAATATAATTTACTATATAAACATTTAAAGTCCTCAGATATAGCTATCTTGTATATAAAAATAATTTCATTATTTATCTGTTTTGGTCACTGAAATGGAGCAGGGCTCCACAGAAGTTGTTATGCATTACACACAGTTCTGAAGGATACATCTGCACATCCAAGAGCAATGTTCAGCATGGACAGATTCTTGTTGCAGATTGACTTTTCTCAAATGACCAGCTTCTGATTGTATCATTTCGCAGCAGGACTACACAGAGAGATCATTTCCTACTTTTTAAGAAATAATCCTATTCTTAGGGTTCTGCCCTTATGGCTTACTTGCCTCCCAAAGGCCTATCTTAAAAAATATTTTTATTAATATTCATTAAATATTAAGCTTGTTTCAAATATTAATTTATTATTAACTTGATTTCTTTTATTCACATGTTTACAGATTAGACATTTAGGCTGAAATTGTAGCCTGGATAATGTAAAAAATGCTGCAATTAAAAACAGTATGCAAGTATCCTGTTGTATGTTGATTGAAGTCTCTCCTCTCTCTCTCTCTCTCTCTCTCTCTCTCTCTCTCTCTCTCACACACACACACACACACACACACACACACACACACACACACACACACACGTGCACAGGTAAAGGTGACTACCTAGATTTGATTTTAATTTCTAGTAAAACCTTAATGCTCATAAGTACAATGGCTGATAAACTTCATGGCTTTAGCATTGAGGAGGCCATGTCCAATTGGAGTTCCTTAAACCTTAAACGAATATTGTGTGTTAAAATAAACCTAAAAAGGAACTCATTGAAAATTTCTATTTCTAATGTTTATAGTCTTTTTCAATAATATGCTTCTAAATATATTTACTGCTTAGTATTCTATAAGTGATTCTCTTTTATTTTTAAAGATTTATTCTTGTCTCATATATTACATCCCAACCACAGTTTCCTCTCTCTCCTCTCCTCCCAATGTCCCCACTCTCGTCTCCTCCAGATCCACTATTGCTCCTTTTCACTTCAGAAAAGTACAGGCATTTCAGAGATATGAACCGAACATGGCATATTAACTTGGAATAAAACTAGGCACCTCCTCTCATATTATGGCTAGGCAAGCCAATCCAGAAGGAAGAAAACGATTCCAAAAGCAGGCAAAAGAGACAGAGACTGCCCGTGCCCCTACTGCTAGGAGTCCCACAAGAAGACCAAGCTACTCAAACTTAACACATATACAAAAGTCCTTGGTCAGACCTATGCAGCCTCCCTGATTGTCGGTTTAGTCTCCATGAGGCCCTATGAACCCAGGATAGTTGGTTCTGTGGATTTTCTTGTAGTGTCCTTGGAACACTCCTCCATCACTGGTTGGAGTGCAAGCTTGTAGAGCCACATTGAAAATAATTATGGTAGTTTCTTTGAAAATTGGGAATTTATTTGCCTCAAGACCCAACTATACCACTCCTGGCCATATACCTAAAGGATGGTCCAGCCTACTCCAAGGACACTTGCTCAACTATGTTCATAGCAGCTTTATTCATATTAGCCAGAAACTGGAAATAATGTAGACCTCCCTCTATCAAAGAATAGATAATGAAAATGTGGTACATATACACAGTGGAGTATTACTCAGCTGTTAAAAAAATAACATCATGAAATTTGCAGGCAAATTGATGGAACTAGAAAAAAAATCATCCCAAGTGAAGTAACTCAGACCCAGAAAGACAAATGTAGCTAGAGATTTCCTGCCTGGCCCACAGTCAGGACAAATCTCTCTCACCTGCCAGACCCACAGCCGCTCAGACCTGACCAAGTAAACACAGAGACTTATATTGGTTACAAACTGTATGGCCTTGGCAGGCTTCTTGCTAACTGTTCTTACAGCTTAAATTAATCCATTTCTATAAATCTATACCTTGCCACGTGGCTTGTGGCTTACCGGTACTTTACATCTTCCTTGTCCTGACGGCGGCTGGCAGTGTCTCTCTGACTCAGCCTTCCACTTCCCAGCTTTATTCTCCTCCTTGTCCCGCCTACACTTCCTGCCTAGCCAATGGCCAATCAGTGTTTTATTTATTGACTAATTAGCAACACATTTGCCATACAGAACATCCCACAGCACTTCCCTTTTTTTTTTTTTTTTCAAAAAGGAAGGTTTTAACCTTAACAAAGTAAAATTACATATAATTTGGGAATTTGGGCGTAGCTTCTCTTACTACTTCCTGCTGGAGGGGAGCGCTGTATCTTATGGGGAAACAAAGAAAATTTTAGGATTATGGAATAGTCCATGAGACTGTATCGTTGGAGCCAGATGCCTTCAAACCATTCTGGATGTTGGATCACCTGGGCCATGGTGTCATCGGAGACCTTTCAGGGGGTCTTGGCTGGTCAAACCTGATGTATCTTAATCTGGAACAAATCTATAGCCTCTGGCTTTCTGTGGGAACAAAAGAGACTCTTTTCCAAAGCAACATATCCTTATATCCAAATTTTGAAGTCAAGGTATCTTTAAAGTATACATATTGGTTTAACTCAACAGCTTTTACAATCAATTGTTTTTCTGCAGTTAAAAATCCCAAAGACAACACAATCCAGATTCTCGGTGTAGTATTCATCTTCATGTGGCTTATTTTTTATATTAATTTTACTGTCTCTTTAAAAACTTTATTTTTTAAAACTATGTATTTGTTTCTGTAACTGTATATATCACCTTTTTTGTCTCTTTCAAGCCTACATATATTTTACACACATTTTAAACTATTACATCTGAATCTGTCTTATTGTGAATCTATTGCCTTAAACTGCAGCAGCTGTGGGTGCTGGGTCCGCCCACCTCAGCTTCCCAATATGGCAACGTTTACCACCAGCTCTGGGAGCTATCGTGGGTCTATGCTTTTATCCAAGCAGCGTGTAGTCCAGAAACCTCTTTTTTTGTTTTGTACCTGCAAAGTCTAAATCCATCATGCAGCTTAATGTGCCACTTGCAGAGGCCTCATTCCCTCCATACTGCAGGTCGAGCACACGCTAGGAACCCACCAATAGCTCAAACTGGCAGCTGCCGCTCATTTGAGAGAGACAATTAGGAACTGTTTTTAGCTCCATTTTAGAATCTTTTTTCACTTTTTAGGTAGAAATTCTTGCCACCACGTTGGACGCCATTTGTTGCTTGAGTTTTCCTGCCTGGCCCACAGTCAGGACAAATCTCTCTCACCTGCCAGTCCCACAACCGCTCAGACCCAACCAAGTAAACACAAAGACTTATATTGGTTACAAACTGTATGGCCGTGGCAGGCTTCTTGCTAACTGTTCTTACAGCTTAAATTAATTCATTTCCATTAATCTATACCTTGCCACATGGCTCGTGGCTTACCGGTATCTTCCCATGCTGTTTGTCATCATGGCAGCTGGCAGTGTCTCTCTCTCAGCCTTCCACTTCCCAGAATTCTTCTCCTTGTCCCGCCTATACTTCCTGCCTAGCCAATGGCCAATCAGAGATTTATTTACTGACCAATCAGCAACACACTTGACATACAGACCATCCCACAGCAGACAAACATTGTATGTACTCACTTATAAGTAGATATTAGCTGTAAAGTGACTTTAAAACTTAATCTAAGCTATCTGTGAAACATAATCTGGTATTTAAAACAGTTTTACTTTAATTTCTGTTAAAATGATACAAAAAAAGGTGAGGTAAGTTATTGTTAAAAATAACTTGACTATATTAGTATAACAAGTGGCTATAAAAATATGGAGGGATAGAGGTTGGGTTGGGGGGAAGCTGGAAGGGAGTGGGAGGAAGGGTGGGAGGTAGTATCTGTGGTTGCTGTGTAGAATGAGTGGAAAAATTATTAACTGAAAAGAATATATTTTAAAAGATTCATGTTTCATAAAGAAAAATATATTTAGGCTGGGATTAGTGCAGAGTTCCACCAGAATTTCAAGGAAGAACTAATATCAATACTCTTCAAATTGTTCCACACAATAGAAACAGAAAGAACATTGCAAAACTCTTTTTACGAGGCTACAGTTACCCTGATCCCCAAACCACACACAGATGCAACAAAGGAAGAGAAATACAGACCAATCTCCCTCATAAACTTTGATACAAAAATACTCCACAAAATACCAGCATACTGAATCTAAGAACACATCAAAAAAGTCATCCACCATGATCAAGTAGACTTCATTCCAGAGATGCAGGCATGGTTCAACGTATGAAAATCTGTCAATGTAACCCACCATATAAGCAAATCAAAAGAAAAAGAAAACAGATCATCATCTCATTAGATGCTGTAAAAGATCTTCAAAAATCCAAAACCCCTTAATGATAAAATCTTGGAGAGATCAGTGATACAAGGAATGTACCTTAACAAAATAAACACAATATACCACAAGATGACAGCCAATATCAAAATCAATGAATGGGCAGAGAAGGAGAGCAAGGAAAAGATATCTTGATAGAAGAGCCATTATGGTGTTTGAGAGGAAGCTGGTGCTAGGGAAATTCCCAGGAATCCACAAGGATGCCCCCAGCTAAGACTCCAAGCAATAGTGGAGAAACTACCTGAGCTGGCCTTCCCCAGTGATCAGATTGAGGACTACTATAATTGTCCTCATAGAATCTTCATCCAGTAATTGATGGAAGCAGATGCAGAGATCCACAGCTAAGCACTGGGCTCTTGGAATTCAGTTGAAGGGAGGGAGGGCAGATTATACGAGCAAGAGGCATCAAGACCACAATGGGAAAAAACACAGAGACAGCTGACCCAAGCTAGCAGAATCTCACAGACTCTGGACTGACAGCTGGGGAACCTGCATGGGCCTGAACTAGGCCCTCTGAATGTGGGGACAGTTGTGCGGCTTGGACAGCTTGTGTGGTGCCTGACAATGGGACCACAATTTATCCCTAGTGGATGAACTGGCTATTTGGTGCCCATTCCCTATGGAGGGATACCTTGCTCAGCCTTGATACAGGGTGGAGGGGCTTGGTCCTGTCTCATATTGATATGCCAGCTTTTGTTGACTCCCCATGGGAGGCCTTACTCTCTCTGAAAAGTAGATGGGTGGTGGGTTTGGGGGGTGTGGGAGTGGACCTAGGGGATGGTGGGGAGAAGAGAAGGGAAGGGAAACTGGTTGGTATGTAAAATGAAAATTAAAAAATTAAGTAAAAAAGAATAAAATGCTGTTTTAATATGTGTATAAGATTACTTAAAACATTATTTTCTGATCAAATACATAACTGAAGTGTCTTCATTTATTTTCACAGAAATATAATCATTCTACTTATTTTATATATTTTTTCTTTTTTTAAATTTTTTTTATTTTTATTTTGCAATACAATTCAGTTATATATATCAGCCACGGATTCCCTTGTTCTCCCCCCTCTCGCCCCCCTCACCTTCCCCCCAGCCCACGCCCCATTTTTATTTTCCCCTTTTTCTGTGTCTTCATATAACATATTACATTGAAACACAATCCTTGTTGCAAAACACATTGTATCTATAAATTTATTTAAAAGTTAGTAGAAGCAAACTTGGTATCATTTTATTTTAGATATAATTGTAGAAGGCAATTATATTAAAATGGATGACTTCACTTTAATGATGGATACTCTACAAAGCAGATAATTTCTAAAATATTTTGAGTTCATGAACCAAAAGTAAGCAGCAAGTAGGTTTCCAGTGTCTCATATGTGATTGATGTTAACTGCTTCAGTATTGTTTCTCATTAGACTTATGCTGGAAATCATAATCCCTGAGATATCAAACACCATTATGGCTAGCTTTCTAAAAAATTGTATGTTTCAGCCAATTTGATTGTCACTTTTCATTTCTTTATTGGTAATGATAATGAAATATCAGTATAAACACCAAAATGAATTAATACATCATAGTACACTATAATCATTATAAAATAATGTATATGAAATTAAGGAATGGAACAAGATCAAAGATTTAATACTGCATTAGAATGCCTCTATTATTCTGACATTCAACAGAGTTCCAAAATTTTATGTTATTATTACACTAATATAATTTTTAATAGAGAACTGCTGGTGAGTGAGAGAGATGCTGTTGTTGAGAATGAGTACTGCTCCTGAGAAAGACCAGAGTTCAGTCCCATAACTCAAGTCAGGAGGCTCACAGCTGCCTATAACTTCAACTCCAGAGAATCCAATTCCTCCTGTTTTCCAGGAAAATCTGGACTCACAGGAACTTGCACTGCTCTTCATACAACCACAAGAGTGTACATGTAATTTAAAAGTTTTTTTTTTTAATAAGGAAAATAATGCCTCTTTAATTTAGTAGAGCCTAGAGAATTTAGATCAAACTAATGTTCAGTTAGTTTAGAATATTTGTAAGTGAAATTAAGCACCTAATCAAACCTGTTAATGAAACAATGATAATGTATTTATTTATTTAATTGAGGAATTAAATAATTGGTTGGTAAATTGTTTCAATATAAAGAAGAAATATAAAAATAAAATATTAAAAGACAAGGGTTTTCTATTCCTCTTGAACCAAAATATGTGTCATCTACTTTTTCTTTAATTAAAATATAATCACATTAGTCTCACCTTTCTCTTTAGCTTCAAATACCTCCCATGAACCACATAACACTTGCTCTCAAATTTATGGCATCTTTTTCTTTAAGTATTATCTCTCTGACTGTCTCTGTGAAAAAATATATAAATTCAGCCTGCTGAATGTGTTTATTGTGGCTTGTATGCATATGATTTTAGGTAGTTAGTATTGGATAACCATTTAGGTATTTCCTCCTTGGGGTGACTAATTCCCCCTCTCTTAGGAGTCATTAATTATCTGTAGCTCTGTATTAAGGTGTGAAATTTCTGCTATCCACATTGGAGTGTCAACTTTTTTCTGTCATTCCTGAGGCTTTGCTTATACAATCTCATGTTTGAGATTTCATACGTATATATTACCTCTCACATCTAGAATGCACAATCTTGCAGCAGACATGCTGGTCATCTCGTTTTTAAAGTCTTTCTGCATCATTTCAACTGTATTGCCTAAGATTTAAGTGTAGAGATTGTGTTACAAATGTGCAACTGTAGCATTTATATATTGCAGTACCCAAACCAATCAGACCTGGAGTGTGCTCAAAAGGAGAAAAATCATACATGATACTATAAATCTAGACAACTCCTCATAGCTAGTGAGGTCATGGATCTCACTGGAGAATGTACTGGTGATACTTTTTAAATCAGTATATTCCTATCCAGTTTCTAAATACAAATTATTACACTCTTATACAAGCATAACTCTCACCCCTAACCTAAAAAGTTCCTTTATTAGCAGATGGAAAACATTACAGAAAATCACAAGTGGTCAAAGTGCAAAGAAAAACTGATTATAGTAACCCTAATTAAAATTGATTATCGTAACCCAGCCCTAACTGATATATTTTGATTTGAATTTTTCAGATTACAAGCTAGGAAATATTTTTCAAGGATCTAAGAGTCATATCCTTGAAATAAATGCAATAATCAAAGAATGCAGTTCCTTAGCTTTCAGTTTCTGTGGGAGGTTAGGGTTCTAATATTATGGGAATATTGCTTACTTTTGTTTACATTTAATTGTATTTAAAAATTCTTTATATATATATATATATAATTTTTACTAAAAAAAGATTTTCTTTCCTTTTACATACCAAACCCTGTTCTCTCTCCCTCTTCTTCTTCCACTCCCTCCACCTACTCTATAGCACTCTTACCCCCTCCTTATAGAGAGTAAGGCCTCCCTTGTGTAGTCAACACAGGCTGTTATACAATGTTGGGGCCAGAACTAGCCCCTCCCACCTGCATCAAGGCTGAATAAGGCATTACACCATAGGGAATGGGATCTAAAATGACAGTTTGTGTACCCAGGATAAGTCCTGATCCCATTGCCACTCACAAATACTTCAAGCCACACAACTTTCACCCACATTCAGAGGGACTAGTTCGGTCCCATGCAGGCTCCCTATGTGTCAGTCCAGAGTCCATGGGCTCCCCTTACCTTGAGTCAGCTATTTCTGTGGTTTATTTTCCATCATGATTCTGACACCCCTTGCTCTTATAATCCTTCCTCCCTCTCTTCAACTGAACTCCAGGATCTTGGCCAAGTGCTTGGCTGTGGGTCTCTGTATCTGCTTCCATCAGTCATTGGATATAAGTTTTCCACTGCTGGTGGGAATGCAATCTTGTACAGCCACTCTGGAAATAAGTATGTCAATATCTCAAAAAACTGGGAATCCACCTACCTCAAGACCCAGCAATACTGCTCCTGGATATATACCCAGAATTGCTCAACCACACCGCAAGGATATTTGCTCAGCCATGTTCATTGCAGCATTATTTGTAATAGCCAGAACCTGGAAACAACTTAGATGCCCTTCCACAGAAGAATGTATAAAGAAAATGAGGTCATACAATCCCTCCTCTCTCTTGCCCACTGGACTCCCGGAGCTCCACCTGGGGCTCGGCAGTGGATCTCTGCATCTGCTTCCATCAGATTCTGGATGAGAATTCTATCATGACAGCCAGGGTGGTCAGCCATCTGATCACCAGTGTAGGTCAGCTCAGGCACTCTCTAGACCGTTGCCAGTAGTCTACAGTGGAGGTACCTTTGTGGATTTCTGGAGACCTCTCTAGGACTCTGCTTCTTCCTATTCCCCTGGGGTCTTCATTTATCATGGTATTTCCCTCTCCATTCTCTCACACTGCTTCTGATCCAGCTGGGACCTCCCTCTCCCCTAAGCTCTCTTTCCCCTGATCATTGTCCTCCATTACCCCCCCATCCCCAATTGAGTCATGTAGAGCTCATCCATATCTCTGTCATTGGGTGATCCCTGTGTCTTTCTTAGGGTCCTCTTTACTAGGTAGCCTCCCTAGAGTTGTGAGTTACAGTCTAGTTATCCATTGCTTTACATCTAGTATCCACTTAATGAGTGAGTACATACCATGTTTGTCTTTCTGAGTCTGGGTTACCTCACTCAGGATGATTGTTTCTAGTTCCATCCATTTGCCCACAAACTTTGTGTATGAGCAAGTGATGTTGAGACTATGGTTGGAGGAAGCACAGGGAAAAATGGTCAAACTAGTGGAAGCATGAACTGTGAACTAATGGCTGAGGAGCCCCCATGGAACTGGACCAGGCCTCCTGGATAAGTGAGACAGTTGATTAGCTTGAACTATTTAGGAGGCCCCCAGGCAGTGGAGCCAGGACCTGTCCTTGGTGCATGGGCTGACTTTTTGGAGCCTGGGGCCTATGCTGAGACACTTTGCTCAGCCTTGGTGTAGGGAGGAGGGGACTGGACCTGCTTTGGCTGAGTCTACCAGACTGGGCTGACTCCCCAGGGGAGACCTTGCTTTGGAGGAGGTGGGAGTGGGGGGTGGATTGGGGGGGAGGCCTGGAGGGTGGGAGGAGGGAGGATGTGGGAATCTGTGGCTGATATGTGAAATTAAGTTAATTATAAAATAAAAATACTATTAAAAAAGATAATGTGGTATATTTACACAATGGAATATTATGCATCGGTAAAAAAACAATGTCATCATGAAATTTGTAGGCAAATGGATGGAACTAGAAAAAATCATCTTGAGTGAGGTAACCCAGACTCAGAAAGACAAACATGGTATGTAGTCACTTATAAATGAATGTTAGATGCAAAGCAAAGGATAACAAGGCTACAATCCACAGCCCCAGAGAAGCTAGGTAAAAATGAGGACACTAAGAGGGACACACATGGATTGCCCCAGGAAGGGTAAAGATTAAGAACTCCTGGGCAAACTGAGATGGGGGAATAGTTAGGAGGGGATGGGAGGGGAAGGGAGGTGGGAACATGGGGGAGAGACAAGGAGGGTGAGCAATGAAAGAGATATCTTGACAGAGTGTACCATTAAGGGCATGGGAAGAAATCTGCAGTTAGGGCAAACCCCAGGAACTGACAAGATTATCCCCAGCTAAGACTCATAGCAATGGTGGAGAGGAGAGGGTTCTAGAACTAGCCTTCCCCTGCACTCAGATTGGTGTCTAACCTAAAAATTCTTTTTTTTTTGTTTTACATACCAACCACAGTTCCTCCCTCTCCTTTTCCTGCTCATCCTGACCCCACTCCCACTGACTCCGCATAAAGGATAAGGCACCCCTTTGAGAGTCAACACAGCCTGGCATACCAATTTGGGGCAGGACCAAGCCCTTCTCCTCTGGATCAAGGTTGAGCAAGGAATCCCACAATAGGGAATGGGCTCTAAAAAGCCATTTCATGTACCCAGGATAAGTCCTGGTCCTTCAGCCAGGGGCCCCACAAACAGACCAAGCCACACAATTGTCATCCACTTTCAGAGGGCCTAATTTGATTCTTCTGCTGAGAATTCTCTATTTAGATCTGTACGCCATTTTTATATTGATTATTTGATATTTTGATGTCTAGATTTTTGAGTTCTTTATATTTTTGCTTACTTTTAAAAGTATCCTTTTGAGATTCTGAGGATCATGTCTACAAGCCAGGATTCTCATCCCAGAGACAATGGTTTGATGGGATGCAGCCTGAAGGCATCATAGAGAGTAACTAGAATGAAATTGTGGAAAGCTTTGATGGCATAACTCTCTCAGAATCCCTCTTCCATGGTATTTATGCCTATGGTTTTGCAAAGCCCTCTGCCATCCAGCAGTGGACCATTCTTCCTTGTATCAAGGGTTATGATGTGATTGCTCAAGCCCAGTCTGAGACTTGGAAAACAACTACTTTTGCCATATCAATTCTGCAGCAGATTGAATGAGATCTAAAGATCACTCAGGCTTTGGTTCTGGCACCCATATTTGAGTTGGCTCAGCAGATATAAAAAGTGGCCATGGCATTTGGAAACTGCATGGGTGCCTCTTGTCATGCCTGTATTGGTGGCACCAATGTCTGTCCTGAGGAAGCTCCCCCTATATTTGCTGGTACCCCTGGCTGGGTGTTTGATATGCTTACCCAGAGATACCTGTCCCCCAAATACATCAAGATGTTTGTACTGGATGAAACAGATGAAATGTTAAGTTTAGTTTCAAGATCTATGATATATTCCAAAAATTCAACAGTAACACACAGGTAGTTTTATTGTCCACTACAATACCTTCTGATGTCCTTGAAATTAATGAGAGATGCCATTCAGATTCTTGTCAAGAAGGAAGAATTGACCCTGGAGGGTATCTTCCAATTTCATATCAATGTGGAATGAGAGGAGTGGAAGCTTGACACATTGTGTGACTTGGATGAAACCCTAACTATCACCCAGGCAGTAATCTTTTTCAATACCAGAAGGAAGGTGGATTGGCTCACTGAGAAGATATATGGCTGGAATTTCACTGTTTCTGCCATGCAAGGAAATACGGACCTTGCCTTGGAGGAGGTGGGAATGGGGGGTTGATTGGGGGGGAGGGCTGGGGAGTGAGAGGAGGGAGGATGGAGGAATCCGTGGCTGATATGTGAAATTAAGTTGGTTATAAAATAAAAATAAAAAAAAATAGAAATATGGACCCAAAAGGAATGAGATGTAATCATGAGGGATTTCTGATGTGGTTCTAGTAGAGTATTAATTATCATTGCCCTGTTGGCCAGAGGCATTGATGAGAAAGAGGTCTCCCTAGTCATCAATTATGACCAGCCCACCAACAGGAAAAACTACATCCACAGAATTTGTTGTGGTGGTCGTTTTGGCTATAAAGTTGTGAATATTAACATGGTCACATAAAAAGACGAAAGGACTCTTTGAGATATTGAGACATGATACAATACCTCCATGAAGAAATGTACCTCAATGTTTCTGACCTCACTTCAGGGACTATCCTGCTACCAAGGTTCAGTCCTGGGATGAAGAGGAACAGCTAGAGGCAGGACAGAAAGGAAACCAAGGGATAGACATTTTGTTGTTTTTTTTTTTTGTTTTGTTTTGTTTTTGTTATTCTATTTTCTCTCTCTCTCTTTGAATAAATATCACTTTTTGAGGGAAAAAGAAGAAACCATGAATATTTTAGACACCCTTTGCTCTGGAGTAGGCTTTGTCTCAGGTGCTGTCTTCCCCAAAAAACACTAATCAATTTCCCCAACATGATTACATGATTCTAAAGGCTTTCCTACCCTAGCCAAGTCTCTACAAGTAAGTCAAGGGTCTAAAACATGTGTGGCCTCATTTGCAAGATCAAATGTACAGGGAGAGTCCCTGCATAAAATTGTCCAGGCAATTGTACCCACATAAGAAGCGTAGGGAAGAAATAATAGTAGCCATTTTTACACTATTGTATATTTTAATTGATATACTGTAGTTTGATATTACAGCTTTTATTGATTCAGGAAACAGACAAAATTCTGAATAAAATTACTTGGAAATTGCAAAAAAAAAATATTGTATCCTGATGGGTGATGTTGCTCTGTATGCTGTGAATGTGTTGCTCTGATTGATTGATAAATAAAATGCTGATGCGCCAGTAGCCAGGAAGGACATAGGCAGGATAAACAGACAAGGATAATTCTGGGAAAAGGAAAGCAGAATCAGGAGTTGCCAGTCAGACACAGAGAAAGCAAGATCTGAAGGCAAAACTGAGAAAAGGTACCAACCCACGTGGCTAAACATAGATAAGAATTATGGGTTAATTTAAGTGTAAAAGATAGTAATAAGTATGTACAAATGGCCATGCAGTTATAATTAATATAAGCCTCTATGTGTTTACTTAGGGGACATGAGTGGGAGAGATTTGTCCAGACCACTCGTAGGCCAGGATGCAGGAAATCTTCCAATTACAGTATCCCTTTGACAAAAACATGACAAGTTTCTAATACCTCTGGATAATATCTATTCGAGTACAGTTCAGTTAATTATCACATCAGCTGGAATGAGCAATAGGTGATAAACTGCACAGTCAAATTTTTTTAATGAAAAATATTTTTTGATGCACCTATCTACTGCATTCTACATGCTTAGCCATATAAGATAATAATGTGCCTGTTTCTTTAAAATCTCTTAGAGGAGTGAGATTTCTTTGGCTTTAAAACAAAATAGGATTTCAAGGTTTGACATGACAAACAAACAGAAGGAAAAGAGGCCAATAGAAGGCACACAAATCAGAGACCCACTCATTCACACACCCAGGAATCCCCAAAATTCCACTAATCTGGACACCATAATATAAACTCAGAAGACCTAGTGTACCTAGGCTCTATGCATGGTGTGTCAGTCTCTGAGAGTTTATATTAGCTTAGCTCATGTTAATTTAGAGGGCCTTGTTTTGTTGGAGTAGACCAGAAACCAAATCATTTGATTGGTTACTCCAATAAGCTTTATTCCACCATGGCCATAGCATACCTTGCAGTGAGTACACCATTGCTCATAGATGTTTTGTGGCTGGTTGATTGTTTACATTTCTCTTTAGTTAATGTCCACAGTACATTTCTGTACCAAAATTTCTGGAAGATATAGGGGAAAGCTCTATTTAGGTACTGTCTGAGGCATCTCCATGATCAATGGGTTGTATACTTTTTCCTTCAGCGATGGGGCTTTACTTTCAATTTTGGGAGAGTAACCTATAATCATGGCAACAATCTCAGTTGTTTGAAGATTCTCATTGGACTCTTTCAGCAACATCTTGATTAGATGCAACCAAGTTCCTTTATTGGAAGCTTAATTTAGTGACAAGAGATGGACAGTTGGGATTCAGTCTCCCCAGTGAAATTGCCTTCATATATGTATGTATTTTGGGAAGTTTTCACTGTATTATGTTTCTATACTACCCTCAAAGACACCTTAATTTTACTCGTATCTCCCTGAATTTCTTCCCACAAACCCTTCTCTCCCTTGCCCACTAATGTGTCCTACTATTCCAGACTTCTCCTTTCCTAGCCATTTTCAAACCTAACTTTCTCTCTCTGACTCCTCTATGTTCTACTTAAAGCCTTCTTAAATACAAACTTTGAAACTTAATGGATATACTAGAAGACTGCATTCATTAATAGACCCAGAGAAGCAAGTTGCTTAGAAAACATTGAATGATTGATGCTAAGCCTCATCTTTCACAGACATTCCATTTTTATAGGTTAATTTAACTTGTATATGAACTAAATGTCAGTGATATATTTTATATATGTCTGATCAGATACCAATACTGCTTTCATGGGCAAAACTGAAAACATTGATAAATTTGCTTAATTATGATGATAAAATATTATCACTATTATTTCTACCTTTAGTTCATGCTCATTATAAAAATGCATACATTGCTAATACTATCATTCATTTTAATATTAAATTAAATTTGCTTCAGAAGCATGCATTCTTCATTCTTGGCAATAGTGCTTTAATAGTGGTTTGGAATTATAGAGAAAATTATTTTCATTCATCTATTAGTTAGGATTTTTTAGATACTTCCTGTTGAAACTTAGGACCTATGCTAAAAATAAGAGTTGGAAAGTGATTAATGACTGCATACAGTGAGTAAACTCCTGGGACATTTACCCCTTCTGAGAAATGAATTTATATATGAAGAAGTGATGAGATATATTCTAAGATTGCAAAGTTGGTAATTCTGCAATCTTTTTCTTGGAGAGCTGTATTTATATAACAAATAGTTATTATAAGGAAAGATATTTCCCATTATATTTCAAATGATTTTTAGATGGCATGGAGAGATAGCTATTTTTCTCATATATGCTGAGTAAAATTATTCTGGTGATGTTCTTGCTGGGAAATAGAGAAAACATGTTATATAGACGTATATCTAGATTTCATCTTTTCATCTTAAACATCAGAAATAAGGTATAAGAGAAGCATGCATATGTCATTTACATTAAGTAAATAACAATAATAAATAAACATTTTGTCCCACAATACTCATCTGTTTTCACAATAATTATAAGCAGATATTTAAAAATTAAAATTTCATAAATGTACTTTAAGAATATAGAAAGAATATATTTTAAAATGCATGATATTTTTAGAGAGAAAATGTAGAAAGAGGTAGAGATAGATTGAAAAATATATGATACATGGGTAGATAGATAAATTGATAGATGGATGGATGATAGACAGTGTTTATGTCTTCATGGATGCATGTTTGCGTATGTGTGGACCTACATATAACAGTTGTCCATGAAAGTATTTGTATATGAATACGGAGGCTTGCAGGTTACCTTAGATGTATTCCTTCAGCACTCTCTACTTCTGCTTATCAAAAATGTTCCATATTGAGCCCAGAGCTCTTGGACATGCTAGCATAACTATTCACCTTACACAGACCCCTGTCTTTATCTCCTGAGGGGAGGAATTGCTGATGCTAACCAAGCCTACCAGTTTCTCAGTTGATTCTGGGCATCTGATTTCTAGTTATCTCATTTGTCCAACAAATGTTTATGCATTGAACCATATCCAAGCACAACTACCTGATTTTTGTCATGTTTTATATTTCCTTTACTGTTTGTTTGATTTTTTTAAGAAAAAGTACAGGAAATTTAGCAAAGTTAATATTTCCTAAAAAATTTCTCCCCCCAAATTTCTCCATTTTAGGTATATTAGTCTTCAGCAAATCTTTTGCATGCATTCCCAACCACTATAATTTCATGTGTAGAAATTCCCTTTAATGTACAGCATATACTCTTTTTCAACAGTTTTCAACTCCATATAGCTGATCCCAACTCTATATTCCAGTTTTTTCAATGATCTCTGAGTCTCTTGGTGAGTGATGATTGTATATATATATAATATATATAATATATTATATATGTGTGTGTGTGTGTGTGTGTGTGTATGTGTGTGTGTGTGTGTGTGTATGGCTGAGCACTCTGCAGTATTCTATTACCTTCATGTTGAACAGATAGGGGTATACATGTATCTTCACTGGTGATGGATAAAGATATGTTTATCTATGAGTATAAAATTAAGAACTTAGGGAACAATTTATTACTATGTTTATTCAGAGGAAAAATAATACTATGTTTTCTCCCTAAGGTCTATGGTCCAAACAGTCATGGGTTTTATCACAGTTAAAGTGACCAGAAAAGATTTCAATGTTGAGAAGTAGACTTTAAATTCAATCAGAAAGTAGGTACTTCCTTCCATAATGTTTATGCGATTATTGAAACAATGGCCTAACATGCCAGCCCAGGTATTATTGTACCTCACAATTTTCATAGTAGGGTAAGACTGCTGATGAATCTTCTTCCCTCAGTAACATTCCTAGAAACTTCTAGCACTATGAAGCTAGCCAATTTTGATCACACTTCAAAGTTTCCAATAACTTGATTTCTCCAAGCCTTATGAGTAAATTGTGTGTTGTTAAGCAATGGGTCTTACCATGACGTTATGGAATACAACAAAAAGAAAGAGCAAAATTCCATAATGTTTGGGGAGTCTGTGGACCCAAATAATCAACTAGAAAAGAGATAATTCATAACTGGCACTGAGCTTCTCTTTTGATACCGTATTGTATCTAGAGGAGAAATTTACCCTATTATAGGGTAACTCACTATTTAAAAAAAAAACCTTATATGTATGTCTTAGTAAGGGTTTGTTTTGCTGTGAAGAGACATAATGACCTCTGAAACTCCTATGAATGAAAATATTTAATTGAGGGGATGGCTTATAGTTTCAAAGAATTGGTCCGTTATGAACACAGTGGAGGGACACAATAGCTTGTAATATGGTGGTGTGCAGGCAGACATGGCACAGAAGAAATAAGTGGGAGTCTTGCATCTTAAGCAGGCAACAGGAAGTGGTCTAAGATGCTAGGTGGTAATTTGAGCATATGTGAGACATGGCAACCTGCCTCCTCTGTTATAGTCTTTCCTCAATAATGCCCTGAAAAGCCACACCTCCTAATAACACCACTCTCTTTGGGGTCCATTTTCCTTCAAACCACCACATTCCACTCCCTTGATCCCAAAGGCTTATACAAATGTCATAATACAAAAAAAATGCATTCAATCTAACTCCAAAGGTCCTTATAGTCTATCATGGTCTCAACAATGTTTAATAGTCCAAAGTTCAAAGTCTCTTTTGAGAGTCACAAAATCTCTTACCTATAACCCCCTATAAAATCAAAAAGCAGATCACATACTTTCAACATATAACAGCACAAGGTATATATTACTGTTACAAAATGTAGTGAAGGGAGCATAGAGAAATTACTGGACTAGAGCAAGACAGAAAACCAGCTGGTCAACTCCAAACTCTATATTCCTCTGTGTGATGTCAAAGAGCTCTTCAGATCTCCAACTCCTGTCAGCTTTTTGGCTCCAACACACTAATTTCTGTTGGACTGGTTCTACTCCTTTTAATCAGCTTTTCTCATCAAATATACCATGCCTATGGCATCCTCAACATCTTGGGGTTTCCAAAGTAATCCAGGGTTCAACATCACAGCTTCTTGCAATGGCCTCTCTAGGCCTGCATTCAAGGACCCCCTGACAAACATGGCCTCAGCAGCTTTCCTTAGTTGCAGAGGCAAATCCCATAGCCCATTTATTTTAACCTCAAGTCTAAAGCCAGAACCATGTGGCCAAAGCTGTCAAGTACTGCTGCTTACCAGGGCTGGAACTTGGTCACCTTGCTTATTTAAATATTCTCCATCTTTCTCTTCTTATTTTTACATTCACTCCCTAAGCTTGGCTGTTTTGGAACTTGCTCTGTAGACCAAGCTGGCCTCTATCTCAAAGATCTTCCAATAACTGCCTTCCAAGTGCTGGGATTAAATGTGTGCACCACTACGCTTGGTTCTAAGCTTTTCTTTAATTCCTTCTCACAAGTTGGAAACACAGCTGGGTAGGATCTTGCCCTGAGACCACCAGTCTTTTTCTTGCATTTTTAATATGCTTATCTCTTTAAACACAGGAATTAGATCCATTCTACGTTCTGGTGCCCCTTTTTCTGTCTTGTTCCTCTTTTAATATATATCTATATAATAGTGATGAGTAATAAACAAACATGATGAGTCAATATTAGGCTGTTTTCAGTTTTTTTCTGATAATAGAATTAAACAAAAACTCTTTAGTTTAGTCTCAGGCAGACGCATTCACAAGGGTAAAAACCAGCGATTTTCTTTACAAAAATGTCACAGGAATAATCCCTAGGCAACATACTGAAATTGTTCTACCTCTTGAGCTAGTTCCCTACAGCTCAGACATCACTCTTAGGACCACTGTCTTCCAATGCTCCTACAAATACTTTTCTAATTCACATTCCGAAGGACCATATTCCTTCAAACAAAAACATGTCAGGCCTATCACAACAATATCCCAAACTGTGGCAGCAACTTCTGTCTTAGCTATTATTTCTATCATTTTCTTTCAAACCCACACAAGACCTCCTATGATTGTATGTTTCTGAATGGCACTTTAAAAATCTTAAGTGTTAATTATCCTTACATATATTACTTCCTCTACTCTGCCCACATATCATTCCTGAGAATATTCCTGATGATCTCTACACCCTACTATAGCAACATTGGCTTATTTAGATTCATCATTTTTCTTTTCACTAGCCAAAAAAATGCAAATGACCATGGTGTTCATACACCAAAGTGTGGATACTGGATACTGTAGTTCGTGTAAACAATGGGTATTATTCAGTTACAAAGAAGTATGAAATTCATTGGTAAGTGTACTGAGGTAGAAATAATCACTTTTAATGAGATAACTCAGATACAGAATGACAAATACCACATATTCAATCTATTATATGTGGATACAAGCTTTGACTCTTTAGATATGTGTTTGAATTGGATTTTCTCAGAGAACATGAAACCAATAAGGGACTATGGAAGACTTTCAACAGAAAGGATACAAAGGATGTTTTTAGCTAGAGTTTTCCTGCCTGGCCCACAGTCAGGACAAATCTCTATCACCTGCCAGTCCCACAGCCACTCAGACCCAACCAAATAAACACAGAGACTTATATTTGTTACAAACTATATGGCCATGGCAGGCTTCTTGCTAACTGTTCTTACAGCTTAAATTAATCCATTTCTATAAATCTATACCTTGCCACATGGCTCATGGCTTACCGGCATCTTCATATGCTGTTTGTCATCATGGCGGCTGGCAGTGTCTCTTTCTGCCTTCCTGTTCTTTCTTTTCTCCTCTCTGTTAGTCCCACCTATACTTCCTGCCTAGCCACTGGCCAATCAGTGTTTTATTTATTGACCAATCAGAGCACCACATTTGCCATACAGAACATCCCACAGCACTTCCCCCCCTTTTTTTTTCTTTTCTTTTTCTTTTTTTTTTTTTTTTTTTTGGTTTTTTCGAGACAGGGTTTCTCTGTGTAGCTTTGCGCCTTTTCTGGAACTCACTTGGTAGCCCAGGCTGGCCTCGAACTCACAGAGATCCGCCTGGCTCTGCCTCCCGAGTGCTGGGATTAAAGGTGTGTGCCACCACCGCCCGGCCCCCTTTTTTTTTTTTCAAAAAGAAAGGTTTTAACCTTAACAAAGTAAAATTACATATAATTTGGGAATTTGGACATAGCTTCTCTTACTACTTCCTGCTGGAGGGGGTGCTGTATCTTATGGGGACACAAAGAAAATTTAGGATTATGGAATAGTCTATGAGGCTGTATTTTCTGAGCCAGTTGCCTTCAAACCATTCTAGATGTTGGATCATCTGGGCCATGGTGTCATCGGAGACCTCTCAGGGGGTTTTGGCTGGTCAAACCTAATGTATCTTAATCTTGAACAAATCCATAGCCTCTTGCTTTCTGTGGAAACAAAAGCAGAGCCTCTTTTCCAAGGCAACATATCCTTACATCCAAATTTGGAAGTCAAGGTATCTTTAAAATATACATATTGGTTTAACTCAACATCTTTTACAATCAAATGTTTTTCTGCAGTTAAAAATCCCAAAGACAACACAAACCAGATTCTCTGTGTAATATTCATCTTTACGTGGCTTATTTTTTATATTAATTTTACTGTCTTTAAAGACTTTATTTTTTAAAACTATGTATTTGTTTATATAACTGTATATATCACCTTTTTTGTCTCTTTCAAGCCTACGTATATTTTACACACATTGTAAAATATTACATCTGAATCTGTCTTATTGTGAATCTATTGCTTTAAACTGCAGCATTTGTAAGACTGAAAAGACACTATGGCTGCTGGCTCCGCCCACCTCAGCTTCCCAACATGGCGGTGGTACGTTTACCGCCAGCTCTGGGAGCTCTCATGGGTCTATGCTTTTATCCAACAGCATGTAGTCCAGAAACCTCTTTTTTTTTTTGTTTTGTACTAGCAAAGGCTAAATCCACCACGCAGCTTAATGTGCCACTTGCAGAGGCCTCATTCCCTCCATACTGCAGGTCGAGCGTGCATACCAGGAACCCACAAGTAGCTCAAACTGGCAGCTGCTGCTCATTTGAGAGAGAAAATTAGGAAGCTGTTGTTAGTTCCGTTTTAGAATCTTTTCTCAGGTTTTAGGTGGAAACTCTTGCCCCACGTTGGGCGCCATTTGTAGCTAGAGTTTTCCTGCCTGGCCCACAGTCAGGACAAATCTCTATCACCTGCCAGTCCCACAGCCACTCAGACCTGACCAAGTAAACACAGAGACTTATATTTGTTACAAACTGTATGGCCATGGCAGGCTTCTTGCTAACTGTTCTTACAGCTTAAATTAATCCATTTTTATAAATCTATACCTTGCCATGTGGCTCGTGGCTTACTGGCATCTTCACATGCTGTTTGTCATCGTGGCGGCTGGCAGTGTCTCTTTCTGCCTTCCTGTTCTTTCTTTTCTCCTCTCTGTTAGTCCTGCCTATACTTCCTGCCTAGCCACTGGCCAATCAGTATTTTATTTATTGACCAATCAGAGCACCACATTTGCCATACAGAACATCCCACAGCAGGTGTTATTATGGGGGAGGAGATGATAGATTTCTTCAATGGGAAGGCTTGCTTAGCACATATTTTTCTGTCAAATGCTGATTCAATCAAACTACATAAAATTAAGAATGTCTGGAATTTCTATGATGTTTCTACTTTTTCTAAATGTAGGACAAACTTTCCACTATTGTTGAGGGTTTCTTTTCTCATTCAGTAAGATGTTGTTTGGAAGAAGCCATTACACTTATAAGGTGCTTGCTCATAAAAGAAAGTAGGGGCGAATCCAGGGAAAAACTTAGAATGTAGAAATCTCTAATAATGTCTTACAAAGCTACATTTTTATACTTGTCTCATAAGGCTTCCTATTCTAAATCCTTCTGTGATGGTTTGAAAGAAAGGGTTCCCCAAAGGCAGTGGCACTATTAGAACTTGTGGTGTTATTGGAGTAGGTATGGTCATGCTGGAGGAAGAGTGTCTCTATGGAGGTGGGCTTTGATGTCACATATATTTCAAGCCACACCCATTATCTCATACCACTTCCTATTTTCTGCAAATCAAGATGTAAAACTTTCAGCTCTCTTAACAGCACTGTGTCTGCCTTCATGTCACCATGTCTCACCATAATAGTGGACTGAACCACTGAACTGTAAGCCACCCAGTTGAATGTTTTCCTTTATAAGAGTTGTTGTGGTCATGGTGTCTCTTCACAGCAATGAGCATAACTAAGACACCTTCCAAACTTGGTATCTTTTGTCACCCCCCCCGCCCCCATGTGGATGAATGTTTGAGGTCATGCTCTCAGACTTCATATGTATTCATGACTGTCAAAGTCTTAAAATCTACCAGGTTAGTTTACTACAAAAGAATTCTATACAAATATTAAAATTATAGCATCTCAATTGTTTGAATATTATTCATGAATTCATAATAATTTTTAATACTATCTATTTTGCCTAATGCCAACTCTAATGTATGTGTGTGTGTGTGTGTCCATGTGTGTAAACACTAATTATACCATTTGGTTTCATGAGCAAGTATACTGAAACCAAATTTCCACTCTGATATATGTACAAACACTTTCATAAGATTAAATAGTCATCAGCCTTCTTTAAGAGTCAACATTTATATAGCACATATATCTTATACTAATAACTATTATGTATGGATTTCTGATAATATGGGTTAATAGTAAATGAAATTAAAGTGTTTACTTGCCTAAAAATGAAAGTAACACTCAAAAACATGTTAAATGACTTCAAAATATCCCTTTCTGAAGGATAAGTAACATAGGAAAATGGAGTAAGAGGTAAACAGATAATATACTTGCCATATATGGCCGTTAATCATTTTACATATGAAGAATTATTGACATTTAGAAAAAGCAAAATAGTTAGGCTAACAGACAAAAAAATCTATAAATCAAATACAACAGAAAAAAACATAAGAGTAAAATAAAAATAAAAGTACCTTTAGACAATTAATTTGTAATGAATTGAGAAATAAGACAATATAACTGCAGAATAATGTATTAGTGGACAAAGTTAAGAAAAACATTCATGGAATAGAAACAAAAATTTAATGAAACACAAAATAGGACTGTATGGGTGGTTTTGCGAGGAAGAAAGGGAAGGGTAAAATTTTGAAATTAAATTATAACCTAAAAATTAAAATATGAAAGAAAATAAATAAAAAAAGAAACAATGTGGTGATATTTTATTTGTGCTGAAATGTGGTGATATTTTATTTGTATGTTAATAAATAAAGTTTATCTTGAGATCAGAAGAAATAAGCCGTTTTAAGTAAACACAAAAGTTAGGCAGTGGTAGCATATGGCCTTAATCCTATCACTTAGCAGGCAGGGTCTTTGTATGTTCAAGGCCACACTAGGGAACAGAGCTAAGCGTGGTGACACACACCTTTAATCCAAGTACCAACCACAGAGACCTGGAGGTCTCTACAGACAGAGACCTTCCTTCCTGACAAGGAAGTGAGGTAGCTGGGCTAAGATAGTCAATGAGATGGCAGAACAGCAAGACAATAAAAAGCCTGGCTAGCTCAGTAAGTAGAACATGAGACTCTTAATCTCAAGGTCAAGGGTTTGAGCCCCACATTGGGCACCAAATGTAGATGAATTTCAAAATGGTCTTATAGAAAAAACACAGAGCCAGTCAGGCAGTGGTAGTGCATGCCTTTAATCCCAGCACTCGGGAGGCAGAGCCAGACAGATCTCTGTGAGTTCGAGGCCAGCCTGGGCTACCAAGTGAGATCCAGGAGAGGTGCAAAGCTACAGAGAAAAACCCTGTCTCAAAAAAAAAAAAAAAACAAAACAAAAAAACAAAAACCACAGAGCCAAATATAGGGATGAAATCCTTAGAGATCATGGAAATAGGAATAGCCACCAGCTAACCTTAACTCATCATGCTGTAGCTTTCAAATGCCACAACAAATAGACTCGATATAACTGTAATTCTTGATTGATAACTGTTCTATTACATGTAATTAAAGTTAAAATCTTCCTTTTTGATTAGACAGAAAATGAGAGGTGCTGTGAGATGTTCTTTATGCTGTGAATATGTGTTGCTCTGATTGGTTGATAAATAAAATGCTCATTGGCCAGTAGCCAGGCAGGAATTATCGGTGGGATAAGCAGACAAGGAGAACTCTGGGAAGAGGAAGAGTGAGTGAAGAGATGCCAGCCCATCATCCAGGGAGCAGCATGTAATAGCACACAGGTAAAGCTATGGAACCTATAGCAACATACAGATTCACAGAAATGGGCTGAGTTTAAGTGTAAGAGCTAGTTAGTAGTCAGTCTGAGCTATTGGCTGAGCAGTTTTAATTAATATAAGCCACTGTTTATTTACTTGGGTCTGAGCGGCTGTGGGACAGGCAGGACATGGGAAAACTTTCAGCTACAAAGCAAGGTAGCAATCACTTGGATATATATTTGGTTTTTCAAGACAGGGTTTCTCTCTGTAGCTTTGGAGTCTGTCCTGGAACTTGCTCTGTTGACCAGACTGGCCTGAAACTCACAGATATGCTCCTGTGTCTGCCTCCTGAGTGCTAGGATTAAAGGCATATGCCACCACCAACTGGCAATCACTTGGACACATAATGGTAAAAAGTTTTAGGTAATATTTGTTTCAAATAAGAAAATTAAGATATGTATGACTAACAGATTATTCAACATTAAATGAAAACTTTTCATAGTGATAGTTTTCAACCTGTAAATGTGTTTTCTCAGAGTGCCTGAAGCATTAAATTATCATGCCAATTTTGAAAAATCTTTTTTCCCTATACATTTCACCAGAAAATAAAGAAACCACAGTAAATAATTTTGCACAGAAAATATCTGATAGGCAAAGAAAATAGATGAAGGAAATATACAAATGTCCCAGAAATTCATAGTTCAATGAATTAATATCATGGACAATTTGAGACTTTTCACTGTGAAGATTAAAAGAAATAAATAAATAGAGGTGTCACAAGTAGAGATTGTGAGCTCCAGGATGGTTATACTCTGTATGTGTATTTGCAAACTGATGGGTTTTGCATATGGGTAAAATTATGTTGCCATTGCCCCATTTATTAACACTATCACTATTAGGATGCATTTAAATGTGGTAACATACTGTACTTAGACACAGCACTTTTGGAGCTGCTTTAGGTGAGATCTGTTCACAAACTTGAAGTTTTCATGGTTGAATGATAGGGACTTCATAGGCTAGGACACAGAACATACAGTTATACCCATAGTCTCTTTCAAGCCCTTAGTTGTCTTCTGTTCTATGTGGGGAACCTGCTCTCAGGCCATCAGCAGATGTGATCAAAATTCCAGAACCATGAACAAAAATGAATTTTTTTCTACGAGTTTGACATCCTCAGATACTGAAATAAAATAATATAAAACAGAGTAAAATACTTATTTATTTGGATTTATGTTCATTGGAAAAGATAAAGAAATCAAATATATTTTGCATTCCTCTATAATATGATAGAAAAGGTGTAATGATAGATGCATGGCAAGTATCTCTTTTTGAAATATCATCAAACAACTTTCTATTAAAAAGTATTCAAATGTGCCGGGTGGTGGTGGCACATGCCTTTAATCCCAGCACTCGGGAAGCAGAGCCAGGGAGATCTCTGTGAGTTTGAGGCCAGCCTGGTCTAAAGAGTAAGTTCCAGGAAAGGCACAAAACTACACAGAGAAACCCTGTCTCGAAAAACCAAAAAAATAAAAGTATTCAAATGTATCTAAGTTTGGTGCACATATTTAATATTTCATTTATTTGTAATCATATACCTACAAATGATTCTATCACAATTATACTATAATTTACTCATAGAATTCAGTATTATAGGATATAATTTCAGAATCTACACAAAAAATTACTTTTGTAATTTTGATTTTATGGAATTTTACTATAAATAAATACCTATTTTATATTTCCTAATCACTAGTAAACAAATATAATGAGTTACTATATGGTTTTCTGTATCACTGTATCTCAGCTGGAGAGGGCATTACTTATAATCTATGAAGAGAATCAAATATGTCATTTTTATGTTAATGTTTATTGGCATGTTAATGTTTATAAGAGTACATTTTAAGCCTATGTTTCTTGAAAATATTTGCCAAAAAGCATAACTTGTAAAATGACACTATAAATCATTTTCCAAGAAAATATCTGAAGTACTCTATTTCTTCCCGTACCTGACCCGTCTGTTTCAGTATCCCCTGCCTTTGTCCTCAAAGGGAATTGCTATTTCCATATTTTTATCTGCTTTCAACAAGTCAAACCTAGTGACTAGTATATCAGTGTGAAGAGCAATTTTACAATGTATTGAAGATGAAACATTAGGCCTAGAGTGCACTGAAAATATTGCTCAGTTTCCTTTTTTTGTTTCATCTAGAGAAAGAACTATCATCGCCAAAGACAGCTGTAATGTAGTGGAAATTGCACTTGACTTGACATTTGAAAGAGGAGGTACAAATCTATGTTTCTTGCTTGCACGAACTTGACCACTTTGCTGATGATTCATGAATCTTCTATACAGGGTGTATAAAACTTGCTTGCTATCAGTTTAAAATACATAAATATAGTCTGCATTAGAATATGCCTGCTTTTTAAAACCAGTAAGTTCATATCATTTCATTTTATAGAAATCTTACTACCCTGATTTTCTGAGTTTAATAAACTCAGAAAATGAGTATCCATATTAAATGTGCCTTCTTTAAAATTCTCTACTTAAATTAAATCAGTAATAATAACAAAGCTTTTCCTTAAAATTTTTTTGATATAAAAATAGAAGCAAATTGAAATTCTAGAGGTATTATGGGTTTAAATATTGTAACTATATGTAAACTATTTTATATTTGTTGAAATATTACAAAATTATTATATCTATCAAGTACATAATAGAATTTATTGGTAGCAGCAAGTATATTGAAAATTCTAATCATTGGCTGCTATTTCTGGGTTGGCTACAATTAATTGAAGTTTTTCAATAGTTATATAGCTTTTTGAAAATTAATGTTACAATTTCTATAATTCCAATATTTCAAACTTCAATGAAACATAACAATTTACAATCCAATGCAGATCATCTGGTAGGCATTCAATGAACATTGATTTCTTTATCTTCCTCCTTCTCTTTTTTATTTGTTCCATATTAAAATATTCGTCAATGAAAATAATGACATTTTAATTCTTCAACCTTGTTCTCTACTGTATATAATATATGTGAATCATAGTTCATGATAACAATCTTGAATATTATTTATTTAATCTCTTTGCAATTTATCCAAAATAGACCAACAAGAACAATTGCTAGGAATAAAATCATACCTTCACTCAGTTTTATTAATTAAATGATTACAGACACATTTAAGAATATATGGATAAAATCACATATATGAAAGCTTCTCTCTAAGACTAAAGAGAAATGAAAAAAATAAATTATAATTGAATGGATTGATTCTATAATATGCAAAATTATGATGTTACATTACTGTGTAAGATTTCTTTTACAAAGGAAGTATGTATGTAAACAAAACACACACATTTGTGCACCTGTAGAGGAAAAATACATGCAAATTCCTACATTTAAATTTTCAACACCATTACATTTTTAAATATTACTAGTCATAATTGCTCTGTCATATAATCATTATACAGACAACATATAGACATTGCTACAAATTTTATAGGCATCAGATTTTTATATTTTTACTTTATTTTTATGTATTTCTGTATTTGTTTATTTGTGTTATTTATGTTTGAGGTAGGTTCTCACTAAATTGCTTTGTCTTTCCTGGAACTTCCTAGATCAGGCCTACCTAGAACTCACAGAAATCCAACTTCCCCTGCCTCTCAAGTTCTTATACTAAATACATGTACCATACTTTGACAGATTTAAAACATTTTGTGAAGGTTCATTGTAAAGTAAATTCTCTGTTAACAGATTTTACATATCTTGGGAGTCTTAGAGCATTTTGCTGCTTTTTATTCTATTTTTAATATTACAATGTTGGATATGTCATTATTTATGAAATACACTTAGCAATATTCTGTTAAGCATGTCTATATATCTGACATGTGTTCATATATATATATGATAAATTTCTACAAAAAATTGAATGAAGTATAGAACATTTCTAAATAAGGGCTAATGTAGTTCTTGAAAGCTAGAAAATAGTTATAATTGCTGCTCATACTTTTTGTCATATTTCTAGTCCTAAAAGGAGAGAAATTAATTGTAAATCAATAATTTTTCACAGAAATTTTAATTTTTTTCTAAATGCTTCCTTGAAAATCAGAAACATCTATATGCTTCTTTGAAAATCAGAAACATACAAGAGGAAAAGAATATATATTAAAATATATTAATTATAAAATTATATGCAAATATATAACACTGACATGAATTATTTTTATTCAATAATATCATTATCACAACTGTATAAATTATGTTATTCATAAAATAACTTTCATAATTATCATGTTTTTGTTAACATCACATTTTATCTTTTAAGAATACATTTTAATTATTGATATGAGTTTATTTTTTATAGTAGAAAATGTTTTGAGTTCATCTGTATGGTTATTTTACTACACTATTCATGAAGGGTTTAGAATTTCATTACTCATAAATCAAATATATAGAACTTGAGGGAAACCCAGATAATCTGCTAATATATGTACAGTTTCAAAAATTTCTTCAGAACTTTGAAGTTTCCACACCAGCTGAAATAGTTCATAAAATTGATAGATTAAGAAATATTTTTTAATATTTAACAATATAAATGTGTGTAGAAATTTGTATGTGTATATTATATCTATAATTTCTCAACCCTGTTAGTTCATAAACGACATTCTCATCACCTTTATATGCTCCATGTAAATAAATTAACTCACAAAAATTATAGTAGCTTTCTACTCCACTAGGTTTCCATATTGCCCATCAAATTATTTCAATTCTAACTGTCTCTCACTCATTCCCACCCTCAATGCCATGTTCCTTCCTTCTTCCCCCATGATCCTCTTCTTCTTATCACTGCAAACCCCCAGCTTCTATCCATCTATAAAAAAAGGTATCCTATTTTCTCCTCCCAGGGAGATCTATGTGTGCCCCCTATTCCCTTTTTCTATGCCCAATGACTCTGGTTCTACAATTATAGATTTGTTTTTATTTATTTAACAGCTAATATACACATATCGGTCAATACATACCCCATTTATTTTTCTGCATCTGGTTTAACTTACTCAGGATGATTTTTCTAGTTCCATCAATTTGCATACAAACATAATGATATCAATTTTTTAAACAGCTGCGTAATGCTCCATTGTGAAAAATGTACATTTTCTTTATCCATTCTTTTGTGGTGGGACATTTCTATTGCTTCCAGTTTCTGATTATTATAAATAGAGCAGCAAGGAACATGTTTAAACAAGTTTTTCTGTGGTAGGATGAAACATTCCTAAGGTATATTCCCAAGTGTAGCTAGAGTTTTTCTCCAGTCCTGCCTGGTCCATGATCAGGACAAATCTCTCTCATCCACCAGTCCTGTAGCTGCTGAGATCCAACCAAGTAAACACACAGAGATTTATATTGTTTACAAACCGTATGGCCATGGCAGGCTTTTTGTTATCTAGTTCTTCTATCTTAAATTAACCCATTTCTATTAATCTATAAGTTGCCATGTGGCTCGTGGCTTACCAGTATCTGAGTATCTTCTCATGGCTATGGCTGGCAACGTCTCTCTGCCTCAGCCTTCCAATATTTTTGGTTACCCAAGCAGGACCTTAAGTTAGAGAAGACATTGACTGGCTACTTCTGCAAGTTCTGTGCCACCATTGTCCTAGCATAATTTTTAGACAGGACAGATTGTACATCAAAGGTTTTATGGCTGGATTGGTGTCCATGTTTCTTTTTCAGTAGCCTGCAGAATAAAGTTCTGCATTAAAAGAATCAGAATATGGGTGTGATGTGTTTTTTTCTCAGCATGAGGCCCCACTCAAAGATTGCAGAGAGCATCCTTTTGACTTAGCCACAGCCTGGGTTGTTTAGTCATTTTTTTGGACCCATGTCTGACTTATGGTTTCTATTTCTGTGAAGAAACTCAAAACCATGGCAATATAAATATTTTATAAAGGAAAATATTTAATTGCAGTGGCTTATGGTTTGAGAGGTTTAGCTCATGATCATCATGGCAGGACACAGTGGAAGACATAGTACTGGAAGTGCTGAGTGTAGATGTAACCAACCATCTTATTAAATAAGAAACACAGAACCAATGCAAAGAAGAAAGCCAAGAGATCAGAGCTAAGAGCTAAAAACCTTATCCTTCCTCTCGCGGTGGTCCTGCTTCTCCAAAAGAGACCTACTTCCTGTGTCTGTCTTTTTTTATAGAGTTTCTGTTCTGCCTTCTCATTGGTTATAAACCCAACCACATGACCTCCTAGTCACTGCCTGTCTGTACAGACCTCCAGGTCTTCTATGGTTGGTATTGAGATTAAAGGCATGTGTCTCCAATGCTGGCTGTATCCCTGAACACACGGAGATCTACCTAGCTCTGCCTACCATGTGCTGGGATTAAAGGCGTGTACCACCACTGCCCAGCTTTCCTATGGCTTGCTAATAGCTCTGACCCCCGGGCAACTTTATTTATTAACATACAAATAACATTTTAGTACAAATAAAATATCACCATAGCTGAGAGTTCTATATCTTGATTCACAGGCATTAGAAGGAGACTGTGTCTATATTGAACACAGCATGAGCATAGGAGACCTCAAAGCCCACCTCCACAGTGACACAATTTCTCCAACAAGGCCATACCTACTCTAACAAAACCACACCTCCTAATAGTGCCAGTCTCTATGTAGGGGGAGTACATTTTCTTCAAACCAACACAATCCTCTTGTGTAACAGTAATTGAGGGCCAGTTTCCAGTCAACACCAGGGTATGCAAAAGAAAAAAAATCTATAAATGTAGTGAAGACTTAAGAAATATCCTTATCTGAGAGCTAGACCTTTTCTATCTCAGGGGAAAAATAAAGAAACACACATGCTCTCTGATGCTAATTTTTTTAATTCATCTTAAAAATATCTTTCTCTGAAAATCTGTCTCCACACAGCTACATCTCTTTAGATACACCTATATGTCTTTCTTTACATACGTACATCTCAGAAACTCTTTCTGAAAATTTCATTTGCTCTCTCTACTGTCTAGCTATTTATTCTCCCTCCTCAGTTCCCTCTGCACATCTACACACACACATACTCTAACACACCTTCACAGCTGGCACTTTACAGAGCTCCTCTGCATAGCAGCAGCTCCTCCACACAGTTCTTGCTGTCTCTCTCTCTCACACACACACTCTAACACACACTCACAGCTGACTCTTTACAGAACTCCTCTACATAGCAGCAGCTCCTTCACACAGTTCTCTGTCTCTCTCACACACACTAACAAACATTCACCTACTCTCTCACTCCTCCACCTTCTCTCATTCCTCCTTCTCCTCTCACAGCCAAACTTTGGACAATTACATGTTACATTTTCAGGGTCCAACCCATTCTCATATCACATGATAAGTCACACAGTCTTTCTCAGGCTAGGAAGATAGTGCTGACCAGCCAGTGAGTAACACTTGGCCAAGCATGTAGCCTGAGTGGTTAGTGCTTTCAGACAGAGATTGACATTGAAATTCAGGACTTAACAGTAACTGTTAGTTGGCTGAACCTTGAGTGGTTGGGGTCCATGCAGAAAGAGAATAACTGCAGAGGGCTATGTCTACCAAGTTGCTTCATGTATGACCTTGATTTAGCAGTAAACACCTAGAACTTATGTTTGTGTATTCTCTGTAAAGGCAGGTAGTCTGTTTTGAATTTGTTCTGAAATCTAAAATTAGATGTCTATGTGACTCAGAATACTGATCTTTCTTGTGTCAGTTATGAAAAATATTCTAGTATTATCAGAATTTTACAGCTTAAGCAGAAATCATCTTCCTGACAATCCACAACTATATGTGTGCCAAAGGTGTAAAACACACTACCAGTGGGCTGTGGAAAGAACCCCAGAGCTGTTCTTAGGGAGGTAAGTGGTTGCACTTGAGAAAGTTAAAGACAGGAATCAACTGGTTTCCACAGCCAGTGATACCACCGACTTTGCCTAGTGGGGCTCCTCAACAGAGATGTATTCATCTGGTGGGCTGACCTGTTAGATACTAGTTGTCACCTGCTGTATACTCCCATAGCCTCCTGCACTTGTCCAACAACTCAACTGAATACTAAGAAATCTTGCCACTGGAAGCCTGGCTTGCCTAAAAGAGATGGCCAAATAAGACTCCTTATCCCACATTACTAGGAGTCCTCAATAGGATGACTTTCACAGATTTCAGGAAGTTTTCACTGCATTAGGATTCCAGACCACCCCACCAAATGTCTGCCAATTCCAGCTTCCTTCTCTCTTCCTCTACTGCACCTCCTAACCTGCACTTGAACTCTCCCACTCCTGTCTCTCTCCTCAGTCCACCTGTAAAATCTATTCTATTTTCCTATTTCCTCCCTAGACACCTCCTCTTTACCTAACCTCTCTAAGTCTACAGATTATACACTAGTTATCATTTACTTAATGACTAATATCCACTTATAAGTGAATGCATACCATAATTATCTTTTTTACCTGGGATGTGTTTTTTTTTTTTTTGCTTCCATCCTTTTACTGAGAATTTTCATATTTTTAACAGCATAGTAATACTCCATTGTGTAAATACACCACAATTTCTTTATCCATTCTTCCATTGAGGAATACCTAGATTGTTTTCATTTTTGGCTATTATAAATAAATCCTCAATGAACATGCTTATGAAACTGTCCTTGTGGGAGAATGGAACACCCAAGTGTATTATAACGGAGTCTCGAAGCAGATTGATTGTCAAGTTTCTTAGGAAATAGAATTGATTTCCACAGTGGCTGTTCAGATTTGCACTCTGAACAGCAATGAAAGTGTGTTCTTTATGCTCCACAGCCTCACTAGCATAAAGTGTCACATGTGTTTTTGATCTTAGACTGTCTGAGAGATGTAAGCTTGAGCTAAAACTAAATTCGATGAAAAGACTTGCCAGAGTTTATTCACCACTCACCATATTAATATGATAAAATAAACAATTCACTACCCTGGGAATTTTATATACTGCTTTCAATTAGCATTGACTGAACAAATGATGAATTTCATCAAACATTTCTTTTTCAAGTACTACAAATTTATTCTGATTTTATTATTCACTAGAATACCTCACCTTTGAAAATGATATATCAATGAAAATTTTTTAGTTTTACCAGTATAGAAACCCCATAAAATGGAGAGTAAAGGCATTATTGTTGAAAACCAACTGATCCAAAATTTATGGAAAGTACAAAGCAAAAAGTACAAATATACAAACTAGGAAAATGGCCCCTCATTTCTAATTAAAGAAATGAAAGTAAAATCTCTGCTTAAACATAAACGTATTCTTTATGAGTTTACATATGTTAGAATAATGATGGCTAGTATTTCAGTGAATATCATTGAAGTAATTAACATAGAAAAGAGTGTATGAATATCATACCTGGACTCACAGTCATTTTAAAAATAACATTGCATATCATCTCCTAAAGGCAGTTCTTTACCTATTCACAAAACACATTGTTCTGATGTATAGCATATATTTTTATAACATCATTATACTCTCATTTTCTTTATTCTGAGTGTTGAACTAAACCATTTTTTGTCATTTTGATATTATAAAACTTTAATTTTTTTGATTATGCATTTTAAAATTTTTCCACTTGATACTTATCCTGATATCAATACAGTTTTCTATGTTTTGTAGTGATATACCTCTTTGATTTAGCTTTTGTACTAAGAAATACAATGTGTTTGAGTTCAATTAAATGATTCACTTGAGGAAAGGTCTGAAGTTCATAATTTTCCATATGGATATCCAGCTTTTATACTACAATTTTTAGAAAAATTATTTTGCTCATAAATTGCCTTGGCATGTTTGCCTAAAACTAATTGTCCATATAAGTCCTCCTCTCAATTAATCTCTATGTTGTCTTATTGCCAATTTCTTGTTGAGTATGTTGCATCAGTTTTAATAGCCTGATGTCTGGTAATGACTATATTATAATTGTATTTTCTAAATTACTTTAATTTTGTATATATTTGTAAATTTTAATATTTTAGAGACATTCACCAATTCCTATTAGAAAAGTTAAGGGAATGCTGAAAATTATGTGATAAACCCGTAGATTGGCAAGGAAAACTCATATATAAATATTATCAATTCTTATTCTCTAAGAACTTCAAAAGTATTTTCCTCACAGAGGAAGTTAAATTCCCTTCTTTTTGTTTTATTACCTTTTTTCTTTCTGTTTCATAGTAGCTCTGAGTAAGATTTAAAATCATATGCTTCAGTAGAATAGGAAGAGTAAACACCAGTATTTGTTTTTGGCTACTGAGTTTACAAGAAAAGCATTTCAAATTTTTCCATCAGTATGATGTCAGTTGTAGGAGAAGTGTGTGTGTGTGTGTGTGTGTGTGTGTGTGTGTGTGTGTGTGTGTGTGTGTGTGAATACATATATACATATGTAGTGAAGATATATGTGTTATTTTGTTCTCAGGTTTATTGTGTTGATATATCTTCCCACTATACTTAACTTTTCAGGATTTTTGTTGTGAAAGTATGTCGAATTTTATTTAATCATCTCAACACATCTATCACAGTACCTGGATTTCTTCATTTTATTGATGTCATGTTTTGCTTTTTTGATCTGTATATGTTGAACCATCTGAACTTCTGAAAAATATCATAACAGATCACAATAAATAATTTATTTGATTTGCTCCTGAGTACATTCATGCAATTAATTTGTGGAGATGTTTCAATTTATATTAACCAAATGTATATGATTCTACACTTTACATGTTTATATTCTGATCTAGCCATGTCTTGTTTTAGTACCAAGACTTTCTGGCATTGAAGAAAATACAATTTAGATAAATGGCCTTGTTTTTGATAATATTCTCAAATAGTCCTTTGATTTTCTGAAGCCTAAGTTTTAACAACTCCTTTGTCAACTGATTCTATTTACCCCCTTTTCTCATTATATATACATGTTTGTAAATATGGCTTCCTACATAAACTCTGTACTATTAATCTCCTGCATGTATTGTGTTTAGTGTTTACTTTGTATATTTTATGCTTTGCCTTTTTTTTTCTTTTTTTAAATTGTCTATTCTGCTTGGTTTGTTCTTGCTTTTGTTGTTTCATCCAAAATGCACCATCCATGTATTTTGTACTATTCAAAGTCTTACAGAAGACATATTCATTTATATGCTGACTTGTCTGTTTGGTTTTTCTTCATTTTATCTGGATTCATCTTCAAGTTCAGATATTCTTTCTCAGTCTGATTTTGAGGCTTTCTTTGTTTTAATATTTGATAAATTAAGTTCTTTCCTGAACTGTCTCACCCTTTTTAAAACACTCTCTTTCCTAGAGTCTTATTATTACCATTGTTTTCCTAATTACATTTGACTGTCTGTATTTTGTTACATCTCATTATGAATATTTGTAATAATTTCAATAAACATTTTGTAATTTTTCAATATTATAGTCTATGAAATATGATGCTGTGGAATTTTTGTGTTCCTTTGGTTGTGAACTTAAAATATAGTCTCAAAAACGATCTCTAGTACCAATGGGCATAAAAATAATGTAAAAAACTATTATAATGGGCAAGAAACAGGATTGTTATTGCAGCCATTACACATAAACCTCAATTATCTAGTAACAGTTAATTTTGTCTCTACCTTGAGTGTATACGTGTGTGTCTGCATGGATAGAATTACACAATACATAGGAAAAAAGTGGTTTCTTAAATATCAGTTACCAAAAGAATTTCAATGATATTATTATGTATGTAATGAAAAGGTATATAGGATCTAAAGAGATATCATTTCATTAAATAATTACTTATTGACTTTGTATTTGTGTGTGGTTATGTATCCATATGCACATTCTTTGTGCATTAGTGATGGTGCAGAGAAATGGAAGTCAGAGGACAGATAGCTTACAGTGACAAATTCTCCTCTTGTACTATGTGGGTCACAAGACTTGAACTCAGGTCATTAGGCATCTCTCCATGTGCCTTTTACTTGAAGAGCCATCCCACTGGCCCAAAAGCATTTCTTATGAGATCCCTGTATGGGTTTAAGGGAGATGGTAGTATTATGAAATAAAGGTTTGTGCTTACAAAATTTAAATGTTAAAGCATTAACAAATAATATGGTAGTATTGGAGGTAGTTCCCTCTGATCATTTCATTTAAATTAATTCAAGATGATGAAAAACACAATGCTTGAATTTGTGTTTGCTTGAGAAAAAGGTGATATCCTACTTCTTTTATGCCATGTGACTAATAACCACAGAAGATAATTGATCAAGAAATGAATTTATACCTTGATTTCCTAGCCCTAAAGATGATAAATATCCTTCCCTAGTTTCATACATTGAGTAATTGAGATAGCAATCAGAGAAAATTATAAGTATTATCTATAGATTATGTGTAGATGAGTGTATTCATGTTTAAAAATATGTCCTTTTAAGCTAAAAATTTTTCTACTTCAAACAAATATTTATATTGATGTATAGATTTGTAGAAAATAGATAGATTTTTAAATTTTCTCTTATTTTTGAACATATTTGAAAATTTCTTTCTAAAAATCACTAGGCAACATAATAAAACTATGAAGTAAATGAAAAATCAGTAGCATAATTCAACCAGAGCTTCAGTAATCTTTCAATTTTTTTAAGAGTTTCTTGCAAATTCAAAGTAAATAAATATTTATATATCTTTTGTTCAAGTAAAGTTTCAGTGGAGTTAATAGTAACACTGTTATGTTCATTATACAAGTTATGACTTAAAGTTTTTAATTTAAAAATTCTAAACTCAGTACCTTGGTAATATTGGTAATTATGCAAAATCCAAATTATCTTTAAATGTGTAGTCCAATAAATCTTTGATATTTTGATATTCATTTTAGAACCTGAATCTGAAACAGCTGTAGTGTATGTGATTATGCTCAATGGCATTTTATTTAATACATACTTATACTATAACATGAATTTTAGTAAAGGGTTGCTTTCACATGCTTTTATGTCCGTTCTCACATCTTTCCAAGAACCCTCCCCTAAGAGTATATTCATTGCATGTACACATAGCTTCCACTGTGAGATGTATTTGCCATTTGATAATGTTTATGTGTTACTGAATATGAGGATTATTTCTTGTTAATCAATTTTTATTTTACTGACTCTATTGATAAAATATTGTTTGAAAAAAGAATCTGTTTAATGGAAAAAAATGCAATGCTTACTAATGGTTGTCTGTCTGATGACATCATTGAAGGAATCCAGGCCTTGAAACTTTCTGATTAATGTGCTATATACATTCTGAAACCAGCTTCCTACACAATCCCATTATTTTCCAAATGAGATGATCAATGAATATGATTTTAAAACATACGATATGATTTAAATTATTTGTTTAACTTCATGTAGTTTATGGCCTGTCATTATTTCAAACAAATTAGGTTAGTTCCTGTCCAAGAATATATAATTCAATGTTAGATGGCTTGATTTATTTTAACAAACCTCTGAGTTTTGTTTTATCATGATCGGATAAGATCATTTGTCTTAAGGCAAAATGCAGCAACAAATAACCAGTGAGGCAACAGTGTGATTTGAGATATTATTGAACTCACTACCTGCTTATTTAACAAGTATATCATATAAATTAGACTAGACTCAGATAAGTCTATCACTTTTATCTGTAAAGATCCAGTGGAAAAGGGAATAGAATCTGTACTACTTCCTAGAGAAGATATTCTCATATAGATCTAAGAAAACATTTCAAATGGTGTAAGTAGTCATAATAATTTGATTAACAAAATAATAATAAATATATTATGAAACAAATCATAATGTATACTTTCATATGGGAAAAAAATGGTGTTGTTGGAAAGTCTATAAACTGGACAATTTTAGAAGTGTAGAGATGTGGCAACTTTTTTATTCATAAAATGCAGAATTGCTATCTTATTTGTACTTTAGGAAGCAGATCTTATGAGATATAGTCACAATAAAACAATAAGCCTTCCTACTCACTAAATATAAGAGTAAATACACTCAAGTTTGACTTCTGTGTCAAACTAGAATATACCCTAGCATATACCAAGTGATAATCCAATGATTGAAATTGCTCTACATATTTTATTTCTTAATAGTAAGAATGTTGGTAACTTGGCTTTAGTGTCTTTCCCTAACAGTGGGATAACATGCTCTGGAAAGAAAAAGAGGCCAACAGACAATACATTTGATTGTTTACCTTTGTACCAAGTCTCCATTAGCTTCTACTGTTTTTCCTCCTGTTTACTTTTTTATCCAAGGAAGAAGCTTTTACATGGTAGGACATTTCTCTACCACCAAGCTACACCTCAGCTCCAAGCCTTTCCTTATTCTTGAATGTTCTACTTAGTCATCCCCAAAGTCTTAAAATGAAATGTGTAAATTCATATATCATTAATTTACTCTATTCTTATTGCAACTAATTCTGTTTGTTTGTTTGTTTGTTTTTCGAGACAGGGTTTCTCTGTGTAGCTTTTTGCCTTTCCTGGATCTCACTCTGTAGGCCAGGCTGGCCTTGAACTCACAAAGATCCACCTGCCTCGGCCTCCCGAGTGCTGGGATTAAAGGAGTGCGCCACCACCACCCGGCAACAACCAATTCTTTATAATGACATTCCAGTTTTGCCAATCTGTCCATTCACTAACTGTTAGGATAAGCTTCTGAAACTGCTGCAATCATTTTAAATTACTACTGAAATTTAAAAAAAGGTGATAAACAATGAAGCACCTAAAGTCCATAAAGCCTTTCAGAAGAAAAAAATGTTCCTATTGTTGTATTTAAAAGCTACGAATTAACCTATCAAATGATCATAAGCTGGTAAAAAACTAATTTTGAGTTTAGTAGAGTGTAAACCGTGTCCTTACAAATTTATCTTTGCCTGATAATAGATATCCATATATTTCCAAGAGATTTGCTTATCAGTCAGTCTACTTCTGCATGCACTTTGAAGAATTTATCTTCTGGGAAAACAACTTGGAGTCATTAATTCTAATCTAGTCAATGAGTTCATAGCAGGTCACAGTGGTGTGTAATTCCTCTTGAACATGTTCAGGGTCATTGGTAATTCAAGGGATGTTGAGGTTATAGAGTTTTATAAATCAGTGACAGTCCACAGGTTTTCTAATCTGTTGCAAAAAAAAAAGTGAGCATCCTCTTGAGTATTTGTAATCGTTCATCAGAAAGGAGCAGTACTCTTTGACCCAAGGGCTCATTCTTAGTAAGATTTATATTCACATCTCTATCTACATCTGAGGCAACTGCTGTATTCTATATTCTACTGCTGTGTCTCAAGAGAAAACTGATTTTTAAGAATTCTGTTTCGGAGAAGAGAAATAATTAGAATACAAGTCCTGAAAAGACAGGAGAGAAACGGATAGTTGTGAACAAGGCCAATCGAAGGAACTTTGCAGATCTCTGAGTACCAATAGAGCCACTGACTGTTACTGTTTGTGAGATTCCCCCACTCATTTGAGGGTCTCCCTCTGCCTTAGTCCTAATCAATCCCTAGAGTAAATTTCTTGTCTGTGAAACACTCCTATTGGAGTCTGTTTCCCAGAGTACCTGAGATAAAAAGAGAGGAGGAAAAATTTGAGGATGTTCCTAGGTATGTGAATGCTTCTCTCTCTCTCTCTCTCTCTTTCTCTCTCTCTCTCTCTCTGTGTGTGTGTGTGTGTGTGTGTGTGTATGTAGCTTGTTTTAAATAAATAATTTAAATAAATGACTAATCTTGCTATGTAATTATGACTTTACATATCATGTAAACAATATTTTAATTTAAATGTCATTATTTTTATTTTCACTTTTCCTTTGGATTCATGTTACATTACTTAAATTACTATACTTATTTAAAAAGTGAGACAGGAAAGATATAATGATGTTACTAACTAGTTGTAGAGAGATGAACAGAGAACACAGTAGAGCTATGAAAATTCTAATTCGTAAATCACTGACCTGATGGTTTTTAGGTGTATCCTAAGCTCCAATAAGGTTGATAAATATATTTAATCAAAAACAAAAGAGAGATTAAAGCTATGGGAATTGATTATTAAAATATTCAGGTCCATTTTATAAGTAAATAGCTGTGCTCTGTAACTATTGAGCATATGCTGAACCCAGAATCTAACAAGAAGTGTGGTGTTTGGATACTTTTTGTTACCCTTGATGAAGATGTTATTCTTTTAAATAAAAATAAATCTATTTTAACTGGCTCTTTATATGTTGATCTCTCTCTCTCTCTCTCTCTCTCTCTCTCTCTCTCTCTCTCTCTCTCTCTCTCCCCTCTGTGTGTGTGTGTGTGTATCTGTGTCTATGTCTATTTTTTGTGTTTGTATATCCACATGAGCGTAGGTTCCCACAAAGGCCTGAGGTTGTTGTATGCCACCTGAAGTTAGTGTCAGGAATTCACCTCTGATCTTATGGTAAAACACCATGGTATGTTAACTGCTGAAACATCTTTCCATCCAGCTAAAGAACTTATTTTCATTTGTGCATATGCTTTCACTGCATTTTAAATCAACAAAACATAAAGTAATTCCATGTCAGAAAACCACACACACACACACACACACACATACACACACATTTCTAATCATCATACTTACTTTATTTAAGCATTCTCCATCTATTTTCCTCATAACATCATTGAATTATCTTTTGAAATTATGTTAACCTGATATCATATCAACTCTGGCATTAAATGGATAAAGTTACAATGTATTTTTTTTTGCTCACAATCTAAACCAAAGTAATTTAGTGGTTATATCAGAACTAAAATATTTCCACGCCATTATAATGAACAATTATGAGAAAAGTCAATGATTATGAAATATGTCCAATTCTAAGTTTTATTGAGTTTTTTTTTTTTTAGAATTTATATCCAAAATGGCATGTCTCCTCATTTGTATGAGTCATTCTTTTTTTTTTCTTTTTTTTTTTTTTAATTTTTATTTTGCAACAATTAAGTTCTACATACAGGCACAGATTCCCTTGTTCTCCCCCCTCCCGCCCCCCTCACCTTCCCCCCAGCCCGCCCCCCATTCCAATCTCCTCCAGGGCAAAGCCTTCCCCACAGACTGAGATCAACCTGGTGGACTCAGTCCAGATAGGTCCAGTCCCCTCCTCCCAGGCCGAGCCAAGGGACCCTGCATAGGCCCCAGGTTTCAAACAGCCGACTCATGCAATGAGCACAGGACCCAGTGCCACTGCCTGGATGCCTCCCAAACAGATCAGGCCAATCAACTGTCTCACCCACTCAGAGGGCCTGATCCAGTTGGTGACCTCTCAGCCATTGGTTCATATTTCATGTGTTTCCGTTTGTTTGGCTATTTGTCTCTGTGCTTTATCCGACCTTGGTCTCAACAATTCTCTCTCATATAAACCCTCCTCATTCTCGCTAATTGGACTCCCAGAGATCCACCTGGGGCCTAGTCATGGATCTCTGCATCCAGATTCCTCAGTAGTTGGATGAGGTTTCTAGCACGACAATTAGGGTGTTTGGCCATCCCATCACCAGAGTAGGTCAATTCGGACTGTCTCTCGACCATTGCCAGCAGTCTGTTGTGGGGGTATCTTTGTGGATTTCTGTGGGCCTCTCTAGCACTTTGTTTCTTCCTATTCTCATGTGGTCTTCATTTACCATGGTCTCCTATTCCTTGTTCTCCCTCTCTGTTGTTGATCCAGCTGGGATCTTCCACTCACCCAAGCTCTCTTTCCCTCGACCCTCGCCCTTCACTACCCCCACTCATGTCCAGGCTGTTCATGTAGATCTCATTCCATTTCTCTGTCATTGGGCGATCCCTGTGTCTTTCTTGGGGTCCTGTTTTCCAGGTAGCCTGCCTGGTGATGTGAGTAGCAGTCCAGTCATCCTTGTTCCACATCTAGTATCCTGTTATGAGTGAGTACATACCATGTTTGTCTTTCTGAGTCTGGGATACCTCACTCAGGATGATTTTTTCTAGGTCCATCCATTTGTCTGCAAACCTCATGATGTCATTGTTTTTCTCTGCTGAGTAGTATTCCATTCTGTATATGTACCACATTTTGTTTATCCATTCTTCAGTTGAAGGGCATCTAGGTTGTGTCCATGTTCTGGCTATTACAAACAATGCTGATATGAACATAGCTGAACAAGTGCTCTTGTGGTGTGGTTGAGCATTCCTTGGCTATATGCCCAAGAGTGGTATAGCTGGATCTTGGGGGAGATGGATTCCCAATTTTCTAAGAAAGCGCCATATTGATTTCCAAAGTGGTTGTACAAGCTTGCATTCCCACCAGCAGTGGAGGAGAGTTCCCCTAGCTCCACATCCTCTCCAGCATAAGGTGTCTTCAGTGTTTTTGATCTTAGCCATTCTGACAGGCGTAAGGTGGTATCTCAGAGTTGTTTTGATTTGCATTTCCCTGATGATTCGGGATGTTGAGCAATTCCTTAAATGTCTTTCAGCCATTTGAGTTTCCTCTGTTGAGAATTCTCTGTTTAGTTCTATAGCCCATTTCTTAATTGGACTGTTGGGCATTTTGATATCTAATTTCTTGAGTTCCTTATATATTCTGGATATCAGTCCTCTGTCAGATGTGGGATTGGTGAATATCTTTTCCCATTCTGTAGGCTGTCGCTTTGCTTTGTTGACCGTATCCTTTGCCCTACAAAAGCTTCTCAGTTTCAAGAGGTCCCATTGATTGATTGTTTCTCTCAGTGTCTGTGCTACTGGTGTTCTATTTAGAAAGTGTTCTCCTATGCCAATGCGTTCAAGACTACTTCCTACTTTCTCTTCTAGCAGGTTCAGAGTAGCTGGATTTATGTTGAGGTCCTTGATCCACTTGGACTTAAGTTTTGTGCACGGTGATAGATATGGATCTATTTGCAGCCTTCTACATGTTGATATCCAGTTTTGCCAGCACCATTTGTTGAAGATGCTTTCTTTTTCCATTGTGCACTTTTGGCTTCTTTGTCAAAAATTATTTGTTCATAGGTGTGCAGATTAATGTCAGGGTCTTCAATTTGATTCCACTGGTCCACATGTCGGTTTTTATGCCAGTACCAAGCTGTTTTTACTACCATAGCTCTATAGTACAGCTTGAAGTCAGGGATCGTGATGCCTCCAGAGGTTGTGTTATTGTACAGGATTCTTTTGGCTATCCTGGGTTTTTTGTTTTTCCATATGAAGTTGAGTATTATTCTTTCCAGGTCTGTGAAAAATTGTGTTGGTATTTTGATGGGGATTGCATTGAATCTGTAGATTGCTTTTGGTAAGATTGCCATTTTTACTATGTTAGTTCTGCCTATCCATGAGCATGGGAGATCTTTCCATTTTCTGACATCTTCTTCAATTTCTTTTTTCAGGGACTTAAAGTTCTTGTCATATAGGTCCTTCACTTGCTTGGTTAGTGTTACCCCAAGGTATTTTATGTCATTTGTGGCTATAGTAAAGGGTGATGTATCTCTGATTTCCTTCTCTGCTTTTTTGTCCATTGTATATAGGAGGGCTACTGATTTTTTTGAGTTGATATTGTATCCTGCTATGTTGCTGAAGGTGTTTATAAGTTGTATCAGTTCCTTGGTGGAATCTTTGGGGTTGCTCAAGTATACTATCATGTCATCTGCAAATAGGGAAAGCTTGACTTCTTCCTTTCCAATTTGTATCCCCTTAATCTCCTTATGTTGTCTTATTGCTCTGGCTAGAACTTCAAGTACTATATTGAATAAGTATGGGGAGAGCGGACAGCCTTGCCTTGTTCCTGATTTTAGTGGAATTGCTTTGAGTTTCTCTCCATTTAATTTGATGTTGGCTGTTGGCTTGCTGTAAATTGCCTTTATTATGTTTAGGTATGTTCCCTGTATTCCTGATCGCTCCAAGACCTTTATCATGAAGGGGTGTTGGATTTTGTCAAATGCCTTTTCAGCATCTAGTGAGATGATCATGTGGTTTTTTTCTTTGAGTTTGTTTATATGGTGTATCACATTGACAGACTTTCGTATGTTGAACCATCCTTGCATCCCTGGAATGAATCCTACTTGATCATGGTGGATAATTGTTTTGATGTGTTCTTGGAGTCTGTTTGCCAGTATTTTATTGAGTATTTTTGCATCAATGTTCATGAGGGAGATCGGTCTGTAGTTCTCTTTCTTTGTTGTATCCTTGTTTGGTTTGGGAATCAGGGTAATTGTAGCCTCATAGAAGGAGTTTGGTAATGTTCCTTCTGTTTCTATTGTATGGAACAATTTAGAGAGTATTGGTATTAACTCTTCTTTGAAGATCTGGTAGAATTCTGCACTGAAACCATCTGGTCCCTGGCTTTTTTTGGTTGGGAGACTTTTAATGACTGTTTCTATTTCGTTAGGGGTTATTGGACTATTTAAATAGTTTATCTGGTCTTGATTTAATTTAGGTATGTGGTAACTATCCAGAAAATTATCCATTTCTTTTAGGTGTTCCAGTTTTGTGGAATAGAGGTTTTTGAAGTATGACCTGATGATTCTCTGGATTTCCTCAATGTCTGTTGTTATGTCCCCCTTTTCATTTCTGATTTTGTTGATTTGGATGCTCTTTCTCTGTCTTTTGGTTAGTTTGGATAAGGGCTTGTCTATCTTGTTGATTTTCTCAAAGAACCAACTCTTTGTTTCATTAATTTTTTGTATTGTTCTCTTTGTTTCTATTTTATTGATTTCAGCTCTCACTTTGATAATTTCCTGGCATCTGTTTTTCCTGGGAGACTTTGCTTCTTCCTGTTCTAGAACTTTCAGGTGTGCTGTTAAGTCACTAGTGTGAGATTTCTCCAGCTTATTTATGTGGGCATTTAGTGCTATGAATTTCCCTCTTAGTACTGCTTTCATAGTGTCCCATAGGTTTGGATATGTGGTGTCTTCATTTTCGTTGATCTCTAGGAAGTCTTTAATTTCTTTCTTTATTTCTTCCTTAACCCATTGGTGATTCAGGTGGGTATTGTTCAGTTTCCATGAGATTGTATGTTTTCTGTAGTTTTTGTTGTTGTTGAAATCCAACTTTAGACCATGGTGGTCTGATAGAACACAGGAGGTTATTCCAATTGTTTTGTATCTGTTTAGATTTGTTTTGTGACCAAGTATGTGGTCGATTTTAGAGAAGGTTCCATGGGGTGCTGAGAAGAAGGTATATTCTTTTTTGTTAGGATGGAATGTTCTGTAGATGTCGATTAAGTCCATTTGAGTCATGACATCAGTTAAGTCCTTTATTTCTCTGTTAAGTTTCGATTTGGGGGATCTGTCCAGTGGTGAAAGTGGGGTGTTGAGGTCTCCCACTATTAATGTGTGGGGTTTTATATGTGATTTAAGCTTTAATAATGTTTCTTTTACATATGTGGGTGCCCTTGTGTTTGGGGCATAAATATTCAGAATTGAGACTTCATCTTGGTGGATCTTTCCTGTGATGAGTATGTAATGCCCTTCTTGATCTCTTTTGATTGATTTTAGTTTGAAGTCTATTTTGCTGGATATCAGGATGGCTACACCCGCTTGTTTCTTAAGACCGTTTGATTGGAAAGTCTTTTCCCAGCCTTTTACTTTTACGTAGTGTCTATCTGTGAATTTGAGATGTGTTTCTTGTATGCAGCAGAAAGATGGGTCCTGCTTTCGTATCCATTCTGTAAGCCTATGTCTTTTTATAGGTGAATTAAGTCCATTGATATTGAGGGATATTAATGTCCAGTGATTGTTCATTCCTGTTATTTTTTGGTGGTGATGTGTGTGTACTTTTCTTCGTTGGGGTTTACTGCTGTGGTTTTATCTATTGCCTGCGTTTTCGAGGGTGTATCTGACTTCCTTAGGTTGGAATTTTCCTTCTAGTGCTTTCTGTAGGGCTGGGTTTGTGGATAAATATTGTTTAAATCTGGCTTTGTCATGGAATGTCTTGTTCACTCCATCTATGATGATTGAAAGTTTTGCTGGGTATATTAGTCTAGGCTGACATCCATGGTCTCTTAGTGTCTGCATTACATCTGTCCAGGACCTTCTGGCTTTCAAAGTCTCCATTGAGAAATCGGGTGTTATTCTGATAGGTTTGCCTTTATATGTCACTTGGCCTTTTTCCTTTGCTGCTCTTAATATTCTTTCTTTATTCTGTACGTTTAATTGTTTAATTATTATGTGGCGAGGGGACTTTTTTTGGGGGTCTAGTCTGTTTGGTGTTCTATAGGCTTCCTGTATCTTCATAGGCATTTCCTTCTTTAAGTTGGGAAAGTTTTCTTCTATGATCTTGTTGAATATATTTTCTGTGCCCTTGAGTTGGTATTCTTTTCCTTCTTCTACCCCTATTATTCGTAGGTTTGGTTTTTTCATGGTGTCCCAAATTTCTTGGACATTTTGGTTCATGACTTTGTTGACTTTAGTGTTTTCTTTGACTGATGAATCTATTTCTTCTATTGTATCTTCAATGCTAGAGATTCTCTCTTCCATCTCTTGCATTCTGTTGATTATACTTGCATCTGAAGTTCCTAATCGTTTTCTCAGATTTTCTATTTCCAGCATTCCCTCTGTTTGTGTCTTCTTCATTTTTTCTATTTCCCTTTTCAGGTCTTGGACTGTTTCCTTCATTTGTTTCATTGATTTTTCTTGATTTTCTTTCAGTATTTTATTGTTCTCTTCCAGGACTTTTTTGATTTCTTCTAATTTGTTTGCCCTTTCCTCTAGTTGTTTACAGCGTTCTTCACATTTTTTTGTCTTTTCCTCTACACGAGCCTCTAGCTTCTTCATGATGACATTCATAATGCTATTTTCTTCTGCTTCTTCCAATTTCTGATGTTCAGTTCTAGGTGTTGGAGGAGGGCTAGGGCCTGGTGATGGTGTATTGCTATTTATTTTGTTGTATGTGTTTCTGCCTTGACGTCTGCCCATCTCCTTGTGGTTCGTTCTTGGCCTTATCCGCACACTGGGTTCAGACAGAGCTGACAGATTCAGGAAGTCTCTCTCTCTTGTCCAGATGGGAGCTCTCTTGTCCAAATTGGAAGTCCGGGGCAGGATGGGAGCTCTGTGCTGTGCTTCAGAAGGGAAGTCCAGGGCAAGATGGGAGCTGAGGGCTGGCTTCTAAGTCTCAGGAAGAGGCTTGGGGCTCAGGCGGATGGGCGTGGGGGCAGGGCGTGGAGACTGCAGGGTCTGCCAGGGGTCTTGGAGAAGGGGATCCTTCCCGGTGGGGCTGTGCTTCAGAAGGGAAGTCCGGGGCAAGATGGGAGCTGGGGGCCGGCCTCTAAGTCTCAGGCTTATTGATAGTTTTGTATATTAAAGAATTAAGAGAAGTTATATTTTCTGACAAATAATAGAAAATTCATAAGTGGGTTGGTAATGTGACAACAGATAAATAATCAAAAGGAATTAAGTATCTCATAGTTTTATTATTTATGATATACTTTCTCAATGTGAATGAAAACATAGTTTGTTCATTTTTACTTGCTTTGCATTTTTGTTCATAAGTACCTTAGAAAAGCTTGTTCAAGCTTCAATCAGCTGAATATGAAGAGTATTTTGATTATTAATTAGTAAAGATTTTTCTTCTCAGTATCGCCATTCCTCTCTCTCTGCATCCTAGCTTGCACAGACATGAGATGCTTTGCCTAGAGTGATGTTTTGTACCTGCTTAAACAATGAGCTAAAATGTAGAAACACTCTTTTAAGTTGTTTTCTATCAGGTGCTTTTTCAAAGCAGTACAGATTTGTGACTGTGTGTTTATAGGTATGAAGGTCAATTATTTGTTTTCTTTTTTTAGCCTCAAAATTACTTTGAAGCAGTAACAGTTTTGAGTCATGTCTCCACATGGGATTCCTGACGTGTGATCTTATGCCATTCTCTTCATATTTTTAAAAAATTTAATAAGTATATGTTAAATTTTCATATGAAATCCTCAGTGTACCAAATCATAGCAACTACATCAAAGAACAATTATGTATGTTTATATATATATATACATATATTTGTACATAAATGAATCTTGTATATTATTTTATGTGCTATGTGCAAATAACTGTTAAATGGGGCAGATATATTTGTCCTTAAAGCAGAAATTATCAGTGTAAATGAAGACATTCTGACCATGCCAGAAGGTATTGATTAGTTGTGAAAGCTTATTGAGGTTTATATATGAGGATTCATTTGGGACAATGCGAGAAATGATGGCAAGATCTATTTGAGCTTTAAAATCATGGTTTTCCTTCTTGGTCACATATTTCAGCCTAATATTTTTATTATAGCAGAAAATGGTGATGTCATGTTGATGCTATATGCAAATTTATATGAAAGCAAAACACACAAATGCCTCTTTAATTTTCCTAAATTGTATGATAATAGTAAATACCCCAAAATATTCTAATTAGTAATTAATAAAATATGCCAAAAAAGGGCATGGTAATAATGTGAATAGAACATTGTGTATTCTTACTATAAACATCTAAGATCTTCCCTCTGATATATGATTTACAATGTTGGTTAAGCACTGCTTCTAGACTGTATATACTTATTTCATAAACATTTCTCTTAATTCTTTAATTATTGTTCTTTTCTTTCCTTTATATTTTGTGCCTCCACTTCACCATAAAGTTTGTCAAATTCAAAACAGAACAGTGTTTTTTTTTTATATCAATAGTAAAATTAGAAACTTACCAAAAAATTAGTAGGTCTCTTAATGTCATTGCAATTTTATTAAGAGAGAAACAACCCTCACCTATTGAAAAAGTTAATTGAAAGTTAGGAACAATTAGAAAATGTTGAGTTTTAAATGCTTCTTCAGAAAGTAAGCATACTTTCAAAATTGCAATTATTAGCTACATATTCGCCTGCATTATCCTGCAGTCTTCTCTGGGAAATTAGTTTTCTGAAAGTTGCTCATTTACAATGGAGATTCTAATTGTCTTAATGACATTGCTGAGTATTGTTTTCAATTAGAGTGGTATAGTGAATAGATCTACTGCTTCATAAGGTTTATGTGCAGCATTTCATCAAACTCTTTATTAGTACAGTGTTAAAGGCTTAAGCTAGAAGGGAAATTGCCTTTGAACCACCAAACTTTGCTCCTTAATTTTTTTTCCATTACCAGTTGGTTTGAGCAGGCTACTGCCTTTGTCTATTGTCACCTCTTTCTGTTTTATTTATAAGACCCAATGTGGGTAATGGAATCTGAATTAATAATTTATTAGATATACTCAAACAACTACATGGAAACAATTAAATTCAAATAAATTCTTAAAAAAGTTGATTCTATCTATCCCCATGATGTCTCCCTCTTTCATGAGATTTCTTTCATTGCTTTCCCACTCCATCCCTGTTCAAACTCTATCATCCTGTTCCCATATGTTCTCATCCCCATCCCCTACCCTCCATTGCCCACCCCTCATCCCCACTTTACTCATGGAAATCTCATCTAGTTCCCCTTCCCAGGGCAAACCATGGGTCCCTCTTTGGGTCTTTCTTGTTAGCTAGCTTCTCTGGAGTTGTGGGTTGTAGTCTGGTTATCTTTTGCATTTGCTAGGGAAGTTCCCAGGAATCCCCAAGAATGACCCCAGCTTGGACTACTAGAAATAGTGGAGAGGGTACCTGAACTGAACTGGCTTACCCCAGTGACCAGATCAATGAATACCCTAACTGTAATCACAGAGCTTTTTTTCCAGTGACTGATGAACACAAATGCAGAAATCCACAGCCAAACACCAGGCAGAGCTCCAGGAGTCCAGTCAAAGAGAGAGAAGAGGGATTCTATGAGCAAGTGCACCAAGATCATGATGGGGAAACATGAAGAGACAACCAAACCAAACTAGTGGGAACTCATGAAAGTTGGATCAATGACTGTGGAGCCTGCAAGGGACTGGCCAAGGCCCTCCACATGGCTAAATAGTTGTGTAGACTAATCTACTCCCCCCACCCCCAGGATCAGAATCCATCTGCCTTCCCATGAGAGGCCTTGTCTTCTTCAGGGAAAGAGTAGGGAGTAGGTTTGGAGGGAGAGGTTGGGGGGCGGGGCAGGAGGAGGGAAGAGGGGGATCTTTGATTGATGTGTAAAATGAAAGAAAAATTTTTTTTAATAAAAAGTAAAAAAGAAGTCGATTCTATTTAATCCATGCTAGATATTATTAAGAAGCTAATTCCATATGAGTTGCACTGTCATATACAATGAAATTCCAGCCCTAGCCAAGGACTTATTGGTAACAGTTACCTTCTGGGTGAGCATTTACTTTAAGACTGTGGCCCCGGCTTGTTCTAACATACTCCAGTGAATGGCCACACACGAGAGTATACTAACAACATTGGTTGGTCTGAATGGGTTTAGTAACATCATACAAACTGATCAGATTGTACCTATTTAATTAGGCTACACATACAAACACAAAATAAAATAAATTAGAACAAAGAAAATACTCCATAAACAAAGAGGCCATGAATTTCAAAGACAAAATTTTGAGTTAATTGGGGTGTGAAGGGGGAAAGGGAAGAAGAAAAGTAGCAATTACATAATAACCTCAAAAAATAAAACAAATATATTTTAAAATATAAAACATGATTCAAAGTTAAGTCGATATAGAAATGGGTGGATACTCTCAGAGGAGATAAGGGGAAAAATGAATGTGATCAAAACAAAAATGTATGAAATTTCCCCCAAATTAATAAAATATAAAAAAGTGAAGGCACACTCAAAACTAGGAATAGTAAAAAAAACATATTTAGAATTTAAAACAAAAATAGTTACCTAAAGTGTAATTTATAATACATTTTTATGTTTATTTTACAAATACCATTTCCTGCTTTAGAACATACAACTCACTAAATGTGTAGAAATACTAAATACTTGGCTTCCCTGTGGCTCTCTACTTCCTCTGCTGCTATCATTGTATCTTTTATTTTGATGACTGTCACATATCATAAAGCTGTCTGTGACATGTTTCAGTTTTAAGCAAGTGGAATTGTGATTATGAAGGTACTTCAGTGAATGCTTCAATGGATTATAAAGATGAATAATGCATCATTTTTTATTATTCATTGAAAACTTGGGTAGCATCATAGATATTCTGAACTGCTGGTCAAACAAAAGAGAAGAATGTGATGTGTATTTATTATTTGCTTCCTGTGAAAATAAACAAGCTTGTAAATGATTTATTCCCTGTAACAGGAAGAAAAAAGGTATGCTTTCTTCAGTATGCTTTAAATTTGCAAATTAAAAGGAAAAATTCAGATCTTTCTTTGAATGCATAATTACCAACCAATGTGTGTGTGTGTGTGTGTGTGTGTGTGTGTGTGTGTGTGTGTGTGTGTATGACCATGAATTTCAAAGAGAAAAAATCGAAATATATGCGATATAGAGGAAGGATAATATAGAGGATTGTGTAGTGATTACATTATAGTTTAAATATACATGTTTTAAATATATGCATGGATATGTATATAAATATAATCTGATGCATCCATTTTTGCTATTTGTGTGTGTGTATGTGTGATTTCAGATGTTACTACTTTTTATCAGACAACCAGCCAGGTGCTTATAACTAGAAGAGGCTAATTTTTACCCCCTTGGTAGTCTTGAGTTGTCTGTCTTCCACTATCCATGGGTCAGACTTCATGAGATTTCCCCACTTTGACTTTTTAGTCTATTGATGTGATTTTTCACATTTTTTTTTTTAGGGATTCACTTCTAAAAGACACTGTCTCACATCATCCTTCTTGGTCTTCTGGCTCTTAGAGTACCCTTTTCTTCTATAGTCCCTGAGCCTTAAGTGCAGTAAATTGTCCAAGATGTATCTAGTCAAATCTGGACTTGCAAAAATTTGTTGATTTACATTGTGTCTGGTTGTGGCTTTTGTAACGGTCTCCATTTTCTGTAAAGAGAAACTTTGGTGGGAGATCTATGAATGTAAATCTCTGTTTTCTAGGGTACACAGGAATTATGGTGATCTTGTGAAGTGATAGTAGTAGATTGTTGTCTAAGATTCATGACTTCACTAGCTCCAGGTTGTTGTCAAATTTTCTAATACTAGGAAAGATTTTTTTCCGTCTGAAGTGGGTCTTAAGTACCATTAGAAATTTATTGATTCCTACAAAAATATTAGTGCCACTAATGTACATTTAGGATATATGTTGTGCTCATCAGTGTTATGGCTCACAGATGTCTCATTTACATTGGATTATATATTGATTTCCTCTGATAGTTTGCTCAATGCTTTCTTGTGGTATTGAAGTTAGTCTGCAAGAAGGAGGGATTAAGCTTAGCTCTAGATTGGCTCATTTGAGTCTTTTGTACTAAGTGTTCATAGTAAGAATGTCTTTGTCAATATGGACTCACCTTAAACCTCTGAGAGGTAACCAATGTCAGGAGTAATAACCTATATTGTTTTGTATTGTGCTACCCTGAATGACAATGCAAATAAAGCTTTGACATTTATGGTACTATGGATTTTGTATGTTAGTCTATGGCTCTTGTGGGTACCATTGTCAGACCAAGTAACTTCATTTTAGAATTATATGCATTGTGTGTATTTATAGATAAATATGAAATAGTATAATCTTTTCAGGCTTTATCAAACATCTTTAATGATTTTTGTTAGCTTGCTTGTTTGTTTGTCCCTCATCCATCCTTCTGTAATTATGGCCCGTGGTAGAGTACCTGACAGAGGAGTAATTGTACAGAAGATGCATGCTTTCAATACATTTACAAAATGAAAACAAAGAAAAAGTTGACAATAAATTACATTTGTCATTTAAAATTGCTGGACACCATTGCCAGCAGTCTATTGTGGGGGCATCTTTGTGGATTTCTGTGGGCCTCTCTAGCACTTTGCTTCTTCCTATTCTCATGTGGTCTTCATTTACCATGGTCTCCTATTCCTTGTTCTCCCTCTCTTTTCTTGATCCAGCTGGCATCTCCTGCTCCCCCAAGCTCTCTTTCCCTCAACCCTCGCCCTTCATTTTCCCCACTCATGTCCAGGCTGTTCATGTAGATCTCAACCATTTCTCCATCATTGGGCGATCCCCGTGTCTTTCTCGGGGTCCTGTTTTCCAGGTAGCCTCCCTGGTGATGTGAGTAGCAGTCCAGACAGCCCGAACTGACCTACTCTGGTGATGGGATGGCCAAACACCCTAATTGTCGTGCTAGAAACCCCATCCAATGACTGAGGGATCTGGATGCAGAGATCCATGGCTAGTCCCCGGTGGAGCTCTGGGAGTCCAATTAGCGAGAAAGAGGAGGGTTTATATGAGCGAGAATTGTTGAGACCAAGGTTGGATGAAGCACAGGGACAAATAGACAAATAGACAAATGAATAGAAACACATGAACTATGAACCAATGGCTGAGGGACCCCCAACTGGATCAGGCCCTCTGAATGGGTGAGACAGTTAATTGGCTTGATCTGTTTGGGAGGCATCCAGGCAGTGGGACCGGGTCCTGTGCTCATTGCATGAAACCTGGGGCTTATGCAGGGTCTCTTGGCTCGGCCTAGGTGGAGGGGACTGGACCTGCCTGGACTGAGTCTACCAGGTTGATCTCAGTCCTCAGGGGAGGCTTTACCCTGGTGGAGGTGGGAATGGGGGGTGGGCTGGGAGGAAGGGGAGGGGGCAGGAGGGGGGAGAACAAGGGAATCTGTGGCTGATATGTAGAACTGAATTGTATTGTAAAATAAAATAAAATAAATTGCTGGACACAGCTACAATTTTCATCATTTGTCATAGACTAAAAAGGATTTCTTATATGTGAATTATGGAACATTGAGATTTATATAATTTTGTTTTCTTAAAGAAATCTATTATTTAGAAAGACATACATCATGGAATAAAATTTACTAACTCTGACATGACTTACCCTTGAAATTTACTAAAGAATTTTTTTGTATATTTTCATCAAAAATTTAAAAAAAAAATCTTTAAATTCTTACTATCAGTAGTGTCCTATTTGGTGTGGTAATATATTGTGCCCCCAATATACTGTGTACCCTAATAAAGCTTATCTGAGGATCAGAGGAAAAAGCCAGCACTATATTAACATAGAAGTCAGGCAGTGGTATCACATGCCTTTAATCCTAGCATTCAGGAAGTAGACATTAATCTAGATCTCTGTGTGTTCAAGGCCACTGTGGGATGGTCTGTATGTCAAATGCTTTGATTGGTCAATAAATAATACACTGATTGGCCAGTGGCCAGGCAGGAAGTATAGGTGGGACTAACAGAGAGGATAATTGAAAGAACAGGAAGGTGGGAGGAGACACTGTCAGCCACCACCATGACAAGCAGCATGTGAAGACACCCGTAAGCCATGAGCCTCATGGCTAGGTATAGATTTATAGAAATGGATTAATTTAAGATATAAGAACAGTTAGCAAGAAGCCTGCCATGGCCATACAGTTTGTAAGCAATATAAGTCTCTGTGTTTACTTGGTTGGGTCTGAGTGCCTGTGGGACTGGCTGGTGAGAGAGATTTGTTCTGACTCTGGGCCAGGAAGGAAAACTCTAGCTACAAGGCCACACTGGGAACAGAGCCAGGTGTGGTGCCACATACTTTGAATTCTAGCACCAGTTAACCAAGGTCTGCAGGTCTGTGCAGACAGAGAAGAAGTGATAGAGCTGGGCAGGAAGAGGAAGTGATGCAGCTGTGCAGAAATAAAAAGTGAGATGCCAGCGACAGAAAGGCATATAGGTGTGGGGATACAGGAAGTAGGTCTCTTTGGAAGCTGAGGAGTTGGTTAGGTGAGGTTGGGTGTGGTTTATCCTATTCCTTGATCTCTTGGCTTTCACCTCAATATCTGGCTCTGGGTTTTTATTAATAAGACTGTTTAGAAATTCGTCTTAGAATTTGGCTTTATATTGCTGTAATAAAGACTGTGATTAAAACCACTTGGAGAGAAAGGATTATTTCATCATGTAGCTCATCCCTCGTGCAGGGGAATCATTTCAGAAAGTTCTACATAGAAACCTATAGACAAGAACTGAAGAACAGGTCATGGAGTAAAAGATGCTTATTAGCATTTCCTATTATTTGCTCAGCCTATTTTTCTATGTAACAAAAAATGACCTGCATGGTGTGGTCTCATCCACGGTAGAGTGGGTCCCCTAACACCAATCATTATATATTATAACTTTATACATGTAAATTCAATATAATTTATGCAAGTACATTTTATGTAAGTTCAAATATATGTACCTACATATATACATATAAACAGAGAGATCATAAAACCACAATGATTTCAGTGATATATTGACAATGGACTTAATTTATTTTTTATTTTATTTTATTATTTATTTATTTTTTTATTTTCTTTATTTTTTTTGGTTTTTCGAGACAGGGTTTCTCTGTGTAGTTTTGCGCCTTTCCTGGAACTCACTTTGTAGACCAGGCTGGCCTCGAACTCACAGAGATCCATCCGCCTGCCTCTGCCTCCCGAGTGCTGGGATTAAAGGCGTGCGCCACCACCGCCCGGCCTTATTTTAAATTAGTACAAAAACTTCATTCAAAAAGAATTACCTAATGAGAAAATACTGTTGTATGTCCAGGACAACACAAATTTACAAACCCTTGAAATTTATCCTGGTCAAAGTTCATTTAAACTGAAATGAAATATTTTTTTCCCACATTAGAATTGTCAGGATATGAGTTCAAAAAAAGGAGTTTAGAAGAAAACAATGCAAAGCCTCTAAAAGAGCATTGTGCATCCTGAGAAAAGCAAAAGGAGAATTTTGATACAGACATGGTTATGAGAGTCCTTGGTCCATAGTCATTGAAAGGGAAACTTGAACAACTCCTTCTAGTTACAATGCCTTGGAAACCAGACCTAACAGAAAACAGGGAAGGATTTTTGTTGGACCAGTGTCTTTCCTATTAAAAAACGTAGTGTACCTGTTGTATATGATTGTATATGGTAGTAATTAATGAGTGAATTTCAGAAATATACCTTGAGTATAATTTTAGTTTATATAAATGTAGATATTTTGCTTTATTTTCAGAGCTATCATTTGTCCCAAATATAATTTTCACTGTTGTCATTATGAGTACAATTATTTAGCTTCCTTTAGTCTTTAGGCCCTTCAGAAAATTAATATGTTAAGTTGAAAGGTGTAATATTTCAAAGCCAGAAAGGAGAATGTTGACTCCTTATGCTTTATAATACAATATGAGCCTGTGCAATTGCACAAATGATGACAGTCCTGGCTTGCTTGCACTCGGTTTACTGGTGTTTAAAAGTTCTAAAAGAGGTAATGAATAAAACGTGCAATGCAAGTGAAAAATGTCAGAGGTTCTGCTGAAGTGTAACTTGTCTATGTTTTCAGAAACAGAATTAATTTAAAGCATCTCCACAGATTAATAAATGAGATTAAATAAAGCACTATATCTAAATGATAAATTATAATGAGCTAGTACTAATATTCCTATATTGAAAATAGCCCAAATTACAAAAGGAGAATAAATAAATATTTATTGGTGTAATTTTCAAGTTTGTAGCTTGACATGTTTTATAGTGTTACATAATTTCCAAATGAGTTTAGAAATAGCACTGTTGTCTGTGAAAGTGAGCTAAACTGTTTCCTTAGTGGAATGAACATTAAACCATGATATATATACTCTAATTTCAATGACATAAAGACTAATTAGTGAAGATATATTAAAATAACTTAAAAATTAGTCTTGTTTTTACCATTAGAAAATTACCATTAGAAAATAAACAATAATTACTACTATCTTGTTGCAGTCATAAATATGCCAGTATGTAATACCAAAGAATACTCTATTTTATAATGATATCTTTAAAAAATTCACAAATAATTTCATATTATAATATTACTCTTAAGCTTTGATAAAAATCCCATTCATACATATTTTTTCCTCATATGTTTTGATATTTTACTTTGTTTATTTCTGGATCGTTATTTGTGTTTGAACATTATGTCAAATTCAAACTGTATTTAATATAAATATTCATATATCCCTAACAAATACAATATTCATGACATTAATTTATTATTGTGTGTCATTTATCTATAAAATATGTCACTCTGGGTCAGCAGATTCAGGTTTATGACACTTTGAGGACAACTCCTCTATGGCCCTTTTTTTCTACAGCAGAAATGCAATATAAAGTTTAATTGTACATAGTATTAATTTAATTTGTGTCAAATACCTTATTAGATTTTGGTATGTATATCAGAGTGTGCCACATCAGGAATTATGAATAACTTTTTATTGCTGTAGAGTGCTGCTATGGTGACTTCTATTTGTAAATATCCTAATGGTTTTGGAATTTTTATTAATGAGAAATAATGTTAAAGAAAATCTTTAAAACAATACATTTCAAACATGTTTTTATGTTCTTCCAAGTATTTTAACACTACTAGCAGTTCAATAGCATTAAAAATTAAACTAGCTTATTGAGAAACATTACACAAATTATGAATTTCTACCACTCTAAGTGACTTCTCCATGACTTTTTTCAGATTACTTATCTTTGATATCACATGTCAATAGCAGTAGTGTCTAAATGTCACTAGCTTACCTCTTTATTGTCTTAGTTAAATTTACAAATTATTTTTTATTTATAAACCACAGAGTTTAGGGTCTATCTCCTATGTCACTGAATCAAAAAAAATAATCCATTGTTTGATTTTAGGCACAGTCAATACTGAACTATCCTTCTTTTCATTATGTCTTTAAGTTCCAAGACATAGCCCCAAAGAATACTCAAGACAACTTTGATGGGAGTGGGAAAGAGCTATAATAGTGGACTGAACAATTTAACACAGTCATTATTTAATCTACTGAGGCAATGCACAGCTCATAACATGATAGGAATCATGGTGTCCTGTGTGTGCCTAAATGTAAGTACATTAATGCAGTATAAATTTATGGTAAAGTGGGTCAATATGATCAAAGTACATTATATTCACATGGAAAATATTAAAATAAAATCTATTGATTTTTAAAAGTTATATAGACTGATTAAACACTTTTCAAAGTCTCCTGTTTTACTGTCATTGTGTTTTTTTTCTTTTCTTTGTTTGAAAACTACTTTACATCTAATTTTATTTTATGTGTATGAGTGTTTTTTCACATGTGTGTGCAATATTTGCTTGCCTGGTACCTGCGCACACCAGAAAAGTCAGATCTCCTGAAATTTTTTCACACAGTTGTGAGGCAAATTGTGGGTGCTGGGAGCTGAAATGGGGTCCTCTGCAAGAGCACCAAGTACTCTTAACTACTGATTCATCCTTCTAACTCTTACAGTTTTGGATTTTGTCAGAGTTAAAGGTGAAGGAAATGACAGTTCTGTGACTCAAGTGTATCTGGTTTCATGATCTTTGAAATTTAGTCATTAAGGGGTATGGCAGTGAAATATAGAAATATATTTTACATTCTATGAGCCAGGGACTTTTGCTGGACTTTACAATGAGAGTTAATAATACCCCTGAGGTCACTTAAGACTTATTAAGCCTGCTAGCCTACCATTTAGGCAAATTGTTTGTTTAACCTGCTATTAAGAGAACAATGTAACAATTAACCTCATTTATTTGCTTTGAGTTTCTCATGTAATCAACTTTCACAACCTAAACTAGTTTATGATTCTAATCTTAAATTATATACTCTTCCATGCCCTTGACCCAAATAATCCATGTGTATCATTTGCTGTTAAGTAGAAAATAAGTAGAAAGTCACATTCTAAAGTCTACCATAAATATTGAAAACATTGATTCATATATATTGGATTTTCAGCAATGATGTTTGTTACTTGGGTCAGTTAGGGTCAACTGAAGTCAGTGACTTAATCCCTTGTAACACTGTGTTAAAGATTTCTGTAAATGTCCTATTACTTTCCTTTGTGATCCTTTCTTTGTAATTCAATAAAAGAGAGAGAAGGGCTATTCGTTTTACACACACACACACACACACACACACACACACAAATACATACATTCAAAACAGGCAGACACACACAGATACACAAATGCACAGCAACGCTCAACACCACACACTGTTACATACAACGAGAGATCCAGGCACAAGCACAGATTCAATAGACAGGCACAGACTCAGACATATAGGGAGACAAGACACAGGGATCATGAGGTAGAGAGGAAATGTAGAAACATTTACATCACTAGATGTTTTGGATGTTATTAAATTAATTTGATGATAAAATGTAACTAAGATATTTAATTATAAATTATTTTTGTTTTCATTTTATTCTTTTTTAAATAAATTGAGATGGAATTTTAGGGACAATAATGAATAGGAAAGAAAGACTAAACATCAGAAAATCCATGTTTTCTAATTTGCTTTGTTATATAATTGTTATGTCATTATATTACTTATCTAGATTAAGTTATTTAATTTTATTTGATTTAGATCCAGGGAAATTTTGACTAACTTTAAATAAAATATATATTATTCATAACTATCTAACTTTATTTTGCATTTTATTTGATTGAAATTAATCCATTTTTCTTCTGAGGATATATTTACTTAAATATAAGTCCATTTATTAAAAGTATGACTTTAGTTTCACATGTTGTACAGACATTTATTTTAAAGTGATAGCTAATATAATATGGCAAAATAATAAAATGCAACTAAAGTTAAACTTCATTGTTTCAGACACTTAAAAAAAGGCTTAAATTGAAAAAGAAATCAATGAAGAATCCCATATAAGATGAAATGTGAAAAAGCTGGGGATTGTTTGTTTTTTCCATTAAAAGATAGTGTTTGACTTAATGCAGTTTATTATAGATAAAATTCTCAAATAAAAAATAGCATAGCCGGGCGGTGGTGGCGCACGCCTTTAATCCCAGCACTCGGGAGGCAGAGCCAGGCGGATCTCTGTGAGTTCGAGGCCAGCCTGGACTACCAAGTGAGTTCCAGTAAAGGCGCAAAGCTACACAGAGAAACCCTGTCTCGAAAAACCAAAAAAAAAAAAAAAATAGCATAATTGATATTTCGTCATCAACATTTTAGGATATTTTGATGCATTTCATAATGTAAATACAACAAATACTAAAGTGTTAATGTTCTGGGATGTATTATTATGTATTAAATCTTCATATATGTGTATTTTGCCAGGTTTTCATATATGTGAAAACTTAGATAATTATTCTTTAAAATATTTACTCTTCTGTTCAGAAAACACAGATAATATTATTCTTCTTGAGTATAGTTATAGTCACTAAAAAGAAATTTCTTCTCCAAATTTCAGGTTTTTCTAATATAATCTGTGATAGTCCAGAAATACAAATACTTCATAGTATGTTAATTAAACAAGTCCATAAATCTCCAGAAATAATTTGATCTGTCATGGTCTATATACCAAGAGATGGTATAACTTTTGTTTATACAGAAGTTCATGCTACTATTGATCATTCTTTGTGAAGTCCAGTAACCTTATCTGTAGCTAGAGTTTTCCTGCCTGGTCCACAGTCAGGACAAATCTCTATTTTTTTTATTTATTTATTTATTTTTTTTTTGCTTACAAACTGTATGGCTGTGGCAGGCTTCTTGCTAACTGTTCTTATACCTTGCCACGTGGCTCGTGGCTTACCAATATCTTCACATGCTGCTTGTCATGGCAGGGACTGGCAGTCTCTCTCTACCTTCCTGTTTTCAGAATTCTCCTCTCTGTTAGTCCTGCCTATACTTCCTGCCTGGCCACTGGCCAATCAGTGTTTTATTTATTGACCAATCAGAGCAATTTGACATATAGACCATTCCACAGCACTTATCCATTGTCTTGTAATATTTATCAACACAATATATGAATATGACAGATCTTTCTAAATTGAATTTGATTTTAATAATCATTATCTCTAGCTATGTGTACAGCATTTTCAATTGTATTTTGAGACAACAGTTCTTTAATAAACTATATTTCTCTAATTTGTTATTTATTTAGATACAATTCTACTTCTTGTCACTTCTCTGAAGATTTATTTCAAATACCACACGTTGGATTGCTTACAATCTGTTCTGTGGGATTGTTCCCATCATAATCACCCGATTGGCTGATTATTATGTCCTTCATGTTACATAATAAAGTATTTCATGATTTTAAAATGTATATCAGATTCTGTGCTCCTAGTAACATGTGTCATATATGAACAAGTTCTCCTTCAAACAGCATCTTGTATTTTATAGTTTGCCATCATCCCCACAACACATAACCACAAAAATCATGCTAATGCCATATAAGCATGCTTTATTTTTCAACTTTTATTGGATACCAAAGAGTCACTAAGCTTAATATTAAATATAATTTTAGCAAAGCCATTTTGCTTATTAAGATATGAGAAAATAGCAGTTAGTGTTAGTATCCAATAAATGCAGGGAATGGACAGTGCTCTATGTTCCCATGAACATGCAATTTCAAACACTGTTTTGTCTGAGTTGGCAAATCTATAATGGGGGAAAATGGATGAGTCCAGCAAATCTATTTTCAGAGATTATTTTTCCTACTATTACAGCTAATTTCTGCTGATGTGCAAGTATTATTTGCTTGACCTAGCAATGTGAGTGTTTAATGGACTTAGCTACGCTAAGGCTGTGAACTGCTTATCTGAGCCCTAAACCGCAGAGCTTAGCTAATTCTCTCATATGTTTTGCTTCCTCCAGTTTTTTTTTTAATTTTAGAATCAAAACACACTGTTATCAAATTAGCACTATTGACAACAATTCATTACACAATGACATGCCAAGAAATTACTAATAGCTGTTCCTTGAAATTATTAAATGGTAAAAAACAAAAATAGCACATAAATTCCTATTTTCTGAGTTTGCTATTTGCATTGTTACTTATTTCATCATTGTGAATATAAGGAAAAATGAATTGTTAAAATGAATTGCTGTTGGAGATGAAGCTGGAGTTATAGTTATTATTACTTCTGTATTTTCTGCTCTTAATATCATATTATGTATCAATTTGACAGTGAATTGTTGACTTTTATTATGCTATGCAGTTTTGGTTTCCTATTAAGTTTTAGAATGTAAGGCTACAGCATAAATTTTAAAATAATGTACATTGTTTAAGAGAGTCAACATATACCTCAATATAGTAAAAATGAAGACATACTTTCAATCTTTAAATTAAATAATAAGCATACATTATTTTTACATTTTTAGAAAATCTCAAATCTCAAATAAAGTTTCAAGGAAATGGCAAAAGCACAAATCAATGCATAATTAATTTATAATCTAATGTAAAACATAAAACCTGTAGGAGAGCTCAAGGCATAAGGCACTTGCCACCATCCTAAGTTCAGTTTTGGTAGCCTCATGGTAGAAAGAATGAATGAATTCTAGTAAGTTTTCCTATGACCTTAATAAGCAAACATACACGCATTTCCACACCCTAGGTATGCCAGGAGGGGACCAACAACAACAGACAATGGTAACAGCGGCAGGAAATTCCATCTTGGTGAACAAATGAGTTTAACTTTTTTGTTGTTGTTGTTTTGTTTTGTTTCTGTTTTTTCAAGATAGTAACTTAATTGTATTTCTTCCTTTCCATTCCTCTGTAGAAAGACTCTCACATATCCTTCCCTGGTCTCCATTAAATTCAGGGCCTCTTTTCACATTAATTTATATTTCATGCATCTAAGTATATTCATATGCAACTCTAAATATAATATAATGAGAAAGATAAACAAGTAGAGATCAGATTACCTATAACTATTCCTTCTTACTTTCATTACATCTCATAGAAGAAAAGAGAAATTGAGATGCCCCTGGCTGGTCCAACCTCAATCTATAATGTTTATTTTTTTAGTGTCAGAGTTTCTGGAATTCCTACCCTCCCTTCACCTTGACAAAATTAGTGCCCCATCCAATGGTTACAAAACTAAAATATAAACTGATGTTTGCTTACATAAATGTTTGTGTACGTGTGTGTGTGTGTGTGTGTGTGTGTGTGTGTGTGTGTGTGTGTGTGTTTGTGGCGGAGGCAGGAGATTACCTATGTATGCACAGGTGTGAATTCAATGATTGGATTGTAAGTAAATATATGTATTTACTTAGATATTAGGTGTCTTTCTCATTCAGTAAAAACTTTTCCTTTTACAGTGTCTTTCAGTAAGCCCAGACTTCTCCATAAAAATGGCTAGTTAGGGAGAACCTATGATCCTCTTGTCTCTAACACTCCTTGCTTGGGTCAAAGGTATGCATTACTATGCCTGGCTTTTTACATAGGTGTGAAGTATATAAACTCAGATCCTCATATTTGTGGATCAGGAATTTTCCCTACTGAGCCTTTACACAAGCCCCGTGGAATATAATTTTTTTTAATCTAAACGTATTCTCATTTAGCACCATAATGAGTGAGGGACTGAGAGAGGAAACTACAGAAAGACTTCCATATTAAGTGAAGAAATTGTCATAAAAATATGGGTGCAGACCAGGAAAAAGTAGACATGACTGAGAAGTCTTTCTTTGCGTATTTTACTCTTTCAGATTGTTCTAGTTAGAAGGGAATATAGAATTTTCAACAAGCCCTTTATCATTTATATTGGACATTGATTAAAGATCTTTTAGTGTTAGAGTTGAAATGTCTAGAGCAATTATACAGTCCAAAAAATAATCTTTAAAATTATAATTATAACGTGAAGTACCCAACCTGACAAGAATGAAAATAATATAACTATAATGAAAAGTATAATTTATGACAACACTGATTGCCTCAAAAGAAACTCAAAACTTTGAGTTAATTTATTTATCACGGTCAAGTACAGACAGCACATTCTATATTAGGCCGTTTTCTATCACTTGACTTAACAAAAGAGGAAAATATGTAGAGACAAAACCTAAATACACAGGCCAGATGCCTTGACATCAGCAATATAGAAAATTCTTTCTGTCTGATAAATGATAACCATATCACTGTATTAAATGTTATAAGAATGATTTAGAAACAATTATACATGAGTTTTATTTAATTTCATTACAGGACCTTAATCATCAGCATCTACATGATTATATCAAAAAGATTCAGTCAGTAGCAGAAATTAATTTTCAGTTGGTGTCTTCAATATATGCTTTCTTTAATTGTCACATTGGACTTTTTGAAGTAAAATCTCAAAGTTTGACAATAATTCTAGAGGCAGTGATTATATAATTTCTTCAAGAGGAGTCATGAAAATTTCCTTGGACTGAGGTCTGAAACTATCACTTGTTCATCTGCACTGGCTATGGAAACTATGCATAAATCTATGAACTTGAAACTAAAGGAGAATAATAGTAGAAGTCAAATTGATTGTTGAATTTTCTTTTCCAAAACTTACTAAAAATGTCCAGGTACTTAAACATCTTTGTAAAATAGAACATCTTATTTAGGCAGTATCATTACCCTGAGTAATGACTATTTAATAGCTTTTCTCTAAAGAAATTACATTCAACTTCCTTGTATGAAACAAAGGTATCACTACAGCCAATAAACTGTACCCTTGAATGTACTTTTTCTTTTCATTAAGAAGCTCTCCAAGCTCTGTACTACCTGTAGGAATGCTGAGGGCAAAGATGTAATTCTCAGCACATAACCATTTCTAAGCAAAACTAGTAAGATAATAGTCTCTATTTTGCTTTTAAATGGAGCAATACTGAATTTTTCAAGAAGATTTACATGTTAGAAATGTTTTCACTAAAATATAAAAACATAATTTGATATTCTTTGAGTTTATAAAATAATTATATAGTTTCCTCTCCCATCCCTTTAAACCTCCTATGTACCTTTTCCTTTTAAATATATAACATTTTTGTATTCATATGAAAACTATATATGTGTATTACATATTTTATATATATATATATATATATATATATATACATAAAACATATAGGTGTGTATGTGTTCCTAAGTATGGAAATAGAATCTGCTCAGTCCACATATTATTTATAAATATGTACATGTTCAGAGCTAACCTTTTGTTTTGGCTCAGCAATTGATGTACTTTTTCCTAGGGGAGACTAGTTTTGTGGCTCTCTGCATTTCTCCAAACCTATTCAGTATTTTTTTAAATTTTATTTCAATTAATTAAGTTTTGTGTCATTTATTTTACATATCAACCACAGTTTTCTTTTCTTTCTCTCCTTCCATTCCTCCCTCCCCCGACTTCTATCTACCCCCCCCCCTTCCATCCAATCAATTCATCCCATCCATCTTCATTAAGAAAGGGGAAGGCCTCCCATGGACTTGAACAAAGAATGGCACATCAAGTAGGATCAAGCTCCTCCCCTACATCAACACTGGGCAAGGTAATTCAGCATGGGGAACAGGTTTCCCCAAACCAACATTGACTCTAGATCATCAGTAAATGAGCCTGCATGGGACCAACCTAGGCCCTCTGCATGTGTGTGCCACCTTCCAAGTTCTAAGGAACACAAATCATTTTGAATGACTGCATAGAAAATGGATTTAATTATACACAAAGTACATAAATCTTCTAGAATTGACATTTTGGTAGTAAACTGCTGGAAACCTGATCTTAATCTAGGCATTGATGGTGCCTCATTCTACAGCTTTACTTAAGAAAAATGACAAGAATATAGAATACACAAGACCATACATTTTTATCAGTCATTCCAAGAACATGTTAGGATTCTTAGGACCCCTAGATCTTTATTTCTCTAAACAAAGATTATTGTATATAGTTATTTTGCTTACTGTGTATAGTTTTTCTTATATTAGTTATAACTTTTTTGTTTTTTATTTTAGACAGAAAAAAGGGGGAAATGTGGTGATATTTTTATTTGTGCTTTAATAAATAAAGCTTGCCTGGAGAACAGAGGAAAAAACAGCAATTGGAAGTAAATACAGAAGTCAAGCAATGGTAGCACATGGCTTTAATTCTATCACTTGGGAGGCAAAGATCTGTCAGGATCTATATGACTTCAAGGCCACATCAGGAACAGAGACAGGCATGGTGGCACATGCCTTAAATTCTAACACTAGTTAACAATGGAGGTCTGGAGGTATGTACAGACAGACAGAAAGTGACAGAGTTGGGCAGGAAGAGGAAGTGATGTAGCTAGACAGGGATAGCAAATCAGATGGCAGAACAGCAAGGCATATAAGCATGGGTAGACATGAAGTAACTCACTCTTTTGGAAGCTGTAGAGTTGATAAGGTAAGGTTGGTTTGGTGGCTTGTACTATTCCTCTGATCTCTCTCAGGCTTTAACCCCAATTTCTGGCTATGGGTTTTTTATTTATAAGACCATTTAGAAATTCCTTTCCAAGAGATGGCTTAATAAAAGCTGCAAAATACTGACAAGAGGAATCTATGTGGCCAATGCCAGCCAATTAGATCTCTGATAGGAATAATATTCCTGAAGTCAGTAATGTGAGTAGAATTATGAAATCCTTGCATTCATAACATGGATCACAGATGTTCATTTCTTTTTCTTTTTAATTTTTAATTTTTGTATTGTTATTGAAAATAAATTCTTCTCTTATGCAATACAATCTGACCACAGTTTCCCTTTTCTATAATCTTCTCAACTGCCCTCTAATTTTCCCTCTCCCCCAAATCCATTCAATGTTCTTTCCATCTTCAGAAAAAGACAGGCCTCTAAGAAACAACAGCCAAACAAGACAAAACAAAATATGATAAGCCAAGGCTAAAGCCCTCTTATAAAGGCTAGACAAAGCAATCCAATAGGAGAAAGTGTTGTCCCAAGATCAGGCAAAAGAGTCAGAGATACACCCACTCTTAGGAAATAAACAGTAACACCAAGATAATAGCCATAACATGTATGACAATCTGTGGCAGATCCATGCATGTTCTATGTTTCTACTTCAGTTTCTATGAGCCCATGTGAAGCCTACATAGTTGAATCAGTGAATTGGTAGGTCATGTTCTTTGGTGTGTTCCATCTCCTTTGACTCCTACAATCTTCCTTCTCTTCTACAGGGTTCTGGGTCTCTGAAGGGCAGGACCTGATTGAGACCTACAATGTAGACAGTTTCTCTGCATGTCTGGCTGTGGATACTTGTACCTGATCCCATCCCTTGCTGGAGTAAGCCTCTGTGATGATGACGAGACATGGTACAGATCATCTACAAATAAGGCAGAATATTATTAGTTATCATGTTACTGACTTTTTTTTTCAATATTTGTTTCTACCCTAAGTCTTGGAGTATCTAGTGTCTAGTTTCTGGCAGTGTAGGGTATGGGATCTCTCTAATGGTTGCAGCTTCAAGTTAAACAAAACATTGGTTGGCTACCTGTTGCTGGGTCATAATGGCTCTCTTGGGGGAGGTGGTGACAAGGCACAGAGTCAATGAAACAGACCCCAAAAGTCAGGTGAAAGACAAATGGCAGACTCATTTATTCAGTAACAGGGAAAGTCTTACATACCCTTCTTCCAGCACAAAGGCCATCTCCAGATCTGGTGACATTGCATGGTTGTTCCTCATTGGCTGGGCATGATCAGGAACTCTGGACAGTGCCTGTTGCTAGGCCCTCAAGCTGATACTAGGTTGACTCATAAGAAACTACATTATGGGCATGCCTTGGAAACTGGTATGAGTCAATTTCCTTGACCCTATGGGCCTGTCATATTACCAAGGAGGAAATAACCCAAGATATGTAATGTATATACTCCCCTTTCTTGCTCTCATTGCCCCTCTAATAGCTGAAGATTTGTGATCCCTCACTTTTCCTCCTTTTGAATGATGCCTTTTGAGATGAGGAACCTTATTTAGGCATGCCAGGAGCTAGCTAAATATATTAAGGGCCCACAATCAGCTAAGTTTCTATATTATTTTGTCTTTGTTTTTGTTTTTTGAGACAGGGTTTCTCTATGTAGCTTTGCACCTTTCCTGGAACTCACTTTGGAGACCAGGCTGGCCTCGAACTCACAGAGATCTGCCTGCCTCTGCCTCCTGAGTGCTATATTATTCATTACAGCTAACATATAAAATTTTCCAATTAAATCAGACAAAGGAAGAGGTGATGGCCTTTGACTCCTCATTTTTTGAAAAGGTTTGGTATAAAATAAAAAGCCTGCTTGATCCCTCCTGGATTCTTACTTATGTTTTGATTGGCAGAGTGGTGCTTTTAATCTTTCTCCTTTTCAAGTGTCTCCTACAGCACATATGGCAAAAATTGGTGGCTATTAGGACGTCTCTCCAGGCTTTAATAGATCTTAGACATCTAACTCATTGCCCTCCACAGGACGTTATGCATGCCTGGCTTTCTGAAATTCAAAAGGCTGCTTACATGATCCACCCTACCAAGGGTGACTCCACAGGGATGGACATCCTTTGAGGACTGATAGTCAATAACAGGTAAGAGCTTGTTTGGCAAGCCAACCTAAGACAGGCACAATTCAGTTGCTGAGACACCTTGAGGCAGGGTCAACAAGGAAGATGCAAAGAACACCAACTCCCTCTGAGTGCCCATGAAATAAAATTGAAAGGGTGGAGATATATATATATATATATGTAGTAGGACTAGCCCATAGGATCGAAGTAATTGGCTCAAATCAGTTGCCAAGACATGCACGTAATGTACTTCCTTATGAGCCAACCTGCAGTCTACCTGAGGGCTTAGCAACAGGTGCTATCCAGAGTTCCTGATTGTGTCCAGCCAATGAGGGATGACCACACAATGTCACCAGATTAGGACACAGCCTGGGTGCTAGGAGAAGGGTATGTAAGGCTTTCCCCATTACTGAATAAATGAGTAATTTGCCTTTCACCTGACTTCTGGTGTCTGTGCTATTGACTCTGTGTCTTCTCACTCCCTCCTCCAAGGTAGCTGTTAGGACCCAGCAATAGCCACCCACAAGTTCTGTGCAGAACAAATATTTACTTTCAAATTACCAGAACATATACAGAGCCCAGACTTATGGAGTTGGCATAAATGAACAACATCTACCAAAGGGTTTCAATCTTTAGACAGTTAAGTCACTTGTTTCATCGAACATTTCCATATTACTCTTGTTTATATCTTAGGTATCTGTCTGTATTCTTTTCTTGGTCTTTGGTTTCTCAAATAAACATTTTTTTTAATTATACACTTTTCTTTATTATTCATTGTGTGTGTGTGTATGTGTATGTGTATGTGTGTGTATGTATGTGTGTGTGTATGTGTATGTGTGTGTGTATGTATGTGTGTGTGTGTGTGTGTGTGTGTGTGTGTGTGTGTGTGATGCCATAGTTCACATTTGGAAGTCACAGGACAGCTTTTGGGGTTAGTTCTTTCCTTCTAGTATGTGAGTATTAAAGGTAAAATGCAAGTCACAAAGTGTAACATGTGTAACATGAATCCTAATTGGTTTTATTAATAAAAACCTGGAATCAGATATCAGGGTGAAAGCTGAAAGATCAGAGAAGCAGAACAGTCACCCACTAGGTTTTATCTCTATGCAATCCTCAACCAAAAGGGCACTGAGCTCCTGTCTCCTCCTGGCTTATATTCCTTTCTCTACCCAGCCATATCACTCCCTGTGTCTACCTCTCTAGTACTGAGATTAAAGGTGTGAGATCCCAAGAGCTGATATCAAAGGTGTGTGCTACTACTGCTTGACTCAGTTTCTATTTAGACTGGATCAATCTTGTGTAGCCAAGGGTGACCTTGAACTCACAGAGATCCATCTGCCTCTGCCTCCTGAGTGCTGAGATTAAAGGTGTGTGCCATCACTGCCTGGCCTCTATGGCTAACTAGTGGCTTACCTCTATACTATAATCTTCAAGGAAGTTTTATTTGTCAGATCACAAACAAAATGTCACCACAGAAATGTTTGGCTTCATCTGCCTTTACTCATTAAGCCACCATGCCATCTTAAATTTTATGTCATTTAAAGTAGAACACCAATGCTGAGATTAATGTGAAATTAGAGAGGAAACAATTTTGAGCCATATTTAGGAAGTATGGCCATTCTGATTTCTAATATCACAGAGAACAGACTTTCTGAAAAAAGTCATATGTATTGTTAAACTGATTGAGTATGTATGATCTGTTAATATAAGCAGCTTGAACAATGCCTGAGGCTATCTCAAGGTCAAAATCACTAATATGTGTGATAACCATCAATAAATGAGATTTTTATGATATTTTAATTAAGCTCATTCTGTCACAATATGAATTATAAATTTGACCTTTAGTATCAAATTAACATATCAGGAGCATATGGGATTTCTACCATGAAAGATTAAAGTTAAAATAAGATAACGATTTCCAAGGGCTGAAAATATATTTACATGTGATGCAGCTTTACTATACTGGCCTGTATAATATACAAAAGAACATTTACTGTGGGAATACTTACTCCTTTATGTTCATTGTTGTTTAATTCATATTAGCTTGAGATTGAAAACATCCTATATGGCAGTCAACTGCTGAATGTTGTTTTCTTCTACTTTGTCCTTTCCTCTAGTTTTTTATAGCGTTCTTCCCATTTTTTTTGTCTTTTCCTCTATATAAGCCTCTACCTTCTTCATGATGTTATTCATAAGGCTGTTTTCTTCTGCTTCTTCCAATTTTTGATGTTCAGCTCTAGATATTGGAGGAGGGCTAGGTTCCGATGCTGTATTGCTCTTCATTTTGTTGTATGTACTTCTGCCTTGACCTTGTGGTTCATTCTTGGTCTTATCAGGGCACTTGGTTCAGACAGAGCTGGACAGAATCAGGAAGTCTCTCTCTCTTGTCCAGATGGGAGCTCTCTTGTCCAAATGGGAACTCCAGGGCAGGATGGGAACTCTTGTCCAGAAGGGAAGTCCGGGGGCAGGATGGGAGCTGGGGACCAGTCTCTAAGTCTCAGGAAGTGGCTGGGGTCTCGGGCAGATGGGCGTGGGGGCAGGGCGAGGAGATTACAGGGTCTGTCAGGGGTCTTGGAGAAGGGGAGCCTTCCTGGTAGGGCTAGGAGGCTACCTGCCCAGTGGCCAGAACCTGGGGCCAAGTTGGGCATGTCTTCCCCAGAGTGGCTGGTGCCCAGGGATGGGGTCTAGGCTGAGCCTGGACACTCACCTCTGGTCCAGAAGGGAAGTCTGGGGCAGGATGGGAGCTGGAGACCGGTCTTGAAGTCTCAGGAAGTGGCTGGGGTCTCGGGCGGATGGGTGTGGGGGCAGGGTGTGGATATTGCAGGGTCTGCTGGGGGTCTCTCTGGTCCAGAAGGGAAGTCTGGGGCCTGTTTCACATTTTTAATGAAATATATATATAACAAAGCTAGGATATGTATTTTGCTCTTGTTTTCAATAATTCATTGTATTATTTTAAACATTCCCTAAAAAATGATAAGAAAGTTTTTACTAATAGTCATATATTTTTTTGTAGAAAAATAAGTAGCTAGTTACTATTTCTGTCTATACTTCATGGTTTTCACCAGAGAATCATCATAAGGTTTTAATGGTCTGTGGTTGTGTTTTTTCCCATCTTTCAAGCAAGAGTCTTTGCTTTTCTCTGAAAAAAAAAATTAGAAAGAACAGTTATTTGGAATTCTTAGGAGCAGAAAACTTCGTATGTTTTTTTAATGACTAAGAGCCCCAAAGGGTTATGTTATCTGACCTACCATACATTTTCTTGATGAGGCAAATAAATCTTGTTGCTTGCGTAGTGAAGCTAGAAGTCCTCTACAGGGAAATCCCCATCTGTTACTGTGTCCTCAATAGTATGTTGCAGCCAGCTTTAAAATTAATAACTATAGAAAATGATCATTTCTTTGACATTATTAAAATTTCCTCCTTTTCAGTTGTTCTAGTACAACATGGTGTTTCACACAACATTGCAATGCAAATTTTACATTTCATTATGCTATTTTGAAATTTATTAATTTTTCTTCGGAATGATGAGAGATCATCGAAAGGCCAGGCAGATGATTTGCAATATTTTTTAGACATTCTCTTTTTTTCAGCATGCTGTCATCCACATCCTATGTATTTTATTGGAAAATTAACCCACCCAAAAGCCTAGAAAATATTTGTGGAATCATACCATACCATATTGCACTTACTTTTGGGTAAACACAACAAATTTTTTACAGCTGTCATGGTTGATATTTATGTCTCAAATTAACTGAGAGGTTTATCATTTTGAGAATCATTTAGGAATGTGTCAGTGTTGGTGTTTGGAAATGAAGACGGTGAACTTGGGAGAGGAGATTTTCTTCCCCAGGGTAAGTTAGTATAGACCAGTTAATTGAGCATTTGATTAGAAAGAAAGATCAGGGAATAAGGGGCTTTTCTCTTCCATTCTCTGCTTGTCTACTTGTGATGCAGCATCAGTCTTGCACTTGGACTATGATTCACCACACCAGTGTCCCCAGTTTGCAAACTTTAAGGAAGATTTTAGGTAGGAATTCCATCACCAGCTTTCCTAAGTTTCCATCTTCATAACAACAAATGATGAATCTTCTGACCTCTGCAACCATATGAGCCAGTATATCATAAAACATATTGATAGAAAACATGAAATGGGGAAAAGCAACAGAGGACAGAGGACAATAAGTAGGGAAGAGAGAGAGACTGTCAGAGCAAATACCTAATTCATCATTATTTAAAACAAAATTTGATTGATATTAGCTTCATAATATTTCTTAAATACCATTTCATACGTAAGCAAAAACATTTTTCTTTCCCTGAAACAATATGCTTGACCCCTTATGAGGGGTCCAAACAATTTCAGTTAATTCTTAACTTTGCAGACACTACTACTGTTCTTCCCGTTATAGGTATACTTTGAACACTGAATCAATCTCTGTATCCATGTTATATTTATGGTTTTTCCCTCTATTGTCAATAGTACTTTTTCCCCCAAGTAATTTATGCTTCATGAATGTGTTACTGTTTGGTTTTTTTAATCTTCTTATTAAGAATTTTTTTTTATTCATTACATACCAATCACAGATCTCCCTTCTGTGAAAAGTTAAGGCCTCCCATGGGGAATCAGCTGAGCCTGGTATATTCAGCTGAGGCAGGACCAAGCCTGTCGCCCTGAGTCAAGGGTGTGCAAGGTGTCCCACCATAGATAGTGGGCTCCAAAAAGCCAGCTCATGCACCAGGGATGGATCCTGATCTGACAGTCAGGGGGGACCTTTAAGCAGATCAAGCTACACAAATGTCTCACTTATGCTAAGGACTGAGACCAGTACCATAGAGACTCCACAGCTGTTGGTCTAAAGTTCATGAGTTTCCACTAGTTTGGATTGGTTGTTTCTGTAGATTTCCCCATCATAATTTTGATGCCCCTTGCTCATAAAATCTCTCTTCCTGCTCTTTAATTGGGCAACTGAAGCTCTGCCTGATGCTGGACTGAATTTGTGCACCTGCTTCCATCACTTACTGAATGAAGGCTCTATGATTACAATTAGGTTATTCACCGATCTGATTACTGGTCTAAGCTAGCTTAGGCACTCTCTCCCCTGTTGCTAGAAGTCTAAGTCAGGGTCATCCATGTGGATTCCTGGAAATTTACCTAGCACCCAGTTTCTCCCTATCTCCATGATGTCTTTTAATATTGTGCTATCTTTTTTATTTCTCTGCCACTACAGCCATGTTCCAATTTGACCATCCCATTCCCTTATGTTTTCATGCCACATCCCCTACCAACTATTCTCCCCTTACCTACAGTTTACTCAAGGAGAACTTACCTATTTCCCCTTCCCAGGGTGATTCATGTGTCCCTCTTAGGGCCCTCCTTGTTACCTAGCTTCTCTAGAGCTATGTGTTGTAGTCTGGTTATCTTGTGCTTCACATCTACTATCCACTTATGAGTGAGTACGTAACATGTTTGTCTTTCTGAGTCTGGGTTACCTCACTCAAGATGATATTTTCTAGTTCCATCCATTTGCCTGCAAATCTCATGATGTCATTGTTTTTTAACTGATGAGTAGAATTCTATTTTGCGTATGTACCACATTTTCTTTATCCATTCTTTGTTGAGGGACATCTAGGTTGTTTCCAGGTTCTGGCTATTATGAATAATACTGCTATGAACATAGTTGAGCAAGCGCCCTTGTGGTATGATTGAGCGTTCCTTGGGTAAATGACCAAGTGTGGTATCATTGGAGACTGAGGTAGATTGATTCTCAATTTTATGAGAAACTGTCATACTGATTGCCATAGTGGCTGTATAAGTTTGCAATTATACCAACAGTGGAGGAGTGTTCCCCTTGCTCCTCATCCTCTCCAACATAAGCTGTTATCAGTGTTTTTCATCTTAGTCATTCTGACAGGTGTAAAATGGTATCTCAGAGTCATTTTGATTTGCATTTCCCAGATGACTAAGGACGTTGAGCAATTCCTTAAATGCCTTTCTGTCATTGGAATATTTTCTGTTTAGAATTCTCTGTTTAGCTCTGTAGCCCATTTTGTAAATGGATTGTTTGGTATTTTGATGTCTAGTTCCTTGAGTTCTTTATATATTTTAGAGATCAGTCCTCTGTCAGATGTGGGGTTGGTGAAGATATTTTTCCATTCTGTAGGCTGTCAATTTGTCTTATATACTGTGTCCTTTGCCTTACAGAGGTTCTCAGTTTTAGAAGCTCCCATTTATTAATTGTTGCTCTCAGTGTCTATGCTACTGGTATTATATTTAGGAAGTAGTCTCCTCTGCCAATGCATTCAAGGCTACTTCCTACTTTTTCCTCTATTAGATTCAGTGTAACTGAGTTTATGTTGAGTACTTGGTCCATTTGGACTTGAGCTTTGTGCATGGTGACAGATATGGATCTATTTGCAATCTTCTACATGTTGATATCCAGTTATGCCAGTGCCATTTTTAGAAGATGCTTTCTTTTCTCCATGGTACAGTTTTGGCTACTTTGTCAAAAATTAGGTGTTTATGTGTGTGGGTTAATGTCAGGGCTTTCAATTCAATTCAATTGGTCCACATGTTGTTTTTTATACCAATACCAAGATATTTTTATTAATATAGCTCTATAATATGGCTTGAGGTCAGGTATGGTGATGCCTCCAGAGGTTGCTTTATTTTGTTTTAGCTATCCTGGGAATTATTTTGTTTTTCCATATGAAGTTGAGTATTGTTCTTTCCAGGTCTGTGAAGAATTATGTTGATATTTTGTTGGGGATTGCATTGAATCTGTAGATTGCTTTTTGTAAGATTGTCATTTTTATTATGCTAATCCTATCTATCCATGAGCATGGGATTTCTTTCCATTTTCTGATATCTTCTTCAATTTCTTTCTTCAGAGACTTAAAGTTCTCATCATACAGGTCTTTCATTTGCTTAGTTAGCATTAACCCAAGATATTTTATATTATTTGTGGCTATTGTAAGTGGTAAAGTTTCTCTGATTTCTTTCGTGGCCTATTTATCATTTGTATATAGGGGAACCACTGATTTTGTTGAGATAATCCTGTATCCTGCCACATTACTGAAAGAGTTTATCATCTGTAGGAGTCCCCTGGTAGAATTTTGGGGGTCACTTATGTTTACTAATCATATCATCTGCAAATAGTGAAAGTTTGACTTCTTCCTTTCCAATTAGTATCCCCTTGATCTCCTTTTGTTGTCTTATTGTTCTACCTGGAACTTCAAGTTCTAGGTTGAATAGATATGTGGAGAGTGAACAGGACAGTCTTGTTCCTGATTTTAGTGGAATCAATTTGAGTTTCTCTCCATTTAATTTGATGTTGGCTGTTGGCTTGTGGTAAATTGTCTTTATTGTGTTTATATATGTTCCTTTTATTCCTGATCTCTCCAAGACCTTTATCATGAAGGGGTGTGGGATTTTGTCAAAGGCTTTTTCAGCTTCTAATGAGATGATCATTTTTTTTCTTTCAGTTTGTTTATATGGTATATTACATTGACAGATTTTCATTTGTAGAACCATTTTTGCATCTGTGGGATGAAACATACTTGACAATGTTAGGTAAGTTTTTTTTTATGTGTTCCTGGATTTAGTTTGCCAGTATTTTGTTGAGTATTTTTGCATCAGTGTTCATGAGGGAGATTGGTATCTAATTCTCTTTTTTTGTTGCATTTTGTGTGGTTTGGGTATCAGGGTAACTATAACCTCATAAAAGGAGTTTGGTAATATTCATTCTGTTTCTATTGTGTAGAACAATCTGAAGAGTATTGGTATTAGTTCTTTGAAATTCTGGTAGAATTCTGAACTGAAACCATCTAATCATGGGCTTTTTATGGTAGGGAGACATTTAAGGACTGTTTCTATTTCCTTAGGGGTTATAGGTCTATTTAAATTGTTTATCTCGTCTTGATTTAATTTTGGTATATGGTAACTACCCAGAAAATTGTCCATTTCTTTCAGATTTTTCAATTTTCATTGTGTACACATTTTTGAAGTATGACCAGAGGATTCTCTGGCTTTCTTCATTGTCTGTTGTTATGTCTCCCTTTTCATTTTTAATTTTGTTAATTTGGATGTTCTCTCTCTGCCTTTTGGTTAGTTTGGATAGGGATTTGTCTATCTTGTTGGTTTTCTCAAAGAATGAACTCTTTGTTTCATTGATTCTTTGTATTGTTCTCTTTGTTTCTATTTCATTGATTTCAGCCCTCAATTTGATTATTTCCTAGCATCTATTCCTCCTGGGTGAGCTTGTTTCTTTTTGTTCTAGAGTTTTCAGTTGTACAGTTAAGCCACTAGTGTGAGATTTCTCAAACTTCTTTACATAGGCTTTTAGTGCTATGTATTTCCTCTTAGCACTGCTTACATAGTGTCCCACTTTTGGATATTTTGTACATTCATTTTCGTTGAATTCTAGGAAGTCATTAATTTCTTTCTTTATTTCTTCCCTTATCTATTGGTGATTCAGTTGAGCATTATTCAGTTTCCATGAGATTGTATGTTTTCTATAATTTTTTGTTGATGTTGAAATCTAACTTTAATCCATGGTGGTCTGATGAAATACAGGAGGTTATTACAATTCTTTTTGTACTTGTTGAGATTCACTTTGTGACTGAGTATGTGGTCAGTTTTAAAGAAGGTTTCATGGAGTTCTGAGAAAAAGGTATATTCTTTTGTGTTAGGGTGGAATGTTTTGTAAATATCTACTAAGTCCATTTGAGTCATAGCATCTGTTAGATCCCTTATTCCTCTGTTAAGTTTCTGTCTGGAAGACTTGTCTATTGATAAGAGTGGGGTGTTGAAATCTCCCACTATTAATGTGCAGTGTTTGAAGGGCAATTTAAGCTTTAGTAGTGTTTCTATTACATATGTAGGTGCCATTGTATTTGGGGCATAAATGTTCAGAATTGAGACTTCGTCTTGGTTGATTTTTCCTGTAATGAATACATAATGTCCTTCTTGATCTCATTTGACTGATATTTAATTTGAAGTATATTTTTGTTAAATATTAGGATAGCTACATAGCGTGCTTCTTCAGTCCATTTGATTGCAAAGTCTTTTCCCAACCTTTTACTGTGAGGCAGTGTCTGTGTTTGAAATTGGGGTTTTTTCTTGTATGCAGCACAAGGATGGATTCTGTTTTCATATCCATTCTGTTAGCCTCTATCTTCTTTTCTATAGGTGAATTGAGTTCATTGATATTAAGGGATAATAGACCTGTGATTGTTAATTCCTGCTATTTTTTTGTGATTGTGTGTGTGTGTGTGTGTGTGTGTGTGTGTGTGTGTGTGTGTTTCCCTTCTTTGGGATTTTCTGCCGTGGAGTTATCTATTGCTTTTGTTTTCTTGGGTGCATCTAACTTCATTAGGTTACAGTTTTCCTTCTAGTGCTTTGTATGGTGGATAGGGATTGTTTAAATCTGGTTTTGTCTTGGAATATCTTGTTCACTCCATCTATGGTGAGTGAAAGTTTTGCTGGGTATAGTAGTATGGGCTGGCATCCCTGGTCTATTAGTGTCTGCATAACATCTGTTTAGAATCTTCTGGCTTTCAGAGTCTCCAGTGAGAAGTTGGGTGTTATTTTGATGGGTCTGCCTTTATAAAGCACTTGGCCTTTTTCCTTTGCTTCTGTTAATATTCTTTCTTTATTTTGTATGTTTAGTGATTTGATTATTATGTGGTAAGTGGACTGTTTGGGGGGGGGTCTAGTCTATTTGGTGTCTATAAGCTTCTTGTGTCTTCCTAGGCATTTCCTTCTTTAGGTTTGGAAAGTTTTCTTCTGTGATTTTGGTGAATATATTCTCTGTGTGATTGAGCTGGTATTCTTCTCATTCTTCTATCCCCATTACTCTTAGATTTGAACTTTTCATGGTGTCTCAGATTTCCTGAATGTTCTGTGTCATGACTTTTTTTGGCCCCAGTGTTTTCTTTGACTGATGAATCTATTTCCTCTATTGTATCTTGTATGACAAAGATTTTCTCTTCCATCTCTTACATTCTATTGGTTAAGCTTGCATCTGTGGTTCCTGTTCATTTACTCAGACTTTCTATTTCCAACATTACCTCGGTTTCTGTCTTCTTCATTGCTTCTATTTTAATTTTCAGGTCTTAAACTGTTTCATTCACCTGTTTAATTGCCTTTTCTTGGTTTTCTTGGCTTTATTTAAGAGATTTATTGTTTTTTCCAATTTTTTGTTTGTCTTTTCCCTAATTTTTTAATTTTTTTATTTCTTCTTTGAAGGCATCTGTCATTTTCATGAACATATTTTTAAGTTCACTCTTTTTCTACTTCTTCTATTTTGTGATTTTCATATCTTTTTTATTTTTTAATTTTTATTTTGCAATACAATTAGTTCTACATATCAGCCACAGATTCCTTTGTTCTCCCCCACCCGCCCCCCTCACCTTCCTCCCAGCCCACGCCCCATTCCCACCTCCTCCAGGGCAAAGCCTCCCCTGAGGACTGAGATCAACCTGGTAGACTCAGTCCAGGTAGGTCCAGTCCCCTCCTACCAGGCCGAGCCAAGAGATCCTGCATAGGCCCCAGGTTTCAAACAGCCAACTCATGCAATGAGCACAGGACCTGGTCCCACTGACTGGATGCCTCCCAAACAGATCAAGCCAATCAACTGTCTCACCCATTCAGAGGGCCTGATCCAGTTGGGGTCCCCTCAGCCATTGGTTCATAGTTCATGTGTTTCCATTCGTTTGGCTATTTGTCCTTGTGCTTTATCCAACCTTGGTCTCAACAATTCTCACTCATATAAACTCTCCTCATTCTCACTAATTGGACTCCCAGAGCTCCACCCAGGGCCTAGCCATGGATCTCTGCATCCAGATCCCTCAGTAGTTGGATGGGGTTTCTAGCACAATTAGGGTGTTTGGCCATCCCATCACAAGAGTAGGTCAGTTCGGGCTGTCTCTCGACCATTGCCAGCAGTCTGTTGTGGGGGTATCTTTGTGGATTTCTGTGGGCCTCTCTAGCACTTTGCTTCTTCCTATTCTCATGTGGTCTTCATTTGCCATGGTCTCCTATTCCTTGTTCTCCCTCTCTGTTGTTGATTTTCATATCTTGCTGTTGTAGAACCTATAGGTTCTGGTGGTTCCATATTGCTGTTTATGTTTTTTTTATGTATTTTTTGCACTGGCATCTGTCTACCTCTCTCTTCTTCCAATAAGTGCAAGAGGTGTCTGTGTTGGGGAGCTGATCTTGGTGTACTCAGAAAGGCAGATTCTGTGTCTCAAGGACCTGCTGAAGTTGCAGAGGGATGCATGGGTTTGCGGTAGGAAGAAGGTCTTTTAGATTGCAGGGTTGGATAGGGGGTGTTGGTAGGGAGATGTGCGCACAGGAGTCTTCTCTGCTAGTCTGCAACTGAGGCGGCGATGGGTGGGGTGGGGGGGTCACATATGTTACTATTTATAAAAGAAAGTTTTTTTCTTGTCATTGATACAAATTTCTGTGTAAGCAAATGAGTAGCAATGCCAGTTTCATTCCAGATTCTGATAATTTTGTTGGCTGTTCCAATTAAGATCGGTTAGTTTTGCTGATGTTTTCCACACAGGCTGCCCAGGTGAGGAGCAGATGCCATTCTCCCCAGTGTAGTGGCTGGGGCGAGTGACATATCTCCCCTGCCCATTCTGCTGTATGATGAGAGTAGGGACAGCTCTCACATGCTCACACCTCCATTAACAAGGTCATCTCCTGACCAGCCACGCTATTGGAGGCCTATGCACTGTAGACTAGTGGCTATGAAGCCCCCACGGGACTGGACTAGGCCCTCTGAATACAGAAGAAGGTTGTTTGGCTAGAACTGTTTGGGGACCACCCAGGCAGGGGGATTGGGATTCGTCTCAGGTGCATGGGTAGGCTTTTGGGAATCCGGTGCCTGTGGTGTGGCACCTTGGTACAGTGGGAAGGGGCTTGGACCTGCCCAGGCTCAGTGTGCCGGGCTCTACTGACCCCCCATGGGAGACCTTGATTTGGGGGATGTGGTGATGTGGGGTGGTTTGTGAAGGAGCGCTGGGAGATGAAAGGAGGGAGGAGGTAGGATCTGTGGATGGTATGTAGAGTGAGTAGAAAATTTCTTACTAAAGAAAAATGAAAAAAAAGAGGAAAAAAAAGAAAATTCTAATCCCTTGTTCCTTGTTAAAAAAAAAAAAAAGAAAAGAAAAATAATCAGGTCATCTCCACTGTGCTGCCCAGAGGAGGTACAAAGACCATTCTCTCCAGTGTTGTGGCTGGTAAAGGGGAGGGTTAGGGTTACAAGCTATTCTCCTCTCATGCCCTCAGTGCTGGCTTACCTGTGCCTCTGTCTATAGGGTCAACTCTACTTTGCTATCCAGGGGAGGCACAAGGCCTGTTCCCCCAAGTGCTGTAGCTGGAGAGGGTGTGGGTCAGGTTCCGCACCTGTGTTAGGAGGCAAGGGGAGGAGGGCATCTTCCCCTCACGCATGTGACCACATGGCATATGAGAAGTTTGCAACCTGCTCTCTCAATCTAACACCCTCAGGGCCATCTCACCAATGACCCTGCAACAGGCTCAGCTATATTGAGCTGCCAAGGTGAAGTGTAGGACCCTCAGTTCTCCCTAGTGTTGCAACCAGTGTGGGGTGGGGCCAACTCAGTACAGCCCTATCCTCTCAGCCTTTGGTAGTATCAGGAGCCACCGACATCAGTGGAGAAGGAAGTTGCTTCAGAACCAGGAACCCAGACATGGGCCCCAGCAGCAGCCCTGTCCCAGACATTAGCTTGCTCTGGGAGTCAATCAAGCTATCCACCTCATCCTGCTCCTCATCTATTTCACCCCTTCAGTTATGGCCCTGTCCACAGGACATAAACCATTCTCTCTCTGTCTCTGTCTCTGTCTGTCTCTGTCTGTCATTCCCCTTGACCACATCATATAACTGCTCACTGTAACATTGTCTGTCTGTGTGGGGGTAAAAGGAGCGAGGTGGCCCTGTGTTTTCTGCTTGAAGTCTGGGGCAGGCACCCGAGGCCCCATGTGGGTTTCCTTGTCCCACTTAGTCTGTCCTGGCACTGGGCAGAACCATGCTTCCTCATCATAAAGAAATCATAATAGAACCCAACTGCCTGGCTCCTCTGGCTCCTGGTTGGTACGGAGGTGTTGCTGGAGTCTTCTTTCCAGTTACTAATTTTGAATTGCTTATTTTTCTTTAATTTCTGTCAGTTTCTCTTACATATTTTCCTTTATACTTTATGTTTGTGGTGATATTGTGTTCCCCAATGTAGTGTGCACCCTAATAAACTTACCTGGGGTCAGAGAACAGAACAGCCACTAGATAGACATAGAGACCAGAAAATGGTGGCACATACACACCTTTAATCCTATCACTTGGGAGGCTGAGATCCATTGGATCTCTGTGAGTTCAAGGCCACACTGGAAACAACCAGACATGGTAACACACACCTTTAAATCCCAGGAAGTGATGGCAGGAAGCAGAAAGGTATATAAAGTGGGAGGACCAGGAACTAGAGGCTTTTAAGCTTTTAGCTTATTAGCAGCAGTTCAGCTGAGATCCATTTGGATGAGGACACAGAGGCTTCCAGTTTGAGGAAACAGGATGGACTGAGAAGTAAGCAAGGTGAGGTTGACTCTGGCCTGTTCTACTTTTCTGATCTTTCAGAATTCTCCCCAATAGCTGGCTCCCAGGTTTTGTTTTGTTTTTTATAAATAAGACCATTTAAGATTTGTGTTACATGTGTTTGTAATCATTATACCTTCATTTTAGATTTGAACAATTATAGAACTATATGAAAGCTTCCCTTCTATTTTCATAGCTTGAGGTAATTCATGTTTGTAGTTACATTTAGCATTTATTTCTATGGAATAAATATTATCACTCTAACTTTTCTACTTTCTTTTACATGATATATCTTTTTTTTTATTGAACTTCATTCTGTTTATGGGTAGTACTTAAACTGTATATCCTACAGATATATAGTTGGAACTTGTATTTGTGTTGTTTTTGTTTTATTCAGTTTTGAGAACCTCTCCACATTTCAATAGAATACCTAAACTAATAACATACAGTGTGATTATCAGTATATCTTGATTCATTTGTTTTTGAATTTTTCATTAAGGAATTTTTTATTTATTTTACATACCAATCACAAATCCCCTCTCTTCCCTTCTCCCATCCCCCCCAAACCTTTCCCCCCAACCTACCCCCTATTCCCTCCTCCAACAAGGTAAAGCCTCCCATAGGGAGTCAGCAGAGACTGGTACCTTCAGTTGAGGCAGGTTCAAGCCCCTCCACCTGCATCAAGGCTGTGCAAGGTGTCCTATCATAGGTAGTGGGCTCCAAAAAGCCAGCTCATGCACCAGGGATAGATCCTGATCAGACAGTCAGGGGGGGGGGGGTCCCTTAAACAGACCAAGCTACACAAGTATCTCACTTATGCGAAGGGCCTAGTCCAGTACCATGGAGGCTCTACAGCTGTTGATCTAAAGTTCATGAGTTCCCACTATTTGGATTGGTGTCTCTGTAGGTTTCCCCATCATAATTTTGATTCCCCTTGGTCACAGAATTCCTCTTCGTTCTTTAACTGGACAACTGGAGCTTGGCCTGGTGCTTGACTGAGTGTTTCTGCTTCTACTTCTGCTTCCATTGCTTACTAGATGAAGTCTCTATGATTACAATTAGGGTATTCACCGATCTGATTACTGGAGTAAGCTAACTCAGGCACTCTCTCCACTACTGCTAGTAGTGTAAGCTGGGGTCTTCTTTGTGGATTCCTGGGAATTTCCCTAGCACCCAGTTTCTTCCTATCCACATGATGTCTCCCTCTATCATGGTATCTCTTTCATTGCTCTCCCACTCCATCCCTGTTCCAGCTCAACCATCCCATTCCCTTAATTTTTTATCTCCCATCCCCTACCCTTCACTGTCCCCTCATCCCCAGTTTACTCCTGGAGATCTCATCTATTTCCCCTTCCTAGAGTGATCCATGTGTCCCTCTTAGGGTCCTCCTTGTTTGCTAGCTTCTCTGGAGCTGTGAGTTGTAATCTCTTCCTGAGTGAGGTAACCAAGACTCAGAAGGACAAACAATATGTACTCACTCATAAGTGGATACTAGATGTAAACCAAAACACTAGATTTGGTTCATTTTGAACAGTTTATTTTTCAACATGTAAGTCTCATGTTCTCTGTTTCTCTGCTTCACTATCGCTGCTTTACTTCCTTTATCTGAAAATAACTGTAATGATTTAATTATGTTAAAATTTGCCTCTAACAAGTTTATTTTACTGTTCATGATTTCCGTCGTGTTTGTTATGTAGTACACATTAATTGAGCAAGCTTCAGATTTATTCTTGTTTAATTCCACTGCTGTAGGAACCATTTCATTAAAACTCTTTATTCCTGTCTTTTTTCATTGTTACAAAATTTCATTGTTATATATATGACATAATGTATTTTACCACACAACATTGAAAATATGGTTTTATTTGCTTTTATGCTTTATTTCCACTTGTGGTCTTCCCTTCTGTGTTCATTTCATAAGTCTTATGCAGTTTTGTTCTTATCCCCTTGGTGTTGCTCCTGGGAATCATATTCAAATTTACTTCTCTCTCTCTCTCTCTCTCTCTCTCTCTCTCTCTCTCTCTCTCTCTCTAATTCTTGAACACAAACTTTCATATGTAAAAAGTGAAGAAATCTGTTAGTCCTCACAATATTTTTTTCTCATTAATAACATAGGATCAAAAGTATTGAATAATTTTATTATAGAAGCATGAAAATATTAAATTACTAATGACATAAAACTCTAGCATCTGGTGATTAAAGGTTATCTTCTATAACACATGAACTGTTAATATTGTATGAAGAATTACATACCACATTCAAAAAATTGAAGAAAAAGGTCAAAGTATCACAAATGTGAAAAATATCTGAAGAAACTGCACTATAAAATAAAGCAAAATACTGCTGAAATTTTAATTTTTGAGTGTGCAGCTTATGAAAGAATAATTATATTTCTGGCACCAGAGAAGATGTTATTTAAGTATTATGGGATTAATGTTATTGCTTACTGAGATCTCCCCCATGTAGTAATAATAGCTCACCAAATAGAAAACATGAGTTCTTACTTTGAATTCCAGACTTTAACTGACTTTATTAAGCATTAGTGTGTGCTGGGGTATTTCACTGGCATGTAAAAGTGGAAGGAGAAATGCAGACAAGGCCCTCTAACAGCAGTAGCCAATTCTGCTGTTTAAAATTGCTCAACAGTACTCCAATCATGGTCCCAGGGAAATCAAATATGCAGAACAAATAATCCAACTGATTAGAATTCTTTCTTAAAGAGTCTCTAGCAGCACTTCTGCTGAGATGGCACAGAGCCACCTGCCCTCATGCCTCAGCATGATTTGGAGAGTTTCTGTCTTGCTGTGATGTGGTTGAAAAGTAGAGGGAATCCTGTATCCTGCAGTGCAGTGCCTTAGCATGAAATATGAAGAAAACTCTACATTGGTATTTCCATGTACTAATTCTACCATGAAATTTGCAAAATATAGCAGATATCACTTAGGGATATCTAAAATACTTCCTCATCACATTTGCACTGACTGAGAAACGTGGAAGTCGTGTTGAAATTGTTTCCCATGTGTAATCAACTGTACCTTTACAGACAGAGTCAATGCGAAAGCCTGGAGTTTTCCTTGGAAGTAATAAAATGCCTCTAATTGGTATATTATTTTTGTTTTAATGGGCTACCTCTTTTCTCCAGCACAATTACACCAAGTCTACATTTGTGTGTGTCAGTTCAGAAAGAAGAAAGTCTTGATTCCCGATGGCTTTCTGTCATCCAAACTTTCAGGTCCTCTGCTTAAAAATCTCTCATGGTGAACTTCCTGAATCTCAAGTAAGTATAAATTTTGTCAGATCTTAGGTAATTTTCACAATTTCATAGCTGAGTGCTGAAAGTATTTTAGAGTACCTCTAACATAGATCCTTTTTACCCTCTGAGTGGTACATTTTATAAAAGGAACTCACTTCATCTCACTTTCCCACTTATTTTCCCTGATATGTGCCATATCAAGACATTCTATGAAAGCTACAGGAGACTGATTTTCATAACATAGATGTTTTTGCCACAAATTTGTACTCACATTACAATTTGATGTGGAATTTCTGGGTCTGGATGTGCACACTAGCTATATATTTTTTTTTCCTTTGTGGTCCTTTTAAAGGGAACATTTGTGCAGCTGTTGCATTTTCTCTACAGTTCTGAGGGAGTGGCCAAAAGTAGAAATACAAAACTCAAGCGTACAACTTACTGGAACGCTAGAACAGAGTGATAATTCTAGGATTTGATGAGACACTGTCAGATAACTACTAGTAGCTCCTTACAATAATTAAAATGCATAACAGGCTGTTTTGTGTAATATTTATTGAGTCAGGTGGCTTATTTTTATCTGATATTAATTTTATGTGTGAGAATAGTTCTTGCATTTTTACTTTTGTAAAGTATGATTTCTTCAAGAATATTAGTGAGCTGCAATCACTGTAGGGAAATAGTGACCCACTCTTGCATTTTCTACTGAGATGGAAAGTAACAACATGTATTTTTCTTTTTTAGTTTTAATTTAATTAATATTGCAAATAGCTTTGCTTCATACAGTATATTATGATTTTGGTTATCCTTCTCCAAACTTCTCCCAGATATTGCCCACCTTCCCAAGCAGTCAAACGAACTCCCTTTCTCTCTCTCTCTCTCTCTCTCTCTCTCTCTCTCTCTCTCTCTCTCTCTCTCTCTCTCATTTTGTACAATTATAAACTCTTTGTGCTACTCTAACCCTCTACCCTCCTTTTCATGCCCTACAATGCTTTCTACCCAGCAAATGAGAGCTTAAAGTTCTTATATTGTCTTGAAAAAGTTGCTGTAGAACCTTTTGACTAGGAGGAGAAGGTGAGATTTTAAATGTGAAAAGGTGTGTGGGGGACTAGTCCCCACACTTATCTACCCCAGGGAATCTTGAAGAATGAGAGATAAGAGGCTTAGAAATAGAAGGAGGAGAAACAGAGAGAAAACACAGGCTAGACTCGGTGGGCCTGGATCCTTATCCACTGGCCCCAGAACTTTATTTCAAAGGTCTATTTATAATAATGCCAATGGGTGGAGCAAAAGAACTCCCCCTTGCTAGTTACAAAACACCTGCACTCAGGTTGGTGGTTCAATTATCCTCTCTATGCTGAACTGCTGGGTAAAACCATTAGGAAACCTGAAAATGGGCTCCCACAAAGGTGAGAGGCAGAATTTATTTATTTATTTATTCATTTATTTTTTATTTGTTTATTTATTATTTTCTAAATATTATGCCACTATTTAGATCACTAACTTTGGACTTGAAAAGATCTTTTCTGAATGGTTGCAAGTTCAAAAGTCAACTTCCTCTTTATCACCATGTTTTATGGCTTCAGATGTACAGTTCTCCATTATCTCTTCCTTTCATGCAAGCTTGCCATTATTTAGGTTATTTGGCACTTATGGAAACTACTTTTAAATAGATTCTGAAGATTTGAAGCATTGATGAATGAAGTCACAGAATGTGAGTGTCTCATTTTTTTGTTTAAAGAAATAGACTGTGCATATGTAGTTACCATAACACAGAAAGTATCTGGGTTTGGAGTTATCAGTTCTACCATTTCTGAAAAAAGGCACAGTGAGTGCAAGCCTCTCCCTGCCTGCTCTATAACACACAACTCTAATTTCTAATTTTACTTTTCAAGTAATACAGACACAAAGTAATACAGACACAAAGATACACAACCACACATGTATAAATACACACACAGACACACACACAAACATAGGCATAATATACTGTAATAAGAAATAAATTAATTTTAATTAATTATTAAATTTTCATAAATTAAATGAAGTATAGTCTGCCAAAGATTCCTTCCATTGAAGAGTAACAAACATATTCAGTTTGTTTTTTTGCTGTATAGATAAACAAAATAGAGAGACTCATTAATATTAATAGGGTGAATTTTGACTTAATTACTAAATGAATGTGGAAAGTAATTCCTAAAAACACCACAAAAATCTATAAAAGCTACTAAATATCTGGCCTGTTTAACATACCTAAATTTATGTATATTGATTTTATTATAATGACATGCTCCCTAGCATTCTCAGAGTCCTAGAGTAAATGGGGGAAAGTATAAAAAAAACCAAGAAAACATATTGGAAAGGAAGAATATTTCAGAAATAATTTTCTGAAAATTAAGCATAGAAAATCTAAAGGTATTCATCTTTTCATTACTACTGACATTGATCACATGCTGTTTTACTTAAACTTTCTCATACTTCCTGTATTTAGGTTAAGGAACCACACTATGTTTTAGTCTTGTGTTCCATTTTTAAATACATTAAATTTTCTGAGCAATAATAAGCATATTTTACACACACGTTAATCCTATTAATGCTGTGCTTTTAATTTTTATTAGTTACTCTAAAACATTCTTTGATAAGTTAATGAAGTTTATATATATATATATATGTATGTATTTTTGTTTGGTGGACAAAATATCATACTGTGGAGTATTTTTCTCACTTAAAAATTCATACTATAATGCTTAATTTCAATTGATAAAATTTTCTTGCATGTTACATCTCGAAACTGTTATAAATGTTACAAATTCATTAAGAATTTTATGAGCACGTGAGGACACCTATACATAAAATAATAATTCATAATATATAAAATCACAAAACTTAAGGTCCTAAATAAATGATCATTGATTATCTTTCATCATTTTTTGGATTAGATTCATGGTCCTAAGTAATTTTGCCTCAGTGATTTACTGTATCAATGGACAATTTGCTGCCTGACTGGAGTTTGATATGGGAGATGGATTCACTCACTTTCAGAGACCTCAGCTATAAAGGATAGCTGGGGCTTATTCTCCATATGATCTTTCACACTGTACTTTTTCAAAGGATGCCAGCCTCATATTTCAATGAGTGAAAATGGGATCTCTGAAGACTTAGGTTTAAAATTTTTCATATATCATTTCACATTTTGTTCATCACAGTTAGCTACTGAGACAGTTCACACCAAGTTTTAGAATAGGCCCTCTAATTTATGGGAAACTCAGTAAAGAATAGGCAGCTATTTCTAATGTATTTATGTGTTTAAGCTATAATTATTGATTTCACATTAAATAAATATTAACCAGAATACATACAATATAATGTTGTCTAGATATATTGTGTAGTTTTAATATGAAACATCCTTCAAAGTTTTCTGTATTCTAATACATGGACCACACCTCATAAAACTGTTACAAAGACTGGACTTTTTAGTGGGTGGAACCATTATGGGAAAAATACCATTCTCAGGGACAGTCCTCGAGATTTCATAGTTCAGCATCATTTGGGGTCCTCTCTTTGCTTCTTTAACTGTGGATGTCATGTGACCAGCTACCTGCCAACCTATTTCCATGATTGCCTAACATCATGAATTCTAGCTTTTAACAAGAAGCCAAGATAAACCATTCCTCCCTCAAACAGCTTTTGCAGAGTATTTGGTTGCATGCTTTTTAAAAGTTGTTTAATAAATTTAGCAAATCACAGCTCTTTTTTTGTAGCTAATGAAGATTTGTTTTCTTAGATGTAAATCAACTTATCTCTGCATATTATTTTTATTTTATTAATTTGTAGTGGTTAGCAAAAAATGACTTATATAAAAAAATGCTGTTATTTGTTTCTTGAATTTGTGTATAAAGGATAAATTTTCATTTAACTTGAACACTATAGCTACAATTAATTGATGGATAACTTGTTTAGTGGTTAATATTATCAACTTAACAGCATGAAAAGAGATGAGCTTCTGGTCATTTTGTAAGGCATATCTTAACTAGGTTACTTGTGGTGCAGAGGCTCCCAACACCAAGTGTTGCTGTTCCTTGGGCTTCTGTCTTGGAATCCATAAAAATTAGAAAGCAACCTGACCACAATCACTTCATTTTTATCTTCTTTGTCACTGCAGGTTCATTGTGACTAGGTGCCACAGGTTCCTGCTACAAGGACTTCCCAAACACGATAGACTTTACTCTCAAACAGTGAGTGAAAATAAGTTCCTTTCTTTTCCATTGAGTCTCTTTTGTTAGCATAGATCATCAAAATGAAAGGAAAAGTAAGTAGACAATTTGCTCAAATTATCACTTGAAATACATACTTTTGTAATAACAAAGCATTATTACACAAATGGAGTTTCTTTTTTGTTAAATATTTTGATTATTGTTAAATTATAATGTCTACTGTTCTAAACATAAAACAGGATGGTTAATTTCACTGTTTGAAAGTTATATTTATCTTCTTGTCATAGGAGTTAAAACCTGTATCTCATAGCAGAGCACAAACATAATAACCAAACCAAGAATTATTCTCACGATTTTTGTTTCTTTGTCTTTTTTCAGATGGGGTTTCTCTGTTTAGCTTTGTAGACCAGACTGGCCTTGAACTCACAAAGATCTGCCTGTCTCTGCCTCCTGAGTACTGGGATTAAAGGCATGAGCCATCACTGCCTGGCTAGTCTTATGATTTAAATGATTTACCATTTGATCAATGAATAAGAAATAAGCAAACACTAGTATTTTTAGTAATGTAAAAAACTTCAGACATAGGAAGTTCTCTTATTAGAGAAGTATAAATACAAACATTCCTATACATACAGACATTAATACCTACTGTGACATTTAGAAATTAATTGATATACTTAAATTAAGGAGGATATCTATAATTGATACTAAAACCTGATCAAAAGTTCATGTAATTAGAAATCAAAATAACTAAAAACATATCCCTGAGGGGTGGGATCTCTTCTCCAGGTGTTCAGTTAAAATGGAACAGTATCGAACCATCTTTTAAACACATGTGTTCATACTCACCGACCACCTTTCCAGTAGCCTGAAGTGAATGCAGAATCATCCAGCTTCACAGGTGGGGAGAATGAGTGGCAGCTGAGCGCGGAGCCAAACAAGATGTTGACACCATTCCTTCCAAGTCTATTCTTCCTTCATTACTTTTAAACTAAATCAGTGCTAAAATCTTCCTCTCTGTCATTCTTTTTATTGCTTGTTTACTTTATTTAGTTATTTACTTATCTGTTAGTTTATTTTGAGACAGGGTTCCACTGTGAAGCTAAACCTTGACTCTCAGCTCTCCTGCTGCCTGGGACTGCTGAGTGCTAGAATTACAGGTCCGGGCAGACTTACCTCCCCTTTATTGCTTTAGCTGTTTCCAGTGTTAATAGTCTGGAAATTAAGAACAGATGAACTCTGGTTTGCTCTCAATTCACTTGCTCATGCATGCTGAAGGGGACTCCCGCACAGCTGGAGTTCTCTCACAAACCCTGGATTAGCCACAAACCACACGCTAACACCTCTTTTCACAGAAAGATCCTTTATTTGGCAGGACAGAAATGTTAAAGTGGCTGTTTTCTGACCCTAGCAGATAAGCAACAGCAAAAGACCTTGTGGATCTAATTTTATTAATGAATTAATTAATTATTTTACATCCCTACCTCAGTTTCCCCAGCAATCCAATATGAGGAACTGGTTCCCAAGAGCCAGGCAAGGCATTAGGGACAGGATCTGCTTGCTGTATTAGGAGTCCCACAAATAGACCACTCTACACAACTGTCAGCTATATGTAGAGAGGGCTTAAGTCAGTCTCATGTAGGGCCCCTGGTTATTTTGTTTGTTTGTTTTTGTTTTTGTTTTTGTTTTTGTTTTTCCAGATTTTGTGAATTCCTACAGGCCAGGATAGTCATTTTTGTGGATTTTCTTGTTATGTCCTTGCCTCTTCTAGCTCCTACAATCCTTCCTCACTCTTTGCAAGAAGAATATCCTGAACTTAGCTGAAATTTGGCTGTGGATCATCTCTTTCCATCAGTAACTAGATGAGGGCTCTCTGATGACAATTGGGATAGTCACCAATATGATCACAGGAGACGGCCAGTTTAGGCTACATGTCCGCTATTGCTAGGCTATTTAGCTGGGGTCATCTCTGTAGATTTTTGGGAGTTTCCCTTGAATGAGGTTTCTACCTGACCCTAAAGTGCTCCTCATTTCCAGTCATCTACTTCTGTGCTCTCCCCCTCCATTCACTTCACAACCTGAGCCCTCAAGTTCCCATCCCCAACTTGCCCCAGCACAGCCGGAAAACCTCTTCTATTTCCTCTTCCCAGGGAGACCCATGTTCCCCACTGTAACATGAGTCTTAAAAGGTCTTATAATAAAAATCTCAAGAGCTAGATATTGGGGTAAAAGCTGAAATATCAGAGAAACAGAACAGCCAGCCACTAGCTTACCTCTACGAAATCTTCAAGTGGAAGAGGGAGCGATCTTGTTTCCTCACACCTTATATACCTTTCTGTTTTCTGCTATATTACCTCCTAGGATTAAAGGCATGTGGAGACTACCTGGCTCTGTTTTTTTTTTTTTTTTAAGTAGCCCAGTGAGGCCTTAAACTCACAAAGATCCAGACAGATCTCTGCCTCCCAAATGATAGTATTAAATGTATATGCCACCACTGCCCGACCTCTAGGTCTAATTTAGTAGCTGGCTCTTTCCTCTGATCCTTAGGCAAGCTTTACTGGGGTACACAATATATCACTGCACTTTCTCTTTTTTGTCTAAAATAATAAAAGAAGGTTATAGCTAATAAAAGAAAAACTATATATAATAAGTACAATAAGTATATTATATATATGTGTATATATATATATATATATATATATATATATATAGTCAAGAATTACATTAGCAATGGCCAGTCAATTAACATTTGACATAAGATTCAGAGAAAATGCTCTATTGTCTTTTCTATCTTTATGAATCCAAAGGATTGTACCTAATTCAACTTCTATCCTAATTTACACTACCAACCCAAACCTATCTTTTGAAGTCTTTCAAACTTATATACTTTACACCTCTTTAGTCAGTTTCTTTTCTGAATTTGTAAACAAAGAAATCTGTAATTACAACTAAATAATCTTCAGCTCCCTCAGAGACTCGAGAAGGAAATAATATTAACTGAGTAAGCTGGAAGTGCAAATCAGCAACTTCCAAAAAATATGAGAAATGACAGAAACAGTTGGCTGTCTGGAAAGTCATCCAAGGTTCCTCTGCAGCATTAGGGCATCCATCTTCGGCATACTTGACAGACTTTTCTGTGAGGCAGGATTTTCTGAAGTGCTGTCCTACTTTGTCTTGGCAAGGTACAGCAGTTCTTTGTTTTGTGTCCTGCTTGTCCATTTTAGACAGTATTCTGTCAGCAGTCAATGTAAGGGCACCTTCTTGCCCAGTGGCTAACTTTTACCACAAAGGAAGTAAACTCCATAAGGAGGTTCTTCAATGCCCATCATCTCTCTGAAATAGATTGGTGCTGCCAGGAGCAGACATGTCTCATAATCATAAGAAACCAAAAACAAAAAACTATGTTATTAAAACATCTTAAATGCCATGTTCTGTAGATCTCTAAAGTGTTTGAAGATGACCTGTCTATCTGAAATATATTTCTGTTTAACCTTGAAAACATACCCAACATGGCCATAAGTTTTTTGATTGTAATGACTATTAACTTGCATTTCTTATATCCTAATTAGTTGGTAATAATAACTTTCAAGGACTGGAAAACTGCATCACATTGTTAAATGAGCTGTATAGGTACAATACCTTGAACAAGAATAGAATTATATGTACAGTATTTTCTAACAAAATCAATCTCAAATTTGTATCAATATGCATAATTTGTATACAATATATAAAAATCCAATCCAATGTAAAATATTTAAAACTGGTAGTTGCTTTTTAAAAGTAGATTCAATAATCTACCTTTTTAATCTTATCATACCTATATTCTTGCTTTTTTTTCTTTTCAGAGTAGATTCAGTAATCTACCCTTTATCCTACCATTTCTATATCTTTTTTTTTCAGAGTAGATTCAATAATCTACCTCTTATCTGTATTCTTTTTCTTTTCTTATCTTTTCTTTTTCAAGAACCCCAATTCTGATTTCCTTTGTTTAGTTTTTTTCCTTGACTATTAACAATTAACAACTTGTAACCAACCATCATAAACAATAACAATTATCCATAACCCATTGAAAGACCAAAAACCACCCACTCCATCTCTTGGGAATGTGGGCATTGTGTTCTTAAAATTACTTCCTGCTGTGTAAGGCACAGGCATCTTTAGGAGATCCTGAAAAAAAAATTGAGTTAATTATCAAATCCTGGGAGAGGTAACTGTATCATTTGTCCAGTCTCTGCATAACAGGAAAATGCAGGGCTTGTCTCAAGTCCTTGCTAAAGTAATCTGTAAGGCTGAACCATCTCAGCTAGTCATCTTGAAGTTGTCCTGAGCAGTTTGTAGTCCAAAACTGATCTTTGGGTGATGCTTGTCATCGTAGTGGTATTATCATCGTTCTGATGGAATCATCATTATGGGGCCACATCATCTTTTTGGAGACTTCAAAGTCACTGTTAGGTGCGGTCATGGTTCCCTGCAGAAAATTGATGGAGACTCAAACCCAAAATCATGTACAGGAAGCTAGATGAAACATACAAGAAGCTAGATGAAGCTTCTTTCTAGAATTAGTTAGTAATTTATGTGACCATTAACAGCATGACAAAATTTTAAAAATTATATATATATGTACCTTATATTTTTTTATATAAAATTCATACCTTAAGAAAAGTTTTAAAGAGTTAAATAAAACCGAAGATTCTAGGATTAAAGGTACATGCCATCACAGCCTGAACTCTATGTCTATTTTAGAAGCTGGCTCTCTCCTCTGATCCCCAGGCAAGCTATATTGAGGTACATAATATATCACCACACCCCATGCCTTGGCACATTCATTTTATCTACCTTCTCTGGACCTGTGGATTGTATCCTGGTTATCCTTTACTTTATTATCCAGCTAATATCCATTTATGGGTAAGTACATGCAATATTTGTTTTTGTGGGTCTTAATTACCTCACCCAGGATTATTGTTCCAAGTTCCATCCACTTGCCTTAAAATTTCCTGATGTCATTGTTTTTAACAGCTGAGTAATATTCCATTGGGTAAATGTCCCACATTTTCTTTAACCATATTTTGGTTGAGAGGCATCTATGTTGTTTTAAGGTTCTAGTCATTATCTATAAAGCTGATATGAATGTAATTGAGTAAGTGTCCTTCTTCCAGACTTTCAAAGAAGAGCTGATACCAGTACTTTTCAAATTATTCCACAAAATAATAACAGAAGAAACATTGCCAAATTTTTTAATGAGGCCATATGTATCCTGATACTCAAACCATAAAATACCTCAAAAATTCAAGAAAATTACAGAACAATTTTCCTCATGAACACTGATACAAAATTATCCAATAAAATACTGGCAAACCCAAACCAAGAACAGATCAAAAAGATAATCCCCCATGATAAAGTGGGTTTTATCCCAGAGATGCAAGGATAGTTCAACAAATGAAAATCTGTCATTATAATCCAACATATAAACAAAATGAAGGAAAAAAAATCTGATAATTTCATTAAATGCTTAAGAAACCTTTAACAAAATCCAACACTCCTTCATGATAAAAAGCCTTCTCAAGGTCAGGGATACAAGGGACATACCTAAAAATAATAAAGACAATACAAAGCAAGCCAAGTGCCAACAACAAATTAATGGAGAGAAACTCAAAGCAATTCCACTAAAATCAGGAACAAATAATGCTAACTTCTACATATCTATTCAATATAGTACTCAAAAATCTAACTAGAGCCATAAGACAACAAAAGGAGATTAAAGAGATACAAATTGGAAAAGAAGAAATCAAAGAATTTCTATTTGCAAATGGGATGATAATATACATAAATGATCTAAAAAATTGTACTAGGGAACACCTAGAGCTGATAAACACCTTTAAAGAAGTCACTGGATACAGGATTAACTCACAAAAATCAGTAGCCCTCTTGTGTACAAATGATAAACAAGCTGAGAATGAAACCAAGGAAGCAACACCCACCACAATAGCTACAAACAATATAAAATATCTTGATGTGACTCAAATCAAGCAAGTGCAAGACCTGTATGACAAGAACTTTAAATCTTTGAAGAGAGAAATTGGAGAAGACACTAGAAGATGGAAAGACCTCCCATGCTTATGTGTGGTGATATTATGTGTGGTGATATTTTGTGTATGATCTAACAAATAAAACTTACCTGAAGATCAGAATGCAGAGTATGGAGCTAAGCCACTAGTTAGCCATATAGGCCAGGCAGTGGTGGCACACAACTTTGATCCTAGCACTCTCATGCCTTTAATCCCAGCACTAGAGAGTTGGAGACAGGAAGTGATATGGATGGGCAGAGAGTAGAATATAAGGTGGAGGAGACAGGAGCTCAGATCTTAATTCAGGATGAGAATTAGGTAGAGGTAAGAACTCTCTCTAGTGGCTGGCTACTCTGCTTCTCTGACCTTTCAGCTTTCACCATGATATCTGATCTGGGTCTTTATTATTAAGACCAACTAGAATTCATGCTAAACTCATGGGTCAGTAGAATGTGCATAGTAAAAATGGCCATCTTACCAAAAGAAATCTACAGATTCAATGCAATTCCCATCAAAATTCCACCACAATTCTTTACAAACCATGAACTTAATATGGAAAAAAAAATCAGTATAACTAAAACTATACTGTAAAATAAAAGAAATTCCATATGTATCACTAACCCTTATCTCTAAGCACAACTATAGAGTTTACAATAAAAACAGCATGTTATTGGCATTAAAACAGACAGGCAGATCAATGGAATTGAGTCACAGATTCAAATATACATTCACATATCTATGGACACCTGATTTTTGACACAGAGCCAAGATTATATAATGGAAAAAGGAAATCATCTTCAACAAATGGTGCTAAGATAACTGGATGTCAGTGTGTAGAAGATTGTAATTAGATCCATATCTATCACCGTGCACAAAACTCAAGTTCAAGTGAATCAAAGACCTCAACATAAATCCAGTTACATTGAACCTGATAGAAGAATGAGTACGAAATAGCCTTGAATTCACTGATACAGGTGTCAACTTCCTGAATAGAACACCAGTAACACAGACACTAGTATTGGTAATTAATTAACGAGACCTCATTAAATTCAAAAGCTTCTGTAAGACAAAGGACACTGTCAATAGGATAAAATGGCATCTTGCAAAATGGGAAAAGATATTCACCAAACCCACACCTGAGAGAGGGCTGATCTCCAAAATATAAAATGATCTCAAGAAACTGGATATCAAAATACCAAATAATCCAATTTAAAAGTTGAGTAAAGACCTAAACAGAGAATTCTCAACAGAAAATTTTCAAATGGCAGAGAAACACTTAAAGAAATGTTCATCATTACTAGCCATAAGGGAAATGCAAATCAAAATAATTCTGAGATTCCATCTTATATCTTTCAGAATGGCTAAAATCAAAAACACAAATAACAGCTAACGATGGAGAGGATGTGGAACAAGAGCAATCCTCCATTGCTGGTGGGAGTGCAAACTTATACAACCACTTTTGAAATCAGTATGACAGTTTCTCAAAAATTGGTAATCAACTGACCTCAAGATCCAGCTATACCACTCTTGGGCATATACTCAAAGTATTTTCAATCATACCACAAGGACACTTGTAGGCATAATTTTTAAGAAGAGAAAAAGCAAATGTCCATGGGATAAAGGTCAAGGATGCAGTGTTAGTGGAGATAGAGGACAAGAGACGAGACAGGCACAAGGGAAAACGGGCAGGAGTATTCATACCAGAGACAAAGGACTGCCTCTGGATAGAGAGGAGACAGACATGGCACATAGTCAAATGACAGTTTATAAAGGTAAAGAGAGAAAACACGTGTTAGGATGAGATGTTTAATTTTAGTTGGACATGTTAATTAAGTGAGCCAAAGTGGGCTTCTGATTACTGAACTTCAATACTTTCATATGTGGAACTTGGTAGGCAGTCTCAAGAGCAGGAAGTGGCCACATAAGGGAATAAACCTTGCTGGCTAGCTTTAGTAATGCAATCTAATGGTTTTTAGGAAGACAGAAGGAAGGAGGGAGAAAGGCAAGGCCTGTCAGAGCCAAACAGATGGGTTAGTGTCCCTCCACATGTTAAAATGGTTCAAGTGTGGGCTGAAGATGAGTCTAAGTTGTAGTGTTGCCTAGCACACACAGCATAGTTCTTCCTGGGACATCCATTTTATTCCCTTCCTTGCTTTGCTTCTGATGCCTGAAGGTCAAATCAGGATTTCCCCCAAGTTTCTGACTCTGGTTACAGGAACACTATTCCCTAGTATGTGATGTCTTTGTGACCATGATGATAGGGGTAGCTGTAACCATCTCCTATCCCCAAACCCTCCTCATATAGAGTTTTCTGACAGCCTTCCGACCACAGGTAGCCTCAGGGGCAAAGGATAAGCAGAGTTGGCTACTGATTCTGGTGATGTAGTAGGATTAAGAGACCTGACTTACTTTTATTGGGGGGGGGGGTATGGATAATCCTGGTTGGCATAAATCAGGGCTCACTTGGGCCCAGCTGGCAACCTGTAAATTCAGTCTGGAGCCCATAGTAGAGGACAGAGTTGCTGCAGGAGTTTATGGAGAAGCAAGACTGGCTCCAGATGCTCCTGTTCTCTTCAAGCTGTGCTCATTGAAAAAGAAAGACGGACACCAAACAGTGCCTAGTACTACGAGGCTTCTCACTCTTGAGGTTTGTGCAACAGGCAGAGACCAAGCTAAAGACAGTCTGCAAGGCTCTATAAGCAGCTGCAGACAGTGAGTTCTCCTAATATTTTATGCTTCAGGTTCTCTGGGCAGGGTAAGAGTGTGATCATAAAAATAAATGTCTCAGTCACTGTCATACTGAGTTCTAGTAAATGGAGGAGGCTTTGCCTGGTGAACTGCCAATGAGTGCCAGAAGGCACACATCTATACCAGGATTCTGATTCACTGACACCAACATACTAGCCAATGACATTTTTTTCTTTTCTTCCTTTCTTTTCTTTTTGAGTTTTTGTCTAATGTAGCCTAGAGCTTCCTCAAAATTGTTATGTATCTAGGTCTAGTCTTAAATTCCTGGTCCACCTGCTTCTGGCTCCTGAGAGCTAGGATTGCAAACAAGAACCAACATGACTAGTTTCTGTAGAGTGTTGTTTTGTGATAACCCCAAGTGGGCAAACTTCAGGGAACTTTTGGCTTCACTGCCCATAATTTGCAAGTCTTAGAGAATTCTGGAAAGCAAAGGGACAAGGTGTTGTCATGTACAGAATACAGCAGGAGCTCTAAGTAGTGATTAGATTTTTTTTAAGATGGGTCACTCTCATTCTGTAGGCCAAACTGTCACTCACAAAAACTTTGTTTCATTAGCATTTGGATTATTTGGATTGCAGGTGTGAGCTACCAGTTAGATAGTTTTATTATAGGACAGCAATTATACCCACTTTATAACAGTGCGTTCTCTAATGAACTTGTTGGATCCTGATGAGGTTCTTCTAGGGCAGGAAGTAATGAGTTGTAAAATGCACTAAAAGGAAAAGGTAGGCAGTACCAAATAGTGAGTAGCACTGGATGGTATGCAGTACTTGATTGGTGAGTTGTACTGGGTGGTGAGTAATCCTGACAGGGAGGCATTACTGGGTGGTGTGCAATACTGAGTGTTGGGTAGTAAAGAAAGGTGGCCAGTAATACATGGTGAGTTCTACTGGATGGTGAGCAGTCCTGAATAGTGAACTGCATTGGCAAGTAGTTCTAACTCATGAAGAGTACTGACTGCTGAGCATTACTGAGTGGTGTGCAGTACTGAGTCATGAGCAGCACTGAATGGCAGGGATCAAAGTGGAATTGGGGAAGGAACAAAAGGAGAGTTAGAGAGGGAAAGTCATATTGGGGTGCATACCTGTAGTCCCAGCACTTAGGCGGTGGAATCAAGAGCCTCAGGAGTTCAAGATCATTATCAGCTACCCAGTGAATCAAAGGTCAGTGCATTGCTTAGTTTTGTCTTCTTGACAAAAAAACATAGTTACTTGGTATCTTTGTTACGGTTTTTATTGCTATGATAAACACCAAGACAATGTAAGACATGGAGAAAAGGATTTACTTTGCCTTACTGCATGTAATCCAACAGAAAGGGAACTCAGGTCAGCAACTCAAGACAAGAAACTAGAGGCAGAAGCTGATGCAGAGGCTGTGGAGGAGCATTGCTTATGGGCATGTTTTTAATGGTATGCACATTGTATTTTATTATACATCCAAGGAACTCGTTTAGGGATGTACAGTATTTTTTTCTGCTAAGAGTCCTTCTTCCAAAGGTACCATACATTATGCCAAATTGACATAAGAACTAGCCAGCACACCTGGAAAGAGGGACCCTGTCTTCAGTTTCTGCCTTGACTTTATTCAATGATAAATAGTTACTGGAAATTTAAAATACTTTTTTTCATGCCCAAGTTACTTTTGGTCAGTGTTTTATCTTATCAATGGAAAAGCAAGCCAGACTAGACACTGGTCACGCAAAGTAGGTCTTGCTACCCTCAGGTTTAATACACAGAAAGAAGCCAAAGTGGTATCTCAAGTTGGAATCTGAACTAAGTTTTTTTTTTTTTTGTTTGTTTGTTTGTTTGTTTTTCGAGACAGGGTTTCCCTGTGTAGCTTTGCGCCTTTCCTGGAACTCACTTGGTAGCCCAGGCTGGCCTCGAACTCACAGAGATCCTCCTGGCTCTGCCTCCCGAGTTCTGGGATTAAAGGCGTGCGCCACCACCGCCCGGCCTGAACTAAGTTTTACAAGTCTCCCATATGGTATTCGCTATTCTCTTTCTCTCTCTCTCTCTCTCTCTCTCTCTCTCTCTCTCTCTCTCTCTCTCTCTCTCTCTCTCTCTCTCTCTCTCTGTCTCTTTTTTGGACAGGTCCTTACTGTGTAATGCTGGTTGTCCTAGAAGCCCTTATAAAGAACAGGTTGGTTTTTAACTTACAAAAACCCACCTGACTCTGCCTCCTGAGTGCTTTGACTAAAGATGTGCCCTACCACACCTTTAGTAATTACCTTTGGTAATTGATATGAAAGTTTTAAGTGGTTATGGAGAGCAGCTGAGGCTAGGCATTCTGTGTCCCCCAAAAAAGAGATAAGGGAACGATATTGAAGGTTCAGACATAGTGTAGTGGAGACCTCAGTAGCATATTGGACACGCCAAGACCATGGAAGGATCTGTACCTATTAAACAAGGTGGATGTACTGCAGATAGCAGAGTTGGAGAAATGGAACTGCTCACTCTTTGAAGGCCAGAAGATCTTGTCTCCAATGTTACCCTTGAGTTTTTTTAAATTGTTGGGTATTGTTTTGATCTGATTGTAATTGTGCCTTAGTTCCTTCCTCTTATAATAAGGTTTGTAAATTGTTAAATGCTATTTTCAAACCCATAAATTTTAGTCACTACTTGCTTATCAGACATATTCAGTATGACCTAGATTAGTGATACAAATCAATTAGTGTCATTTTACTCAAGGATTTGGCCACTACTTCCATGCTTTATTTCTTTGCAAAAATAAAGGGTATCTAAATAGCTTTTTAAATTTATTATTATTATTATTATTATTTTTTGAGACAGGGTTTCTCTGTGTAGTTTTGGTACCTGTCCTGGATCTTGCTCTGTAGACCAGGTTGACATTGACCTCACAGAGACCCACCCAGCTCTGCCTCCCAGGTGCTGGGATTAAAGGCTTGTGCCACCACCACCCGGCAATAGCTTTTATTTTTAAAATAAAAGTAGCAAATAACAAATTAATAATAATAATAATACATATATATATAACTTAATTTTGATATTATGGGAACTCACATTTTAAAGACTCCTGAGATTTTAAAGAGACTTAATTTTTTAAATAATTATCTAAATGAGACAATATAGCCCAGCTCATGGGTGACTATATAGATAGACCAGACTCCCTTAAAAATATAGAGAGCCACCAACCTTCCTCATGAGTGTTGGGATTAAAAGTTTGGGACCCCCAAAAAATCCAAACACAAACAATAATAAAATAAAAATAAAATATCCAGCTTACCCATCAAAAGCCACATTTGTTTCTCCTTGTCTTTGGACTTAAGCCTGCCTTTTAGTCATAAGTTTCAGTATGTCTCCATACCTGCCTTGGGTGCTATTGGTTTTCAATATATAATCATGGCACTCCTCAACTTTTCACTCATTTCTGTAGACTGTTTTCACTCTTGGTGTAATACATCCTAAGTAGCATTCTCTTAGAATTTAGGTAATCACTGCTTAAAGAATTTAAATCTTAACTTACAAAAAACAAACAAACAAACAAACACTGTTAATGAAGGAGATGCTGAAATTCATTGTGGTTGCAAGCTATGTGCAGTTCTTAATATCTTTCATCCCAAGTGGAATGTGGTAACTATTCAAGCACAAGAACACAAAACTAAAAACATAATAGGCAATCATGAAACTCTTAGAAGTTAAGATCCTTTTATCATTGCATATCCATTTAATAAAATAGAACTGATATATATGGAGTTAAAAAATTAATTAATTCAAAATATATTGAGATAGAGATAGAGTATATATAAGAAATTAGTCATTTAAATGGGCAGTTATAATAAAATGTTTCATAAATCAGAAGTGGAAACCATTTTTATCATTGAATAAAATCTACAGCTTTTCCACTTTGAACTCCTATGTGGGTTTTATGTGAGGTTAATTTATAACTTTCATGCTGCCAAGTTTAAAGCCATATACGTAAAAATGACCTGAATATATGCTACAATCTCTATTTCATTTTCCATAATTCCTTCAGTGGGTAATTAGATATTTCTTTCTCTCTTTTTCATTATGAAGGGAACATTTGTCTTGAGATATAGCTCTTTAACAATAGTTTAAGTGTAGACATTGATAATTTAGGCACAGTGCTATGTATTAAGAGATTATTTTCAGTCTTAAGTGATTTTAGATTTAACAAGTACACAAAATAATGATTACTGAGTAGGTGGCCTTAAGACATGTGCAGATTCATCTGTCCTGCAGTAAGCTTTAGAACGAGTATACCAAATATACCCATTATATGCATGTGACAAATACATTAAATTCAAAGTATACACAGAGTTAAAAACTGACAAATGAACTAGCAGAGATGTAAAAGACCAAGAAGAAGCTTACAGATACTCAGTATCACAGAAAACCTTGGGACTATTAAAATAAACCAGATGGATTTTGAAATATTGATTTTATATATATTTCATGACTTAAATATAATGTTTTTTAAAATCAAATGATGACCATGAGTCTATATTCTAAGAACACTATTACATCATTTACTAAGAAGTATAAATATAATACTAAATATTATTTAGTAATGTTAAAAGTGGAGAATATTTCCTACTATGAGAGTCAGGCACTACCTTTTTTATCTGTTTGAGTCATATAAAGTATTAATTATTTGGTTTGCAAAAATAGAGGTTACTCAAATTTCCAAAAAATTACATGTAGCTGGAGTTTTTCTGGTCCTGCCTAGCCCACAGTCAGGACAAATCTCTCATTCTCCAGTCCTGAAGCCGATCAGACCCAACCAAGTAAACCCACAGAATTACATTTCTTATACACTGTATGGCAGTGGCAGGCTTCTTGTTAACTCTTCTTATATTTTAAATCAACTGATTTCTATTAATCTATAAGTTGCCACGTGTCTCATGACTTACTGGTATCTTAACATCTGCTTAACATCTGCTTCTCATCCTGGCAGCTGGCAGCGTCTCCTGACTCAGCCTTTTTGTTCCCAGAATTCTCTTCTCTGTTTGTCCCGCCTATACTTCCTGCCTGGCTACTGGCCAATTGGCATTTTATTTATACAGAGTGATAGCCACAGCAATTACTTAAAAATTGCTACTTAAAGAGTGAAGTAGAACTTCACTCACTTTTTAAACCATATGAATTTATCAATAAATATATATGTGTATATGTATAATTGATATATAGATATAGACAGATATACTTTTTAAACCATATGAATTTATCAATAAATATATATGTGTATATGTATAATTGATATATATATATAGACAGATATAAAATAGATATAGCTCTAAATTAGAAATAGATAGATAGATATTTCAGTATGAATACCAGTTTGCCTGAATGAAACTAATAAACAGAAACCAGGACACACAGAATATTTTGGTTGATTGAGTCCTGGAAAATTCATATTCTTAATTTCCATTCATCATAATTGGAATCTGTTCATGTTTTTCCAGTCTGGGATAGAATGAGTCTAAATAAAATCAATTGACTCACAAAAAATCACATCTGGGAGACACTACCCACCACAACTGGCATCTGGAAGAAAATGACTATGTGGAGCAATAAAAATAGGAGAGATTGGAATGTACATCAACCAAATTAGATTGGTTCAACTTCTTTGTCCCTTTTTAAATTTTTTGATGCTATAGTAATCCTAGACTTTGATAATTAGAGTGTTTTATCCTTTATAATTTAGTAACAAAAACAAAACTGAGAAGCCAAGGTATGAAACAATTCTGGAGGGATGTATTTGCTCCTCTTTCAATTCTATATTCAAAATGATTGATGGAGAACACTCTGCCGATCAGTGCTGGTATATCTCTCATTAGAACTTGGCTTTCAGCTCCAAAAGTTAAATGTTCTCTTTTATTTTACTTTTTCCAGGTATAGGCATTCCATACAAATTACTTCTTATGGAAAAGCACAGAATGTACCCAAATGATTTGTAAAAGACTATTCTGTTTTCTTTAATAAATCATTACATATGGCAATTCAAGAGTCAGCTATTTCTACTGAGTTCAAAGGAGAGAGGCATTTCATGAGTTTGCAATAGATCATCCCTTGTAAAAGAACAACTAATTTCATTTTTCACAGTTCTCTCTAGCTGTGCAGCTAAAATTACCTTGTGTAAATTAGTATGGGATTTTTGTGGGGAGAGACACAGCTTGAGGTTGAAGAAAGCCTCCAACACTTGTGTCTTATCAGCAATATGCTTTTCTCTTTGTGATCACAAGTTTTCCCTCTGTCTTGTTTGTTTTTACTGAAAAATCCTGCCGTTTTTCCACACACAGAGCTAGTGCTGCATCCCCCTGGGCTCCAGTACTCAACACCCTGACATACAATTGTTTCTGTCTCGTTCATAGTGATTTAGATTGAAGTGAGTTCATTTGATTATTTCCCCCAAAGCCTTGCCAAACAAATGTGTTGAGTTTTTAAACATAACAGTATAATTAGCATCTATTTTAAAATATCAAGTAATGTGAGAAAACAAAACGTTATTTTAATTACATATCAAAGAATTTTTTATTATTAAGTGTAAATTCAATATATTTTAATTTTAGTAACTGCTATTTTGTGATCAGAGGTTCCAAAATATATACTTTAAAAGAGGATTTATTCTTGAAACATGTCCTATGTAAATATATATCTTAAGTGTTTTAATATATTATGAATATACTTTTATTTAAAATAGTCATGTTGTTTTCTTGAAGCATAATTTATAAAATATACAATTTTAAAAGTTGAAATGACTTCCTTAGTAATAAATTAAATGTATTGTGTCCACATGTCTTATGAACTTAAGCACTCTAAGTAAACTTCAAAAATCTTTTCACACATGATTTTTTCTTACATTCATAAGAGCTAATATTTTACTATTATTATTCACTTTAAAAAGTAAGAATATTAACATGCCTTGTAGTTTAAATATTAACATATAAACTTGTATTTTATGAATGAAGAAGTATTTTAAAAAGTTAAATGATTTGTTAAATTCTTCTCTCTAGGTAATGTTGATTAGTACCAGATCATTACACAAAACATGGCTTTATGTGTCCCCCCTCATTTTTATTTTGCTCAATAAAACATGAAATCTATCTGAAATCTTATACAATTGAACTCATTGTTAGATATTTTCAATATTTATGATTTTAAAATATCGATCATTAGTGATATTTGTTTATGGTCTCAAACATGATTATAGATACAATGATCAGTTCATATTGCTTTTGACGTATAATGATGTTTCCATAAGAATAGCAACATTCAAATATTCAATGTCTATTTCTGATAAAATGTAGTATGAGTTTGAAAGGAGATGTTGTGTTATAAAACTATATATGTCTGTGGTTCTGAGGTTTCAGGGCAAACAATATTTCCTTGTCAGGAAGGGTCACAGCAGGAAGATTATGACAGGGTAGTAGTTGATTAACTGAGGAAGGAAGGTGACAGGAATGACTAAATGCTTCATGAGGGTATTATAATATTTTCGTAATTATGTAGGGTCAGTATTATTTGCCATGTAAATTTGTATATGAATTTTATGAAATAGGTCTCATAAACCAATATATTATACTGTTTATTTTTTCAACATACATATTCTTTTGAATGAAGCTATAATTTCACTTATTTGCTAAAGCTAGTAAACTATACTCTATAGCAAAGTCTGGCCCACTGTTAATTTTTATGAAGGAAGTTTTATTGAAACACAGCCTGTGGTCCTTCATTGCTGTTATATTTGTGTCTATTTTCTGTTGTAAAAGACTTGAGAAGTTGTACTAGAGACACAAAGCTGGAAGTGTTTTCTATGTTGCTCTCTACATAAAAGCTTTTCTGAGTCCGGTTGTAAGGAAATGATAGAAGAGAATATATTTGTATCAATGTAGAAGCTTCCTGTCTTCTGTAAATCCCACTGTCCTAAATGTAAATAACCTTTATATTCAAATATGCAGCATTTATGGATATGCTTACATTTCCATGGTAGCAAAATAAATAACATATTTTATCTTTTATATTTTATATTTGGTGTTCCTACGGATTAACTTTTTTCTCTTATGTAAAATTCTCATTATCATTATATTCCTAGCCGTTGATATAATTTTGATCATTACCTCTTTAAATTTCTTCATGCTTATAATTTCTATCACAGAATATTTTATATCATTGTTTTTAAAACATTTTTGGAAACAATCAAGACATTGATATCTGACATGTTTGATAACAATTTTGAGACAGGTGTGCCATGACGTCTCAAATTTTAATTCTTAATGTGAATAAGAAGATAATAAGGTACCAAGGAGACAGAACTGTTTACAGGTGATACTTGTACTAAACTGTTTCAGGGAAGGAAGAATGATTTTTTTGTTGTTAATTTTATCGGTAAATGGTTCCTGTGTGTGTCAAGTACTGTTGACTGTCAGAGTAAATAAAACAGAATTTACAGTAAGAATATGATGTTCATAACAGGATTTGGAACTTGACCTCTTATGATCAGAGCCAACTTCCAGTACTATGTACTTCCTTGATTAAGTACTGTATGCACACCTCATTTATTTAATTTATAAAATTATATATATTGAGTAAATTCTTTTTAGTAGATAAAGTTTTCTAGAGGTCCACACTAGCCAATATACAACATTATAATATTACTAGGCATAAAATAACCATTAGTATTTATAGAAAAGCATCCCCATGCATCAGGAGTTTTAGTAATATGCCAGTCATTTCAAGAACTATAGAAAATTGTATTTTCCCTAATAAGACAGGCAGGAGGATATGGCAGAAAAGGGATGAAGAAGGGGAGGGAAAGAAGACTGAATCACAATTTGCTCTAATTCTACCCGTCTGGGGGGATTCTGTATTCCTAAAAACTCAGTATTGCACTAGAGAGAGGGCTCCACTGTTAAGAGTGCATGATGCTCTTGTCTATGACTCAGGTTCAGCTCACAGCCCTCACACTCATTGGCTCAAACTGCTTCCAACTCTAGCCTCAGGAAACTTAACATATCTTCTTGATTCTGTATTCATGGGCATCTGAACTCATTCATGCACACACTAGCACACACAAAAAATTAAAAGAAAAAAATATTTAAAAAGAAAATTGTTTACTTGGTGATGCCAAAGCATAAAAGTACATCTTCACAAAAATACTGCACAAATTTTATTATATTCTCTGAGTAAAAGAAGTAACAGCCATTACTAAAATAGGTGGAAATGCTGTCATATAGGACAGTGAAATGACATGTTCAAGTTCTCAATGGAAAAATGTTTCTCTGAGATCCAGGTTCAGCCTAACTCCACAGAAAACTCTCCTTTCTTCACAGTTGATGGACTTGATATTGACCCAAGGTCTGCTCTGTGTCTGAGCTTCTGCCATCTGAATACTTTTAGTGTAACTCTATGAGAGAGAGAGAGAGAGAGAGAGAGAGAGAGAGAGAGAGAGAGTTTCATTGGAGTTAGTTTGTAAAAATATTCTACCACCTGAGAGAAAAATCCAGTGCCACACATGGGTTATCTATTTTGGTGTTATTGATCATTATTTTATAAGTTTATTAATAAGATGTACAATCTTACTCTCACTCAGCACCGTGATTAAAACTGATTAAGAAAGCAGTCAAGAAATGTATAATGTTTTAAACTATACTGAGGAATGCAGTATCATATTTATTCACTGGGTCTTCTTTTTATATTCTGTCATGATTTCATTACTGAAATATGAACACTGAGCATAAAAATAGTTAGAAACAACTTTATAAATGTTCAGTTCTAAATCATTTTATTATATAAATTATAATTTACTTTTGATAAATACCATAGGTGTAGTAGGTATGTTCTGACAACACATTCTTGTAATAGTAAATATGTAGAGAAATTTCAAAATTTTCTATATATTAATGTCAACATGGATAAAGGCTTACAAAATTTTTGGATTAGTTTCAACCATGACTCCAGCAAATGTAAAGACTAAGGAGGAATTAACTTAATTAATTATAATCCTTTTATTCTCAATCTAAAATAACAAAAATAATACTAAAGAGGGATATATATACAAATGACTGAAGTATAACATGCTTTAATCAATCATTATATATTGAGAAAGATAAACATAAATGTCAATGGAAAATATAAATAATTCAGAAAAATGCTGACATGTCACGTGATTTAAGAAATAGATGCTTGTGAAAATCAATAGAAAGCCCATATGGAGTAGCACTATTAGGAGGTGTGTCCTTGTTGGAGGAAGTGTGTCACTTTTGGCATGGGCTTTGAGGTTTCATATGCTTAAGCTATGCCCAGTGTGGGATACAGTTCACTTCCTGTTGCCTGCAGATCCAGATGTAGGACTCTCAGCTCCTTCTTCAGCACCATGTCTGCTTGCACACTTCCATGTTTCCTGCGATGATGCTAATGGATTAAACCTCTGAACTGTAAGCCAGCCCCAATTAAATGTTTTTCCATTATATAAAATCAATACAAAAATGACAGCTTATTCAATACATTCTCTTGTAGTATTTGGATATGTCCATAAAACATGGGAAAAGAATCAATTAAATAGACCAAACAGTAAAATGAAAGTAAAAAAAAAGCAAATACTTGCCTAAATAATGTTTCAACAGGAAATTAGAGCTGTGGTTTATATTAAGGAAATTTCTCCAAGTAGGACAAAAATAGTTATCTTTACAGGGTTGACTAGATATTCCTGCTTCCATCCTTGATGACATGAATTAAAATCCAAGAACAAACATGGTAGAAGCAGAGAACAGAAAACCAAAGATTGTTCTATGATCTCTGTATATTCACTGTATACCCAAGTAGGAAAACATGCAGAATAGAAAATATGAATAGGTATAACAAAAAGAATTACCTTAAAATAGTAACAAACAAATAAATTTTGTTATACTTAAGGTTTGTGTCTCCTTCATTGAGTTAATATATTGGTTTAATGTATCTTTTTGGCCAAATGCTTCTAAAACTTAGTTAACTATTAAAAGTCATTCTGATCCCTTACATTCCCCCATGATTGTAATCCTTTAGTTAGGCTATATCATACCCAGCTGTAAGATCATTTACTCATTCATTTACCTTTCAACCTTAATATTTTTAACATATTTAGTTAACATATTCATTATGATTTGTAACATTCATCTTCAAGAATTTTGGACCAAATTCTTTATGATGCAGGGAATAGGCTGTTCTTAGCAGCTTTGAAACTCATTGGAAAAATGAATGAAAGGGCTATTAGATCACTCTCTGGAGTTCATACTCAAGAGTAATCAGGATACACAATGTTCCTCTTGATGATCTTTGGTGCTTTGGAAGAAGGAATTAGCTACAGTGGTAAATGTTTTGGCATATATTAGTCAATACTATTTGAAATTGTAGGACCTGGGATATGGAAGATATTAATTGTAAATTAACAATGACAAAAGCATGAGCAACTTTATAAACAGTAAAATGCAGATTGGGGATAATAACTCAGGAAGAAATTTTGAATTCTGAAAAGAATGAATTTGATTAATCAGTTATGGAAACAATGGATATTCAAAAAGGGCCTTGCCTGGTGGAAATGTATACTTCTGTAAGTTTGAACTTTAGGATCCTTTGGAAGAGAAAATGAAGTTCTCCAATTGATTAACTATTCTGGTATAGTGTTCATGTTTTTCATTTTGAGTCTTTTTAGGAAAATAAATTTTAATCTTAGACAATTACATTCAGTTACTAACATGAAATTTAATAGATTGCCCTTTCTAAACTGGCTATAGCATGTAACATATTGTGAATTTGGTGACACTTTCTTGTCAAATATTTAAGATTCTGTAGATGACTGCTGTTAAACATTTTATTTAATTCTGCCAAGACCCCTTGGGTTTATGCTTTTATATTTGGGAGAAAACTTTGGCCCTTCAAAGTTTCCTCTACCAATTGGCCCATCTGCAAGGAAGTGACAGCATCTTAGTGACCAGGTAGCTTTCTGTGGAGGAATAGAGAATATGCCCCTCTAAAATGACTTCCCTTCCAGCAGGTTGTGCACGATATAGAGTCAAATCTCCAGAGACTCTGTCATCTTCATGATCAAAAAACAGGTGCCTTAACATGGGTATCTCTCCTCTCACAAGTTCTCTCTAACATCAAGGGCAAGGGCCCAAATATGGTCTTTGTTGACACATCTCTTCTTTGGTTTATGTCTCCAAGATTTGGAGGTTGAACAATAAATACGTTTTGTTGTTCTAGTAGATTGCTGTTGTTTGTCATTTAGAATACTTTTTGGAAAATAAATGTTAATATTGTCCAAGTGAGCTTAGTTAATGACTTTATGGAATCTAATAAACCATTCTCTAACTCATTTACAAGGAAAAATATTTTAAACAGCTTCCATGACATACATACACACATACATATATACACACACACACACACATATATATATGTATACATATGCATACATATATGTGTATGTGTATATATATATATGATAAATTGTGTCTTTTTCTTTTTAAGTCTTTCAACAATTTGCTTTCTATTATTTATTAAGAATTTTGCTTTTCTTGTGGCATATATATTAGAATGACTGTGAGTCTCCTTTTAGTTAGCTATACATACACAGCATTTACGTATTGCAGCATAGCGGTTAATGATGAGCACTTAAAATTTTACACTGATTACATAGCTGCTCTAATTATTGAACTATAAAATGTGTCATCACAGTTTTTGTAGCGAGATAGTTAACCTACAAATAGCATATATTGTGTTAGGTTCAGAAGTGATTAAAATAGATATGAAACCTACTTTCTGACACTGAATTAAGCAGAAGATATAATTGATAAGGATGGTATAGATGAAACTTAAATATGGGATGAATATTTGGGGGTAGGGGAATATCATAAATTTTCCTAAATAACTAAAACCTAAAATCAAAACATAACATTAGAATTTCAGATAAGTGAAAAATAACTTCAAAAAATCTGAATCTGAGTATAACCTGCTGAAAAAATCATTGCAGATCAAGAATAATACGTGGAAAGGGGGACTCACTAGATAAGGTTGTTAAGGAGCTCGTGGTGGTTAAATTAATGTAGTGATTTTTATTTCACTTTTAAAAATAGTTCTTCCTTTCCCTATATAAATTAAGACACTTTGGAAGAGTGTACTCAATAAGTATGAACGGTGTGAAGGTTATGAAATACTTCTGGTTTCCATATGCGTAAACAGTAGAGCCAGGTTGAAGTGTGATCGTGTTGAAGTTACAGCAGAGCCTCTCTTTGAGAACACAGTGATGGAGGAGAGGCCATTTCAGATACATTCAGGTTGGGAAAATGAAGTTATATTTTCAATAAAAATACAGTTCATTCATATTCAAAAATCTAAGTGTAGTTGGTTGTTGTTCCTTTTTATTGGGGGTCGGGGGGCGCTGCCACCCAGCTCCCAAATAAATACACAGAGGTTTTTCTTCATTTTAAATGCCTGGCCTTATCTTGGTTTATTTTTTGTCAGCTTTTCTTTTTTTCTATTTTTTTGTTAAGAGATTTTCTATTCATTTTACATACCAACCACAGATTCCCCCACTTTCGTAAGTACTGAAGTTTCTCTGATTTCTTTCTTGGCCCATTTATCATTTGTATATAGGAGAGTCACAGATTTTATTGAGCTAATCTTGTATCCTGCCACATTACTGAAGGAGTTTATCAGCTGTAGGAGTTCCCTGTGTAGAGTTTTTGGGGTCACTTATGTATACTATTATATAGTCTGTAAATAGTGAAAGTTTGACTTCTTCCTTTCCAATTTGTATCCCTTTGATCTCCTATTGTTGTCTTTATTGCTGTAGCTAGAACTTTACATACTCTAGTGAATAAATATGGGTTGAACATTCCACCCAAAACACAAAAGGATATAACTTTTTCTAAGTACTCCATGGAACCTTCTCTAAAATTGACCACATGTTCAGTCACAAAACAAATCTTAACAGATACAAAAAAAATTCAGCTCTACAATATTTGCTACAGTCTATGGTTTTTTGGTAAAACATTGTTACCTCAAATTGCAAAACTTTATTTAAACTGTACACAGAGTTAAAATACTGTTTTCTTATTGCTTTCTCATAATCCTTAATTTTATTTGTTTTATGTAAGACAACACCTAAATTGTTTAAATTATTTGTTTTGACAAAATAATTTAAGTTGAAATGTATGCAGGGTAGTCAAGGCATGATAATGTTAGTATGTAAATTTTTAAGTATTCTCAAAATAAAAAAGTATGGTCTTTTTGAATGAAAATTCAAAATGAATACATATGAAGAATAAGAGTTAATCAATTGTTGGCCTGGTGTATATTTTCTTGTAGATAGAAAAGGTTATGCAATAGATGAAAAACAAAAACAAATACTAATGATACTTGTTCTTTATTACAAATATTTCTTAGACATAATATGACTATTCCACTCAGCAATGTTTCAAATCGCTCTTAGATGCAACCTTCTGATTCAATTACATTCTGTATCTGATGTGATAAGAGACAAATGAATCCACATGTAAGTACTTAGGATTTCTTTCCTGGATCCTGTTAGTAAATACTAATTGGCCAGAATTCACTGGAGCACACCTCTGCAATCATCCTTTGTACAACTCAGACATCAGTTCTGCTTAAATCACTTTTTGGTTGTTATTTATTATAAGATTTTTTACACAATCCTAAAGCAATGTATAACAAAGGTTCGTACTTGTAAATGTGTCTCTACTAAAAAGCTCTCTTCCACAGAACTATTCACTTCGTCATTGCTGTTATTAATGTATCCTTCACATTCTCCTATAGACACTTACTCATGAAAACCAACTATATCCTTCAAAAATAGTACCAAAACAAAAATAGTATTTTTCATAAGTTATGTTTTTCTTCTATAATGTCACATATATAAAGTTCCCAAGTTTCTTGTTTCTTAGCATTGCCAATTTAATGTTTCTTTAAATTTTCTAGAGTCATTGATATTCTCTGTTTAATTTTTATTTGTCTTATTTTTCTCATTGCTGGCAACTTGGATTCTTATATTCCAACTATTTTTCCTAAAAAGTTAACAGCATCAGGAAAGCCATGCTTATTTCTGACTCCTTACATGTCAATGAGTGCCCTTCTCTGTCTCATTTGTCACAGACAGTCTGACAGAATTTGCCACAGAGGGCACAGTCTTTTTTTTTCTCACAAAATGCAGATAATGAGCCCTTGTCTTATGACATTTAATGTTGCAGAACAGCCTAAATTTGATCTCATTATGTTTTGCCTCTATTTAACTGCAGTTATAAATTCTTTTTTTTTAATTTTTAAAGAATCACTATACATTTATTTACAATTTTATTTACAACACCATTGTCAGCTATTGCTATTTTGACTCATTTTGAAATAAAGAGCTTATTTGTAGTTTCTGCCTTTACTTTTCACCATGATTAGTTTTATTTAGTTAGGTCTCCTAGCTCCCTCCTCACCTCTCCTGTTTTCCAGGCTTTGGCTTGTTCATCAGATCTCATATTTGCTTTTAAGCCTGACAGTCATGCCTGTTCTTTCTTGTCACTTCCTATCATATTGGATTTTCATTTTTCATGTAATCTTTCTGTCACACAACTCCTAACAGTACACACCAAATTTGAGCTTCATGAGTGTTTCCTTTCTTTCCCCATTTTCCTTTTTGTTTGGTTTCAAATAGTAACACATTTTCCCCCAAATCTGAAAGAGGCTTCTGTCATTATATAAGTAGTTACAGATTAAAAGTTGATGAATCAATGAACAATTATTACATGGACCTTTTCTCTATGAACCCAGTGAAATTCTTATTCTATAAGTGGAGGATTTTCTCTGTCTCTTCCTTAATGATTCTGTTATTCTCAAATAATAAATAATGTGTTTGTCTTGGTTCTTTAGCAGAGTGGCTTCACTTTTCTTTGTATTTCTTGTTACTTTTCAACTTGCTTCTTTCTGGTCGTGAAACAATTTAGAGGTTTACATAATATTTTTTATAAATATGACATCTCTCTGTATCTCCAGCTATAAAAGTATTTCAACTTATACTTATGTCAGTGTAATTTCTTCTTTAAAAAGATGAAAATACAAATAAAAGTGAGACAAAAGGTTAATAAAATGGTAATTTGAGCCAGGCAGTGGTGACTCATGCCTTTAATCCCAGCACTTGGGAGGCAGAGGCAGGCAGATCTCTGTGAGTTCAAACCCAGCCTGAGTTACAGAGTGAGATCCAGGAAAGGTTCAAAGCTACCCAGAAAAACTTGGTCTCAAAGGAAATGGTAATATGAGGTCTGAAGGAAATGCATCATTCCTTGCTACAATTTGGCTTTAAAACTAGTATTTCAAATTAATCATAGACAATCACTTCAATAATAATCATTGTTGTTTTTGGTTTGGGAACCAGAGACTCCCATGGCACTCACTTGCCTCTGTATCACTCTGGCCAAGGAAACTTCTCCCCTTACTGCCCTCCTGCCTTCACCCACAAAGGACTAGGCTTGCAGCAGCAACCCTGGAATTAGGATGCTAAGCAAGCTCTCCACCGATTATCAATCATCTTCAAACCTCAACCTTCTTTATTTCACAAGAATATTGTGATTGAATTCACCATCTACATATTATGTCATGATTGTCATATGTAAATTCACAGTGAGCAAATAAAGGTTCTAAGTCCAAAAAACTGGCATTAGAAAGTGTTGAGAAATTTGTAATGCATCCAAAGTTGGATTATTAGGACTTCGCCCACATGAGACAGAATTCTACAATCTATTGCTTATAAATAGTATAATTTTGATTAAATTCTACCAAGGATTAAAACAGATTTTTTTCATTTTTGTGACACATTATTAGTGTTAATCATTCTACAATGATATTAGCAGTTTTATCTACTTAGCAATATGACTAGATATTAAATTGAATAAGGACATAATAAGTTTATAGTGAAGAAAAGAAACCAAATAACTACTTCATATCCAAAATACAATAGGACTGCTTTTAAGGCAGTGCCCTGGACAAAATAGTCATAAGTGTAACACAATGCATCTAATATGTATTTGTCTTAAAAGATTAGCTTTGTAATAATATCTCAGTATTTATTTTCACAACAAATTCTGTTTAGTGGGTTTTTGTATACTCATCTAGCTACAGAAAAAGAAAATAAAGATCACAAAGTACAATGTAGAGCAAAGTGACATTGCTGTAGCATACACTGCTATATTGTGATTTCAGCTTAACAGAGAATCCATATGTTATCTACTTTTACATGACTAATTAATCCTTGTTCACTGGTTTATATAATTAGCAATTTCCATGTATTAATTACAATTATTCATCATGTTAAGTTTTCAAATGATGTTATTTATTGTCTTCCTTTTTCATTAGGTGTAAAAAATATACCAAATGAATTATCAGTCAAAAAAAGTAAATTCAGGTTTTCAAATATTATGAGAAAATACTCAAGTAAAGCAAACCTAGGTTTTTCTCATTTTATTCCACAGAAGGTTAAAATGATAAGATTAATAAAGCATTGCATACATTAACAATATCCTACCTTATATATTAATTATCTGAAAGTATATGTATTATTTCCTTTTAATATTTACCATATTTTATTGTAATATCTGAAATACAGATTGAAATGGTCATGTATACATATATATATATATATATATATATATATACATATGTGTGTGTGTGTATACTTTATTTTCTTTACTTAAGAGAAAGGATTAAATTTTTGCTTCTTTCAGCAATGGAAGTGAATTTTCAAGTTTAATGTGCTTACTTTGGTGCAAGTTAAACAATTCAACATTCAATTTGACCATTTTCTCCATGTATTGTGTTCGTCTCATCTTTGTCTAAGAGCAGGAGCAACAGTCCATCAGGTATAGTCCATAACTGATCAGATTTGACAAAGTGATACACACTATATAAGTATTATCTCATGATACAGACCAATAAAATGATGAAAAAATTACAATGTGAGTTTTTTCAGAAATATTGTATAGCAGACAGACAAGGCAGTATACATTTCTGACACATAATTTTATAAAATATTTATTTCAGTACACTATTAATGTGTTAGTAAAATTTATGAAAATTTATAGTACTCACAGTGATTACATGTGTATTGGGCAGAGTTATCTAGTTAATAGACCTGATATAATGTATACATAATATAAAAGTATTTGGGGTTCTGGATAAAGAGTTCAGTGTTTACAAACACTTGCTGCTTTTTGATTATTGTCATTCAGTCTCCATCACCCACATGGTGGCTCATAATCACCTGTATGTTAATTTTAGAACTCAGAAGACCTCTTATGGCCTCTGTGGGCTCCAGTTACCTATGTGGTATACTGTCATACATTCAACATCTCACTCATACAAACAAAGCTTTAAAAAAGTAAATTGTGATTTATTAGATTGTCTTACATGACAAACGCTGGGTAGTCCAACAATACTTTGGGCATACTGGTGAGACAGAGAGATTAGTATGTGCTCAATGAATGAAATTATTTGTGTCCACACTTCTGGTCCAATGCAGAATACCTGCAGTGCTGTGGACAATCACTGGTTTCAGGTTCGCTTTGGTGGTTTAAGACTGAAGGGAGTTATCAACACAGCTCAATAGACATAGTACCTGGTGTGCTCACTGAAGACAAAGAACTGAAGGAAGAACATCGCGGATGCCCATTAGAAATGGCTGCTTACTTTGAGTGCAGCTTCCCACAATATTAAATACTATCTGAAAATGTCTTTACAGAAGGACTCACAGATGTGTAGCCTAGGTATTTGTAAAGCTCATCAAGTTGACATTGATGGATAACCACTGCAATACTTGCTTTGCCAACTTGACTCCAAACCACATCTTGTAGCATCTTCAATTTCCAAATAAGATAATAGTAAAGTCAAAATTCTATGTACAACCAAAATGCACTGAGTTTTCTTCCCAGAATACCTGGTAAAACACTTGAGGAATTATTTTAATGGTCCATAATTTAAATTTGATAATAGAGTTTTAATAAAATTTAACTCAGCTTATGTTATAGAACTATTAAAACAAAAAATAAAGGAAAGAACATGAGTATCTACTTCATGTATACAGCTATGCTCTTCATTAAAGAAGAAAGAAAATATCTTTACTATTACGATCTTCTTTTCAGTAACTAGTCTCATGTCTATTGTTGCTATTTATAACCACTTACTTTTACTTCAATTCTGCATTCCCTCCACCTTCTGCAAAACTCCAAGCTGATATGTGTTCTAGAATTGCAATGATGACTGACTCCCTTATTCCTGAAGAGTCAGGACTATTCATCATCCTCAGTAGATAGTGTGTTTTTTGTATCCCATTGACTATAATCATAAGACATGGTAACAAAGGACATATTCTAAATGATGCTTTGAATCCCAGAAACAAATTCTTCTTCACTTCAATTGTTGTGTTGAAGTGAAGAATTCCTTCACTTTACGACAATTTCTCCGTGAATCTTGATCCACCACCCATTTACCACTGCAATCCCTCTTTCAGCTATTAACACAAGGACATCAGGATCCCAAATTGGAATAGAGGAGGTTTCATATTCTAGTTCAATACATTGTTTTTGGTGGAGCAAAGACTTCTATACAAATAGAATATATAAATATAAGGAAGGAAATAATTATCATACCAGAAGTCCATAATGGTGATGATGAGTGATACAGTGCCCATGTTTACCCCTTGATTCCTGGAGCCAAAATTCCTGGTAATAGAAACAGTACCATTTATTGCATCCTGATTTAGAAAATATACCTCATTCTGGAGGATCCTTCTCTTTCAGCAAGCAATTGTTATCTAGTTAGTTCTCGACCTTGTAACATGAATCTTAAAAGATCTTATTAGTATAAAACCCAGAGCCAGGTATTGGGGTGAATGCTGAAAGATCAGAGAGACAAAACAAGCCACAGCCAACCTCACCTCGACCACTCTTCATCCGATCCTGTTTCCACGAATCCTCAGACTGAAAGCCTCTGAGTCCTCACCCAAATGGATCTCAGCTAAACTGCTGCTAAAAGCATAAAAGTTTAAAAGCCTCTAGTTCCTGGTCCTCAGGCCTTATATACCTCTCTGCTTCCTGCCATTACCTCCTGGGATTAAAGGTGTGTGTCTTACCCAAGCAAGATATGAAATCTCAAGTCCTGGGATTAAAGGTGTGTGCCACCATGCCTGGCTCTGTTTCCAGTGTGGCCTTGAACTCACAGAGATCTGGAAGGATCTCTGCCTCCTGAGTGATAGTATTAAGGGTATTGTGCCATCACTGTCTGGCCTCTATGTCTAATCTAGTGGTTGTTCTGTTCTCTGATCCCAGATAAGTTTTATTAGGGTACACAATACATTGGGTACAAAGTATATCACCACACTACCTGTATAATCAAATAGTTTTTACATAGTTCTGTCCTGTCAGCTACTTGAGAATGATGAGGAAGCTGGTAGAAGAGTGAATTGGTCGAAAGTGGACCTGCTGTAACCCTTCTCATTGTCATTTGAGTTTCTTTTTCAGAAACAGTATGTTCGGTTCATGATTGTAGACAGAAGAGCATTCTGAGTCCATTAATACTCGCTTTGGAAGAAGAGTTGTGTATATGAATGGTAAACTCCTACTTACTAAAAATGCACAGCAGTAAGCTGTTTACTACCTTTCATTAAGCAGCTGGTAATTTTGTGAAATGGGAAAATACTGGGAGTTGAATGCTTATCTCTGTTACTGGAAGATTATAGAAATGATAACAACCATGACAGGCAGGCCTTAATGAATAAAAATGTGCTTTTGACTCCATACTGTGGGACCATTTCCATCACCATGTCCACTTTGTTTATGGGACCATTGGGCTATAATAGAAATGGCTAATGAATGATGGTGTCTCTCCCCGCCAAATGTATCTAGCTCCTGATTGATTATTGAAGACCTCTGTTAAACTCACTATTTGATATAAAATTACATGAGTCACAAATGTCTTCATATCTTTTGAACATTTAGATATGTGTCCACATACATCTTAAAATGTATTTCTCACCAATTTTCTTCTCATGTTATTTCTAAATATGTGAACAACCAGCCCAATTATGGGCTATAGCCTCTGAATCCATATTTAATTAAAGGGCAAAAAACTTTGCTATTTTTTCAAAATAAATTATATGACCTTGTGAATTTCCTAAAATTGGCAGCTGCAAAATTTTCTCATCTCTACTTTCCTCCACACTGTCCTTCAGTCCTAGGCTACAAAGGAGCTCCCAGGCCACAGCTTTCTACTTTTGAATGATAGCAGGTTAATGTGCAGGATCATCTTTTCTATGCATGTGTTTAAATATATTTGCTTAGCAACACAGAACTAGAGAATGGATCACAGAGTGGGGAATGGGTCATAAGGCAGGTGGGAAGTGCACTTCTAGAGGAGCAAAGGAAAGGCTTGCCTGGGAGAAAGGGAAACAGTTAGGTCATGCAGGGAGCAAAAGGAAGGACAAGAAATAAGAATAAACACAGTGACCCATTCCTATGAGGACACCACAATGATTCCACTACTTTGTATTCCAACCAAAAATGATAATAATAAAAATAATTTCATAAAATCTCCACCAAGTGAACACTTCTATTATACATGGACATATTATATAGATATGGCTACTGTAGATTTTTCTTAGTACTTATTTGGTGATTTGTTTTTCTCAGACTTTTATTTCTAAACTTCCCATAACTGGAAATTATTGTGAGGGAACTGTATTGGTTTAAATGAGAACGGCCACTCTAGGTGCATATGGTTGAGTACTTGATCCCCATTTGGAGTTACTGTTTGGGAAGGACTTGGGTCTGAAACTTTGTTGGAGTAAGTGTGTCACTGAGGGTGGGAATTGAAGTTTCAAAAGGGATTTAAGTCATTTCTAGTGTGCTCTCACCCTGCCTCACACTTGAGGATCAAGATTTAAGCTCTCAGCTGTTCCTGTTGCCACGCCTTTTTTCAGTTATCTTTAACTCAATATCTCTGAAACCAAAAGCCCAAATTAAACACCTTTTTTATAAATTGAATTAGTAATGGTCTCTTGTCATAGCATAAGAACTGTAACTAAGACAAGAACACACACACTTTTATTTTTATTGGAGTTCATATAGAACATGATTAAACTTTTAATTGGAGTATTTATCTTAATCACTAAGTGGAAGATTTGATATACTGGTTCACCAGTCACCACACTGCTTTGTTTTCAGATGAAGCAACTTTTTTATTGGTGATATATGTTTTTCAAGACAGGGTTGTTCTGTGTAGACCTAGCTGTCCTGGAACATGCTCTATAGACCAGGCTGACCTCAAACTCAGAGATTCAACTGCTTCTGCCTCAGGTTGCATGGTTACTTGATGAACCATTATTAAGCATTCATTTTCCATGTAGACCAATTATCAGGAAAAGTGCTATTTCTTCAAGAACAAAGTAGTTGTTTAAATAGTGTGGCAAAGGTTTGCTCTAAAACTCAATGTTTTTCCCCTCTGTATAGCGTCTATGGAGGCTTTCCAAAGTATCTAGCCAGCATCCATATCTACCACTGATACCTTGAATAACATAGTTCTGCTGGGTCATATGGCCCACCCAAGTGGTAAAAAGCCAGAACAGCATCTGAAACCTTTTGTTGAACCTTCTCTTGCTCTGGGTTCCACACAAATCTAGCAACCATTTGAGTGATTTGGTATATGGACTTTTCAGAATCCAAATCCCGAATAACTCACTATTCTTGTGTTTCTTTTTTTCTTGCATTAGAGTCTGGATTCACTAAATGAGCATTCATCTTTGAAGAGAAATCCCTACCTACCTCATACACCAAGATTCAAATATTTTATTTGTTTCATGCCATCAGTATACTGGACCAGTGTGATGCCATGTGGAACAGACAGGAGATAACTAAGTTACTAAACAAATCTAGGGCATTAATATACTCTTGATTTAGGATAGCAAGCTAGCTGACTGTAGACAAATGTTTTTCCGGTCCCACCAAGCCCCCACAGTCCCACAGCCTGCTTATAAAATAATCATTCAGAAGCTTATATTAATTATAACTGCTTGGTCATTAGCTCAAGCTTATTACTTACTATCTCTTACACTTAAATTAACCCATAATTCTTATCTATGTTTAGCCACATGGCTTGGTACCTTTTCTCAGTTGTGCTTTGACATCTTGCTTCCTCTGTGTTTGGCTGGTGACCCCTGACTCAGTCCTTCCTCTTCCCAGAATTCTCGTCTGCTCACCCTGCCTATAATTCCTGCCTGGCTACTGGCCAATCGGTATTTTATTTATCAACCAATCAGAGTAACACATATTCACAGCATATAGAATTATATCCCACAGAAGCTGACCACATTGTAAGTACAACAGAAAGCCAAAAAAGAGAATGAGTAGTGAGGTGAGCACATAAATTCCTCAAACTGCTCCCAGTGATTTATTTTCTCCAGCAGGTCTCTACCTCTCGAAGTTTCTGTAACCTCCCAACCAACACAGCAACTGCCTAAGTGTTCAAAAACATAAGCCTTTGTAGGGCATTTCTCATTTAAACCACAAAAGCTTTCCAGAGAATTTTGCCTATCATTTTCCCACACACTATTTTAATACACACAATTTCTTATATGAGGCATACTAAATCAAAGATATTAGAGGGCCAGTCTTAAATTTAGATAACTGTAAAATTGAAATTTAAATTAACACGGTAATATTTCTTTAGACTTTATTATAAGTTTTAATCTAAATATGTAATTGCAAGTGTCTGCTCTATTTATTGGAATTGTATTTGTGAAAATCTGGTTATAACCTCATATATATAATTATGATTATTCATAAAGACATATGTATGGATCTTATTGCTTGAAATGTAAATTATAGGTGCCAAAGCTCCTTATTTAAAGTATGGCATAAATTCAAGACAAGAAAAGTATTTCTATGGTAGCTAATCTAGTTGCTTCTCCTGTTGCGGTAAAAAAAAAAAAAAAATAGTAGGAAGTAAATTGGGAAGGGAAAACTGTATTTGGCTTTCAGATTATAGTCCAACATCAAGGAAAGACAATACAGGAACTCAGAGGAGTAACTGAATCAGATACCAGAGAGGAATGCTGCCTAATGATTTGCTTCCCTGGCTGGCTCGTCTTGGCATCTTATTCAACAAATGTCCACTGGTCCAGGGCTGCCACATTCTACAGTAACCTTAGCATTCCCCTATCATTCATTAGTCAGAAATGCCCCCCCCACTCACACACATACCCATAGGACAATTTAATGAAGGAAATTTATCATTGTGGTTCCCTCTTATAGCACATGCTTAAGAGTGTGTGAAGTTAGAAGTTCATAAATAATTATTATAAAATTGTAAATATAATAATATATTCCATAAAGTTGTGTTTTATATCCCAACAGAAAACACTGACTTTATTGTCAACGTGAATATTTTTTCTGGATTTTAATGGATTTGGGAACATTAATCCCTTTAAAAATAATAAAATGAGCTCAAATTACAAATTCTATTTATTCTTAGGAATTATTATTTGTGAATATAATCTTCTAAGAGCACCAGATGGGAATAATGACAGAACAAACATTGAGATTGTTCTTGTTTTCTTATTAATTTATTTTGATTTAAAGTAATGAATTACAGACAATCATATTGGAAATAATGATGCACAATATGGTACAAATGAAAATGATTCAATTGGGAAATATATTCTTGTATCTAATTATCATAAACTCTTTATAAATGTTGCTTTTGCCTTTATGCAATTATCAATATATTACTTCCTATGTCAACAGAAATTTAAAATATCCTTGAGTACAAATGTGAGTTATATGACTATCTAAGAATTACAAGTAATAATAAACAAATTAATTAATTACTGAACATGATTAGCATACATTGGTCATATCAACTAATTGTTTGGATAATGTAATCTCAAAATTCACCCTTAGGTTAAAAACTAAAAGTAAATAAACATATACCAAAATGGTACCAAGCAAATATACTATAAATTCTTAAAGGGCAAAAGAATGGGAATGAATGTTAAACTAATTAATATAACTGAAATTATTATTATTTTTTTTTTTTTTGGTTTTTTGAGACAGGGTTTCTCTGTGTAGCTTTGCGCCTTTCCTGGAACTCACTTGGTAGCCCAAGCTGGCCTCGAACTCACAGAGATCCGCCTGGCTCTGCCTCCCAAGTGCTGGGATTAAAGGCGTGCGCCACCACCGCCCGGCAATAACTGAAATTATTAATTCAAGATTATTTGTTTCACTTGTTACTTTACTCTGAAAGCAGTATGATTTGAAGGTATACAATAAAAATAGTATTTTTATATTACATACTGGAAAATAAAGTAGTTCTAAGTTTGTCAAAGAAATTGTTTGAAATAATTTCTTGATGGATATTATTACACTATCTTATTTTAGCTTGTTACTTATCATGTACTGGTTTCTCTAGAAGCATAAATAATTTTCAGCCAGCATCTGAAAACAGCTTGCTCTGTTAGATATGGCTTTCAGATACTTTTTAAATAAGTATATGTGCCAAATAAGGACTATTTGGAACTTTATTAACTATTATTCACACAACTGACTGAACATTTAGCTTAGTAGTAGAGCACTTAACCAATAGCCATGAGACTCTTGGTTATGTGTAGTTGTGGTATGGTATAATGAAAATATAAGAATTTGTGAAGAAGATAATATCTTTTTTATTAAAAAGACCTTATGAAAACATTTTGTTTGAAGTCTAGAACAATTAAATATTGCAGTGACTAAAGTGTCTTGATAGCTCCTTTGTAAATTCTACAGTACTGGAACTGGATTCCTTTTATAACTGAGACATCTGAATTTTTCTTTGATCTATGAACACTCCACAAACATTGACATCTCAATTCCATAGTTAATTTTTGGGTCTTGGTACTTATCCAGGTCACCAGTGCTAATGATGATTTTGTCCCTTTGAATTGTCTCAAGATCCTGAAGCATAAGTGACTAGGAGGAAAAGTTTCATCTATTGTGATAAGCTTTTATGCGCTAAGGTCAACAAATTACTTACTACGATTTTTATTACAAAAAAAATTAAGAAGGACTTTCAGGTCAAATAGAAACACAGTAGCTTGCCTTCAATAGTCTGTGTCATGAACATTTTCAGCTTTCATCCCAGAGGGCCCCGGGGCCCACTTGCTATTGTGATTCTGGCAGATGGTTGGTATTTTTTCCCCATACTAAGAGTCTAAGTAAAATATTATATGTGTATATTGTGGACAGATGACTATAAACATTATTTCACTATAAAGATTTTTATGGATTTTCAGTTATATTTCTGAATGTTATAATTAATTATAATCATGTTTAAAGAAAATGAGCCAACCATATTCACTCATACATTTAAGAATCAGGGAAATGCAAATCAAAACAACTCTCAGATACCACCTTATGCCTGTCAGAATGGCTAAGATCAAAAACACTGAACACACCTTATGCTGGAGAGGATGTTGAGCTAGGGGAACTCTCCTCCACTGCTGGTGGGAATGCAAGCTTGTACAACCACTTTGGAAATCAATATGGCGCTTTCTTAGAAAATTGGGAATCAATCTCCCTCAAGATCCAGCTATACCACTCCTGGGCATATACCCAAGGAATGCTCAATCATACCACAAAATGACTTGTTCAGCTATGTTCATATCAGCATTGTTTGTAATAGCCAGAACATGGAAACAACCTAGATGCCCTTCAACTGAAGAATGGATAAACAAAATGTGGTACATATACACAATGGAATACTACTCAGCAGAGAAAAACAATGACATCATGAGGATTGCAGGCAAATGGATGGATCTAGAAAAAATCATCCTGAGTGAGGTAATCCAGACTCAGAAAGACAAACATGGTATGTACTCACTCATAGTAGGATACTAGATGTGGAACAAGGATGACTGGACTGCTACTCACATCACCAGGGAGGCTACCTGGAAAACAGGACCCCAAGAAAGACACAGGGATTGCCCAATGACAGAGAAATGGAAGAGAGCTACATGAACAGCCTGGACATGAGTGGGGGTAATAAAGGGCAAGGGTCGAGGGAAAGAGAGTTTGGGTGAGCGGGAGATCCCAGCTGGATCAACAACAGAGAGGGAGAACAAGGAATAGGAGACCATGGTAAATGAAGACCACATGAGAATAGGAAGAAGCAAAGTGCTAGAGAAGCCCTCAGAAATCCACAAAGATACCTCCACAATAGACTGCTGGCAACGGTCGAGAGACAGCCCGAACTCTGGTGATGGGATGGCCAAACACCCTAATTGTCGTGCTGGAAACCCCATCCAATTAATGAGGGATCTGGATGCAGAGATCCATGGCTAGACCCCTGGTGGAGCTCTGGGAGTCCAATTAGCGAGAAAGAGGAGGGTTTATATGAGCAAGAATTGTTGAGACCAAGTTTGGATAAAGCACAGGGACAAATAGCCAAATGAATAGAAACACATGAACTATGAACCAATGGCTGAGGAGTCCCCAACTGGATCAGGCCCTCTGAATGGGTGAGACAGTTGATTGACTTGATCTGTTTGGGAGGCATCCAGGCAGTGGGACCAGGTCCTGTGCTCATTGCATGAGTTGGCTGTTTGAAACCTGGGGCCTATGCAGGGTCACTTGGCTCGGCCTGGGAGGAGGGGACTGGACCTTCCTGGACTGAGTCTACCAGGTTGATCTCAGTCCGCGGGGAAGGCTTTGCCCTGGAGGAGGTGGGAATGGGGGGCGGGCTGGGGAAAGGTGAGGGGGGTGGGAGGGGGTGAACAAGGGAATCCGTGGCTGATATGTAGAACTGAATTGTATTACAAAATAATAAAAAAAAACAACCGTAACATTTTATTTACATCTCTTCATAACAGAATAATTTTATTATGCTTACATCCAAACCCCCATTATATTATATGGCTTTTCCAATCCATACTTTTGTTACTGCACACTATTGCAAATTTTGTAAATAAATGAGCACCTACAGCTGGACATGTAAGGCAATCATTTTATATTATTATATAACGCTATCTCATTAACTATTTACAATAATAATTCGAACTTTGAACACTGTCCCAAAAACATCTTCTAACTAAATCTTCCTTGCATTCACAATTATTTTATCAGTCATTTCTAGAAAATAATTGTTAGGTGTTATGCTGAAACTGAAATTGCCTCAAAAATTCTAGAGCAAGCCAAACCAATTCTAGACTTCTCTAAAGACTATCCGAGATAAATCTATCAAATTTTTGTTCAAGTTCCACCATGCTATCATCTATCATCATCTTCATTCAATCCTTTCTTCCTGTCATAAGTTGTCCTTTATGCTTTTCCTTCCTAACAGTTCAGTTTCATATTTTATCTTAGATAGTGTTAACATTGTGTTTATTCAAAAATCAAAATTCCTTAGAAAATAGCTCAGAAAAAAATCCATCCTAGATCTTCAGTATTCTTTAGAGTTGTTATTTTCTTATATCATCAATATCTTTGTTGCCTTTTGAGCAAAATCAAATTAAATTTACCTTTCCTAAAATGCCGCGGTCATTTGACACACTTCATCAACTCTCTACCCTTAAGTTGATTTTGTGCTTTACAAAAATATAGAAAAATATTTCTGTCTTACTTTGTTTACTTTTGTGGAGAAATTTTAGTTCTAATGTGACAGTAGATTAAAAATTTAAAATTTGGGCCTTCCGAATAAAATTGGTACCCCCATAAATAAAGTGCAAGTGTAATATCTGTGTTTATTTTGATTCTTTAGTTCATTCTTCCTTGTGAAACTACCGTGTTTCCCTCCAGTCTCCTATTCCATATTTCCTCTATGACAGAACACATCAAAAGTGCTATCTGTCATAAACAAGCCATCCCAGGAACCAAACCAAATCTTTAATCCTGGATGTTTTCAGCCTGCAGGGTGATGGCAGTATTAATCTTTATTCTTAATAATTTATTCAGAATCAGGTATTTTATTATATCAGTACAAATATATTAATGAAAGGCTTGGAGCCAGGTGGGTGCATCTTTTGGAATACACCGGAGAATAATGATTGTCCTTCCTACAGCGTCTATCCATATCTTATAAATTACATGAGTGAGGCACTATTAGGCCCTCTGCATTTCAAAATTCACTGTTATCAATAAGTGGCTAAAGTAACTTTGTCTCATGATGTAATAGCCATCAGTTATTTTAAGAATCTAAAAATAAGCACATACATTTTTGAACATTTCGTATTTCTATAGAAGTACGGTTTAATATTCCTCATTGAAAATATTATTGTTGTTTCTAATCATGATTTATTTTCTTTTCTCATTGATGAGAAACAGCATTTACTCTTACAAAGTACTTTATATTTTCATTTGGTGATGATTATATTGTTTGGTTTTGAAATATTATTTTCCTAAATACTGTTAGACTTGAAATTAAGTTCTTGTGGTGATTAGAGCTAATAAACTTGAATGTTGAATTAGTTAGAAGACTTTTAGTTGAAGAGTTTATCAGTTTATCATATATACATAAATGACAAAAATCAGTAGAAATCACAAAGTTTACTGGTTCCACCTAGTGGCAATGCAAAGAAAATTTACAAAGAAAAATTACTAAAATGATATTAAAATGATTTCCATAAAGACTTCAAAAATTTACTTACATTATATTTGCATAAAGATAGGTATGCAATGCTAAAATACATACCACTCTATTTAAGAAAATTATGAAAATGAATTTTGAGTTACTAGAAAAATCATTTTCTGAGAGGACAATTTTTTTATTTGAGAATAATTCTGATACTTAGAGAACTAAAAAGCCAATGTCTCCTGATAATTGTTCACACTTTTTATCTGTTTTCAGATGATTAGACTCTATTTTTGTAACAAAACATTTAAATGTATCATTCTGTCAGTTATTGGATTCTATAAATTGTCATAGAATTAAAAGTTTACAATCTAAATAAATATAAAAGATAATATGAACTCTTAGAAAGAGTACTGTTCATGAGAGTTTGTAAAATATTGGAAGGAAATCTATCAGACTCTCAATAACAGTCCTACATATTTTTTACAGGTAAACTTTTTTAGTTACTGAAAAGCATTCTTTTTCACAAAGTAACGTTTAAGCAATTAAAATATTAAAATAATAAAAGTAGACTACCTCCATCTTTATTTAATTTGAATAATTTACCCTAATATTATGAAGTAATTATATTTAAGATGATGAGATATATTCTAATAGTCTTCTATTTCCAAAAATTCTGATCATAGAAAAATATTGTTTTCCTTCTGCATCAAGAACAACTTTCCAGAATGATAATTAATGATTTTCCAGTAGCTCCATTTTTAGTGTCTTTCTACTTCTGCAAAATGTAAACTTCACATACCATTTGCTATCATAGAATAGTCTGGCTTAGTTATGTTTGGGTGAGTTTTAAATGATATGAGAAAATATCTTATCTGAATACAAAACATATTGACAGGAAAAATAATGTTTTTACATAATGTTAGATATCATTAGCCAAACTTTTAGATGATTTCAGAGGGAAAAATAAAGTGAAAATTACAAGTGAACAGTTTTTCATAGTGAAATAATATGCTACATTAAGCAAAAGAAAGAAATCCTAAGTATATCAACTTTCAATCTTGCTTGTTTAATTAATTTCACATATAAAATCAAATGACTTAAAAGACATTATCTCAAAGAAACTTTATCATTTTTTTTAACCTTTGCAGTTTGCAGAAGATAAACTAGGCCCTTCCTTCTAAACCTGACATAACTGTGAGGATTCAATGTTGATATTATTGAATACTTGGGGAAGAATAATAGGTAAAAGCAGGACTCTCCTTATAATGTTACATTTTCTATTAAATTGTAGTGAAACAGGTTGCATGTAAGGAAACATAGGCAATACCTTATTTGAAATAATAGGAATACTAATCCAACAGGCTTATTGTATATATTATATTACATTTTAGCATGCATCTGTAAGTTCTATGCATTTTTAATAATATTGAATGATTATGGTGCTTCATGTCAAAGACTGTTATAAAGCAATTTGTCATTAATTTCAATTAGACATGTAGATAAATCTTAAGAACAGGAGTACCATGGACCCATGGGCAGTACATACATTTGGCTATACTGGCACAACCTGCAGGGGTTCCAAGACACTCTCTTTGCTTCTTGTTCTGTCTTTACCTCTTGAAGGACAAACATTTCTTAAAATGGATACCATAATTCCTGACATGTTCCTTATAATATATTTTGGAATCTCAACTTCAGCAACTTTCATGATGCCTATAGGTAATGTTATTCTATACATTAATTATCAAATTCTTGGATTATTGAACACATTCACACAGGCACAGTCTGCAACATATTTTTCTATAATTTGAATCACAAGCTACAGAATTTACTGTTTTAAGATACAGAATTCTTGATCACTGTGTCAAACACTAGTTGCAGGAGCTCAAGGACATGAGTTTCATTCTTGGAACACACAGAAAATCCCTGAGAAAATAACACTACAACTGTAATCTCAGTATTTCAATTAAAAAAGAGAAGGCAGAGACAGACAAATTGCTTTGAAGCTCCTGGGCATATTAGATCAGAGTAAGTAGCATGGAAGAAACAAGGGCAAGCATTTATCACTAAATGTGAGAGAAGAGCCTTCCAAAAGTTATCCTCTGACCACCATGTGCCTGACTTGTAAGACAGAGTACCTATTCCTACAAAGTCACACATATGGATAAACAATGATGCTAACAATGAAAGCAAAAATAATAAAATACTAATTAAAAATAAAGCATATCATTCAATGGATTTTAGTATTTTCAAACATTTAATATACTCACAGAATGTCTGAATACTACTACTCCATAATTCATTGGTGTTTCTACACACAAAAGGAAAGGCTTGACAGTTTATAGTGAATTCACCATTTTCCCTGCTCCAGATCATGCAATTGCTATGTTGAAAAATGTCCCATATCTTCCAAGATTCTCCCGGACTTTTATGGTGAAGGGCTGTGGGTTTTATCATAGTCCTTTCTTCATCTAATGAGATGATTATGTGGTTTCTGACCTCGAGACTTTGTGTGATGAATGGCATTTATTTATTTACATATGTTGAATTATCCCTTGTAGTTGGTTTGAACACATTAGTAATATTATTTGAGTTACCAATAATATGTCTGTCGTTTCTTCATATTCTTTTTTTTTTTAAATTTTTTATTTTGCAATACAATTCAGTTCTACATACAGGCACAGATTCCCTTGTTCTCCCCCCTCCCGCCCCCCTCACCTTCCCCCCAGCCTGCCCCCCATTCCAATCTTCTCCAGGGCAAAGCCTTCCCCACAGACTGAGATCAACCTGGTGGACTCAGTCCAGGTAGGTCCAGTCCCCTCCTCCCAGGCCTAGCCAAACGACCCTGCATAGGCCCCAGGTTTCAAACAGCCAACTCATGCAATGAGCACAGGACCCAGTGCCACTGCCTGGATGCCTCCCAAACAGATCAGGGCAATCAACTGTCTCACCCACTCAGAGGGCCTGATCCAGTTGGTGACCCCTCAGCCATTGGTTCATATTTCATGTGTTCCCATTTGTTTGGCTATTTGTCTCTGTGCTTTATCCGACCTTGGTCTCAACAATTCTCTCTCATATAAACCCTCCTCATTCTCGCTAATTGGACTCCCAGAGATCCACCTGGGGCCTAGTCATGGATCTCTGCATCCAGATCCCTCAGTAGTTGGATGAGGTTTCTAGCACGACAATTAGGGTGTTTGACCATCCCATCACCAGAGTAGGTCAATTCGGACTGTCTCTTGACCATTGCCAGCAGTCTGTTGTGGGGGTATCTTTGTGGATTTCTGTGGGCCTCTCTAGCACTTTGTTTCTTCCTATTCTCATGTGGTCTTCATTTACCATGGTCTCCTATTCCTTGTTCTCCCTCTCTGTTGTTGATCCAGCTGGGATCTTCCACTCACCCAAGCTCTCTTTCCCTCGACCCTCGCCCTTCACTACCCCCACTCATGTCCAGGCTGTTCATGTAGATCTCATTCCATTTCTCTGTCATTGGGTGATCCCTGTGTCTTTCCTGGGGTCCTGCTTTCCAGGTAGCCTGCCTGGTGATGTGAGTAGCAGTCCAGTCATCCTTGTTCCACATCTAGTATCCTGTTATGAGTGAGTACATACCATGTTTGTCTTTCTGAGTCTCAACATAAATCCAGCTACTCTGAACCTGCTAGAAGAGAAAGTAGGAAGTAGTCTTGAACGCATTGGCATAGGAGACCACTTTCTAAATAGAACACCAGTAGCACAGACACTGAGAGAAACAATCAATCAATGGGACCTCTTGAAACTGAGAAGCTTTTGTAGGGCAAAGGATACGGTCAACAAAGCAAAGCGACAGCCTACAGAATGGGAAAAGATATTCACCAATCTCACATCTGACAGTGGACTGATATCCAGAATATATAAGGAACTCAAGAAATTAGATATCAAAATGCCCAACAGTCCAATTAAGAAATGGGCTATAGAACTAAACAGAGAATTCTCAACAGAGGAAACTCAAATGGCTGAAAGACATTTAAGGAATTGCTCAACATCCCTAATCATCAGGGAAATGCAAATCAAAACAACTCTGAGATACCACCTTACGCCTGTCAGAATGGCTAAGATCAAGAACACTGAAGACACCTTATGCTGGAGAGGATGTGGAGCTAGGGGAACTCTCCTCCACTGCTGGTGGGAATGCAAGCTTGTACAACCACTTTGGAAATCAATATGGCGCTTTCTTAGAAAATTGGGAATCCATCTCCCCCAAGATCTAGCTATACCACTCTTGGGCATATACCCAAGGAATGCTCAACCACACCACAAGAGCACTTGTTCAGGTATGTTCATATCAGCATTGTTTGTAATAGCCAGAACATGGAAACAACCTAGATGCCCTTCAACTGAAGAATGGATAAACAAAATGTGGTACATATACACAATGGAATACTACTCAGCAGAGAAAAACAATGACATCATGAGGTTTGCAGACAAATGGATGGACCTAGAAAAAATCATCCTGAGTGAGGTATCCCAGACTCAGAAAGACAAACATGGTATGTATTCTTCCTATTCTTATGGGGTCTTCATTTATCATGGTCTCTCTTTCCTTGTTCTCCTTCTCTGTCCTTGATCCAGCTGGGATCCCCTGCTCCCCTAAACTCTCTTTCCCCTGACACTTGCCCTTCATTACCCCCCTGTCACGTCCAGTTTGCTCATGTAGATCTCATTTATTTCTCTGTTATTGGGCTATCCCTGTGTCTTTCTTAGGGTCCTCTTTTCTAGGTAGCCTCCCTGGAGTTGTGAGTAGCAGTCTAGTCATCCTATGTTTTACATCGAGTATCCACCTATGAGTGAGTACATACCATGTTTGTCTTTTTGAGTCTGGATTACGTCACTCAGGATGATTTTTTCTAGATCCATCCATTTGCCTGCAAACAGCATGATGTCATTGTTTTTCTCTGCTGAGTAGTACTCGGTTGTGTATATGTACCACATTTTATTTATTCATTCTTCAGTTGAAGGGCATCTAGGTTGTTTCCAGGTTCTGGCTATTGCAAACAATGCTGCTATGAACATAGCTGAGCATGTGCCCTTGTGGTATGATTGAGCATTCCTTGGGAATATGCCCAAGAGTGGTATAGCTGGGTCTTGGGGGGAGATTGATTCCCAATTTTCTAAGAAAGCATCATATTGATTTCCAAAGTGGCTGTACAAGCTTGCATTCCCACAAACAGTCGAGGAGAGTTCCCCTTGCTCCACATCCTCTCCATCATAAACTGTCTTTAGTGTTTTTGATCTTAGGCATTCTGACGGGTGTAAGGTGGTATCTCAGAGTCATTTTGATTGCATTTCCCTGATGATTAGGGATGTTGAGCAATTCCTTAAATGTCTTTCAGCCATTTGAGCTTCCTCTGTTGAGAATTCTCTGTTTAGTTCTATAGCCCATTTCTTAATTGGACTGTTGGGCATTTTGATGTCTAATTTCTTGAGTTCTTTATATATTCTGGATATCAGCCCTCTGTCAGATGTGGGGTTGGTGAAGATCTCTGTCCACTCTGTAGGCTGTCACTTAGCCTTGTTGACTGTGTCATTTGCTCTACAAAAGCTACTCAGTTTCAAGAGGTCCCATTGATTAATTGTTTCTCTCAGTGTCTGTGATACTGGTGTTATATTTAGGAATTGATCTCTGATGCCAATGCATTCAAGAGAGGTCTCCAGAAATCCACAAAGTTACCTCCACAATAGACTACTGGCAATGGTAGAGAGAAAGCCCAAACTGACGTACTCTAGTGATAGGAGGGCCAAACACCCTAATTGTTGTGGTAGAACTCTCATCCAATGACTGATGGAAGTGGATGCAGAAATCCATGGCCAGGCTCCAGGTAGACCTCCAGGAGTCCAATTTGCAAGGAAGAGGAGGGATTGTATGAGCGAGAGATGTTGAGATCATGATTGGAAAAACCACAGGGACAAGTTGCCAAATTAGTAGAAACATATGAACTATGAACCAATAGCTGAAGAGCCCCCAACGGGATCAGGCCCTCTGGATAAGTGAGAAAGTTGATTAGCTTCAATTGTTTGGGAGGCCCCCAAGCAGTGGGACCAGGACCTGTCCTTAGTGCATGAGCTGGCTTTTTGGAGCCTCGGGCCTATGCTGGGACCCTTAGCTCAGCCTGGGTGAAGGGAGGAGGGGACTGGACCTGCCTGGACTGAATCTACCAGGCTGAGCTGACTACCCAAGGTAGTCCTTGCCTTGGGTATATAAAATTAAATTAAATTATAATTAAAAATAATAATAATAATAAAAAATATGTCTGTCGCATGAAGGAGAGACATCAAAGTAATTTTCTGTGGTGTCATTTAACTGGGAAAATGTCCAGATTTTAATTCTTTATTTCGTATTCTTTGTGTCTTCTGCTTCTGTCTATTATATAAGTCTGAAACTGCCTGCCTGAAGGCTGTCTAGAGAATCTTTTCCTATGTCTCTGGGTCTGTGTATGACAGCACTTTGTGTGTCTGTGTCTCAATCCTAACAATTCTCTTTCTCTCTTTTTACAACAGTACAGAAGCATTGCATGGGGAATAAACCGGGGATACATTATATAAACCTTTTAAAAAGTATTTTATATTTGAAATTATAATATAATTATATCACAATTAACTTTCCCTCAAAGCCTTTCTCCATATCCCTCCTTTGGTCGCTTCCAAATTCACAGCTTCTTTATTCATTAACTGTTTTTACTAGTTGTTTAGCCAATACCAAATGGTCAGCCCTGAAAACATACAGAAATTTTTAACAGAGAGGTACAAGGGATAAGGCCACTGACCCCATCTGGCAAGATAACAAGAATTAATACAAACATAATTATTTATAAAGCAATATCTGTTTTTGTGTTCAATATTCATGATGGATAATTTTTTGAGATTTGTTTTAACCTCTAATTGTGTCATTTTCTGCAAATGATTGTTAGAATACATATATATTATTCGAGGTCAAGAGTATGAAAGGGTAAATAATCTATGATTACAACTAGGAATTAGCTTAGTTTGTAAAAGTTGATTACATGAGAAATACAAGCCAATAGAGTTGATTGCTACATTGTTCTCTTACGGTAGGCTAAACAGTTTAAATATATAGTATGATAGCAGTCCTGTGTGACTTTAAGGCTTATTACTATCTTTGGCTGTAAGGTACAACAAAAATTCCAGTCTCTTAAATGTAAGATTTATGTATATACATATATATGTATGTATACACACACATACACACACACACACACACACACACACACACACACACACACACATATATATAGTGTCACCAAAATAACCACCTCTCTAGAATGAAGCTGACATCAACATTGTGGATAACCTTTTTACGTGTGTTTTTAAATTCAGTTTCAAGTGTTTTATTGAGAATTTTTGTGTGTATGTTCTTCAGAAGATGGGCCTCTAATTTTGTTTTCCATTTTGTGATTTTCTAGTTTTGTATTAAGGTATTACTGGGTTTGTGAAGAGAATTTGAAAGTGTAAGCATCAATGTCACCCAGATATGCACCCTTCAAGGTACAGTAATCACTTCACTGACAAGATACGTCCAGGTACAAAAACGGCACATATGTTATGGTCCTGACAAACCATTTTCTCCATGGTGGTCATCCCCAAACCCTAAAGAAGTCAGTTAACACAAACTGGAATCAATGAGTTTTTTTAAAAAGGAAAGAACACAATGTTGGTCGGGTAGGAATGTAAGAGTGGTTCTCAGAGAAGTTGAAACACGTTTATGATAAAAATAAATTTAATGAAAAATCTGAAATAACTGTTGTTAAATGTTTATAAGATCCCCAGTTAAATGATTTGCTAATTATAATTAAACAAATTTAAAAAACATGAAAATGCTAAAACATTCAATAAGAAAAAAACAATTTGTGTGTGAAACCTGAGAAGAGAAATCAATGCGATTGCTGAAGGGAACAAAAGCAAAGGAGCAGGCAGGTGGGTTTAGTGTCATACGTCATCGTTCACTTGTGCTTTCACAAGAAATTAAAAACAGTGATCTAGGCACTTTTCCTTCAAGAAAATACAGTGTAAGTTTTAACGTTTTAAAAATTAAACTATTATAATTATATATGTGAAGTCCAGTGCAAACAGTAAGAAAGTGTACTTAAATTTTATTTTCTTTTTTTTAACCTTTCTAGAGCTTTATTGAGAGAGAGAGAGAGAGAGAGAGAGAGAGAGAGAGAGAGAGAGAGAGACTGCATGGAGGACAAAGGGAATACGGGGTTGGGGGGCGATTAGGGAAAGAGAGCAAATTTTACGTTCTTAATTTTTCAATAAATACATATTTTACTAATCTATGATTAAACTATTTAAATTTTTACTGTTAGGATTCATGTAACATATCATCATTTGCTGATCTTTGTAATCACAGTTTAAAAGATTTTTACTTTAACATTTCTGAAGAAAATAGTGATCATTTAATCTTACTTACTTGGAATAGAAATTCTTCAAAATGACTGAACATAAAAAGAGAGAACAATGAATTGCACAAAGAAAAATGTTTATTTTTTTTTGCAAACTATTACTTCCTGTGAATGCCATGTCATACTTGTGGATATCAAAGGAAAATTTTCTGAAGTAGTTCCTCTGTTTCTGCCATGTGGGTCACTATGATTTAACTCAAGTCATCAGGTTTACTTACAAGTAATTTTGACCTCTGAGCCATTTATTTAGAGGACTACTTTCACTCATTCGTAAAGAGAGGAAAATACAGGACCACAATTTCAAGTCACCTCTGAGAAGGAAATTGTAACTAAATTCCCACTGAATTAACTTAATTCCCCTATTTAATATCTGGCTTGAGCTGGGGTTGATGGCACACGCCTTTAATCTCACAGCACTCGGGACACAGAGGCAGGCAGTTCTCTGAGTTCGAGGCCAGCCTGGTCTACAGAGCAAGATCCAGGACAGGCACTGAAACTACACAGAGAAATCCTGTCTTGAAAAACAACAACAACAACAACAACAAAATCTGGCTTGAAAACCAATAAAGAGAACACTTTGAGAGGTGTTTAGTCTCTGACATCTTATAACCGACTATATGAAATTGTTGCCCTACTCTGTAGAAATACAATATAAGTATCTATAGTAAAATACTAGAAAATTTATTAAAGAAATGCTGGAGTTAGAAAATTCCCATTTGTTTATGTTAATTGAATGACTTACTAATTTCCAGGAGTTTTAAATCACTGTTAGTACTTGAAAATTGTTAATATATTACAAGTTCTCTGGTAGATTCTATTTGTCATTAACTAAAAATGTAAAATGAACTATATTCACAATGACTAAAACAAGAATGTTAACATATCTTGATTTATGCACTAAGAAGAAAAATTTAGTTCTGATGGTGAGATTTTAAACAAGTCCAAATTTATGAAATAAAAATAGTTTGAATGGATTTGCTTTTGCATTTTACCATAGAATTTTTTAAATTCTCATACAATTTTCAGATTACACTGTATTTTAATATTTATTAAATATAATGATTTTTCATTTTTTCTTACAAAGTTATATCATATTGTATTTATATCACATGATATTATAATGAAATAAAATTGATAAATATCAATTTACATTTATAGATTATTACATAATGCAAAATATAAATCATAGTAATACTATTGGTTAACTGTGCTGAAACATGCTGGATGCTAAATCTAGTCTATGAACTTGCAGGAAACCATGGAGTTGGTCTGGCCTAGCTGCCTTGAAACATGCGTCATGGGTTTTTCAGGTTAGAGTTCATGGCTCCTGGGGCACCATGTGCCTTCCAGTTCCTGAGAGACTGGTGCATCCCTCAGGTAAGAATACTTCAGGCAACATTGTACTTCTCCATATGTCCCCCTGGAAGTCAAGGAAGCATGGATGCTTAACAGGACAGTTGGTCTTAGACACTAATCTTGTGTGCCCTGTATAGATTGCAAACATCATTGTATCCTGGCAACTACAACTGCATTGGTCCTGGCAATTGCCACTATAGTCTGTTCCTGATAAAGATGAAGAGTCTGATTGCTTGAAAACTTTACCTCAGTCTGAGACTTGCTTTAGCCACTCCATCCTGACCCTGGTTTCCTTTCTCAAGGCCATATCAGGTGACCATGACCCGGTAAGTAAACACGGTTGCTCACATGCACTATGTCTCTTTCTAAAATAGGACAGCCTATCAATTTGCTTATTATGCAAAATATAATTGAATTGTGCTGTTTGAAACTCAGAAGAAAAAACTGTTGCTGAACTCGTGAACTCTGTCTCAAATATTAAACTATCCGATATTTAATTTTTCATAAATTACCTAATGTTATCATTTAAAAATAAAACTGTATAAATGAAAAAAGGCTGAATTAAATTTCAGTGAGATGAAATTAATCTTAATACAACATATTACAAACATACATGCCCCTAAGTATACATATACATTTATGCATGCAAACATACAATGTAGAACTATATGTTCATGGTAACTTATCTTTTGGAGGAGAACATGTTGAAGGCAGGTCTCCAAGCCTAATGATTCCCTAGGTTAAAATTAGGAAATGTTTAACTTAGCTAATGTGCAAGAATTATTTGTCTTGATTTCCTCTCTAACATACTTCAGTATGCTCAGCATTAATAAACATGGCCACATATTTAATTGGTAAATTACATACACACTATAATTCCAAGCATTCCCCTTGATTATCAATGCATTTCACTAAAATAAAGGTTATAAAAGGATGTTTTATCTTAGAGATAGAAAAAATAATATTACAAGTTCACTTAAACATTCAGCAACAGCTCATATCTAGAAAGCTTGCTCAGATAATGATCACTGTCATTGGCAGGAGATATTTATTAAAATGCAATAATCCATGTATTCTTGGTTTTCATTCTAATACCTGAACATTCCACTTAGTTCCCAAGATTAAAAACACTAGCTTCAGGCTTAAATTAGATAAACCACGGTCCTCTTAATAGGGGCTGGAATATTAAAGGGCACTTGACAGACTGCCCAAATTTTCTGCAATAATGACAAAGATCTCCATGAATATTGAAAAAAAAAAGACACTTGTATCTGCTGTGCCTATGGTAAAACTGGCAAAGGCTCAAGCAGAAAGTTGTAGAAAGATTCTTAAATTTAACTTATTCAATCTTATAGTCAATATATTTAAAAGACCAGTGTGGTCTTTTCTCCTATCAATTACAGGCCCTTGAATATGATTGACAAGTGATCTAAAACTGAGCTAGATCTGCTGAGCTAATCAGAGATTTTTTTATAGGGAAAAAAAAAAAGGAAAGACCCAGGTTAGAGAAAGAGGTAGCAAATGATGAGTAAATGATATGTTTCTATGCTAAGTTTCGAGAGGAGACTGTGGAATGTAACTTAATTATAAGAAAACCTCAGCTTTCTCCAGGCCAATCACTCCAAGATCCTGGTGAAGTTTCAAAGGCTTTAATGAGGCTTCCAAACCAAGTAACAATAAACTCTCTTTAAAATATGAATAACATAAAAATACTAAATACTTACAATACAGCATTAGTGCAATTAATTGTAAAAAAAGAAAAAAAATAACTAAATGAATCTGCCATAATGCACAATTTCTTTTTCTTACAAAATATAATTACACATTAATTTAAAATAAATTCTGTAATGTGAGGGCAGGTTGAAGGCTGCTCATTCTCTTTCCTGAATCTACTCTTCGCCCAGCAAGGGACATTTTCAATCCCACCTCACTCATTTCAGAGAAAGAGAAAGGAAGCCATGTCAGTAACTTCCCTTTGTTTGGGCGTGTGGCTCAGGAGTCACAGAAAGTTGATTTTAAGTGTAAATAATATTTATATGATAAACTTGAAAAGCTTCAACAGTTTTTCTTACCTGGCCAGGTACCATGGAGAAGTGGAAAAGCTGATTAAAAATAGTGTCTTGGTAAACAATTAACCTATTTAAAGAGGAAAGATTTTGACAAAATCTAAAAAATTATATTTTAACGGGTCCGGTAGCCACTTGGACCCAATGAAACACACAGAGACTTATATTACTTATAAACTGTATAGCCATGGCAGGCTTCTTGTTATCTAGTTCTTATATCTTAAATTGACCCATTTCTATAAATCTATACCTTGCCACGTGGCTTGTGGCTTACCGGTATCTTACATCATGTTTCTCTTCGTGGTGGCTGGCAGCATCTCTCTGCCTCAGGCTTCCTGTTCCCAGAATTCTTTTTTTCTCCTTGTCCCGCCTATACTTTATGCCTGGCTACTGGCCAATCAGCTCTTTATTTATCAATCAATCATCCACAGCAAATGACCCTCCTCCTTACGAGCAGCAGCACGCAGGAAAATGAGATGTGCTCCTCCCCTGGGCTGCACAGTACAGCTGGTCCTGATGCTGTAGATGTGAGGTGTGAAAGTACCTATACTGAGGGCATGAAAGCAGGAGAACGTGTCATGCTCCTTGTTTATTGCTACTAAGGGTAAACTAGTCCAGGCAGTGTAGGATAGCTCACCTTGGTAGTGGGGGCAAGGGAGAGCTGGCAGGGTGACTAACCCTTCAACTATCCAGGCCCAGAACTAGGATTATGAATTGACCCATGCCATCATCCACCCCTCTATGATCTGCTGGAGCAAATGAAGTGGTTGATCCTGCAGACTCAAAAGATGCAGGATCCCTATGACACAGGGCAACAACAAGATATCCAACAGTAGTTTCAGTGAGGAGTTACAGCATATAGTGTGGCAGACACCAGAGGCCTCCACCAGACCAGTGACTCTTTGCGATGACCACTTGCAAGTAAAGATATATGACTACAAGAGTTTACTAGGTGGTTAATTGTGTCACACTATAGCTTCTGTGACGAGATTGATTTTTCTGTTTTTTTTTTTTTTTCCTTCTTAAATTTTATTTTATTTCATTTTGGGGGAAGGAGGTTTCAAAGACAGAGGGCAGATATGAAGGGAAGGAGAAATGAGTGGTATCAAGGCGCACGATGAGAAAGATACAAAGAATAAAGAAAAAGAAATTTAAAGAAAAAAATGAAAGAAAATCTTACCTGACTAGTACAAAGTGAAGGAAGTTTTACTTTATATTGATGATTCTTTTCTTTAAATATTGTTGCAATGTAAACTTTTATCTGTTCCAAAATTATTTAGTTTAGGGCTGGGAAATGGTTTAGATAATTGAGTGCTTGTCATGTACAGGTTAGGATATAAACTTGAGAACTTGCCTATAATCCTAATGCTTAGAAGTTAGAGACAGTTGTCTCTTTCCCAGAATTCATTGGCAAGCTAGTGCAGTGAAAGTATTGAGTTTCAGGTTCTGCGAAAAAGCTTGTGAAAGGATTCTACAAAAAGTTCAAACTAAATTACAATTCAAGCAGGAGCCTGGTGTAGCAAGTGTTCTGATGCACCTGGGGAAGTAATACCCTTGCTCTTGCCTTCAGCAAAGGTTAAGCCGATCCTTAAATATTTCACTAAAAGATGCGGTGAGGCCGAGGGGCATTGAAAGTTCCCCAGCCTTAGTAATGTTTTCCATAACAGTTTTACATGGATTTCTATTATTATTATTTTTTTTTTTTTGATTTTTCGAGACAAGGTTTCTCTGTGTAGCTTTGCGCCTTTCCTGGAACTCACTTGGTAGCCCAGGCTGGCCTCGATCTCACAGAAATCCGCCTGGCTCTGCCTCCCGAGTGCTGGGATTAAAGGCATGTGCCACCACCGCCCGGCAAGGATTTCTATTAATTTTTTTAAAGTTTAAGACACAATAATAATTATTTTAAAAATATAACAGATCTCTTCTTGGCCTTTTAGCTAAGATCAAGTATAAAATAGACATTGATAACATCACAAAGTTGATTTCAATATCTAAATTTTGGAATTTTAAGTCAACCTAAGAACAGTAGGGATTAAACCAGTCTTAACATGGCAAAATAACATTATTCATTTTATCTTTAGAAACTTTAATCATATTTATTGCCTGTTTTGATTTGAATCTTAGACTCTCAGGGTCAGATATTTAGGAGACACAAAAATTGAGAATATTGCAACAGATTTCACAGTCTTAATTGTGTTGTAAGAAAAGAGAAACACAGTACCAGATAAAATAATGGTGTTTCCCCCATATATGCATTTACCTACCTTTGATAATCAAGTTTCAAGAGAAAGTTGCAATAGGTTTCATGGAAAAGTACAAGGGAGATTCTGAGCAGGTTGTCTCTGCAGCAAAAGATTTATTAGAAAAGATACTAATCCCATGGACAGACAAACAACTGTATTGCAGACGTTATGAGAGCAGTTCAGACCCCCACAGCAGTGTGGGAAATGATGCCTATTGAATTTACTAAAGTAGCGAGATTCCGTACCATGATTAAATAGTCTAAACTATGAGTTTGTAGTCAGGTTGTCTCATTCCAGGCACAGTGACAATGGAAGAAGTCTGGAATTTTGACAAGGCAATGTGTGACTATGAGTATGTTGAGAGGGATGAGAGAGAGACCTGCTATTTGTTTATCATACAGTATGTGTCAATGGTAGTCCTTTATAGGCTGGAGTTCCTTATCCTGAGACCTGTTTGCAGAAGGAGTTATGAGGGTAGGAAGACCATAGTTGCAGATAATACTATGACCTGAGCATTCTCTGGCTTGGGTACTAATAACGTGATTACATATTTATATACATAACCATTTTTACATCTTGTTATATCCTGATTAATATCTTAACCAAGAATAGATGACATTTGCTACAGTCTTATATCACAAAGTCTAGGTCTGTAGTAAGTTGTCATACAATTTTGCATAATGACACTATTTGTTGTTTACATGTTCATAACATTTTCATAATCAATGCTCATAGGTGTCCAGGGCTAATCAATAAGAGATTATATATATTTATAACTAACTAACTAACTAAATATGCATAAAATGTTCCTAGAATTACATTTTATTAATGGGTTAGTGAACCAATAAATGTAGAAAGTGCAAAACATTACAGTAAACAGCCCATGAGAATTAATGAAATAGTTTCTCAGTGCAAAGTGTTTTCAGATATTTCATCTTCTCCAGCTCACAGTGATTATGATGGTTTGTCCTTCACTACCAATTCTCTTCTTAATATAATGGCACACTGATTCCACATGGAATAATACTTTTCTCCCTAAATATTATTTACCTTAATTTTTTTGTCTGTCTTTACTCAGAATTTAAGATTATCCAAATTACAAATGGAAATTGAACAAAGAATAATCACATATCCAAACTAAATTTTTGAGGGTCCATGATTCACTCAGCTACTTTTAACTCTGAAAACATTTTATAGTAAAGTCCATTTAGTGTGTATATGTTTGGCAACGAGAAATGTAATTTATTAAGAATAATCTAAGATAAGTTAACTTGGTACTTAAATTTCTGTCTCTTGACAGGCTGAACGTATGCTCTCTCTTTTCCCTTCTCTCTGTCTCACTGTCTCTCATGTCTGTCTCTATCTCTTCCCCTGTCTTTGTCTCTGTTTTAGTGACTGGACAACATTGCTTTTTGTCTAACTAGATTTAGATGATTTTCTGATTACATAATAGTTTGTCTCATAGAAATATTAATTAGAGTGTTTTAGAGTCTTATATACAATGCACAACATCCCCCAATACCTAGACTGCTGTTATGAATTGTGTAGCTTGTAAATAATACTACAAAGGCTTGTGGAATGATGTGGCAGTTGCATGAATTTTCATAGAGTTCTTTACGTTTCATTTTTAATGTTATAGCATGTACATGACTTAGAGTAATAGAACACACAGCAGTAGTGAAGAAGTGGCAGAAATACCTAATATGATTGACTGAATTCAAAATGTTTAACACTGAAAAAAGACGCATGAAAAGAAGGCCAGCTAATAAATTCTAAGTTAAATATTCAAAATCTGAAATAATTGTTATTTTTAAAAATACCCTAAAGAGATCATGGAAAATAAAGGCCAACCACATTTGGATAAATTTATTGCGGAAAAGAAATGTCACATTTTAGAAAGTACACATAATTAGAGCCATAGATACTAAAACTTAAAATTTTTTCTCAATTAATATCTCAGTGCTATCTGATACAAAGATGCTATATTTATGCATGTTTCTAGGTCCTGAGCAGGCAAAGAAACACCATGTGGGCTACCTCAAAAAGCACTGAGTCATAATTGCCATACAACAAGTAAACACACATTTAACTAAAAATATTAAAAGTCTTTATAAAATATTGAGACATATGATGCAGGAAAATATGTGGTTATAAACACTTAGTGCATTTACAAAACACTAAAACCAGTTTTTAAGATGAAATGTTCATTTAAGTGCTACAACTTGAATTAATAAGTTTAACAGAAACAAGTATTAGTTGCATTTTACAAATTATTCAAATTGGAAACCTGATGGACACACATATATTAAGTATGGCATATAAAAATGAGCTATAAAAATAAATATGCAAAGAAAAATCACCAGTCAAATGTTTTGTAATAGCGAAGCACTTGCACGCACAATCACTGTATTATGCAACTGGAAAACATCTTCAATATTTTCTACTTCTTATCTGTTCCAAATGAAGAGAGTTCTACGTTTACCTTCTATCCTTAAAGTTTGATTGGATGATTCGTTCTTAGACTATACCAGGAAAAACTCTTATTTCCTTACAATAACTGTTAAATACTATCAATGAACAAATGATGTATTCAAAGAAAAATCTAAAAAGTGTTTTTATGAACACTTTGGAAAAAGCCAAATCATTATTAAATGAGAAAATGTTAAGGTTTTCAAATTTTTAACTATCAGGAAATTGCAAAATATTGGCATAAAAAAGACATAGTCTAGTAACTACCAATAATAAAACTAAGAAACTTAGTTGTAAAATACAAAACATACAAACTATGAGAACAAAAACATCCATATAGATATTCTGTAATTTCAATTATTTATTCTATGTGATGGGATGAATTTAAGGAATTGTTTACTATTTTTGAAATTATTAATTTGAAAATCTTCTACATGTTATTTATTTTAATAAGTACATACATTTTTTTGCAATAAGAATTACTCTTGAAGTTGTTAAAGAAAATATAAATTTCTTTTGATTAGAATTCAAGTCAAGTTCTTAATTTTCAAAAATAATGATACTATCTTGAGAAAATAACAACAAGCTACCTGGATATTTATGTAATACTGAAGTCTTTTTCATAGAGTAACTATGCTTTTTGATATAAATTATTGTAATAAAACAAAACATAGAGACACTAAAATGTAGGTGACTTAGCCTTTTTCATATGAGGAAATTATACCTTGACACCCTGGTATTCAGGAGATTATATTAGTAAAAAAAAAGTAGGTAAAAATTGATGAAGTCATTAAATTTTCAAAAGTTATAAATTATACTGTAAAGCCTCACTGGCTGCAAATTAGCCTGTGCTGTAGCCCTCTGCTAACAATCTATAGATCATTTTATTATTCATGAATTTTAGTAATTTCAGGACACCACAGGTCATCTTATGCTCATTTATTTGCTAAACACCTTGTGCTAGTATGCCTGTGCTGAAAAATTGCTACTATTTACTCCCTGTGAGACAAGCAAGCAACAAAGTACTGATTTTGGCCCCAGACATCCAGAATGCCAAGCTGCACATACATCTTGCTGTCAGTGAAATAAATGAGCCTTTAAATTGGCTGCAAAGCTTTAAGAACTGAAATTTATATGTCTAGTTATCAAACAGAAAGTTCAGAGCACCTGCCAATATGAAACATAATTGTGACAAACTGTTACATTTTACCTTTAAACTTTTCAGGTTTAATACCATAGCTTCATTATAAAATAGGCTACAAAATGACCCAATTCAATAACACAAACTCTGGAGACCATACAGAGGTTATGTGCATGTGTGGCTGTGTGTGTGTGTGCGTGTGTGTGTGTGTGTGTGTGTGTGTGTGTGTGTGTGTGTGTGATTGTGTGTGTATGTATGTGTGTGTGTGACTTTGTGTGTATGTGTGCTTGTGTGTGTGTGTGACTGTGTTGGTGTGTGCTTGCTTGTGATGTCTTTATTGTTTAAACCTTGAGTCAGCCATCAACAGATCAGCAGATGAATACTATGTCATAAAGAGCTAGAGCATCAGAATATAGTTGGAGTTGACAGTCAAGTGAGGCAGATCTGAAAACTTCAAAGAGCTTTATAGATTTGTTATAAGTTCCACTCCAAATATCAACACAACTGAGAATAGAAAGTATGTATTATTTTTTTCTTAGTCATTTGTGAATTTGACAGTTGATAAGATATTAAATGTGCTTAATATAAACAGCATAGGGATAAAGGATCATTCTATAATGGTTATTAGAGTTTGAGACAGTGAGAAACATTGATCACCCACAGAGTTTCATAGCTCTGGTTTCCAAGTAGGATTGTTGCATTTTTTATATTGATAACTGCACCAATAGTAGCAACCAGAGTGACACCCATATTGAAAACCACTCATTTATGTTGTATATTAAAGCTTCCCTATGGCTTCAAATTTAATGATGAAAAATCCTGAGGTTCAGCCATGATCTGGCATGCTTAGGTGCACTCTGTGGAAATGAGTTTTAGCTCTACAGCCTATATTTAACTATCCCTGTTTAACCCCATCCTACATCCCTGAAATCTAAGCAAGATTAAACCTGAGACAGGTAGTGTCCAAACTACCTTATAGCTTTCACTATCCCATACTACTATGATAATGCAAATTTCACAGTCTAATATGTTTCTCTTTGATCACATACTGTTTTGCTGGACAACCATCACCTCTAAGCAGTATAGCTCTTTAGTATGTACTCTGTCAGAGTGATATATTTTGCATACTGAGGGGAGGCACAGGATGTGGAAGACAAGGGAAGGCTGAGTCAAGAAGAGCTTGCTCCACTTGTATACAGTTGATGCTTCGCCTTTCCTTTAGAGATACTATACAGTGAGTTAGATGTGACATATTACATTCCCTTTCAGGTAATATATTCCATTAAATCTACCATTTCATTTAAAATAATCCAAGTGAGATGTTTGTGAAATAGTACACTATTATGAGTCTATCTTTCCTATCCATGTATTTTACAAAAGAAACACAGGGTGGTAAGATATTCCTCTTCTGAATTCATTTCTGGGTAGAATTCTCAATGCAAAGGAACAGCAGCAATAATTTGACAGAAAGAATCATACTTCAGAAATGTATGACACATTTCCTTTATTTTTTATCCAGTGCTTTCTCTCAAACATTGGCTCTCAGATTGTTGATAGCCAATGATTCCTCCTGTTTGAGAGAAATGTGAATTAACTGTAATATATTTTTTGCTAACAGGTTTTCCAAGTCACTCTCTTTTATATTAATCTGTCCCTGCAGCTATCTTAAAAAATATAAAATTGATTATTTTACATTCAAATTTAACAGCCTTTTTAAAAACTCAACTCTGTCATATAGCACCTTGAATTTTAACTTTCCAATATATCCAATGCAATGGATCATTTGCTTTTATAGCTCATGATTGACTACTCAGTGTTGAATAAACTAATTCATTTTTGTGAATGAGATTTCATTTTTTTCAATGAAATACTTATATTCAAGTAACATAAAATGATATTATGGTAAATGTACTTATGATCAACCTTTCTTAACATTTTTTTATTGAAGGGCAGATACACTTTCAACATATATACAGCTTAACTTAAGCAAAACAAAAATAAGGAGGTTAAGATAAAATATATTAAATATAAAGCTAAGACAGTATGGTGTTATATATAAACAAGCCAAAAGAAGTTAAAGTGAGGTGGTATTAATTATTCACTTGTTCTCCAATTTCTAACAGCGTTGTCATGACTTACATCAGAACAGTAGTTTAGGTGACATAGGGATAAAAAATTATCCTCTGAATTCTGTTTAAAATATCATTTTGTATTTATTCATAATCATTGAGTTTATTTTCACATCAAAGCTATAAAAATAATGCTAAATAAACAAAGCAGTAGCTATATCTTATCAAAAGTGTGGCTTAAATTCTTTTAAATAAGTATCTACATATAAGAGTAGATAATTATTTGGTGTTAAAAAAGGTAGAACTTCTTTAGCCTAGGAAATCATGGATTGACCTTGTGCACTCTACACTAAATGAAATAAGCAAGTCATAGAAGTCAAACACTACATTCAATTATATGATAAGCATAGTACAGTTAAACTGATAGAAAACAAGAGAGTGGTTGTCAGTGACAGGAAGGAAGAAGAAATTAAGAACTTGTAGTCAGTGAGCAAAAGGCTTCCAAATGTATGTAATATTTAGAGACCTATTATACTGTATCCTGCCTATCATTACAGTTCAAAATCTATTATGACCAGAGCTTTGGAGATTTCACAACAATTAAGAGCATTGTCTATCCTTCCAGATGACCCAGGTTCGAGTCTCAAAATCTACATGGAAGATCCTAACATTCATTAACTCAACTGCCAGGGAAATCTAAAGCATCTTTCTAGCCTCTGTGGGAACCAGAAACAGACCGTGCACAGACATACATGTGGAAAGAACACACACACATACACACACACACACACACACACACACACACATATATATATATATTTCAAAAAATCTGTTGTCAGATATAACAGTCTCTTGTATTATTATATTAAAAATTAAACAGTTTTTAATTTTCAATATTTTTCTCTTTCAATATGCATAATACATTCATTTTAAAGTTAGTATCTGAGGTGTCCAATGATTTAGTTTCTAGACCTCTTAAAAACAGCAAGTTTCTTATATACTTTAACACTGTTTACGCTGTAGTGTATATATATATATATATGTATATATATATATATATATACACACACACAAACACATACACACACAAAATTATATAATTAAAAGAACTGGATTTGAAATTAAGATGAAATTTTAAACATTCATTTTGTAGTTATGTATTTCTTTAGGATTTTACATATTTACTTGATTTTAACTCACACAATTGGGATTACAAATAATTACTTTTGATTTGGAGAATTCCATTCTGCTGTGCCTCATAGATAACTAAAGATTTGTTTTGAAATTAGATAAAGAGAAGTTGGGTTTTAAACCTATAGTATAATCTTAATAGATTTAATCCCAAAGAAACAAAGATATTTAATGATCTCTTTTCCTGCCAATTTAGTAATTTTCTGTCATTAAGTAGTTTATAACATCTTTATCAGAAGCAGTCTGAAAATATTTCAGGTATAAGAAAAATGATTATTTTTAGTATCTCTATTTTATAATGCATTCTACATTTTATATTTTTTTCCCGAGAGTTCATCTGAAGAAGTTAATTTGATCTCAAGATGGGAATGCACATTAACCAAATCTTAGTAAAAAGGATAACACTGATTTGGCATGGATATCAAAATAACTAACAGAAAGATACAATAGCATCAATGAATCAGCTAAGAATGATTTCTGAATTTCTGCATACTTAAATTTGGCAACAATTTGGTTATTTGTCATATAACCAAGTCAGTAAATAACTCTATTTAGCAATGTAAGGACCAGAATTTAAAACAAAAATTAGTAGTTACACAAACAAAAATAATATATAAGTAATAATGGTAAAATACTGTGGCCTTAAGTACAATTTTGAAACTCATTTATATTTTAATTTTTTCTAATGCAAAAAACATCATTTGGTACTTTTATTTTTTTATATTGTACTAAGTATAATAATTCTTAAGATTATGTCACTGTTGGTACTTTATTTCCATTTTAAAATATTGCTATATTATGTTAACATTCTCATGTATTAAAATATACATGAATTGGAAATCAAAGAACAAATGCCATTTTTTCTATCTATATGGTTTTCTTTTGGATCAGTGCTGGTGCTATACATGCAAATCACCACTACTCAGTGTATAAGTTTAAGTCTATATCATTAACATACATGCAGGGCTTCAGAATTAATTGTTTCGTAGGCTGATTTATAATTTTGGCTTTTTCTTGTATGAAAAAGTTTGAGAATTTTAATTGTGATAGAACCAGAGATTGTATTGTATTTAACTTTTATCATTAATTTAAAATGATTTTTGTCACAAAATTTATTCTAGTTACTATAATTGATTGTTTACATATGATTATGTATATCTATCATAATTATATCCCATAAATGGACTTTTTAATGTGCTGTATGATTATTTCAATAAACAAAATAAGAGTTTGGGTACAAACTCCGTGTGGACTTTTGATTAAATTCCTAAAATAAAGAGGCTCATTTCTAATAAGTGGGGCAAATCTAAAAGGGTTTCCACAAAAATCCGAGGCAAGATGAATATTTTTCCACTCTTTATATTACATATATATTATATTTGATCTTATAATATATATATATATATATATGATATCTGTTTATCTTTGAAATGTATGTATATGCTATGCACTAACATTACAAACATGTGAGCATGTTCATTGTCAATGAAATCCTTGTAAATTTACTAACATTAATATTGATAGGAATGTTTATGTGATGCTATACTAAATATCTAGAACACTCCTAGATACTTAAAGGATTTCTCAGATTTGTATTAGAATATATGACATTAATTAATATCAGCATTATCTTTCCAGGGATGCTTTACTTTGAGATTTTAATGTTTTCATCATATCTGTCTTAGGTTTTAATGCTTACACTTCAGTTCTTTTCACCTTATTACTCTACATCTTTATTATTTCCTCTTTCCTTCTTCCCACTCTTGCAGATACTGATAGTGATGTGGTGAAAATACATTCATTCTTAAGTACTCAGATTCAAAAAACAAGTAAGTACGAAATATATGCATGTATTGCTTTATGTTTAAACAGAGATACACACAAAAAGCATGGAGGTTTGTGGTTTAAATAATATAATTGTTTGTATTTTCTTGTATAATACAGTATATAGTTATGCTCTGTGTTTCTCAGGAAACTACATTATGGGAAATATGTATGAAGTGCAATGGTATAACTGGGTCACTGACAATGATGTGAAAAATTTAATCAAGTTAAAAAAAAACACACCTTTATCCCTGAATTGAACATAAGCAATAAGTACATTAAATGTAAGTCAAGAATTATATTTGAAACATGCTTACACATAAAATGGCTATAAATAAATAAGTACAAACAATCATTCTTCACCAAACAAAATAATACAAGAAAAAAGTGAAGCATTAAGAAAATACAATGAAGAAGAAATCTCAAATATAATTACAGACAATTTTAAAAGATGTACTTTTTATCCTTAAAAAAAAACTCATCAGTACACAAGATGGGTCCTAGAGCTGAAAGACAAGGTGAACACATATCCCATCCTTAACTGAGAAGCTATCTCCAACTGATAACACTTGCAAATGGATAATTAGTTCTCTCACTGGGGATATGAACCACTCTCATGTGTCTGCCTCATGTCCAGCAGTAGATGGCCAAGAGAAAACAAACCCAATGGCCCTTTCAGACTTTTTTCATCTGATATGTATTGTCAGGGCTTTATTTTTTTCTCTTTACAAATCTTGTGTGTAAACATTTTGGCTTCTGTTTTGGTGTTTTATGGGATTTCTGTGTGTGAAAACATGTGGGCCACTGGGTTGAAATGGCTTCCTGTGCTTTTTCTATGGATCTTTTTCTTGTATGGTTGTTTTGTCATACTCTGATTTGCTTATGTTTTATTTTATTTTATTTTATTTTATTTCAATTATTCCTTAAATGCCTGCTCATTTTCTAAAGAGAGAGAGAAATGGTGTGAATCTGAATGGTAGAGAAGGTGGGGAGAACCTGGGAGAAGTATGCAAAGGAGAAACTGTAATCTGAATATAATACACACACAAAAAAATCTACTTTCGCCGGGCGGTGGTGGCGCACGCCTTTAATCCCAGCACTCGGGAGGCAGAGCCAGGCGGATCTCTGTGAGTTCAAGGCCAGCCTGGACTACCAAGTGAGTGCCAGGAAAGGCGCAAAGCTACACATAGAAACCCTGTCTCGAAAAACCAAAAAAAAAAAAATCTACTTTCAATAAGACAAAAAGTCAGAATTGGAATTTTAGTATTTTCACCACTGCTTAAACTAAAATAAGAATTCTAGCAATGATGCCATACAATCACACACCAGCACACATACATACATAAATGTGCATACATTCATATAGAAACATTTTCATATATACTACATATAAAAGTGACATTTTACGTGACTATGTCTTCTATATTTTACGAGTAGAAAAAGTGGGCACTTTTTAGAGCTTCAGACCTTAGTTCAATGATTTGTAATTTTTCTCTACTTATTTTAGGAAGTTCTAATCCTTTAAAGTCTTTTTTATGAAGAGATGATTAATTCTTTCAAAATTCTTTAGTACATTTATTGTAGTACCATGCTACTCTTTCCTGAGTTAATTTATGTGAAACACTCTAGTTATTTATTTGCGTATGCTACACCATCCCCTCTTCTTTGTAATGAGACAATTGAATAAAGAGCAATACAAAACAGTTTACAATAGTAAATAACAAGCAAAATTGAACCTGTAATAAAGTTTTCAAATGAAAAATATTCATGTGCAGAAAAAAATCACATTTTTATTTTTCACATATTTAAAAAGTGTTTCACATATTTAGAAAGACTAAAACTAGAAGTTCAGAAACTTTTATCCAATTCATGAGGATAGCAAAATTAGATAAAGATAATATCACACAAAATTTTTAGAAATAAGTCACTGAGGAACTTAGGTGCCGAATTTTAACCAAATACTTGGTATTGATATTTAATTTCAAAACCACATCTCCTATACATGATGTTACTGCAAACATAAATATACAGGTATCCCTAAAAGAATCTGGTTATTTTCTTTGGGTACTTGTGTGAAGGGTTTTGTTATTGTATTATCTGTGTAAATCATATGAGCATATTTATTATATTCTGTCTAAATGTGAACATAGGGTCTTTCTATATTCTGCTGCCTTCCCTAATTTCTTTAATATTTTATTGTAATATTACTTATTGTTAGTTTACACTGAGGGAGCTTATTATTTTCAAATTAATGTGAATATAATTGACTTACATATTTTATTTCTAGTGAGGTGATTGTTGAGGTACAGAATAGATATTGACATTTGTATGTTAGTTTTGTATCATTCTGCTGTGCTGAAAATGTTTAGCAAAAAGAGTCTCCTGGAAAATCTTTTTATTTATTTTTATTGAAGAAGAGATAGTCTACAAAAAGGCACAAAGGAAACAGTGCAATTCCTCTCTGTATCTGTTTTATTTATTTCTCTTGACTTATGACTCTGGCAAAGGTTTAGAGCAGTGTACGTAATAAAAGTGGTGAGAGTGCATGCCACTGTGTCCTTCCAAATGTTAGAGAATGTGCTTATATTTCCCCTTCCAGTATAACGTGGACCAATAATCAGTTTAAAATTTATAGCCTTTATTATATTGAAGTTTGATCTTATATAAAGTTTCTTCAGATTTTATAAGAGAGAGAGATTTAAAAATTTATAACCTTTATTGCATTGAAGTATGATCTTATATCTACTTTCTTCAGATTTTATAAAGGAGAGAGAGAGATAGAGGAAGAGAGAGATTGAGATTGGATTTTTGAGCCCATTATTTGTTAATCAACAATTCAACATGCAATGTGCCCAGGAGTGGTTGATACATGTAATGTCATGCCATTGGGAAAAGGAGAAAACTAGTTTTCCATCTCTCGGCAGTTTTCAAGGGGAGTTCAGTTGTTAATATTTACAGTATTGGCTAAGCTTACATGCATTTACTCATTCTTTCATTTTTAATGTAACAAAATTATATATAAGATAAAAATTACATCAAAGTCAGACAAGACAGATGAGCAGAAAGAAAAGAGCCCAAGAGAAGGCCTTGACAAGAGTCAAATACCCTCTCATTCTCATGATCAGGGATCCCATACAAACACTAAGCTGGAATCCATAATATAAACACAGAGAACCTGACACAGTCCTGTGCAGTTCCTAAGCTCGCGATTTCAGACTTTGTGAGTTTACATGAGCTTTATTTATGTTGATTCAGAGGACCTTCTCTTCTTGGTGTCCTCCATCTCCTTTGGCTCTTGCACTCTTCTCACCTCCTCTTCTACTAGATTCACCGAGCTCTTTGATGGTGGGGAGTGTATTTGATGGAGACATTCCATTTGATGCTAAAAGTTCTCAGGTCTCTCTGAATAATATCTGGCTGTGGGTCTCAAGAGTTGTTTATATCTGCTGCGGGAGGAAGCTTCTCTGATGGTGGTTGAACAAGGCATGGATCTATGACTATAGCAGACTATCATTAGGGATCATCTCGCCATTACATTTGTGTTTTGTTTTGTTCAGACCTGTTTTATTTGGCTCTGCCCTTGGTCCCTGGGTTATCTAGTCTCAGGTTCATGGTTACCCAAGAAGTACCAGGATTCATCTTGTGCTGTTGTCCTATGTCAGATTAGTTATTGGTTGGTTACTCCCACAAGCTTAGTTCCAGCATTGTCCTAGCACATCCCACAGGTGGTGAACCATTGTACATAAAGGGTTTGTGGCTGTCTTGTTGTTTATATTTCTGTTTTGAGGATGTGCACAGTACCTTCCTATCACAAAAATGCTGGAACATAGAGTCAAAGGCTCTATGGAGGACCCACTGGACATCTCCTTGTTCAATGTGTTGTGTAGGTGTTGTCTACAGCAATGGGACCTTGCAGTCAGTTTGTAGAAAGCAACCCAAAATCCTTGCTATAGCACAGGTGGTTTGGGGATTCATGTGGAACACACTCAGTCCAAACTCAATTAGATATAACCTTAAATGAGTACTATAGTGATATATTTTGTACCCCAATAAACCTTGCCTAGGGATCAGAGGACAAAGGCAGTGACTATATTAAGCATAGAGGTCAGGCAGTGATAGCACATGCCTTTAATCCTAGCATTCCAGATCTCTGTGAGTTCAAGGCCACACTGGGAACAGAGCCAGGCATGGAGGGATACTCCTTTAATCCCAGCACTAGAAAGGAAGTAAGATGGTAGGGTGGAGAAAGGTATATAAGTTGTGAGTAAACAGGAAATCTCTCTCTTTAGGCTGAGGATTTGGTAGAGGTAAGAACATAGCTTGCTTTGTTCTGTTTCTCTTATCTTTCAGTTTTCACCCCAATACCTGGTTCTGGATTTTTTTTCTTTAATTAATAAGACCTTTGAAGATTCATATTACAAAGTACTATAATCTTCATTTGGTGATAAGAAATGGCCAGTTGGATCTCTGTCTCTCCCATTGTTTGTCAATTACATCACCATCAAATATGTATCAATTTTAGGCAGTTTCTACGGAACTGTGTCTTTGTACTACCCCTCATACTATGCCCCTTAGTTAATGTTTGCTATATTGCCTCCCAGTAGCACCTCTCTCTTTCCAATCTTCACTTAATCTCCAAATTTCAGGCACACCCATCCATCCATAACTATTACTCTATATTTCCCTTTCCTAATGAGATCTATCTGTTCTCTCTAATCCCTTATTCTCTACCCACTGTCTGTGTGTTTCTATGAACTGCAGCTTTGTTGTAAATGACTTAACAGCTAAAATAATGTATAAGACAATATATACCATATTTGTTTTTCTATGTCTGGGGCACCCGATTAAGGATAGTTTTTTAATAGTTCCATCCATTTGCCTGAAAATTTCATGATGCCTATTTAAACATCTGGGTAATACACCACTGTTAAATGTACTATAAGTTCTTTATCCATTCACCTGTCGATAGGCATATTTGTTGTTTCCAGTTACTGAACCTCATGAAGAAAGTAGCAATGAAAATGACTGAGCAAGTGTCTCTGTGGTAGAACAAAGCATTTTTGAATATACACACAAGAATGGTATAGGTGAATTTTGAGGTAGATGAATTTGCATCTTATTTAGCAATCTCCCACTGATTTTCATAGTGGATATATAAGCTTAGACATTCACCAGCAATGTATGCGTGTTTCCTATTCTCCATACCCTCATCAGAATGAGCTGTCACTTGTTTTGTTGATCTTAGCAATCTGACAGTCTTAAGATGAAATCTCAAAGGAGTTTTGATTTGAATATTTCTGATGGCTAAGATATTTGCATTTCTTTGTTTCTAAGTCATTTGAATTGTCTCTGTCTAGAATTCTCTGTGTAGATCTGTATCCCATTTTTATTTGGGTTTTCTGTTTTCTTGATATCTAGTTTCTTGAGTTCTCTCTCTCTCTCTCTCTCTCTCTCTCTCTCTCTCTCTCTCTCTCGTTTTTTTTTTTGTTTGTTTGTTTTTCAAGATAGGGTTTGTTATGCCCAGATCATGACCCCAAAGAGACCACCGAAGACCATAGGTGTCCAGAAGGCAACAGCAAGGTTTATTCTGTAGATACAAGTCTAGACAGGGAACTCATTCCTACACCCAATACAGTGAGGCAGGGAGGAGTTACTCTTTCTTTGTATGGCTAGGTTTTTAAAGGCAAAAACCACAAAACCACAAGCCCTTCAAGGGGGGTTGGGGGGGTTTTGCATGGGTGCAACTTGGATTGGTTTATTTTTATCTCTGTTCTCTTTTAATTGGGTGAGGGTATGTAACCTTTGAATTTACTGGTTAGTGGTTACAATTATCACTTTGGGGGCAGTCCAGCACAAGTCCCAGGCTTTGTCCTTGAGCCACCATGGGGGCTAGCTGGCCAAGCACGTACTGACTGTGGGGGCTGGCTCAGTGGTCCAGGCTCTATCCTTGAGCTGCCATGGGGGCTGGCTGGCCTAGCATGTCATGCTCATAACTCTAAGTTGGTGAGGGGCCCCAGACAGCAAACATCTGGCTGAACTTTGAGCAGTCAGAGTACATGCAGAAAGGGAGCTACTGCAAGGACTATGTCTTTTGTTCATGGCCCTCCCAGAAACTGCTTGCTCAAGTCTCAGGAAACTGAATTTGAGGCCTGATCTCTGAGAGAAGACTGAGCAGCCTGTTATGGCATCTGCTTGGTCCTTTCAGGTTTCTCTGTGTAGTTTTGGTGCCTGTCCTGGATATCACTCTATAGACCAGGCTAGCCGTGAATTCACAGAGATCCACCTGGCTCTGCCTCCTGAGTGCTGGGATTAAAGGCTTGGGCCACCACCACCTGGTGTTTCTTGAGTTCTTTATACATTTTGGAAATTTAGCTCCCTCTTAGATACAGAGTTGTAAAACTATTTCCCATTCTGTAGGCTGCCAGTCTGTATGTGTGACATTTTCCATTGCCGTGCAGAAACTTCTTCATTTCATGAGGTCCCATTTATTAACTATTATTTTGGTGTCTTTGCTAATAGTATTCTTTTAAGAAAATCTTTTCTTCTGTCATTGAGTTTAAGACTATTACATACTTTCTTTTCTGAGGTTCATTTGTATCTGGTTTTATATTGAGGTCTTTGATCTATTTGGAGCTGAGTTTTGTGCAGGATGATAAATATTAATCTATTTGCATTCTTCTACTTGCAGAGATCCAATGTGAACAGCATCATTTGTTTAAAATGTTGTATATTTTCCAGTGAGTATTTGTTTTCTTTATCAAAAACTGTGTCTGGATGTGTGTGAACTAATTTCCAGGGCTTCAATATGGTTTCATAAGTTATTATATCTGTTTTTGTCCAATACTATGTTGTTTTTATTACTTTAGTTTTATAGTACAATTTGGATATGGGGATAGTGATAACTCTATCAGGTCTTTATTATTCAGAATTATTTTAGCCATCCTGTTATGTGTGTGTGTTTGTTTGTATGTGTGTCTATGTGTTTATATGAAGCTTCCATATATCTTTTCAAGACCTGTGAAGAATTGTGTTGGAATTTTGATGAGAATTGTATTGAATCTGTAAATTGACTTTGGTAGAATGATACTTTTTACTGTTAATCCTTCTGATCCCTGATGATGGGAGATCATTCTATCTCTCAAATATTCAATTTCTTTCTTCAGATTCTTGAAGTTTTTAATCTAACAAGACCTTTACTTTCTTGGTTAGTGTTGCCCCAAAATATTTTATGTTGTTTTAGGATACTGTAAAAGATGTTATTTCCTGTTCCCTGATTTCATTCTTGGTCTGTTTTCCATTTGTAAAAAGGAAGACAACTGGTTTTTGTGAGTTAATTTTGTATCCAGCTGCTTCATTGAAAATGTTTATTGAGAATTGTTGAGACCATGAATGGAAAAACCACAGGGACAAATAGCAAAACTAGTGGAAACACATGAACTATGAACCAATAGCTGAGGAGCCCCCAACTGGATCAGGCCCTCTGGATAAATGAGACAGTTGATTATCTTGAACTGTTTGGGAGGCCCCTAAGCAGTGGGATTGGGACCTGTCCTTAGTGCATGAGCTGGCTGTTTGGAGCCTAGGGCCTATGCTGGGATGCTTTGCTCAGCCTTGGTGAAGGGAGGAGGGGAATGGATCTGCCTGGACTGAATCTACCAGGCTGAGCTGAATCCCCAGGGAGTCCTTGCCTTTGAGGAGATGGGAATGGGGAGTGGACTGGGGGGAGAGTGGGGTGGGGGGGTGGGGGGGCACAGGAAGAGGGAAGACAGGGGAATCTGTGGCTGATATGTAAAATTAAATTAAATTATAAAAGAAAAAAAGAAAGAAAATGTTTATTTGCTGTAGGAGTTTCCTTATGGAATTTTTAGGATCAATTATGAATATTATCTTATTATCTACAAACAAAGTGACTTTGAATTCTTCCTTTCTAATTTATAGCCACTTGACTGCTTTCCATTGTCTTATTGCTCTAGCTAAGACCTCAGGTACTCTATTGAATAGATATGGAGAGAGTGGGCAACCTTGTCTTCTTCCTGATTTTAATGAAATGGCTTTGAGTTTCCCTCCATCTAAGCTGATATTGGCTATGGGCTTGCTGTAAACTACCTTTATTATGTTGGGGTATCTTCTTTGTATCCTTAATCACTTCAGGGCTTTACTCTTGAAGAGGTGTTGGTTTTTGTCAAAGGCCTTTTCTGCACCTAATGAGATGATCCTGTGGGTTTTTTTTTTCAGTTTATTTATATGGTAAACTTCATTTATAGATTTACATATGTTAAACAATCCCTGCATTTCTTGGATGAAGCTTTCTTAATCATGGTGAAAGATATTTTGATGTGTTCTTAGATTTGGTTTAAAAGTATTCTATTGAATATTTTTGCACTCATATTTAAAAGGGAAATTGGTTTATAATTATCTTTCTCTGTTCGCTATTTATGAGATTTTTGTATTAGGGTAACTGTGGCCTCACAAAATAAATTTGGCATTGAGCCTTCTGTTTCTTTGTGTGTGGTAATCTGAGAAGTATTAGCATTAATTCTTCTTGGAAAGTCTGGTAGAATTTTGTGCTGAAACAATCTGACTGTGCTTTTATTATATTTTCCTAGAAAGACTTTTATTGACTTCTTCTATTTCAGTAGAAGTAATAGATCTGTTTAAGGTGCATATTTGATCGTGATTTAACTTTGCTAAGTGGTGTGTGTAAAGAATATTATCTATTTATTTTATATTTTACAATTTGGTAGAGTGTAGGTTTTTAAAGGATGTCCTTGTGATTCTATGGATTTCCTCTGTATCTATTATTATGTCTCCCTTTTCATTTTTGATTTTGTTAATTTGGATATTTTCCCTTTGCTTTTTAGTAAATTTCAATAAAGATTTGAAATCTTATTGGTTTTTCTCTAAGAACCAACTACTTGTTTCATTGATTCTTTGTAATGTTTATTTTCAGCAGTGACTTTATTTTTGGCATCTATTCCTTTTGGTTATGATTTCTTCTTTTAGTTTTAGACATTTAAGGTGGGCTGTTAAGTTGCTATTATGAGATCTCTCCTTTTTTTTTTTTTTTAAACATAGACTCTTAGTGCTATGAACTTGCCATCTTAGAACAGCCTTTATTGTGTTCCATAAGTTTGGGTGTATTGTTTATTAATCTTCATTCACTTGTAGAAAGGCTTTAATTTCTTTCTTTATTTCTGTTTCAGCTCATTTTTCATTAGTAGAGAGTTGTTCAGTTCCCATGATCTTGTAAACAATCAATTCATTCTGTTTTTGTTCATATCCCATTGTAGTCAATGGTGGTCAGGTGGAGTGCAGAGTGTTCTTGTATTTGTTGATACTTGCTTTGTGTCTGAGTACGTGGTCAGTTTTGGTGACCATTCCATAAGGGGTAGAGAAGAAGGTACATTCTTTTGTGTTTGGGTGAAATGTTCTATAACTATGTTAGATCTATTTGATTTATAATGTCTATTAGCTCAAGTAATTTCTCCGTTAACTTTTTGACTTAATGACCTGTCCATTAATTAGAGAGTATGATACTAAAGCCTCCCACTATCAGTGTGTGAGAATAAACATGTGATGTAAGCTGTAGCAGTGTTTGTTTTACAATCTTGAGTGTCCTTGTGTTTAAAGCATAGATGTTAATAATTGAAATGACATTTTGGTGGATTTTTCCTTTGATATGTATGTAGTACCCCTATTTATTTATATAAGACACAGAAATAACAAATGAAAGAAAAGGTGTGAGATGTGTCTGACTGTGATGAATTTAGTATAATAATCTCCATTTTTGCATCCATTTTCCTACAAATGATGTAACTTTAATTTTGTTTATGGCTATAAAAATAATATTATGAGAAATCTTCATACTAATTCATAGTGGCTTGATTAGTTTATTTTCTCAATGAAATACTTCATATATACTGAAGCCAAATTTAGATGTTTGCTGTCCTGGTCTATCAATCTCTACCTTTTTCTCTTGTGATTGTTTCCCTTAGGACCGTGGAGTTCACCTGTTCAGCCAGCTTGGTTGACCAATAAGCCAATAGATGTGCCTATCTATTTCTGTTTTCTGCAATAGTGAGGTTACTGGTACATACTTGACTACAGCTAGATTTTATACTGACCCTGGATACTTAAATTAATGTTTTGACAATAAAAACTATTATCTACTTATTTATCTTCTCATTCTCACAATGTAGTTTTATTTTCATTTCTCTGAGTAGTGTGGTTTGTAGTCCATTGTTTTTATTCTTTGTTCTTTTGGAAGCCTGCCACACAGCTCCCAAATAATATACAGAGGCTAATTCTTTCCTGTGAATGTTCTGCCTTTACTTGACTTGTTTCTAGCCAGCTTTTCTTAACTTAAATTATCTTATCTATCTTTTACCTCTGGGCTTTTACCTTTTTCTATTTCTGCATATCATTCTCTCTTTATTACTCCATTGCTGGCATCTATGTTGATGAAGGAGAAGTGGTTTGTAATTCTCTTTTTCTCGTTCAGCCTTTGTATGGTTTGGGTATCAGTGTGATGGTGGCCTCATTAAATTTATTAGGCAGTGTTCCTTCTGTTTCTATTTTATAAAATAATTTGAAGGATTGGTATTAGCTCTTTTTTTGAATGCCTGTTAGATTTCTGTTCTGAAACCATCTGGCCTTTGAATTTTTTTGTTTGGGAGACTTTTAATGACAGCTTCTATTTCCTTAGGGGATAGAGGTCTATTGACATTGTCTACCTGATTTTGATTTATATTTGATAAGTGGTATAAAGAAAATAAAATTGTCCATTTTTTTCAGATTTTCCAATTTTGTGGAGTATAGACTTTTTAAGTATGACCTAATGATTACTTTGGATTTCTTCAGTTTCTGTTGTCATGTTCTTCTTTTCATTTTGGTTTTGTTAATTTGGATACTCACTCTTACTGTCCTTTATTTATTTTGGATAAGGAGTTGTCTATCATGTTGATTTTCTCAAAGAACCAACTCTTTGTTTCATTAATTCTTTCTATGGTTCTTTATTATTTATTTTTATTTCAGCTACCAGTTTGGTTTTTTTTTTCATGCTACCTACTACTCTTGGGTGTGTTCTTTTATTTTTTTTTCTAGATTTTTCAGGTGTGCCATTATTATTATGAAAATTCTCTAATTTCTTTATACAATCACTTTGTGCTATCAACTGTCCTCTTCACACTGCTTTCATTGTGTCATACAAGTTTGGGTATGTTGTACCTGAATTTTCATTGAATTCTGAGAAATCTTTAACTTTGTTCTTTATTTCTTCCTTGACCCAGTGGTAATTCAATAGACAGGTTTTCAGTTTCCATGATTTCATAGGCTTTTTTGTTGTTGTTGAAATACATGATAAGATGCAAGGTTATTTCAAATTTCTTGGATCTGTTGAGACTTTCTTTGTTAACAAGTATGTGGTCAATTTTGGATAAGGTTCCATGAGGTTCTGAGAAGAAAGTATATTCTTTTGTGTTTGGGTGAAATGTTCTGTAGATATTTGAGTCATAACTTCTGGTAGTTCCATTATTTCCTGTTTAGTTTCTGTGTAAGTTACCTGGCAATTGGTTAGAGTTGGGTTTTGAAGTCTCCACTATTTATGTACGGGGTTTGCTTTGTGATTTCAGCCTTAGTAATGTTTTTTTTACAAATGTGAGGCATAGATATTCACAACTATGACATCATCTTAGTGGATTTTTTCTTTGATGAGTATGAAATATTTTTCTTCATTTCTTTATATTAATTTTGGTTTGAAGTCTATTTTTACTATATATTAGGATAGCTAATATCTTATGTAAAAATAATATCTACTTGCTTGAAATCAGGTCCTAATAGGCCATAATGGGAGGAGCTTGGAAGACCGTAATGCTGAAAACAAAGAGGACTATGGAGTCCCAACTCAAGAGGTTTCAGAGGGAAACAATGTGAGCAACTCTGTTAGCGTTTTTATTGCTATGAAGAGACATCATATCACGGAAATTCTTATAAAAAAAAGTATTTAATTGGGGTGCCTTAAATTTTCAGAGCTTTAGTACATTATCATCATGGTGGGACATGAAGTGTGCATGCTGATGGACACATCTTGATCAGCAGGCAACAGGGATTGGACTGTCTCAAAAGGCAGGGCATGGCTTGAGTATATTTTGAGACCTCAAAGCCAACCTCGACAGTGGCACACTTCTTCTAGCAAGACCACATCCTGTCCAACAAAGCCATGTCTGCTAATATTACCCTTTGGGAGCCATTTTCTTTCAAACCATCGTAGCAAAAAATGTTAAAAGTTATTCTTGTATTATTTTGAGAAAGAACACTGATGGGTTTTGCCCTTGTTTTAAAAATCTGCCCGAGGCTAATTTAAAATATTTTAGACTAATTAATTTTTCAGAGTAGTTTTTAGGACAGCCTAATATTGTTTCTGTCACTTGGTTATTAGTAATCATTCTCATGCAAATCTACAATGAATAAAACCAACTGAGAAAAATGTAAGCACAAATGTACAGTTTGAAGAACAAAAGAGCACAAGCAATTTTAATGTTAGAGCCATTATTTTGCTGGAGAAGATGAAAGGCCTGACGAAGAATGGAATGAAGGGATTGGTGTCCTCAGGGCTAGACTCACCTGCTAAGCTTCCAATCTATAAAAAGAGAAGCTTATGCTACAAAGGAAAGAAAAAAAATATTAAGGCTTATGCAAATATAATTCAGGGAGAGACTATATTTCATCCAAGGAAGGCTGCTGATCTTGACATTATAGATCCCACGGCTCTGACTTTAGAATCATGAATAACATGGGTATTAAGGTGTCATGCAATCTTCTTCCAATGCTAAAAAAATCTACTGATCCTGGGGATGTGACTAAGGAGTCTTTGAATAGAAGCCCAGAGAGGGCTTTTAGTGGAGGTGTGACAGTGAAGCCTGGATGGTGTTGAAAACTCCAAGATGTTAGACATGCCCTTTGATGTGTTTCAACGAAAACAGTGGGTAGGGAAGGGACTGACCAAAGAAAGAGAAGAGTGCTGTGGTCAATAAAGCCAGAAGAAAAGAGGCATTTGAACTCTTTATCATCAGAAATACAGCTCTAGAATGTGAGATTTCTATAGTGTGTTTTGGATTTGATTTTGAACATTATTTCCTCAAAATGCTTTGATTCCTCCTTTTTGGAATGATGATGGATATTCAGTGTTATTGTATGTTAAAAGTATGTTATTTACTATTTCATTTTTACAGGGAGGTACATTTAAGAAATTGTCTAAATCTCAGAATAGACTTTGGACTTTAGACTTTAAAACAGTATTGAGAATCTGAAAGACTATGGGGACTTTTGAAAATGAACTAAAAATATTTGCATTAGGATTCTATACAGCCAAAATATAGACTATAGTGGTTCTAATGAAAATGGCCCTTATAGGCTTAAATATTTGAATACTTGGTCCCTGAACATTTGGAGTTCTAAGCAACAAACAAAAACCTTATTCCTTGAAGTTGCCTTTGTCATGAAATCTTAGCACAGCAATAGAAAAATTATCAAAAACAGAATAGAATAACCAACTAGTATGTTCTCCCATCTGGAAGATTATTTCCCTGGCCCTTGCACTCCTTACTTGCATACAGGATTTATTTTTATTTATTTATTTATCTATTTATCTATTTATTTATTTATTTTTTTTTTTTTTTTTTTGTGTGTGTGTGTGTGTGTGTGTGTGTGTGTGCTGTTGGCTCCTGTGGCCTTTTCCCACCACCAAATTTGTCATGCTTACTGTTTTTGTTCTTGTTCATTTGCTTTTATAAAGCAATGTTGGTGAGACTTGGTGAGTACAGCAGTTGACATTTCTGGGAGATACAACCTTACTGCACAGTTCCTGTTCCCATTGCTCTTACAAGCATTCTAACCCTCTTCCTTGATGGTCCTTGAGCCTTAGGTTTGATAGTTGCCTTGGAGATGCGGTCAGAATCTCCACATCTCTGTATTTGATTGGTTATAGTTTTTGAGAATTTTCTCTTTTTACTGCAAAGAGAAGATCTCTTGAAAAGGGACAAATATTTAAATGTCATTATGCATTTTTGGTTTAGTAAAATGATGATTAAAGGTTCTTCTCTAAGACTTGTGACTTCACTATCCCTGGAGAGCTGTCTGAGTTTTCAGTACCAGAAATGATTTCCCTCTTTGGAGCTTCTCTTAAGTATAATAGAGAGCTCTTGGTTGTTGCCAAAATATGCATTTGGTGGTCATCAGGGTTATCACACCATGATTGACATGGTTTTACTTCATGGGCATCATAGTGGTATAGGACTACTGGTCACTTCCCTCCTCTGGACCTTTACTTGTTAAAATCTGGTACCATGAAACTTTGTTCAAGTAGAGCAGATATTCAAGTCAGTTTCGGCTCAGGGCCTCTGGTTGCTGCCTCTGAATTACAAGGTCTTCTTCGTAATAGAGACATTCTTCTACCTCTGGGGATGAACCAAAGGCAATAGTGATATGTTGTACATTTGGGAAGTAACAAAGAATTCAGATGAGGGCTTCTTACTTTTGATATTGGAGGTTTTGTTAGATGATCTTTTGCTCTTGGAGGGGGCATTTTTGTCATAGATAAGAAAATTTTATTTAAAATGTAAATGTATATTTGCATACAGACCTATGCACATTATATTTTAAAAGTAGATAGTTGATAGTATGATTACTTATGACTTTTTTCAACATAATTACTGTTCTCATAACTTTATATGTTATGTTAACAAATTCATTCTGTATTTATTTTTTATTTCTTCTCCTAAAATGTAAGTTTACATGAGAAGCCAAATGTTTGCTTTATCTCTCTCTCTTCTCTATATTTTTCTCTTTAATTCTCAAAAATACATTACAAAATCATCTAAAATGGTATATGGTCTATCTTTGTTTCAAACTAAATAATCATGAAAACATGTATAAATTTACTTGATAAGCAATATGCTGCTCAATTCATAAATGGTGATAGAACTAGTATGTAAGAAAATTATATATATATATATATATATTTATAATATTTGAGAAGCATATTGCTTATCCACTTCAAATCTTTAAAAGATTTAATAATTGGATGCTCTTACAGATATAAAATTAGGAGTTTTATTTACATATTCACTTTTATTACCTTGCTACTCCCACTCAATTTTGTAGTTTTCCTGTATTTATTAAATTTATCTCCTTACTTTAGTCTATTTCAAAATTGTTTTTCTTATGAGAGTAAGTGGTTTTGATGTCAGTTTCAAGGATACAGAATGAGCATTTGCCAAAAAAAATAGCATTTCAATATACTACCCACAAACTAGTAATAATCAAAGACTGTCACAACTTTAAGATAATATCTGAAAAACCTATAGTTACCATCAATCTTGATAGTAAAAATCTTAATACTTTATCTCAGTGAATAGGAATAAGGAATGGCATGTCAACATTTCCATTTCTAGTCTTCATCAGTAGATTTTTTTATCAGAAAAGCTAGACTTGAAACATGAAAGTATGTATCACACAGAAAAGTTAAAGATAAAATTGTCTCATTTGAAAGATATCATCTCCTGTATAGAAAAGTTATAAACACATTAGGAAAGAAAATGTTTAAATTCTTAAATTGAGTAAACAATCAGGATATAAAATTAAAATATAAAAGTCATTATGTATGTATATAATAGTCACCCCCCCAAAAAAAAGAAATTAACAAAGCAACCATTTATACACTAGTGTGTAAAATTATTACCAATAGAAGAAGAGGTGAAAGACTTGAAAAACAACAGCAACATAATTCAGAGAAGAAAATTAAAGAAAACACAAATAAAGAACACAGATTGGAAGGCAGAACTGAAATATCCTTAATTCCTTTACTATCCAATGTGATGTACCCTTTGAGTCAAGAGCTCTCTAAATACTACAGTAGTATGTTTGTTTTGTTTTTTGTTTTTTTTTTTCTTTGTTGGATTAGTTGGTTTTCTTTCTTTTTTCATAAATAAAAATCTCAAAATTTATGTCAAACAATGAAAGAATCCACAGTAAAAATATTTTTAAAAATGTGTGATATTCACATCAGATAGTAATTGCTAACATTCTACAACTTTAAACATTATGTAAAGAAATGTCATTTTTTTAGGTGAGGTAAATGGCATTGTACCTATATGTTAGATTTGAATGAGATCCACCATGACAAATCCAATGACAGCTGAATCAGAGACTTCCTGCTACAATGTGCATAGTAACAGATTATTGTTATTATTATTAAAATTTCATTATCTAGATGGCTAAAGGAATGCCCTCCTCATCCTGCAAATCTAAAGGAGCAGAATGGGGGTGGGATCCCATGTGATGAGACCATACCAAGAAAGCCAGTACATGACCAAACTTTGAATTTCCATGCTGGACCTACCTCCCACGGAAAGATCCAGTCTAAGGGGGAAAATAAATGCAATCTTATTCAAAGGACAGAATTTAGATAAGAAGCTCCTAGAACCACTCTGGCATTGGACAGGGACCTGGGCTTCCGCTGAACAAACTAAAGTTTCAGATTACATCTTTGCTGATGATAGAGTAGGTTTCAAGCATGTCTGCCAAACTATGAAGATCCCTGTGACAATAAAACTCACTAGATACATAGTTTGACACTAACCTCTGTCCCTTAGGAGCCTATCCATTCTCAAACTATCTACAGTAGTACAACTTTTCCAAGGCCAGTGCAAACACATGGAACTTTCATCTGGCTTGCCTTAGTCATCTGAGCTCAAGCTCTATGAGATCTGGTCTTGTGTCATACACTATCATAATCTGCTAAAGCATGGCCTTAAGTACATCTATGAGTCTGTGTGGGTCTATTCAATTATAATACTCAAGGGAGATCCAGCTTTGCAACAGATTTGGTAGCCAACATATAGCCACTGCTAAAATTACCTCAACCTTGGTAAGAGAACAAAGTCATAATATGAAAACTAGAAAGTCCCTAGAAGCGAGCCAATCAGAATTGTAACCATAGTAGCACCCCTAAATGATATAACCTTGTGGTTTTTGCCTTTAAAAACTGAGCTTGCAGAGAGGCAGGCACTCCCTCCAGCCTCCACTGCTTTGGATATATTGGACAAAGTCCCTGCCTAGACTTGTATTGCTTTTGGATATCTCAAATTAAACCTTGCTTTTGCATTCCAGCATGATCATCTTCAGTGGTCTCTCTGGGGTTCATGATCTGGGCACAACAATAAGACCTTCTAAGACTCGTGCAACATTGGGATTTAGTGTGAAAGTGAGCAGACCTCTAACATTGGGCAAATCCTAAAGGCTTTCCTTAGAAGATACATAATGGAAACTCTGGTAAATACTATTTATCAGTCAGAAACACATGTTCCAGGCTGTAGGCATAATTCCAAGCAGTTTCATTTGCAATGCTTTTCATCAGCTTTGGGCAGTGAGTCTGGTTCTACAATTAGTAGACTACTTCTGTGTGAGTTTCAGTCATATACCCATGCTGCACTAGTTTTTTTGCTGAGGACTCAGAAGTCTGTATTGATGGACACAAATTTGACATACATAACAGGGCAGGCATCCTTCAGCATGAGTCTTCCTAGAACAAATCAGAATCTCTTAGTGCCTACCTTAGCATAGTAACTATGAATTTTTGTGTCTATTCTACCTCCATGGAGAAACTTATGATAATAGACAAGCATTTCTGAGTAGTTGCTCAATTCATTTTGATAACATGGCAGTGACAGTGTTGGGGAGAGGAATGGTATGAGGATCTGAGGGAGCCTTGAGTGAATGGGAAAAGAAAAGATGAAGTCCTGAGTGAATGTGTATATTGATAGGAGCATGGGCTGTGTCAAGGACTCAATGCTTCAGACCAATGGGAATAGCAAGGTCAAAAACCTTTACTGTGTAAATCAGGCCTTGAATTGGGAAAGCATTCCTTTTGTCCAAATGCAAATGTTGGCATTGTATAATGCAGCCAGAGTTTCTTCTCAGATATTTACACCTGAGAACCCTGGTCTACAAATACCTTCTAATGAGAGTGGTTAACAATTAGTTTGGGGCTGTAAATAGTAAATGTTCTGAGTTTTGACTTGTTACAGTAGTGGTAGTAGTTGTGCTCCCTCAGAGCAAGCACAGCCCACATGATCCCAGGGTTCTTGTACTTGTGTCTGTCTTTCTGTTTTTTCTTCATTCCTTCACCACCCAGTCAGGTTTCCAGAAGGCACAGGTGGGCACAGGAGGGCACAAAGGAGAAACAAGTGTCAGATTTTCCTGTAGACAATACAAATCTTTACTATTTCAGTATAAGAAGGCAATCCAAATGCCATTACTTTTTAAAGGTGTGGAGGCTTGGAGATGGGCAAAAACAAAGTCATAATATGAAAATTAGCTAAGAAAAAACAACCTTCAACACTTAGATGATATCATAAATCAAAGCTCATCAAATATTTCTGGGAAAAATGACCTCAATTGGCAAATAACCCAGGCACCAGGAATAAATCATTGATTAACCAGTACTGTAAAACCGCTGAACAAAATTTTTTAACAACCACTTACAGAAAATTTATGGAGCTTAAGGAAAACACACACACACACACAAAAATATGTACCTTTTAACAGAAAAAAAAAAACAACTTTACATGTCTATAAAAATCATTATAAAATCAACCCCAAACATTTTAACTGGAAAGTACACTAAAAGTTTGTAATCTGAAATAAGGTATTTATTGAATAATAAATAAAAAATAATGAAGTCAAGTACTGTTATTTAAAATTTTCCAGAGAGTGGAAAAATAAAATAAATTTGAGGATACATGAAACATGCTTAGGAGAACTTTCAGGATGTCTGAAGAGAGCAAATGCCCAGCTATTGGTATTTGTTAAGGCTATGAAATGCTAAAGATGTAGAAGATGTTCTCAAAGACCTAATAATAGAATTTACTAGGCCTAGAAAAGGATAAGTATGTCCATATACAATACATCATAGTCACTAGACATAAATAACTACTGAAATCTATTTTAAGATATGTTGTGGCCAAATACAGTGGTTAAGGAGACAAAGACAATACTTGGGTCTGACAAGGGAGAGAACAAAATAAGTTATGTGTTTTCCATTTCACTTGAGAACAGGCTTCTTGAGAGATATTGGAATCCAGGAGATGGTGGCATGAGAATTCACGGAATAGTAAGGTGAGGTTAAAATAATGATTTCAGCTAAAAAAAGTAAACCAAGAAAAGTTATCCATTATAAATCAAGAGAATAAGTGCTGAAGAGATGGCTGAACAGTTAACAGCACTGGCTGCTCTTCCAGAGGACCAAGAATGAATTAATCAGAACCTACTTGGTTCACAAGCAGCTGGAACTCCAGTTTCCAGACATCGAGTGTCCTCTTCTGGCCGCTGCCAGCCCCAGATATGCAAGAGGTACATAGACACACAAGCAGGCAAAATAACCATACATACATTTGTTAGCGTTTTTATGAATGGTGATGCAACTGATACATTGTTACTGTGTCACAAGGAATCTGGACACTTGTAGAGAAGGCTAGATGGCTATGATATTCAGTGTTGTTACTTCAAAGTCCCTTCCTCAGCACATGCATGGTGGTACTTGAGAATCACAGGAAAAAGGAAAACAACTCCTTTATCTGTTTTCTAGATTTGTCTAGTTCTGAGGATTCGAGTCAAAATCAGTTGACTCTGATATGACATCACACATTGTTAACCTTGAAAAATGACAATATTCTTGAGCTTAACTTCAGACATTAAGCTTAGTCTTGTACTATGTACTGTTATACATAACACAGAATAAGTACAAGATAACAATTACTGTTCAGGTGCAGGAAAATTATTCAGGATCATAAATGGGGAAATACTGGAATGATAAGGAAGCACTCATAACACAACCTATAAAATCTGTGTCATGTTGCCAACAATGTTGTGCCTTCTGAAAGAGAAAACTTCAACATCTGTAGAAGCATGTCTCTAAGGGTATGTTAACAAGACTTTGAAATTAGCTACTGTGTGTATAATGACTACACCAAGATGTAGCCACACTGAGAGGGATGAAGATTCTACCCAGGTTATGCAGCTCTGCCAATTATATCAGTGCTAATTTCATTACAGTACAGTGGTTTAACTTTCTAAGAAAATAGACAATTGAAGGGTGGGATTGCAGCTATGAGAAAAAAAAGCAGATGATGGTAAGGGCCAATGTTTCACCCTCAAGGACATATCTGTATATTGTTTTGGGCTGTGAAGTTTTGGTATATCTGAGTATTGTAAATCTATTTACATCATATTATCCTAAATTTTCATAAACAAAAGAAATGTATTTTCCATTGAAATTATACAGAAATGATCCCATGATCATGGATTTACTTTCACTTTACCACACTGTCAAAGAATTTTCAGTTCAAATGACATATCTTCATTAAAACCACACTCATATACTACAGAATCATAGTACAAATACACATACATGCATTATGTGTAATTTTAAGTAAATAAAGCAATAATGACCCATTATGTCTTTTTTAAACATCTTTAATATTATAATTCCCTCTGGTCTCCCTCTTCTTCTGTATTGACTTCCCTTAGGCTCCACATTTAAAAGCTCCGATTTTCCGCAGATCTCCCTTTACATCATTTGGGTCCTGTTTGTGTCCTCCTCTCTAGAAATGCCCTTCCTTCTTTGGTACCTTAATGCATTTCTTGGTTCTGCAGCCATTTTCACTGAAGTACTACAAAATCTCAAAGAATTTTGTTTTTGCATTTCCCTAATTGCTGAGGATGACGAACAATATTTGAGGCATTTCATTTCTTTCATTGAGAACTGTCAGTTTAGAACTCTGGCCTAGATTTATATTGGTCATTTGTTTTTGGTTTTCTGTTTTGTTTTGTTTTGTTTGTTTTTTGACTCCTCTGTTTTTGTTGTATATATAGGCTAGATACTTATCCTCTGTCAGATGTATAGCTAGAAAAGACGTTGTCCATCTCTGTGGGCTTTCTTCTTACTCAACTTTTTTCTTAGCTGTGAAGGAATATTTTAAGATTTCAAGTCCTCAGTTGTCAAATGTTAACCTTGACTCTTGTAAAACTGAAATTCTACTCACACTTTCCTTTCATGCACATACAATATATTACACTGCTTACCTGACTTCCTAGAATTTCAGAACTCACACTGAGGTTTCTGATCCATTTAAAATTAGTTTTTTTGCCAGGTAACAAATGTGGGCCTATCTATTGCTCTCACTGGAACATCAAATTTTCCTAGTAACATTTGTTGAATATGCGATCTTTTTCCTGTATGGTTTTGACACAATTGCCCATTATCAGATGGCTATCGTGACGTGTACTTTGTTCCAGGGTTCTATTTTGTTCTACTTGTCTATATATCTCTTTGTGCACTAATATCATATTGATTTTATTACTATGATTCTGTAGTATATATTGGAAATTAGAATGTTAATTCCCAAAAAACACTGTTAATTTTATTGTGTATTCTTTGTCCATTCGGATTGACGATGTTCTTTCTATAAACTATAGATTATACAACAAAAAAACAAGTATCAGGCATAAGGAAGCACTATTCAAGTTGTTGATCATAATAGTGCAAAGATTTCTCAATATAGGCTATTGATGTTGTCCTCAGTTGTCTCCTTGAGGTTGATGGTAAGTCTGTCTTATCAAATACACAATGCACTTTGGATACACGACTAAGAGGATCTATGCTGGATATGACACAAAATCCACTTCCCCGAGGAATAGCTTTCATAGTATTTGAAGTTGCTATAAATATAAAAGGAAGTAATCAATAGCTGTTTAATTATACTTAAGGACCCACAACAGGACTATAATCATGTGTGCTACTGGAAATTTAACCAAGTACATGGGGGCAAGTAAGCTCATGAGTGAGAGAAGAGAACCTACTTCCAATTTAATACACTACCATAAATCCTAACCTCATACATGTCTATCCTATACTCACAGATAAGCCTATCTCTCATCTCTCAAAAACGAAGCTTCTATTTTTACCAGAGAGAAGCTACATAGAGAAGTATAATAAGTCAAAATGTGGAGATGAACTGAGTGTGAGATGCCAAGCCCCAATGGATACATCATCAGTCAAACTTCTGCAGCCAAAGCTCAAGGAATATCACATAAGAGGAGGCAGAAAGATTGTAAGAGCTAGAAAAATAGGAAATCATCCATGAGATTATTTCTTCTGGAATGAGAGGGGCATTTCATTCATGCTACCTTAACAATGTGTCTACCTAAACAAATCTTGAACAAAGAAAATTCTGACACGATATTGGAGTATGTATGTATGTGAATACATTTATATGTATATGCATAAAAATAATAATTAAGGAAAAAGATTATGAATTTGAGAGAGAGTAGGGATTACATGGGAAGAGTGGATGAGCATAAAGAAATGGGGAAATGATATAATTATATTTTAATTCAAGGAAGTAAAATAAACAAGAAAAAGTAAATGTTTCACCTTGTTTCCTTCTGCAAGAGGCATTATTCGTCTAATTTCATCTAAGTAAAATATATTGGCCATCATTTGAAGGACAATTATGACTGAAAATGGCTGTGAAAGAGATATGAACAATTTTTCAATGATTCCATAAAAACTGGATTAGTTTGTCTTGTCTGAGTACATCAGCAGTGAAAGACAAATTAAAAAAATGTATATCTGTTCTAATAAGGCATATCCCTCTTAAGTGAATCTAATATTAGTTCTGTATTATTTTGTAGAAGAGGCTATAGGCATCATATTGTCTGCTAACTATGACTTGAGTAACATAGTATGATTTGGTGATGATCAAGAACCAGGCCTGCAATTTCTTGGAATTGCTCTGTTCATATACTCATTTGTCAATACCTACAGTTTTCATCCTTAATTATATACCATTCTATGACCTGCTACTTACTTACATTAGTCCAGTGGCTTATCCAAAGTTTCAACCTTCTGGGTGTTAATTTATCATGGGGAACAGTTCCAGCAATAATTTTCTCACTTTTGATCATGACTCATTCATATGACCCAGTGAAACAAATTGAAATGTTCTTGTAGCATTGATCTGACTTCTGGGCCTTTGTAAATCTTACTTCTCTAATTAGCCTGTAAAAGGAAATTGCAATATATAGATTCATGGCAATGCATGAGAACAGGAGAAACATTTTTAACAGTTTTGGGACCTAGGGGGAATTTAGAACTGCCAATGTGTGGAGTTGAACTTAGAAAGTGATTGTCTATATTAAAATAAATAGCGCTGTGACAACATAGTCCCTGCTTTAGGCATCTTACAGTTCTGTGCATAAGAAATAATAAATATACTGGAAATGATAAATTGTTACATTTTTAAAAAGATTTATGTATTATGTATAGTGTGGGCACCAGATCTCATTATAGATGGTTTTGAGCCACCATGTGGTTGCTGGGAATTGAACTCAGGACCTCTGGAAGAGTAGCCAGTGCTCTTAACCACTGAGCCATCTCTCCAGCCCAAATTGTTACAAGTTTATGTTACAATGGTGAACGTTTCAGTACTTCAGACACATAAAACCACAATTTTGCTTCCTGTTCTAACCTATGTTCATTTATCCAAATTCAACAGATTTTCAAATCGTTTTAGTTATCCAGAAATTATACTTTACTTGCTGAATATTGTTCCTATGAAACAATGTGTATTTCAAGTGACTTTTAACTCCAACTCTGGCAGTCGAATAGGTTCTTCATTATCTACTTGATAATTAATAAGTTATTTAAAATATGCAATAAAATCAGTATTGCAAAATATATGGGTCGTCTTCTACTTCTGCCCATAATAAAATATTTGATTGGGAATAGCCCTTAATATATAACCAGATATGAAACTGAAATTGAAGCCTGGAACTATGGTGAAAGATTGTAAGCACTGGGCAGACAGTTTCAATCCTGACACAAGGAATGAAGAATAAGTTCAAATGTACTATTTGGCAAATATGAAAAAAAATTCTAACAAAATGTGCCTGAATATTTCACTGAAGAATTTTATCTTTTTATAGTATTTATCCTTGGATATATATATATATATATATATATATATATATATATATATATATATAAAATTTTATAGTTTAAAATTATTTTAAATTATAAATTAATTAAATTTATTATATGTTTAATTGTCTCGAATTTTAGAATTATGTTTAGGTGTTTTTTTATTTATGCAAATAAAGAGTGTATGGCTGCCGGGCGGTGGTGGCACACACCTTTAATCCCAGCACTCGGGACACAGAGCCAGGAAGATCTCTGTGAGCTCGAGGCCAGCCTGGGCTACAGAGTGAGTTCCAGGACAGGTGCAAAGCTACACAGAGAAACCCTGTCTCGAAAAACCAAAAAAAAAAAGTATATGGCTGTAAAAATAACCAACTCTTATTTTCTTTAGAGACAGTGTCCATTTAGCACAATTGGCTTCAAACTAGCTATATAACCAGGCTGGCTTTGAACTTACAGAGATACACTGTAACCCAAGTGCTAGAATTAAAGACATGGGTCATTAAACACAGATGATGTGATACAATTTTATTTTATTTTTACAGCACAGTGGTAGCTAGTCCCTTGTTTATCATATATTTTATATATTAAGTCTCTTGAGCTCATAGAAATGTGCATTCTCCAAGGGTATGCTATTTGTCTTCTTTCTTGCTGATATTTTCCTGTTTTGCTGGTCTATTCTGACAGAGGCTAACATGGTCAACACTACATCTCTAGAGCAGGAAGTGGCTCCATTCTAGAACTGAGAGAATTGTAAGAAGCAGTAAGCAAATGAGATCAAATAGTCACTCAATTAGAGGAACCAAATGTCCTGGAGAAAAAGAAGCCAGACAGGAATACTGAAGAGAGGCAAATTAGAAACTCTACATAAGGATTTTCAAATAAAAATATTTTTTTGAAAGGAATGATATTTAAAAACAAGAAAAAAAAACTAAGACTGAAGTGGTGAGACTTAGGACCCATTATTCTCTTGGTAGGGAGCATTTTAAGCAAAGGGCAAAACCTGTATGAAGTCCCTCAGATAGAGAATTTTGTCATGTTCAAGGATCATCAAGATGGCCAAGTGGACAATAAAGAAAGTGAGTGAGAGAAAGAAATAGGTGAAGAAGGAAAAACGCTAATGTCATAAATGCACTTCATATTTGGTGGTGTTTCTTAAACGGTCTTAGTCACATTTAGAAGAGCATGAACTCAGAATTAATAACTTAAAGAAACAGGTAAACTCAGTCTTGCCAAAACAATGGTAGGTGGTGTGTGTCTTGTTCATCTGACAAATTCAAAGATCTGTTGTCCTTATTCATATTTTCATAACAGAATTTCATCATGTGTAGTGTTTGATGTCTTGATACAATATGTCTGTAATTTGACAAGTAAAGGACATGTAAAAGAAGTCTATTCTGTCCAGACACTGATTGCACACAAGTTGTAACTGATGGCAGGAGTTAGGAGGTTACTAAATGTCCCTCTTTTAAAAAATCCCAAACTTTAATCCCCAGGGTACTTATAAAAGAAGAACAATTTGGTTCTTTGACTTGTGAAAGTAAAAGCTCGTATCCTTTTATTTAGTGACAAGTGGTATAACGAGGGGCTCATCACATTTGATCTGCTGAGCTCCAAAGAGGGAACTTCAATGTGAACATCACACAGAACCCTCACCATTCAGCCTTTTGTTCCATGTGGCTACTGCTTTGAGCTGTTAAAAGCATTTCTTTCACATCGCTTTCTGAAGTTGGTTCTTTACTGAAAAGAGTTTCTCACAGTCCAAGAATTTCATAACTACTGTAAATTAGGTGACAGCTTAATACTGGTTTTCTTTGAAAAAATGATTTTGCTTTTAATTTTCTAATGCTGAGTATCCCAAATAAAATATTGACACCAGTATACTTTGATATATCACAAAAATAGAAAATACTTGAATATTAAATATACAACAAATAATTCTATTTTAAATCTAAATTTGCATGTATATATTTATGATTTATATATTTGCACACATACATAAGAAACTGAGTACTGAATGCCTCACCTTTTATACATTTGTTTTAATTTGATTCTTATTATGTTTTTGCTGTCCTATTTTTCTATTTCCTGCCTTGTTGCATGTGACTTGAATATGTGTTATTTTTAATATTTAATTGTATGCTTTTGAAAATAGTAGTTTTAGCTATTCACTGTTCATAATCAACTTAATAGTTCTTGGTAAGTATACAAACTTTACAAACCTTTACATTTACCATCCTTTATATTTCTTCTACTTATAGAAAAGTTATATGTGCTATGATTTTGAATTCTTATGAGCCAATAGAGAATTATGTGGAAATGTTAATTTTAGATGTTTTTATTCTTGTAAGCTTTATTATTTTCTCTTGATTAATGATTTGAATGCCTGTTAGCATGATTATTTCTGTGAAGATTTTCTTTTATCCTCATATATGATAAAAAAAGCTCATGTTTTATCTATTTGACAACCATAGGATAATATAAAATAATGAAGCTATTGTCTAGAATTTTCAATATTATTTCATTTGAGAACTCGATCACTTTGCTTATTTGAAGTATAAATTCAGCATGTCCATATATTCTCTCATGTAGCCTAAGATTTTTGCAGTTTAGGATGTTTCTTTTACAAATAGTTCAAGTAAATTGTGTTTAAAAATACTTTTAACAAATAATGAAATCTAACACATTTTATTAAATATATCTTCTTTGTTTCCTGAAGTTATATGAATACAATACTTCATTTTTTACGTAGATAAACATCTGTAAAAATATTAAAGGCAGAAAATTTAAAGTTTTTTAATTTACATTGTAAATTCATATATATATGCTGTTTTAGATTTACATTAGAGACTTTAAATTTTTTTTAAAGATTATCTGAATGTTTTTTAGATAAAATGCAAGTTTAAAACATGCATTTTTTTTTAAGCTGCAACCAGATGGTTGAAAAATATTGAAAGTTTTTTTTTTTTCCCCTAGGCCATTGCTTTTCCTTGGTATAGTAAATGAAAACTGAGTCCATACAACTGAAATTTACTCCAAGGACAAATATACTCTTTTCCTCTAACATTGAAGGTGAAGTCTACAATGTTTTGATAAAAGGAACCCAGGAGCAAGGGGGAGTGATATTCTGAACACACAAAAAATGAAATAGTAAGAAAAAAGTAAAGAGAGAGAATAAGATGGAAAGAGAAGACAGAGGTGAAGAAGAGGAGAGAGGAAGATGATAAGAAGGAAGAGGAGCAACGAGTAAAAGATTGTCATGTGAAATCACAAGATCAACTTCCTGTAATTACCTGCTAGGTCTTATTTATTAGCATATGCTCTTTGTTTGTTTGATGTAATATCTTTCTAGATACCAGAATTTTGATTCTTTTGACACTATTTTTACTTCTCATAATATCTACAGAAAATAATGCAATCATTGAGGAAGAGGACATATTCACAGGAATATGTCAGTTTGTGGATTTTTAAACATGTCTTTTTTAATTCAATAAACTTAGAGTTTTTGATACTAAAATATTTTTGCAAGATAAAATATTTAAGAATATTTTTATAAACTTAATTATTCTCATAATTTTATAGAAATCATCTATATAATTTCAATTTGGCCAATTTTATCTTTACAAAATTCACAGAAGATGGTTGACATATTAAATATTTCAAGTGTAAAATAATAAATTTATAAAATTCTTATTTTATTTGAATGAACACATTGTTCTTTAAGGAATATTTTTTTTCCAAAACTGTATTCTGCCACTGACCCATGAGGGTTCATGTCTGTCTCACAGTTCAAAGTACGATCAGTCTATCTGATAGCATTTCTCAACAGGCCAAACCTAAATCATCCTCTGAGATTCAGGTAAATTGTTAGCTGAAATCCCTTTAAGAAATCCAAAGCATGTTCCATGCTAGGCAGCCACAATACACTGACACAGGGTCACTGTTGTTGTCTCAGAAGTGAGGAACAAGGAAACAAAAAGGGCAAAACAAACCAAAGCTCCTCTAAGTCTCTCAAGGCTTTGATGATGCTGTAGTTCAGATCTCAGAGCATTGCCCTGTGATGATGCTCCCTGTGGGGATACTGCTGTGGATACACACTGTGTGCACTCCCAAGCTGTTCTCTGAAATCTCAGTGGAAGCTTCCAAGTTCCAGTAATTCTTGCACTCTGCTTCTCTTCAAAGGTAACGGGACACCGACCTTGCCAAGGTTTGCTAGCATCAAGGGCTGCAGCTGGGATCTCTTGAACCAAAGATGCAACTGATCCAAGTATCCAGCAAATCTTAGGTTAGTTCCTAAAGGAATGAATGAACAGAATAGTACCTGTCTCTTTTCTCAATGGACTACCTTAGAAAGTCTTTGAAATCAATCGCATTTATCACATATTTATTTTTAAGGTTAGATGTAGCTTTTGTCAAACCCCTTCCCTATCATGCTAGGTTCACATGTGGGTACCATCACACCCATTTAAGGGTCGCAAGCCCATTGGTCCACTCTTACCTTCAGTGAAATAAACAAAAGATTTTTTTCAAGCAAATATTTCTATTATCTGATCTTTTTTTTTTCCCTCTAAGATGCTATGGAGGCTAGTTTTATGTCAAGGTGAAACAAGCTACAGTTATCCGAAATGAGGAAAATTCAACTGAGAAAATGCCTCCATGATATCTGGCTGTAAGGAATTTTTTTAGTTAGTGATTTATGGGGGAAGTCCCAGCCCTTGCTAAGGGGTGTCACCCTGGGTATTGGTCGTGGATTCGCTGAGAAAGCCGTGAGGGGTCAAGCCAGTAAGCAATATGGCCTCTACCTCAGCTCCTGCTTCCAAATTCCTGCCTTTTCTGAGTTCCTCCTCTCACTGATTTTGATGATGTACTGTTACTTGGAACTCTGAGTAAAATAAACACTTTCTTCCCCAAGGTGCTTTTGCTCATTGCATTTTATCACAATATTAACCCTAAGACAGACGCCATGGTAACTATGGCTAGGAACATCTAGGAATACCTTTACTGTTGTGTTTATCTTTTGCTACCTTGAAGTTTTCTTCAACAGGTAAACTTTTATAGTCTTCCACTATGTCTTAGGATATCAAAAGAAAAAGCTGAGTTCTTTGACACTATTCATGATGAATGCCTTCTAAGACAGTTGCCTATTTTATATTTAATTTCATCACAAACCTCATAAACACAATTTTACTGTGTGACTTCCTTCCAATATTATGGATATCTGAGACTTCCACCTGTTGGCACAGCTTGCATTCTTCTATTCTTTATTTACTTTGGTATTTTCCAAACTCTTTTAAAAAGTTAATTTCACAGTCTTCCAAACTATGTAAACATTTATAGACACACCAATCACCCTAATTCTCTTTGTCATTGATTTGTGTGAGTCTGGTTTCTGTTACTGTAAATTGTGCAGATGGAATTTATCTGAAGAGAAAGGGCACTATTGATATAAATCTGTCTGTAAAGAACTGCATACAAGCAAAAGCTGTTAGGTTCCCAGAACCCCCTTACAAAGCTGTGTGTTGTGGTGTGCTTGTAATCTAAGTGCTGTGGAGGCACATATGGATTTCCTGGGCCTAACTGGCTAGCTAGCATAACCTGATTGGCTTATTCCAGGGAAGTATTAGAACCTCTTTTTAATAGAATTACCGATGTCACTAAAGGCATGACACCCATATTTTCCCTCAAATTTTTGCCCATGCATATGCAAGAATGTACACACAAGTATACATACACACACACACACACACACACACACACACACTCATACACACAAGGATGTGGAATTATTTTGATTCACAGTTTCAGATCTTCTACTCCATACCATTATGTGTCACTGCTTTTAGATCCATGCCTGTGTAGTGCCTTATGGAATGTGGTATGGTTAAATGTCTCACCTTATGGTGCTGTGGGATGTCTTGTATTGTTGTAAATAGATAAAACACTGATTGGCCAGTAGCCAGGCAGGAAGTATAGGCGGGACTAGCAGAGAGAAGAGTTGGGGGAACAGGAAGATGGAGAGGAGGAGATGCCAGCCTGCTGTCCAGGGAGCAACATGTAAAGACAACAGGTAAAGCCACAAAACACGTGGCGACATATAGATTAACAGAAATGGGCTGAGTATAAGTGTAAGAGCTAGACTATGGTAGGCCTGAGCTAATGGCCGAGCAGTTTAAATAATATGTGTCTGTATGTTTATTTTATAAGTGGGGTACAGGACCCAGAGAAAAAAATCTCTAGCTACATTATGGAAGTAATCAAAATGAGAGAAGGTTATAGATAGATAACTATAGATATAGAGCTAGAGATAGATGATTAATGACAGAAAGATAGTCAGACAGACAGACAGATAAAGAGATGATAGATAGTGATAGATAGCATATATTCTTTATCCATAATGTATTTTCAAAGGGTCCTACATCTTCAAGCATGCTGTATTTTGTGATAGCTACCTCTCTACAGTATCACATATTAAAAGCCAAGTAATTGAAACAAAGATATATATGGACATGGCATATTTGTATTATATCACTCAAGCATATGATAACCAGTCTTGTGGGATGTTTAAATAATAATCTGATCCATGATTCATAGAACTGCTTATCTTCTTCCAGATAATTAAGACTTTTAACCATATTTCTTATGTCTTAAAAAATACTTAATATGTGTGTGTTACAGTTTCCTTTATCTTACTGGAATAAAACATTCTGATCCAAAGAAATTTGGTAATGAAAGGTCTTATTTTGTCTTACATTTTTACATTAGAGGCCATTATTGGAAATTACAATGGCAGGAACTCAAGGCAGGATCCAAAAGCAGAAAAAATGGAGGAATGCTGTTTGCTTGTTTGCTCTCAGGCTTGTTTGCTTTCTGATGCATAGCTTGCATTTTCACGAACCTCAGGACTACCTTCTGAAGCAATGGTGTCTTATAGATGTGTTTACAGGCAAAGCTTGATCTAGGTAACATCTTAATCAAAAATTTCCTCTCTTATGACACTAGGCTGTAAAAAGTAGACAGTTAATGCTGTGACATTGTATGTACACATATTATTGTGACTGCATATGCATATTTATATGGATGTATGTGTGGACCTATAAATCTAGTAGGTATGAGAAATATCATTCAGAAAGAGAATCTTGCCTTATATTGAAACTAAGTTATTAATATGTCATGAGATCATTTAAAACTATTAGTCTTCTGTCCTACTACATATTCAGCCTATTGGACCTTAACTTGCCTCTAAGAAAAATGTAAACAAACTTGACTACTAATGGAATTGATTAAAACCCAAGAAGAGAAGTTACACCTGTGAGAGATTTTTTCTAAATTAAATAATTTGAAGTGGGAAGATCCACCTATAACTGGGATCTTTTAAGATGGAAAAACTCACTTTGAATAAGGACAACATCTTCGGGCAGCACACTATATAGGGGCAGGGAAGAAGGAATCCTTTGCTTTTTTTCAGCTTGTACTTATACTTGCTGGCAAATCCATTCCTTCACTGGCATTAGAATGGTATTCTTTAGGATTCTGGTGAATGCTACACATCCAGCCTCATGGATTCTTGGACTTTATTTTGGTAGACCGCCATTGTTGGACTAGCTAGACCAAAGCCAGTAAGCCATTCCAATAAATCCCCTTTATATATTTCTGCTGACCAGGAAGAAATAATTGTATATCTGTGTGTGTGCATCTGTGTGTGTGTCTGAGAGAGAGAGAGAGAGAAAGAGGGGGGGGGGGGAGAGAGACACAGACACACACACACACAGAGGGAGAGAGACAGAGACAGAGGCAAAGAGAGAATTTGAATTTACTATACCCAGAAAAAAAACTTTTTTTAAACAAATAGCCTGCATGGATTTGCTCTAAGTCCTCTGCATACATATTATGGTTGTTGGATTGGTGTTTGTTTGGGGGATGTTGGGGTGGAGGACTGGACTTCAGACAGTGTTACTGGACATATCTTTGACTCTTGCCTACTCTTGGGACCCTTTTCCTTCTGCTAGGTTGCCTTGCCCAACCTTGATATGAGGGTTTGTGCTTGGTCTTATTGTTTTTTGTTGTGTCATGCTCAGTTTTTGTTCCTGGTAAGACTGCTATTTCTTCTAACGTATGAAAATATCTTGTTTTTGTTTGTTTTTTGTACCTAAAGAGAAATATCAATAGATTATAATGTTCTAATTATTCTTATAACTCTACTTTTCCACTCTTTACTGAATAGAAATAGTTTGAATAGAAACCAAACTAAATTTATCTTTGTTTCCTATTCATAATTTCTTAAAAGTTCTACTTTCTTCTTGAATTCATTTTTCCCACTTCTTTCTGTAAAACTCTTTCTTAGCTTTGTTAATTTTATTGCTCTGTTCTTCACAATTGGCATTGAAGATAATTTTAAGACTTAATGATGGAAGAAAATATAGCAGCAGCAGTGCCTGTCCCTCATATTGTTTTTACTGTTTTTGGGTTTTTCTCTGAAATGTTGGCTTCAAGTGATGCATAATGTTCTCAAGTTGTAACTAGTATAGAAAACCTTTTGCTGTGGGATGTTCTGTATGTCAAATGTTTTGCTCTGATTGGTTAATAAATAAAACACTGATTGGCCAGTAGCCAGGCAGGAAGTATAGGCAGGACAAACAGAGAAGAGAATTCTGGGAAGGAAAGGCTGAGGCAGAGAGACTCTGCCAGCCGCTGCCGCCATGACAAACGAGATGCACGGTCCCGGTAAGCCACAAGCCATGTGGCAAATTATAGACTAATAGAAATGGGTTAATTTAAGATGTAAGAACTAGATAACAAGAATCCTGCTGCGGCCATACAGTTTGTAAACAATGTAAGACTCTGTGTGTTTACTCGGTTGGGGACTGGCAGGTGAGAGAGATTTGTCCTGACTGTGGGCCTGACAGGAGCTAGAGGGAAAAACTCCAGCTACAAATGGCGCCCAACAGCTTGAGTTTCCACCTTAAACCTGTGGGCCTTACAGGAGCTAGAGAGAAAAACTCTAGCTACAACCTTTATCAAAGTCTCTGTTACTGTAGTTCCAACATTTATTGTATTTCTTGATGTGATATGTTTCAGCAAAATTATTGAACTAATTTATATATGAAAAAAGGCTTAACAAATTGACAACATGATCATTTTACTTTTCTCCAAAATTTAGTTTTCCCTATTTGACTCAAAGTGCCTTGTTACTTGCCTCAAAGCACAATGATGTTATTTTTAACATCTGATTAATATGTCATTGTGTACATGTACCACATTTTCTAATCTATTCATCAGTTCATACTCATCAAAGTAAAAATCCAAGATGACATTTCAGTTCTTAACACCTATGCTCCAAATGCATGGGAACCCACATTTGTAAAAGAAATACTACCAAAATTTAAACCACACATCAAAACTCTCACATTAGTAGTAGGAGATTTCATATACTATGAACAACAATAGACAAGTCATCCAGACAAAAACTAAACAGGGAAATATCAGAGCTAATAGATGCTATGAACCAAATGGACCTAACAGACACCTACTGAACATTCCACCCAAACACAAAAGGGTATTCTTCTGAGCACATTATGGATCTTTCTCCGAAATGAACCATATGCTCACACACAAAGCTAGTCTCAACTGACAAAGGAAAATTGAAACAACTCCCTTTATTTGCTGTGGGATGTTCTGTATGGCAAATGTGCTGCTAATTAGTCAATAAATAAAACACTGATTGGCCATTGGCTAGGCAGGAAGTGTAGGCGGGACAAGGAGGAGAATAAAGCTGGGAAGTGGAAGGCTGAGTCAGAGAGACACTGCCAGCCGCCATGATGAGAAACAGCATGTGAAGATGCCGGTAGGCCACGGGCCATGTGGCAAGGTATAGATGAATGGAAATGGATTAATTTAAGCTGTAAGAACAGTTAGCAAGAAGCCTGCCATGGCCATACAGTTTGTAACCAATATAAGTCTCTGTGTTTACTTGGTCGGGTCTGAGGCTGTGGGACTGGCAGGTGAGAGAGATTTGTCCTGACTGTAGGCCAGGCAGGAAAACTCTAGCAACAAATGGCGTCCAACGTGGTGGCAAGAGTTTCCATCTAAAACCTGAGAAAAGATTCTAAAATGGAGCTAAAAACAGTTCCTAATTGTCTCTCTCAAATGAGCGGCAACTGCCGGTTTGAGCTACTGGTGGGTTCCTAGCATGCATGCTCAACCTGCAGTATGGCAGGAATGAGGCCTCTGCAAGTGGCCCATTGAGCTGTGTGGTGGATTTAGCCTTTATTAGTACAAAACAAAAAAAAAAAAAAGAGGTTTCTGGGTTACACGCTGCTTGGATAAAAGCATAGACCCAGGATGGCTCCCAGAGCTGGCAGTAAATGTAGCCATGTTGGAAAGCTGAGGTGGGCGGAGCCAGCAGCCACAGCTGCTGCAGTTTAAAGCAATGGATTCACAGTAAGACAGATTCAGATGTAATAGTTTAAAATGTGTGTAAAAGATACATAAGCTTGAAAGATTCAAAAAAGGTGATATATAGAGTTATAGAAACAAATACATAGTTTTAAAAAAATAAAGTCTTTAAAGAGACAATAAAATTAATATAAAAAAATAAGCCACGTAAAAATGAATATTACACAGAGAATCTGGATTGTGTTGTCTTTGAGATTTTTAACTGCAGAAAAACATTTGATTGTAAAAGCTGTTGAGTTATGCCAAAATGTATGTTTTAAAGATACCTTGACTTCGAAATATGGATATAAGGATATGTTGCTTTGGAAAAGAGTCTCTTTTGTTTCCACAGAAAGCCAGAGGCCATGGATTTGTTCAAGATTAAGATACATCAGGTTTGACCAGCCAAGACCCCCTGAAAGGTCTCCAATGACACCATGTCCCAGATGATCCAACATCCAGAATGGTTTGAAGGCAACTGGCTCAGACAATACAGCCTCATGGACTATTCCATAATCCTAAAATTTTCTTTGTGTCCCCATAAGATACAGTGCCCCCCTCCAGCAGGAAGTAGTAAGAGAAGCTACGTCCAAATTCCCAAATTATATGTAATTTTACTTTGTTAAGATTAAAACCTTCCTTTTTGAAAAAAAAAAAAAAAGAAAAGGGGAAATGCTGTGGGATGTTCTGTATGGCAAATGTGCTGCTAATTAGTCAATAAATAAAACACTGATTGGCCATTGGCTAGGCAGGAAGTGTAGGCAGGACAAGGAGGAGAATAAAGCTGGGAAGTGGAAGGCTGAGTCAGAGAGACACTGCCAGCCGCCATGATGAGAAACAGCATGTGAAGATGCCGGTAGGCCACGGGCCATGTGGCAAGGTATAGATGAATGGAAATGGATTAATTTAAGCTGTAAGAACAGTTAGCAAGAAGCCTGCCATGGCCATACAGTTTGTAACCAATATAAGTCTCTGTGTTTACTTGGTCGGGTCTGAGGCTGTGGGACTGGCAGGTGAGAGAGATTTGTCCTGACTGTGGGCCAGGCAGGAAAACTCTAGCTACATTTATTCTTTTCCACCACCATGGATTAAAGCTAAATTTCAGCAACAACAAAAACAATAGAAAGCCTACAAACTCGTGGAAACTGAACAACTCTCTACTGAATGACTACTTGGTCAAGACAGAAATAAAAAAATGAAATTAAAGACTTCCTAGAATTCAATGAAAATGAATGCACAGAATACCCAAACTTTTGGTACACAATGAAAACTGTGTTAAGGGGAATACTTATAGCACTAAGCACCTTCATAAAATAATTGGAGAGAACTTATAAGAGCAACTCAAAGAATACTTGCAAGTGCTAGAACAAAAGTGAACCAAACACACCCTAAGGAGTAAATGATGGGAAATAATCAAACTGAGGCCTGAAAACAATAAACTAGAGACAAAGAGAACAATACAAAAAATCAATGAAACAAAGACTTGGTTCTTTGAGAAAATCAAGAAGATAGACAAACCTTTATCCAAACTAACCATAGGAAAGAGAGAGAATATACAAATTAACCAAGCCAGAAATGAAAAGAGGGACATAACAAGAGACATGGAGGAAATCCAAAGAATCATTTAGTCTTACTTCAAAAACCTCTACTAAACAAAATTAGAAAATCTAAAAGAAATGAACAATTTTCTTGATAGATACCACATACCAAATTTAAATCAAAATCACATAAAAAATTTAAATAGACCTATATCACCTAGAGAAATAGAAACAGTCATTAAATGTCTCCCAACCAAAAGAAGTCCAGGACCAGATGGCTTTAGAACAGAACTCTACCAGATTTTCAAAGAAGACCTAATGCTAATACTGCTCAAATTATTCCACAAAACAGAAACAGAAGTAACATTGGCAAATTCATTTTATGATGCAGTCAGCCCAATATCCAAACCACACAAGAATTTGATATATATATATATCAATTTCCCTCATGAACATTGATGCAAAAATACTCAATAAAAAAAAAAAAACCTTGCAGATTGAATCCAAGAACATATCAAACGGTCACTCACCATGATCAAATAGGCTTCATCCCAGACATGATGGTTCAACATAGCAAAATTTGTCAGTATAACCTACCTTATAAACAACCTGAAAGATAAAAATTCACATGAAATAAACTATACATTATCAAATCAAATAATCCAATTTAAATAATTGGTACAGATATAAAATGAGAATTCTCAACAGAGGAAGGATAAATGGCAGAGAAACATGAAAAGAAATGTTCAACATTTTTTAGCTATAAAAGGATTATGCAAATCAGATTAACTTTGAGATTTCCTTTTACACCACTCAGAATGGCTAAGATTGAAAACACAAGTGACAGCTCAGCCTGATGAAGATGCAGAGCAAGGGGAACACTCCTCCATTTGCTGGTGGGAGTGCAAACTTGTACAGACCGTTTGGAAATCAATATGACAATTTCTTAGAAAATTGGGAATCAATATACCTCAAGACCCATCTATAAACTCCTGGGTATATACTCAAAGGACTCTCCATCCTACCTCAGGGGCACTCACTTAACTATAATCATAACAGCTTTAGTTATAATAACCAGAAATTAGAAGCACATGGCTTGTAAGTATCAAATTAAGGTCATCAGGCTTATATGACTAGCACTTTTACTGGGTCTGAGAACATGGTAGATTAGTTTCTCCTATGTATATACGGATCTATTAACGATATGAAAAATAACAGGTAAAGCTTACTTCACACTATTTTTAAAGGGATTATAAAGCATAATTTTGTAGTTAGTAACTTTAATATATTACCAGTAGACAAGAATTATTAAAACACATAGAAACATTTGTTTTAAATAATCTGAAAAGAAACCAGAGTATAAAATGGTAATGTGAAATAACAGATATATGTATAAAATTTCCCTGTCTCATCCTCATATGTACTCTGAGATTTTCAGTTATTGCTGTATTCTGGTCCACATTAAAATAACAAAGTATAACCTTCTCAAATACTTCATATATAATTGAAAAGCACCTTCCACTACTTTATTTGTAAAAAGTGAATATATTATATTTAAACTTTATAAAAATTGTAGTATTAGTCAGCAGAATCAATTTAAAATAGTAAATTTTGTTCAAATACTGCAGAACCAGGAAAAGTTGTTGCTGCTATTAATGTGTAATATAATTTTTACTAGTATTGTGTTATGTTGGTGTGTGTATCAAAATTTCTAATAAAATATTCTCTCTCTCAATCTCTCTCTCTCTCTCTCTCTCTCTCTCTCTCTCTATATATATATATATATATATATATATATATATATATATATATATGCACAGATAGTAACTCTAGCTGTGCTATAAATATTGTAAAAATATATCCTGGTTTAGAGTACTGAGTTGGTGTTACACAGAAATTAAATATAATTTTCTTGTACAAACATTAAACTTTTATTTTGTATTTGTACAAGTATAAACATGTCATTTCTTCTCTACATTGGTTTGATTATAGAAACATAATGTATTCTCAACTTGAAAAACTTTGTAGCATCTTTTGTAGAGTGGTTTATTGTAAATTTAAATAAGCATTACACATACTATAGCTAATTTATTAGGCTGTATAGAATTATTAATGTACACCATACATTTTAAAGAATTTATTCTATAACCTGAGGTCTTACAAAATGTGTTGTCCTATAAAATTATAAAGAGCTTTTCAAAGTGAAGATTGCACTTATGTAGTGGTGCGTGCACATAAGCACACAGAAGTTTTGATTTGGAATGTAATAGAGTAAGTTTCTGTAGTAGTTGGCTGTAATAGTGCCTGTTTATTTCAGACAAGGAGTGGGTAAGGGTAAGCATGAGGAAAAGGCAGAGGGAAAGTGAGAGAGAAGAGAAAGGAAAAGCTATCTAAAACCGGAGAAAGGAGGACAGCAGGGTAAGAACAAGGAAGGAAGGTAAGAAGGGCAGAAAACAGAGGACAGAAAAAGAGTAGAGGCCCAGATCAACAATGTGTCCACTATCTCTGTGAAAATAAATAATTTGTAAATGTTGATAATTAATTTGCATTTAAGGTAACAAAGTCATTGAATTTTCTAACAAGCTGGAGAACAACATAAAGTTACTGAAGTAGATTGTATAAATATACAGGACCATGTAGAGTCCTCTCTGCCCTGTGCAGTTCTTGGTACCATCTTTCTCTACAGCTTTCTTTCCATTTCATACTTGCCAATATTGAAAAAGTTTTTCTCTGAAAAACAGTTTCTCTCCTTATTCTACCCTTTATACAAAGGATATATATATGTATATGTATATATATATATACATATACATATATATAGTTGGTGGTATTTGTGACTGCCTTAGTGTGTGCTTTCTTGAAGAAACTAGAGTTATTTGTGAAGAGGGGATTACATTAGAGAAAAAAATCTTCATAAGATCAGGACGTATATGAACCTGTGGGATTGTCTTTTTTGGTGATTGATATGGGAAGCCCCAGCTCACCTGGGTGTGATGATGCTCCTGAGCAGGTGGAGTTCAGTTTTACAAGATAGCAGGCTGAGCAAGCCATAAAGAGCAGGCCTATAAGAACACTCCTCCATGATCTCCACCTACTGCAGTTTCCTTGCTATGATAAGTGCCAAGATAGCAATGTCAGCCTACTGTACAGTGTCCTCAGGCTCCATGTACCACATATAACCTTCCTCGTCCACACACTCAGAATATTTATGATACAAATCTAAATGCTCTGCATTGATCATATATCCACTCAGCTTTCATTAAGAAATGAGAAACTATAATAATTTTGTAAGTCAAATTTTGTTTATAATAATATAAATACATAATGTGATTATATTACTGGCAGGGACTGACATTTAATATTTCTTTTTATTTTTTGTTGATTTGCTGTTCATCTTGGGTTGCCAGTTACTTATACATTCAATTTAAGATGTTGGATACATTGCCATGCAGTCAATACTTATTCATATTTACAAAAATTTCCAATGTGGATTTTCAGAACAATAGTTCCTTGAACTGAGATTGTGATAGTACAAGTCATTCACAATAGCACATGAATCCCTGCTGGATTTAACATTTATTGTCTTCAGAGAATGAATTGAGGCCATTGGTTGCTTTCATCAACATAGAAGCTCAAGGGAATAGCTTTCATTATGAGCAAATGTTTTAAGATTTGTTATTCATTATTGAAAATTAAAGACTAAATGGTTTAAAGAAAGGCATTAATTACATAGGCAGTTTCCTATTGTTTGGGAATTGCTTAATATGGTGTCATTAATATAATTTTAATGACTGTGTGGAAGACATTAGAAATTTTAAATATACTGTCCTAGCACAGTCACTTACTGAATACTACAAGAAATTTGGGAAGCTACAGGAAACATTTAACTCATTCAGGAACTGTGTGTATAAATAAAATATTTTAATTAATATATTGATACTTTAGTTTTGAACTCTAAATGTGGCTAAATAAAACCAGCAGGAAATTTATGGAAAATAAAACATGAACAAAATATTTAAATTGTTAATATTTGAAATAATAGTTAATTGCTTATTTATTCCTGGATTTTAAAAATTAAAAAATATTTGTAATGTTTCTCATGAAAAATCAAGGGTTTATGTTTTAATATTGAAAGAACGTGCTAACAACCACTTCACCCTGGAACCCATGACTGTTCCTCCTAAGGAGACAGACAGCTCAGCAGGCTTCTTTTCCAGCAAGGCTAATGTTTCTCATGTTCATTATATTGGGCATGCAGAGTATTGTGATTCTGGCAACTTTTGCTCCTTTGATTTTTTCCAGTGCCTTGATTTTGATACACCTTTAATTATTTGCTTTATTAATGCTCCTCTATCAACAATACATATGATGAGAAGATGACAACAGGCTTTCATACCCTGATATTAACTGTACAAAAACAGTTTTGATTTTAATTGCCTATTACTGCAGCGTCAAAATCCGTGCTTGTAAATCTGTTACCTGACAGTAGCTATTCTGCTCTATTTGAACTAACTGGTTATTCCCTAACAGGCCAGTTATAACTGATAGTTTGCTTTTAATTTAGGTACTTCAGTCTTGTCCTTATTGACCTTCACCTCTGGCTTTAACTTCCCATTTATCCAACCTGTCAAGACCATGACAAATGCCCTCCGAGTACGCTATGATTGAATGAGAAAATTCTGCAGTGGAAATAATCCCTTAGGCAATGTTAACTGAGACACAAGAAAACTCTGACCCTTAAATTTAAGTGCAGTTGCTTTTCCATTAATCTAGAAGTCCTAAAGGAAAGAAGTGGTATCCCTCCTTTGCACAGATAGACACATACACAGAATATGCCAACAAGCAGGAATCTAATGTTGTATACTAGATAAAATATAACAAGAAAAACAAACTGTAAACCAACCCTGTACTGACAAATGAAATGTTTTATAATGTGCAGAATTATATTCTAAGAAATGCATTTATGTAAAAAAAAACCACAGACTTTATAGGTGTAGTTTATGACATTCTTCAAAGAAAGAATCTCACAAAAACTCTGAAGTTGTACTTATGTATTTACAAATACATACATACGTGTCCGGTGTATTGTTTTTGGAGATTCAATGAGATAATTAATGCTGAATACATAATAATTTCCAGGGAATTTTGTTAATCTTCATTTTTAGGTATTAGTCTAATTCACTAAATGACAATCTAATTCAAGGTGAGAAGATACACAAATGTTGAAATGCAATGTAATTTTCAAAAGATATCTTCAAATTTGACTAGAAAATGTCTTGTGGTGTTCCTATGAGGAATAAGTGGTGTAAACAAACGACAAACTTAATATTGAAACTGGAACTGCTGTCAGCCGGAAGATGAAGAACCAACTTATGTGTTTAGCACTCTCACTGCAGGTGTGAACCTGGGACAGTGGAGTTTAAAAGTGAGGCAGGCTGTGGCCTCATGCAATAGCCAACTTTATCCAAGGCGTCAGATAATTTATAATCTGAGGGTTCGAGGAGTCACTTGAGTAAAGTACACTCACATGGGAAGGCGGCACGTGGCAGCCAAACCCCGTGTGGATGACAGGGTGCACATGGCTGAAGCGTGTTTTTCCGTAAAGGCATATAAACAAATCACAACGGGCAGTGGGAATGAACAGTATCAAACAAATTCACTTCTCTCCACTACACCTGGAAGAGTAAGAAAAGCACACTTCAAGAACAATTCTGTGATTTGGAAGCAAATCTGGTCACAAGACTCTTGCCTTGTTTCCTAGAGTTCTCTCACAAGCCCTCAGAATTTGCCTCGCAGGGTCTTTATTTTGGACTCTGTTCCATAATTGAGGAATTGGGGTAAACAAATTGATTTTGAGCTGCTAGATGGTTTTAAGCTACTAGGATAATTTCTAGAAGTACATTATAAAATTAATTTGATTTTAATCCTTTTTACAAGTATAAGTCTTAGTAAACAAAAGAGAGAAACAGAGAAAGAGAGAGAGAGAGAGATCAAGTACATTTTTCTTCTCATGTCCTTGCTGATCACTCTTGCTAGTGTAGGTTAGAGGTGGAACCTTAGATCATCAAGATTTTAGTCCATTCATTAGTTTCTTAGACTGTAACATTTCTTCATTTGCTTTTTGCTTTGAACGGATTTGAAAACATTTTGTTTCTATAACCAACTCTTACTAATTTTACCCTGATCAAAGGAATAAACACTAAGAATGCTTTCTTGGAATTTGTAACGCCTAGCCAAAGAGGACACAGTGAATATGAGAGTAATGAGTAATCAGGAAGATAGGCAATAATGATAATTAGTCAACTGTCACTTACACAGATATGCAAAACAACCACACATATTTCCTGTGCGCAAATGTCAATAATTTGAGAATATTTACATATTGCAAGTACATGTGTGTTGATTGATGATCTGACACATACAAGATAAGTGTATGTTTCTGTGTAAGTAAAAGAAAGGCACAAATCAATACCAGCTATCATATAGTAAGGAGCAAAGAGACATTTTATAAACAGAAGGGTCCTTCAACATTATCATTACTATTATTATTATTATTATTATTATTATTATTATTATTAAGCTGTTAAAGTTTAGTATTAGTCATTTAAATGGACACTATTGCTTTCATGTGTGTTTAAGTGGTTATATGCATTCATAAAATGTTTAAGGTTAATAAAATATTTAAAAAATTAAAGACATGATAGGAACAGTATCAGAAGGGCAATCTTTACTCTCATTGAATATTGGAAAATCAACTCCTCTATGAACAAGCAGCCCTTAAAACATATTGATTCAATGTGTATAACAATTACATATTTAATACAAAGAAGTATTGTACCAGGCTTTCTCTTTTGGGACACCCACTAGCTCTCTAATCACGAGGTGGAGACTTATTCTTAGTTTTGAATGCTTGGCCTAGCTTAGGCTTGTTTCTGACTAGCTCTTTTAACTTAAATTAACCTGTTTCTCTTTAGCTATCTTTTGCCTTAGGGCTTTTTATTCTAACTTCCTTCTATATATCTTGCTTTCACTGCTTCTCTTGTCTGGCTGGATCATAACTACCTGGCTGGCCCTGGGTGTCTCTCTCTCTCCCTCATTTTTACTCTCCTTTTTTAGTTATTCTCTTGAGCCTTGATTTCTTCTCCTATTCATTCTTTCTGCCTGTCAGCCATGCCTATCCCTCTTTGGCCTAGCTATTGGCCATTCAACTCTTTACTATACCAACCAAGTGTCTTAGGTAGGCAAGGTGAAAGAAATGCAGCCCATCTTTACATAATTAAACATATATTCTTACATTGTTAAACAAATGCATAATAAACAAATGTAACAAATCTTTGCATAGTTAAGATAATATTCCATAACAAAACATATACTGGGAATTTTTATGAAAATGGAACATATATCCAAAAATACATACTGTAACAGTATACAGAACAAGTAGAGTTTATTATAAAAATATTTTTCTAATTTTCTGATGCAACCAATAAAGTCAAATTTTCTAAGTCCACGATAGTTACAAAAAATTTCTTGCCGGGCAGTGGTGGCACACTCCTTTAATCCCAGCACTTGGGAGGCAGAGCCAGGCAGATCTCTGTGAGTTTGAGGCCAGCCTGGTCTACAGAGTGAGTTGCAGGAAAGGCTCAAAGCTACACAGAGAAACCCTGTCTCGAAAAACAAAAAAAAAAAAACAAAAAAAAAAAAAGAAAAAAAGAAAAGTTTCTTTAGACTAATATTACATCAGTCAATAAAAGACTGAAAAATTAGAAAGTCTGAGAATTAAGGTGTCAGACTTAAGCTCATATCAAAATCAAAATAAATGTCATAGTTTTCAAAAGTAAAATATTATTTGGAAATTATTTATTTAAGTATCCGAACACACAGAAAAAGTACCTCACAAATAATTTAAGTTGGAGCAAGCAGTGTTCATTTGCAATTTGTGGTAATATTTATTGTGCCTCATATTTAGACTATACTAAAGAATCAGTTTCTGTGGACCCCATAATTCTTCAAAGGACAGTTTAGTTTGAAGATGAATACCTGTGTCTAAAGACTATCACCTAGGTTTCTCTTTCTTATTTATGCTAACAATCCACAGATTCAAGGAACCGTTCTAATGAGGGCACCTGCTGGGACAATCTGCTTGCTAAGCTCCACCATGTAGACCTATTTCATTATTTTAAACGTAACCCTCTTGCCTCAGAATACATGCTTTCCATTTTGCCCCTGTCTCATCAAGCTGAGGTTTAGATATCTGAAAAGCAACCTGGATGCCTCCAAATGATCAGAATCTGATTTTAGCTTAGTGTTTATAAACCTCCTGGCTTTGCATTTGTAATTGAATTTGCTGATAAGGCCCTGGGACATCTTTTTTATCCCCGAGTTAGTAAGCTTCTTTTAGCAATCTGCAGCAGTGATAGTGGTTATCTGTCTACTCTCTTTTATTTGGCATATAAACTATTATGAGGACTTCACTTTCTCATATCTCTCTCTCAGACAAATAGAAGAGCAAAGACAGAAAACAGCATTACTCTAACCTAATTTAGCTAATAATTCCTCACAAAAATTTCAGCAGCATTTTTTTCTTTTTTATCTTTAAAATGTGGGGTTTTAAGTTAATGAAATTCCTGAGCATTAAGGATCTAAAGAAGGCAATATGGAAAATAGCTTCCTTTGGTAAACATTTAATACTATTCAACAACCTTCTTTTACAAAACATTCATACTAAAAATCCAGTCTAAAAAGTAGTACAATTTATATACTCCAATACATATCTTTATTTTTCTAGAGTATAGTCAAACCCTCATGTTACTTTATATCTAACACAAAATAGATAAGCTGATATAAAAAAACAATGGACTTCATGTAGCTAATAAACATGTACTTATCAGTCCAAAATGAAGAAAATTCCCTAACCAGTGCACAATGAATACAGTTTCACAAACTCCTGTGCTTTTTAAAAATTCTTATTCTACAAGTTATTAATCACTGAACATAATAAGCACATGGGTTTCTTTTTTCATCACTTGACATCTTTGATTATGTTTCACATGATTTTGTAAGCTTCTGATTTGGTGAACACACTCTTGTAGGAATTTAACAAACTCAGATTTGTAAATCTTATTACAAATAGGAGAATCAATACTTAACTCTGGTCTTTTATCATTCTTCAGCATTTTATAGAACCCACTAAAAGTGTGTGGCTGACCTCAGCCTGTTACTGTCAGACTTTTGACAAGTAACAGTGTGTTTCCCTACATTTTTTTTTCCAATTTAAAACTGAAGGAACTTGAGTATTGAGGAAGCAATGTTACTTGCCCAGTGCATGTAGAGTAGAGTCCCATGTGGGAATGAATCCAGACATTGTCTTGGTTTGACTGTGCTCTGTCTAACAAAGGCATCTGCCTCTCCTTCACCTCTTGGCAAGGAAAACTTTTCAAAAAATTACGTCTAGGTCCCCTGATCACCAGATCAAACGGGAAAGAACCAATAACTCTGCAGATTCTCTGTCATTTTGAGAGTCAGTGTGTCTGTGATGCTTAAAGAGATAGAGAGCACCTGAGCATTCCTCAGTACTTCTATCTTGGGGCATGGGTACTACTGAGTGTTGCCTAAGTATTACTAAGTATTATTAACTAAGTATTATTAACTAATCCTTCTGCCTTTCTGCTTGAGAAGACTCTATATTGAGCCATCCTGGTTCCAAGGAAATCTTGATTTCCTCGTCTTTCTCAATCTGCCCCTGAAGTCTTTTCCTCTTTCCAGCTATTATCTCATTAGCTTTGCTTCATTCCAGTTGCCAACATGTACTATTAAAAAAGTGGAGAAACTAAAATTAACAAAAAAATATGCAAGCAAGCAAACAAACAATGAAACATATTCTTTGTGTAGAAATTGTTGCATGAACTAAGATCTGATGTCTTGTTGAGCCTTTCTTAGATGAAATTACAAAATCCCTGCTTACCATGCCATATCACCAAATGAAGCTTCCAATTACAGAACAGGGATGTATCTACTTAGGTTGTTAGCTAAAGAGGTCCCCTGGGAATACTCAAACAACCTAGGCTGCTGTCAAAACAATCAGTTGTTCTCCCCAAACTGAAATCAAGGCCTCAATGTTGAAGACAACACCTACACAACTCATTGAACATGAAGAAGTCAAGCTGGTGCCTCCATAGAGCCTTAACCATTATGTCCTAGCGATAGACTTCTAAGGACATTCTGCTGTACATAGATCAGTCACTTGTCCAGCCATCATCACAGTTTTCTCCTGCAGTAAAAGGGTAAAAATACAGAGATCCACAGCCAGAAATGTTGTATAGAGTGAGAGACATTGGATTGCATAGCCTTCCACTCAGAGCTGAAATAATCCCACAGAAGAGGAAGAATGTAAGAGCCAGAGGAATGAAAGATACCAAGAAAAATAAGGCTTCTAAATCAACATGAATAAAGCTCATATGAACCTACAGAAACTAAGGCAACATAAACAGGGCCTGTACAGATCTTCACCAGGTTCTTTGTGTAAATATCATGACTTCCAATTTAGTGATTTTATGTGATTCCTGTGTGTGTGAACAAGTGTTTATCTGATTCTTGTGCTTTCTCTTAGGCTCCTTTTCTCCTTTTTTGTTTGTCTTTGTGCAAACTCCATTGTGTAAGTTTTTTTAATTGATTATATTTTATTATGCTTTATCACTACCTCACAAAAGCCTCCTTCTTATGTTTTCTAATGTAATAGAGAAAGGGAGTCAATTCAAATGGGTTTGGAGGTGGGAGAAACTTAGAGGCATAGGGCAAGATGAAACCAAATCAGGATCTATTATGTGAGAAAAAAAAAAAAAACTTTCTTCAATAAAAGGAATAGAATGGAATCTTATGTAGAAGTGTTTTTCCTGCATATGTATGCATGTGCTGTGTGCTTGTTAGATGCCCCAGGAAACCAGGGCATTAAGTCTCCTTGAACTGGAGTTATGTATAGTTGCAAGCCACCATGTGGGTGCTGTGAGCCATATCTAGTCCTGTGAAAGCAGCAATTGTTCTTAACAGATAAGCCTGGTCTCAAATGATCAACCTTTACTGGTTACAATAGTCTTACCTTACGTACAACAGGTCACAATTTATTTTTAGAGTTTTGGCAATTAATAATTTGTCTTTCAATTGTGTTTAATTTCTTCTTGTTTAATGACAGCTTTTGAAGATAACTAATTACTGCACTCTACATTTCTTCACCCAGCATATAAGTACTTCCATGTTGAAGTTACCAACCCTTGCCTATCCAAAGGGGGAATTTTTAGCTAAACTAATCAACTGTTCTAATCAGTGTTAAAGTTTATTTATTATATGTACACCTCAAGGATATCTAATCCTCAGAGAAGTAACGTAAAGTAGGAAAATTAATTATAAAGACCATTAAATTTCATGGTAGCTCAAGAATTAGTCTACAAACACTGGCATCTATTCATACAATTTAAAAATAATGTACACAAATTCACTTTCCCAAGTTACTTATTAATATATTTAAGTCTTAAATCATAAAATTCTGAAATAAAATATTAGCTAATGTGCAAATAACCAACTTGTTTGCTTTATCTCAGCTTAATGGCAATATAAAACATGACTTAATGAGTGATTATTGTTTTTATGTGCAGTGACATTGTTTCTAGGATTATATCTTGTCTTCAGAGACTGAACTTTTGCCACACCTGGCAGATAATTTAATTATCTACCTTGAGATCATTTAAGACTATGTACTTAACCAGCTATTCCACTGTGTACTCAGCTTTAGTTTAACCTGCCTTCAAGAGACCAAATTTTCTTTACTTTGGAATTTCTATGTAATCAGCTTTAAAACCTAAACTCCCTCTTAAATTATGAACTCTTCCATGTTCCTGACTGAAGGTAATGTTTGTGTGTATGTGTGTGTTGTAATAAGCATTTGTTGAAACTATCCACCAAGTTGAAAGAAACTTCAAAGAACAAATATTCTGCTGGAAACAACATACAGATATAGGATGATAAAATCTGAAATTTTAATTCTGTATTCTCATATTTCCTTCACATACATCTTAAAAAATAAAATATGGAACAATAATGTGGCAAACTTACAATGCTGTTTTTAAGCAAGTTGCAATATTTTCTTTTCTGTGATATCAGTGAAGTAATATTTTACATATTTCGCTAATGTTAAAAATCACACATTTGACCTTTTGCTAAGAACTTTTGAGTATTAAGACACAATTTGTTTTTCATATCAAGCCCTGTAGAATGTAAGCAATGGAGGACATATATAGAGATATTTCACCACATCTTGTCTGCTCAACACAATTATTTTGTATTTACAGTGAATCAAATATGATGTGCATATCTTGAATTATGAATTTCTATCTTACACAAGTTTGATTCATAAAATATATGAGACCCTCATAATACTGGACAAGAGTATTGAGCTTATGAGTTTCCTTTGAGTCACATTACCCACAAGCAAATGATCTTCACCATGTCTTGTGCTGTTAAGATATGTTTGGTAAATTTGACTTCAATGCATCTAATTACATGACATCCATTCTATACTGGATGCATTCAAACATAGTACCATTATAAGGAGCTAGTACATAATAATTTAAAAAATAAAAGTGTTTTTATCAGAGAACCGGTGAATATTTAGGCAATATTTTCAAATATAAGCATAAAATATAGTCAGATAAATTAATTAAATACTGCTTCATACATTGCAAATATTGCAAAAATAATCTTGAATAAACAAATTTGACGCTGTAATTTGTCCAGTCTCATAAATAGTCCCAAGCCACATTATTTTCTTTTATTTTTTTTGCTACTGTTGTTGCTGTTATATGTAAGTCTGCTTGAAATTTAAATATTAGTAAAAATTTCAGTGATAGTATGCCATAACTACTATCAAGACTCAAATTCGTAAGAAGATGAATATATACTCACAAACCCATAACATAATGAAGACTTAGTCTCTCTGTTGGCCCTGGAAACCTGACTGTAGTAACAATGAAGTTAAAAAAGGTCCAACACATAGACATATTTGCAGAAATGCTGCTACTGGGAGGGATGAACTTGCTCTGGTACAGCAACAACAATTACACAACAGGATTCTGTACTTTTCTTATTGTAGATCCTGTCAGGAGAAGTGTGTAGACTTCTACACTGGGAGGTGTCTATCAGGAACGGTCTCAAGTGGTAGTCATCTGGAAGGAGAAAGCTGCAGCAGCTTTTTTATTCAAGTACTATCAACACTTGCAGAGGGACCAGAGAAAAGCTTGGCCATTTCCATGATGCTTACTCATAGAAAGTTTCACCAATTTCTATGGATCAGAAGCATTTTGTCCTTGAAATGGCCAGGCCATTGACGACAGTACACATTCACTCAGGATTTCATATGTTCCCACAGACTTGCACAGCAGAATAATGCCGAGTAAAATTATGGAGGCACAATAATACTATATCTTGTATTTATATTAGAATCTTATAAAATATCTAGAGAAGATAAATCCAGAAAAGGGAAGATTTCCTAGTGCTAAAAGAAGGATGGTAAAAGTTGTAGTCTAATTGTTTTGGAGGCTCTAACAGAGCTATTGAAGAGTTCTTGGAATTATGTAGAATGAATGATTTCATATTGATAATATGACTAATGACCCTGAATTGTGAATTTAAACTTAGACACTTTATTTTAGAATATGATGACAAAAATAAAAAGTTAAAAAAGGAAATTCAAAACTATTGAAACTGGTACAATTTTTAGATCCCCATTTCCTTGCCAACTCAGGTCCTTCTTTAAATTCTTCTATGTTTAAAAAAAATGCTGTCTATTTTGTCCATGAATGTAAGCCTATCCCATGAAATATGGGAATCCAAAAAGAGGCCACTGCCCTGAAGAAAACTGCCTCTCCTTATCCCAACGTTCTTCAGCTGTCAGTGTTCTTTAATTAGTGGTGGGGCTTTATATAATGTCTATCCTATCTTTCCTGGAATTTTGACTGATTTGATGTTGTACAGGCAAAAGGCACTTACATTGAATTCATGAGTGGATTCATGAGTGCCTTATGTGTCTAGACGAAATGCTTCCACAGAAGTTCTCCCTACTTTCCTGTTCATATATTCAGTCCATTACGTCTTCTAAAACTCCTTGAAGTGAGGAGGAATCATGATACAGAGGTGTCACTAGGAATGAGGATAGTTTCTAATCCTCTGCAATGTGATTAGCTCCAGTTCTGTATTAATTTTCATCTTCATTTAAGATTGTCAGAATTGTGTAATACTAGAATTAAATAATTGCAATTCTTTCAAATACAGTAAAAAATTAAATCTATTTAATTATTATAATTATAACACCAATCAGTTATTTTAAGAAGCCTTTATTTTAAAATAAAATCTCCCAACCTGTACTTAAGACTATTTTACACACGGATGCTTAGCTCGTGTTTTCTTTCCTAATTTAAATTTAATTTCTTCATTGTGCATTAAGCTCTTTTAATTATTAATAATATACAAATCAGTAGAAAAACAGGTATATACTTCCAAAACTCTCAGTAACAACATTCCCAAAATAACCTCCCTCTTTTGTCATGCTACCTCATAATAAATTGCAACTATATTGCATGGAGTTGAGGTATCAGTTAAATGTATGTGTGTGTGTGTTGCAGTTTCCAGATGGTAACAGAGAATCAACTATTAAGTTCAATTAAAAATAAAAGCTAGAACAAGTAGAGGAAAGAATAAGAATATACTTCAATTCAAATAAGTGTTTGCTGGAAAAAAAATAAGTAGATAAGTAAATAGATAGATGATGGATATATATGAAGAAACAGTAGATTGTAGATTCAAGTTTCTTATGCAGGACTCGAGGAGAAGAATAACAACTGCCATGAGAAATAGTTAAATAGATTGGAGGAGTGAATTTTGTACAATAAAGAATATGCTATGCATATTAGAAACATTCCTGATGCTGATATGTGACCATTTATCAAAAGCTTTTCAAATTTTTAAAATAAAAAGGTGATCATTTAAATGACCAAATTACTGTTGTTTTCTAACTCGCATATTCTCTTTCAAGCTACAAACGAGAAATCAAACTCAAACTAGATTTACAAACTGTTTAACAATCCTATATCTTACTTTGTTGAGGCTTTATACATATCATGCCTCAGTGTTCAGTCCAAGAGCTTTGTCTGAAACGGACACAAAACAACAGCTTGTATTTATGTATGTTTTCAGTTTAATTGCTCTGAACAGCACATCTTTCTCTTCCATCCTTGCTCCTTAGATACTGGTTCCTGAGAAGAAATAGACTGTCTTGCTAAAGAAGCAAAACGTTGTTTGTCATGTAGACTTTTATTGATTCTAAATGAAAGGTCTCCTATCTAGTGTTTTTGTTGAAAGGGCCCTGGAATAGAAAATCCATTTGTCTTTTCTTAAACAGATGCTGTTTGGGCTTTTGAATGCACAAACTGAAAAATTACGTACTATTTATTTTCTCCTTAAGCAATGTATTTCTAGGAGCATGGTATATTTACAGCATGCTATGCTTTGTTAAGCAATTGTTCAAATAAATTGATCTGAAGTAAAGCTGCTTTGGGGGCTTAGAATAAAGTCTTTCAATATTTCTGTTTGTGAATGAATAGCTGAATAAATGAAATTCTGTGAAATGGATTGGCAAAAACTGGCATCTTCCATTCTTATTTTTTATGCTAGGTAAGTATGACACTGAGGCTTTGCCTTGATTGGTAGGACAGGATAAATACTTCAGTGCGTTCAACTAAAACATATAGCATTATCTTCTTAATAAATCCTAGTATCAGTAAGGAAAATATCTCTGTTTTATCTGTCTGTTTATCTACCTAGTGCAAAATATTTTGGAATTTGTTTTTATTGATTTAGGTTCATATGTGCATGTATAATTTTTTTTAAATTCATGAACATAGTGAATTTATTTTTAAAATCCAGATATTGCTTACTTCCAATACATTTTAGCACACTTACACCTTGACAGCTCCTATTAAAATTAAAAGAAGAAAAGTGGAATGGGAGGAAACACTTGTAGTTGGAGAGTTTTCTCTTCGGAACCCACCAAACCTCGCCAGTCCTGGAGCCCACTTATAAAATAAACATACAGAGGCTTATATTATTTAAACTGCTTGGCCATTAGCTCAGGCCTATCACTGTCTAGCTCTTACTCTTATATTCAGCCCATTTTTATTAATCTATACTTTGCCATATGGCTCCTGGCTTACAGGTACCTTACATCTTCCTTGTCCTGGCCGAGGCTGCAGGCAGTCTCCTCCTTCCCTTCCTGTTCCCTTAATTCTCCTCTCTGTTAGTCCCGTCTATACTTCCTGTCTGGCTACTGGCCAACCAGTGTTTTATTTATTAACATATTTGCCATACAGAACATCCCACAGCAAACATTTGTCAAGTATCTGCATCTCTTCCTGGGATGAGGCATTTGTGCACACCTGGTAACAACCTTCATGGGAGTGTTAGCCATAGTCTTCATATTGGGAGGGGAATGATTGTTTGACCTAACAAGCAATTCACCTTGTATGTCACTAAAACATACCCTTACATGTATCATTTCTCATGACCACCAACAAATATTCACTTGAAACTCATATAAACACCACAGGATTTTTTATTATTATTTTATAGATATCTGTAGAGACAAATTAACAGCTTAGTGAGCAAAATATTCTCTGGATATCAGAAAGTTAAAAAAAATAGCAACTTTGAGAAATGACAGGCACAGGTTTACCTTGAACAACAGAAAATATATCCCTGTCTTCATACTTATGTTCCCCCTGTAATTTACCCAAGTATGATTATGTCAACCTACAGAAAGTCTTCAGCCTCTACATTGTTGCTTTCACAACTTTCTTGGTTTCTTATAAAAAAGCCTGTCACTGACCAAATCTAATTCTCCCAAAAGCTATAACAATAAATTTGATTACTATCACTCCATTAAGTTTTGACAGTTATATTTTTATTTAAAATTATGTCATTGTTTAATATTTTTCATGCAATGTATTTTGTTCATATTCTGTCTCATCTCCAAATGGCCTCTAGATTCCCCTCCCACCTGTATCTACCCAATGTCATATTTTTCCTCTCTCAAGAGAAAAGAAAAAAGAAAAACAGCCCCAAAACAACCAAATACCCACAAAACAAAATAAAAAAAATCAACAACAGCTGCAAAAACAAAAATACAGTGATAGATTAGGATTTGTGTGTGGCAAAATCTCTTGACTCTTAGGCCTACCCTTAAATATAATATACCCACCGTAATGCTGTTATAGTCTTGTTCATATATGAAACAGCCCAGTTTTTTCTTTGGTACTTGAATGTACTATGCAGACCATCAAAAGAGAAACATAAATTTCAATCCAGCCTACAACCTTCTGATTTACAATGCTGTCCTGCCTGCAAAATGTCCTCAGACAGTGGTGGCACAAATCTTTTGGAAGTATCCAATCAATGTCTGATATGACTTTGGGCACACTTCACACAATGGAACTCATACTGGACACTACTTGTGTAACCAAGAACCAGAAACTACATAGCCCAGAAACCCAGGGTTAAAGCAAATACTCCTTGAATAATAATAATAATAATAATAATAATAATAATAATAATAATAAGTTAAAAGGTAACATTAATATGACCTCTAATGTTATTCTGCTATGCTCACAGATCAGTGCCTTGTTCAGTCATCATGAAAGAAGCTTCCTGCTGCAGCATATGGGAACAAATATAGAGATGCACAGCCAGACACTGACACACAGAGAGAGAGAAAGTGTGTGTGTGTGTGTTGTGTGTGTGTGTGTGTGTGTGTGTGTGTGAGAGAGAGAGAGAGAGAGAGAGAGAGAGAGAGAGAGAGAGAGAGAGAGAGAAGAGACAAGAGACTTTGGAACACACAGCTCTAAATGTGATGTCTCCATCAAATCCCTCCACACAGAGCTCAGGGTCTCCAGAAGAAGCAGAAGCTGGAAGACTGGAGAGCCTTGACAGATGAAGGATCACAGGAGAACATGTCTCTCTAAATCAACTGTGGTTATGATTTAGCTCATATGAACTAACAGAGACAAAGACAGCAAACATAAGGTGTATACCAGGTTCTCTGTTGTATGAATTATAGCTTCCAGTTTAGCATTTTTGTGGCACTCCTGAATATTTGAATGAGTGTGTCTTTGATTCTTGAGCCTCCTCTGTGCTCTTTTCCTTCTGTTGGTTTGCCTTGTTCAACTTAGATGTGATGATTTTTCATTTTGTCTCATTATGTTTTATTTTGTTTTTATATTAAGCAAAAAGGTAGTGGATCAAAATAGGAGGGGAAGTTTGGAGGAACTGGGATGGATGGAAGGAAGAAAAACTGCAACCAGTATATATTGGATGAGGAAATAATAGTTTCAATAAAATGAAAAAGCAAGATTGACTTTACTTAAATTGAGCCAGTTTTCATGAACATGTGTATCACACTGAAAGCCAACAAAAAATGCTCACTAAACACTAATATCAGTGTTGTTGATCTATATGTGGAGTGTTACACCTCTAAAATTTCCATTTTCAACTTGTGACCACTAAAGGATCCCAACCAACACCAGTTCTGTAAACCAGCACATAGAGAAAAATTCTACTTCTCACATCAGTGGAATCTAGAAAATGGTAAGCTCATCAAGCAAGAGCAGAATACCAGTGAGGGCAGTGTGGTAAATAGGGTGCTGTTGGCTAAGAGACCTTAATGTAGAGTTACATAAATAGTAAGTTTTAGAGATTTGATTTGTAGCATCTAACTACAGTTAACAATTGCATATTCACACATAAAACCAGACATAGAGTATATTTTAGGCATTCTCATCACATGCACATACAGATCCAACCGCATACACATTTGCACACGGATAACTATGGGAAGTATAGTATATAAATTACCTTAATTATAGTAATATTTTTAAATGTATACATACACCAAAAATTACATACATGTAGAATTATATGCATTTTAAGTAAAATGCAATAAATTAAAAATAAAATTTACTGATATAGAATATGCAGTTCTTTGATATGATCCATTATTTTGATATTTTAATTAAATGCCATGTGTACATAGCATTTTCAAAGTATCTAAAAAAGAATGATTCATGTTCACTTTCATTTGTATTACAGTTTTTTGAAAATTGGACAGTAAAATTAATTTGGTAATAGATTTATAATAAAAATCATGTATGTTATTTTAATAATCTTTGTGTAATGATTTAATTGTTTGGCAAAGAGAAGGAGATGTAGCAGGGTCTAGTTAATATCAGAAGGGTTTGATACCTGCCACCTGTTTATTTAAAGATCTTCCTGAGGCAGATCTCAGACTGACGGAGACTATTTTGTCAAGTGAATATTTATTTAACCAGCAAAGGGACTTGAGCCTAGACAACATAAAAAGGAAGATCTAAGTGATGATTATATTAATAGAATTCTTTGAAAATTAATTGAAGCAAAATTCATAGAGTTCAATGCTTTAGCTTAATAATCAATTAGTTTGAACTCTTATTTGTTACATGAAAGTAAATATCACAGGACTTAAACCACCTTGTGGACTAGTCATTTCACAGTTTTCATGAATAAATTAGTAATACATTTTAGCTGTCAGAAATAAAAATAAAAGTTATTCCACATACAGTTCACAGTTAGCTAAAATAACCCATAATCAAGCAGAGTAATATAAGAAATACCCAGAGAATCTTTTCCTGAACTGGGGAGAAAAATCAGCCTGTATTCTAGCTTTCTTCATCACAAGGAAGCTATTGCCTACAGAGTTTCTGAATATTTATATAAGCTCTGCTCTTTGTCTTCACTTTTCATTTCTCTCACCAGTGTCTCTTTTATTCTTTAAAAAATAATCATACACTGGTTTCATGGCTTTGGATAGAATAAGCAAAAAATAAATAGAAAAAAAAAAACAGGCACCAAAATTAACCATAACCAAAGACTATGGAACTCATGGAAATCATACGCATTTAACATAGGAATTCAGAATGAAAGACGTGAAACTTCACATTGGATTTTGTAGTCTGGCTATCAAATACATTTTTTTTTTTTTTTTTTTTTTTGGTTTTTCGAGACAGGGTTTCTCTGTGTAGCTTTGCGCCTTTCCTGGAACTCACTTGGTAGCCCAGGCTGGCCTCGAACTCACAGAGATCCGCCTGCCTCTGCCTCCCGAGTGCTAGGATTAAAGGCGTGCGCCACCACCGCCCGGCTATCAAATACATTTTATGCATGTAGCTACCACCTAAAATGAAAAATCTATGAGCAAGTTAGAGCTGGAAAATAATTAGCTTTGCATTTTCTTTGATAACTCATTTCATTACATGCCTACAGTTCTTCCTCATACTCCAATATTTAGTCTCCCCTGTTCTCTTTTCTACTCGTTAAACTGTATCCACATATACATTTGTTAACATATATACATATTATTTATATATGGATGTAAAAGACAATGTCTGTCCTCTTGAGCTGCCTACAGTTACTTAGTATACGCTAGTACTCTAGAATTCTAGTTTTCATGAACTATCACCCATGCCCAATTGAATATTTTGTTAATGCAGCTGTCTTTCAGTCCTCTCTGATCCTGTATGAAGTCCCTTCCGATAAATAACACAAATAAACTCCCTAATTCACAGAGGTGTACATTAATGGCATTTGTACTTTTGCTTATTGTCATTTGTCTGTCTATGGTGAGTAGACATTTGCTTATATCTTCCCAAGAATTTTGCCATGAAACAATGGACCTAGGGATTATTGATAACAGTAATAATAAAGAAGAAATGGATTTAAGAGGGAGACAGAGGAAGGGGACACTGAGAATTGGCCAAGTTAGGTAGTGGTGCATGGATATGGACAATATACATTTAAATGAATGATAATTTAGAATAGTAAAATAAAAAATAGCTGGATTATGTTACTATTGTTATTGTGATACTTGATATATAATGATGTATGTGTTGTCTACATAAGACATATATCATTAATTAGTAGTTGTAAAAAATTATATTGCTATTCCTCCCATCTTCCAATCATGACTCCTCCTCTGCATGACTAGTATTACTTTAGTGGAATGTTGTTATTGCCTACTTATTTAATGCAAATTTTAAGTTATATTATTAGTGGTTTTCAGCACAGTTAAATTAACCATATTTTTGTAGCAAAGGAACTTAAATTAATCTTTAGTAATATAAGAGAACACTGTTATTAACATTTATGCTTACTTTTTGAGATTACAAATTATATGTTTGCATATCATGCATGCATTAACACATATTTATTGCTTTCCTTTGGAAAAAGAGAGAATGTATAAGCAAATTTATTTAATACCAACTCTTCTAACTACTCATGATTCTTCTCTGTTTAGTTATTTTTGTAAGAAAATGTGGTGCCCTTCCAGTCTTTAATTTTAGCAACAAATATTCCCATTTGCATTTTTTTGTATGAGTTACTTATTTTTACTTGTTTTTTGCATGTATGTGCCTGGGCGTGGATATGTGTACCAAACATGAACTTGGTGCCTGTTTGGGCCAAAAGCTTGCTGCAGTTTCTATGACTGTAGTTCCAGATGCTGATGAGCTACCATATGGATGGTGGGGATGGAACCACAGTCCTCGGAAAGAACAGTGACTGTTACTGTTCTAAGCTTCTCTACAGCTCTCCATTAGCATTTTTTTGCTGTTGTTTAATTTTTTTAATTTAATTTTATTTTATTTTACAATACAATTCAGGTCTACCTATCAGCCACGGATTCCTTTGTTCCATAAGCTGTGATTATTTTTCTCTTGAGGTGTCTGCATTATATATGACCATACAGTGTATAAATCTTCCCTTATATAATCATTTATATAGTTATTTATTATGTGAATATTATACTCAATATATTTTGTACTTCCAGATGTGGCATGAAAATTCCCAGGCCTATTTCATGCCTAAACACTTAATTTTCTTTCTTTTTTTAATTTTAATTTTTATGTGTGTTGTTCTTCATGTGTGTAATATTCCACTATATGCAGTGCCATATATGCAGTGCCTGTGGATTCCAGAAGAACATGTCACATATTCTGGTCCTGGACCATATGGTTGCTGGAAACTAAATCCTGGTTCACTGAAAGTGCAACCTTTGTTCTTAACTATGCTCTCAAATCTCTAATCCCAACACTTATTTTCAAAACAAACTGACCTTCAGCAGATGTGAGTAAATAGATGATCTTTTCCTATTCACTTCAGCAGCATATATGGCATATGTAGACAGTTAAATATAGAGTAACTTCATAAAATTACCATGTACAGCCAAGAGTATATATATACATATACATACACACACACACACACACACACACACACACACACACACACACACACACACACATATGGCTGAAAATGGGAAGACCTTGGTTCCTAGGAGAATCTCACCAGCAAATCACATCTGTCTTAAAATTTTCCATCTATTTCAATTCCTGAGGCACAAGTTTAAGAAAATAACCTTGTCAAAGTTATTTTACTGTGACCTTACACTGTCAGTGGTGTTGAATATATGTAAAAGTAATTTTATCTTTGTTGACTTTCTCTGAATCAAACATGACTATGCAAACTATGAGGGAATTATCATTCTATTTAGTATTTTAACTGTTAATTCATGATGATACTCATAATACAATAATTTCTTTTGCAATATTATATATTTGGTAAATTATAGAACTAATATTAAGGTTTTTAATTTCAGTAATATGTGTCTAATAAGTTTCCACATTTTAGCTTCTGTGGAAACACACTTGAATAATTGATCTCAACAGAAGATTCAAAAATAAATTGAAATTCACAGCTCTTAATATTGGACAAACTTTGATGAAAAATGTAGACTCTTAAATTAATTGTTCCTTTGTCTGACAAAATGTAAAATAACTAGCCATATATTGAAAGTTATGACTAGCTAAGTATACTTAAAATATATTTCTAGGAGTGAAACACATGCAAAATTTTATTTCCCCATCTCTGTCTCCAAGTCCTGAAGTCAGTGCACAAAGCTGCTTGTGGGAAGGCTTGGCAGCTGCAGCCTCCAGTTGCGATGTGAACTGCCAGCCCTGGCAGCTGGGTCTGTGTTAGCTCCCTAGTTGTCTTTGTCCAACCTTGTGATTGGCTCCACTGTTAGCTGTGGTGACAGCTGTTCTGCTGTATTGCGATTTGGTCTTATATTTATTTATTATTTATTGCAAATTACAGCCCAGCAGAGTTAAGCAGAGCTATCTACTCAGTATAATTGTGCTCAACAAATTTCTTATTGCAATAACCCTGGTTTGGAGTATATGATATTAAGGCACCAGAGGAGGCCATAGTCAGCAAAACCAAGAAAAGTATTGGTTGTTTGCAGCCTGTGCTCACTACAGATAGTCCTTGCTTATCTCTTTTGTACAGCAGCAGTTTAAGGGATAAACCCTTAGAATATGTGGAAAACAAACTGAATAAGGAGGTCCTATGTAGTACAGTCTTTAAAACAGTTTAGATATTCAAAATTATGTTGTAAGAATTTTTACAAAACTTCTATAATAAAATATATGTTTGATAGACATAAATATAAAATTGTATAATATAATTACTAAATATACTTATAACAATAAAATTTTCTAATGTAAGCATTGTCTTGACAGCATACTACAAACAATTTTGCTGGGGTTTTATTATTACACAGTATGACACATTTTCTAATTTTCTTCATGATTTTTTTCTTTGACAAGGTATTATTTACAAGAATCATTTAATCAACTGGAGATTTTCTTAATGTTTTATGAATATTGATTTTTTTAAACTTATTTCTCTCATATGTCCATAAAGTACTCTGTAAGATTTCTTTGTTTTGAGATAACATGACATACTTTATCATACTGTATATGGTCTAATTTTGTGAGTATATCAGATGGAGTTGAAAAGACATTTTTTATGAGATTCTAGATTTACTACTGAGCATATGAATAAAATAATAATGCTTAAGGTAACTCAAATAATTAATATCTTTGTTTTTTTATGTTTGTTAATGTAAATTTTATTGTAGTAGAATATGGTTATGTTTTATAGATTTTGATTATCTGAATGTAAGTGTATATTTTTACACAATGATATTTTTTAATTTTCTTTACATATATTTCCTGAATACTTTACAGATTTAAAAAAACATTGTTTCTTGTATACCAAAGCCAAAGACCACACGCATCATCTCATTTAAAACCAGAGGGACACAAAATTAAAATATTTATGGAATAATCAGACATATAGTGAGAAGGCAGGAATAACAGAAGTTAGAGGAATACAGGAGAAACTGAAAGTATTAGCAAATAATGTATTATCCACATATATATATATATAATTGGCAAAGAACAAAGTTAATGAATAAAATTTATATCACAATCTATTGATGTATTATGCTTCTGTGCTTCTGTGATGTTACATTGGGAGGGATACAAAAGGTTATATTGACCCTTTGTAGGATACTGGTGCGAGATCAAGGAAATCATTGCATCCAAGTCCAGAATGATAACCTGGTGCTTTTTGTGGGTTCACTTACAGGATATTGGTATCTCGAATGAAGTTGTATCACATAATGTCCTTTCCTGCAAGGATGATGACCCCCAGAAACTAAAACTCTCCTGGTCCCTACTATACTGGCAGAGAGATTCAGTGAGGCATCTTTTCTTCTCCAGTAATTATTACTGCTTATAGAACCTTGGAGAGTGGCTGTCTATAACAAGCAACTTTCCAAGTGTGTCAAGCCTTGGAAGTTTAATGATTTTTGTGAGACTGGTATGTTTCCTTCCATTTCTAAGTTTTATAAGCCTTGTCTCTTCAATTTTAAATATAAATTTTAAAATAGCTTATGTTGTATTATATGTACAGTCATTTGGAAATATATGAAATTTCCTATATGGCATTATGATTTAACAGATGTAGTCTAGATGTATAATTTTAAAGTATGCCTTTGAATGTTATCAACTACACAATATTCACATGTGTTGCTTCTGATTACCTTTTCTTCTACTAATATGATTTCAATTATAGGCATCATGAATATCTTCTTATAAGTTTTATATATATATATATGTATATATATACATATATACATATATATGTGTGTATATATGTTTCACAGCATAATTCAATGTAAATACGAAACTCAATTTCCTCTATCAATTAGTCTATATAAAGACATGTGTAAATAAATGAAGCAACAGATATTTCTTAATACAAAGATCAATAAATTAGGGAAACCTCTAGAAGTAAGCATATTTTTGTTGTGTCTTCCACCTTGCTTTTTTCCTCCAAAAACAGCATTGGAATTTCTAAAATGGAGAATCCAGATGACAGTGTTATTATGTGGCTTTCAGAACTACGGAAAATTAACAGCAATGTCCACTATAAAGAGAAGACCCACTTAGCAACTTAGTGTTCCAGCTGGGCCTCCTCAGGAGTACCTCTTCAAGTAGACCTGGCATACACCAGGTTGCACAGTGGATTTAAACATGCTGTTCTCATATTACACATTTATAATAACTGATTACTCAACACAAACAGCATTGTCAAGGGATGGAATCAGATGAGTCAAAATTTGTGAAATTTCTTCAGCTGTTATCCATATCCAATGTCAAACAGTCTTATAATCGTGGCATAGTTATGAAAAACAGCAGATAATGGGCATAAAACAAGCTAATGTCTAAGAATATGAAAAAGCATTGGATAATGAAAAGAATATCACAGAGAAGGATGAAATGTTTACAAGTAAGAAAACTGTCCATAACAAAATACAAATGCTCATGTAACTCATAAGCTATACTAGTATATGCAATTTTAACCAGACTGCCTTTTGTTTAAAATTTGCTTCTGTGTCTTATTATCTGCTATCAAATGGATAATTTCAGTTAGCATTACCATGTTGTTTATTTTCTAAATTTCCAAATACCATAATTATTCCATTATTAATAATTAGATTTAATTGAAATAGAGATTATCCTATGTTGCTTAGAATTAACTAGTAGATAATAACATATTTAAGAAAATTAGGAACCTTAAGAAATTGAGACCAATCTGCTTATTACTAAAAGAACATTTTTGCAGAAGTTCCATAATAGATATTGCTATAAAACATCATCTACAGAGTTTCATGTTAAAACAATACCTACTTCCTGTTTCAATTGTTTTATATCAAAAGTCTAGTCAGTATAATTACAGTCTCTTTGCAGCATTCATGAAGGAGGAATCTTAGATCAGATCATGAGCTTTACTCTTAGATAAAGCTGTCTTTTCTTCTCTGGACAGCTAATGGTTTTAAACAGATCCACAAATAAGTGAGGTATTTTGTTCCCGACCACAACTCTGTGCTGGGTTTGTTCTGTGTTGGGCTTGTACTTATTTTGTGTTTATTGTTATAATTCCTTATGAGGCCATATTTCCAGCTCCCTAGACTTGTCCATAATATACTGTTTCTCTGTATCCACCCTTTACCTCTAGCTCTTACACCAGCTCTATCTTCTTCAATGATTCCTGTGCTTTAGAGGTGGTGTGGTTTGGAGGAAGTGGTATGACATGGATGTTCTATTTAGGCTGAGCATTCTGCACTCTCTTTTCTGCAAATTAAACAGTTATGGTTTGGGGTATTAATTGTCATCCACTGCAAATAAGAACTTACTGGGTGAAGTTTGAGATAGGACTTGATTTATAAGAGGAGGTAAATAGGAGTAACTTCGATACTATGCCAATTTAGCAGAATAAAAGTAATAGTTTCTCTGCTAAGGCCTGTGGTATGTCTAGCCATAGATTTTTATTTACTTATTTTTTTGCAAATAATGCAAGGCAATTCACAGTAAGACTGTACTAAACATCCAATTAAATGGAATTAAGCTCAAACTAATTCCACTAAAATCAGGAAGAAGACAAGGTTGCCTATCTCTTTATGGTTATTCAATGTAGTACTTAAAGTCTTAGCTAGAGTAATAAGACAGCTGAAGGAGACCAAAAGAATACAAATTGGAAAGAAAAAGTTCAAAATATCTTTATATGCAGAAGATGTGATACTATACTCAAGTGACATTAAAATTTTGACCAGAGAATACCTACACCTGATAAAAAACATTCTGCAAAATAGCTAGATGCAAAATTAACTCACAAAATCAGTAGCATTCCTTTGTACAAAAGACAAATAAGCTGATAAAAAAATCAGGGAACCAACACCTTTTACAACTGTCTCAACTAATACAAAGTATTTTTGATTGTCTCTTACCAGGCAAATGAAAGACTTGTATGACAAAAACTTCAAGTCATTGAAAAAATAAATTGAAGAAAATATTATAAAATGAAAAGATCTCTCGTGCTTGTGATCAGTAAGAATAATACAGTAAAAATGGGAATTCTATTAAAAGATATCTAGATTCGAGGCAAACCTCATCAAAATCTGAATACAATTCTTTACAGAACTTGAAAGACAATTTTCAACTTCATATAGAAAAACAAGAAACCTGGGATAGGGAAAACAATTATGAGCAATAAAAGACCTGGAAGAGGTATCAGCATCCCTGATTTCAAGTTCTACTACAGAGCTATAGTAATTAAAGGCACATGTTATTGGCATAGAAGCAAGAATGTTGATCAATAGAATCGAATCTAAGACCCAGACATAAATCTATACACGTATGGATTTTTTCTTTATAAAAAGCCAGAAATATGCACTGGGAAAAAAACGGACATCTTCAACAAATGATTCTTGTCAAACTGTATATCTGCATGCAGAAAAATGCAAATCAACCCATACTTATCACTCTGCATAAAAGTCAAGTCCAAGTGGATCAAATCCCTCAACATAAATCAGATACACTGAATGTGAAAGAAGAGAAAGTGGGGAATACCCTTGAAGGCATTGACTCGGGAGAAAATTTTCTGAATGGAGAACCAATAAAAAGGCACTAAAACCAACAACTATTAGATGGGAACTCATGAAACCAAAAGTTTCTATAAGACAAAGGACACTGTCAATTGGACAAAGTGACAGCCTACAGAATGTGAAAATATTTTACTACCTTCGAATCTGATAGAAGTCATGTATATATAACTCAAGTAACCAGAAATCAAAGAAGCAAATAATCAATTAAATTGGGGTAAAGCTCTAAATCAGAATTCTCAATAGAGGAATCTCAAATGGCTTAGATAAACATAAATAAATGTTCAAGGTCCCCAGCTATCAGGGAAATACAAATAAAAACTACTTCAAGGTTCTATCTTACACCTGTCAGAATGGATAAGGTCAATAGCACAGTACATGCAACGGCAGTACATGCTGACAAGGATGTGCAGTAAAGTGAACACTCCTCCATTGCAGTTTGGAGTACAAACTTGTACAGCCACTTAGAAGTCAATATGGCAGTTCCTCATAATATTGGGAATAGATATCCCTCAAGATCCAGCTATACCACTATTGAATATATACCCAGAGGACCTCCATCCTATCAAAAAGACACTTGGTCAACTATGTTCATAGCAGTTTTATTCATAATATTCAGAAACTTGAAACAACCTCTCAGTCCCTCAACTGAAGAATGGACAAAGAAAATGTGGTCAGTTACATAATGCAGTGTTACTAAGCTGTTAAAAAATGACATCATGAAATTTTCAGACAAATGGATGGAACTATAAAAATATCATCCTTGATATGGTAACTGAGATCCAGAAAGACAAATTGGTATGTTTTTGCTATGAATTGGATATTAGTTGTTAAGTAACTACATATCTACATATCATAACTACAATCCCCATATCTTGAGAAATTAGGTAAAGATTATAAATAATTGGGTTTTCATTACAGAAGTTTTAAATAAAATTTGTTTCTTTTCTTATTTCTTCACTATATCAACTCTCTGCCTTATTTTAAATAAAATTTGTTTCTTTTCTTATTTCTTCACTATATCAACTCTCTGTCTTATACCTTGCCACTGCCAGTAACCTCCCCTAACTACATGTTACCTGTGGTATCATGAGCTCTTATGCCATATACATCAACACCTCTTGATCCTTTCTCATGGTTTCCTTTCTAGTTAGAGTCTATGACCATTCTTAATGATTTTACTTATATACAGACAGACATGAGAAATTAGGATCTGGATGTAAGTCTTCACACTTTTCCTGAAATTTTCATAATATAATTTTTCTTTACCAAAGATAAATTTATGGGGAAAACCCTTATATTTCACAGTTTATACTTTGATAATTATAATTACAATAGTTTGTTACCATTGGTAATTCATTTTAAATATGAATTAATCATTTATTATAATTAAATAATGCAAAATAAAATGTATTTACAGTATTAAGCACCATGAGTTAGCTTTTCATTGCACGAATAGAATCTTTGTGCCCATTAAAATGTAACTTCCCAATTCTCTTTCCAGGAACTTCTGATCCATAATCCTCAAGGCTTTGTCTATACTAGCCATTTCATTTTAATAGCATTCTGTTTGTCCTTTTAGTAACTTGTTTGTCATAACGACTGCAAGGTTAAAAGCAGCCAGTGTGTTTTCAACCCACTCTTTGCCATAGGGTTGCATGTTCTCTTTCATACGCTTTGCTTCCTAAAATCCTACATCATTATAATCCTTTGAAGATTCTTTTGTTGTTGTTGACTCATTCTCACTAGCACACAACAAAAGCTCCATAATGTGAACTCTTGTCCTATTTTTCCTGAAGTTACTCTTCCTTTCACAGAACTATCCTTTTTTTCCCTGTCAGTGCAAGACAAGCAAGTATTATCAAAATAATGTTGACAATGGCAATGCTTGAAATCCCGCACAAATTTACTAATGGCCGTCAGAGGGTAAATGTTAGCTTCTACATATCTATGGTCAGAAGATTAGAAAAGCTGTAATCTACACTCTTTTCCCAGGAAATTTGAGATCTTCTCACCATATGGGAAATTTGCTTGACAAATACACATTTCCTTGACATCCTTACCTCTTTGTTTTCATTTTTCCATTCTTAATCAGTATCTATTCATATCACTAGACAGACAACCCACTGTAGTTGAGTTTTTACCTGAGGCTTTGTGTTTAGGAGAACCTAAACAAACAAACAAACAAAATAATCTGTATTTGCTTTTTGAAGAAATCTAAAAAATCAGACAAAATTCTGATTTTGTACATTCAGAATTATACATCTTCACAACATGGCTATTTGGTTTGGGTTCAAGTCCACTCATTTCCTTTTTTTTAATTTAGAATTTTTTTAATTCATTTTACATACCACTCAAAGATCCCCTTCTTTCCTCCTCCTGCCCCTCCAGCCTTCCCCTCCCAATCCTCAACCCCACTCCCTCATATAAGAAGGTAAGGCCTCCCATGGGGAGGTACAATTAGTAGAGGCAAGTCCAAGCCCCTCCTCCTGCCTCAAGGCTGTATAAGGTGTCCCATCATAGGTAGTGGGCTCCAAAAATCCTGCTCATACACCAGGGATTGGTTCTGATCCTATTGCTAGGGAGCCCCTTAAGCAGATCAAGCTAGACAACTGTCTTGCAATGCAGAGGGCCTAGTCCAATTCCGTGCAGGCTCCACAGCTGTTGATCTTCTTACTTTTGTGCCAGAGTGTTGGAGAATTAGAGGCTGACAAAAGTCACACTGGAAACCTTTGTGTTGAGTGGTGCTTATTGTACATAAGTATATAACTCAAACCAGAGGACCAGAGTCCTTGGACTGTAGGCTAGTGGTAACCTTGGTAGAGAACTTATGGACTATAGAGCTTAGGAAAAGAGGAAAAGGCAGATCATGTTAGTATTCTATGAGAAAGCCAGGAATCCTGCTATGAATTATGTAACTTATGTATGTATCTTGTTTCACAAGCACAGGAAGTGAGGTTCAGAGACAGGAAGTGTGGATAAAGAAAGTGTCAAGCCTGTCTGGAAGATTAAATTACATTAGTTTTTCTATGAGGCATCTTGTCAACGAATATCACAGGTCTTAAGATTCTAAAGAATAGGATATCCTATTTCTCCTGGGTATGATTATTAGCACTGTTTGTCTGTCTGTTTGTTTGTTTGTTTGAGACAAGGTCTCACTCACTATGTAGTGTTGGCTGGCCTGGAATTCACTGTGTTAACCAGGCTGACTTTGAACTTACTGACATCTGCCTGTTTCTCCCTCTAGAGTTCTAGGAGAGAAGGCTCATGTAACCATACTAGGGACAGATCCATATCTTATTCATAGAAAATAAGACCCATCCAGGGAATTTGCCTAAGGTCATAAACCAAAATCAAATCAAATCAAAACAAAACAAAAACAAACAGCAAAAAAACACTAAGAATCTAGAGCTGGAGAACTAACTCAAAGTATTTGCTGCTCATCCAAAGGATGAGAACTCAGTTAATCATGCCACATCCAAAAGATTGTACCTCCAGCTTCAGAACATCCCACATCCTTTTCCTAGTTTCAATGGCATCTGTACATACATGGTACATGTGCTCACACGGGTGCAGGCACATATACATACACACACGCATGCCCACACACACACACACACACACACACACACACACACACACACACACACACAATTTGAAAATAAAATAAAACTAAAAAAGAAAAGAAATCTGTTTTTAGGTGTTGATAAGCTTATATGTTGCATCTTTACAGTTATAAGCACCGACATGAACACTAGTAGAAATAAGTAGCAGACACCTTGGGGCACACTGATTTGTGCAATAATTTTATCACTTGAGAGATGTGGGTAACAGAGGGACAAAGTGGAATAAGTTTCCTATTTTAAAATATGAAAATCCTCACACAGAAGCACACCACATTAGCCAATGAGCAACTGAGATCAGAATACAAAAACCAGAATTCCAATCTTGAAGCATTTAAGGAGTATTTTGTTTTCTCTTGTAACACCACAGATGCTGACAACTAAAATGGATAGAGTGGAGACAATTATAGTGTTGCAAAGAGACTGATAAGTCCTCATAAGTATGAACTTTCCAAAAGAGAGACTTATGAAAACATACTCTTGCATAATGTAGTTTCCAGCAGAGTGAAATTTCTGGACAGACACTAGTGACCAAATGCTCTCTTCTGAAAGGAGGTTCTCTTTGTGATTATGGGAATGTGAAACTTAGAGCCCTTTTAGCAGAATCTATTTCAGTGAATAGCATGGCATACATTCAGGGACAATGTCTATGGGTCCTGTGGCACTAAAACCAGCCAATTTCTACCTCCCAGGAAACTCCTTAAAAACAATTTTGGCTTACAAAATAACATGGGTTTCGTGGGTCTGCCCTGCATGCTAACATTTATCCCTGACATTTTTGTTGTTGATGATCTTTTACTTCCACAGCTGTCAATCCTGTGACTTAATGGGGATATCCCTTTGCCATCCATTGGTAACTCACACATCATCTTGTTCAGAATTTCTCCTAAATGAACTATAAATTACTAAGTCCATCTTCATACCTGATACGTGATAGCAAAAAAGTTGATATTTTTTAAAGGAGAATTGTTATAACACAAATTAGTTTCCATCTAGTAATTACACACATACCTCTGGTAGAGAGATATGAAAGCAGGTGATATGTGGCCTTTGGAAAATTCTGATACCAAACTATCTGAGGATACAGGGAAACTAGCATTGCATCAAAGGAGATGGTATTCTGAGAGGTGTTCATATATGTATCTAAATCATAATCAATCCTGGGCTTCCTCCTAGCATCATCTGTGACATCTTCATTTAGAACTGGGATGAATTATACAAACAACATGTGTTACAACAAAGTAGATAAAGCGTTCTCAGACTTACTATGGGTATCTTGAGTCAGATGATGCCTTCACATAAGGAGCTATAAACAAAACACAGACTACCTCTTATAGATGTCTAACTAAAAGGCAAATATGGTATTCTGATCTTCTACAGATAGAGAATGAATGTTAAATCCCAGTGACAGAAATGTTTGGATTCTATAGTCTGGACAAGCTGGAGGGTTTTCGTCTGCTCTTTCATCTAGTAAATGTTTTTGGCTTGTGTACATTAAATACATGCTTTTTAAGTGTTCTGTTAGTGACTCCCTCCCTTTTTATTTATAGGGTGAAGAAAGGAAAACATGCAGAGTTCATTTTGAAAGGGGTTGGTTTCAGGCAATAGACTGATAGCTTTACTGAATAAATTAATTTCAATTTATCTTCAATACTTTCTTCTTATCCTGTAGTAATCATGAATTCTATTATAAAACATACAGCATTCATTTTATTTTGGTTCTAATCCTGAGTTTTAAACCTTATGACATCCTGCCAATCTGATAAATTGATTTATTATGGTGAGAAATGAATAGTCAGATGATTCCATATACCATGATATAAAATAACAATTATTGTGTTTGATGTTTTCTAGATCTGATAGTTCAATGGAAACTCTTTTATTTTCTCATCAAATTAAGATCATAGCAATGTTTTCAATTAAGAGCAAACTTCAATGTTTTCCATCCTCTATAATACTGAAGAACCTCTATGAAACAACCAAACCTATGAATACATTAAACCTCTTAAGTGAATGCCCATATCTCAAATTGAATATTCTTAGTTAATATATATGAAATTTAATTACTGCTCATTGCCGTATTCTTTCCAAATATGGAAAAATATTTTTCAATGAAGTTTGGAGCTCCCGTAGCTTATGGGCAATCCTCCCCGAACTTTTAAAACAAAAATGTTTTTCCCTTAAGTGAAAAAGCCTTTGTCATTTGCATGAGTGCTTATGTTTATGCACATCTTTCAATGGCTAGCCATAAATGTTTCAATTAAACTGTAGACATAGGGAAAATATTGTTGAAGTGTAGTCTGTGACGCTCTCATCCATGATATGAATTTAAACCATCTGTAGTTCAATACAAGTTTCATATAGCATGGCTCAAATATACAGTGTGTTGCACAGTATCAGTTTCTAATAATTTTGTTTAACCTGAAGAAATATCATAATCTTTCAACTTCAAGTTAATTTAGTTATTATTGTTGTTGCCGTTTATATACCCTGTAACACTAACATAAATACTACTAAAATTCAATTACATTTTAAAAGGATTTTAGTTTTATTTATGTTTTTTATCACTGTTACTCAGTAACTTTATTATGTTAAATGATTTTTGAAGTGTTCACAGATCCTGGATATTCTTGGTATTGTAAGTGTCTGCTAATGCCAGGCTTCCTTCTGATATGAATTATTTTCTGGTACCTAAACTATTTCTGTGTTAAGAAGAACCCATCCAATTGCAAAGAGTCTATCAACCTGTAAGTCTGCTCAAAAGACAAGAATACAGTTTTCACAAAATTCACTGTGAAATATGGTGATTATAGTTCATGAGAATATGCTTCTTTCTTAATAGTAACTGAGTGGATTCTGTGTTTTCATGAAAGAACTGTCAGATATTAGAGTAATATAATGTTAACTAGGTTGATTTAATCATTCCAGTAATTTTTGGGTTAGAAGACAATTTATGCTGAGGTATTTGGGCTTTCTTGTGTTCCTGTTTTCAATTTCAAATGTTCACTTTTGTTTTAGCTTTGCATCTTTCCAGAAAGGCAAGGTCAAAATTGTATTCAGGAATCAGTAAGGAAAAAAAATCATATTTCTTCCAACATGAATCACTTGTTACATAAACCATATACATTGCTATATTCTTTATGAAAAAATATAATAAGGGAAGCTGAAATTAGTGATAAAATATGAATCAATACACTTTCTCAAAACAGGTTTGAATTATTGATTGTGATGTAAGTAGTTATACATAATTAGGACCAGATTATTATAACTGTTCATAATTACTTTTCATAATAGACTTCAAAACCCTTAAATAAATAATATGTGAGCATTTACAAAAGGGTAGCCAAGTGCCTGCAGAGACCTGGATACTGTGAGATTGTGGTATGGTACTTTAATGGTTCTGTTTAATTCATACCCAAGACATTCTTTTGCAGGGTGCCTGGTTCAATCTTTTGAGAGGATAAAAAAATGTGGTTATGTCTAATAGGATGACTGAGAATTCTTATGAGTAGTACCAATTTCCAACTTTACTCAGGGAAAATTGAATTTTTCTTCTTGCCTACGGCTTTCATAAAAATTTCAGTTGAAACCACATTGTCCGAAAAGACCTGTGGGGTTCCCTGCCCTGGAGTCTGACTGCAATGTATCTCAGCTTGTTTTCTCTTGGTGACATTGCAATCACTCAGTGTGACCTGGATGTGTACACTCGGGTTTCAGGACCTACTAAATGACTTTACTCTGTGCTCAAACCAAGAGCTGTTTGACTAGATTTGACATTTGCTGGCATAATTATTCAATCTTACAGTGCTGTTCTGTTCTTAGTGCACACAGAGTCCTTTGTTCTCTTTCTCAACAATACTGATGTTTTAAATTCGTATTTATCAAGGGCTATCTCCAACAGTCCAAATAAAAAAAAAAAACAGGTCATTTTAATATTAACATTTAATAAATTTTTAAAACTCAACTCAGTAAAACCCAACTGAGCTTTCCATTACACAAATCTTTCTTTGCTGACTAATTTGTATGATATAGTACATGCTTGAGGTATACATGTATCCTCTAAATAAATTATATTTAACTCACATAATAATACATGCATAAATATGTATATAAAAGATAAACTGATCTTACTATTATGACTCGTGTATATTATCTACTTATGTCTTCAATTCTGATGGTTATAATGCTATCATGATATTTAAAAGTATGCTACCTTTCAAAATGGGCAAATTTATTTGTGGTTGAGCATAGTCTTAAATTTTTTTTTCATGAATGGGAATGAATAACATTCAAAAGATGGAGTAGAAATCAAAAAGTAGGTAACTAGGAAAGAAACTTAACACAATTACCTCTAATTTAGAAGAAGAATAAAGTAATTTTATGTAACTGTTATCTGTTTTTTAAACTGTAGCACTAGTAAATTAAATCTTTAGAGTTTTAAAATTGTTTTCAGTGAAAATAGTCACAATTAGAAAAGTTTACCATGTAAAATACAGAATATACTCAGCAATAATAATGTGTGAACTATTGCTTACAGAAAAAGATGATGAAATTGCTAACATTATGAATACCTCATTATTTTTACATCTCCTCCACACTGAAAATTTTATGTTATTTTATTAATTCAGGTACTAATGATGTTGATTCATTTTTAAAGGAAGTCAGTTACCTAACACCTACTATGTTCAGAATATTTCAATTCAACCATTGATAATTTTATGAAATATCTCTTCTTGAGCCTTGAGGATTATAAAGCAACAGTAGCCCAAATTGATGTTTAAGATTCTAAGATGCTTAGGTATATCAAAGATTTGCAGGTTGAATAAGTGGGATTATATGTGTGAGAGTAAGGTGAACAGCTGAGGCTCACTGAGGATAATTTACTGAAGAAAACATATAAAACCAGGAGTAATTGGTCATGAACATAGCACCTAGAAATCTATAAATAAGAAATAGGCAGACCAGATATACTAGACCCAGTAATTACTGATCTGTCACATTTGCTATGAGTTCATATGTTTAGCTTTCCAAATGTGTTTGTAAAGCACCCCTTTCTTGATATCTTCTGGCTTTCAGTCTTTCCACCTTTTCTAAGGTCATCCAGAGCCCAGGGAAGTATCCACTCCCAAAAGTATTTGGTTAACACTAACAGTACTTGTGAAAAAAAATCCAAGTAGGATTGACAAGGAGAGCTTGGTGGATATGGGGTGATGGGGAGTTGGAAGGAAGGAGTGTGAATATGTTCTAAACACACAATATGCAATTCTTAAAAAGTAAAAAACTGGTTGCTAACAGAAAAAAAGTTCCTGAGCCACTTTCAGAATACTGAATTAGTCAACAGAGCTTGAGTAAAAATTATGATCTAGTGAGAAAACTGAGAATGACCCTCTGCACAAAGAAAAGACGATGCCATTACAAGAACTTCACAAGAACCTTATGCTCTGTTGTATGTAAAATGTGGATGGAGGAGGAGAGAACCTATATATTGTCCAATAAATTAACAGATATTCTTTTTTTAAAAAAATATTTTTATTTTATAATTAACTTAATTTCACATATCATCCATGGATTCCCCCATCCTCCCTCCTCCCACCCCCAGCCCTTCCCCCAATGTACCCCCCATTCCCACCTCCTCCGAGGCAAGGTCTCCCCTGGGGAGTCAGCCCAGCCTGTTAGATTCAGTTGAGGCAGGTCCAGTCCCCTCCTCCCTTCACCAAGGCTGAGCAAAGTGTACCAGCATAGGCCTCAGGCTCCAAAAAGCCAGCCCATGCACCAAGGACAGGTCCTGGCTCCACTGCCTGGGGGCCTCCCAAACAGTTCAAGCTAATCAACTGTCTCACTTATCCAGAGGGCCTGGTCCAGTTCCATGGGGGCTCCTCAGCCATAGGTTCACAGTTCATGTATTTCCACTAGTTTGGCTATTTGTCTCTGTGCTTTTTCCAATCATGGTCTCAATATCTCTCTCTCATATAATCCCTCCTCTGATTGGACTCCCAGAGCTCCACCTGAGTCTTGGCCATTGATCTCTGCATCTGCTTCCATTAGATCCTGGATGAGAGTTCTATCATGACAGCCAGGGTGTTTGGCCATCTGGGCCATCTGATCACCGGAGCAGGTCAGCTCAGGCAATCTCTTGACCATTGCCAGTAGTCTATAGTGGAGGTATCTTTTAGGATTTCTGGGGACCTCTCTAGCACTCTGCTCTTCTATAATTGAATCTTCTTTGCAATTTCTGACATTCATTGTACATGTTTCTTACAAATATACACACATAATTGTTATACCAAATTACTATAATTCATAAAAATTAAAATAGAACAGGGATTTAGACCATTTGAAGACTCTATTTGTTAACATCTATGTCAAACATTATTGAAAATCCTATAAACATAGTAAAATGTTATTTTACTATATATTAGTATATATTTTATATACTATATATATATAGTATATAAAATATATATATATATTACTATATATTAGTAAACAAAAATTTATAGATACTTTTGCTGAATAAAAATAAGCTGAAGAAATAGAGCAGGCCTTTCTGAGGAAATCAGGAACAAGCACTTAGAAATGGAGTTCAGAGAATATGAGAAGAATGTATTCTTCATGTCAGAAACAGATTTTACTGGGGACGTAAAATTCAAATGCTTTTAATAGTGTTTAGAAATTTATGAGAAGACATGAGATTATAGGCTTATTGGTGTATAAAAAAAGTCTAAGCCATTGGGTCAATTAATTGTATTTAGGTAGGTTAAAAACAATTAGCAACTTGGAATGTTAGAATCATCTATCAAAACACATTGTTAATAATAGGCATCACATAACTGTATGCTTAATTAATGAATGTGAGATGTAAGCACAATTGTACTTAAGCAAAGTTGCTTTGATTATGACCTGAGGAGGGAATGTTGGAACCCTGAGAATGCTTCTGACACTCTGTTTACAGTGACTTCGATGATGGTTTAAGCATGAGATAAGAAAGTTGAGATTTGAATCATGACTTTTGTTCACAATGGAAATAAATCATAAATATATAATCCAAATCAAAATTATATTTAATAAAAGCATACATGACCTCAATTATTTTTAAAAGAAATGACAGTATTTTTTAATATCAGCTAAGCATTCCTGGCCTATCCCTGATTGTTAGAGATTTCTCACATTTTTCCCATTCCTTTTTCATGATTTCACATGTCATATTTAAGTAGATAATCTCTTTTGGCTCAACCTTTGTAACAGCTATAAGACATAGCTTAAAATTCAGGTTTGCTTTGGCACCAAGTATTCATATGACTTGGGATAACATGTCTTAGCACCCTTCTTTTTAATCATTTATTAAGTAATAATAGGACACACACATGTGTGGTGATATTTTATTTGTGCATTAATAAATAAAGCATGCCTGGAGATCGGTGGGCAAAGGCCAGTCATTTTAAGTAAACAAAGAGGTCAGGCAGGACAAGCCCTTAATCCCTTAGCAGGCAGGATCTCTATGTGTTCAAGGCCACGCTAGGGAACAGAGCCAAGCATGGTGACACACACCTTTAATCCCAGTACCAAATGTAAAGACCTGGCGGTCTGTACAGACAGACAGTGACATAGCTGTGTAGGAAGAGGAAGTGAGGTAGCTGGGCTAAGAGCCAATGAAAGGGCAGAAAATCAAGGCATATAAGCCTGGGTAGACAGAAAGTTGTGCTCCTTGGAAGCTGAAGAGTTGGTGAGGTGAGGTTAGCTGGTGGCTTTCCATATTTCTCTGATGTCTCTAAGGCTTTAACCCAAATTTCTCTGTGTTTTTATTTAATAAGACCATTTAGAAATTTGGCTGCACATATGTTGGTCTATTTATGAGTTATCCATCTTTTTAATCCATAAATATCTGTTACTGGCTACTAATTCAAATGCATAAATCTTAGTTACTGTCTACTAATTAAAATACTGAATGAATAATTTTTTTTCACAAATTCTTCTTTCACAAAAGGTTTTAGTTAATTCCGAGCTCATGTTCCCCACATATATGGTGGGATAGGTTTGGGTATGCATGCAACCATCAAGATGATTAAGTGGTTAAAGCTACTTTCTGCAAAGCTGATGACCTAATCAATCATTGGGACCCACAGGGGAGAAGGAAAGAATGACAGGTATTCCTATGACATCCGTACATACATCATGCCTTGAATAAAACACTTGGTATGCATTCCCTACATGACATAAATAAATATGTCAAGCAAAAATATTTTATTTGCAAAGTCATTGAAAGTCAGATGGGGGAGAATAAACATCAATCTCCTTACCCAACAGTGAATTTTATAAAGTACAAAATGAACCTGCTAAGCAAGATGTGCCAATCTGTGCAATAATGGCACAACTATTGTCATGGCAACCACTGTTTTCTAATTGGATTTGAGGCTCACTTCAGAGTAAACCATGACTGGTACTGTAAAGCTGGATAAAAGCCCATATCTGGGGATATCATATCTGTGGATCTTACTACTGCTGTGAAATAAATTTTAAAAAGCTCCAAACTTCCTTCTACATGTCTTTTTTATCCGTATAGATAGAAATTGCTTTCATCCTTAAAAAGAAAATTTAGTTTTTTTCACAAAACAGCAATTAATGAAAAAACTAAAGGATCCAAAGATTCTTTGAATAAGTAAAAGTTGAGAGTCTATTCCTAAACGGATCATTTATGTCACCCACTCCAAAATTTCAAGGACATTGAGGAAGAGAGGAGAGATGAATGTGAGAGCTGGAAATTAGATTAGTAAAATACCATCCTCTGGGCATGACAAAACCATTGTAGTCATGAACTCACAATAGATGCTGTGGCTATTTTTGTTTGTTGGCACAAGACTGGACTTTCACAAATGGAGGAATAGCTCAGAGATACTACTCCTTATTGTTGAATCTACTATGGGTAGATTCTTTAAAAGAAAAATTGTTTCCAGAGTTGCCTTCAGCATCCATTGATAAGCCCTCTTGATTCCAGTAAATACCTCTGTGTTGTAGATTGTGCTCATTGTTAATAAAAAATCTGATTGGCCGAGAGCAGGACAAGAAGAGATTGGACAAGACAGCCTGATGCAGAGAGAATGATGAGAGAAGAAGGGAGGAGTCACGAGAGTGGAGGGAGATGTCAGCCAGCCATCAAACAAGCAGGGCATGTAAAAATGAGGTAACAAGCCATGAGCTATGTGGCAAAGCATAAATAGAAGTATGGGCTAATTTAAGGGTAAGAGTTAGCTAGTAACAAACCTGAGCTATTGGCCAAGCATATATAATTATTTGGGACTGGACGGTCTGGACAGGAAACATTCATTTACACCTTCAAACCCATTTGGCCACAGACTCAGTGAGTCACAAAACAAAACAAATAGACAAGAATGTGAAAATCAAATTTGCAGGGAAGGGTAGGCACTAGATAGTTTCCAAGACCCTTCATTTTTATGTACTAATATAACGACCTAAGGACATTAAATTACTGCTTAGGGAATACATCTTGCCAATACATGAAAGTAACGTATACAGACATTTAATAGTTATGTAATTTCTGATATCTCTGAATGGTTTTATATATATTAAATAATTTTGGTTATATCTTGTTTGTATGCAATTCATTCTAATTATATTCAATTAGCACAACTCTCTCTTACACCTCTCCCATTCCTGCTCTCTCTCCCTCTCTCTCTCTCTCTCTCTCTCTCTCTCTCTCTCTCTCTCTCTCTCTCTCTCTCTTTATGGCCCTATGAAGTATTGAAAATTGCAGTGTGTTTATAATTAAAATAACTATGTCCAGTCTAGAAGATAACATCCCATGACCACCCTCCCTATCCTTCACTTTCTGCAATCCTATTATCCTTTCTATAATGTTCCATTAGCCTAAAATGAGTACCACACAGATGTTATGTTAGAGCCACACAATGGCTATCCATTTAGTCTCAGCTCTTTGAACAGTTCTGAGTCCCGACTTTAACAATCACAGACTGTAAAGAGATGCTTCTCTGACTAGGCTGAGGTATGCATTATTATATCGATAAGAAAGATAAACATTTAGAAAAGAGTTAACTACAGGGACATTTGGCAAAGCAACTGTACTATAGACCTCTGTAGGGACTGTGCTGTCTAGCCCTACATAGGCTTTTGCTCCATTCTGCAGTCCCAAGAATGTATTATCTCTTGTGTAGTAGGCCTACAGATAAACAGGAAATGGTTCATTACCACAGGATATTCATACCAGTATTCTACAAGTTGACATATTTCAGCTGAAAATTAAGTATTAAAATATACAGGATCCCAACTTGGTTGTGATCTTGGATTACTTTTCCATTTCTCTCATATGTTTCTCATCTTCCCATAACATGAATGCTGGGTGCAAGGGAGATGCTTCTGTTTCCATTAGAGCTTTGTTTCTTTGTGCTCTGTGTGCTGAATGTATAATTCCTGCAGCAATAGGGTCTTCTAGGTTAGTTCTGCTGGTAAACAGAAGAAATAGTACCAAGCCATGTTGATTTATGCATGCTAGATGAGCAGTCTCATAACTTTACAACATCATCAACCCAGTAATAACTCCCTTACACATAGAAAATAATTTATTATACTGTGTATGGCATATAGTATGTCTTATTCCATATGTGATATATCAATAATAGAAAAATTCCATACTTACAAAGAACTGTTATACCACCTTGCTTCCTGTCTGTCTTATGAAGAGAAACCTTATTTAATATACCATGCTTGCCATGATATGTTGCTCCTCTAGAGGCTCAAAACTGTAGGGCCAACACACCATCCACTAATACTTTCACACCTAAAGTTAACATCAATCTTTCTCTTTTAGATGAATTAACTGATATAATATTCACAGTTAACAGTCAGCTGATCAACAATTCAGCATTTGTTATGTTATATGAAACAATAGACAGCTTTGAAGAACAGGTCATATAAATGGTCATTTAACAACTCATCAAGGTATCTTTTTCTGTCTGCCAACTTTTAGAAGTTTCTTTAGAATTGTTCCTTATCTAGATAATTTTAAAAAGTTTCAGTGAGGGAATACATGTAAATTTGTTTAGATATGTCTCAATACAAATGGGAGTGCAAAAGCATTTGATTTTATAAATTCTTACTAGTAACTTTTATGAAAAAATTGGAACTCTTTAATTGATAAATGATCATTTTCATGACACAAACCTATGATATTTCTGCTGGAGGGCTGTTAAGACTACTCAGAGGGCAAAGGCACCTACTTCCATGACTAGGCCACTGAATTCCCTGAAAACTTTGTGATGAAGGAAGAACATCAGTTGATTCCTGCAAGTTATTCCCTGCACACTGCATATATGAATTTGTGGGAACATGTGCACACATGCACAAAAAGCACATGTAAATCAATAAATGCAGCTTACAAAGAAATCGAAATTTCTAGTGCAAAAAAGAATACAAAGTAGGCATTGTTCTTTAGACTAATTGGATTCTTAAATGATCGAACATACACTGAGGATAATCTACATGACAAAGACCCAGTAGAATTATATAATGTATTTTTTTAAGATCACTAAATACTATAGAAAAAGAAAGTTATCAGGAAGTTTAAAGACAGCAAATGGCATTTTATATAACTTTTTCTTCATAATGTTTAAAATCAAGATATAAACTTAATTTTTGAGTAATAAATTATTCTTGAATATTTGATAGTAAAAAGAAGGGAAAATATGTGTATGTGCATATATGATATGTGTGGATAAATATCATATGCCTGTATTTATTTTTTCATTTGTGTGAGTGCAGGCATGAATGGGACATATAGCATGTAGCAATCAGATGATATGGTCTGGAGTCTGCCCTCACTTTCTATTTTGTTTGAGACAGTATCTCTTGTCTACACTGAATCTCCACTTTCCATCTTCATGCAGACCTCTGGAATACAGGTGTACATTATTGCACACTATATTTTTTTCAGTGGTTTTGAGGATTTGATCTAGCTCCTCAAACATGTTTTGGGGGTATTTTACTCAAAGAGCCATCATGCTACCCATGAAAATTTGATTAAAATGTAGGGAAAAGGGTACTTTTCAGAATATTTTAAAATATTATTTAAAATTATTTGGTGGGTTTGCAAAAAAATATTAGTATTTCTTATGGGATGCAGAATTATAATTTTTTAAAAAACAGGAAGTATATTGCAAAACACTTATGAATAATTAATTTTTTCATGATTTCAAGTTTGTTTACTTTTAAAAACTAAAAATACGCCGGGCGGTGGTGGCGCACGCCTTTAATCCCAGCACTCGGGAGGCAGAGCCAGGCGGATCTCTGTGAGTTCGAGGCCAGCCTGGACTACCAAGTGAGTTCCAGGAAAGGCGCAAAGCTACACAGAGAAACCCTGTCTCGAAAAACCAAAAAAAAAAAAAAAAAAAAAAACTAAAAATACATTAGTTAATTAATCTTTATTATTTTACAAGAAGATGGCAAACAACTAAATTTCACATTAGTATTAAAGTCTCTTATATACAATAAGCACAAATGGTAGCGTCAAGTTTTAATAAATGCTTGAAATTCTAGAGACATGCTTCCTCTTACCAATCTTCTTTCCTTTGTCCATTTGTTAGTTGAACATCATTGCAATGAAATGTTTGAGACAGTTAACTTATAAAAAAAAGAATTAATTTAGCTTAAATGTTTAGAACCTTGAAGCTCCAAATCAGAACATTGTTATAGATTGCCTTAAGTGTGGTAAGGGTAACTAGGGAGGCATAATTGAGCTGGAGGAGGCAGTGATCCACCTCAAGGGATGAAAAGCAAAGAGGACATTAGTAGTGGTCTTGATCCAAAATTTATTTTAATAAAATAAGTCTCTTGTAAACTATTGCATATTTTCACTGACCTAAAGACTTCTACTGAGCCACACCTTCTAAAGGTATCACCATTGCAGAATAGCACAAGCTAAGTGACCAAGTCCTAAATTACAACAGATGATGGAAGTCACTCAGCTCAGCCTAATTCACAACAGTTCTCGAAGAACAGTGATGTGTTAAATATCTGAAGTAATTTCAACACCAATTCATTTAACAGACCTATAGGAATGAGATAGCTTCCACGGAACAGGAACAATGATAGAGTTTTTGTTTTTGTTTTTGTTTTTTTTGTTTGTTTTTGTTTTTTGGTTTTTTGTTTTTTGTTTTTCGAGACAGGGTTTCTCTGTGTAGCTTTGTGTCTTTTCCTGGTACTCACTTGGTAGCCCAGGCTGGCCTCGAACTCACAGAGATCCACCTGGCTCTGCCTCCCGAGTGCTAGGATTAAAGGTGTGCGCCACCAACGCCCGGCATAATAGAGTTTTGTATGTCAGCTGTGCTACTGAAATAAATCATTGAGAATATACCATGAAGTAGGCACTAATACCAGGAAAATATTTAAAAAATTCAAAAGACTCTAAGAAATTATATAGCTTCCTTACATCATATACAATATATAAGAAAAATGAGGACCCAAATACTACTTTTTCTATGTTGCTAATTTTCTGTCTCCTGGGTAAGTTAGATAAAACAAACACTAATATATGCTTTTTTTTCTAAGGGACTAAAATTGAAACAGTGGCATAAACTATATAAGTAACAGCATATTAAGTTTAGAATTTTTGTACAAATCATAGATAAACTTACAGGAGATTGGAGATGTTGTTTTGTCATAGGACCAGATCAAGGAGTTTTTAGTCAAAAGAGTAACTTGAATGACAGAACTAATTTTTAAAGCAATAACAGTTAGTAAAATGTTCCAGACAAAAGGAATATTCTGATTTAAAGTGGGGAAACAAGATGCTTCAAACTCCTGAAGCTTGAATTACTGGAGGCAGTGAGGCACATGACATGGGTGCTAAGAACTGAAATTGTGTCATATTGAAGAGCAACTAATTCCCTCACCCTTTGAACCCTCACATCAGCCTCAACATGCAGCATATTTAATACATGATTTTCATGCTTTTTCACAGTCTCCTCACATTCACAACTTAGTGAGTGTTTTAGCTAACTTCTTTCTCATTTTTAAAATTCCTTGGAGGATAAAGAAAAGGTGTTTTTCAAACTTCAAAGTATTTTCTAAACAACCAAGTTGGCATTCTATCTGCTTCCATTTTGTCCTTCCCCTCTCAGAGGTGTGAAGAGGCCAAGGCACCAGAGATTTGGGTTTTAACATTCTCACAAGAAGGTTGCCTTCTAATATTGGACGAGTATAGGCCTTTTCAAAGAGTTTTCTTTCACTCAGATTGTACGATTAATGTCAAGGTCCCAGAAGGTCATTACTTCTTTCAAGTCAGTCTAAATGACATGTGCCTCAAGCAACCCAAAGGCACACTTGATTGTTCTAGTTTTATTGTTAGAATATATGCTTTTTTTCTACCTTCTGAGTTATTGTGAATGGTGAGCGAAGAGGTGCATTTTAGGAAGAACTAAGAAGAAATATAAAGCTATTCCAATTACCTGAAATACAAATTGGTTTTACGTTTCTAAGCAATGAGTGGCTGTTGAAGTGATTTTATATCATGGAGATTGATTGGGAATTTGAAAAGTAGTAAAGAGAAGAGAAAAGTCAACTTCTGATTTTCTAGAAACACTACTCATTATTTAATAAAAAATGAAAATAGCAAATAGTTTGGTATGGTGCCTTATAACTGTAATCCTCACACTCAAATGGCAGATGCCAAATTAAAAAAAAAGAAGAAATAAATAAATATAATAAAGACAAAAGATAAAGAATATCACAAACCCAAACTAGAATTGATGGCTGCTTAATGATTCACTGTAGCATGAATCTTAAAAGTTCTTATTAATAAAATCAAACCTGAGGCCAATTATTGGGGTGATGCTGGAAGGTCAGAGAGATAGAACAAGCCACAGCTAACCTCACCTGGCCAACTTCTCAGCTGATCTTGTTTCCTCAGCCTGGAAGCTTTTGTGTCCTCATCCCAATGGCTCTCAGCTGAACTGTGCTCGAAACCTAAAAGCTTAACCAGCCAATTGCTTCTAGTTTCTGGTCTCCACACCTTATATATCTTTCTGTTTTTGCCATCACTTCCTGGGATTAAAGGCTGGCTTTCTGGGATTAAAGGTGTGAGTCAACATGCTTGGCTGTATCCTTGAACAGATGGATTTCTGCCTCTGGAATGCTCTATCACTGCCTAACTTCTATGTTTAATATTGTGGTTGTTCTGTCTCTGACCCCAGATAAGTTTATTAGCATGCACAATATTTTGGGGAATACAATACCACATTTCCTCTCTTTTTGTCTAAAATTAAAAAAGGCTTATAACTAATACAAGAAAAACTATCCAATAAGAATATATAATATATACAGCCAAAAATTACATTAATGATGTCTAGTCCATTAACATTTGACAGATTCAGATAAAAAATTCCATTAATATATAACAATGTCCAGTCCAGTAACATCTGATAAACTCAGACCAAAAAATTTTCATTACTTATCTTATTTAAAACAAGTAGTTCCTTTTTAAAAGTAGATTCCTAATCTCCCTTTTTATCTTATCATATCCATATTCTCTCTTTTTTCTTTTCATAATACATTCAGTAGTCTACCTTTTGTCATTTTTATATCTTCCCCTTTTTTTTTCAGTGTAGATTCAGTGATCTACCTATTTATCCTATTATTTCTTTATCTTTTTTCTCAGAGTAGATTCAGTGACCTAACTCATATCTTATTCTCTTTTTCTTTTTGCTTTCTAGGGGTGGAGATATCTTTAGGGAATCTTGAAAAGAAAATTTTTGGGTTAATTGTCAAGTCCTGTATCATTTATCCAGTCTCTGCATAAAAGGAAAGTTCAGGGCTTGTCTCAAGTGCTTGTTTGAGTAGTCTGTCAGGCTGGATCATCTCAGCTAGCCATCTTGAAATTGTCCTAAATAGTTTGTAGTCCAAAGTCGATCTTTCCTGGTGTTAATCAGCTTAATGGCTTTACCATAGTCCATGTGGAATCATCTTTGTGGGGTCCCATCATCCTTTTGAAAATTTCAAAGTCACTGTTAGGCGTGGTCATGGTTCACTGCAGACTTTTTTTTTTTTTGTGCCTCCTCTGTGATTTGGAGCAATCACAGTCTGATAAATGTCTGTCTCTCGGAACCATGAACATTCTTCCCTAGAACAGAAAATCTTCACAGCAATTTCTCCCCACCATTTGTCTTGCCAAACTTTTCCAAACTGACTTTTGCGATGTTTTCTTGTAACACGATGGTCCTGGCAATTCTTCTCTGAACCAGCAGAAGTAAACCCTTCATCCCAGGTAGCAGCATCACCACAGTCACCAAAATGATGAGAAGGAGCTGGCAACATGGAGCAGTAGCCACTGCCTCCATGGTCCCATTGCTGTTTGTGGTTCAGTCCGGGCCGGCTGATTCAGAGAAGAAAGCCAAGAGATCAGAACTAAGAGCCTTACCCTTCCTGCTTCAGCCAAGAGTAAAAAATGGACTAGACATTGTTTAGACATTTATTACTTGTATATAGTTATTGTACTTTTGTATATAGTTTTTCTTTTGTTAGTTATAACCTTTTTCTTTTTATTAAAATAGAAAAGGGGAAATATGGTGGTATTTTACTTGTACTGAAATGTGATTTTAATTGTATGTTAATAAATAAAGTTGCCTGGGGGTCAGAGCTATTAGAGCCATAGCAAGTGCATGGCGGAGGTGGTGCACGCCTTTAATCTCAATACCATAGAGGGCCTGGAGGGCTGTACATGCAGGCAGTGATGAGGCAGTCACATGTTTGGGTTTACAACCAATGAGAAGGCAGAACAGCTAGACTATATAAAGACATACACACAGGAAGTAGGCCCTTTCGGAGAGCTCTCTTGACTGAAGAGGATCGCTGAAGCAGGAAGGGTGAGGCTCTTAGCTCTGACCTCTTGGCTTTCTTCTCTGAATTGGCTCTGTGTTTCTTATTTAATAAGATGGTTGGTTAAATCTACATTTCACCCTATCCCATGTTATTCTTAGTAGTTTTCTAATGTTACTACAAGCTCTGAACCAAGAACAAATAAAACTCTTCTTTGATTCCCATTAGTATAACTGTGTCTTCACATGCTCAGCACATAGTAAATAAGTGTAAAAGTTGTGATTTTTTACTTAGAGAAATCTAAAGTTTAGAGACTAAGAGAATACAATATACTAAGACCTAAATGGAATATGTATAGTCAAATCATCTTCCAAGGCTCAAAGATCATTGTGAAAGAACAATAGAAAGTGTAGCTAGAGTTTTCCTGCCTGGCCCACAGTCAGGACAAATCTCTCTCACCTGCCAGACCCACAGCCGCTCGGACCCGACCAAGTAAACACAGAGACGTATGTTGGTTACAAACTGTATGGCCGTGGCAGGCTTCTTACTAACTGTTCTTACAGCTTAAATTAATCCATTTCCATTAATCTATACCTTGCCACGTGGCTTGTGGCTTACCAGCATCTTCATATGCTGTTTCTCATTGTGGCGGCTGGTAGTGTCTCTCTGACTCAGCCTTCCACTTCCCAGCTTTATTCTCATCTTTGTCCTGCCTATAGGTTGGTAAATAAATCACTGATTGGCCAGTGGCCAGGCAGGAAGTATAGGCGGGACTAACAGAGAGGAGAATTGAGAGAACAGGAAGCTGTGTGAGAGAGACACTGCCAGCCGCCACCATGACAAACAGCATGTGAAGATGCCGGTAAGCCACAAGCCACATGGCAAGGTACAGATTTATAGAAACTGATTAATTTAAGCTGTAAGAACAGTTAGCAAGAAGCCTGGTACAGCCATACAGTTTGTCTCTGTGTTTACTTGGTTGGGTCTGAGCGGTTGTGGGACTGGCAGGTGAGAGAGATTTGTCCTAACTGTGGGCCACACAGGAAAACTCTAGCTACAAGAAAGATTATTGAGTCTAATATATAGTACAACAGACAGCTGCACATGAACTCACAGAGGTTGCTATTGTATGCACAAGATTGTAAACACAAGTCAGACAAAATCCCAGTATGGAAATTGGGATTGGGTACAACATCCTACCTCAAGCAATAGAGCTATGAAAAATGATAGCTCCTGGGAGAAGGGGAGCCAGTTTTCTATGAGAATGTAGCCTGTGGTAGTGAAAGACCACACATCCAAGAATGGTTAAGCTGTACAACTAGGTCTTAAATGACCCTCTTTTATTGAAAATAGATTATTTTCTCATAAACTATATCCTGATTGCAGTTTTCCTACCATCCAGATCCACTCTCTTTTTGTCTCTTATTAGAAAGAAACAGGCCTCTAAGAGATAAGAAAACATAAGATAATACAGTATAATAATTTTAAACAGAAACTGTCACATCGAATTTGGACAAGGCAAATGAACAGAAAGAAAAGAGCCTAAGAGAAATTGAGCTCTTTTTCACAAGAGTCAGAGGCCTGTTCTTTCATGCACTCAGGAGTTCCTAAAACCACTAAACTGAAAGCCATAATATATATGGAGCAGACCCATCCAGGTCCTGTGCTTGCTGCTTCAAAGTGGATTTTCTTTTAAAAAGCACAAAATGACTGGTAAGTATGCAAGGGAGTTGCATTTGGCAAGAGTAGGAGGCAGGTTTAATATTATGAAAACAGAAATGAAACTCTCAACTAACAAAAAATAAATGCAAAAAGAACACTAAAATATGAACAGTATTCTACATTAATCTTATTATCTTAAACACGTTTCTCATAATTTTTGCTTAAAGTTTTAAAAGAAATTCTCACTAATACTTTAGAATTGAGAAATAAAAAAAATAGTACTACCTCCCAGAGATATGAGTTGGAAGAGATCCTATTCATGTAACCAAACTGAGATGAATCTAATCATTACACAGTAAGGGGTATGCAACAGTCCTTTTACTATGTAAGGAGTCTACCTCTAGATGGAAAACACCATATATGGGCAGGTATTCTGCTGTCTACTGAAAGCTATGGCGATTGACTGTGGGGTACATATAGAATTTGTGTGGTTTATAACTGCATTATTTACCTTACATAAAATACACAGCTTTTTACTGGGTGGTGGTGGCACACACCTATAATCCCAGCACTGAGGAGTCCAAGTCAGGTGGATATCAGAGTTCGAGGCCAGCCTGGTCTATAAAGCTAGTCCAAAACAGTCAGGGCTACACAGAGAAAACCCTGACTTGAAAAAAATGGATGTATATATTATGAATATATATTAAATATATATAAATGAATATATAAAATACATATATGGTTTCTACAATGACAATGGCCTTCACTTTTGGTTGGTTTGGTCTTACCTAGCAGACAAGTTGAATAAGTGATGGAGTTAGATAAGAATAATAAAGTCAACTCTAGCTTTACAGTTCATGACTTATATACATATATATGTATGTATACACACACACACACACACACACACACACACACATTCCAGCTCAGGTATGCCCAGGAAAACGGGTATGCTTATATTTTAAAATAGCTTGCTAAGGGTCATCTAATAACTTCTTTACATGAAAAGTATTTATTATTATTATTTATTATTATTATTTTTTATTAAGAAAACTTCTACTCACCCTACATACCACCCACCTCCTCCCTCCTCCCACCCCTAAGCCCTCTCTCCCAAGCCACCCCAGATCCCCACATCCTCCAAATCAAGGTCTCCCATGAGAAGTTGGCAGAGCCCAGCACATCTAGAATTTGTCATAAACATTCAAAAGCTTTTAAAATACTTTTCTTTTATGGATGCCAACCCAGACATGCAAAGTATTTTAAAAGCTTTTGAATGTTTATGACAAATTTACAACATGAACATTTACAATTTACACAACAAATTATAAATAAATTCACTGATTAGTGATTTTTTTAAACAACCATTGCCTCACAGGTAAACATACAAACATATTTACATGTTACATTTTTTAAATTTAAGATAATAAACTTTTGTCTACAGAATCAAAATATAAAAAATTTAATTCCAAATCAATTGCTTTATTTCTACCATATTTAACCTGTAAATGGTATTAAATGTCTTATGTAGAAGTTTATTTATGTTTGACAATGAAAAAAAATCTAATTAGAAGGAAAAATATTAAAACATGCAGATTTTTAAATTAATATTAAACACAAACTAGTAACGGACTGAGTAGATGGAAAAATCCCATTTTTATTATTGCATTTATAAAAAAAAATACTTTTAAGCCAGGCAGTGGTGGCGCATGCCTTAAATCCTAGTACTCGGGAGGCAGAGCCAGGCAGATCTCTGTGAGTTCAAAGCCAGCCTGGGCTACCAAGTGAGTTCCAGGAAAGGCACAAAGCTACACAGAGAAAACCTGTCTTAAAAAACAAAACAAAACAACAACAAAAAAACACTTTTAAATAAATATTTAAATTGAAGTTTTTCTTTCCTTTCCTTTTTTAAAGAGGTATAAGATATAGAGATCAGAGCAATAGCCACCAACTAACCTTAGCTCACCACCTCACTGTAGCTTCCCAAACAGCTTCTTTCTGTCTAACCTGCGCCTTTATTGCCTTCCTGTTCTGCCTTCTCATTGACTCTAAGCCCAGCCACATCACTTCCTCATCACTGCCTGTCTATACCGACCTCCAGGTCTCTGTGATTGGTACTGGGATTAAAGGCGTGTGTCACCACACTTGGCTGTGTCCTTGAACACACAGACTCTGCCTGCCATGTGATCAGATTAAGGGCGTGTGCCACTACTGCCTGACTTCTGTTGATGGCTAGCTATGACCTCTGATCTCCAGGCAAACTTTATTTATTAACATACAAATAAAATATCACATTTCAGCAGAAATAGAATATCACCACATTTCTTTTTATTCTAATAAAATAATAATATTTGTATGTTAATAAATAAATTTTGCATTTTTTATTTCAAAACAACTTTCATATAAATTTTTAAGACATATCAGATTCATTAATGGATTCAACAAAACACTAGGAGTGAGACTATAAAAAAAAAATAAAAGCTCCATACTGTTGCATTTGTTGAATAACTAAATTTTTACTTAAGCAAAATGAACCCAGAAAACCCTGGGACTTGCCTAATATCACAAAAATAGTTAAAAAAAAAAGAGCTAGCAGTTATTTTTATATACTGGTTTCCCACATTAAAACAAAATATCTCTCTTTATGTAATCATAGGAGATGTCACATTTCATAATATTAAAATAACACATTTCAGGTTATAATTCTATCTTTTATGACCTTAAGAGCCTTTGCTTTATCTGTACTACTAATAATGTTGCATTATAGAAGATGCTCTAGTTATAAATCTCAGCAATACCATTTCACACTGTTTTAAGGACATTTTGCTTATACAACATTCTACTATTTATGGGATAATGTCCATGAGGCAAACCCTTGTGTTACATGGTATTATCCAGTAGCAGAAATGGTTATTGTGTGGCATGATTTTTACAACCTAATTGTGTTCCCTTTTGTTTGGTTTGTACTTACAAAGCACATAAGGTGAGTAACTGAGGTTGTGACACAATGTTAGTAAATTCAACTCCAGTTATACGAATTTTATCCCTCACATTCTTCAATATAATGAATTTGTATTCTGATTTATAGCAAGCTGACAGCCAACATCAAATTAAATGGAGAGAAACTCAAAACGATTTCACTAATCAGGAACAAGACAAGGCTGTCCACTGTCACCTCACTTATTCAACATAGTACTTGAAGTTCTAGCTAGAGCAATAAGAAAAAAAAGGAGATCAAGGGGGATACAAATTGGAAAGGAAGAAGTCAAACTTTCATTATTTGCAGACTATATGATAGTATACATATGTGACCCCAAAAATTCTACCAGGGAACTCGCACAGCTGATAAACTACTTTAGTAAGGTGGCAGGATACAAGACAACTCAAAAAATCAGCAGTCCTCCTGTATACAAATAATAAATGGGCTGAGAAAGAAATCAGAGATATATCACCCTTTACAAGAGCCACAAATAATATAAAATTCCTTGAGGTAACACTAAGCAAATGAAAGATCTGTATGATAAGAATTTTGTCTCTGAAGAAAGAAATCAAAGAAGATATCAGAAAATGGAAAGATCTCCCATGCTCATGGATAGATAGAATCAACATAGTGAAAATGGCAATCTTACCAAAAGCAATATATAGATTCAATGCAATCCCCATCAAAATCCCAACACAATTCTTCACAGACTTGGAAAGAAAAATACTTAACTTTATATGGAAAAACAAAAAACCTAGGATAAATAAAAGAATTCTGTATAATAAAGCAACTTCTGGAGGCATCATGATCCCTGACCTCAAGCTCTACAGGAGAGCTATAGTAATAAAAACAGTGTGGTACTGGCATAAAAACCGACATATGGACCATTGGAATCAATTTGAAGACCCTGACATTAATCCACACATCTATGAACATAGGATTTTCGACAAAGAAGCCAAAACTCTACCATGGAAAAAAGAAAACATCTTCAACAAATGGTGCTGGTGTAACTGGATGTCAACATGCAGAAGATTGCAAATAGACCCATATCTGTACACATGCATAAAACTCAAGTCCAAGTGCATCAAAGACCTCAACATTAACCCAGTTACACTGAACTTGATAGAAGAGAAAGTAGGAAGTAGTTTGGTACACATGGGCACAGGAGACCACATCCTAAAAATAACACCAGTAGCACAGACACTGAGAGATACAATTAATAAATGGGACCTCCTGAAACTGAGAAGCTTTTGTAGAGCAAAGGACATGGTCAACAAGACCAAACATCAGCCTAGAGAATGGGAAAAGATCTTCACCAACCCCACATCTGACAGAGGGCTGATCTCCAAAATATATAAAGAACTCAAAAAGCTAGACTTCAAAATACTGAACAATCCAATTAAAACATGGGCTACAAAGCTTAACAGAGAATTGGCTTTTGAGAATTGAGAATTCAGCTCAAATGGCTGAAAGACTTTTAAGGAATTGCTCAACATCCTTAGTCATCAGGGAAATGCAAATCAAAACAACTCTGAGATACCATCTTACACTTGTCAGAATGGCTAACATCAAAAACACTGAAGACAGCTTATGTTGGAGAAGATGTGGAGCAAAGGAACTCTCCTCCACTGTTGGTGGGAATGCAAACTTGTACAGCCACTATAGAAATCAGTATGGCGGTTTCTCAGAAAATTGGAAATAAGTCTTCCTCAAGACCCTGTTATACCACACTTGGGCATATACCCAAGGAATGTTCAATCTTAACACAAGGACACATGCTCAACTATGTTCATATCAGCATTATTTGTAATAGCCAGAACCAGGAAACAACCTAGATGTCCCTCAACTGAAGAATGGATAAAGAAAATATGGCACATATACACAATGGAGTAGTACTCAGCAGTAAAAAAAAACAATGATAACATAAAATTTGCAGGCAAATGGATGGAACTAGAAAATATCATCTTGAGTGAGGTAACCCAGACTCAGAAGGACAAACATAATATGTACTCACTCATAAACAGATACTAGATGTGAGGGAAGGGATGGTCAAACTGCAATCCACAACTCCAGAGAGGCTAGCTAACTGGGTAAGACCCTAGGAGGGACACATAGATAACCCTGCAAAGGAGAAGTGGATGAGATCTACATGAGTGGACTGGATGTGGTGGGTGGCAGAGGACGAGGAGTGGGGGATGAGAACATAGGGAAATGGGAGGGTCAAGTTGGAACAGGGACAGAGTGGGAGGGGAGGGAAGAAGATACCATGATAGATGAGGACATCATGGGAATAGGAAGAGACAGGGTACTGGGGAGGCTCTCAGGAATCCACAAGGATGACCCCACCTTGGTTTGCTGGCAGTGGTCCAGAGGGTGCCAGGACTGATCTACTCTGGTGACTGGTCTAGCAAATAACCTAGCTGTCATCATAGAGCCTTTGTCCAGTGACTAATGGAGGCAGATGTAGAGATCCACAGCCAGGAACCAGGCTGAGCTCCAGAATCCAGTAGATGATAGAGGAGAGATTCTGTAGGCGAGGGACGTTGAGATCATGATGGGAGGATGTGAAGAGATTATTGGCCACACTAGTGGAAGCCCATGAACTGTGGACTGATGTCTGTGGAGCGCCCATGGGACTGGACTAGGCCCTCTGGATACAGAAGATGGTTGTTTGGCTCAAACTTTTTGGGGGGTGACCAGGCAGGGGGATCAGGATCAATCCCTGGTCTATGGAGCAGACTTCTGGGAATCCATTGACTGTGGTGCGATGCCTTGCACAGCCTTGGTGCAGTGGGAAAGAGCTTGGATCTGCCTAGGCTTAGTGTTGTGGGCTCTGCTGACTCCCCAAGGGAGACCTCATTTGGGGAATGTGGGGATGTGGGGTGGCTTTGGAAAAGGAGTTTGGGGGTGGGAGGAAGGAAGAGGGAGGATCTGTGGATGGTATGTGGAATGAGTAGAAAATTTCTTAATAAAGAAAAATAAAAACAAATAAAAAGAAAAAAGAATTTGTGGTCTGAATTAGAGTAGTATCAAAATGATTATATAAAATATACCTTGAATCTGTTTAATAAATGACAATATTTGACCAGAGATTAACCATCATTGTTCTTCTCATTATTTCTCGGGAAACAATTGTAATTTAAGATATTATATTTAATATATTATGTAATAAGATTTATATTATATATAATATATACATATATAATATATAAAAATAAATACATACATATATATATATATATATAATGTAAACTTTGGATATCCAATGAATTTTTTTTTCAAAATGAATTCAGTCTTACCTGATTGTGATTATATACAGGCATTTTCAACTTTTCAAAAGATCAATTTCCTCTAAAATAAATTTATCTGATCTTTAGAAGGGACATTAGATTTAAAGATTGTAACCCCCAAACAACCATCTCGTACTGTTTCTTAAGACCAGTGTAAGATATTATATATTGATATTTAGCTGAACAATCCATGTTGACATTTCAGTTTGGCCCTACTTATTTTATGATTTGACTAACTGTCACGTATTTTGAATAGAACTTAAATTATTTATGATACTATAGGCATTATTCAACCTAGAACATAAAGCATACTCTATATCATACTTACAGCTCTCTTGTGTAGACCTAATTATTGAGACTGGATGACTGAGTTGTTATGGTCACGTGCTGTTCTTTGACAAGTTTGGGATTCAGTTTCCAGAACACACTGGTCTACAACCTCTTTGTAATTCTAGTTCAAGGTTTCTGTTCTCTTTTCTGACCTCTGTGAATCTCAGAGATTCATGTAATATATATCTACATGCAGGCTAAACACATACCCATCAGTATAGATTTAAAACAAGCATCTTTATTTATAGCTACCATATCAAAACATTTCATTATTTTATATGTAAATTATTTGTCCTGAACATTTTTTGTCCAAATTGAATCTTTTGTCTTCTATTTTCTATATTTTATTTATTTTGTATTTGTTTTAATATATAAACATGTTGTACAATAATTCACTCAATCCTATTGATGTTTTAATATTATCACATGGTTGTTTTGTGTGATGAGAATATCTAAAACGATTTGTAGCTAGAGTTTTCCTGCCTGGCCCACAGTCAGGACAAATCTCTCTCATCCGCCAGTCCCATAGCCGCTCAGACCTGACCAAGTAAACACAGAGACTTATATTGGTTACAAACTGTGTGGCTGTGGCAGGCTTCTTGCTAACTGTTCTTACAGCTTAAATTAATCCATTTCCATAAATCTATACCTTGCCACATGGCTCTTGGCTTACCGGCATCTTCACATGCGGCTTGTCATGGTGGTGGCTGGCAGTGTCTCCCTCACCCAGCTTCCTGTTCTCTCAATTCTCCTCTCTGTTAGTCCCGCCTATACTTCCTGCCTGGCCACTGGCCAATCAGTGATTTATTTATTGACCAATCAGCAACACATTTGACATACAGACCATCCCACAGCACTACTCCCTAGTCAATTATCAAGAACAGAGTACATTCATGTTAACAGAAGCAACTATTCTACAATAGTTCCATAGAATCTGTTCTTCAAAATAACAGTCTACACTTGAATATCAGTACAACTTCACCTCAGAAAAATGGAAATTTAATTTGTACAATATGAAATATTTTATAAAATATATGCTAACATTTAAATTATGATTATAATCATGACATAAAATAACTCACTTATTGAAAATGAATGAGCTTTATGTGTTTGATGTCTATAAGCCACTTGTTTATTCAGTCTCTCTAATTGTTTACTAAACATGAAATTTAGAAGCATCAGCTCAAATGATGTGTAAGAAGAATTAAGAAAATTGATTTATAAGTGACAATTTAATTTAGTATGTCATTGTTCTTCAACAATGTATTTAATCCCTATTATGTTAAATAATCTCAGTGTTTGCAGAAGAATTAATTGAAGAAAATATTAGGGCAACTAAATTTTAAATAATGTAGTAGAGACAAAATTGAGAAATATCTTACTTTTATTATGATAAAATTTAATAAAAGTAACCCTAAGTATAATTTTTAAATTACAGATATTGTTATAATAATTGAATAAATGGTATTTAAAACAGCATATACTTTTTATAAATGCAGGCTGTACAATGCTACCATCAAATATTATAATCATAAAATTGAGAGTTCACTTTACATTAGTAATCATTGATGTTTCAAATAAATTTAGACTGCTATTTTAAACTATTAAGGATAAAATTATGCAGAGTATTATGAAAATAAATTTTTCACAAACTTAAGTGAAGAACAAAGATCTAGAAAAAGTGAAATGAGATGATTATATAAAATAAGGGAGACTTGTCAATATTCTTGCCTAATTCTTTTATTCTTTTTAAAAATTAATAAAAATGTATCATAAACTACTATGTACAAAACCATGAAGATAATGTGTTTGTACATCATGTCACTATAAAGCAATGTTTATCTGAAGATATAATTTATAATAATTTTATATTCTTTCTGGAGTTACTAAACAGAAGGAATGGATTTTAACTGGAAAGTAAATTGTTAACTGCAATATGAAGTATACCTATATCTTTAATTTCTTCTTATGTCAAAATTACCAAGAAGATTTCCATCTTGTCTTGCTTAGTATCAATTTTCAACTTGCCAAGTTGATTTGTGACAGTGGAATGTCACAGGAAGCGAGTCACAGAGAACATCTACTTGTTCCACACTCCAAATCAAGAAAAGGCTGGAAACAATTGTGCAGAAATGCTTTGAAATAAACCACTCAAGCTTGATCTGGTGGCTGATGGCAAACAAAATTTTGAAGGGTTCATCCTGAAGAAACACATACAAAGACATATCCAAGTTAATCAGAATGCTTAGAAATCAATAATCATTGCCTTACTACCTATGTCCAATTAAAGATAAAAAGTAGCAGGAGTTATATTACTTGAATGTATGCTTTCATGTAATAGTTTTGAATAGTATAAAGCTGAAAACATACTTCAGATTGATGTAAGGTAATTATTTTGAGTTGCTTCCAACTTTCTATTTGATGTGATATGGGCTTTAGAAGAGGAGGAATCTATCTGCGTGAAACTGAGGTGGATGGAAGAGACTGCGGTACCCAAACGGAACTGCTCTGGGCATAGAAGGGGAATAATTTAAATAGAAGTAGAAAGGACAAGGGAAGTTTGACCACTGGCTCCACATATTTCTTGATGAAATGACAACCTTAGGAAATATTTCTCTACCAAACACTGGTAAATATTTTGAAAACTTCTGTTTTGAATACATTGTCAGATGATCCATTATTTTTCTTTTCTTTTTTTCCAGCAAAAGAATCAATCCCATTTTCATTGATATTAACATACATAAAAAATTTATTTACAGTATTTTATTTACAAAATTAGAAAGTTTCTGAAAGGTTAGTTGGGTTTCAAATGCCTTCCAAAAAGACTCAGAGACTGGCACATAAACTTATATAAATTGTTTTAATTTCCTTTCTATATTAATAAAGAACTAATAAATATTTACTGCAAGTTAGTTATATTTTCATAACTCAAACTTAGAACATTGTTATAAATTTTATTCAGCCCATTTTGTGAACTGTTATAAAATTTTCAAAACTGGCAAAGTACATATTGGTTTCAATTTTTAATCAGATTGCTATGATTTACATGAAGAATTCTATCACTTTAAACTTCAGCATTTAATGTATATGACAAAGCTGTGGCTCTGTTCCTTGCAACTACTGCACAATAGCAATGCCAGTCATTTGAGTTCATGTATCTGTGCTGGGATTTATCTGATCTCAATCTAACAGATTTTATTTAATTCATGTTTGTTACATCAAACTATATGAGATTTCTGTTTGTCTCTTATCATCTATGCATTTTGAATGCCTTAAATGAACTACCCTATAAATATTTCACACTGACTCAACAATATTAGTTTATAAAAAGGTATAATTCCTACTGAAGACAGCTGCAGGCCCTAACATCTGCAAGACAGTGGGGTCTTGTCTTTGGGGTTTGCTAGCACAACAGTGGCTCAAAGCTTGTGGGGATATCTGATATCTTGCTGGATTGAAGTCTCGCTCCATGAGATGGAAAGTATCACAGACATTGTCACATTGTCTGGGTGGCTAGACTGGATTGCAAGAGGGCTAGAGAACGTTTCACTACTGCTGTTCTGCTAATACAGGAGCATGTCAATGAAATGACTCCTAATGGCTTTCTGCCGTACTCATAGAGAATAGTCTTGCACAGCCATCATCAGAGAGGCTTTCCCCTGCAGTGGTAAAACAAATACAGATACCCACAGATGGACAATGAGTGGAGACTAAGAGATTTTGGAAGAATCATTCCTAGATGAGATATCTCCATTGATAAAGTATTTACTCTCTTGTCTCTGGGAACCTTGCAAAGGAGGAAGCAGAAAGTTTGTGGGCATTAGGAGTTATGGAGTATATCTACTCAAACTACACCATACAGCAGTGTTAAGACATTATTAAGATGTTGCTATGAAGAAACAAATCCCCAGAGAATTACAGACACCTTCTGGTTTTAAATAAATTTCTTAAGTGACCCAACATACCAATGCTGTTTTTCACAATAACACTAATGGCATTAATTCAATGCTATAAATTCTACATAAAAGTTAACAAATATTTATGTCTTTTAAAAGTATTGAGGTAAGAGAATTATGTAATAACGAAATATTAATTTTTTAAACAATCAGTCCCCTCCCTTCCTATTCTTCTACCCATACCCTTGTGTATACTTCTCCTAGCATTTTTTCAAATTCATGGCTTTTATTTCATAAATTGTTGTTACTTACATGCATATGTATACATACATATATACATATAGATATACATATGTATATGTATATATAAAACAATAATTAATATGGAATAGTCCGTGCATTAAGAAATATTTAAAAACATCACCTTTGTGAAGTTTATCTTCAAAATATACTAATCATAATATTCTAATTCAAAATTATTAGTATTATTATTTTGGAATTTCCTCTTAATTCTTTTTCTTTTTACAGGACAATTGTAATCATACCAAAAAAGTTTAGAGTCTGAAAGTTTTCTCAAGAAATTTAAAGAATAAGCAGCTATTTAATGAACAGATAAGTAAACAAGATAGTTCAAATCTAGTTTCTGTCCATCAGTGTAGAAATAAATGCATGCTTGTACTCTAGTTATATTTGTTTGGAATGCCAGTATTGATTCTTTCATCCTGAGGCTCTATTTTCCTTTGACAGTGATATGTGTTCCTTTTATACAAAAAAGAGTTGGGGCTTTAAAATAATAATATAAAATAAAACCATGTTATATATTAAATGTATATCTTTTGATCCTAATACGAAGACCATTACCATGCACAGTTATTTGCAAACATCATGGCATTTTGCTATTTTTGTAGTGAGTTATTTCTCATTTAATTCTTTAATGCTCTGACGTAGTTTATATTTTCCTATTGCCTCAGTGATATCTAAATATTGTGGCACTCTGTATAGGTGCCTTTCAAGTACATCTGTACAGATGTTCTAGTCATGCATTCTTTTCAGTCTTTTTTTGTTTTAGAAAGTCTTATTTTCTCCTGTATTATGAAGAATATCTTAATTCACTATAATGATTACTAAATTAAAATGAAATACTCATAAATAAAAAAAGACTTAAATGGGAGAAAGTACTGCAAAAATGATGACTAGTGTATAAGAGGGTTAAATACCACAATACTACACCTGTAGAGATACAAACATGTAAGGAAAAAAGCAGAATCTTAAAAGTTAAAAAATAAAAAAAATACCATTCATAAGAATATTTTCTACTTCACTAGTACTATAGTATGAATAACATGAGAAATTGAACAGGAAGATATGCTACTGAGAAGACAATAGATAGAAAATTGTGTTTAGAAACCAATAGAGTGGAGTGGAAAAAAAACTTAAAAGTTGTGGAAAAGGAGAATAAATTAAAGTATATCTAATATCAAAAAGATAAGAAGGCAGTCACACTGGATGGAAGGACAATTGAAATAATTACTCATATAGAACAGTTAATAGAATGAATAATACATTTTAGTGTTATAATACTTTTAATTGAATTACTTTCTAGACATCTTAAAAGTCATATGAGATATAACCCAAAGTAGTCATTTTCATTGGGTATAGAAATATATAGAACTTCAAAGATCTCGAGTTTCAAAATATCTTCTAGTTTGGGGTTGCTTGTTTCATTTAATTTATGGAAGATGTATTCAAACATTTTTTAGAAAAATGATTTTAATAAAAGCAGCCCATATGCTTTCAGTTAATTGGTAAATATGAACCTGTCTAGGTAAGTTGGTGTTATTGTTAAACTTAGGTTATTACTTTATTCTTTCATAACCATAATAAAATTTACTTGATAAAATCAATAATTTTTGAACACTTTACAATAATAAAAGCAATATTTTCCTAACTTTTTAATGGAGATTTTTGAAAATAATTTTATAATAAAAATACATATTTGCAATAAACAGATATAATTAATTATACATTTGGGGCAAATAGCATATGAGTTTCCTTGAAAGAGAAATAAATGTTTTTCTAAATGATGTTTACATTATAATCATCATAATATTCAACTATTTACCTTGTGAGGTTTCCTGTTTCTTTGTGAATCAGATTGATTTTAATATGATACTTTATAAATGTGTAAATGTATTCAGCACTAATTTGGAATCTATAGTATGCCAATAAGCACTAAATAGTGATCCATTTTCATTGCTGACTTAACTGAGAGATCATGGGTCATAATTAGAGAAATCTGTAAAAGAGAAAAAGACATTGAAATGGCTGTCTTATTTGTATTTTTATACTCTGCATTCTGCTTGAAGATAATTCTCCATAACAATATCATCTTTCTACAGATATCTTAGATTGTATAAAAGAATAACTACAGAGTTGAAAATTAAAACAAATTATTACCTTATAACCACTATTTATTATAATAAAATAGAATTATTTTCTATATAATGGGGCATTTATACAAATGTGAATTTTTAGCTTACTCTTCTGTAAACTCAAGCAAATGTAATTAGACTCAATTTGATGACTTGTATTCTTTAAAATTTGGTTTTATTTCATGAGAGTATAATGTCATTTCTAAATTAATTAGCAAGCAGTAAAATGACCCACGTTATGTTCAAACCTAATCTTTAACTTTATATTCTGAAGTAATTATATAAGATAGTGTGATGGTCAGTTAAATTCTTCTTAAGTCCCTTAGAGAATGAGAAAGACAACATTTAGAAAAGAATTGCACAGGTATAAGGTTTGGTTTGGGGAGTTTTGTGGTGGGTAGAGTGCCTTACAATAACTACTTATATTCAGATGCTTCTGTACTTTAAGAGCCAACTCTGAAGCTGGAACAGAGAGACAAAAAGGCAAAACGTGAAATTACACAATTAATTATGAACCATTTCTCCTCGGGCTATATATTATACCTAAGAGAGCCTGACTTAAAGGTTATACTATTAATTCTCTGTTCAAATGGTGGTTTTATTACCCATTAAATATCACTCACTATGTGCTTATTTTTACCCTTGACTTGGAAATTGTGAACCTGAGACACTAAAACTTTCAAGTGGCTCTAAATCAAACAATATATAAAAACTCCCAACTAATTGGAATTTGTAAATTGTCTGGCATACAAATACATGCAAAACATTGAGAGACCATATTTGTCGGAAATATGTTAAGGAAATGTGGTTTCATAATTATGAAGTTAGGAAACTTCAGTTCTCATACTAATTGCCTGTCTAACTTCTCTAGATTTAAAAGAAGTATACCACTTCTGCACTGAAGCAAACACCTATTGAATAACTTGTCAATATCCTGTGACAACACATTTCCTACTGTGATTCCCCTGAAACACTGCAATCTGAACTTCTTAGTGTTATAAACAATGAGTGTTTGTCTAATGGTTTTGTAGAAGATCTAATGGTGGGTATCATCATTTTTACATTTGTACATACAAAGAATCTGTTTGACATATTGTATTATTTCCACATTTTGTATATATAAAAGTGATAAATATACTCATCCTGAAGAGATAATTTTTAATGGAAGGCTCCTCTTTCTATTAGGAATATATATATATATATATATATATATATATATATCTCCTTTCATAATCACTAATATGAATATATTTAATAAAATATTTTCTCTAAATTTAGATATCTAATGGTACTCTTGTAGGAATGACACTTTAAAATAAGTTTTCAGATTTTTCTTGTTACATCTTTTACCAGGTTGTTACTAGTACTCATAAGCTAGTGTATATTTGTATGGGTATGCATAGTTATTTGGTTTAGTTGTTCAGTTGAAGGCATTTTGATTTCAAAGTCTTGGTATTCATGTGTATTGTTTATCTGACTTTTTAATATAGAATGTGTATATGTATGTGTGTACATTTGCCAAAGTACATTCATGACTGTGCATGGTTGTGGAAGTTAGAATTCATCCTTGGGAGTCATTCTTCAGGTATGATCTTTTGATATAGGGCCTCTCACTTGGCCTGTAACTGGCAGATTAGATTGAGGGAAGATGGACAATGAACACCTAGAATCCACCCATCCTTCTTGACAGGAGCTATGGTCACAAGCCATTGCCACACAACTTTATCAATGTGTGCTAGGATCCCTCTCTGTTTTTCATGCTCTAATACCATGCACTTTACAACCTGAGCCATCTTTTCAGCCTTGTATGGTCCTTTTATTCAGAAGATTTAAGTATTTCTGTCTTCCAACTTATCTTGGTTTCCTAGGAGTAATAAAATAACTGTCAAAAATGTCAGATTTATGTGGGATATCTTAATAAACTACCAAACCATTTTTAAGAATAGATGCATAATTTTGTGTTCCTATGAGTAATATTCCACATCTACTTTTTGACCCTTAACATCTGTTGTTCAATGTTCTTTAGTTATAGCCAAACAGATGTGAAGTTGTATATTCATGGATTCTATTTGCATTGTCCCTGATGTGCAATAATTTTTAGCACATTTTCTCTATTAATTGGTGATTTGTTTATATGTTTTCAAAAATTGCTCCTGCACAAGCATGTGATTAAGCTCCCTTCTAATTTCTTTACATTTGAGAGTCTGGCAGGAGGAAGCTGAATATACGTTCATCTTGAAGTTCTCCTTGTTTCAAATCCATAACCTCATTTTCATTATTCAAAATCTGTTCAATCTGTATATTAATTGTATGTATGTTTTCAGGGATGAACATTTGGTACTAGATATCCAATTGGTGTTTTCTTTCCCTTGGAAGACTGTTTATTCCTCAGTTAGCATTCCATATTTGCCTCTAGTGATTGATGAGGTTGAAGGGCTACTCTTATCTGTGAGTATAAGGAAAAATATTTAAAATAAAGTTATGGTTTATCCTGGTTTAGTAAAGTGGTGATTGTAGGTTCTATTCCAAGATTCCTAACTTCACCTTGGGCAAGGTTTAAATTATTAAGCATGGTTTTACAGTTGCTGAGAAGATTTTTATATAATTAGAGAGCAGTTAGTAACCACTAAGGAATTTGTGCTATTCCTGTACTCTAAAGATTGACATCCCATGATGGTTATTTTTGTGATTCATCATAGCTGGGAAGGACTGTTGCTTTCTCTTCTCTTTTGGAATCTTGTATAGATCCTCTGAAACCAAGAAATCTAGTGCTCAAGGAGGAGTCTTTCAGGTCAGTTACATCTCAGGGGCCTATAGACCCTTTCCTGAAATGCAACGTATCATCATCAATAAAGATTACTGTCCACTAGATAAAGGGTATTGTACAAAGAACAATAACAATAGCCTGTAATGTTCTGGGAATTGGAGATCCCTCTATAACAACTGAAACATTGGATTCTCACCTATAGCGGTATGTTTTTTTTTTTATCTGGTCTTTGGCTGTTGGACTGAACACTGTCAGCAAAGATGAGAAAATTTCATTAGGTCTCTATATGCATATTTATACACAGACTTAAGTTTTTAAGTCTTATTATAGGTATGTTTCAGGTAGATAGTTGATAGATGCCATTTTCAGATGTCTTTACTGTTTTTATCTTCCTCTCTCCTTTTTCTGTCCTCTTTTTTCCTTAATTTGAATTTCCCATTTTTTTTTATTTCCCCATCATATCCCTTGTGTCCTGCTATTCTCCTGCCTATTGCTTTTCCACCTCTCACTCACAGTTGTACAATTTCTTAATTCTGCGGTTTCTGTAGTTACTCCAAGATGTGTACTCATATATGAAAATTTTGAGCTCAGGGCCTCATATGAGAAAGAAAATGAAATATTTTCTTTTTTTTTTCTGAGTTCCCCTTACTCAATATGATCCTTGGTACTTGTTTTATATAAACCTTTGATTTTTAGTTTTATTTAGAATCCTACTTATTTTCATTAAAGTAAAAAACTTGCCAGTGTGTCACCATAGTGCTTTTGAATCTTTTGAGACTAAGTCTCATGTAAGCCAGGTTCATGTCCACCTCTCTATGAAACAGAAGATTGTAGTCGGAAGATTTCCTGTGTCCCAGCCTGCTGGCAGTTGGGACACTACTCTCCCACTCCTGTCCCCCAAGTAAACACACAGGGATTTATATTAATTTTAAAAAGCTCAAGCTTTTTGCTACGTAGGTTTTACATCTTAAATTAGCCCATAACTATTAATTTAGGTATTGCCACATGTTCCGTGGCTTTATGTGTCCCATTACATGCTGCTGCTTGGGCGGCTCCCTGGTGTCTCTCCCTGCCTTCTTCCCGTATCTCTCTTTGAATTTCCCGCCTGCCTCTAAGCTGCCTTGCCATAGGACAAATGGCTTTATTTATCAACCAATCAGAGCAACACACATTCACACCATACAGAAAGACATTCCCCAATCAGAAGACCTTGAACTACTAGGACTATGCCTTCAGTTTCTGAGTGCTAGTAAGAGAGCCTTGGAACACTATACTCTTGTTCTGGGCATTCCATCAGAAGACCTTGAACTACTAGGACTATGCCTTCAGTTTCTGAGTGCTAGTAAGAGAGCCTTGGAACACTATACTCTTGTTCTAGGGTGCTAAGTGTTCTAATTTGGGCTTCCTGTATTTTATGAAGGTGCCCGACTAAGTGAGTTTCATTCCTAACCCTTGCTTTTTATTTTTACTTAAAAATTATTTGATCTCTTCGAAGTTGCTTTGAGGATAATGATAAGTTTTTCACTATTTAACAGTCTACTTCAGAGCAATATAACCAATATCATTAAACAACAGGCAGTTTATTCTTATATAGTTCAGTATTTTCTAATCAGTTTTGTCATATAAATAACATTAAGGATATTACTTTGTACATTTTAATGTGTTTAGAATATAATAGTTAAACAAAGAACATGGAGAAAAATGCATCTATAGAATATTAACTCATAATGGTTCAATTTTTGCAGCTTTTCATCAGATTAGTGATAATATATACATCAGAACAACATTTCAAACATATATTTGTAAAGAAATTACTTTCATTGAAGTTATACTCAAATTTCATCATTTATTAAAAATTAATACTATGTATCCTTCCAAAAGTGGTAAAAAGAAAAAGCATATTTCTGAATAGATCTCTGATCCCTGAGCAGAGAAATTTGATGAAGATATTCTAATTAGGACTGAGTAAGTGTTTCAAAGTTTTTCACTATTAGCATATAGTCCAGTTGTGAGCCTGTGGGTTAGTTTTCATGAACTACAGAAGGAAGCATCTCTGATCATGGCTGAGCAAGGCACTGATCTCTGGGTATACCAGAATGTCACTAAGAGTCATTGTTGTGCTCCCTTCTCAAACATTAGTATTTGATTTTTCCAAATGTGCTTTGTTTATCTATTCTCAGAGACTTTGATACATGAACAGTGTTGGTTATGACTTCCACTTCATAGAGCCTGCCTTAAGATTAGTCAATGAGCAACCGGCTATTCCTACAGTGTTTAATGCCACTTTTGAATGAGCATACCATACAAGCTACTGTAGATCACAGGATTTATAACCAGTGTTGGTGGTTACCTTTCTCTGGTAGAATCCTGAGCACAAGCTATGGGAAATAGGAGGCAGATACACTATAAGAACCAGAGGGGATGGATGCCACCAAGGAAGCAATGTTTTACAGACAGAATAATATAGAATCACACATAAACTCTCAGCGACTGTAGCACCACACATTAGGCCTTCACAGCTTAAAGTCAGGTTGGGTCTCTATTGTTATAAGAGGTGGACAAGAGCTCTGGTCCCCAAACATGAAGCTACCTCCAATTGAAAACTGCTTCCAGAAGAAACTGTTTTCTCCAGTGAAGTCTCACTTGGTGGATTATTCACTCATAAGTATAGACCCCATGCCCAAATGTAGATAGAGGTACAAGACAATACGAACTCAATCCTATGTTTGTAGACCTTTTCTCTCGTATTGCTTTGTTGCATATATATTGTTTAGTGATCATGTTCTTGTATAATATGGTTTTCCATTTTATGTCTTTATAGGTTTTGGGTTTGTCTGTGTATTTAGTGTGCCTGTATGTATTTCTTATGCTTTTGTTTTCTTTCTATAATTTTCTGTTTGCTTCCTAAAGATAGAGTTGTATGTATACAGTGTACAAAGAAGGTATAGAGTTGAATGTGGCAGAAGAGAGTTGGCAGAAGGGAAACTGTGATTAGATTATATGTATGAGAAAGATTATTTTTAATTAAAAAGAATAAGCATATGTTAAATAATAATCTGTTTTTATTATTTTATGCAATTAATTTGATTTTATGGAACACAAATAAAATATAAGCCAGGAAATGATGGTTTAAAGTCATAATCTGGTGTGTTGTATGAAATTATTTTCTTTAATAAAACTAGTTTTTAGAAATTTGAGCATAATTGGATGCTTTGATTACATTAATTGAATTGTTTAAAAGTATCACATTCAATATGATTTCTATTATTTATTAGGTTAACATGAGCTTAGATATTATTTTCTTTTAGATTTTAGGCTTGTCTGTTAAATTTGGAGATTAACCATTCAATCCTGGCCAGAGAACCAATTATGAATTATTATAGTCATATAATATAGAATAGCAAATGTAATGATTTCCTATTAATTGTTTGCAATTATTACTATGTGTTAAACATCTATTTTACACAAAATAGTTTTATTATAGAAATTTTGTTTCATGTCTCTACATCATGTATAATTGACTGCTTATGGATCATTAAATAAACTCATTAATATATTTAAGCAAATTTACACACAAATGAATACCATTTTAATTCTTCATAACATCTCAGACAATTATTGATTTTTTTCTCCTACTTTTCTTCCTGACTCTAAACTGAACTGCTTGATACCATCTGTACACAAGAGAGATGCCATCAGATTAGTCCCCTTTTACTGAGAATGTAAATTTTACACAACCAAAACCTTTAATAAGACAGTTTTTTAAACACTATGTTGAAAAATTTAACTAGATAAAACAAGTCTTTTTTGTTATAAAGTATCATAATTTTATGAACTAATGAAGTAACTCTTTTATTTTGTATGTTCAAATATTTCTTGAATGTCTTGGGATTTTTAAATCTGTTAAAACTGATGTAAAAAATAGTAACTGTTATCAGTACACAATTTGTAGTGTTGAATACTATTTATTACAACATTTTCAAAAGAATGGAATGTCACTTTCAAAATTCAAAGCTGCTTGTACATAAATGAAGAACTAACTACAGGATCAAAACTATTATTTTAGATTTAAAAAGTCATTGACTAAACAAGAAAGTTGATGCAAAATAATTCATATATAAGATGAGATGAATACAATTTCAAAAAATGGATACATAAAACTGAGAAATTGCTTAAATTGATGAATTGATGTGTAAATTTCCAGAGTACAGTCAAGAGACTTTATTTAAAAATAGAAGAAAATATATCATTAATATATCATAAACCATAAAATTTAATTGGATAAAATTATTGCTAAAATAAATAAATGTGTTGGAATTTGACAAATGTCCACTAAACAGATTTTGCTAAAATTTATTTTACTTTAAGTTATATGTATGTGTATATGTCTGGGGGTATGCATATGAGTAGAGCTACCTATACATGCCATAGGCTTTGTTTTCCAGAGGAGCAATAGTTACCTGGAGTGGTGAGCTGTTTGCTGTCAGTTCTGGGATGAAACTTAGGTCCTCTGCAAGAGCAGTGCACTGTTTAACTGCTAAGCTAGGTCTCCAGAACCCTAAGCAAAACTCATATCCAGACACCATTGTAGTTGATTATTTTTTCTATCCTTTTTCTCTTTGGTCTTTGGTCTTTTGGGGGGCCCATGATCCAGGTACCAAATAACTACACAGAAGCTTATTCTTAATTATAAATGCCCAGCTTTTAGCTTGGCTTATTTCATGCCAGCTTTTCTTAAATTATCTTGTCTACATTTTGCCTCTGGGTTTTTTCCTTTTCTTACTTCCGTAATATTACTTTCACTCTTACTCCATGACTGGCTGTGTGGCTGGGTGGCCGGCCCTTTCTTTTCTCACTCCTTCCTCTCTTGTGCCTTCTTCACCTCCTCCTAGATTTCTTCTATTTATTCTCACTATCTGCCAGCCCTGTGTATTTTTTCTCCTGCCTTGCTATTGGCCATTCAGCTCTTTATTAGACCATCAGGTGTTTTAGACAGGCACAGGGACATATCTTCACAGAGGTAAACAAACACAACAAATAAAATACAATTCATCTTTACATCATTAAACAAATAATCACAGTGTAAACATATGTAAAACATCTTAAATTAATATTCTCCAACACATCAGAGTTGTAAATCAGTAAATGCACAATGACCAATCATTAAAATAATCTAAAACCTATATGTATAATAAAAATGTATCAGCCCAAGCATGTTAAATGAAAAATGATTATATATGTATATACAGTTTACATACACATACACATACATAAACATGTTGTTGTATACGTATGTATCTGATTATGTACATGTTTGTGTAAACAAAGATATTGAAATACATTTTCAGAAACTGGTAAGTAAATATCATAACATAACTTCATTGCATAAAATAACATAACTGATTTTGAAAACTCAAATTGATAAATATGTATGATTATTAGTATATTAAAAATAAAATACAATTATGATGCTAATCTTGGTTATTGTATTCAGAGACATGATTAGATTAAGAAGTACCTAGAGGTTAATGAAGCATACCTTATTGATATCAGATGACTTGTCAAGAAAAATTAGATATTGGGGCTCTGATTAATCAATACATTAATACACAAGTGCATTGATAATTCTGATGAAACTATTGAACTGGAAATATATGAGGCGTGAGGAAATAGGTCACTGGAATGTTGTCCTGGTCCTTTTGATATTGTCCTTTTCTCTGCTTTCTGGACATCATAATGGGGACTGCTTTGCATTGCGATGTCTTCCAAGCCATAACAAACTGACATTGTGAGATAAAAATGCTTTGTATTAGATTTTCTTGTCAGGGGGGTGATGACAGTAAACTAAATTAAATGATATATTATATAATTTAAAAATTTAAATGCAAAGCTAGGCATAATATGCTTCAATATATGCGATGAAATTTCAAAAAAGAAGTTACAATAAACCAAATTGGAGAGCATCATAGATTTGCTAGCAAAATGTATACAAGGCTGCTGTGTTCAAGAAATAATGCAGTGGACGATTACAATATTTATTACTACATGGAATTACTATGCATTTCATAAAACTTATGGTTTAACCAAGGCAATTAAAATGTACATCCTAATGTAGGAATTTAATATAACTGGTTGCTTGGGCTGTCTATTTGAAGATATGTAATCAAAGATTTCATAAGCTTTTTGACATCATCTTGGTAACTGAAATTTAGCCAATTTATGTATCCTAAATTGATGAGGAAGCCAAAACCAAAACATCAAAGTTTGATTTTTAATTTATTTATTTATTTGTGGGGGGCATTTTTTTTGAGACAAGGTTTCTCTGTGTAGTTTTGGTGCCTGTCCTGGACCTCACTCTGTAGACCAGGCTGGCCTCCAACTCACAGAGATCCACCTGGCTCTGCCTCCCAAGTGCTGGGATTAAAGTCATGTGCCACCACTACCTGGCTTGCTTTTTATTTTTTAATTCAAGCACAGTAGTACTTGTTTCCTTATACTTGGAAAAAAGATATTCTAAAAAAATAAGTTACAATAAAGGATATAGTTGATAAGACTAGAAAACATAAGTAATGAAATAACAATTGAGAGAAAATAATTTTATGATTACCATAGAGAGAGAATGGAATAAATTCCTTGCAAAAAGACTAATGTATGAGGATTTATAATTTTAATAGTTTCATCATGCAGAAAGTAAGAATGAAGAAAGAAAATCATAGTAATGAAACAGATGTCACAGTATATGAGTCTAACAGAAATACAAATCTTAATTTAATATGGGTAAAAATATGATGCACTAATTAAGAATATTGGCTGATTTTTCAGAGGACCTGGCTTCAGTTCGCAGAACCTAGACTGGGTGATTCAGAGCTCCAGGGCATCTAACACCCTCTTCAGGCCACATTGGGTGACAATATGCACATTGTGCTCAGTAACATATTCAAGGAAAGATACAAATACACAAATAACACAGATGCACAGAAATGCATAGATAATTTTTGAAAACATTAATAAACCTGCTTAACAAAAGAAGTAAAACAAACCAACATATAATTTGAGTGATTCAAGAGGATTAGAAAATGTATGAGGATTTGTATGAATTTTGTTAATTGAATCTATATTTTAGTATCTTCCATAACAAAAATTTTAATATAATTTGAGGAATTCTTTTATGACAGAGGTTTAAAAGCATTAAGGAGAAAATAAATACAGCTCACCTTACATCATTTTCTACAGACAGGAAAATTTTAATAGTATGTCCATGATTATGATGGGTATAACAAATCATGTTCTAATTGGTTTGGGCCCCTACGCCGGAAGAATCTCATGCCTGGTACTGTAAACTTGGTTTATGGTCTGTGGTTACAGAGGTCATATAATTTAGGGTTAATTTTCATGATGTTTGCATAATGAAAACTTTATCAAACTACCATCTAAATGGTTGTGTTTAAATACATATATCAGCACTAATCTCAGTCTTTTTCATATACGTCTTTTATTGTAGTGGATGGCAGGTAAGACAGACAATCACAACTGGTTTAAATGTCCAGTGAATAAGTGATGATGTATAATTTTAAGCGGTACATCTACCTTTTTCATGGCTCAGTGAACATATTCAAATATTCTCAGAAAAAAAAAATGGAAGAAAATTGAAAAATCTCAGCCACAATTAGTATTCTTTACTATTTTGTAAAATGTGAATATCAACATAAATCCATATATAATTTTATCTTTGTGAATTCTCATAATCTTTTCTTCTGTTTTCATACTTAGAACATAAACATTTGTATTCTGAAATTTAAATTTTACCATTGTTGTTTTAAATTCCAGAAACTCTGATTATTTGAACAAAATAAGATATAATTATATAAATGAATTATGTGTTTGTATCCTAGTTTTATAATGCAGAATCAAATAAGTACCTTAACTTAATGTGTACAAAATTACTTGCAACATAAATTTCATGCAGACCAGTTTATCCAGTCCTAGATCTAAAATCATTTTCTACGGTGGCAGTTACAATGTACCATGAAGTGAAGACTTCAGCCATACTTATTTGTTGCTCACAATTCTGAAAGCTGAAATTCAAAGCCGAGATGCCAGCAGTGTGTTTTATTCAATCATTTTCTCCTTGTCATAGAGTTAACCATGTCTTCTCACTCTCTTCACGTGGTCTTTCCTTTGTGTATGTCAGCACCTTAATAGCAATTCCTTATCAGAGCAATGATCCAAAACAGCTCATTTCCCCAAATGCCTTTGAAGACAGTCTCTCCAAGTACAGCCACATTCATAGATGCAGGAGATGGAACCTGTACGTATGGTTTGGGGGAAGCACAATTCAGGTATTAGTTTCAGAGTAAATTCAAAGATATCAGAGGTGCCTCAGTATGGAAATGATGAAAAATAAAGTATTAATGGCAAAACTAAAAAAAAAAAGTCAATTGAATTATTTAAAATCATGTTCATTGGGATGATAAAATTATAAGGCTTATTCTATTAGTCTTAAAAAATGGAAAACATGCAGTCTCTTTTTATTGCCCTTGATTCACAGCAATGATTAGGATGGCAGGATAACCCTAAGGGTACAGTGGTGGCACACATACATGGGAAGTACTTGTTAGTAAACTCCATGTAAGACTATCACAAAGATTCATATTTTTGCATAGGAGATCTGCCACCTTAACAGGTTGATCTAGATAGAGACACTTATCTACAAGCCTAACACTGTGAAATCAATCCCAAAAATCCATAGAAAGATGAAAGGAGAATTTTAAAAAACAGTTTAGAAAAGAGGTATGACAAACTTGAAGAATCCATTTCATTCTTTTTGGCATCAGGCATGATAGCTTAGACCATTTCAATTTGTTTTATTAAGATACACTGTTCTACAAGTTTACTTTCAAGTTTCATTGACATCCTAAGTATTCCCCTTCCAACTTTAAACTTTTTTTTCTCTCAAATTTAATTGATAAGTCACAGAAATGAACAATTGTATAATGTAAACATCTGAAACGAGCCACATCATGCCATTTTGAGTGTAACCATTATAGCATTTCTTGTACGCACCCTATTTGTTTAGTTTCTTTAATTGCTGCAATTATTTCCATTCTAGCTCCTTAGCCAGTACTTTGGCTGCTTCCGTGATGCATTTCTGATTATTCTCACCCTAATGAGAAATGCTAAGGACTCCCAGTAGGTAACTATACACAATAAAATTACTATATCATTCTGGTCTAAATAATCATTTATTTCTCCCTTATTTCCAGACCATAATAAAGTATCAATCAAAATATATTTATTAAGTTTGTAAGATTATTCTAATTACTTTTATTCTATAAATGAGCTATCTAAAATTTATTTTGTATTCTTTAGCTCTCTGTACTGTGGGCAGGGGAAATAATACAATTCAGTAGCCATAATACTTAAACATACACATTTTATAAGTAGAGACACATAACATATGATCAGAAAAAAATTATACTTAGGTAGAATATGTTTTATACTTGAGCATTTTCTTCACAGGAACTTGTCTGTGAAGCTGATACAGAAAGAGCCTTTAAAGTTGTGTCTCCATAGTGCGTATTTTTACTATCATTTTTATTTTTATTTTTTTGTTTCTAAAGAGAAGGAGAAGGATGTGAAATTACATGGGTGGAGCAATGGGAAGAGATGGAAAAGGGGAAAACAGTGAACAGAAAATATCATAAGAAAAATTATTTTTAACAAATTATTTTGATTACAACTCAGTCTTTTAAAGCATGCTTTGGTTTTATAACTCTACACTTTTTAAAGTTGTGAACCAAATCAATTTATACTGTTGGGGAGCTGCCCATTCAGTAGTACTATACCAGAGCAGCAGAACATGGCCTCAGATATTCTCATCAATGGATTTGATTGATGTATTTCATCTTGACTTACTTTTACTAAAACCTTTACAGAGTTTTGGCAGAAATAAGTTAAGTATATATTGCTGAACTTTTAAAATTGTTCTGTGCTAAAATTAATCCTTTAAGTCTATCTTTGAACTCTGAAATATGCCACACTTGCTTCTAGTTATATTCTGGGGCAAAGGAAAGTAGATTGTGGTCAAGTCTAAAGAGAAGAAAGATCATTCTTTGTCACACTGTGTACTGTAATTGTGAATCCACAGAACTTTCAAGCTCAGGAAGGCATACGGAGGCAGTGAAGCTAAAACTACTTTCCTTTTACTAGTAAATAACACAGAATTTCCTGCACATTAGAGATACTCAGTTTGGTTTGTAGACTCTAATTTAGTGTCTCCTCATCCATCCCTTTATTTTCCAACATATGCCTACTTTACAAAAGAAAACCTCTGGAATCTGATAAATTTAATGATTATTATACGTTAGTGAGTCTCATATTTAAGTGTTGTTTTATTTTCATGAACACCAGACTTGTATGTATAAGAATGAAGAAACACTTTTAGGGGTGTTATAGAGACTGCCTCATTCTCAAGCTGTGAACTTAGGTGAGGGTTAATGCTGTGAGCTTTTCCTTTCCTCTATGTAATCATCATGTGCACTAAAATAACGAAGCCACACTAGCCTCTTTATATTCCTAATCACTTGCATATTGGTCAAGTTCAGCAGCCACTTGAGCAACCCAGGTTTGTGCTTCGGTTGGTAGTATATCAAATCAAGTACAGGTAATAGCCTTCTTAATTTCAGTGCTACTGTATGCCCTGGTTTACAGGTATCTCATTTCTAATTGACACGAAAAGCAGCAATTTAATATATAAAAAAATGTAAAACCAAGCCAGTGCTTAAACTTTCCATTTTTATTTTTTTCCTGCTGGATACAAATTCAACACTTTGATTCAAATCAGGATATTAAAAGGACAGGAAGTTAAACAGAAGATTAATATTAGTATAATTAACTATGATTTTAAAAATGCTATAAACACTGAAGGAGTACTGTATAATGTCTTTGTGAAAATGCCTGGTTTTCATGAAAATAATTAGAAAGGTATAAATCTGTTTTATATTGCTATAACAAATGATGGAGGCTACAATGCAATGACTTTTTTTTTTATTTTACTTCATACTTCTGGAGTGGTTAGGTCTATGTTCTCATCTGGTGATGGCTTTATTTCTAGCAGAATACCTACATAATGACAAAAAAGGGATGGTGATATGTATTTGGATATATTGTCTGTCTAGTATCTTCTGAGCTTCACATGGATAACCTTTCAGCTATCATCCCTCACTGCAGCTACTTTTATATTATGGGAGAAACTATAGTGGTATCTGTTGGAAATAGTTGACCTTATATCTATCTCAAAGACAAAATGTTTTCACTGTTAGTCTGACTTACATTTCTCTTCCCTCTTTATCACATAGTTAATGAACAGTGAGTTTATACTAAGACCTGTAAGACTTCATACAAACACAGTTGAACCTGAAATGGGGATGGATGATCCTCTTCCAGAGCGAAATTCTCAGAGATCAAACAACACAACAATATACCAATAACATGCATTGTACCATCTATAAACATTTAATTGGATTAAGTCCCTTCTTCTTAGTTCCTCAAAAGAGTGATCCAGTGTCAACACGTGCACCCTTACAGGACACATGGAGTAGATCTAAACTACAACAGAATATGTTTAAACTTAAGAGAGAAGTTGTGGAATAGGCTCTAAATAGCAAGGATTTGGCTGGTTTAGCCAGACTAAAGTATGGAAAATCCAGCAATTCGAACTGCTGCAATTCTCTGTTGTTCCAGCCCTGTACAGGTTACTGTAAGAGTGTGCATAGCCTGCTGCTCCAGTTTCCTGATGAACAAGGAAGAGGAGAAAGAAAAACGTAGCTGACACTGGGGCATATAATTGCAGAGTCCACAGCAAGACTCCATTAATTAGTTTTACATGCAATGTTTATCCTTATACTTCAACAGAACATGTGAAGAACAGACCTTTGCAAATGGCACAAACTGTTTTCTCCTACAGTCTACATGAACAGTACTGAATGAAAGCATACCTCTTTTGAAAAAAAAACAACTAGAGTGATAAAGCTGATAACTCATTTGCCCCTGACTCTATGTCCACCATGAAAAGAATTGTTACAAAGACCATAAAATTAAAAAAAAAAGATTCATCTAACAAATGAGAGGCTAATCTCCATGATTTCTAGAGGTTTATTATAATCACATAGTAATTAAGACAGCCATAATGATGAAGTTATTGACATTTATATGAGATAAACAGAGCAAACAGCCTGGAAATAGAATGTTCAGGATCAATGGGCTCTCAATGAAGCTGGCAAAGCTGCATAATAAAAAAAAAAAAGAAAGAAAAGAAAAAGAGAAGAAGAAAATTGTAAATGTGGTGCTCTTACAAGCCAGATGGTTCTATAGCGTCAGTGGCATACACACACACACACACACACACACACACATGCTTATAACATATAAAATAAATTTAAATAGAACATATGCAAATGCTACAACACTGGACATAACATTTGCAGAAAAAGTAATAAAAGAAGATATCATAGTTACAGATAATTTTTACATACAATAAAATTATTACTCTGTGACTGTTTTAAGTTTGTTTTTTTTAAACTGTAACAGAAAAGGAAAAAATAGTACATATATATATATATATTTCAGTAGTGCTTATTTTGGTGATGGTTATGGTGTACAATATATTAACAATTATACTAATAACTAATAACATAACTTAAAAGCAGGCAGTTTAAAATGTGCTGATGAAAAGTCAAACAACGAACAAAATTCTACTAAGAAAATAGATTGTCAGCATCACTGGACATTAGAAATGAAATCCAAATTAAATTAACCATAAGTTATCAATGCAAATTTATTTGAGGCATTAAGTTAAAAGACTGAAATGAAGAGAGGAAAAAAAGAACACAACTGAAATTCTCCTAAAGGTTAATGGAATTATAAGTAGCACCATTTTGTCAAACTATCAGCATTACCATTTCATCAGTTTGGTTATGAAAAATAAAATATTGTGTAAATCAGATAAATAGTCATACTAAAATACTCACTGCAGTTTTATTCCCCAAACACAAACCCAAAGATTATCTAATTATACTTCTACATGTAAAATACTAGATATAAGATATGTCCACTTAACACTGTTTATAAGATACAAACAAACTGTTGATATACTTAAATATATGCACATTAAAAAATTATTACGAGGTATCAAGAGCAAAGTACAAGATAGCATTATGAAATTTTTCTTTCTTACACGAAATTCAGAATGATGTATAATTTCACAATTGCCTAGACCTGCAAGTGCAGGAAAGAGAGTTGCAAGAATGGAGACATATTTTGAGGTGGTGACAATTTTACATTTTAATTGTTATTACTTCTTCAACGTTCATTCTATGAATGGGATGAGATGTGTCCTTTGTACACTTTCTGATGCCAACGTAACAGCAGTATTCTCTCTTCCTGTGCTCCCAAAGGAGAAGAATTGATACTGGTGAACAGGTAGAGTGTGCAGATGGTATTATTATTAGAAGCCAAGTAAGCAAAGTCAGAAAGCAAGTAGAAACTGTAGAGTGGAAGGCAGAAAAAATGAAAGCATTCTGAGAAACTGCTTTTACTTATTGCTTCAGAAGACAAACAACACAAAATATAATGCAGAGAAAATAAGAGCCTGTGTTTTCATAATGAAGCTTCTTTATTAATATAATACATTATAGATTATTTGATAATTGAACTTTTTACATTAAGCAAATATTAAATTCTTTTTGTGCATTCATAAAGAGAATAAGCACTTAGTAATATTCATGATACTAATAAATACTAAGTATAATACATCATTGATAAGAATCTGAAGGGAGAAATTACATATACAAATTGAATAGCACATTATAATCTTCTAAAAATCTTTTAATAGCCACTCTCTTGCTATATTTTTCAAGAACCTTAGGGTAAAGCAATTAATTCCATTATTTTACCCACACAAAATTTAATGTTCTGGCAGATGAAGTACTGTATCTAGATAAAGAAATAAATCAATGGTGTTAATCCTTAGCTAATTGACTGAGTCTCTTACACAATTTAAAATATTTTGTCACAGAAATTATAATCATCATATGCATCATTTCAGTTTATACTAATTTTATAAGCAATGGGTAGCTTTATGCATTTCTAATGTATTTTGAATATAATGTATTTTGATCACATGTAACCCTTTACTAACCATAGGTGTCTCACTTCTCCTCACATCATTTCTCCTGATTTCTAAAAGTCATTTACATGTCTGTACAACAAACAGGTAGATGGATATTTTAAGATATTTGGTACTAAATTAGACCAACATTACCTAGCTATTTCTCCAAAAATTGCAGAAAAGATGAAAAAGATAAGTTTTAGTTTCCTTCCTCTTACATTTTATGTTGTGATCTTGCCATTTATAAAGCATTATTTTATTAATTTATGAAGTCATTCCTGATTCTTTGTGTTAAACTAAAATCCACACTTTACTTAATTTTCCTCAGTCTCTTACCGTGCCCATAGATCCATTTTCTGTTTCAGATTTCTAACCAGGGCACTAATACATTTATTTTCATGTTGTTTTAGGAAAACCTTGTCTATAGAAATTTGAGGTACTATTCTTTTTTAATGGCTTTGACAGTTTTAAGAGGTATTAGAAGATTGCAATACCTCTATGGTCAGATTTGCCTGATCTGCTCTCTCCTACTGTGATGGTTTGAAAATAAAATGGACCAGAGTCTCATAGTGAGTGGCATTATTAGGAGGTGTGGCTTTGTTAGGGTAGATGTGGTTTTGTTGGAAGAAATGTGCCATAAGGGGGTGGGACTTTGAGGTCTCAAATGCCCAAGCCAGGTATGCTGTGACATTCATTTCCTGCTGCTTGCCAATCCAGATGTAGAACTCTCTGCTCCTTTTCCAGCACTATGTCTACCTGCATGCTGCTATGATTCATGTCTGGACTCTAACAGACTAAACCTCTGAAACTGTAAGCCAGCCCCAGTTAAATGTTCTATTTTATGAGCATTGCCATGGTCACCAATGTCTCTTCACAGCAATAAAACCCTAACAAAGACGACTACTGATTATAATGTGGTATGATATCACAAGGGGGGACATGGAAGGTGCCATACCTTTTTCATTATGTCATATTTAATCATGCCCATTCTATCAATACAGTTTACTCTCAGTGTCACACTCCATTCCTATCCTGAAGTTGTTATTTTTCATTTTTTTTCTTCTATACGGTTGTTTTTTCCCTACTCTCCATACACATCGGCAGGAAGTATTATATTCAATTTAGAAATAAAGAATAGGGAGTCATACCTGTTTTCTTGATAAGTAGCATTTGTGTATTGAAATTTTTATGATAATTTTTAGGGTCATTAACATCACATATTGGAAAAAATTCTTTATATTGAGTTGTCAAAGTAATGGACTAGAATGATTTGAAATGTGAGAGTTGAATACAGTCCTCTTTTCTATTTCTTGAAAGTGCTTTATGTATCAGTAACTAAGAACATTTAGAGAACACTGAAAAGTAACATTTTTAGGGTCAGATGATTTATATTCCAAACTTAGTCTCAAATACACTGCTGTAATTTTGAGCTCAAATACCCCCAGTAAGATCAGCTGGTAATTGGTGATATTGTTTCAATAGCTTGTACAAGCTACATGAAGGAAGCCTGGTTGGAGGAAGTAGTTCTTTGAGGTGACATACCTTGAGGTTTATAGCCATGTGACACTAAACTTAAAAGGCCTCATTAATAAAAACAAACCCACAGGTATTGGGGCAAATGTTAAAAGATCAGAGAAGCAGAAAAATCCACAGCCACCTCACCTCGCCAACTTCTCATCTGATCCTATTTCCTCAGACTGGAAGCTTCTGTGTCCTCATCCGAATGAATTTCAGCTGAACTGCTGATAAAAGCCTAAAAGCTTAAAGGCCTCTAGTTCTTGGTCTTCACACCTTATATACCTTTCTGCTTTCTGCCATCACTTTCTGTGATTAAAGGCATATGTCAACATGCCTGGCTGTTTCCCGTGTGGCCTTGAACTCAAAGAGATCTCGATGGATCGCTGCCTCCAGAATGGTAGGATTAAAGGCATGTGCTACCACTGCCTAACCTCTATGTTTAATATAGTGGCTGTTCTATTCTCTGACCCCCAGATAAAAATAGCCCCTGATGGACTATTTTTATTACTTATTGTATATATACATTATATTACATATGTAAGAGTATATATAAATATAATATTGCTCAGTCTGTATAATGTTACTTGTATGTATGTTTTTAGGGCTACCCATATAGCATTGGAAAACCAATTTGTGTGCTCTTCCCTGGGACTGACTATTTATCTCACTCTCAGAAATCATATTTGCCTGAGTTCTTTGTGTAGAGTTGATGGCTAGTGGTCTGTTTCCTATATACTCTGTCATGTCTATTGTCCTTGTTCAATTCATACTTAGGCAATCATTTTGTTTAGACTTCATGGGTATAGCTTCTAATGATACTCAGAGACAACATGGCACTGAAAATTCCCTGATCGTCAGACTCTCATGCCTTTTCCCACTCCCCATCTCCTGCAATGATCCCTGAGTCTTACATTTGGGAGCGGTTTTTGAGTGTATCCATTGGAACTGGCCTCCAGATTCTGCATTTTGATTGTGTGTGATTTTTTTTATAATTGTCCTCATTTATTACAAAAAGATATTTTATTGATGAGAGGTAAGGATTACACTCATCTGTAGGTATAAGAACAAATATATAGAGGGTATTTAGCAATTATGCTGGCTTATTAAATTCGTGGTTTTCGGTTCTACTCCTTTTTAAAGATATTTAGTATAAGACATCCCAATGGTTTCTTTCTTTTCTTGTCTTTTTTTCTTTCTCCTCCTCCTTCTCTTCCTCCTCCTCTTCCTCCTTCTTCTCTTCTCCTTCTTTTCTTTCAACAGGATGTAGATTATTCCTCATGGACACTTCATTGTGGATTCAGGTAAAACAATATGTGGCATTAAAGAACTCTGATTGGTTTGAATTGCAAGGCATATTCTTCCAGATGCATACACATATGTGACTTGTGCTTGGTGATTGCTTGTTCCCTAATACAGTCACTCTTGTTTTTAGGGTTATTAAATTCAACCACTTCCATGATGGACAGGTTTGAGACCATAATTAAATTTTAGACGGATTTTTTAAGTTTCATTTTTTGTTAATATTTTTCTGTTGATAATTGCATATGTGTACACACTTCACTCTGTTTACCCTTCTCCCGTTCTCTTTCAGTCACACTACTTGTATTCCAATTTTCTATAAGATAAAATAGTTCATCGTATGAGACAGCTTATTTTTAAATTTCAAGATATTCTTTAAAAAAGTCAAACATAGAATTCAACAGAGAGGCTGATTTTGTGCAAGAAGTAATTTCATAAAAGCATCAGAGAATTGTGAATTTTTAAGTAAATTCACAAAACTGAGAAGATATATTGACCAAGGTGACTCTGGCCCAGAAAGATAATCTAGAAAGAAGAGAGTGAAAGGAGTGATGTTTTCTTAAGGGAAAGGAGCAGTGTCAATCAGCAGTGTGAGGTTGGAGGAGAGGAATACTGAGTATAAACATTCATAGTAAGGGAGGCATGTGAGAATGGGACACAATGCAAAGAGATGGACTTTGGAGAGGTTAATCAAAACTCAGAAGGCATGAAAAGCCACATGATAACCTACTGCATCTGGTAGTCTAAATCTACCAGATGTAGTGAGGTCTGCACAGTGCCTGTTTTAAAATTAATGGGTTAATGAACAAAATCCCCACTGCCATCTGTGGATATCTTCTGAGGAGCTGTTGTTAATGGAGACCCCAGAGACTGCCCAAACCATACTGACTGTTACTATTCCTGTTGGTTGCCCCCAAAAGCTAGATGATAAGACTCCAGTCTTGAAGATTCCACATACTTTCAATGAAAAAAATATACAGAAATCAAGCTGGTAACCGAACTTCAGACTTTCTCTTTTTTTTTTTTTTCTTTCAGAGTGCCAGATGATGCTATGCAAGCTGCTGGAGGAGTAAAGGATCAATGCTTTTACCTAACTGCCAACTTTGTAAACTACATTTCCCCTACCAGGCTAAGTGTAACAATTATTCCAACAGAGACACAACAGTTACAAAAGTGACCAACACAGATTATATATGGAATCACTCCACAAAAGGAAATACATATTACTAAAAAAACCCAAACAAACAGATTAAAAACTTACAATTTAGGAGGCCTTAGGTATTAGATGTGAACTTACTACTGCACTGCTGCCTAGCTAAATTGACATATCATCAAAATCCATCTAAATATTTATACTCACACTTATGGACAAAGCTTATCATTACTTTTAATTAGAGACATATTCCATTGCAGTGCAGAGTGGTCAATAAAGAGAGCCATGCCTATACATTATTTTGATAACAATAGCCAGTTGAAGGCTCAGCCCCACACATGATATTTATACCACTCTTTTAGGGCTCAGGGAACATTGTGAAAGAGGATAATGAGAATGTGAGAACTGCAGTAAGTTTGAACTAATAGTCAGCTATGGATGGTGGAGGGACAATCAGGACACTACCAGTCACTGCTTCACTACTGGGAGACAACTGGCTCCGTGAAAGTGGAAAGCATATCTTCCAGTTGCGTGCACACTGGTGAGCATCACCTTCTAATGGATCACTCCAAATCCATGGTGATAGAGGTTGGCCCAATGAAACCTGATGGGGCACACTAAAAATCAATATAAATATGGGAAAGAGATTCATAAAGAAGAAGGTAGTTTTGCAAATATGCAGGTAATTTCTGTCACTGTTTCCGGGGACATGAGAACAAACATGTACTCACCCTAGATAGGGAACTGATGAAAAAGCAAACAAAGATATCCGCCAAAGTCTAATTTGGAGAGCCAATGAGTTTCATAGGGGAATCTTATGAGAGTATGGTTTAAGGATTTCTTACAGAAGCAGACACGACTCAAAGACAGCCATATCAGTAAAGCACACTTAAGTATGTGTGAAAGCTCATGAAATTCGGAAACCTGCCAACTTGCAAGCTACTGGACAGTTTGAAGACTGTTTCATGTAGCTCAGTTGGTCTCTGCTTCTTCCAGGCACCTCAACTGCTCTGAAGGTGTCTCTAAGCATTTCTATCTACTTGTAGATGCTAGGGAATGGATGAGGCTATGTACCCAGTCAGTTTCAGGGATTTTTCTGAATTATAGTTCTATATTTGTGTTACTAAACAATGTGTATATCTAATATTTGGTTATTGGTGAACAGTCTTAAACACTGGGAATACTTTCTATTTTCAAAAGAAACAATCTACCAACTCATGTTATTTTCTTTAAATATCTAACTTCTATCTCTAGATATTATCCACTACATATTTTCAATATCTAGCACACTTGAAACGCATTGTTTTATGTATGATGTTTAGACAAATAAACATATGAAAAATGCTTCATGCTTAAGACTATTGAGTAAGTGTAGCATAGTGTTATAGTAAAATTTTAGTTAACAATAAAAATTACTAACTGAGAAAAAAATTAAAAACCAGGAATATTCTCTTCACCAAAAGAAAGTGTTCTGAAACCAGTGAATTTATACAAGACAGAATTCCTCTGAAATTAAAGATTACTTTTATCCTCTACGAAAATGATGAAATGTATGAAATGATGTATTTTATTGTCATGAAATATATGGAATGATGTACTATATTATAATCTCAAAATAATACAAGAAAAATAAAATTAATGTTGGATTATGGTAAGTAAAGAATTGAAATTAAAAACAACAAATAAGAATAACTATCCCAATGACAAAATTCCAGGCAAATCTACTTTCTTAGAGTAATTTTTACAAAACTTTTTAAAAAATGCAACATCGGAAATAAGAAATGTTTTATGTATTGTGAGTATGTGAGCCATACGTACTTTTTTTGACTATCTTATATCTCTGGTAAATGACAAAAGCAGTAATAAATAATATGTACATGAGAAAATATAGCTATGTTCTCATAAAACTTTATATATAAAGGAGAGGCTGAATGTATTTTTCAGTACTGGAAGAGTTCCAACAGTGCATATTTATTAATTATTAGATCTCCACAGCTATATTTCTGAAGGTTTCAATTATTCATTTAACAAATATAACTTCAATCCTCAATATTTAAACATTACATTTAATAATAAATACTATGTGCACTTGCTTTTTTCATGGAATTGTACAACTTTGTATAATTGTTGAAGATATATCATTTTTTTAATCATCCTTTGTTTATTGAAGAAACTTTAAGTAACTTGGAGATTTATCTATTATTTGTACCATGAATTCACAAAACATAATGAATGTTTTCAGATATATTTGTACATTAGAAACATCAAAGTGTTTCAGGGCTTGAAACTTTCAAGATTTAAATACAAGTTAAATTATCTATTTTATATCATACTAGCTGTTTGATTTATAAAAGCCTTTCCCCATCCCCTCTCTCTTTCTCTGTCCTTCTGCCTCTCCCAGTCTCTAGGTCTGGCTCTCTCTTTGTCTCTCTCAGTGTCAACCCCTGTGTCTCTGACTCTGTCTCTCTCTTCCTCTCTACCTCCCACGCTCTTTCTCTCTCCTCCCAGGGGTGTCTGGATGTATAATAGATGTGATCTGCACAGGAGTGAACATGTCCAGGCAGGTATGCTTGCATGAGTGTGCCTATGTATGTGGATACCTGAAGTGTTCATCTTAGGGAACTTCCTAAATCTTCTCCACCTTAACTTTGGCACAAGTTCCCTGGCAGCAATCAGTGCTATGGAGTGCTGAATGTCTCTACCACTGTCCTTAGTGACAATCTAATTGAGCTATTCATGCTTCTTTATGCTTTTACAACATAAATTTCACCCCAATAAGCCACCTACCAATCCCTAGATAAGTTATTTGTTTACAAAATAATATTTTTATAGAGAAATATGAATAGTACAAGAAAAAATAATTGAGTAAAATGTTTGTTTGTTTTTTTAATTTTTATTTTGCAATACAATTAAGTTCTACATACAGGCACAGATTCCCTTGTTCTCCCCCCTCCCGCCCCCCTCAACTTCCCCCCAGCCCGCCCCCCATTCCAATCTCCTCCAGGGCAAAGCCTTCCCCACAGACTGAGATCAACCTGGTGGACTCAGTCCAGATAGGTCCAGTCCCCTCCTCCCAGGCCGAGCCAAGGGACCCTGCATAGGCCCCAGGTTTCAAACAGCCGACTCATGCAATGAGCACAGGACCCAGTGCCACTGCCTGGATGCCTCCCAAACAGATCAGGCCAATCAACTGTCTCACCCACTCAGAGGGCCTGATCCAGTTGGTGACCCCTCAGCCATTGGTTCATATTTCATGTGTTTCCGTTTGTTTGGCTATTTGTCTTTGTGCTTTATCCGACCTTGGTCTCAACAATTCTCTCTCATATAAACCCTCCTCATTCTCGCTAACTGGACTCCCAGAGATCCACCTGGGGCCTAGTCATGGATCTCTGCATCCAGATCCCTCAGTAGTTGGATGAGGTTTCTAGCACAACAATTAGGGTGTTTGGCCATCCCATCACCAGAATAGGTCAGTCCGGACTGTCTCTCGACCATTGCCAGCAGTCTGTTGTGGGGGTATCTTTGTGGATTTCTGTGGGCCTCTCTAGCACTTTGTTTCTTCCTATTCTCATGTGGTCTTCATTTACCATGGTCTCCTACCTATTCCTTGTTCTCCCTCTCTGTTCTCAATCCAGCTGGGATCTCCCACTCACCCAAGCTCTCTTTCCCTCGACCCTCGCCCTTCACTACCCCCACTCATGTCCAGGCTGTTCATGTAGATCTCATTCCATTTCTCTGTCATTGGGCGATCCCTGTGTCTTTCTTGGGGTCCTGTTTTCCAGGTAGCCTACCTGGTGATGTGAGTAGCAGTCCAGTCATCCTTGTTCCACATCTAGTATCCTGTTATGAGTGAGTACATACCATGTTTGTCTTTCTGAGTCTGGGATACCTCACTCAGGATGATTTTTTCTAGGTTCATCCATTTGTTGCAAACCTCATGATGTCACTGGGTAGTTAATCCAAAAGATCTTAGTGTGAACATAAAAAATAATATATAAAAACAAACATTTTCTCTGCTGAGTACACATTGGAATACTACTCAGCAGAGAAAATGTTTGTTTTTATATATTATTTTTTATGTTCACACTAAGATCTTTTGGATTAACTACCCAGCTGATTTAATTTTCCTTTGTACTTTTTCCTCCTTTAATTTTTAAGGATTTTAAAAATTAGGATGTGTCATCTGATTTTTTGATTATTTTGAACTTGTAATATAATTAGATCATTTCTTCTGCCCTTTCCTCCCTAAAAAAAATCTTCCATGTATCCCTCCCTTTCTGCCTTTCAAATTCTTGGATATATATGATGATATTTCTAAATATTTCAATACAACTTTCTCAGTCTACATAATGTTACAAAGTGTGTGTGTGTGTGTGTGTGTGTGTGTGTGTGTGTGTGTGTGTGTTAGGGCTGACATCTTGATACTGGGTAATCAGTTAGGAGTTCTCTACTGAGGAGATAATTTCTCAATATTCTTTAAGTGCCTGCAGTTCTTTGTCTAAGGTTTAATTCAGAAATCCTTGGGAGATAATGATGCTAGTCTCTACATAGAGTTGAGCACATATTTTGATCTTTGTTGCAATCTTAATACAGCATGATTATGCACAGATCAAGAAAAAATTACTTTAAATATCTTTGCTTGTTTTTGTTTATTTCATAGTTGAGATTATAAATTAATTAGCACATCTCTTTCCCTTCCATTCTACAAGCCCTCCTTTATATATCTCCCAATTCTCCTTCAAATTGATGGCCTCTTTTCTCACTTGTCGTTAGTGAATGTATATATGTATGTATATTTATTTATACATATGCAGAAACATTCCTAAGTATACCCTCTTCAGTCTGCATGTAGCTACTTGTATGTTTGTTTGCAAGGCTGATCAGTTGGTACTAGGCAATCAATTGGTATACTTTTCCATGGAATATGCCACTTTTCCAGTTCCCACTTTCAGTTTTCCACAGTTATCTACTGGTCTTTGTGTTGAGTCCTCTGTCCAGTTTGGAATGCCCATTGATGTCATGGTGTTATCATTGTTCAGCTCACATTTGGGCAGTCATGCTGGTGAGATTTTAAGAATGTAGCTTCTGTGTTGTAGGATAATCTTTTTGTATACTGCAAACATGTATCTCTGCCTAAGATGCCTTCTGATTGGTTTAACGAAGACTTGAATGGCCAATAACTAGGCAGGAGAGAATAGGCAGGACTTCTGAAGGGAGAGATGACTTTGGGAAGAAGAGATGCAGAGATTACAGGCTAGAAAGGAGGTTTAAAAAAAGCCACATGGCAGAATGTAGATGAATAGAAGCAGGTTAATTTAAGTTTTGAGAGCTAGTTGGGAATGAGCCTTAGCTAAGGCCAAGTCTTCATAATTAATAAGAAGTCTCTGTGTCATTATTTGGAAGCTGGGAGTCCCCAAGAGAAAGTCCAACATGAAAGACTACTACAGTTCTAATATTCCTAGGATGTAATTACTACATAGACTCAATAAGTCACTTGAATTTTATATGTAAGGTATTACAACATTTACCACATTAAGGTATACTGATCCTTTCAAAAGGTGATGAAGTCATTTAAATATAGCCTTGTGAGACAAATATTTTACTTTTACATATGCTGGCTGATTTGTATTCATCTTTGTCATATTATATACTATTAATATATGTTTGGTATCTAATCCTCATTATTTCTCCTTTTCCAAAGGTCATTATCACTCAGTTATTAGCAGTTATTAGGTAAATATTTTTGTTTTGTTTTGTTTTGTTTTTGTTTTTTGTTTTTGGAGACAGAGTTTCTCTGTGTAGTCTTGGTGCCTGTCCTGGATCTCGCTCTGTAGATCATACTGGCCTCAAACTCATAGAGATCCACCTGGCTCTGCCTTCTGAGTGCTGGAATTAAAGGCATGTGTCACCCCTGCCCGGCTAACTTTTTGTTTTTTTGTTCAAGGAGATTTATCTGATCCATATGTATTAGAATACTCTTTTTCAAGTCCACTGAAAAGTTATTCACACTCCCATGAGACTGCTTCTGTGCACTAAACTCATTCTACTTTATGGCATGTGCCTTTATCTCTTTCTATGCATTTTGGAAAAGAAATGTTCATGTTGGAGCATACACAGCAAAAATATCTAATCAGGAATCAGAGCTGAAATAACTAAGAGTATATACATCTCTGATTGCAGGTGTAAAGTGAAAAGTCCTTCCATCATAGGGCATTAGAACCTATTTGCAACACTCATACTGGAGATACAGTTTAACAAGTAATGCTGAGAGTGGAAGAAATAGTCTGGGAAGAACATACCAGTTGATTATTCAGTACAAAATGGTCAGCCCTGGATTTATACGTACTTACAAATAATACTATATAGACTGAGCAGGTTATGGTTATATATATATATATATATATATATATATATATATATATATTATATGTAATGACAATTGAAAAGAAGAAATATATTTGAAAAAGATCAAAAGCTTATATGAGATAGATTGAATGGAGGAAAGGAAAGGGACACATGATGAAATTATAAACACAAAAATAAATTAAAAATAAACAACTTAGTTTAAAATTAAAAGGTAAATTCTATGTATTTCATTAGTCAAGAAGATTTGATGGAAGAAAAATATTCACATCTCATTTTTTAATACATAAGAAGTTTGTTACATTGTTAAAACATATATAGAGAGCTAGTTAAAAAAAAAAAACAATATCTGGAAAGGATGTGCACTTAGTCAACTAATTTTCATGCATCTCCTAAACTATGTAAAATACTTAAATTATAACTGTAATATATTTTTTCTTTCAAATAAAAGGAAAGGAAATGGAACTACAAAACAGCATTATGTATATTGTTTTGTCTTGTAGCTATTGCAGAATTAACACTAACATGTCTGTAGTGACATGTAGTAGTAAGCCAGCAATAGTGTATATGTGCTACATAGGTCTTGTCTTTTGCTTGACAGTCTTGTCTGTGTAGATCACATCAAACTGTAATAAGTGGACTAACATTGCTTACCCATTCAAGTCTATGTGCTGGCTGTAATGCCTCTTCTCTATATCTTTCTTGGTTATATCAATATTGGCTGAGATATGTGATTCTCAAAGCTATAACAAAATACAAGTGAGAAATTATGAATTTATAGTCCTTCAAGATCCAGACTTGGCAGGTTCATTGTCATGGTTGTCAACATTTCACATACAGTATGTCAAGGAGGGGATTTCTGGAAAATAAGGAAAGTGGGGCTACTATCTCAGCCAAGCTGCCGGGGTGTATAGCAAAATGAAGTCATTAGAAAAGGGCACATCAGCTGGACATGGTGCATGCCTTTAATCTCAGAACTCAGGAGGCAGAGGCTGGCAGATCTCTGTGAGTTCAAGGTCAGCCTTGTCTACAAAGTGAGATCCAGGAAAGGCTCCAAAGCTACACAGAGAAACCCTGTCTTGAGGGAAAAAAAAAACAAAAACAAAAAGGAAAAAGAAAAAAGAAAAAAAGAAAAATATAGTTATTATGATTAATACAACCTGAGATAAAGTAGACATGGACTGATGTTAAAATATTTTAAATGTAGTATTTTGAACAGTAATAATGGCAAGAACTATGCTAAAAACTACATACTATCACATATGATGTACAGTATATTATATAATGACTAATTTATTTATATTATATAATTACATATTTTATTTATTAATATATTGTGTAGAGAAATGTTTTCTTCATCCTGTCAAGCTAAGTTCAGTACCAAACTCTTCTTAGAACTTTTCCTATGCCTCTGTGTTATTGTTGATCGATGCCAGGAACATCCAAACGGAACGCACCCCTCAACTCCAGTCAATCCAGAGTCTCCTAATACCCTTGATAGTCAATTGTTATCTTTAGCCTTTTTTGTTGTTGGATTAAAAACAAAAAAAGAATATAATTTAATGTGGATACTATTAACTTGAGTTTATGTATGCTATCTACATTTCATATAACCACTATGTGATATGTTTTAATATATGTGTAGTGGTAAGTCACAGCAATGAGGCAAAAGACAAGTGAGCTGCTAAAATCATATAACTATCAAGCTCCCAAAAAGATTTTCTGTTGCTCAATATAATGCTTTGTTTCCAGTCCATTCCTGTTACTCCACCTTTAATTGATTACATCTTTTCATGCAAACAATGTAAGACAAGATATATTCTTTTTTTTTAATTGATTAAATGTGTCTGGGACAATTTCACAATTATATAGTACACACTGAATGATTACATTCTCTCTAATCTTTACTATCTCTTTACTATCTATGTTAAATTCATCTTCCCTATAAATATTTCAGTCATATTCATGTCCATTCACTGCTCTGCTTTTCATCAAAATCGTATGCATAGTCTGACTACATCTCCCTATTTTGTCCTCTAAAATACTCCCTTTCAACAAGGTATTCTTTAGAGATGCATATATATACAATTTGTACCTGTATTAGCCTATTCTCTTTTTAAATTTACTCTCCTCTCTCTCTCTCTCTCTCTCTCTCTCTCTCTCTCTCTCTCTCTCTCTGTGTGTGTGTGTGTGTGTGTGTGTGTGTGTGTGTGTGTGTGTGAAATGGACAACCTGTCCAGTTCAGTTCATCCTTCTATCTTATTGGTCCTGGGGGTGATATTCAGGTGTTTGGGCTTAGCAGCTATCACTTTTCCACACTAAGTCATCTTATGGACCCTCAAGAATTCTGTCCTAAACACATCTGGAGCATTCAATTTAAATTCAATTGCAGAACCTCCATTTGCATAAACAACCTAAACTCATAATAAACACTCCAGTTCATGCATTGAGCTACATAGGACCATATGGTCTGAGCCATATACCCTACCTGACTTCTTGAATTATTCTTCCTTCAACAGTAGCACAGAAATAAAACATTAAATCTTTCACTCAGCAGTCATCCTAAAGCTCCCAAAAATGTTTTGCCTTCAAAATCTTTGGGTTAGCCTATTTTCTGGACATCCACAAGCTTGCTTTCATCAGTTTTCATTTTTAACATTATTAGGTTATTGTTATGCTCTGAAAACTCTATACACAGTTGATTGTTATTAGCTGGCACCATCCAATACACACCCCATGCAAATTTTCAACTATCTCTCACTAAGACAATGTTGTCTACCTGCCTGCAAAAGCCTGTGGTTTTGCTACACACTGTTTATTCAGACTTTTTTTTTTTTTTATCGATGTGTGAACTACTTTGCTCTATTTGAAACTCAATATACACTTACTACATATACAACTTTATAGTAGACTGGTGACATTTATATGTTGTATAGTGATGTAAATAAAGCCTAGGAAACAAGAGGCTCATGCTATGGAATATTACTTTAATTAGGCAAAGATGTGTTATATTTGTTTATGCTACATTTGTTTAAGGGTATAAGAATGTGTTACATTTGTTTTTGTTGCATTTTTTTGATATGCAAAGATGTGTTGCTATTTCACCTTGCCTGCCTAAGGCACCTGATTGGTTTAATAAAAAGCTGAACAGCCAATAGCTAGGCATATGAGGGATAGGCAGGGCTGGCCAGCAGAGAGAATAAGTAGAAGGAATCTAGGCTCAAAAGTGAGGAAGAAAGAACTAAGGAGACACCGGAAATCAGCCAGTCAGGCAGCCAGATAATGAGTAGACATGCAGAATGAAAGAAAAGTAAAAGCCCCAAGGCAAAACATAGATGAAGAGAAACACGTTAATTTAAGTTATAAAAGCTAGTGAGACAAGCATAAGACAAGGCTAAGCATTCATAACTAATATTATCTCTGTGTCATGATTTGGGAGCTGGTTGGTGGCCAAAAGAAAGCCTGCTGCAGGCTCATCAACACATGACCAAGGCCACATGCAATGTTCACTTTGCACATTGTGATGTATGGAGACCAATGCTGACTCTGGAGTGCCCAGCTTCTGAGCAGTGAACACAGATATATATATATTCTTTCAGTAGCAATAGCTATCCCTGTCTTAAATGAACAATAAAAATCCTGGGAGAGAATTTGAGTAAAAGCCTGGCCAATGTCTAAACAGAAGAAGCACAAGTCATTCCCTGTCAAAACTTTAGTATCAGCCATAGGACTCTTCGAAGTAATGGGAAAAAAGATTGACAAAGAATTCTGACAGTGTAATTTTGTCTGTTGCATCCAACAGAGAATTAGCGCTCTCACATGGAGGCTTTTTAGCCTCCTCTTCAAGGCCAGTGTTCAAATCACATGATATTTAACTTAGCTACTCTTCCAAATAATGTCATTTGATGAGTTGATGGAGATATAGTGAATTCTCACCAGCTGTGGGTTCAAAGGGTACAGTGTAGAAAAAGGCAAAGAAAACTCCTGTTAGATTATTAATATTAATAAATGAAGTTAGAGCGCAGGGCAGTACTAGTCTGTTTGTTGCTTGTAGTCTGGAGAAAAAAAATCCTTCTTGGAGAGAATGGTTGCTACTCCTAACATATGATGAATGCCATTTTACAATGCTGCTTGACTGAAACAATTCAGGGTGCTGGGGAAACAGCTCACTCTATAATTTGCCTCCTCTGCAAGCTTGAGGACCTGAGTTTGATCCTCATAATCCATGTGGAAAAAGTCAATCTGGCTGGCATATGCTTGTAATCTTGGCACTGGGAAGGTGGAAACAGCTGGATGGTCCTGGAAGCTTGATGGCCATCCAGGCTAGTCCACATGGTGAGGCCCAGGTCAGTGAGAGATTCTGTTTCAGAAAAATCAAGTTAGACAATACTTATAGAATATTACCCCAGGTTGTCTTCTTGTCTCCAAACAAGGATGAAACACATACATCTGCACAAACATTAAAACACACACACACACACACACACACACACACACACACACACACACACAGTTTGATCTCTGTCATTGGAGTCATGTCTGTTTTCAAATAAACATAAACTCAAAAATGATGATATTTTAATGAATTGTATTCAATAGCTGTGTCTCAAATGGTTTACTCAGAGACCTAACCTTAAGTGTACAATAAAATGCTCTATAAGAAAGGGAATCATTTTCTTCAATGGTGTAGCCACTGATTAGTAGCTAATGCTCCTTTATATAACATCCAACTCACACCCATGTAACTAAACCTATTTAAATACTTGTGTTCACCACAAAGAAAGTCGTGAAAGCAGAGAGGGACTAGTTGGAAGGAGGAGAGAAGTAAGTGGGAGTGGGGGAGATCAAGAGATGTAATGGAGTGAATAAACAAAACTCATTATACATGTGTATAAAATATAATGAAACTGATTCTGTATAGTTAATATGTGTTAGTGAAATAAAATTTTAAAACAGAAAAAAGGAATCTAACTATGTGAGATAAATTATGCATACAAAAGTAAATGGAATAAGAATTGATTAATTCTTCACTATCTTAAATGTAAAAAAATAAACATTTAACCGAATTTTTGTTGGAGTAAAACATAAACTTTTGTAATGCATTTTTGTTTAATAAATTTAATGTGAATTTGATTGATGCTATCCTTTTCCAGAATTGGCTTAAGTTTCTGCTCCAATGAAGAAATAATATAAGTGTTTTTCATTCAATCCTAACACAAAATTCTCATGAAAACCCTTAGTTTGGAATACAGACAGAAAATCTTGCAAGCATGTGAAGGAGCTTGATTGGAGTCTAAAGACTATAGAGACATAGGAACCCACAGTAGTTATAGTGATGTAGCACATGGGCAATATAAATCTTGCTGCAATAAATAAGAATATTGTGGTTAGGAAGTACGACAGATAGACACAATGACCTTTAAGAGGTCTTAGTTATGATAAGAATTTATAGACACTTAATATAATAACAAATATTTGGAATGGATAATGCTAGATGTATTACAGAACACAGTAAATTTCCATTTACTTTAAATATGACAGAGGTAATGTATTATTTCCTTCTATAATCATAATGCCAGAAAATAGGCAAAAATATGATATGAAATAAGATGGGAAATATAAAGGAACCAAACCTGTATGCAGTAAAACACAATATGCATTCTGTGTGATCCTGTATTGTGATATCTTTGATTACTTTCAAAAAGCAAAATAATAAGAAGACTCGGTTTAATTAAAAAATGAAACAAGAGACAGTTTTTCAAATTTCCACTATAGAACTGTGAGCTTGGTATATAACACATAGGTAAATTTTCTTTCCAATGCACAAGCAAACATATGAAACAATTATATAACATAGAAATGCCATAAAGGGAAACAAGTATTCAGTAATAGATTAAGAGAAAGAGAAGGTGAGAGCAAGCATTCACATAAAAGAAAATACACTACCTACAATCTCATGGAAACTGAACAATACCCACCTGAATCACCAATGGGTTAAGGAAGAAATAAAGAAAGAAATTAAAGACTTCCTAGAGATCAACGAAAATGAAGACACCACATATCCAAACCTATGGGACACTATGAAAGCAGTACTAAGAGGGAAATTCATAGCACTAAACGCCCACATAAATAAGCTGGAGAAATCTCACACTAGTGACTTAACAGCACACCTGAAAGTTCTAGAACAGGAAGAAGCAAAGTCTCCCAGGAAAAATAGATGCCAGGAAATTATCAAAGTGAGAGCTGAAATCAATAAAATAGAAACAAAGAGAACAATACAAAAAATTAATGAAACAAAGAGTTGGTTCTTTGAGAAAATCAACAAGATAGACAAGCCCTTATCCAAACTAACCAAAAGACAGAGAGAGAGCATCCAAATCAACAAAATCAGAAATGAAAAGGGGGACATAACAACAGACATTGAGGAAATCCAGAGAATCATCAGGTCATACTTCAAAAACCTCTATTCCACAAAACTGGAAAACCTAAAAGAAATGGATAATTTTCTGGATAGTTACCACATACCTAAATTAAATCAAGACCAGATAAACTATTTAAATAGTCCAATAACCCCTAACGAAATAGAAACAGTCATTAAAAGTCTCCCAACCAAAAAAAGCCCAGGACCAGATGGTTTCAGTGCAGAATTCTACCAGATCTTCAAAGAAGAGTTAATACCAATACTCTCTAAATTGTTCCATACAATAGAAACAGAAGGAACATTACCAAACTCCTTCTATGAGGCTACAATTACCCTGATTCCCAAACCAAACAAGGATACAACAAAGAAAGAGAACTACAGACCGATCTCCCTCATGAACATTGATGCAAAAATACTCAATAAAATACTGGCAAACAGACTCCAAGAACACATCAAAACAATTATCCACCATGATCAAGTAGGATTCATTCCAGCGATGCAAGGATGGTTCAACATACGAAAGTCTGTCAATGTGATAAACCATATAAACAAACTCAAAGAAAAAAACCACATGATCATCTCACTAGATGCTGAAAAGGCATTTGACAAAATCCAACACCCCTTCATGATAAAGGTCTTGGAGCGATCAGGAATACAGGGAACATACCTAAACATAATAAAGGCAATTTACAGCAAGCCAACAGCCAACATCAAATTAAATGGAAAGAAACTCAAAGCAATTCCACTAAAATCAGGAACGAGGCAAGGCTGTCTGCTCTCCCCATACTTATTCAATATAGTACTTGAAGTTCTAGCCAGAGCAATAAGACAACATAAGAAGATTAAGGGGATACAAATTGGAAAGGAAGAAGTCAAGCTTTCCCTATTTGCAGATGACATGATAGTATACTTGAGCAACCCCAAAGATTCCACCAAGGAACTGATACAACTTATAAACACCTTCAGCAACATAGCAGGATACAAGATCAACTCAAAAAAATCAGTAGCCCTCCTATATACAATGGACAAAAAAGCAGAGAAGGAAATCAGAGATACATCACCCTTTACTATAGCCACAAATGACATAAAAAACCTTGGGGTAATACTAACCAAGCAAGTGAAGGACCTATATGACAAGAACTTTAAGTCCCTGAAAAAAGAAATTGAAGAAGATGTCAGAAAATGGAAAGATCTCCCATGCTCATGGATAGGCAGAACTAACATAGTAAAAATGGCAATCTTACCAAAAGCAATCTACAGATTCAATGCAATCCCCATCAAAATACCAACACAATTCTTCACAGACCTGGAAAGAATAATACCCAACTTCATATGGAAAAACAAAAAACCCAGGATAGCCAAAAGAATCCTGTACAATAAAACAACCTCTGGAGGCATCATGATCCCTGACTTCAAGCTGTACTATAGAGCTACAGTAATAAAAACAGCTTGGTACTGGCATAAAAACCGACATGTGGACCAATGGAATCGAATTGAAGACCCTGACATTAATCCGCACACCTATGAACAAATAATTTTTGACAAAGAAGCCAAAAGTGCACAATGGAAAAAAGAAAGCATCTTCAACAAATGGTGCTGGCAAAACTGGATATCAACAAGTAGAAGGCTGCAAATAGATCCATATCTATCACCGTGCACAAAACTTAAGTCCAAGTGGATCAAGGACCTCAACATAAATCCAGCTACTCTGAACCTGCTAGAAAAGAAAGTAGGAAGTAGTCTTGAACGCATTGGCATAGGAGACCACTTTCTAAATAGAACACCAGTAGCACAGACACTGAGAGAAACAATCAATCAATGGGACCTCTTGAAACTGAGAAGCTTTTGTAGGGCAAAGGATACGGTCAACAAAGCAAAGCGACAGCCTACAGAATGGGAAAAGATATTCACCAATCCCACATCTGACAGAGGACTGATATCCAGAATATATAAGGAACTCAAGAAATTAGACATCAAAATGCCCAACAGTCCAATTAAAAATGGGCTATAGAACTAAACAGAGAATTCTCAACAGAGGAAACTCAAATGGCTGAAAGACTTTTAAGGAATTGCTCAACATCCCTAATCATCAGGGAAATGCAAATCAAAACAACTCTGAGATACCACCTTACGCCTGTCAGAATGGCTAAGATCAAAAACACTGAACACACCTTATGCTGGAGAGGATGTGGAGCTAGGGGAACTCTCCTCCACTGCTGGTGGGAATGCAAGCTTGTACAACCACTTTGGAAATCAATATGGCGCTTTCTTAGAAAATTGGGAATCCATCTCTCCCAAGATCCAGCTATACAACTCTTGGGCATATACCCAAGGAATGCTCAACCACACCACAAGAGCACTTGTTCAGCTATGTTCATATCAGCATTGTTTGTAATAGCCAGAACATGGAAACAACCTAGATGCCCTTCAACTGAAGAATGGATAAACAAAATGTGGTACATATACACAATGGAATACTACTCAGCAGAGAAAAACAATGACATCATGAGGTTTGCAAACAAATGGATGGACCTAGAAAAAATCATCCTGAGTGAGGTATCCCAGACTCAGAAAGACAAACATGGTATGTACTCACTCATAACAGGATACTAGATGTGGAACAAGGATGACTGGACTGCTACTCACATCACCAGGCAGGCTACCTGGAAAACAGGACCCCAAGAAAGACACAGGGATCGCCCAATGACAGAGAAATGGAATGAGATCTACATGAACAGCCTGGACATGAGTGGGGGTAGTGAAGGGCGAGGGTCGAGGGAAAGAGAGCTTGGGTGAGTGGGAGATCCCAGCTGGATCAACAACAGAGAGGGAGAACAAGGAATAGGAGACCATGGTAAATGAAGACCACATGAGAATAGGAAGAAACAAAGTGCTAGAGAGGCCCACAGAAATCCACAAAGATACCCTCACAACAGACTGCTGGCAATGGTCGAGAGACAGTCCGAATTGACCTACTCTGGTGATGGGATGGCCAAACACCCTAATTGTCATGCTAGAAACCTCATCCAACTACTGAGGGATCTGGATGCAGAGATCCATGACTAGGCCCCAGGTGGATCTCTGGGAGTCCAATTAGCGAGAATGAGGAGGGTTTATATGAGAGAGAATTGTTGAGACCAAGGTTGGATAAAGCACAGAGACAAATAGCCAAACGAACGGAAACACATGAACTATGAACCAATGGCTGAGGGGTCACCAACTGGATCAGGCCCTCTGAGTGGGTGAGACAGTTGATTGGCCTGATCTGTTTGGGAGGCATCCAGGCAGTGGCACTGGGTCCTGTGCTCATTGCATGAGTCGGCTGTTTGAAATCTGGGGCCTATGCAGGGTCGCTTGGCTCGGCCTGGGAGGAGGGGACTGGAACTACCTGGACTGAGTCCACCAGGTTGTTCTCAGTCTGTGGGGAAGGCTTTGCCCTGGAGGAGATTGGAATGGGGGGCGGGCTGGGGGGAAGGTGAGGGGGGCGCGAGGGGGGAGAACAAGGGAATCTGTGCCTGTATGTAGAACTTAATTGTATTGCAAAATAAAAATTAAAAAAAAAAAAGAAAGAAAAGAAATACACTGTCTGATAACAACAGGCGACCTTAAGTATAAAGAAGCCACGTAGTGTGCAGTGGAGATAAAATGTTGAAAATGTCAAGTGGAATTAGCATAAAGGAAGTATTTGGTGACCTTATTCAGAACAGTTTTATTAAAGAAGAATAGAAAAGGGTAAAAGATAGCAGGACCTATGCACAAGCAGAGTTTTAAAAGAGAGACCATGGAATTATACTTCTGCAAAGAAAAATCAGGACTAAATTATTATTTCTTCAATTCCATAGAAATATAAAATTCTTGTCTATATCCTAACAGAACAGCCATGTATTTTGTAACATCTATCACTTAACTTCAATTTTAGAAGACATGTACTTAACACTTAACTATGTGTCTTTTAGCAGCCTACCAAATAACTCAAATGTTATTATGGTGTAACATGACTAGTTTCTATGACTATCTCATGCAAAAAGAAGAAGAAATGAAACAGCATGATCAGACATTTACCTAAATCGGACTCTATACATTACAAAGACTTGAGAGGGTACTGGATTTGAAATCTTGATTTCTGTGTTTGTGATGTGTTTCGAATATTGCTTTATTATCTTTGATATACATTTGGTGAACTATTGTAACAACATTATAATTAATTTTTTGTTGTTGTGGGAGATACTTGCTTTGCCAACATAAGGAAATGAGTTTGATTTCTTAGAACCCAAGTAAAAATAGCTTGGCATAGTGGGAGAACACTTATAATCCTAGAGTAAGGGAACTGAAGATACGCATATCTCCTAGATTTCCTAGTCAAATTGTCTATAATATCTGACCAATTTCAGCCAAGGAAGGATGCTCTTTCAAAAAAGGTAGAGGGGATTGTATCAGCCCCCATATTGATTCACATATACATGTATATGTACACGTATACATAAAGAGCAAACAAACACACAAAGCATTTTTGATGAGTGTATCTATGATTTATCTCCATATATTTCACACTGTTACTGTTAATAACCAGAAGTGGCTAAAATTTTGGATACATAAAGAATTACAATACTGCAAAGGGAATGAGGATTAACAAAGTAAGTCACATAGAAAAATGCTATGCATTTGAATGAAGTATTTCTGAGAAACATAAATTAATGAACTTAATTTAATTTCAATTGTGTCAATGTTCTCATAACCATAGAATAGATTGATAGATGATAGATAAATACATACATAAATACCTACACACACATACATAATTATATACTCACATACATTGATACATAGATAGATTGATATGCAGATAAATGCATAGAAAGATGATAGATGATACAGAGAAAGATATGTGGAATAATTCATAGATAGATAGATAGATAGATAGATAGATAGATAGATAGATAGATAGATAGATAGGATCATTTTTATGCCGAAAACAAAGCATAATGTCATGGAAGATTTATTGAATTAAGTGGTTTAAACTTGATTTGATTTTAACAGGTGATATCTGTTATTGATTTCTTGCTATGCTGAATTTCCCTAAGATCATTAAGAAGTAATGCAAAAGCAAACCAGAAATCTGGTCTCAAAGTTAATGGCCCAGCCTGGTAGATGTAGCCAATTGTGTTTAAAGAGAAAACACAGCCGAGTTAGGCATTTAATTTGTTCTGAGATACTTATTTCAAAAAGGAGTGAAAAGGGGGGGGCATACATTGCTATAAAACATATTTTCTCTTGAAAGAGTGGCTTTTCCAAAGGTAAGGGCAAATACTATAAATTGCACAAGAATGAAAAAATTATACAACATATGCTAATATAATATCAATATACTTAAAAGTATTCATTAAAATAAGGAGGAATGTAATTGGAAAAGTGAAAACCCAATTAACCTGCTTAACCTGCCTATTTAGATTGCAAGTTGCTAACATACCTTGCATAAAATTCCAGTATCATGGGGATATTTGGTGAATTCAAATGTATTAAGGACAAATTTAAAAGTAAAATAACTTAGTTTGCAGATGACAATAAAGCAATATTAGGTTAGACTAAACTGCGAGGTTTACCAGCTAGTGCTAAAACATATTTATCATATTTCATTAAAATATTATTGCACATTTTAAAAATACTCAAATTATACTTTAGGAAAGAAAAATGTCTAAGTACTATTCATGTGTAGGAGTGTGAGTATACACACAGGACACTGTCTCTAAGATACTGCTTTACAAATTAAAAACAATGCAGTATTACAATGAATGTCATCTCTAGACTCACTGAAAGTGTGTATTATAGAAATGCAGAAACGAAGAACAGAAATTTGGACAACTTTTCCATCACTATATATATATATCATGTATTTTCTCAGAAGTTGAGAAAAATTCAGGAGAAATTGAAAATATTCACCTGAGTATTATCAAGGGGATGTTTATATTTGGCAAATATATTAACAAGGATTGCAATTTCTATTTAAATTCAATGTTCAGTTCATTCAAATTCTCTGTATGATTTCCAGTGCTCCTCAAGGCATCAACAACTACCTATTATGGTCAAGGGCATTAAGGAAATTGATTGAAAGTTGACAATTTATTCTCCTGCAGAATCATTGTTATTCCAAAGAGAAAAGGGCTACACTGATTTTCGTATAAATAGCTGAGCACCACAAATAAAACAAAAATATGACCTAGGGAATTGCAGAAAGTTGTTATCCAATCATCTTCAACTGCTATTGAGCCACACTGAAGTTCCTTGTACTTCTCAATCTTATGAGTATTTTAATTTAAACTTGCAACTAACATTTTAAAAAAAATTCTATGCCTCGATAACTTGCTATTTTTATGCAAACACAACCTATCACAAAAAATAGGAAAACTTTATAAAGAATATTCAGATAAAAGGCAAAATGTTAAGGTTAATTAATATAATTTTAATTACATTTAATCTATAAATACATATACATGTTGCACACACATATGCATGCGTGTGTGTGTTTGTGTGTGTGTGTGTGTGTGTGTGTGTGTGTTGCTCATGTATACATGCTTTAGTGCTGACCAATTTGGACTAGATAATCTAATAGGGAGCTGTCCCTGATGAAAACTGATACAACCTCTGTCAGCAACCGTTGATTGCTTATAGCTCTTTGTCTTGGGGTGCGGCCTCATGAGATGTTTCCCATCCACAATGACATGTCAACTATTGTTGTCATTATACAAGTCTGGCATTGATATTGTTGAGATATCTTAGATTTACCTCCTCTATCTAGAAGATATCATGCATCCTGGTCCTCTGACCCTATACAATATTTCTCTGCTTACATAATTTTCCTTAAGCATGAAATGTTGGAATTGTGTTTTCATGTGTTGACTAAGGACTTTAACTGTGGAGAAGCAAAGAAGGATAAGAGAAGGGAAGAGTGAGAGAGGAAGAGAAGATAGATAAGTAACATTAGAGATGATTGAAAGATCATAAAGAAACATATTATTTACGTTTCTTAGACCTGCATAGACACACATGGAATTTAGATCACATAGAGGAATAAGGACCCACAAGAGCCATAGATTACCTGAAAAAATCCTTAATACCAGTCATGGGAAAGCTCCCATTGAGTTCTTGGTCTGATTTGAAAAAAAAAAAAAAAAAAAGAAGAGAAAAACCACTTAGATTCATGAAATTTTGTGTCTATATATAACTTGAAAGTAAGACCGTGTTGCTAAAGATGTCACATTATTTGGACACAGGACTTGGAAGAATAAAACTATTACTGAAAAGAAATGTGTGGTAATATTTTGTGTATGATCTAACAAATAAAGCCTAAAGATCAGAGTGTGGAGCTAAGCCACTAGTTAGCCACAGAGGCCAAGCAGTGTTGGCACACACCTTTGACCCCAGCACTTAGTATCTCATGCCTTTAACCCGAGCACTAGGGAGGTGGAGACAGGAAATTATATGACTGGGTAGATAGAGGAATATAAGGCTGGAGGAGATAGGAACTCAGCTCCCTTTCAGGCTGAGAATTTGGTAGAGGCAAGAAGTCTCTCCAGTGGCTGGCTCCTTTACTGATCTTTCAGCAAGTTTTATTTGTTAGATCACAAACAAAACATCACCATAAAAATGCCTCCTTTTAATAGCTTTCTTTGGCAGTGTCAGAATATGCTATGAAACCTGCCACAGAAGAGAAGTAGTCATAAGTTATAAGAATAGGAAACACAAGCATGAACAGCCTGGCGAGATATCTTTAAATTTGCCATAGTGGTATATTTAATTTGGGGCTAACCAACAGTTGTCTGATTGAACTTAAGTCCCACTGGCACAGGAAAACTAGCCAAAACCTGTGTCTGGATAGGACACAGGTCCTAGAGGACAGCATACTACTGCCAACTTCCTGAAGAGTAAATTTCTGAACTATATACTAATATTTACTCTTAGGCCAAAAAATAAGTGCACCCCTCATACTTCATGAAAGATGATTGTTTTGTAACAGTTGGATACTACACCAGAAACTATCAACTAGTCAAAATGTAGATAATATGTAAACATAGGATAATATACTTCTATTTTGTGAATAAGAATAATCAAATTTGTCTCTTTGTATGCATAGTCTGGTCTCTTTTCTCTAAGAAATCCTAAATAGATTATTTTAATAAATATTATTTTAACTGGGCTGGTAGCATGTGCCTATAATCCCTATACTCAAAGCTTGAAGCCAGATAATTGCTACAAAAGCAAATGTCTTAGGGTTTCTATTGCTGTGAAGAGTCACCATGATGGCAACAATCCTTATAAAGAAAAAATTTAGTTGGGGTGGCTTGCTTACACTTTCAGAGGTTCAGTCTACTATCATCATGGCAGGGAACATGGAGGCACCCAGGCAGACATGGTGCTACATGATGAGGTAACTGAGAGTCCTACAACTTGCAGGCAACAGGAAGTCAACCAAGACACTGTGCAGTATCCTGAGAATAGGAAACCTCCAAGCTCTCCTCCATAGTGACACATGTCCTCCAACAAGGCTCTACTCACTACAAAAAATCTACACCTCCTAATAATACCACTCCCTATGAGATTATGGGGAACAATTATATTAAAACTACCACATTCCACTCCTTGGTAGCCATAATCTTATAACACTATCATAAGGAAAAAATACATTTAGTCTAACTTCAAAAGTCCCTATAGTCTATTACAGTATCAACAACGTTTTAAAGTCCAAAGTTCAAAGTCTTAACTGAGATTCACGCAATCTCTTTACCATAACCACCTGTAAATATCAAAATCAGAAAGAAGATCAAATACTTCCAACATATAATGACACAAGATATACACTACCATTCCAAAACATAGGGAAGAGAGGATAGCAAGGAAATAATGGACCAAATCAAGACTGAAAAATCATCTGGCCAAACTCCAAACTCTGAATTTCCATGTCTGATGTCAAAGCACTTGACTGCAACACACTTTTCTTGGGCTGGTTCTACTCCCTGTTAGCAGCTTTCCTTAGCAGGTTTCCCATGGCTTTAGGATCTTTTTAACATCTTCATGTCTCCAAGGCAATCCAAGCTTCAACTTCACAGCATCACACTGTGGCCTCTTTAGGCCTCCATGCAGGGACACCTCTGATACATGTCTGGCCTCAGGGACTTTCCTAGGGGCAAATTCCATAACCCCTCTCTTCTATCCTTAACTCTAAAGTCATGTGGCTGAAGTTGCCATTTCCGCTGCTTGCTGGGTCTGGAACATGGCCCCCTTATTCAATTACATCTCCACCAGCTTTCTTTCCTTACCTGCCTAAGCTTGGCTGCCCTGAAACTTCCTCTGTAGTACAGGCTAGCCTCAAACTCAGAGATCTACCAACCTATGTCTTCTGAGTGCTGGGATTAAAAGCATGAACTACCACACCCACTTTAAGATTTTCTTTAGTTCCTTTTCACAAATTGGATTCTTAGCTTGGGAGGGATCTTGCTATAAGGTCACCACTCCCTTTATTATATTTCTTAATCCATTTATCTCCTGAACACAGAATTTAGCTCTATTCCACTTCGTAGTGCTCTTTTTCTCCTCAAAACTTACATTTTATAATTTATACTACTCAGCTTGCTCCTTTTCATTAGAGTTACCACAAAAACTGTGGGTCACTTCTTTCCTCATATTCCATTGGCCACCAGACCATGAAGGTAAATAGGGCAGAAGTGGCAAGCTGGGCTTTGTCTGGCCTCTGGAGACAGCCTTCTGGTGATAATGGGGATCAATTACCTTCAAACTACTGCAACACCTATGGTTAGTCTGAGCTACATAGGAAGATCCTGACTGTTTTGCCTCTTAATTCTCACCAGTATCGGATATTTGGTACATATTTCATTGCAGTTATATAGATGTGTAAAGACATTTCATGGATTTCTCTGTGATGTATATGGTGATACTTTATTTGTACTAAAATGTGATTTGTATGCTAATAAATAAAGTTGTCTGGGAGTCAGATCTAATAGCAAGCCTTAGCAGAAGCTGGGCAGTGGTTGTGCACACCTTTAATCCCAGTTCTTGGGAGGCAGAGCTAAGCGGATCTCTGTGTGTTCAAGGATACAGCCAGAATGGAGACACATGCCTTTAATCTCAATACCAACCATAGAAGACCTGGAGGTCTCTACAGACAGGCAGTGACTAAAAGGTCATGTGGTTGGGTTTACAACTAAAGAGAAGGCAGAACAGAAACTATATAAAAAGACAGACACACAGGAAGTGGGTCTCTTTTTCGAAGAGGTAGGACAACAGCAAAAGTGAAGGGTAAGATTTTTAGCTCTTAGCTATTGCTCTGACCTCTTGGCTTTCATCTCTGTATTGGCTCTGTGTTTCTTATTTAACAAGATGATTGGTTACATCTACAATGTATGTGTGGGTAGGTGTGTATATGTGCATGTACAGGCCTGTATGTGGAACTGGTTCAGATGTTTGTGGAGGTCAAAGGTTGAAGTTATGTATACTTCTCATTTCTTCCTTAACCTTACAGAGATAGGGTCTTTTTCTGTGCTACAGCTTGGTGATTAAGCTAGACTGGATGGAGAGGAAGCCTCAGAAATCATCCTTTCTCTATTATCCACTATGGGGGTACAGTAGTACAATTTCACACTAAAGGTGTTATATTGGTGCTGAGGATCTGAGTTTAGATCTTCATACTTCTTGAAAAGTACTTTACCCACAGAGCCTTTTTTGGCTCAATAATCTTAATTTTATTTTAATAGTGAAAAATTTTATGAGCATTTACTAACATTTTAGTTAATAAGATTTGGAAATTTAATTGAAACTCTCTTGAAGACATCTTTCTAGTACAAGAGATGAAATGTGAATTTGACTATATGTCATGTATTAAGCCTGTAACACTCATAAAGAGCAACCTCTGACTTTTGTGTATTTCAGTAACAAGGTTAGATATACTTTAAAATATATGTATATAAACCCTACTGTTTCATTGATTTTCTCCCTTTACTTTATTTGACAATGACATTTTTCTTTTGCCTGCATTTCTTCAATTGCATTCCAGTAGTACTCTTACTTACACAGTGCATGTCAGCTCCAGCCTACATTTCTGTATTTCAAATGACTCTCTTGATTCCTAAATTGGACCTGAACATTGTTTAATGCTTCAATAGTGCCCCACCTATACAAGAGAGTGAAAACATAAAGGCTTAAAAGGAACACAATTTCTAAGATGTTTTGCACTGAAGAACATCTACTGCTAATGCAAATCATATCACAGATAGAGAAAAGATATCTGAATAAAGTAATACAATAGGAAAATAACCCAGTGATACAGGCATGTACATATTTATAAGTAATTATTTTTATTCATGTAAAAGACTCCCAGAAGTTACTTGTCAAAAGAAAATTTCCACAGAGGAAAATAAGTAAATAAATCAATAACAGTGAAACAAAAGAAACATGGATTAGAGAAAATCTGTGTCTAATTAAAATAATTAATTATATAAGTACAAGTATGGCAGTGTGGAGGTGTTGTTTGTATATGTGTAAGTACATTCGTCAAATGTGCATACCTACATTGCCTTTTTTCTTGTGTCTTTAAGTTACTTTTTATGTATAATAAACTAGTATAAAACTTCTCCACTTACAAAAGTAGACACTTATTTTCGAGAAAATAAAATCCCCAAGTGTGTTAGTGAATGTTATCTTGTAGATTTTCTGATTTAATTGATGTAATCTGACCTTGCCATTAGTCTAGCTAGAGGCAAGCTATTTCTGTCTGCGTTACTTTTCATTATTGCTTCCTTGTAGGAATCCATTACCTGCTGCTCTATATAAACATGTGAGAACAGAGTCCAGAAAGATATTCAGTTTTCATCTGCTATTCCCCCAACGTAACACCCAGTTGTGTTATTACTAAACTCTCTTCAAAGATTACTGTTTAGCTGAAGATTGCATTGATTTGAGATACAAAAGATAATTTATACCCCTATTTATTCATCTAATGTCCAAGCATTTTTCACTTTAATTCCCTAGTGACTTCTGCAATATTGCCTAAGCTTATTATTAATTCAGTCTTTTAGGTACAGAGCAAAGGAGAAAAATGAAGTCATATGACACAATTAAAAAACTACCCTTTTGCTGCAAGCATTGTGAAATGATGAAATGCTGGTACAGAGTTTTTCTTTACTTACTTTCATTGGTACTCATTAGACAGTACGATTATCTTTTTTTACAAGCCAGACATTTGTGTAGGATGTTCAAAGCTGTTTCCACAGCCTATTTTTCTTTATTATGGTTTAGAGAAGGATGACATGAACACAATGACAATATATATATATATATATATATATTATTATGACACAAACAGCAATTTTATCTCCTTATTTCTCAGAGGAATGAAGTTAAAATTTTGCTTTCTTAGGAAATACATTGTTACTTTTTGTCTTTCCAAAATTAATTTCAGTGTACCTATTGAAATACAGTTCCAAAATCAAGTATGTTTTTGTTCAAAGCTGACTCTTAAAGGGACTAAATACATTTTAATATCCTTTAATAAATTGTAAGTGAATTCTTATGTATTTTAAATTATAAGCATGTTTAATATTTTATATGGAATGATATACTGATATTTCCTCATCTTAAAATATTTTTCATTATTGTAATCAAGAAGTCTACTTGCTTTTACCCATATAACAGTCTTCTTGAAAAAATAATAATCTGGTCATAGATTTTAAAAATTCATTAATTTTATTTCCATTTGAGAAATTCATATTTTAAAACCAAACCATTAAGTGATCACAATACAGCCCTCACTGTGTGAAAAGAAGACTCAGTAAAGAAACATACAGGCAATATGTTAAATAAATTATGAATTATGAAAAGTCACCCGATTCCTTTCAAAAGAGGACTGTACTATGATGAAACTATAAAGACATGCGTAGAACCTAAAAAAATTGTAAGTCCTGAAAGCTGCTTCTGTGGTGCTATTTTTATTCAAGCTTAGAATCACACCCAGGGATGCATGTGTCATTGTCTTTTATGTCACTATTATAAATCAATATTGACATGTCTGTTGGCTAGCATTAACTTAACTCGGCACAAACTAGAGTCATTTGAGAAGAAGCGCTCTCAATTGAGAGAATATGTCCGTACAATTATCTTATAAAGAATTCAGTGGTCATTTTTCTGATTAATAATGAATGTAGGTGGGTGCAGCTCACTGACAAAGAGGCCACTCTTGGGTAGTGGTCCTGGATGGTATAAGAAAGCAGGATGAGCCGGGCGGTGGTGGCGCACGCCTTTAATCCCAGCACTTGGGAGGCAGAGCCAGGCGGATCTCTGTGAGTTCGAGGCCAGCCTGGTCTACAGAGTGAGTTCCAGGAAAGGCGCAAAGCTACACAGAGAAATCCTGTCTCAAAAAAAAAAAAAAAAGAAAGTGGGATGAACAAGGCATGGAGATTATGTCAATAACTGGTATTCCTCCAGGATTTCTGCTTCAGCCCCTGCTTCCAGGCCTTTGCCTTGAGTTCCTGCCCTGATTTCCTTCAACAACAAACCCGGAAGTGCAATTATAAGTTAAAATAAACCCTTTCATATTTGGTCATATTATTTAATCACAGAAATAGAAACCCTAAGACAACATGCACATTTCATTACCCTGTATGTTAAAACAACAAATAAATGTTGAAGATATTTCTGCTCACATTGATCTTAAAATACAAAACTTAACCAACATATAATTTGGGATTGATTAAAGATTTTAAAATATCATAGTTACTTCTACCATGAACAATGCTCCATCTCCATAAAGCTAAGATTGTTGTCACTGGCATATCCATAGACATAGGCACACACATGTATTATTAAAGTTCTCCAAAGAGGCATCATCCAGCATCTTTTGGAAGCAGATATAGACCTCACAGCTAAACATTAGTTGAAGTTTAGCGAATCCTGCAAAAGACGAGGAGAAAGGATTGGGTGAAGGATACCACAAGAAAACTCAGAATAACTAACCTGGGCTCACAGGGGCTCACAGAGAGTAAACTGACAACCAGGGAGCCTGCATGCGACTGACATAGACACTCTGCGTATAAGTTACAGTTGTGTAGCTTGGTCCTCTTGAGGGACTTCTAACAGTGGGAGCAGTGGATGTATCTGAATCTTTTACAGGCTTTTGAGATCCTACTCCTCTTACTGGGTGGCCCTGCTAAGCCTTAATACATGGGGAGGTATTTAGTCTTCCTGCAACTTGATATACCATGTTTTGTTGATACTCATGGCAGCCTTGCCCTTTTCTAAACAGAAATGGAGAAGGAGTTGGTTGGGGGATGGGAAAAGAGGGGCAATGGGGTGGGGGACTTGGAGTGGAAGGAGAGGAGGGAGGGGATGTAAAATAAATAAATAAATAAATTTATTTTAAAAAATCACTATAGAGATGATATGCTGTTTTAAGGAAAAAAAATAGTCACATAGAAATTACATAGAAGCAGTCCAGCAAATTTCTTACCATCTGTGTTCCTTGTGTACAAAATGAAATTAAAAATTGAACAGTGAATGAAGTAAACCAATAGGCATGGATTTGCATACAAGAGTCTGCAAAGGAAGAAAATCTTATGTTTAAGAGAGAATGAAGGTTATCTACTTATAATGCAAGTCAGATTATTTATATTTGCACTTGCTAACATTAAAGCCATTTAATCTGTGTATTTTCCTTATTTAAAGTTTCCTTGCATGATTAAAATCAAATATAAATATTTCAAGAAATGATGTGGGCTAGTTTTATTTTAACATGTGTATTCCAAACTAGTCTCATTCTCATTTACAATACTCAAATCTGTCCCATCTTAGACACATTTGGCTCCAATTTCCTTATCTCATTGACCTTTGTCTCTTTGTAGCATTTTATACTTTTGTTTGAAGTCCCTAATTCATTTTTGCCTGGCCATCTTTGGCCTTAGCTAGCTGAATGATTTCAACTTCTCAGTTCAGTCATTCAAGATAAAAAATTATTTCAAACTGACATTGTTAGAAAGCAATGAATTTAATTAAAAAGCCCTAACAAATAAACTCTACATGTAAAGTGTTTAATAAATATGATATTTATAAATATAGGAATGAATTATATATAAATGTGTTTCTTGTCCTAAGAGTCATTCTCATTCTATATTTAATTTAAAGTATTTGGCTTATAATAATTTATATAATACAGGGTACTAACAAAAAGCATTGATTTTGAAATGGAAAATACATTATTATTTTTGACAAATTCATTCCTATTCTTAAAAACAATTAAAACTGCAATGCTAAATTAAAAGAATCAGGACATTTTAATGAATGTAACAGAAAGCAATTAGAAAAACCCTGTATAATTCAGCAATGAGTTTAATACTAATTTTTAGATAAAGATCACTTTCTAATTTTGTCTGAGTTTATAATACTGTCTACAAAGTGATGCAAAATATGATGAATTTCCCAAGTCCCTAGAGTTATACACATGTTAAACTTTTTTTTTGGGGGGGGAGGTAATAAGACAGTTGTGCTTCTGTACTATGTTTTGTACATTTAAAGGGATACTGTAGTGAGATACTAAAGATGCCCATTTTATCATTTCAATGGGTATTAGTATTATAAATAAAATAAGTTGATAATAATATTATTTTTGAGTGCAGGACTTGAGGTTTCCAGTGTTGATACCAGCCACACTCTATCACCACAGTTAAAAATTTTTTGAAAAATGATTAAAATCACATGTTAATATACATCTTCCCTTAAAATAGTCATAAAATGATGAAAATCTTGAATCAACATAAAGTGTGGTATTGGTGAAATTATTAAGGCCACTCCACGTAGTTAAAAGGGAGGTTTATTTAGTGGTGTAACTTACAAATGAAGGGATAGATAGGTTGCAAGGTCTGGGAAAGACAGTGCAGTCCAGCAGTGTTCTCTGGAGAACTCTGCTCGGTCTACCTCCAGCGTCCAGGTTCCAGGAATCAAGAGAGACCGCACATCCGCATCTCGTGTCTTCAGGGTCCTCGCTTAGCCCCTGCCTTGTAGGTGTGACAGTTCCTGAAGCCTCAATGGGGGTTGGAACTTCCAGATCAAGGTTGGAATGGCTACCCACTACATCTCCCCCTTTTGTCTAAATAAGAAGGTTCTAACCTAATACAAGACTATATACAAGGAAAGGTTATCAAATATTGTCCAGGGGTAAAGAGAGTTCCTAGATAAGATGGAACTACAACCAATGCGAACAATATTAAGCAAAAAACACATACTAAAATCTAGAGAAGTCTAGAGCGTAGGTAAATGGCATGTTACAAAGATCATTCCAAAAGGTGTCCTATCCTAAAGAACCTGAATCTAATATTTAATATGTTCTAAGATATTATATATATACATAATATCTTAATATATATATATATATATATATATATATATATATATATATATATATATATATATATAATATCATATATATACTAAGTTGTAACTACAACTGCTAGTTTTCAATCCCATCAAAGATCTGAGAAGGAATATAATGGTATCTGATAAATGGAAGATGGATGCAAGCAACTTTCGGGAATCTTGCAAGAGTAGACAGAGACAGCTGGCAGCCTGGACAGTCACCTAATGTTTCTCAGCATTGTTGGTGCATTCAAATTGACTATAGGCCTAGAGTATCTGACAGACCATTTTCAGAAGCAGGAATTCTTAAAGACCATCTTACCTTGTCTTGGCAGAGTTACTATGTTAAAGTTAAAACTTTCCTTTTTGAAAAAGAAGAAAAGGTGAAGTGCTGTGAATATTGCTTTGTATAAATAAAACACTGATTGGCCAGTAGCCAGACAGGAAGTATAGGTGGGACTAATAGAGAAGAGAATTGAGGGAACAGGAAGACAGAGGGAGGGACCTGTGAGTCACTGCCATGACAAGCAAGATGTAAGGTACTGGTAAGCCACAAGCCATGTGGCAACTTACAAATTAATAGAAATGAGTTAATTTAAGATATAAGAACAGTTAGCAAGAAGCCTGCTACAGCCATACAGTTTGTAAGCAATATAAGCGTCTGTGTGTTTATTTTATAAGTGGGCTGTTGGACTGCCGAGGCTTGGCGGGACCCAGAGAGAAAACTCCACCCACAGTGTAGGAAGCAGGAAAGAATGTATTCTTTTATAATATGAAAGCTCAATCGACCAGAGAAATAAATGCTGGGACGTGGACCAGTGAGGAATACAGGGAAGACAGCCATTTTTGAGGAAGAACAATATTTGGTACTATTTTTCTTGTAGCCATTGAATTCACTGTGGGGCAACTATGTAATAAAAGTGGTGCACAGGTACAATAACAGCAGCATGATATCAGTGTGTCAGTTGTAGGCTACTGAGATGGTATAGGTATCCCAGGATCTTACCAAGTAAAATGTTCACATTATCTTACATGCTATTTTTCTCACATTTCTCTTTATATATGAAGGTACACGATGAAGGCTGGGAAGATTACTATAGATATCTGTTTTTGCAGGCATGCAAGAGGAAACTCTCTGCAGCCTTATGTATTCATGGTGGTTTGAATGAAAAATGTCCCCCAGGTCATAAAATATCATAACACTGAGTCCCAATTATTGGTACTATTTGTGAAAGTTTGAGAGTTACAGTATTGCTATCAGAAGTGTGTCACTGAAGTTGGGCTTTGATGGCTCAGTCTTAGATGTCATAATGGACTTTTGTCCCTCTGTAAACAAAATAAACTTTTTCTTTCATATACCTCTTTTGCTCATGGTATTTTATCACAAAAGCATTAAAATGAGTAATACATGTTAGTACCAGAAATGAGGCTGTTATTTTAATGAGTTTGACCATTTTGGTGTTTGAAAGAATGAGGGAGACTTTGCAACTTTGGACTACAATAGTGGCTGAGAGTGGTAAGCAAAGCATAACAGACCATCCTAGTAGAAGCCTGAAAGGTAGTAAGTGATACTGAAAGAAAAGTGGGACTGTTGACATCCAGCTGAAGAAGTTTGACAGAAATAAGAAGAAATTTAAGAGCAACTGGAGGAGGCCATTCCAGCGATATTTTGGCAAAGAAATAGTGTAGTGGGTAGCCATTCCAGCTTTGTTCTGGAAGTTCCAACCCCCATTGAGACTTCGGCAACTGTCACGCCTACAAGGCGGGGCCAAGGGAGGCGCCTGGGGTCCCGAGATCCGGATCGGGGAACGGCTCTCTTGGTTCCAGGACGCTGGATGGTGGAGGTAGACAGAGGAGAGCTCCAGAGAACACCGCTGGACTGTGATACACCTTCCCCAGACCCCGCGACCTACCTATCCCTTAATTTGTAAGTTACGCCATTAAATAAATCTCCTTTTAACTACGTGGAGTGACCTTAATAATTTCACCAATATCTGGCGCTCACGTGGGGCAAATCCCAAAAGCCTGGGTGGCTCCTGCCCTCAGCCTCCTCCCCGGCTAGCGGGTACCTAAACCCGCCTGCAAAGTTCCATATAACCAGGGAACACCTACACGGTTCCATTCCCGAAAAAGGGAGCAGCTAGTCCGGTCTCAGCTCCCTAGCTTAGCCCCAGACCGGCAAAAGAGGCACTCCCCAGCTTCCTCCGTGCCGGCGCCAGCTCCGGCTCCCGCCATCTTGACTCCAGCAAGCTGCAGTCAGCCAAGATCACCAGCAGGCCCTGCTTTGGAGCTGTACCATCGCCACCTGCTGGCTGAAAAGTGCTACTACACCCCCCAAAACCACGAAAGGTAAGTAAAAGTACCTGATAATTTTACACCTTAAAATTGACTGACAAATTTTGAGTAATTCTGGTAATATGGCTGACAACATTACCTCACAAGAATTTGAAAACCTTTTTGCCTGTATGATGAATGACATCTTCCTGGAAATATACGACCTTCCTAAGGCATATCTGGCCTGTACCATTTTGGCATTCATCGTAATAATTCACACAGTGTTCAAACACTGGTTTAAAAACAAGAACAAAGATGAGTTATTATTGGGACTGATACAGGCTTTAAGTGAGAGCAATGAAGGCTTACAGAAAAAGATTCTCTCTCTGGAATCTGCTAACCAGGATTTACAGGCTTTCAAAAATAACAATGAAGGCTTACAGAAAAAGATTCTATCTCTGGAATCTGCTTTAATGGATAGCAATGAGACCTTAGAGAAAAAGATTCTCTCTCTGGAATCTGCTAACCAGGATTTACAGGCTTTCAAAACTAACAATGATGGCTTACAGAAAAAGATTCTATCTCTGGAATCTGCTTTAATGGATAGCAATGAGACCATAGAGAAAAATATTCTCTCACTGGAATCTGCTAACCAGGATTTACAGGCTTTCAAAAATAACAATGAAGGCTTACAGAAAAAGATTCTATCTCTGGAATCTGCTTTAATGGATAGCAATGAGACCTTAGAGAAAAAGATTCTCTCTCTGGAATCTGCTAACCAGGAATTACAGGCTTTCAAAACTAACAATGATGGCTTACAGAAAAAGATTCTATCTCTGGAATCTGCTTTAATGGATAGCAATGAGACCATAGAGAAAAATATTCTCTCTCTGGAATCTGCTAACCAGGATTTACAGGCTTTCAAAACTAACAATGATGGCTTACAGAAAAAGATTCTATCTCTGGAATCTGCTTTAATGGATAGCAATGAGACCTTAGAGAAAAAGATTCTCTCTCTGGAATCTGCTAACCAGGATTTACAGGCTTTCAAAGCTAACAATGACGGCTTACAGAAAAAGATTCTATCTCTGGAATCTGCTTTAATGGATAGCAATGAGACCTTAGAGAAAAAGATTCTTTCTCTGGAATCTGCTAATCAGGATTTACAGGCTTTCAAAACTAACAATGATGGCTTACAGAAAAAGATTCTATCTCTGGAATCTGCTTTAATGGATAGCAATGAGACCTTAGAGAAAAAGATTCTTTCTCTGGAATCTGCTAATCAGGATTTACAAAACAGGCTTGTACCAAAAATTGATCTTATTGATAATAAATGTGAATATTTAATGGATAGAACACTAACTCTCCAGACACTATATAAGGAAGAAAGATTATCATTAATTGATAAGATAAGGTCCATGGAATCATGTGTTTCTGAGGAACATAAAAACTTCTATGATTCCATGAGAAATCTGGAGTCCCTTGCCAGAGAGGAGGTTCACTCCCTAGAACAGACCCTAGGTGCTCGTTTGCAGGCCTTAGAAGAAACTCTCAGTAAACATGACAAGGGACCTAATAAGCAGAAGGGCAAGACCATAGAGGTTGTAACATCTCCAAATGGCTCTCATACAATGGCTTATCCTGTTATCATCCAGGAGAAGCCAGCGGATGACACACACCCCGAGCCATATAATACATATACATTACAACCAATTTCAACAAGGGACTTTAAAAATATAAAGGAAGCAGTAGTTACGTATGGGATACACTCCACATACGTAAAACAATTGTTAAATTCATGGTCTACCTCACATAGAATCATCCCAGATGACTGGCATCAGTTGATTTCAGCTGTTCTAGAATATAGTCAGCAGCTACAGTGGAAAAGCTGGTTGAGAGAAGAGGCAAAAAATTTAGAACAACAAGGTAAACTCAGAGGTTTTGTGATCTCCCAAGATCAAATACTTGGTGAGGGATGTTTTGCTGACAGGAATGTACAAGCCATTTATGATGAACATACAATATCCCTATGCCGTACAGCAGCTCTAAATGCTTGGGAAAAAATTCCAGAACCTGGAAAACCAACTGAGGTATACACAAAGATATTTCAGGGACCGCATGAACCCTTCACTGATTTTTTACAAAGACTGAACACAGCTATAACAAGAGCTGTATCAGATAAAGAATTAAGAAAAGTATTAACTGAGTCCTTGGCATTCGACAATGCTAATGCAGAATGCAGAAGAATACTTACACCATTAAAGATCAGATCAGCTCCTTTGGAAGAATGGATTCAGTATACTAATGGTGTTGAGTCTCGTAACTACAGTAATGAGGCTTGGATAGGAGAGACAAATCCCAGAGGTGAAAGAAGGCCCCGTGTTACCAAATGTTTTAAATGTGGTACACCAGGTCATATAAGTAAAAACTGTACATGGGGTACTCCTAGGAATAATACTCCTTTTAGGAATAGCCTAAACAGGAGACCCCAACCACCTCCCGGATTATGTAGAAGGTGTGGCAAAGGCCGACATTGGACCAGTGAGTGCAGATCAAAAATAGATATACGAGGTAACCCTTTACTGGCGGGAAACGCCTCAGGGGGCCTCTTGCAGGCCCCCAAATCAAATGTAGTACGAACATTCCCAGCCACTGTGGAAGAAATTCCTCTCCAGGACAACTGAATAAACCACTGCCTAATGTAAAAACCGATACTGCAATGGATGATAAAACAGCTCTGATGGATGGATCACAGTTTACAAAGAACACTATAAAACAAATATTTTGGCAGACTTCCATAAATGGTCAAAGACCAAAGCTTAGAATTCGAATTAATGGCCTGGTTATGGAGGGACTGGTAGACACAGGTGCAGATGTGACTATAATTACACCAAAATCATGGCATCCGAATTGGCCTCTTCAAGAGGTAGATGTCCAACTTTTAGGGATTGGCACCCTATCTCAGATAAAACAGAGTTCGAGATGGGTTGAATGCATAGGGCCAGAAGGACAGAGAGGAAGACTGAAGCCATATGTAGCAAATGTAGCAGTAAATCTTTGGGGCCGAGATCTGTTACAACAGTGGAATACCCAGATTAAAATTCCTACACTTTCAGAAAAAGAATACAGACCAATGCATGTTTCTAGGAATAATATCATCGCATGCTATAAAAATCAGGCACCAACCATTCAGGCTGTTCACAAACAGAGCACAACTGCTGTTGAACTCTCAGAAGTACCAACTGCCTTACCTTTAAAATGGCTAACTAATAAACCTGTCTGGGTTGGACAATGGCCTTTGACAAAAGAGAAGCTACAAGCTTTAGAACAGCTGGTTCAAGAGCAGTTAAATGCTCAACACATTGAAGAATCTACCAGCCCTTGGAATTCTCCTGTATTTGTTATTAAAAAAAAGTCTGGTAATTGGAGAATGCTGACAGATCTGAGAGCTATTAATAAAGTAATTCAGCCAATGGGCTCCCTACAGACTGGGATGCCCTTGCCCTCTCTGCTACCTAAAGAATGGCCTATAATAGTTATTGACTTAAAAGACTGTTTCTTTACCATACCCTTACAAGAAAATGATAGAGAAAAATTTGCCTTCACAGTACCTAATTATAACAATTCTCAGCCAGTCAAGAGATATCAATGGAAGGTCCTCCCACAGGGAATGTTAAACAGCCCTACTTTGTGCCAATACTTTGTGCAGAAACCATTGGAGATAATTCGTGTAAAGTTTCCACAATCCATAATTTATCACTATATGGATGATATCCTATTAGCTGATCCAAAGTTAGATACATTAGAAAGCATGTTTGAAGAAGTAAAAAAAGTTTTGCCTCACTGGGGACTGCAACTTGCTCCTGAAAAAATACAAAGAGGAGATTCTATTAACTACTTAGGATATAAGATAGAGCTACAAAAAATTAGACCCCAAAAGGTACAGCTAAGGAGAGATCGATTGAAGACTCTTAATGATTTTCAAAAGTTATTAGGAAGCATTTCCAACTTACTGGGTATCATGGGAATACCCAAAGATGGACTACGAAATTTGGCTAATACTCTAGAAGGGGACAAAGAATTAAATAGTCCAAGAGAATTATCAGCCGAAGCTGAGAAGGAATTGGCTCTAGTAGAAAAGACAATTCGAGAAGCACATGTGGATCGTGTGGATCCAGAACTTAAATGTATTCTTGTCATATTCCCCTCCAGACATTCCCCAACAGGTATTTTGATGCAGAGGGAAGATATTATATTAGAATGGATATTCCTACCACGTAAACCAAATAAGAAATTAAAGACTTATATAGAAAAGATCTCTGATTTGATTCAAAAAGGTAAACTAAGACTTCGCCAGTTGACAGGAATGGACCCAGCAGAAATTGTAGTACCTTTAACTAATGAAGAAATTTCATCACTATGGAAAGATAATGAATACTGGCAGAGAGCCTGCAGTAACTTTTTGGGAGAGATTAACAACCACTATCCCAAAAGCAAGAGAATAGAATTTATAAAGAAAACCGAATGGGTCCTTCCTCACATTGTACGACAAAAGCCAATTTCTGGAGTCCTCACATTCTATACTGATGCAAATAAATCAGGGAAAGCAGGATATAAATCAGGAGACTTAAGTAAAGTGGTACAAAGTCCATACAGCTCTGTACAAAAGGCAGAACTGTATGCCATTCTTATGGTACTGATGGACTTCACAGAACCCCTCAATATAGTCACTGACTCTCAATATGCAGAGAGAGTTGTTTTACATATTGAAACTGCTGAATTTATTCCTGATAATACAGAATTAACTTCATTATTCATACAATTGCAGGAAATCATCAGAAAAAGGGAACATCCTATATATATAACACATATCAGATCCCATACAGGTCTGCCAGGACCTCTAGCACAAGGTAATGATGAGATTGATCAGTTACTAATAGGTAATGTGCTAGAAGCTTCAGAATTTCATAAGAAATACCATGCAAATAGCAAAGGTTTGAAGAAGGATTTCTCCATCACTTGGCAACAGGCTAAGGATATTGTGAAAAAATGTCCTACTTGTTCCATCTATAACCAACTTCCATTACCTGCAGGGAGCAATCCAAAAGGTATACAAAGAAATGAAATTTGGCAGATGGATGTGTTTCATTTTGCAGAATTTGGAAGATTAAAGTATGTACATCATACCATTGACACCTATTCAGGATTTCAATGGGCAACTCCTATGAGTTCTGAAAAGGCTGATTCTGTGATTACACACCTATTAGAAGTTATGGCCATCATGGGGATACCTGTACAAATTAAGACAGACAATGCTCCAGCATATGTCTCCAATAAAATGAGACAATTCTTTGCTTATTACAATATAAAGCATGTTACAGGTATACCACACAATCCCACAGGCCAAGCAGTCATAGAAAGATCCAATCGAACTTTAAAGGATATGCTAAATAAACAGCAACAGGTAACAATGACTCCTAGAAATAGATTGCATAGTGCTTTATTAACCTTGAATTTTCTCAATGCTGATGAGAAAGGAACAACAGCTGCAGAGAGACATTGGACGACAGACAAAACTCCCGAGCTAAACCAACCGGTTTATTTCAAGGATGTGCTGACCTCAGAATGGAAACCTGGATATGTTCTACGTTGGGGAAGGGGTTTTGCCTTTGTTTCTGCAGGAGAAGAAAAGCTATGGATACCAACAAAATTAATAAAAATTCGATTTGAACAGGAAAAACCCCTTGATGAGGTGAAGTAATAGATCATCCACCAATGTGACATCTCTACAAGTTGTAAGAAAAATTTAACAATCAAGGTTGGGGTAGGGTTCTGTTTTTGTCTTTCCAGGATAATGGAAATACCCATCTTCCAAAAATCATAAGGCCTTGGATATCCGGATGTTTACAGCAGAAAGAAAGAATCTATTGGTACCAATCTACACACGGTAAAATCTCACTGTCTAACATCTATCTCTCTATCAATATAGAAAAGTTGTGGTCCCAATTCAATTATAAGCCAAGCTGGCTTTGGAGATGGAATTGGCTCACTCCTTCTCTAAACCCAAGCACATTGCTAAAAGAAAAGTTTGAGAGATGCTTCAGTACCATATCAGAAGAGCCCTCTGGTGTGGGACAGAAGGAAACCAATAAAAAGGGACCATTGTCTTCTAGATTCTAATTCTCTCCATGCTTACTCTTGATTTCTCAGAATCCTTTTTTACATGCTATGTCCTCTTTAAATCCAAATCTTCCATTTTGATAACAAATAGGTTTTTCTAATAGCAATCTCAGAAGTCTCCAGAAGGAAGATGGGGCCCCAACAACAACTCTACCCAATCCAGAATGATGCCATGGTAATCATCATCATACTACACTTCTTACCAGAATTTCAGACAATCTTACCCATTACTCTAAGACTTGCTGCAGAACCTACAGTTAGTCTAACTGAAATTTAACTATCTGCGCTTTCTCACAGTATCCAACAGAGATAACATCACCCCCTAAACAGCAGGAAGCAATTCTAAGAAAACGACGCCCCTTCTCCCTTAGGTTTCATAATTCTCAGGGTTATGGATGATGGTTATAGGGTTGGGGGTGGAAGGAAATATTAAACTCAGTACTCCCAAAAAAAAAAAAAAAAAAAAAAAAAAAAAAAAAGGAAAAGAAGAAATGGAATGGATACGTATAAGACATTATGGTAGATTATTGTGTATACTAGTAAACAAATTTAGTAAAATAGCAGCCTTAAATAATTTGCACTGTAATTTGCACTGTTATGGATTCTTATATGTTGATACAAATGTAAACTATTTTTATATTCCTGTTTAAGATAATTTGTATATTGATACAAATACAGAACTATACTTGGTATAATGTACATATATTTCTACTCTTATTTGAAATGTTTGTATATTGATACAAATGTAAATTTATATCTGTCATACTTTATGTATGTTCTACTTCTGTTTAGGATATTCGGTATATTGATATATATTTAAGATTATTGTCATATTGCATATCCCACTACATACTCCTACCTCTGTTATAAATATTGATATATATTTAAGATTATTGTCATATTGTATATCACACTATACACTCCTACCTCTGTTATAACATCTTGTGTATTGTCACAACTTTGAAGTCATCGTTCTTTACCATACACTTGCTTATAGACTGTCTACCTTGTTTACGTGAAGCCTTAGTCCTTAGGTTATTTCAGTAGATAAGACTTGTAGATTTATAGTCACCTATGCTTGTTATCTCTATAGTTACGTTAGTCAGGTTATACAGATTTACAGATACATAGGTCAGATGGACAGGTAATCTTCAAACACTTCATAGACCTAGAGAATATGGCATTTAAATAACTTAGAATTCTGTTGATGCGAGACACAATTGCTCCTGGCTGCACCAATTTGATCCCGAGAGAATGTTGGGCTTCTAGACATTTCCATTTGGAAGTTTGTCTTCTTGGCACAAAATGGCCTACTGGGCAAAGAACTGCCCTTGCCTCGACAGCTGACAGTACAAATGCAATGCTATCCTTTCTGGACAAGCGGGTCACAAGGAAAGCGACCACTGTACTCTGCCAAGACAGGGTAAGATGGTCTTTCAGAATTCCTGCTTCTGAAAATGGTCTGTCAGATACTTTAGGCCTGTAGCCAATTTGAATGCACCAACAATGCTGAGAAACATTAGGTGATTGTCCAGGCTGCCAGCTGTCTCGGTCTACTCTCGCAAGATTCCCGAAAGTTGCTTGCATCCATCTACCATTTCTCAGGTACCATTATATTCCTTCTCAGGTCTTTGATGGGATTGAAGACTAGCAGTTATAGTTACAACTTAGTAGATAGAACATATTAAGTATTAGAGTCAGGTTCTTTAGGGTAGGACACCTTTTGGAATGATCTTTGTAACATGCCATTTATCTATGCTCTATACTTCTCTGGATTTTAATATGTGTTTCTTGCTTGATATTGTTTGCATTGGAAGTAGTTCCATCTTATCTAGGTCATTATCCCTCATTATTCCTGGACAATATTTGATAACCATTCCTTTGTATATAGTCTTGTATTAGGTTAGAACTTTCTTATTTAGACAAAAAGGGGGAGATGTAGTGGGTAGCCATTCCAGCTTTGTTCTGGAAGTTCCAACCCCCATTGAGACTTCGGCAACTGTCACGCCTACAAGGCGGGGCCAAGGGAGGCGCCTGGGGTCCCGAGATCCGGATCGGGGAACGGCTCTCTTGGTTCCAGGACGCTGGATGGTGGAGGTAGACAGAGGAGAGCTCCAGAGAACACCGCTGGACTGTGATACACCTTCCCCAGACCCCGCGACCTACCTATCCCTTAATTTGTAAGTTACGCCATTAAATAAATCTCCTTTTAACTACGTGGAGTGACCTTAATAATTTCACCAATAAAATAGACTAACCCTTGCCATTCTCCTATGTATGAACATGAGGATAAGTTTAAAAAGCAACAGACTAGTTTATTTCCTGGTGAAATTTCAAGACAAGTTGAATCTGTGGCATTCATGTTACTTTCAATGTAAGGTCTACAATGAAAGGTAGCAAGCAGTCAAGGAAGAAATTCAAAATGTACCGCTTGGAGAGAAAAAGAGAACTGGGAAGTTTACTGTTAGGGACAATGCCACTATTAGAAAACAGGCTAATTATTAAGGAGATTAGCACAATTAAAGGTTGTACTGGCCTGCACCAAAACAGAGGGAACAGATTGTGGGGAAATGATGGGCTTCCCCTGCCCGGTCAGCTGGTTTTTCATTAAGCTCAGGCTCATCTGTCCAAGGATGGTACAACCCACAGTGATCTGAGCCCTCCTACATTCATCAGCAATCAGGAAAATTTCCCACAGACGTACTCGAGGCCAAACAAATAGAGGCATTCCATCAATTCAGTACAATTGAGATTGCCACTCCCAGGTATATCTATGAATAAAAATATATGACAAGAATTAAACTGAGTGTTTTATCCACCAAACATTTATATCAACTATGTGATTTAAATAAAACTTAGAACTAATATGTGCAGGTATTTTCTGTAATACACAAACTTATACCTCTTGTTGAGACATGAAAATATACAAAGATTATAATGAAAATTTTCTTTACTAATATAACTCACCATACATTACTACTATTAGCAACAGTCTTATTAACATCAATGAAGTTAATATAAGATCTAATTTCAATATTTTTTTCTGAAAATTTCTCACAGATTATGTTAATTGAAACCACTATTTGCTTAACAATACATTTTTAGGAAAATACTTAATATGATTACATTATAGAATTATAGATTTGAGGGAATTATCATCATATTAAATGACTCTTTAATATGCTGATTGTACAGTGGGGCATAAAGGGTAGTATTTTCCAATACACATACTGAAAGAAAGGAATTAGAGCGATTCTTTCAAATGTTTCCATAGTATCACAGAGAATATTCAATAAAAAGCCAATGTCCAATAAAAATAAATATAAATGAATAAAATAAATATAAAAAAACTCCCTTTGAAATACTACAACAAAATTTCTAAATATAAAACTTAAGCATACTATTTTATAAATAACCACTGTAAATAATGTTGTTGATATAAAAACCACAGCCCTTATCATAAAAGGAATGAGAGATTTTATTCTGGAGCTATTTTTTTTTTTTTACTATACAATGACAAACTATTGTGTTTTTTATTTTATTCTTTTTTTTATTTTGCAGTACAATTCAGTTCTACATATCAGCCACGGATTCCCTTGTTCTCCCCCCGCCTCCCGCACCCTCCCCTTCCCCCCAGCACACCCCTCATTCCTACCTCCTCCAGGGCAAAGCCTCCCCCAAGGACTGAGATCAACCTGGTATATTCAGTCCAGGCAGGTCCAGTCCCCTCCTCCCAGGCGGAGCCAAGCGACCCTGCATAAGCCCCAGGTTTCAAACAGCCAACTCATGCAATGAGCACAGGACCTGGTCCCACTGCCTGGGTGCTTCCCAAACAGATCAGGCCAATCAACTGTCTCACCCACTCAGAGGGCCTGATCCAGTTGGGGACCCCTCAGCCATTGGTTCATAGTTCATGTGTTTCCATTCGTTTGACTATTTGTCCCTGTGCTTTATCCAACCTTGGTCTCAACAATTCTCGCTCATATAAATCCTCCTCTTTCTCGCTAATTGGACTCTCAGCGCTCCTTCTGGAGCTATTTTAAGTGACCATGGTTGGCCAGGGAAGACAGAGTTCGATTACCTCAAATTTCATATTTCTATATAGAAACAGCTTCATTTGTTTGTTCTAAGGAACAAAAAGTAACGATCAAGACAAGCTTAAAATGCATTGATGTATACAGCAGAGAGGCAGACATGTTAAGATGGGGTAAGTTTTTCTATATGGATAAAATGTTCTCTGATCACATTTTTAGCTCTAGGATTGGTGGAAGCTAGTATTCTGCTAAATTAATAGCTTCTAATTTGTTTTTATTTATTATCATGAGGTGTTATTATAGATTCAGTGCAAGGCTAGAAATAACTGTTCCAGAGGACGAAAACTGGCCCAAGATAAAGCAATTAGCCTCTGAACCTGAAAATTCCAATCTCTCCACAGTATTGAGAGTCCAATCTGTCGCTCTGTTTCTGCAGACACAAAACTCCTTCCATAGCTTATTATGTACAGTCAGACACAGCTCCTTTTAGGAAATTTTTATTCACAACATCTATTTTAGTAAAAATGTTATAACTGCCTGTATGCCTTATCTAACAGCTATTATAAGATAGCATTTATATTGTTGTTTTGTTCCTTTTTGGATACTTACCTGGCCTGTAAAATGGTGAATCTATGACCTCAATAATTTCATAGGACCATTTTGCCCCCACAACATATAATTTTCTTGACAAGATATACAGTTTCTGTTGATATTTTATAATGAGTAATGCTGACACAATTTAAAAAATTCAAGGATATATTTACCCATTGACAAATATGAGCAAATGGGAAAACTCACATCTATCTTTAGAACCTTTTGAAAGTATTCCTGAGGAAATACATAGCTCTGAGAACAAAGATCTTCATTAAAAGTACTGTGTGAGAAAAGATTACTATGCTAGGCCCACAGAAATCCACAAAGATACCCCCACAACAGACTGCTGGCAATGGTCGAGAGACAGTCCGAATTGACCTACTCTGGTGATGGGATGGCCAAACACCCTAATTGTCGTGCTAAAAACCTCATCCAACTACTGAGGGATCTGGATGCAGAGATCCATGACTAGGCCCCAGGTGGATCTCTGGGAGTCCAATTAGCGAGGATGAGGAGGGTTTATATGAGAGAGAATTGTTGAGACCAAGGTTGGATAAAGCACAGAGACAAATAGCCAAACAAACGGAAACACATGAAATATGAACCAATGGCTGAGGGGTCACCAACTGGATCAGGCCCTCTGAGTGGGTGAGACAGTTGATTGGCCTGATCTGTTTGGGAGGCATCCAGGCACTGGCACTGGGTCCTGTGCTCATTGCATGAGTCGGCTGTTTTTAAACCTGGGGCCTATGCAGGGTCGCTTGGCTCGGCCTGGGAGGAGGGGACTGGACCTACCTGGACTGAGTCCACCAGGTTGATCTCAGTCTGTGGGGAAGGCTTTGCCCTGGAGGAGATTGGAATGGGGGGCGGGCTGGGGGAAAGGTGAGGGGGGGCGGGAGGGGGGAGAACAAGGGAATCTGTGCCTGTATGTAGAACTTAATTGTATTGCAAAATAAAAATTAAAAAAAAAAAAAAAAAGATTACTAGAGAGTGATTTGCTACCAGTAAGAAGTGAAAACAATCTTTGTAGTTAATCACTAGAACACTACTGTTGGAAATAGTAAAATCTATAGAGATGGGAGCTAACATTTTCATGATATTCAATATACTCATTTTGTACATTAGAATAGATAAATTTTTGGAAACTAAAGTTTACACAAAAATTTAATGTTTTCTTTAAAAGTTATGATCCTTTTAAAATAATTTTTATTAATGTTATGTGAAAATCCTGACTTAAACAATACCTTCATATTTTATTATGTCTTTAGATATATTAAAAGCAATGTAGTAGGTAATATTATTCCTGCCATTGAAAAACTTTTCTTAAAACCTACCTCTATCTCAGGATGGAAATTTTATCAGTATTCCTTAGTGAATATAGATAAATACAATTTCCATATTTTAAACAATTACTAATAACATGGAAATTCCTAAAATCTCTTCTTACCCCTCTGTGCTAAACCTTTTTCTATTATCAGAATGTTAAATTCTATAGAATCTCCATTTGCCTCTACTTATCACAGTGTTGAGAAAGAAATGTTATGAAAAACCTTTTACAAAGAAGCATATACTTGATTATAGTTTATCCCCTAATAATGAAATGAAAATCTTGAACATATTCAGTTATAGATCTGACCTTATCCTATCCAGAATTCTGTGAGTTTTGTTAGGTTAATTTTCTTTTCTCTTTCTAGTTTTTCTCTTTCTTATTCTTTTCTTCTTAATTAGTCTTTCTAATTGTTTATAAACTTAGTTTTATCATATTCACACCTCTTCCTCCATTTCTTTTCAGACTTACTCCATCTTCTTAACTACATATCTTAGTTAGAGTTTTATCTGTGGTAAAACACAATGACCACAAGCAAGTAGGCGAAGAAAGGACTTATTTTATTTACGCTCCCATATATCACTGTTCATCATTGAAGGAAGCCAGGGCAAGAACTCAAACAGAGAAGCAACCTTGATGTAGGACTTGGGACAGAGGCTATGCGAGGGTGTTGCCTACTAGTTTGCTCCTCATGGTTTGCTCAGTGTACTTTCTTATATAACCCAGTACCATAAGCCTAAGGAAGGCCCTGCTCAAAATGGGCTGGAGCCTCCACTTCAATCACTAATAAGAAAATGCATTTTCTGTCTGCCTAAACATAGTATTATGGAGGTACTTTCTCAGTTGTGTTTTTTTCTCCACTTGGATGACTATAGCTTGTGATAAGTTGACATAAGAACTAGCCAGGCATCACCAAACTCTCTGCCTATTTCTTCCCCTTAATTCTGTCAAGAGCAATTTGTGCTGACAAAACATTCTTGGATGTATAGTATTTCACTGGAGTTTGGTTAATGGAATACACTCTTACAGAATACTGTCTGTTCTCCCAGAGAGTCACATCATCCAATAGCTACACAACTTCAAAAGGAACTCAAAGCCCAACTGCTCTCTCCGTGTTGGAATTTGGTCTTGAGCTTCTGCAGTTTTTGTACATGCCACCACAACCACTGTGAATACCTATATGCATCCACCAGGCTATGGCAAGAGGATGACATTTCTTTGTATTTATCTACCACCAATGACTCCTACACTCTTTCTTCACTGTCTTCTATAATTGAGTGTTGGGGGTGGAGAATTTGGGGTTATAAGTTCTCTTTAAAAACGGGAATTAAGCAGTCCAATTTTCTGTCCAGTCAGATAGTTGTGATTTCCTGTGAATCAACATCTCCTGCAAACATAAGTTTCTCAGGTGAGTATTGAAAGATGCATTGATCTGAAAATTAGACCATGAAAGGGAAGTGAGGCAGAAAGTACAATTGGGACATGTGGCCCTCAGATGAGAGGCAGAGGTACATAGAAATTTCACTTGTATGTCTAGTGACCCTCCCTGGGATGAGGTAGTCCTCAGCTAGTGGAGGTATGTTTATTTGAATTCTAGGGTTTTCTTAGAGTTGGGACCAAGCACGTACATCCATGAGGAAGGGAGTCGACATATAGGGTGTTGCCTGGATCCCCAGCTAAGGATAGAGAAAGAACTTATGAACCTTGAATCCTAGAATCATGATGGAGCAAAGGCATGGTAGCAGCAGGATGCTGATGGCTTACATCTATACCTACAAGCTAAAAGCTTAGAATTCCAGACTACCGGCAGTATCTAAGGTTGTTTGCTCTCAAATTCTGGCCCCAGTGATATACTTCTGCTAGAAAGGCCACACCATAAAAATCTACCCAAGTAGATCCATCAACTTGGGACCAGTAATTCAAACAGCTGAACCTAAGGAATATCTTCTCATTCAAACCAGCATGCCATCTGTCAATTCGAATTAAAAAGAGAAAGGGATTTTCTACATTCCTAATTGTTATATAGTTATTTTTGCTGTCACACACTACTCTGAAAGATAAAATTTCAATGAAGTCACAGGGGTTATTTCTATACCCATTAAGATATCTAATGTCAATGTCATTTGGAATTACTCTGATTTACCATCTTTGCTTCTAATGAAACAGGAAGTAACAAACTATTTGTATCTGAGGTGACAGAAAAGTATTTAAAAATATATTGAGTTATCACATCCAAGGAAAATGATTACAATTAAGCTGGAAAATACAGACAAACATAAAATTCCTTCACTTGGACCTCATATTTCAAGTTGCCGAGGAAAAGCTCCAGTCCTGCTCTATACTAAATTTCTAGATACATATACATTCATAACACTGAATTTGAAAAAAAAAAAAAAAAGATTTTCTGCTGGTCATGAATGATTCCATGAAGAGTTATAGAATACCTTTAACTTGAGAAGATAATATAAATCCATAGGAGTCTAGTAAATTGTTTTCTAATAGGAGATATGTTAATTTGCATTGTAACTTCTATTTAGTTTGGCCTTTCTTAAATTGTTAATGCCAAGTGGAATAGTGATCGCATGCTGTCTTATTCTAACACATGCCTAGAGGCTGGGTGGTGGGGAGTGTGTAGAAAGAAGTTTTAGAATTGCAAGTTCTTTAGGGTTTAGATTTATCTGTATGCTAACCTTTCTGAGGTACTAATTCCATTCCTATCACTCTATGAATAATGAATAATCATGACAGAGTGTCATCTATTAAAGATTTTAGTGCCTTGATAGATGAATCAAATTACTCTGTGTAAATTAAAGTCTCTATTCACATAAAATGTAACATTCAATACTAGTCTATCTTCTAAACATAAAATATTTCCTTTTGAAAATATGCTTTTCTTCATTATATTGCACAATGACATAGCATTTAGAAGCTCATCAGTCTGTTAATTTTGGACCCATATTAGAAAAACATGTAAAATTATTAGAAGACCCAAAATAGAGTAGAATTAATTATCTGTTAGTTCAAGAAACATGCCTATTAATAAACTATAGTTAGTTTTCCTAGATAGATTCTTTTGAAAATAACTTTATGATTAGTAACTAAAAAATGCAATATGCATGAGCTCCCAGATGGGAGCAGTCCAAAATGAGCAACCTTAATATTAGAAAAAACATATAACCTTTGAGTCATCTTATACAAAGAATTGGTGATTGATGAGAGAAAACTCTAGATGTGTGATCAAGAAGTTGTCTGGTTCACAGATGGCATTAAGAGTTTTCATGAAGGAGGCTGAATTTCAGGTAAACCAAGGGTTTCAGTGGGATTAGAAAAAAGGGGGGGGCTCATATCAGGAAGAAATACTTATTGCTTGCCTATGGGATGAATACAACCCTGGAGGCAGGTTTGAAAGGGAGAGGCAAGCCAAATAAAGACTAAAAGGCCATTGTCTCTGAATATATAACAGAGGGCAATGTATGGCTAAATGCTAATCGATGCCAAATTAGGAAAATTTTGTAACATGTTCAAGTAACAGCATTCATGTCTTTAATAGCAGAATTCAATGTTCAAACTCTTTCAGGACATTTTGCAAAGATTATATCTACCATATCACATATCCATCTGTCTCTGGTACAAACAAACTAAGCTATATTTTATTTATTTATTTATTTTTATTTTTTTGTTTTTCGAGACAGGGTTTCTCTGTGTAGCTTTGCACCTTTCCTGGAACTCACTTGGTAGCCCAGGCTGGCCTCGAACTCACAGAGATCCGCCTGCCTCTGCCTCCCGAGTGCTGGGATTAAAGGCGTGCGCAACCACCGCCCGGCCTAAGCTATATTTTAAAGAAGTGGTTAATATAGAAATATGAAATGTTACATATTGATTCAAATTCATCATTTAAAATATTGTCTGTTTTATGTAAGAATTATAATTTCAAGAATTAAAAAATGCATAGCTTCAATTGTTACTAAATATAATACAAAATAAAGTACACAACAAAATTAAGTATGTCAGGAGTTACTACTCTCTTGTGAAAAATATAACCAGTGTGTTTTTTGAATAAGAATCACCCCTTTTGGCTGATAAATTTGAATGCTTTGGCACGAAAGAGTGGATGTCTTTTACACAATTAAAAGGAACAGGAGATATGGCCTTGTTAGAGGAAATTTCTCATTGTATGTGTGTGTGTGGGGGGATACTTTGAGGTTCAAAATCCTTTGCCAGGCCCAGCTTCTCTTATTGCCTACTGATCATGATTTACCTCTTAGCTACTACTCTAGTGCCTACCTGCATGACTCCATGCTCTTTGCCATGATGGTATTGCACGGCTCCTCTGACACTGGAAGTCCCTAAATAAATTATTTCCTTTATAAAAGTTGCCATGGTCATGTTGTCTCCTCACAGGAAAAGAACACTGACTACACCAAAGTTGGTAACAGGGACTAGGGTATTCCTGTGACAGGCCTGACCATACTATTTATTGGAGGAATATGGAAGAATGTGGGATTGTGGGACAGAAAATCTGTTGGATGCTTACATGGGGCATAAAGAATATCATAGTAGGAGCATGGAAGACAGTGATAGAGCAGTTTGCAATGTGGGAGCCCAACACAAGAAGTTTCAGAGGGAAAGAATACTAATAATGGGCCTAAAGACCATTCCTGTGATATTTTGGCAAAAAATGCGGTTGCTTTTTGCCATGTTTTAAAACTTAGCATGAGGCTAAATTGAAGAATTTTGTATTAATGACCTTAATAGATGAGATTTCACAACAGCCTATTATTTACTATGTCATGTAGTACTCAAAGAGATGAAAAGGATAAAGAAAAGCCTGATGGTAAAGGGAATAAAGGATATGGTGATCTCAGAAAAGACCCCACTCAGAAAAGCTTCCAAATTGTGAACAGGAATTAAAGAAAATCTTAAGTAGGAAGGATACCTTCAACAACAGAAAACTGATGTAAGTGTAACTGAATGAATGGGCTGAACTCCAGCCCCATCAAGCAGCAGAATTTGGCAGCTTCAGCCAATTGTTTCTGGCTTTAAGTCAGGAACACAAGAAAGGGATTGTGGAATCTCCTTCCATGGATAGAGAAATCTTCTTTAGCCAGATATATGTCAGGGATTCAGGAATGTCTCTGCTGTAAGATAAAGCCTCAACTTTTTCTTTTTCTTTTCCTTTTTTTTTTCTTTTTCTTTTTCTTCTTTTCTTTTTTTTTTTTTTTTTTGAGATACCAAGATATTTTGAAAATGCCAGAAAGTGGCATGACTACCAAGGAGAGCTGCAGATGGGGAGTCAAACCAGCCCAAGAGAGAGAAGTGTGTTGCAGTCAACAAAACTAAAAGAAGTGGGGGATATGAAGACCATTTTGACTTGTGGCATGGAGATTCAGATTTTGGAGTTTCCTCTGCTGGTTTTCAATTTTGTTTTTGTCCAATATTTCCTCACTATGCTACCTTTCCTCTCATCTCATTAAAAATGAATATTCTGTGCCATTGTATGTTGAAAGAACGTAAATCTTCTTGTTGAGTTTGATTTTATGAGGGCAAGTACAGTTAAGAGATAGCCTCGAGTTTCAGAAGAGACTTTGGATTTTTATACGGTGCTGACATTGTGATGGACTATGAGTTCTTTTGAAGTAACACTGAATGTATTTTTTTTTCTTTTTTTGTATTTTAGAGACAGGGTTTCTCTGTGTAGCTTTGCGCCTTTCCTGGATCTCACTTTGTAGACCAGGCTGGCCTCGAACTCACAGAGATCCACCCGCCTCTGCCTCCCAAATGCTGAGATTAAAGGTGTGCGCCACCTCCGCCTGGCCTAAATGTAAATTTGCATTATGACATGGCTATAATCCTATGGGAGCCTAGAAGACAAATGTGGTGTTTTGAATAAGAATGGAGCCCAAATATATAGGCTCATATATTTGAATGCTTAGTCACCAGGGAGAAAAAAAAATCTTTGATAGGATTTGACAGATTTGGAGGTCTAGCCTTATTGAAATAAGTGTCTCCTTGGGGCTGGACTCTAAAGTTTCAATCCTATGACGAGCCCAGTCTCTTCTTCTACTTACTTCCCCTCTCTCTGCCTACAGATCAGGATAGAGTTCTCAGCTGATGCTTCAATGATTGCCTGAATCAATCATGTGCCTCATCATGATGATAATGCGCTAAACCTCTGAACCTAGGCAAAACCCAAATAAGTGCTTTCTTTTATAAGAGTTGCCTTGGTCATGGTGTCTTTTCACTCTAGAGAAGTGAGTAGAGATCCCGCTAGCCAGTGGGATTTATCAACTTGTGGATGATATTGTGTACAGCCATGATGATCTGAGTTCAGTTTTCAGATCCCACAGAATAGCCAGAGAGAACTGACCTCTGAAAGTTCTGACTTCCACATAGTAGTAAATGAGTTCTTGCAAAACACACACATGCACACACACACACACACACACACACACACACACACACACACTATATATATATATATTAAAGTTTGACAATCATAATAAGAGTCTGAGACAGTGGCTTAGTTGAAAATTTGAGTGCCATAATAAAAATCTAAAAGAGGGCTTGGAAGCATGGGTTTGTAATCCCAGTACTTGGGAGGGAGAAAACAGCAAATTTCTGGGGCTTGAAGGTAAATAATTCTACCCTAATTGGATATGCCTAAGGTTCCAATGAGGAGGTCCTATCTCAAAAATTAAGATGACAGGCTCCTTAGGAGTTACACCTAAATTTGAAGCATGTCACATGTACCTGAACACATAAGCACACAAACATCTCCATATGTATATCCCTTACACACAAGAAAAAAAAGTTAGAAAACTAAGGTGACTTTTCATAATTGGAAACTATTTTTGTTGTGACTAAAATTGTAACCTTGTTATAACTTCAAAAAGCAGACACTATAAAATTGAATACAAAGTTAAAGTATGATCTAACAGTTTGCTAGTCCTTGGCTGTGAGCAGAGACAAATGGAAGCAGATGTCCACAGAAAAATAACAGTGACAACACGAAAGGAAAATAAGTGTGGATAAATTATTTTCTGTGCTGTTGTTTTTGATCTTTGGCTCTTTGGGCAATTTTGTTGTTAGAAAACAGTGCTATGCATATCTGAATATACAAAGGATATATAACTGAAGTGTCTGGAAAAACATTTCTGTGTTCAGTTTTAGAGAGTAGTGCTGTTCTTCAACATAACTTTTGGGACTTTCATTCATTAGCGTGTGTTAAATTCCTCTGCTAGTGTAAAGTTAGAGTGGTGGTGAGTTCACTGAGCTCTCACCTTAGTAAAGTGTTGGGTCTTAGATGACGATTAGATGCAGAACAATCTAGAAGGGAATGAAAATCAAAGGTAAGTTCTATAATTTCATTACTTTCACAAAAGTGGACTCTGCAGTGAATCAAATCAAATGCAGTATCCATCATTCTCCAGGAACCAGAAAATATTTAAAGGTGTCTGTTTGTTTCTTTATTTTTATATTCTGGAAAAAAATATAGACATAGGAAGCTCTTTGTAACTTCAAAGTTCTCTCATTTTTCAGATTATTCATCTTATATTTTTGTGCTGAATGTCTGATAAGAAGTTTTAAAACTTTAAGCAAAATACGACACAAATGCTGAATAACTAAGGGTATTATATACATGTTTGGTAATATGTGTATTCAAATACTGTGACTAATCTTTTTTTAGCATCTGTTACTTGACAGTGACTTACTTAGCTTACTCTTCACTTCACTAAGGATTCAATAAGCCTTCACATAAAACTGAAAATTTTTGGGTATTACAATTTTTTCATGTCTGTAGAATTTCTTCTATACTTATGATAATCCTAAAAGTATACTACCTGTGTGCATTTGTATGTGTGGATTATTACATATAAATAAAGATAAGAGAAGCTAATAAATTATTATTCATAGGTAAAAATAAAGCAAAATTTAGATCTACCTAAAATTATCAGAAAATCATAGATGAATATTCTTTAAAATGAAAGCAAAGCAAGTCATAATTTTATTTACCTGACTGTAAATTATCCAAGAGTATTTATTTGGTTATTATACTGAGGTGTAATTTCCATTTGCATAACTGATATTAACATATATATATATATATATATATATATAAATTTAATTATTTATTTCAGTATAATGATTTCTGGGTCAAATGAGAAATATAAAACTTTAGTAAGAATTCTTACTATGCTTAGAATACTAATTAATTAAAGTTTTTGTTTTGTCTTTTCAAGACAGGATTTCTATGTGTAGCTTTGGAGCCTATCCTGGAACTTGCTCTGTAGACCAGGCTGGCCTCAAACTCACATTGATCCACCTGGCTCTGTCTCCTGAGTGCTGCGATTAAAGGTGTGCAGCACCACCACCCATCTCCATCCATTGTTTAAAAATTGTTTTTAAATAATTATATAGTCTAAAATATGAATATTAGTACATATAAAATATAACATGTATCTTTAAAGGCCTTATTAATAAAAAACCCAGAGCCAGAATTGGGGTGAAGCTGAAAGATCAGAGAAAAAGAACAAGCCACAGTTAACCTCACCTAGCTATCTCTTCCGCTGATCTTGTTTCCTCAGACTGATAGCCTTGAGTCCTCACCCAAATGGATCTCAGCTGAACTACTTAAAAACCTCTAGTTCCTTGTCTTCATTCCTTATATACCATTCTGCTTCCTGCCATCATCTCCTAGGATTAAAGATGTGTCTCCTTCCCAAGCAAAGACATGAGATCTTAAGTGCTGGTATTAAGGTGTGTGCTACCATGCCTGGTTCTGTTCCCAGTGTGCAGTGTAGCCTTAACTCACAGAGATCTAAAATGATCTCTGCCTCCAGAGTGGTAGGATTAAAGGCGTGTGTGCCACCACTGTCTGGCCTCTATGTCTAATCTAGTGGATGGCTCTGTTCTCTGATCCCCAGATAAGTTTTATTTATTAGAGCACAAATAAAATATCACCACAATAAAATGAACATGTAATAATTAAGAATGGTTTATGTTGCAAAAATAATATTGACCAAAAAGTTACTTTTAAATTATTCACAATAATTTCTTCTGATATAAATATAAATATCAAGACAGTAAATGATGTAATAAGTCAGTATATTAATTCTCCACACATAACACTTAATGGATCTTGGGTCATGTTAGTACTGTTAGACACAGTTTTAATAAAGTTCACGGACATATTTTGTATACAAATGAAAATTCAATTGAATAAATAAAAAAATATACATCCTAATCTCAGTAGTCATAATGTACTTAGTCTTTCATTTGATTTAATTATTATTTAGATATTCCATTATGGGTTTTGGTGCCTGGCTTTTAGATATTTACTTCTTTCACTGTTTCTATTTTGTAGACTTTTTTAAAAGACCCACTTACATTGATGGAGAAGAATTAAGGAGAGAGGAGGTAGAAGTCAATTCTCTAGGCATACTGAAAAATGATAAGAAGCTACAAGTTCCTATCATTTCTGTTGTGATTCTCTGCAGGAAATTGAAAAACCTAGCTGATATGACTGTAGCAGTAGAATTATGTGTGACATAACATGGAATTGAGAGTGCACATATTACTCCTGGCTGCTTATTTCTGCTCTTAGCTGCTTTGACATTGAATTATGACAGCCATACCATTCATTGCACCTTGTATCTTGTCAGGTAATTTACAATTTCATGGGTTAGTAACTCCACATGAGAGTAAGTTTTTAGTTCTACAATATGTCAAGATATCGAGTCCTCTGGTATTCTTTTTTTCTTTTCTTTTTCTAACATAAGAGATGGTGGAAAAGTTAATAAAGGTAGGCATGTCTAGAAAAGTATAAGACTAAATGTCCAATAAACTTTTACTATTTCACATTTCACAGAACAACATCATGTTTCAAACATTCTATTATCTTAAGAAGGGCATATAAGAGATTGAAAATCTCATGTATTTGGAGATATTAGATGGGAATATCTGTAACCTGAATATATATGTCTTCATTAATAATGTAGGAAATAATTGGCTATATTAAGAACTCTTTGAATTTTCTTCCCTTAAATATCATTAATTAGCATAACTATAACATTTCCCTTCATTTTAATCTCTCCAAACTTTCACATTTACCCCTCTCAATATCTTATAATTCCTAGCCTTGTTTTTTCATGATTGTTACTGAATGCACATATTTATGTGTCTATACACATCTTCCTAAATATATCCAATCATATCCATATAATATTACCTGTATATGTATTCAAGACTGACCTTTTTACACTGGGTAATAAAGTACTGTGCTCTTCTCTAAGGGGTATTACCTCTCTTGAAACCAGTTTTACTCAGCTGTCTATATTTCTTTGTGTAGGTTGAGGCCTCATGGGCTTTTCCTGATCCAAGTTTGCATGATCATTTTTATCCTCCTCCTTGTTCTGCTCACATTTGGGCAGTCATGTCGGAGAGGCTTAATGGGTGTAGCTTCTAATGTTACTAGGAAACACAATATTACACAAACTATTACAGCAAAGTTTCTGATCCCCTGGCTTTTACAGCTTTTCTGCCCTCTCTCCTGCATTCAATGTCTCTTAAAAATGTATTACTTACTATTTTGTGGTTGAGTAGTATAAATTTGAATCTTTGTCTAAATATTTGAATTTCTTTCTCTTTCAGTTTTGCTAACTTTCACATAGATGATATAGGATTACATGTCCTTCCCTTCCTCCCATCTCTCTTCCTCTCCCTCTCCCCCACCTTCCCCACACACTCATACACATGAAACCTGGAAGACATGATAGGAAAAAAGTTAAGTAAATATTCTGAAATTAGATGTCTTCATTCACAGGACATTGTTGTAAAGATTCAACAGTCACTACTTTTAGAATGCATGGTGAATGTTACAGAATTTACTCAACTGCTTCATAGCTCAGTTACACAATGTGAACCAAAGAAAATATTTTGCACCAATAAAAAATAAATGTTAATGATTATAAAATATTGACACAGTTTATTAGTACGCCTATCTTAATACTTAAGAAAGTTGATAATAGGCAAGTTGTACTAGAAATATTGCTCATATTTCTTCAAATTTCTAAAAAAAGTAATAGAAATAAAAATTGCAGTTGATACAAAGTATAATTATCTTATATATATTTCTAATAAATATACATAAGTATATATTTCTTTATGTATACATGGTGCAAGGAAATTTTAATTGTATACACATGTTTATGAAAAGAAGCAAGAAAGAGACAAGAGCAACAAATGAGCAAAGAAACATTCATATCTGTGTAAATCTGCAGTCATCATAGAAAAATATATAAAATAAAAGACACATCATTCACTTAAGCTACTGTCATGATCCACGTAACTTGAAGAAAATACAAATGTCAGGTATCTGTGCACTGGTATTAATTATGTTGAATATATAAAATTGAGGAAAAGGAGAAAAAACAAATAAAAATTTAAATTCACACAGAGATGCTTTTTGATTATTGCTTTTGTGTTATTTTTAATAAAATATTAAAGTTACAATTTTCAGATTAATAAAATGTGTGATTTAGCACAAAGTTATATTTATTTGAGAGTTATGGTTCTCTAAAATATCTACAATAGTCATCTTGCTAAATTTATAAATCAATATCCGTTTATTATGACAAAGTTACACACTCATTGATCAAACTTCCTTTGTTCTTTGAAATTCTGTTTTGTTTCAGAATCCTATCTAAAATACTATGTGGTTATTTATGGCCATGCTTCCTAAAGTACACAGGTGTATGAAAGTGTTTACATTCTTTCATATCCTTCACAGAGTTGAGTAGATTTATTTTTAACATTTTCTTTCTTTTTCCCTTTGCTGCTTCCTTCTTTTCTTTCTTCTTTTATTCTTTCTTCTCTTCTCCTTTTTAAGATGCAATTTCAAAATGTATGTGTGTTGAAATGAAGTCTTTCATAGAGACACTTCCAATGATGAAGGTTGTAACAACTAGTAATTTACTGTTGTCTGCATTTGCCTTTATCTTTACCAGTTTAAGTTTTATATCATGGACACATTCCCAATCCACAGACCCTAAAGCTTACATGATACCTTCCCTGATTTTGTGGGAGGGGTTGTTGCTGAGGCCTCTTGGGTGTGACTTGCTTTGTCTCTCATTTAATTACTGGTACTCAGATGTATACCAGCATTATCAGAACTTACAAAACAAATCCCTGTGAACCAATTTATTAAATTTTTGTTCTTTGTTTCAGAGGGCTCTAACCTGTTTCTTCCTCAATATATATTATATTAAATATTATATTTTTATAATACAGATTTCCATCCTATATTTTCTATAGGTTCTATAGAATTTCTTATAGCTTATGTTTGTCTTAATTTCTTTTCCTTCAATTTGATATATACCCCAATTAAAACAACTTAGGTCAGAGTAGATCTATTTTGATTGTCAGTTTCATTAAATAATGAGATTAAAGAAGCGAACTTTTATATATATATATACATGTATATATATATATATATACATGTATATATATATATATGTCAATTATTCAAACACTAGGATTCAATTGAGTAGGGCTGTGACAATACTGTAAAACAGTTTCTCTGAACTATTTTTTGCAAACCTCCCCTTACAAAACAGCTATGGAGAAGAGGGTGACCTTGAATTTCAGATACTCCTTCCCCTGCAAGGACCAAAATTGCTTTAAATGCAATTTATGAAGTACTCTTTTCTAACCCAGGATTTCATACTTTCTAGGTAAACATTTTCCTAACTAAAATATCAAACCACACACGTAGACATGTTTGACAAATGTGGGTGATGGTGAAAAGCTGAAGCCTACCTAGTTTACCTCTCATTTGAAATGTAAAAGCCATTACAAAATAAATTTCATCAACAGATACATTTCTTTACCAAATGGAAGTAAAAATTCTACGAAATCAAATTGTTTAAGGCTTCTGAATTTATTGGACACTGATATTTGATTTCAATTATTAAAGTTTTGAAAGTTATTTTTGAATAAAGGAACTCAAAGTAAGATGACAGTTTTCTGTGTGTGAAGTAGTTGGAAGCACTACAATTTCTCACATAAAATTACACATTTTTTGCTTCACTACAGTGTTAAATGTACTCTGCCAAACCAATGGCACGTTTAAGTGACTTAATTTTTATACTCTGTTAAACGATGCATTTGATTTTAGATTATTACTTAGTAAACAATAGAATTTGTCAACAGTATTGTGCAGTGTTATATTATGTTTGTTCTAACTGTTCCCAGGGGGATTGTTCTGGCCTATAATCTGAATTTTTATTCTATATAATTTTTCAGCTAAAATGCTACATATTAAAATTGCATGCACTGTATGCTATAGAGAAATATTTTCCTCTCATTTCTAGAACTAAATCTTGTAAACACTGTATTTTTCTAAACTTATGAATATTCACATAGTTACACAGACTCTTCAAAAATATTTTTCAGCTTTTGTGTAAATATTATATGTTTATTATAAAAAGAAAGCAAAATATTATGATTATATCCAAAGTTTTCTGAAAAATTGTAAGAAATTGAAGATAATTAAGAAAATAAATCAACCTTTTTGAATATTGATTTATATTTTCAAATAAATTCATGGCTGAATGGACTGAGCTTCAAAATGTTAGGCTATTATAATGTATTACAAACATACCAATACCTCTCTTTCTTTCCATGAAGCCCTGATTTACTATGACTCCAATTTTTATAACTTAAAACATCACAAATAAATTTTACCAGTTTGACACCATTTATATATTTGTTGACATTACACACATTTGCCCAACTATGTTGTTGATTTGAAATATTACTCACTTATATTTCAAAATGTCAGCAAAATGTTCACCTAGAATGCATAAAGTCCTGGGTTAGAGCCCAGCACTGGATTATTGCATGTAATTGCAGCCTTTGAGCATTAAGGGGATCAGAAACACAATGTCATCCACAGCTGCAAAGCATATATATATATATATATATATATATATATATATATATATATATATGTGTGTGTGTGTGTGTGTCAGTGTGTGTGTGTGTGTGTGTGTGTGTGTGTGTGTGTCAGTGTGTCTATGTATTACTGATTGGAAGAAAATTTCATGGAGGGTTATTTTTTAATCATATTTCATTTACTTTTTATGACCAAATTTCTCAAATTTATATTAATAGAAATGTGGTCTATGAAATATATGAATATATTGTATTTGACAATCCTGTCACTATAACACATAATTACATTGAAATTTCATATATTGTTACATAAATATATTTTATTTAATTTTAAACTTGGTGAATATCTAAGTATTTTCAGTGCTTTAGGTATTAAAAATTGTAACTCAAATAAATTCTTCATTATAACTTTGTATGTATAGGACATATATGTTAAGTATATGTGGATCATAAGTGAAAATGTATTGGAAGGTATTTGTGTGCTATTCTCTTAAACATTCAAATGATGAGTTGCAGATAGATCTACTGAAAATTAATGTTGAAAATTGACACAATTATTAAACCTTGAAATGACACTTTGTAAAGGAAGACACCTACCTTTAGAGAAAATAGATTAAACACCCTATATAACACAAATACATGCCAAGTAGAACGGCTAAATTACAAAGATAAACTACGATGGTACAAACCTGTCTGTAATTCTAGCACATGGAAGTATGAGACAGGAGAATTATACTACAGACCAGCCTTAGCTACATGGTAAGACCATGTATCAAAAATGAATGAATAAAAAAAGATGAGAATCTTTAGGATAACAGAAGCTCTTACTTCTGCTAATGAATTTCTAAACTAAAACAAAGAATTTGAAAAAACCATCTGACATGTCTGCCAAAGTGGACTAATACTTGTAAATTTTCACTTCAGTTTTTCTCTTAAGAATACCTTGGACTGAAAGAAGTGCATAAATTCTCAAAGAAGGAATGATCCATAAACATATATCTGTGCTGACTCTAATACCTCTAAACTGAAAATGTTCATGTTTTCTTCAAAGTAGAGTCACAAAGAGATATTTGTTTTATACGTGGAAAAATACATGGCTTTGAAATGAAGACTCTTTGCAACTTGTGCAGGCAGCCACTATGATGAAATGCACATGTTGAGTGGTCGAGTAAAAGAGAAAAACCTATGGCATGACAATATTTATATAATTACCCAAACCAGCAACAACTGATCATCGACCACATAACTCTTTGAAGACAGAAAAGTGAGCCCACTATTAAGGTGAATGCGATCCCTCAACAGGAAGAACTGTGCCAGCCTCTGGCCTCAGAGATTTAGCCTCCCAACCCTTTGGGTTATTAATTTCTGTTGCCTATAAGTGAATGCTTTGCATTTGTGACATTTGCAACTAAAATATTCAAAAGAATGATTAAAGGGAGAAATGTTTGTTTCAGTTCAATGGCTCGGAGGGTCTACTATACTATAATGGGCAAAACAAGGCAGAGAAGCTTGCTCTGTCCAGGTGGTTATTCTCACTTAGAGGACCTGGAAGTAGAGTTTAAAGTAAGAACCAGGGTCAGCTATGACCTTCAATGACCTAACAGTCATTTCTGACCTACTAGAGGCATGAGAATTTCCATCACCCAGATAAAGAACACACATTTAGAACTTGTGTAAATATAGAAAATTTCAAACTCCAATAAAATGTTCTTGTTATAATGGCCCAAATAGATTGCAACAATAAATTATTTTAAAAATATTTTTTTGGAGGGGGGGCTGCTGAGATGGCTCATCAGGTAGAGGGTCTTGTCACCAAGCTTGATGACTGGAGATTTTTCCTCAGACAAACATAGTAGAAAAAGAAAATCAACTCCCACAAGCTGACCTCTGCCATCCACACAGACAGGTATTGGCCCACAGGTGTAGCATGAATCTTAAAAGGTCTTATTAAAACAATTAAATTAAAACAAACCTCAGGGCCAGGTATTGGGGTGAATACAGGAAGATCAGAGAAGCAGAACAAGCCACAGCTACCTCAGCTCACCAGTTCCTCAGCTGACCCTGTATCCTCGAACTGGAAGCCTCTGAGTCCTCACCCGAATGAATCTCAGCTGAACTGCTGCTAAAAGCCTAAAGGCTTAACCAGGCTCTAGTTCCTGGTCCTCATGCCTTATTTACCTTTCTGCTTTCTGCCATCACTTCCTGGGATTAAAGGCCTGTGTTACCATGTCTGGTTGTCTCCGTTGTGGCTTTGAACTCACAGAGATCTGGATGGATTCTGCCTCCAAGATGCTAGGATTAAAGGTGTGTGTGCCACCATTTTCTGGTCTCTATGTCTATCTACTGGCTGTTCTGTCCTCTGACCCCGAATAAGTTTATTAAGATGCACAATATATTGGGGGACACAATATATCACCACCCACAGGCATAAAAACAAAACAAAACAAAAAAAACACTCACATATATACTATTAAATAAATGGATATATTAAAAAAAAGAAAGAAAACCTGGTTTCATCAAACAACGAAATCTAAACTAATCTCATTGAAATATATATTTAAAGAGCAAATTGTAAAAAGTTTGTGGGAGTGCTGGTGAGATGGATTAGCAGCTAAGAGCATTTACTACTCTTGCAGAGGACCGGGATTCATTTTATAACGTTCACATAATACCTCATAACTTCCTGTAACTCCAATTCCAGGGAATCCTATGCCTTCTTCTAATATCTACAGCCTCCTACACTCATGAATGAAATAAAACTTACTTACACAAATATACACATAAATACATATATATATATGTATATCTATCTATCTATCTATCTATCTATCTATCTATATACTTTAGTATATATAATGCACACTTAAGATGCTTGCACTGTATTCAACCCACATTCAAAATATTATACCTGTCTTTTTTATTGTACTTTTACCTCTGTGACTACCTTTCTATGTTGACATAACTAAAAGTATACTTTTAAAGGCAATTTGGCCATTGTTGTTTTGTTGGTTAAGTTGTGTAACAATGTAAGTACTCAAAATCCTGTAAAGAAAAAATGACTTCTTTGAAATCCGTTTTAAGGTCAGCTCTTGTACTTACTAAGATGAAATGTACTTGGCCTTGAGATCTCTGCAAACTGAAGAGCCTATAACTGTCTGTACTTGTTGCCTGACACTACATTCCATCTAAAATCTGTTCCTTTCATTCCAAAAATCAGTCTTTCTTATTTCCATTTCTTTCTTTTCATCATATATTGCTATAAAAGTATTTATTTCTGAAGACTGTGAAAATGTTGATTTATTTAAAACTAGATACCATAAGTTTTAAATATTTTCATAATTATATGCTGAAGTTATGTACATTGAAGAACACCTGAACAAACGTGATGTTTGTTTTTACCAACCATTGATTTCAAGGATATTTTAGTATCTAGCTTAGGAACTATGTTACTTAGCTGAGTGTTGTGGTGCATGGCTGTAGCGGAAGGAGGATCCGAATTTTAAGGCCAGTCTAAGCTATTCAGAGAATTTGAGTTTAGATTGGCTATTTGATTTCCTATCTTTAAACAAACAAACAAACAAGACAAACCTGGAGGATATATGATAGCTTTCACAATGTGCAACCAGTGTCCATGGTAGTTCACACTTTTAATGTCAGCCCTGGGGACACCGGGACAAGAAGAGGATGAGTTCAAGGCCAGCCAGTGCTACCAATTGAGTTTTACTTTTGTTTCAACTCAAATGATGTGAAACATAAAATGTTTATCCTAGAAAGATTAAAAATCTCCTTAGGTGTGTCATCACTACATCAAACAGAGTGCTACTGCAGTGAGAAAAGACTTTGGGAAAACAGGAGACAATAACTACGGTTAAAAGTCTATATACTTGTATTACATTGCATTGATTTTTCTTTGCCACAGACTGGTTGCTGAATTTTAGTAAGCCAATTGAACTTTATGCTTCAACTTCTGTTTTATTAGCTGCAGCAGAATTTTCAATCTATGAGCATTTTCCCCAGATCGGTTCATAAGTTCCTTTTCTCATAAAAAATACTTTCATCATTCAAGGGGCAGAACTGAAGACAGCTAGAATTTCGTAGACCTCAAATGGGCTAATGAAGATCACATAAATTTTTGAGTAGTCAGGTTTGAATAGGGATAAACCTAAATACTACTAATTGTAGCAGTTAACCCCCATTATAACAAATTATTTGTTATGTGCATAGCCATTTATGAATAAAATAAAAGGATTCTGAGAAATTATAGTCTTTTTTCATTCTGATATTTATTTAAATATCATGGCGGATACTAATTTCACCATATCTTATAGTTCACAAATCAGGTAGTGGTTCCTTATAAAATATGTTTTTCTCTCTCTCCAAATATTATTCTCCCTAGATTTGCTCAAGACCAGGTTTACTGATTTTCAAATACTAAACTTAATTCTGCTAGTATAGTCCCCATCCTACTACTGTCATTTATAGCATGAATAAAAAAATATGGTGAGTAAATAAGGAATCACATTTGGGCAACAACAACAAAAACAGAAAACGATTTTGCTCAGGTCGATGAAAGACTTTTCTTATGTGACTGCTGTGGATATCGCTCTGTATAAATAAACACTGATTGGCCAGTAGCCCGACAGGAAGTATAGGTGGGACTAACAGAGAGGAGAATTGAAACAGGAAGGCAGAGGAGAAGACTGCCTGGAGCTGCCACCAGGACAAGGAAGATGTAAAGTACCAGTAAGCCACAAGCCACGTGGCAAAGTATAGATTAATAAAAATGGGATAAATATAAGAGTAAAGCTAGACAATGATAGGCCTGAGCTAATGGCCAAACAGTTTAAATAATATGAGTCTGTGTGTTTATTTTATAAGTGGGCTCCAGGACTGGCGGAACTTGGCAGATGCTGGAGAGAAATTCTCCAGCTACATGTGACCCTAAAATAAAAAAAAAAAAAATGAAGTAAACATATAATAAAACAGATTTTTGCCAGTTTGGTCTGTTGTTATTAGTTTTTGCTCTTTTGGGAGGTCCACCACCCAGCTCCCTAATAAACACAAGGAGGCTTATTCTTAATTATAAATGCTCGGCCTTGGCATGGCTTGTTGCTAGCCAGTTTTTCTTAATTTATCCTGTCTACCTTTTGCATGTGGGCTTTTACCTCTTTCTTACTTCTGTGTATCTTACTTTTACCCTTACTCCATGGTGGCTGTGTGGCTGTGTGGCTGGTCCCTGAGGTTCTCCTTCTTTCTCTCTCATTCCTTGATCATTTTCTTTCCCTCTGACATTTCTCCCATCTGTCCTCTCTGCTTGCCAGCACCCCTACCCTTTCCCTTCCCTTGTTTTGCCTGTTCAGCTCTATATTAGGCCATCAGATGTTTTAGACAGGCACAGTAACAGAGCTTCACAGGATTAAACAAATAAAACAGAAAAGAATGCAGCATATCTTTGAATCATTAAACAAATGTTCCAGAGAATAAACAAATGTAACACACCTTAAAATAATATCTGCAGCAATGGCCTATACTAACTTATTAAAATAATTTTACCACTGATAATGAGGAGTGTATTTAAAACTTGTTTTCAGTCAGTGCCATTATCAGGTAGCAATGCTGATGTCTTACCTGAGAACTTACACTTTAATATTTTAACAATGGTATTGCTTTTGTTTTGGTTTTTTTTTGCTTTTTAATCTTTTAGATGAAGAGCCTATGCTATTTCAATTATTAGTTGTGATGAACATGTTAAAAAGTAAATGGTGAAATAGTCCATAAGTCACAAAATTTGGCTTCATTTTCCCTCATTACTGTAAATGAAATTTAGTTGGTAAAACGGTACACACTCAAAAATCTACTCAGACATTGTGTCTTAAAAAGTTTCAAGAAGCCGGGCGGTGGTGGCGCACGCCTTTAATCCCAGCACTTGGGAGGCAGAGGCAGGCAGATCTCTGTGAGTTCGAGGCCAGCCTGGGCTACCAAGTGAGTTCCAGGAAAGGCGCAAAGCTACACAAAGAAACCCTGTCTCGAAAAACCAAAAAAAAAAAAAAAAAAAAAAAAAAAAAAAAAAAAAAGTTTCAAGAAACTAATACAGTTTATTCTCACAATTAAAGGAAAATACATAGGACTGCAGAGTGTCCTACCAATTAGTTATTAGAATCACAGCTACAGCTGGCTACCAAGAAAGAAAGCAGGTATGTAATGTGTCGATTTAGAAATAACTAACCAAATAAATAACTTTGGGAAATAATGAGAGTATGGTCTAACAGGAAAGAGAATAGCTTTGTTGTATTAATACAATACAAAACATACACTGAAAAGGGCTGTGTCTTAGAATGTCTGACACTAAATATCCCTTCTACACATTTTTATCAACAAGTAGGGCTACAATAAGACAACTAGTGACGAATAAATACTGCTTAGCAAGAAAGTTCAGATGTTGTAGCTATGCACTTTATTTTCAGGGAAACAGTGTCTTCTACAAGACACTTTTACATGTGTCCTCATTGGGAGAGAGATAATGTGAATACTAAATCCATAAAATTATAAATGTCATCTGAAATAATTTGCTTAATAGTCTTAGAATACTAGTCTTACATGACATATCAGCATGATAATCATATTTATTACATTAAATTTAACTTCAGACATCTGCACTTCACAAATGCTGTCTAAAAGAGAGCAATTTTACTGATTTTCTTTTGAAATATTGCTGTTTAGCAACCTTACTTACCTTTCCAGGTTAAATATAGCTGTCTCAAATTGTCTGTCCAAACTCTTTTTGGACTCAGAACATGATAGTCCCAAATGTGTTAAATGTTGTTGTTTTTTCTTAAGATTTTATTAGCTATTATATTATTTGAGCTGCATTAAATTAATAGGACTTAATGATATTTCAGATACAAAAGACTTAAATTACAAGGTCAACGTCAATCTAACCTTGATTTGCTTGTCCAGCCCACACGTGATAGGTAACACTTTCTGCCTACTTTTCTCATCTGTTTAAAGTTCAAACCCAAAGGAAGACAACAGATACCTTAGGCTCTTCCTCCACGGTTCCACAAAAGCAGAAACCCATTGCCCATCCAACAACCCTTTGTTGGATTGGATTGACCAGAAAAAGAAACACGACTACCTTCACTCTTCTCGTTCAAATTTCCTAAACTAGAAACATTGAATCAACATTGAAGAAATACTGATCTACTGATATACTTGGATAGATGTTTTTCACATAGTATTGTTTTCAACCTTTATCCTATAGATTATTCCCAAGCCAATCACTTGCTAACCAATACCTGCTATGGCTACCATCATAGACTGGAGAAGATTTGTACCTGGATTGGTTTCTAACTTTTTCCTTTGGTAGCTTTTAGAGTAACTTACAGTATTATTTATAATAGTCCTCACGAATGAAGGTTCTAGGTAGACACCTGCTCATATTCTCCATGTTTAATGAGTTGTGTAGGTGTTGTCTTCAGCAAGAGTGTCTTCCAAGCTGTTTGTGGAGAGCCTGGGCCTTAGGTCAATAAGTGAATTTAATGTACTCCTTCTTAATACTGAAAGCTTTATTTGGTGATGAAATGGCCCTTAATTTTAGCTGTCCCTTCATATATTCCATCCGCATCCCTATTTAATTCTTTTTCACTTAATCCTTTTTCCATCCATAACTATTTATTCTACATCTCCTTCTTTGGGAGATCCATCCCTCCACACTAGTCCTGTACCCTATATCTTGTATAGTAGCTTGGTTATCATTGACTGAACAGCTAATATCCATATATATATGAAGACATACCACATTTGTCTTTCTAGGTCTGTTACCTTGCCCCAGATTATGTTTCTCTTTCTTTGTTTCTTCATTCCTTCCTTTCTTTCTTTTTTCTACCTCTATCTATTCAACTGTGGATATTATGAATTCACTTTCTAACAGTTTTGTAATATTCCATTGTGAATATTACAAATCTATCTATTCTTCTGTTGTGGGACATCTAGATTGTTTCCAATTTCTGGCTATTATAAAGAGATCAGTAGTAATATTGTTGAGCAAGTGTTACTGTAGTAAAATAAAGCATAACATACTGAAACCTTAGGGATAACAGCACTAAGCCCATTCATCAAATGAAAATAAAAGGAAAGGAAAAATAGTCTTTAGAGCAAAAATGTAACAATTATACTTAAAATTATCTATATATTAATGTGATATTTGGGGATGAATAAGAAAGAAAAGGTTGTGGTTTTATAGTGATATGTTTGTGTGTCAAGTTGACAAGAGGTCATTTGTGCCTGATAGTTTTATTTCTCTATCATACAAACTAGAGTTACTTGAGAGGAGGGAACCTCAATAGATAAATGATTCAATAAGGTCAAGCTATACTCAGGTCTGTTGTGCATTTTCTTAATTAGTAATTAATGTGGGAGTGCCCAGTTTATTGTAGGTGGAGCCACTCTATATAGCTGTCCCTGGATTCTATATGAAAGCAGGCTGAGCAAACCATGGCGAGCAAGCCCTAAGTAAAGAACTCTCATCCGTGCCCTCTGCCTCAGCTCCTGTATCCAGGTTCCTGCCATGCTTATGTTCTCATCCTGACTTCTTTAATTATGAACTGTGATGTAGAAGAATAGATCGAATAAACCCTTTCCTGCCCAAGAAGCTTTGGTCATGGCATTTGGATCACAGCAATAGTAACTTTTACTAAGACACTTATGTATACTATCTTACATTCTGCAAATAAATATACACTTACTTATTTTTGCCTATTTGTATCCCCTTGATCTTTTGCAGTTGTCTTATCACTCTCAATAAGAATTCCTGTACTGTATTTAATAGACGCTGAAAGATAGGCAGGTGTGTCATGTTCCTGATTTTAGTGGAAATCATTTGAGTTTCTTTTCATTTATTTTGAAGTTTGCAATGGGTTTGCTGTAAACTCCCTTTATTATGTTGAATTATGTCCTTTGTATCACTAATCTCTCCAGTACATTTATCCTAACTGGGTGTTGGATTTTGTATAAGACCTCTTTTTCAATATTAAAATTAGGTGATCCTGTAGTTTTTGTCTTTCAGTTTGTTTATAATGGTGTTTACATTTATTGATTTGTGCATGTTGTACTATCCCTGAATCTCTGGCATGAGTCCCCTTGATTAACACAAGTTATCTTACTAATGTGTTCTTGCATTCAGTTTGCAAGCATTTTGTTGAGAATTTTTGAAACTATGTTCATACAGGAAATTGATCTATAATCATCATTTTGTTGTTGTTGTTGTTGTTGAGTCTTTAGGTAGCACAGATAGCAGGATAACTGTGGCCTCTGAAAAAAAATGGACCAGCATTGCCCAGAGCACTCATGGCCCAGGCAGTGATGCCAGAAGACAGCCAAGAGCTGTGCTATGGAAAGAACTGGAAATGTGATAGCCTTGAGTGGTGGGAAAGAGGGCTGAAGTTGACAAGCTGACTCAGTAGGGTCAGCGGGATGGTGTACCAAAGTCTGGCGCTTATGCAGATACAGACAAAACCTCCGAATTAGCTATCTGGCCAGGGTATCCTCCTGGTTCTGGGCAACAACAAAGACCTGAAAATAGGAAAGTTCCACTTTCTTGATTAGACCTCATTGAAGGACCATGGTGGCCTGAAATACCACCAAGGGCCATGTTAGAGTTGGTGGTCCACGCTGCTCCCGCAGTCCACAATGAAACCTGAGCTTCATGTGGATTTATGCAGTCTGTGCTGTTGCTTGATTCCTAGATGATGCCCTAGGGCTTAGCTGCCTCAGGGCACCAAGCTGAAAGAGTGACATGTGTAACCACCTGAGGCCATGTTAAGGCTCAAGGCTCCATGGTCCATGCAGCTACTGAATGCCATGAGTGGGTCAGTGGTCTTGTTATAGCAAGGGCCATTGATCTCTATGGCAGGTGCTACCTACCACCGAAGCTCAGGTGAGACTCTATGGTCTGGGCTGCCGCCTGAAGTCCTGTTAATATGCAAGTGTGCTGGAGAGCTGGCACTGACCTGGGGTGGCAGCCACATCAGAAATGCTGCAGCCCAGAAGACATTTTGGGGTATCTGGCCCCTCCCCTTGCAGGAGACAGAGGAGAGCTGATTGCACCCATTGCCAACTCATGCATGGAGGCGCCAACAATGCCATGGAATGCAGGAGAGCTTGCACCACACAGCGCAGGAGAGCAGCCCCGCACCTTGAGGGCCCACAGCCCTGAGGTAAAGGTGGTGGAGTGGGTGCTGGAGAGTTGCCAAAGGCCCCAGCAGGGTTCTCCTTAGATGATGTTTTCAAGCATGGATGCTGGTGGAGAAAGACTCATATTCCTTTAGGCGCCGGCCACTAGGAATTTGATCAAATTCCAGTGAATATATGAACACAAAAAAAAGGACTTTTTTTTGGGGGGGGATAGGGCACAGTGAAGGTGGGATGTACATGAGAGGACTGGGGGGTGAGTGCCATCAGGGTGCATGGAGGGCCTTCCAGTGGTTTTGAAAATTATCTTATTGAAATTTTTAAGTCAAATTGGTATCCAAAACCAGAAGAGGGTGTCTATCTTTAATGCAATCAATTCAGCAAAGAAACCATTTCTATTTCAATTTAAAAACTTAATAATATAGAAATAGATCCTAATTGTATTGACTCATGTTCTGCTGAATAATTAAAAAGACAGAGAGACAGACAGAGATAGAGGGAGTGGGAAGGAAAGGATTTTTAAAAACTGGCTTACACTGTTACAGATGCTTAAATATCCCATGATATGTTTGGCATCCTACCAGCAAACTCAACATATAGAAGACATTGTGGTATAATTGTTTAATTCCCAAATCTGAAAAGTTGATGTTGTAACTTTTAGTAGAAGGCCATTGAAATCTGAGGTCAGGTCAGCAAGCCAAAAAGAGGAAATGTCTGCAAATTCTGTAATAGAGAGCAATATGAGCATTCCTCTTCCTTTTTGTTTTATGTGGGACCTCAATTGCTTAGGATGTCATTTCACTTAAGGTGATGGAGGGGAGATCTTGCTCTTTTAGTTTGATCATTTTAAGTCATATTACCTCAGATGTATTTTCCAAAGATACCCAGAAAGATTCCATGTGTCCTAAGAATTTCAGCCATCAAGCTAGGTTTTAAAATAAATATTTGTGTAAAGCTGGTATTAAAAAGTTTCCAAGGTTAGCAAGCAAAATACACATTTGTTCACATATAGAGATCATCATTTTAAATATTAAAAGTCATTATTTAAGGACACATTACCATAGTCTCAGAAATGACTAGCTAGATTTTAATATCTAAATTGATGAAAGTATTAAAAATCACCCTCTATCCTAAATGTAGGTTATTAAACTTTTCAAACCTTTCTCTTTGCAAATCATTTTTACTTTATATTAATTCCATCAAAGTACATCATTCATCTAAAATATTTAAGATACCTTAATTTTAGACAATTCTGATTTAATAGAAAGCTGAAAATTGTAGGTGATATATTTGATAAAATATTATATCTTTAATTAGCTTCAGATTTTATATCTTACTACTTGTAAAGTGATATTACATTATATTTTATTATATGAAATCTTAATGCCTATAATTGTGCCCTTTCTATGACAGCTATGGCTTCCATTAATTTTTGTTAAAATTTGCACAAAATTTTACAGATTAAAAATTGATAACTAACAATACCAACAGAGATAAAATGTTGGTGATTTTAATGTTATAGTTTATATCTTGTTTATCTTCCAATTAACATCTTGAATAGTACATAAGATATTTTTATGGAATAAATAATAGTCACTAAATTTCCAGAATTAGAAAGCATTTATGACACTAGATGTGGCATATCAAATCAATAAATTTCTCTCTTACAGGACCAATAATTTTACTGAGCCAACACAGTGTAAAGGATCTTGATGTAAATGATACCATGTAAATGATGATGATATTTAAGATAATATTTAATATTTTATGTTAGCAGTTTGATGTCCTAGGGATGTCTGAATAGCGATCCTGTAACTTTGGAACATTGGACCTTTACTATTAAACTTAAAACTATCTTTAGTACTCTATTTAAAACCCATCTATTATAGAACCCAATGTCCTATTTGCTGTGGAATATCATTTCAAAGCACGAGAATTATAATATTGCAGTATTCACATTCCTCTACAACAAGGACACAGGGAGTTGAAATGTTTGTTGTCAAATTATCCAGAGTTACAACCAACATTTAAGAGTGATGTAGGTGTTCTGCTATAAAAGAGCTGCTAACCCAGCTCACCAGAACACCAGCTCATTGGAACACCTCCCAAAACTTTATAAACTCTGACTTCTCTGCATGCATCCAATTGCTTTATATTTGACTACAGTTCTTTCTGTACTCTTAATGTTGGTGGCCAGGCTTCAGGCATCATCATTAACTATAGACATCATTGAAGATAATACTCAATAATTCTGTTTTAGAAATATACTTTGTTTTGCTAAGAGCAAATCAGTTTGTGGTGATTTCTGATCTAATCATTACCATTGATTTTCAAAATCATTGATTTTCTTCTTTTCCATCATCTCTTTTACTATTAAACTTAAAACATAAAGCATACTCACAAACATTCTTCTCTGGTATCAACATCGATCCATCAACTGTCACTTGAATAATAAGTACCTAGTTTGCAGTCACATATACAAAATGGACATTATTTAGCCCTTATATTCTCTTGCATGTTTGTATCAGTATTCTTCACGAAATGCATCTCCACCATCTAATTGTATGACTCAAATTTGGAGTCAAATTTCATGAGTAACTTCTTAATGAATATCCTATCACTAAATTAGAGATTGTAGTTCATTTTTAATTTCTTTTTTTAGGTTCATATATTTTCATCTCTCCATTCTACCCATCCAACACTTCCTTCCCATTCCTACTCTCTCTCAAGTTCATTGCCTCTTCTTCAAATTACTTATGTTACTTATGTTACATGTATGGAACTCTGTATATGTGTGATATCTTCCAAAGAAGGAAAAATAAAGTTTAATTTCATAAAGAGATAAAAGTGAAACTAGAATAGGAGGAATAAATTGGCAGAAGGGTCCATGATAAAGAAGAGAAGATTGAGAGGGACAACTGATCCTACATGTTTTTTGAAAAGCCATATAGAAATGTACTATGGAAGCATCATAAAATATGTACATATATACAAAAGAATTTAAATGGAGTCACAATGTATTGGAGGAGACAATGCCCAAAGTAGACATCTTTTACAACCAACTACAACCTTCTGTGCAGGAATGGCTTACATCTTACTAAGTCGTTGGACAAAGCTATTCCGTAGAAGCCTCATCAAAAAATTACAAACTATTATCAAGAGTACTTGTTACTTTCCATAACTTGAAAGTAGGGTCCTATTAGTGAAGACACAGCTTATTTGTGTTCATCAAACATTGGGAAAGTAAGGCCGGGCGGTGGTGGTGCACGCCTTTAATCCCAGCACTCGGGAGGCAGAGCCAGGCGGACCTCTGTGAGTTTGAGGCCAGCCTGGTCTCCAAAGTGAGTTCCAGGAAAGGCGCAAAGCTACACACAGAAACCCTGTCTCGAAAAAAAACAAAACAAAAAAACAAACAAAAAAAAAATTGGGAAAGTAAATAGGCTCCCAACTAGAAACTTCACACCTATTGATTAATATTTAGGGTTTTAGAGAGTGCTTGGCATGATACTTAAAAAGAAATGCAATAATCCAACCACACAGCTATGAACTAGGTGACCAAAAACAGTGATCTGACTACAGGATAATGTGGAACAATGTAGTACAATCTAATGGGGAAACCTGAAGCTCACTCTCTGAGATGGAACACTCAGACTGACCCTACAAAGTGTTCAAAAACCTGAGATAAGATAGGCCATTGACCTAGAGGAAACCCTGCAATAACATGACCTTTAGTGACATATTACCCTACTCATAGACCACTATATCTCTCAACCCTCATCAGAGAATTTTCTTCTTGCAGCAGAATTAACACAAAGATCAACAACTGGACAACATACAGAAAGCCACAGACTTGGGAACACTCAGTCCTAAATGAGATATCTGTATCAAATGCCTCCCCTATGAGGAGCTTATGAATCCAAGTGGGAGAAGAAGAGGGAAGACAGAAGGAGCCAGAGATGGTGAATGAATCTGAGAAAAGAATGTCTTCCAGACAAAACAGGACTAATATACACATGAGCTCACAGAGTCACTGGCAGTATGTAAAAGTCTCATACAGGTTCAAATCTGACAAAATTCTAGCACTGAGAGGAGGAAGTGAACACAAAGCTCCATTTCTTTTTTTTTATTTTTTATTTTTATTTTTTATTTTACAATACAATTCGATTCTACATATCAGCCACAGATTCCCTTGTTTCCCCCCCCCCTGCTGTCCCTCTCCCCTTCCCCTCAGCCCACCCCCCATTCCCACCTCCTCCAGGGCAAAGCCTCCCCCGAGGACTGAGATCAACTTGGTAGACTCAGTCCAGGCAGGTCCAGTCACCTCCTCACAGGCCGAGCCAAGCGACCCTGCATAAGCCCCAGGTTTCAAACAGCCAACTCATGCAATGAGCACAGGACCTGGTCCACTGCCTGGGTGCCTCCCAAACAGATCAAGCCAATCAACTGTCTCACCCATTCAGAGGGCCTGATCCAGTTGGGGACCCCTCAGCCATTGGTTCATAGTTCATGTGTTTCCATTTGTTTGGCTATTTGTCCCTGTGCTTTATCCAACTTAGTCTCAACAATTCTTGCTCATATAAACCCTCCTCATTCTCGCTAATTAGACTCCCAGAGCTCCACCTGGGGCCTAGCCGTGGATCTCTGCATCCAGATCCCTCAGTCATTGGATGGGGTTTCTAGCATGACATTTAGGGTGTTTGGCCATCCCATCACCAGACTAGGTCAGTTTGGGCTGTCTCTCAACCATTGCCAGCAGTCTATTCGGCGGTATCTTTGTGGATTTCTGTGGGCCTCTCTAGCACTTTGCTTCTTCCTATTCTCATGTGGTCTTCATTTACCATGGTCTCCTATTCCTTGTTCTCCCTCTCTGTTCTTGATCCAGCTGGGACCTCCATTTCTAACAAAGAAGTTATTAGCATTTGATACCTGGTAGAAAGTGAAAATCAGTTTTCTTCAATGGAATGTGACTGAGTAAATCCATCACACTCCAGTAACTGACCAACAAAAACCAGACTTTATGCTTTTCTTTTTCTTTTTTGAACTATTTTGTTTTGTTTGTTTATTAGTTTTCTTTTTTGTCTTACTGATTCTATTATATTTCATTTTTGTGTCTATTTCAATTTTAATTTTTGTTCTTTTCCTTGAGAGAGAGGGGAAGAGAGTGTGAGAGACAAAGCAGGAATTTGGGTAGGTAGCAAGGAGGGGAGGGTCTAGGAGGAATCTAGGTGAGGGGAAAGAATATAATCAAAAAGCAACATATGAAATAATTTTAAATATTTTTTAAAGAAGGGCACTGAAAGAAGTCATAGATCACCTATATAGAATGAAGTATGAAGGATGGAAATCTGAAATATGCTATGATCTTGACACCTGAAGGGTAGAGTGATAATAGAAGTTAGATAAATTTCCTAGGAGACAAGTCACAACCTCTGGTGCCAGTGTATAGAACACTGGTGGAATTTAGCTCTTGCTTTTAGATAAAAAAATTATTTGGGGTTTTAATCAGAAGTATAAACTATTGTTTACAGCATCATTTAGGCTATTATATTGTTCAACTGCATAGATAATATTAGAAAAAATAGAATGAATGATTAAAAGGCCACAAAAATCCAAGTGAACTATGTTGGTGATTAAAGTAAGTATAAAGGTTTAATCGTGAGTATACGAAGAAATTGATAATGGCAAAACTACACACCTATTTCATATAATTGATTTTAAATCAGAGTAAAAGTGAACATACAGTGGTGGTGGGAGTAGATGATGCCAATGAGATAAATAACTGCAGATTTTCTTAACAATGGGAAGTGAGCCGGGCGGTGGTGGCGCACGCCTTTAATCCCAGAACTCGGGAGGCAGAGCCAGGCGGATCTCTGTGAGTTTGAGGCCAGCCTGGTCTACCAAGTGAGTTCCAGGAAAGGCGCAAAGCTACACAGAGAAACCCTGTCTCGAAAACCCAAAAAAAAAAAAACAATGGGAAGTGATCCAAGATTATGTATAATTTAGTTAACATATCAATTGTCCATTTGTTCATATTTACCAATGGTCAATATATGGGATATTAATGAGAAAGGAGTCTATTTTTTCTAGCTTCCATCTTCTGAAGATCAAAAATCTTTATTAATATGTATATTCATGAGTGTAAATAGATGCATGGGAAATCAAACTGCTCTTAAGTTGATGAAGACTTTGAAAGAATGAAATAAGAATACACGTGGGACTAAAACAATGAGAAAAAATTGTATTCCTATCATTTCTAGTTGAGAAATATTTCCGGTATCCTAGAAAATATACCCTGACAACATTAAATTTCACCAAAGCATTTCACATTAAGAGTTTATCCTAGTATAGCTTTTTTTAAAATCTAAAAACAGTGATCACATGTAATCACACATGTATGCACACATGCACACACACACACACACACACACACACACACACACACACACACACATACACACACAACATAGAGCAAGGACCAATTATTCCTTTATTGTATTTTACAGAATAGGTAATAAATTGTTCTTGAAACACATTCAATGTATTTTGCATTTCAGTACTTTCAAATATTTGATTAATATTAAAATACCTTTTAAAAATAAAATTCAAGTTTACTTATATGATGCATGAAGACTTATAAACAATTTCATATGGAAAGTTCACAAAATGCAACAATGTATGACATATCCAAATATATTACATGAGAAATTTATTTTGCAGAAAGCTAGCCATTGAACGAGGCAATGTGGGGAATATCAAGAAAAATCAAAACCATGAGTTTTATGTGTTAGTTTATTTTTACAAAACTGCTTTAGTATCGATATAATCATCACTTCTTTTGTCATAGTAGGCCTACAGAGATTAAATACAATAAATCCATTTGAGGACAGAATAATTGGGCCTTTGCTCAATGTTTACTGAGAAAAATGTGTTACTAAGATTTGCAGTATAGCTTGCTACTTAACTGACTCCTTGACAAAGATATTTCCAATATATAAAATATTTCTCTGCAAGTGTTATTTATGAACACAAAAACTTGAAGAGCCTCCAGAAGAAATTAAGGAGAAAAATCAGCCTCATATTTGACACAAATTTCTTTGGAGAAGTTCCTTAGCAAAATTTCTGGATTTGAATTTGACATATTAAGCAGTGTTCTGACAGAGATAACAGGAAATGCTATAGTTAAAAGTGGATCAGTTACCAGAGATGTTAGCAAGTTCCAGAGTTTTCACTTGATAAAGCAAAAGTTCACCCTCTCCAGAGGAATCAAACTGCTAAATTGTTGCTATAATTAAGAAAGCTTCCACTCAATTCTAACTGCATTTGAAGAACAAGCAAGCTTTCCACTGAGTAATTCCCATTTCAAATCACACATCAATGTCATCCTCACACCTACTGCCTTTTTTATAGTTAAATCTACCCAGTACAACAGATTAAAACCAGGGGAAAAAAGAATGTTTGATTAATAAGAGAAAATATACACAGACGATGTAAATTCCCAGAAAACACAGCAATACTATTATCAAATAGTCTTAAATTAAACCTAATCATTTAACTGAAAATTGTAGATGAATTTCTAAAGGGTCTTATTAAATAAAAAAAACCAAAATATGGGAGACAGGTATTGGGGTAAATGCTGAAAGATCAGAGAAGCAGACAGCTAACCTCACCTTGCCAACTTCTCAGCCGACCATGTTTCCATGAATCCTCATACTGGAATCCTCTGAATCCTCTCCTCACCTGAATGGATCTCAGGTGAACTGCTGCTAAAAGCCTAAAAGCTTAAAAAGACCTCTAGTTCCTGGTCCTCATGCCTTATATACCTTTCTGCTTCCTGCCATCCCTTCCTGGGATTTAAGGAGTATGTCTTTCCCAAGCAAGACATGGGATCTCAAGTCTTGGGATTAAAGGTGTGTGCCATCATGCCTCGCTGTTCTGTTCTATCTAGTGGCTATTCTGTTCTCTGACCCCAGATAAGTTTATTGGGTGCACAATATATCAAGCACATTTTCCCTTTTTTTGTTTAAAATTTTAAAATTTATAGCTAATGTAAGAAAAAGTATATACAATAAGTATATATACATATAATATATAGTCAAGAATTATATTGACAGTGTATAGTCTATTAACATTTAACAGATTCAGACAAAACAAACATTATATATATATAAACAATGACCAGTCCATTAACATTTGACAAATTCAGACAAAAAATTTTCATTACTTATCCTATTTAAAACAAGTAGTTTCTTTTTAAAAATAGATTCAATAATCTATATTTTATCTTATTATATCCATATTCTCTCTTTTTTTCTTTTCTGAGTAGATTCAAAAGTCTACCTTTTATCTTATCATTTCTATATCTTCCCCTTTTTGAAAAAAAATCTACCTTTTATTTTATTTCTACATCTTCCCTTTTTTCTTTTCAGAGTAGGTTCACTAATCTACCCTTTTATTCTATTATTTCTATCTTTTTTTTTCAGAGTAGATTCAATATTCTTCCTCTTATCTATGTCCTCTTTTTTCTTTTCCTTTTTTTTAAAAAAAAAACAAGTACTCTGAATCTAATCTCCTTTGTTTAGCTTTTTTTTTTTTTTTCTGACCATTAACGATTAAAAACTTGTAACCAACAATGACAATACCCACAACGGACCAAAAACTACCCACTCCAACTCTTGGGAATATGGGTGTGGTTTCCTTAAAATTACTTCCTGCTTTCTGGGGGCTACTGCCAGTGCACAGTGCCAGAATTATGCCAAGGAGGTGGCAGGGTTGAGGCAGCTTCTGTTAGACTCTCAGTCTCAGCTAGATGAAGCCAAGAGTGAAGCTCAGAAGCAAAGGACTGAGCTTGGCCTGGTCAGGTAGCAGTTGAGTGACATGAAGAGCCAAGTAGAGGATGATTTCATGGCTGTGTCTCCTGCTGTCCCTCCAGCCAAGCAGGACGCTATGAAGCTGGAGCCGACACAGGCCATCCTGGAAGATCAACAGATACGGCAGTAGAAGCTCACAGTTGAATTTGAAGAAGCTCAGAGCACAGCCTGTCATTTACAAGAAGAGCTCCATGCTGCTGGTCCCCTGGAGTCTTCAGGAGTAGAAGAGGTTACTCAGCATAAGGAGAGACTAGAAAAAGAGAAGAGGTTAACAAGTGACCTAGGGCGTGCCGCCACCAAACTTCAAGAGCTTTTGAAGACAACTTAGGAGCAGCTGGCAATAGAGAAGGACACAGTGCAGAAGTTGCGAGAACAGCTGGAAAAAGCAGAGGATGGTCGCAGCTCAAAGGAGGGAACCTCCGTCTGAGTCTCCTCGGTAAACTGTTCAACTTAACAAAATGCCTTACACATTCCTTACAAATAACCAACCAACACAGCATTATCCAGGTCCAACTTCCAGTGAAGCCATTGAAGACAAGTCTCAGAACCACAGAAATAAATCTTCCAGACCCCCCCCCCCCCCCGTCTGTAAAAGAACCTTTGTTACATGTGATAAACACTGTTCCTGGGAGCAGCCCTGGACCACCTCAAGGAGACACCAGCCCAGCATGTAATGACACACAGGTAAAGCTACAGAACACGTGGTGACATATAGATTAACAGAAATGGGCTAAGTTTAAGAGCTAGTCAGTAGTTAGCCTGTGCTACTGGTCAAGCAGTTATAAATAATACTAAGCCTCTGTGTGATTACTTTATAAAAGGCTGTGGGACTGTGGATGAGAGATTTGTCCCGACTGTGGACCATGCAGGAACACAGAAAAACTTCCGACTACAGAAAATGTTGAATGTCATGAGTATAAATAGAGTGGAAATCTATCTAAAATACATAAATTATATGGAGAAGGATCCCATTAAAAAGGTGTCAGGCCCACAGAATCAACTAAGCACTGTTCACAGGGGCACCCAGAGTCTGAATTAGCAACTGTGTAGGGGGCATACATGCTGTGGTTGTTTAGCTTGTAGTTTTTGTTGGACTCCTAACAATGAAAGTGGGGCTGTTTCTGACTTTTGCCTACTCAAGGGACCTTTTTCTTTCTACTGGGTTGTCTTGTCCAGCCTTGATATGAGGGTTTATACCTGATCTTTTTGTATTTTCTCATGTAGAGTTTGGTTGCTATCCTTGGGAGAGCTGCTATTTTCTGAAGGGAAATGGAGGAACAGAGAATCTGGGGGAGAAAGGACTTGGAAAGAGACTGGGGGATGGGTAGGGAGTGTAGTCTGGATGTATTATATGAGAGAAAAAAATTTAAAAAACAAACAAACAACAAAAATCACTTCCTGGTGGTGGTGGCTTATGCCTTTAAACCCAGAATTCATGAAGCAGAGGTAGGTGGATCTTTGTGATTTTGAGGACAGCTGGGACAATTAATTGAGTTCTAAGACAGCCAGGGCTATTATACAGAAAAATCCTATCTCAAAATATGAGAAAACAAACCAAAACAGAACTAACCAAAACAAACAAACAAACAAACAAATGAAAACCCTAAATGTCCATTGTGTCTTGAGATTGCTGAACTGATAGGTTTAAAACAAATGCAGTAGTAACTTGTTTATGAATAGATGAAATCCAAGTTAACCATTTCTATTCAGTTCATCTCTATAATAAACTGAAAGTTGACAAAGAAGTCTAGACTCTAGAATTTACCCTGAACAAGAAGAATTTCTGTAAAGAAAACACAGCAATCTACACTCAGCAGTGGGGTTATTTTCATGCTAATAAGACCAGGAAATGCCACCATGAAAGGTTCTCATTGTCTCAGGGGTAAGGAAACAATACTTGCCTATTATTAAGTTCAGGTTTTATTGCTTGTTTCTTCTTAGTATTCTTGGAACATTGAATTATATTGAAACATTCTTAAATGTAAATTTTGAAATGCATTAATTGAATTAACATGTTACAGAGAATAAGTGCCCAAGAGTTTATGAAACGCACTTAATCTGTCATTGAGAAGAGCAGAAGTCTCCAGCGTGATATTGGAGTAGAGACTGTAGAAAACTTAAACCATTCCATGGTGTAGTGCACAAAGTTGAGACTGATCAATAAAACCATTTCAGAGGTGTTTAAGGTGAAGAGGAATGATCCCTCCTGGGAATAGAAGTGTTTTACCTTTTTGTCATGTTTGATATATGGTATATAAAAAAGTCTGGCACCAAAAAGAATGGCATGGAAAAGTTGGGCACTTTCTTTCTATTCTTCCTCTCCATCAAAATTAAGAGGCTGAGAAGGGTCTAATGGTTTTTGATGGGTTGTTTTGAGTGCTGACCTCTAAGCCAAGTTTTTACAATTTTACATTTTTAGAGTTTTATACTTGCCTTCCTGTGTTCATTACAGTTTTGATCATAATGAAAAACCTTAAAATTGCTTATGACACTTCAATGTTAATTATAACTTAGCAAAACAAAAAACAAAAACAAAAACAAACAAACAAACCAAAAAAAAACAAGCAAAATGTGATTTTTCCGAACAGGGAAAATACCAGCCCCCTACTATGGACACTATTTTTTCCACTCTCTAATTCACTATAATTCCTACCTGTAATGAATTCTTTGGAATTCCTTCTGAAAACATTTTTGGACTGTACCACAATTAGCTTGCTTGACCCAAGCCATTAAAGCAGAATCACAGTAGCAAAGTCAGTTAAGAATGATTTTCCTCAGCCATTCTGATAGATGTAAGATGGTATCTCAGTCATTTTGATTTTCATTTCTTTAGTGCATGAGCTGGCTTTTTTGAGCCCATTACCTATGCTGGGACACCTTGCTCAGCCTTGATGCAGTGGGGGAGGGGCTTGGTCCTGCTTCAACTGAATGTGCCAGGATTTGCTGCTCCCCATAGGAGGCTTTACCCTTCCAGAGGAGGGGACAGAGGTGGGTAGGGGGTGGGAGATGGGGAGAGTGGGATGGGGAGTGGAAGGAGGTATGAGTGGGGATTTTGGGGGTTGGTATGTAAAATGAATTAAAAATTTTCTAAAATTAAAAAAAGAAAAAATAGAATGATTTTCAATGGAATCAGGTTTTTAGACTTATTTATTTCCTAAACAGACCATGGACTTTCTCAAAAGGACAAAATTTAGTCACAAAGAAACACATAATTAAATAGAACTACAAGGGAAAAAACCTGACAGATTAAAAAAAAAGTACATAATCGAAAGTGAAATGCAAGTGGTAGATAAATACTTTCAGAAGCTCAAAAGAAAAATAGTCATTATGTACCACAGATGGGAGCACACATGGATTTCTGACTGACTACTTTTGTACAGTAGGTTTGGATATGCATCTAGCCAATTATTTTACAAAGCACAAATATATTGAGAAAAAGTACACATTCTGACTGAATAAGATATGTAAAATAACTTTGTTTGGGCCCGGTGGTGGTGGCACATGCCTGTAATCCCAGCACTTGGGAGGCAGAGCCAGGAGGATCTATGTGAGTTCAAGGCCAGCCTGTTCTACAGAGTGAGATCCAGGACAGGCACCAAAACTACACAGAGAAACCCTGTCTTGAAAAAACCAAACAAATAAAAAATAATAATAATTTTGTTTGTCAATATATCTTGATATTTGAATACAGTTTATTTCTGATCTGATCTCTCAGACAAATGTGAGTTTTAGTTATTTATTTTATTTCATCCCTAGTTGGTTTTATAGACTTGTATCAATAATTTTTAATTTATTTCATTAAGGAGTAAATAAACATTATACAATATATGTGTAGGCAATGCTTAATAGGTATCAGTTTCTACTTGATACAACACATATATTGAATTGGTAATTCAATATAACTGTTAAAAGTTGAACAAATTTAATAAACATCAGATGTTGAAAATTTGGAATTAATATTTTAAAAAGCAATGATCAACATCTTTTAGAATGAAAACAATTAAGGAGCATCTTTTTTGCCTGTGAACATAGAGCACTTTCTATATTATTACAGCATATTGACTACTTTAAAAGGATATAACATTTCCTAAATCCTAACATCATTTATAATAGCTAGTATGTGTATATGATAGAGATTCCAATATTATTCCAATATTACATTCAAATCTTATGATGTTTAAAAAGTCATGGTCTATTACCTTTATTTAGCTCTCTGGTACAAGGTATGTGTGAGAGAATTTTATTAGACTTGATGAGATATTGTCTGTTGCATAATGCCACATGTTCAAATTTCTCAGTTTGAATCCAATCATTTTCATGAAGACTGAGCACAATTTATCAGTATGTTTTGTTGCCATGAGTGACACAAATTATTTTCCAGGGATCTTTGCTTGGGAATCAGTCAATTCCCCAAGTTTTGTAACTGGAGCATTTACCATCTGGCATATGGCTCATGGTAATGGAAAGCTACAAACACATCATATATATGTGCTTTAGTGATGGTACTTTTATTTTTAACTTCCCCTCTCCATGAATACCAAGGCTCATGCTGACAGTGCTTCTCAGAGAAATAAAAGACTGTTTGCCATATTTTCACAGTTTCTGACATAATTGAGTGTGTGACTATATCAGAAAATGTTCTTATCAGTGGTATTCAAACTTACTTGAATAGAAATGTCACCTAGGGAGCTTGTAAAAATGCAGATTACATGAAGTTATCAAGTAGATTGGGGAAGTTTCAGATCTGCATTTTTAATAAATCATTCTAGATGATGCCAGCCAATTTCAGCCATACACACTGAACTTATATAAAAAAAATCACCTTTGTAAAGGAGCATATTACAATTTTAAAATATTATTTAAAGAGAAAAATCTTGGTCAAGTTTTCCTACCTAAATTTGACAATTTAATATTTTGCTCTGCACTTATATAGGTGAAAGATTTAAGGGAGTTTATATTCTACTCCCTACCTTTGAAACTATGTTTAATTTTATAGAAAATTGTTTATCATTACTAGTATTTTATTTATAAATGTTATCTTTTACCAGAGACAATAATTTATTTTTTGTAAAATGTACAGATTACTTTCCTTTATAAGTGGCAGGGACTCAACAAAATATATCATTAAAATACCTTTTTTCATTTTCCACTTATATCAGTGAATTGGATACTTGAGAAAATATTTAAAAGACATTGGAGTTAAGGTCAAGAAATCGTCTATTCAAGTAGAGATTAGCAAATGATAAAATGTTAAAGAAAAAAAGACCTATTAAATAGTCAGAAATATTTAATTTTTAGAAATATATGTAACTATTTTGAAACAGCATATACTCACAAATCTTTAAAAAATGATCAAAATATAATACATTAAAATATATAAGTCAAATTATTCCCCAACTGCTTTACCATTGGAAATTGTCACACTATTTAAAATTCCTTCAAAAATTAAAAAACACACACAATTGGCTTCCTCTTAGCACATTACCACAGAGGTTACTTGTCCTGAGAAACTGACAAAAATGATCTAAATATACATTCATGAAGATTCCTGTATTTTACAAGATGTATTCACCTTATGAGATAAATCACACTTGAGAACACTTTCTAAGCCTTAATCGTTAATTTCTTTCTTTTTTTTTTTTTTTTTTTTTTTTTTTTTTTTTTTTTTTCGAGACAGGGTTTCTCTGTGTAGCTTTGCGCCTTTTCCTGGAACTCTCTTGGTAGCCCAGACTGGCCTCGAACTCACAGAGATCCGCCTGGCTCTGCCTCCCGAGTGCTGGGATTAAAGGCGTGCGCCACCACCGCCCGGCCCGTTAATTTCTTTCTATATTTCATGTTTATACCACTCTTCTATCTCTCTCCATTACTTCTCTTCTCATAGTACTTTGATTTCAACAATTACTGAAAAATTTATATATGCCACACATAATACATTGAAAAACATATATTTAATAATATGCAATTTCTTGAAAATTTCAGCAATTGTTACCTTTTATATCTCCTGCATTCAAATATTTTGCTCTTCCTTAATTATAGAATGTTTAACTATTGGAGTACCAAATACTGATTAAATCCATTTTTTTAATAACCTCCATCTGTATCTAAGTTTGGAAAAATGTGTGCATGCTGCCAGCCATCCTAACTGGCCTGAATTTACACTCATATTCATTGATTTTGATAGAACTATTTATGTTAACAATAATTTCTTTTTATTTTTAATTTTTTATACTCCTGTGTGTGGTTTCTTTTTTAACCCTCATCTCTATGATTAAGATTAATAAAATGGGGGGGGCGGGCTGGGGGGAAGATGAGGAGGGCGGGAGGGGGGAGAACAAGGGAATCCGTGGCTGATATGTAGAACTGAATAAAAAATTAAAAAAAAAAGATTAATGTACATTTTAATTTAAATTGCTTCAACTTTGATCTGTCTGAATATTATTTGTTAAAAGATGTTTTATCCTTACTATTACTTTTAAAATCTATTAATTTTATACCTGTATACACTGTATTATTATCATTTATTACTCCAATTTTTCCAACAATTCCTCTTTAGTGCCCTAAATATCATATCTCCTCCCAAATTCATTATATATATATATATATATATATATATATATATATATATATATATATATATATATATATAAAATCTTCCACTGCATAGAGTTAGTTCTGTCTGTATGTGTGTGGGTGTGGGGTCAACTCCTGAAGCACAGAGTACCTGTTAGTGGCTACAACCTTATATTCTTTCTCCAGACACTATTAACTGACAATACTCCTTGGCTAAGAATGGGCAGTACAAATTTCTTCCTGATCTATACTGGAATTTTGGCTGTCTTGAATGTACTTTTGTATAATCACAGTATGGTGGATGAATGCACATACTGCAAACTGATACTATTTTCAAGCAACGTATCCTTCACCCCAATTAGTTATATTTGTGTGGTAGGAACATTTGGAACCTTCTCTTTCAAATTCATGTGAGCAATAAGATATTACAAACCATCTTCGCCAAAATGAAAAATTGAACGGCAAAATTTATAATTAAAAGAGCGTATGCTTTAACATCTCTTCCTAATTTTTGAGATTATAATTTAATTACAACATTCTTCAATGAAAATGAAGGCACAATCAACTTAAGTCTTTGACAAAATCCAACACCCTTTCAAGATAAAAGTATAGAAGATATTAGGGCAAGGAATTCTATGAGCAAGGGCATCAAGATCATGGTGGGGAAACCTACAGAGACAACCAAACCAAACTAGTGGGAACTCATGAAATGTATTTTATTTTATTTTATTTTTTTAATGAACAAGTAATAACTTTATTTTTTTAAATTTTTTTTAATTTTTATTTTGCAATACAATTCAGTTCTACATATCAGCCACGGATTCCCTTGTTCTCCCCCCTCCCGCCCCCCTCACCTTCCCCCCAGCCCACCCCCCATTCCCACCTGGATAAAGCACAGGGACAAATAGCCAAACGAATGGAAACACATGAACTATGAACCAATGGCTGAGGGGTCACCAACTGGATCAGGCCCTCTGAATGGGTGAGACAGTTGATTGGCTTGATCTGTTTGGGAGGCATCCAGGCAGTGGGACCGGGTCCTGTGCTCATTGCATGAGTCGAGAACTCTTGAAATTTAGATCAACAGCTGTGGAGCCTGCATGGGTCTGGACTAGGCCCACTGAATAAACGAAAGAGTTGTGTAGTAACTTGATCTGCTTAAAGGGACCCCTGGCAGTAGGATCAGAATCCATCCCTGGTGCATGAGCTGGCTTTTGGAGCCTACTACCTATGATGGGACTCCTTGCACAGCCTTGAGGCAGGGGAAGGGGCTTGGACCTGACTAAATGTATCAGGCTCTGCTGACTCCCCATGGGAGGCCTTACCTTCTTGTAGGAGGGCATCAGGGATGGGTTGGGGTGGGTGAGCTGGAATGGCGGGAGGAGGGAAGGGGGGATGTTTGATATGTAAAATGAATAAAAAACTTTCTTAAGAAAAAGAAAAAAAAAGTGAAAAAAAATCAGAGATACAAAATACACATATAATCGTAATAAAAACAATTTATAGCTTCTATCTAATTAGGGATTATAGGTCTATTTAAATTGTTTATCTGATCTTGATTTAACTTTGGTAAGTAGGGGTTGGGGATTTAGCTCAGTGGTAGAGCGCTTGCTTAGCAAGTGCAAGGCCCTGGGTTCGGTCCTCAGCTCTGGAAAAAAAAAAAAGACAAAACAAAAAAAAATAACTTTGGTAAGTAGTATCTATTGAGAATGCTTTCAAGGCTGTTCCCCAATTTCTCTTCTATTAGGTTCAGTGTATTTGCTTTTATAGTGGAGTCTTTGATCATCTTGCACTTGAGTTTTTTGAAGGGTGATAGACGTGGATCTATTTGTATTCTTCTATGTGCCAACATCCAATTAGACCAGAGCCAATAGATAAAAGTGCCTTCTCTTTTCCATTGAATAATTCTGGCTTCTTTATACAAAGCAGGTATCCATAGGTATGTGGATTTATGTCTATGTCTTTGATACAATTTAATTGATCATGCTGTTTTTATGCCAATATCATGTGGTTTTTACAACCATAGCTCTGTAGTGGTGCTTGGAATTGGGGATGGTGTTAACTCCAGAAGTTATTTTATTGTACAGGATTGTTTTAGCTAGCCTGAGTTTTCCATATGAAGTTGAGTATGTGTTTTTCAGGGTCTGTAAAGAATTGTGTTGGGGTTTAAAATGGGGATTGTTTTGGATCTATAGATTGCTCTTGAAAAGATGGCCATTTTTAATATGTTATTTCTACCAATCCATGAGCATAGGAGATCTTTCCATCTTCTGATATGCATGTCTCTGCAAGCATGTGTTTTCTGGTGCATGTGGCCCATGTGCACCTTTAGAGAAGAGTTCAAACTCATGGTTTCCATGTCAATGCCATGTGTTTTAATTAGTTGATTGATTGATGGAGTTGGAATCTGTCAGTGAAACATGGATGTCATAGAGTAGCTAACCTGGCTACCCTGTGTATCCCCATATCTTTCCCTTAGAGTCCTGAAATTGCATGTACACACTGTCAAAAACTGACTTTTTTGTAGCACATAGCTGCTTGAGATCTAAATTCAAGTCCTGATCTATGGAAAGCCAGCATTTTAGCCACTGACATTTTGCCAGCATACCATGAAACATATTTTTCTAAAAGTAAGCAGTTATGGGGTGGTATAATACATGCTTCAACATAAAAATATTAACAAAAGAAGAGATGCTTTATTTAGCAAATATCTGTAACTCAAGTATGTACCTGCTAGAAGACTTTAAATGAGATGGTTGGCTTTGAAACTTTTTGTTCTGTTGTCATGCAAAGAAATGTTCTCTGATAACCTAATAAAAGACAAATGTGTTATTAGTTGGTTGTGGGCATGCCATACTAATTGCCATTTGAATATGCTCCCTTTCCTTGCATTCAGCAGTTCAGGCTCAGCTGATGTGGAAGACGTATTTCAACTAATGAGCCAAATTCTTCTCTTGACATCCCTTTAGTTAGCAAGCTGATGTTACCATTTCTGCCTCTGAGAAAAGCACATGAAAATGAGGTGTTTCTGGCATGAACAATCTCCTAAGAAGAGATACACCTATGACTACTAAAAATGGTACTAGGAGACAATTGGGAAAGCAAGACAGTCATTTAGGTTATGGTGCATTATTCCGTTATGTCACATCTGGTAATAAAAACCAATGAAACACTCTCATAAATCCATAAAACGTGAGGAACATCCAGTCACACATCTCAAGAATGAAGGCTAATGTAATTGTTAGTAATTGAATACTGACCAACAGAGGTGCTAGTTTATGTAACAGACAGATTAAGGACAGAGCAATGAAAGCCATAACCATCTATTAATTTTTTTGAGTAGAAGCGGAAATAGGGACCATAATTTTTATCCATATGTCCTACTTTTCCCCATATATTTTCTGTAGTTTTAATATTATAATAGCATATATGAGTATCATTTAATGGTAAATTGTGATATAGTTATATTAATTACTGTTATTATTTATAATATATTTATCATATATTAAAAATATAATTATAAATTTGGATATTGATGAAGAAACTCATGTATCTGAAGTGTAACTCATTTTGGTATTAGGATAATTGATTTTGCAATATGAAAATAAATCACATTTTGTGAGAAAATTTCCAATATATATTTAGGAAAATTTTTAAGAAATGATAAAAGATGTAAACTCACTGGATGTTTATTTGCCTAAAAGTACAACATACTGATTTTCCTCTTCTCAATTACAAACTGTATCTGGGCTCAAAAATCTGTCCTTTTCCCAGATTCTTGTGCCATTACCCTTCACCACATTGCTTATGTATATAATTATACTCTAGATTTTATAATAACATTTTTAAATGTATGAGTCTGGACATGGTATTTTTGTGTGTTATGCATTTCATAGTTACTCTTTCCCTCTGTGTTATTTTTCCTGTTGACATTTGTGACAGCTATAAGCAGGCAAGCCAAAGCCTGGTGAGCATTTCTTTCAACAGAAAATGTTTGCTATTTATCTGGACGCCAGAGTGTTATTATTTTCCCAACATTTCAGACCTTCCCATTGTTATACTAACTGGTGTGGTGTCCTATGGTCAATGATAGTTGATGTTACTATAATAGTTTGGGCTGTCACAAACTATATCCAAAGAGATGGCATAGTCAACGGGCAAAGATAGTGTTAGTTCTAACAGTTTCCTGGTCAGCAGGTCTCATACTCTTCTCCTCAGGCTATTATATTCCACAAAACACCAAAATGTTAAAATTAAGTCCATGAATAATTAATAAATAATTTACACTAAATTAAGTTGAAGCAAATGGAAAGATATGTGATTGCCATTCAAAACAAGAGTCAGAAATAAATAAGCTTTATTGAGGTAAATGTCAAATCTGAGAAAGACTGATAGCTAGGTCTCTCTCATTAATGCTTAGTCAAATACAGATGCTAAGGTAAAGTTCCTGAAGGAAATTAAAAATGACATTCCAGGGTCCACATGATTATAACACACTTACTTGGTGATATGAAGAATGTTTCAGTGGTGTGGATAGAAGATCAAATAATCTCCATTATCCCTGTAAGCTAAAACCCAACCTCTATAGACAGGTACCTGGCTTTACTTGTTTGTTCAGAGCTGTATGAAAGCTTCAGAATAAGGATGAAGAAGATGATGTGGGGGTATAAAGTTCAAGGAAATTAGCTTCTTCCGTAACAAAAATACAAGGTGAGGGCAAGGTTAAGCAGCCAGTGCTGATGTGAAAGCTGAGGGAGTTGGGCAGAATATCTAGCTAAGATCCTTTGTGAGCGTTACTGTGATAACAGATATCTGAAGAAATTTTATCCAAGGTGCTCATAGCTGGAGAGCAGTTATTCCCTGGCTTCAAAGTTTCCAAAGACAGGATGATACTTTTTTAGATGCTAATGCAGCTGATGAGATTAAATTAAACCATTGCAGTATTCCCATTTCATATGTGATAGAACCCAGACAAATATAATAAATCTATTTTTTCTTGTGATGTCTATACCTACTTCTTAGGAGGAAAAATGTTTATGACAAAATATAACTGCTGATTAATAAAAATAGCTAGTCACTCAGGAGTTCTAATGCAAATACATAATGAGATTAATATCACTTTAATTCTTGTAAACACAACTGCCACTCTATAGCCAATAGATCAATACATGGTTTAAATTTTAAATTTTATTACCTAATGAATACTTTATATAAGACAATAAGAGTGAAGCTTCCAACTCCTTTGAGAAAAGAGAATTAAAATTATTCTTGGACAGATTAATTAGGTGACATTGAAAATTAATGAACACAGAAAGAGGCCAGAATATCAACATTAACAAAAGTTTAGAATAAGTTGTCTCCAACCATCTTGGATGACTTTAAGGACTGTAGAATGAATTTGCAGGTGGATTTCACAGACATGGTCAATAGAATTATGGAATTCAGAAGTAGAAATTAACACTAAAGATGTGGTAGAAGGAATTTTTCTATTTCATATCCTCTTAATTGCTAGTTAAAAATAATTACATTGTTTAAATTCCTTGGATTTAATAGATACTTCTTTTTAGAGGAGAGAGACAAGAAATGGCTTTAATAGGATTTGTATGAGTAGAGATGTTGTGGTCATTATTGGGATAGCAGCAAGCAATTAGCAATACTGTATCAAATTAAATGTTAGAATAATGGCAAGAATTGAATGGATTGGCTAATTTTGAAATAAAAATATACTGTGAACAAAATACTTAAATTGTAATGTATACTGGAAAGGTTTTTAGGGGAAGAAATAATCAAATTATGTATTAGATTTAAACGTTTCTTTTTCTAATATTAAAAATATAGAAACCAATATTTCAGCAACCACCATTTAGGGTCAGTCAGCAATCATCCATCAATGTGGTTGGTGTTCATTTAGTAAAATACAGAATGGAAGTGTACTGTTTTTATACACAGTGAGAAAGCATTATGCAGTTTACCATAATGTTATGGAGTAGCAGTAATTCTACATTTTTGGCATGCCAGCATGTGTGTGTATATGTGTGTGTGTGTGTGTGTGTGTGTGTGTGTGTGTGTGTGTGTCTCATTTTAAGCTAGAGTAGGAATTAATACCTCCATGAATATAGATTTGTCCTTATATTTCCACTCACAAATTATGAGAATTATATCTGTAGAAATTCACTTTTTATATATATGAATGAATTTAGGATTTTGCACGTTCTGCAGATACTCTAGCAGTTAACTATATCCCCAACTCTCTTTTTATTTATTTATTTATTTGCTTGTTTGTTTGTTTTATTTACTTTTATACACCAACCACAGTTCCCCCTTCCTCCTTTCTTCCTGCTCCCCACAACTTCTCCCAACCTACCCCCATCTACTTTTCAGAACAACTCCCATCCATTTCTCAGAAGGGACAATAATGCCTCCCGTAGGGAATCAAAAATGCCTGGCATGTTGCATTGATGCAGGAGCAACCCCACACCTTCAAGGCTTGGCAAAGCATCCCACCATATGGAATGGACTTCAAAAAGCCATCTCACAGACCAGATCCTGGTCTCAATGCTGTTGATCCCACAAACAGACTAGGAAACAATACTGTCACCCACACTCAGAAGTCCCAGTTCAGTCACATGCAGGCTCACCAGCTGTTGTTCTAGTGTCCATGGGCTTCCACAAGTAAAGGTCATCTGTCTCTGTGGGTTTCCACATCGTGATCTTGAACCCCCTTCCTCATATAATCCCTCTTCTTTCTCTTCCAATGGACTCCTGTAGCTCAGGTTGGTGCTTGAATGTGGGTCTCTGCATCTGCCTCCATCAGTTACTGGATGAAGTTTCTATAATAATAGTTAAGGTGTTCACCAGTCTGATTACAGGAGAAGGCCAGTTCACGTACCCTTTCCATTATTGCTATGGGTCTTAGCGTCCACAACCCTCTTTCATCATTTTATTTCTAGAAAGGCTCTTACAAAGTTGTTTATGATATCCTTAACTTCCACACAAAGAAGCTTTTTTAGTATATTGTTAAAAATGAAAAATGACTTAGTCTAGAGCAAGCATCTGTTCTAAATGATTTGCTGAGTTATTTAGTAATTGATGGTACTACTCAGGAAGAACATACTATTTGTTAACATCTGAATAACATGACTTTGTAGGCAAGAATTAATGATGATGGAATATTTATTTGCAGTTAATGTGAGGCAACTAATTTACTCCTACTTTGGGACAGTTAGAAAATATTTTAAAAGTGACCATTGGTAGCCTATGGAAAGTGGAATACTGAAATCAAAGTCTTTTGAAATACAAATATTATCTATGTGTGAATTATTACAGCTCTTTGATTTTCACATATATGCAACATATACTTTTATTGCAGAACTCTGTGTACACATTAAATCAAGTATGTAAAATTTTATTACAAATTGCTTATCATCTACATATTGATTACAACATTAAACCAGTATGTTTGATTTTACTAGAATTGAAACAATATACTCTGAAAATAATTTTTCATATTGAGAGTCAATAAACATTTTAAAAACCTCAGTGTTTTTGCATACACAGAAAAATAACAAGAGAATGGGAGACTATTGCATTACACCATTAGCATAAATATTTTGTTATCAATGTCAGTTTTTATCTCCATGAAAATAGACACAGTCTAAAGTTCAAATATTTTGTTACTTTGTGTCTTTTTTTTTTTAAATCTTGGATCACATAGCAGATATATTTAAGATATTTTATATTTAAACCTGGAAGAACTCAATGTGTTCAATTCCAGTAAGAAAAGACTATAAATAAACCTCCTGACTCTTTTTAGCAAGGATTTTACATCACCCACATGCAGAAAGCTGATAAGTAAAATGAACCGTCTGTGTTGCAATCCTATTATGCTCCTTCTGCAATATATATTTTCAGATAGGCTGTTTATGATGCTTTATCTTCCTTTCCAAACTGTCAGACTAGTGGATAGAGACTTACAGCATCACTTATATTGGCTTTAACAGGAAATGTTGGACAATTTTTGATAGATCGGTTGTCTGGCCACACACACGACAGGATTAGCAGAAATGTCTACTAAAATAAACAAATGAAGGAAATAGTTCTCACTCTAATTCTGTGTATGTCAAATGAGTAGGTATGTATAGTTTAGTCAATGGAGAACATGGTATTTTAGACTTACTACACTTTTATTGTGGCTGCATATACTCAACTAGATGTAACTCAATCCAAGAATGGAAGCTTTTTTTTATGTTGGTAATGCTGGAGTTTTTTGGGTCCTGCCTGGTTCACAGTCAGGACAAATATTTCTTTTTTCTTTTTTTTCTTTTTTTGGTTTTTCGAGACAGGGTTTCTCTGTGTAGCTTTGTGCCTTTCCTGGGACTCACTTGGTAGTCCAGGCTGGCCTCGAACTCACAGAGATCCGCCTGGCTCTGCCTCCCGAGTGCTGGGATTAAAGGCGTGCGCCACCACTGCCCGGCTAAGACAAATTTTTCTTACCCACCAGGTCGTGGGTTCAAGCCACACGTTGGGTGCCATTTGTAGCTTGAGAGTTTTCTCTCTGGGGCCACCAAGTCCCAGCAGTCCCTTAGCCCACTTATAAAATAAACATACAGACGCTTACATTATTTAAACTGTTTGGCCATTAGCTCAGGCCTATCATTGTCTATCTCTTACTCTTATATTCAGCCCATTTCTATTAATCTATACTTTGCCATGTGGCTCATGGCTTACTGGTACCTTACATCTTGTTTGTCATGGTGGCAGCTGGCAGTTTCTCTCTTCCTCGCCTTCCTGTACTCTCAAAAGTGGATTTTTTTTCTCACATAATATATCCAGATTAAGGTTCTCTCCTCCATTTACACCTCCTGGTTTCCTCCTAATCTCTCCTCCTATTTGGATTCCATTCCCTCTATGTCTCTTCTTAGAAAACAAACAAGTTTCTAATAGATAATAAAAAAATATAACAAGATATAACAAATCCTAACACAAAGTTGGACAAAACAAACAGAAGAAAAAGAGTTCAACAGAAGAGACAAGAATAGCAACCCATTCATTTTCACACTTAGGAAGCCCATAAATATACTAAACTGGGTGCCATTACAAGCCCTGTCCAGTGTGCTTAATTGTCTCTGAGTTAATATGAGGTCAGCTCAGTTTACTTAGAGTGCCTTGTTTTCCTGGTGTCCTCCAAACCTTCTGGCTCTTACTCTCTCTCGATCTCCTCTGGCACTTACACGTTTTCTGCCTTATCTTTTATGGGGTTCTCTGAGCTCTCAAGGAAGGGATTTGATAGAGACATTCCATTTAATGGGTAACTGTTGCAAAGTTTCTCATTCTCTGCATATTCACTTACTGTGGGTTTTTGTACTTGTTCCCAGCTGCAGCAAGAGGAAGACTCTCTGCTGATGGTTGAGCAAAGCACTCATCTGTGAGTATAGCAGAATGACTTTAGAAGTAAGTTTATTGTTACTTTTTTTAAAAATGGATCTCGGTTTCCCAAGCAGTGTTGGGTAAGGGCTCCATCTCATGGAGTCAGCTTTAATTTGAATCAAATATTTGTAATTTACTTGAACAATCTTTGTGCAACTATTGCTTTAGCATATCTTGCAGGCAGGAAAGCATTATAGATCAAAGGGTTTATGGTTGTGTTGGTATTTATATTTCTCTTTGGTAGTTGTTGAGTACCATACTGTATCAAATACTCTAGAACACAGAGGTACAGACTCTATTTAGGCACCAGATCACCTTCTTCATGTTCAATGAGTTGTGTAGGTGCTGTCTTCAGCAATGGGCCCTTGCTGTCAGTTGGTGGAGAGAAATCTATAATGTTGGCAACAGACTGTGTTGTTTGGAGATTCCCATTGGACCCCCATAGCCAAAAATGTAAGATGTAAACCAATCTTGGTATTTGAAGCTTTGTTTGGTAATAAAGGAGGGTATGATAGGACTCTTTCAAATTGTTTGGTGATAATAAAACATTAATATATGTATATTTATAGTAAGACATTTCTACTGTATTTCTTCAATGTTATCTCTTAATTATCCCTTAATTTTAGCTGTCTCTCCCATATTCTTTTCCTTGTCCCTCTCTTCCCCTTATTCCCCCAATTTACTGTCCTTTCAAATCCCCCCATTCATCCATAACTATCTGTTCTTTTTCCCTTTCCTAATGAAAAAGACCTATCTGTACTACCTAGTCCCTTGCTCTTTACCTAACCTCTCTGTTACCATATATCATAGATGAATTTTCATTGACCTAACACAAATATCCACATATATGTGAATACATACCATATTTGTCTATGTGAGTCTGGGTTACCTCAGTCAGGATAATTTTTTCTACTTCCATCCATTTACCTGAGAATTTAATATTTTTATTTATTAAAAGCTAAGTAATACTCCCTTGTGTAAATGTAACAAATTTTCATTATACAGTATTCTGTTGAGGGACATCTAGGATTATTCCAATTTCTGGCTATTGTGAGTAGAGCAACAATGCACATATTTGAGCAAACATCTCTGAGGTAGGATGAAGCATCCTTTGAGTACATGAACAAGAGTGTTATAGCTGTGTCTTGAGATAGATCAATTCAATTTTCCTGAGGAACTGCCACACTGATTTCCAACGTGATTATACGTTTGTCCTTCTGCTAGCAATGGAGGAGTGTTCCAATTACTCCACATCCTGTCAGCCTGAGCTGTCTCTCGCTTTATTGCTCTTAGTTGTTCTGACAGGTGGAAGATGAAATCTCATAGTAGTTTTGATTTGCATATCCCTGATGGCTGAGGATGTTGAACATTTCTTTTAGTATTTCTCAATCATTGGAGTTTCTTCTTTTGAGAATTCTCTGTTTGAATCTGTACCACATTTGCAATTAGGTTATTTATTTTCTTTATATCTAGTTATTTAAACTATATGTGTAATTAGTAAAAATCTGCTCCAAATTTTTAGGCTGCCATTTTGCCCAAATAACAGGGTCTTCAAAACTGGGGACTAGTAAGAAACTAGTTGAAAACTTATCCTCTGACCTCAATTACAACTCAAGTTCTTCCCTCTTCCTTTACCCATGCCATAATTCAGTGGGTATGCTGTGCCACCTTGAATTTCTTCTGTGTTTTACTATGTCAACATAATCACAAAGAGGATAATTCTAATTGATCAGTAGCAAATATTTCTATGAATATTGGAAATATTTTTAAAGCAAATACCTATTTAAAAATCATACAGTGTTTTGAAGTCTAGTTTCTTCAGTTTTTTACATAATTTGGAGATCAGACCTCTGTCAGATGTAGAGTTGGTGAAAATCTTTTCCCATTCTGTAGGCTGTAGTTTTGTCTTATTTACTGTGTCCTTTGCCTTATAGAAGCTTCTCAGTTTCAGGAGGACCTTATATGTTATTGTTTTCAGTGTCTGTGTTACTGGTGCTATATTTAGGAAGTGATCTCCTGTGTCAATGCATTCAATACTATTTCCTACTTTCTCTTCTATCAGGTTTAGTGTAACTGGATTTATGTTGAGGTCTTTGATCCACTTGGACTTGAGTTTTGTACATGGTGATAGATATGGATCTCTTTGCAATCTTCTACATGTTGACGTCCAGTTATGCTAGCACCATATGTTGAAGATGCTTTCTTTTTTCCATTGTACAGTATTGGCTTCTTTGTCAAATATCAGGTATTCATAAGTGTGTGGGTTAATGTCAGGGTCTTCAGTTTGATTCCATTGGAAAAAAATCATACACTGTAGTTCACATAAACTAAACTTACAGCTCTTAAATATTATGGACCACCAATATGGTTCTAAAACAACTTTTTCTCCCAAATTGCAATGAATATTATAAAGTTAATGTTAATAACCTATTTAAAGAATAATGCATAGAGTTGGATGTGTAGGGAGATAGAGGATATAAGTAGAGTTGGGGGAGGGGAAAACTGATAGAAATTCTTGTATGAAAACAAAGTTTTCTTTTTTTAACTTGATAAGTCATATTTATTTATTTACATTTATTAAGAAATTTTTTGTTCATTTTACATACCAACCACAGATTCCCCTCTCTTCCCTCCTTCTGCCCCAGCCTTCTCCCCCAAGTCCACCCCCTATTTCCCCTGTTACAAGGTAAGGCCTCTCATGGGGAGTCAGCAGAGCCTGGTACATTCAGTTGAGGCAGGTTCAAGCCCCTTCCCCTGCATCAAGGCTGTGAAAGGTGTCCCATCTTAGGCAGTGGGCTCCAAAAGGCCAGCTCATGTATCAGGGATGAATCCTGATATTACTGCCAGGGTGCCCCTTAAGCAGATCAGGCTATACAAATGTCTCAAAGGCAAATAGATGAAGCTAGAAAATATCTTGAGTGAAGTAACCTAGAATCAGAAGGACAGACATGATATGTACTCACTGATAAGTAGATATTAGATGTAAAGCAAAAGATAACCAACTACAACCTAAAGCTCCAGAGAAGCTAGCTAAAAAGGAGGATGCTAAGAGGAACATATGGATCACCCTTTGAGAAATAGGTGAGATCTCCATGAGTAAACTCAGGGTGGGGGGGGGAAATAGAGTGTAGGGGATGGGGGATAAGAATATAAGGGAATGTGATGATCTATCTGGAACAGGGACAGAGTGGGAGAGCAATGAAACAGATGCAATGATAGAGGAAGACATCATGAAGTTAGGGAGAAACTGAGTGATAGGGAAGTTCCCAGGAATCCACAAAGATGACCCCAGCTTAGACTACTAGCAATAGTGGAGTGGGTGTCTAAACTGGTTTACCCAGGTAAGATTGGTGAATACCCTAACTGTCATCAGAGAGGTTTTATTCAGTAACTGATGGAAGCAGATGCAGAGATCCACAGCCAAGCTCCAGGCTGAGCTCCAGGAGTCCAGTCAAAGAGAGGAAAGAGGGATTCTATGAGCAAGGGGCATCAAGATCATGATGGGGAAACCTACAGACACAACCAATCCAGGCTAGTGAGAACTCATGAACTTTAGACCAATAGCTGTGCAGCCAGCCTCCTTAGGACTTGACTAGACCCTCTGCATAAAAAAGTTATTTTCCATAAAAAATAGGTAGCAATTTTTATTCTTTAGGTTGTTTAGTCACAGAAGAAATGTAAAGAATTTGGTGTGATTTGATTGCTTTCTTCTCTTTTGATTGGCCTGAGGGAATACACAATATTTGTTTCTAGAAAAATAAACTTGAAGTGACACTATATATTTAATTTTAAGCTTGTATGTAGTGTGATATAATAAATAAATAATCTAAAGAAAGTAAAATTTGGATTGAGAACTTCTTAAGCACCAAAAAGAAATGAAGTCAAGATTATATAACTATATCTCATTTGAACTCTGGAGTATATAAAGGTTTTAATACACATAGGATATATGTGTAACTAGAGGTTTTTCTGTGTCTCACCACATTCCACAGTCATTTCCAAATAATCACTCAGAGGCTTATATTAATTATAAATGGTTGGCCTGTGACTCAGACTTATTACTAGCTAGCTCTTACATTTAATCCATATTTCTTATCTATGTTTAGGATGTGGTTTTTTGCTGTGTTACCTCATTTTTTCATATGTCTTGCTACCTCAGCAGCTGGCTAGCATCTGCCCTGATACCTCCCTTCTTCCTCCAAGTATCTCTGTTTGGATTTCCTACAAGCCTTATTTTGCCTTGCCATTAGCCAAAACCACTTTATTATCAACCAATGAGAGTAACACATATTCACATCATACAGAAGGATATCCCACAGCATACATGCACCAATATTCATCATAATTCTCCATCTAAATAAATATGAATAGCAAGGTATAGGAATAAATGGTTAACTGTCCACATAGTTTAGATGATTAAGAAGTAAGACTTACTGCTAGACAGCAAAGAAAATAACATATTAATCTAAATCACAAAGTTTTGTTAAAACTGAACCTGCCTCAACTATATCTACCAGGCTGTGCTGAATCCCCAGGGGAGATCTTGCCTTAGAGGAGGTGGGAATGGGGGGTGGATTGGGGGGAAGCTGGGAGGTAGGAGGAGGGAGGACATGGGAATCCTTGGGTGATATGTAAAATTAAATTAATTATAAAATACAAATATGTATTAAAAAACCTGATTTTTAAAAGCCATGAACAGTGCCTAGAGAATTAGAGGGAGATACGAGGTAGTAAGGGTGGCAAGGAGATTATGGCATGTAGGAGGTTATAATAACCAAAATACACTTTCAATCCATTTCCTCCTCCTACAAAATTATCAATAACGCAGCAGTTACAGTAGATATTGAACACATGTTTCTAAAGTGACTGCATATCCATTAGGTAAATAATATAAAATAAATAAATGTACCTTAATATAGCTCACTGATCTACGTATAATGGCTAAAACCACCCAGCTATTCCAACATCCATACGGAAATTTCTTTTCAGTCTTGCACTAAGGGGAGATTCGGATGGAAAGCAGCACCAAATCACAATACCATCAAATCTGTCGTTAATGAATCATCTGGTCATGAGGTAATGGATTGGAAAGGAATGGACTAGATGGTTCTCAACAAACATATGATTGACAAAAGAGAGGAACTCAAACAATATGATCAGTTTCTATTATTAAAAAAAAAAAAGATGGGTTGTTTGTAATAAAAAAAAGTATACCAAAGCCTTGGCCAAACATTTTGTAAAAACGTAACTGCATAATGGGCACCTAAAAGAACTTGGACATCAGTTGTCAGTAAAGAAATCAGCACTTTAGATGTGTTTATACACTGGAGAGATTTCTCCAAAGGAACAAAATCAAATCCATATTTTAATGTCCTGTTCTGAGGCAATGGAATTCTATGATAAACATATCCCTTAACTTCTAAGAGACTGGAACTTATGCTTGACCTCACAGTCAGAGATAATAATATATCTGTAATTACCTAAGACTTAAGACTGCTAGAGTACTCAGCCTTTATGTTTAATCTGCCTTTGAGAAAACAATGTAGTTCCTAAGTAATAATCTTTTACATCCTAAGCTAATGCACAGCTGCAATCTTCCATGTCCCTGGTTGATGAGTAATGTGTGTAATATGTGTGTGTGTGTGTGTGTGTGTGTGTGTGTGTGTGTGCATGTGCGTGTTCATGTTTAATAATCATTTGTTGAAAATAGCAAATATCAGTTAGAAGAAATCTTACAAATGAATATCAGGTAAATGCTGAAAACATGTGGATTCAGCTTGAGAATCATTTGTAATAGTGTTTATTTTCTGGAACAGCTTAAATCAGTGAAATTATCTCTTGAAAATTCTATTTAAGATTTCTCCAGAATATCACTCATTTCTGTCCCATAATGTTTTCTGAACTGTTCAATAAAAGTGAGATTACAACCTTTTATAAGGTCTCTCTCTCTCTCTCTCTCTCTCTCTCTCTCTCTCTCTCTCTCTCTCACACACACACACACACACACACACACACACACAGACACATACACCTGTCATACACATACACACACATGTAGCACCAGCAACATTCATACTCACATGACAACATTAAACTGACACAAATTCAGACTCATACAACAGAAAGAAAATAGGAATGATAAAACAAAGGAACGATAAGCAGATAATTCAAATCTGCTCTCACTTTTGGTTAAATGACACCATGAGAAGTTGTATATTTTCCTTCATATTACATCAAAGCATTGTTGCTGACTCTGAGTTAATTATTAGTGTTCAAAATATTGTAATGAAAAAAATTTGACTTGTGTGGTAGAGGGGAAGGGGAGCAGGGAGAGAAATGTTTTACCAAGTTTCTCATACAAGTAGATTCTTCTATTTTGTCCGTTGTAAAGGTAGGAGTGGACATTTCAACTGGGCTCAGTCGACTGTTGAGAGAACTCTCAGTTCATCGGGTTTTTATCTCTAATCCCTCTACTGATCATATGAGACACAGTCACATTATGAAGAATAGTATATTTTGCTCATTCTCTTGATACACCAGTTATATATTAATAAAACTGCAAATGTGATAATTATGGTCATTTTTGATATTTTTCAGTTCTTGGAATGTTCATGGAAGTATACGTTGTCTTTCAAGTTATCAATAATAAATGTGGCTAGTAATACAATTTCAAAGATAAGTAACTATGTTGATATTCAAAAATACATGAAATATTTAAATTACCTTTGGAAAGCTTGCATTCCTTTTTCTTAGAATAGATGATAATGAAAGACACAGGTGTCAAACACTTCACATAGCATTGGATTTTAACTTATAAGTGAGCAAAGGAATGTATACATTCACTATTAATTTGCTGTGTTTGTTAAAAATAAATAATCCTCCAACATCTCCATTGGAATAGAATAGAAACATGCCTTTACATAAAAAGAGTATTTTACATTTTCATTGCAAACAGAAAGATATATATCAGCCCCTAAGCAAATGTCCTAAGAGTGTAATGTATTTATGGCTCAAAGTATATTATAAGCAAGGCTTTCTGACTGTGATATACAAGAATGGTCTTTGTTAAATGATCCAACAAATTCCTTGAAAGCACGTTTTCTCAATCCCAGCATGCAACAAGCAAATAAAAACAAGTCTCAAAGGAAAAACTGATACTGTCTCTCAGTCTCTTTTGCAATGTCTGGCAGACAATAACTGGCCTGGTGCCAATGCATAGAATATTGATGAGGAATTTAAATGGCACATTACTGCATCCTTTGTATTGGAGAGAATTTATTGAATGTCTCTTTCTGATCATGAAATAGTTGCTACAAGTGTAAATATAGCGGTAAAACTGGTAAAAATATTTCATAATGTATTATGTTTACCCATGAAGAGTTTATTTTATTAAAAACAAATTATGTTTGCAGAATAAATTTAAAGCCTTTATCTCTAGACAAATTTTGCTATACAAGGCATTTTAAAATTTAGCATGATTTCTAAATAGTATAGCTCGATCTTTTTCATATAATGCTTATACATTTAACCAAAGGGTGTTGAGATGTATGTTAAAAGATGATTTTTACCATGGTCTCCTATTCTTTGTTCTCCCTCTCTGTTGTTGATCCAGCTGGGATCTCCCGCTTTTCCAAGCTCTCTTTCCCTCGACCCTCGCCCTTCACTACCCCCACTCATGTCCAGGCTGTTCATGTAGATCTTTTCCATTTCTACGTCATTGGGCAATCCCTGTGTCTTTCTTGGGGTCCTGTGATGTGAGTAGCAGTCCAGTTATCCTTGTTCCACATCTAGTATCCTCCTATGAGTGAGTACATACCATGTTTGTCTTTCTGAGTCTGGGTTACCTCACTCAGGATGATTTTTTTGTAGATCCATCCATTTGCCTGCAAACCTCATGATGTCATTGTATTTCTCTGCTGAGTAGTATTCCATTGTGTATATGTACCACATTTTGTTTATCAATTCAGACCATGGTAAATAAAGACCACATGAAGAAGGAAGAAGCAATGTGCTGAGAGGTCCACAGAAATCCACAAAGATACCCCCACAACAGACTGCTGGCAAAGGTCAATAGACAGCCCAAACTGACCTACTCTGGTGATGGGATGGTCAAACACCCTAATTGTCATGCTAAAAACCCCATCCAATGACTGAGGGATCTGGATGCAGAGATCCATGGCTAGGTCCCGGGTGGATCTTTGGGAGTCCAATTAGCGAGAAAGAGGAGGGTTTATATAAGCGAGAATTGTTGAGACCAAGGTTGGATAAAGCACAGGGACAAATAGCCAAAGGAATGGAAACACATGAACTATGAACCAATAGCTGAGGGGCCCCCAACTGGATCAGGCCCTCTGAATGGGTGAGACAGTTGATTGGCTTGATCTGTTTGGGAGGCATCCAGGCAGTGGGACTGGGTCCTGCGCTCATTGCATGAGTTGGCTGTTTGAAACCTGGGACCTATGCAGGGTTGCTTGGCTCGGCCTGTGAGGAGGGGACTGGACCTGCCTGGACTGAATCTACCAGGTTGATCTCAGTCCTCGGGGGAGTCTTTGCTCTGGAGGAGATGGGAATGTGGGATGGGCTGCGAGGAAGGGGAGGGTGGGAGGGGGGAGAATAAGGGAATCCATGGCTGATAGTTAAATTAAATTAAATTATAAAATAAAATAAAAAAGAATACATAAGCTAAAAGAGGAAACTGATTATCCATCAAGGTTTAAAAACACCAAAGTATAGAACAAAGTTTAATACACCTTCATTTCTCAGTGGAGGGAAGGATGCAGATTTTATAATCTCAGTTGGAAATGCTGGAAGTACACAGGCAGGCAAAAGAGCCAAAAACCAGAGGAAGTGGATCTGGCCTTGGGACAGAAGCTTCATAACTTAGATACCTTTTACCTAGTGAGGTAAAGAATGAAAGAACAGATGGTCATAGTTTCCTGGGATAATGTCCCAGTCCTCTGTCATTCACAGTTTCAGTGTCAATTATCTACTTATTTCCTCTCTGTTACAACCCCCTCACTTGATAAACAGTACAAATTGGGCTTTCAGACCCATTACTGAACCTGAGTGCTCTTACTAGAGTCAGTAATGACTATATTGACTTGAGAATGCATTATCCAAAGCAGAGCACTTTTGAAAGTTGAAAAGATATGAGCAAATATTAGAGTGGACTATAACCTGACAACAAGATTTTCCTCATCAGACCTGAACTTGGACTGGGACAGATTTTTCAGACTTCATTCTGCTTGATTTTTAAGCAACTCTTTTAATGTTCTGTATAGCTCCCTTCTTGAAATCTCTACTGTCCTCAGACTTATAGCATCTATGGAGAATCACAATTCATTTTTGAGATACCTTCACAGCTTAATGTTTGAGGTAAATTAAGATAGAAAACTAAAATCTCAAAGGGCATTTGAGAACATTTTGAAGACACTTTTATCTCGAACTTAACAATAACATAAAATAGATATAACATAACTTTTTAAGTGGTAGAAGACAAATTGAAAATGATATAAAGATATAATTAAATCTAAGATAAGTCTGCCTTTGTGATATGTGGTTGAATATAAATGAAAATACTCAAGACATTAAAAATATGTGGAATAAGCTAAAGATGTTCAGAAAAACTTTATTAGATCACCATTTTATTATTATAATACTTGAAGTGTCACTTTTACATTAATGTTTAAGAAATATAAATCTCTAAATTGTGCATTTTTGACAGATGGTGTGAATATAAAGTATATTTTGTAAACTGTACATACAATCAGTTGCTTTTCATGGACTGTGTCTGCTGCCTTGATGTAGCTGTAGAAAGTAAACCTCATGTTTCATATTTTATGCTATTATTTTTCATGTAACTTTTATTTATAGTCATAAGGAAGGTGAAATGAAACAGCAAGACATTGAAAACACCTTGTTTTGTTTTTTTGCAGGATAGCACAATCTAAATATTTGCTTCTATTTTATTTCTTTTATACAGTATTGATATTTTTCTTTATTTCTAAACAAAGTAAAATTTATTTTTATAAATTAGTATTTCATTAACATTTACCACTGAATAATATATTTATTATTTTAAAAAATTATTCTTTTTTACATTTTCACATTTGCATACCATTTTACTGTGGGAGACCAGCTCTGACCTGTTAAAGGGTTCTTGAGAGAGGTAAGAGGAATGAGGAAATACTAGTAGAAATATAGCCAGAGAAGGAGAAAAGACAAAGATACAGGACAACTTCAGGAGGGCCCTGGGTCAATCAATATCCAGTTGCCTCGAGTTTTATTCTAATGGACATTTTATATGCTACCAAGAGGAGAGGCAAAAGACCTTCCCTTTTCAAGATCAAAGCACAACATGCCACCAAATGTAGACCCTTCAAAACACCTGGAAACCATGCCCTTGGCTAAATCATACCATTATGCAGTCCTGCTGGGAAAAGGCAAGCTCAGACTTCCTGAATAAGGCCTTACTAGGGAGCCTCTGTTGGCCAGAACATTTTATATTTAACAGTATAAAACTACTTTTACTGGGGAAAAGAAGGTGAAAAAAGGCAATCTTCTATAATCATTTAAAGTATTTGTGTGTTGCTATGTAATGACACTGAATTCCTTAAATATTGCATGCCTTTGTAATGAAAGTGTTCTGTCCCTGTGTACTATTTTTTTAAAATATATTATCATGTCTTTGATAACTAATATGTTATTAAATAAACAGTGATTTATATGAAGAAATGCAAGCATGTAGGAAAAATCTGAAAAGAAAATGAGAAATTCAGTGATTATTTAGAAGAAAATAACTCAATTTAATTGATTGCTTAATGAGTATATACCTATGCAAATTTTCATAAAATTAAGTCATTAGTGATAGGATAGTGATATTTCAATGTAATGATGAAAATATTTCAGATACTTAAAACTTATTAGTTTTTCTTAATACATGTTTTATGCATCATATAAAGTTAACTGATGCATCCTTAAAATTCTAACTAAAAATGTGCTCTCTCCTGTTCAAATATTGCTTGAGTGATGTCATCCTGCCTCAAGTGTATTACTTAAAAATCAAAGTGCAAAGAGAAGAGCTGTCAGGGTGAGAAGTCTAAATACATTTTTGAATGTAGCCTGTACTGCCAAAATGCACTGAATAGTATGCAAGTTTCATGGAATTGTGTTCATTCAATTAAGATTTTAAATAATTATAACTGAGTAAAATATATTCTGTATAAGCTTCAATGAAAATAAAGAGATAACACTGAGGAGATGTTAATATTTTAACAAAATAGGTAAATGAATTTTTCATTTTTCATTTTTTTTAAGAAGCTCAAAATAGGGAACACTGACAGTCATTTATTTCACTAAAGTCTGAAATGAAGGCCAAGGCTAGAGACTGGTATTTGAGCATTGACATGTTTCCACTCTTGCTAAACTTAACATCATTTGTTTCCATGGGAATTGTGTATGGTAGCATGCAGATGACTATACAGCAGCTTGAGCAATTTATAACACTGGAAAGTCACGAGAATTGAATTTGAAGAATAAAACTGTTTTTCTGGATTTGCATTCACAAATGTCCTCTGGGTAGTATAGGAAGTTCCTGCTTCTTTACACAAGAAACTTAGTCTTAGAAAATACCTAAGAATAAATATCAAAATATGTCTAGAAAAAAATTTATTAATACTAATACACACTAATGTCAAAGCACATTAACTCTACAAGACAAAGCACACAAAAACTCTACAAGAAAATAAAGCTATAGACCAAATAACCTTAGATAGAAATATTGAATATTACCTTTGAGAAGATGGTGCAGACATTCTCAACAAACAACCCACAAACCAAGTCTGTAGCATAGTAAATTAATCATATAACAGACAACACACATTTTATTCTTAGGATCCAATGATGGTTAAATAAAGAAAAATTAATCAATTCAGTTAGTTTATTAACAAGGTATAGGTTAGAAAATAACGACTATTTCAATAGAACCATAAAAATCATTTCAGGAGGTTTAAATATTTTAGAATAAAAGCTCACAACAGACCAGGTATGGAAAGAACTTTCCTTTACTCAATAAAATCTGCATTTGAAAATCCCTCAGCTAATATCATACTTAATGATGCAAAGATGAAAACTTTTTCTTTAAGAATGGAGGAATGCTATAATTCCCACATCACCTCTTACATTAAAAATAGCACCAAGGGTCCTAACCAGAATCTTATACAAAAAAAGAAAGAAAGAAAAAGAATCCAACTGTTAAAAAAGAAAATTATCTCTGCTTGTAAACACGTCAAGGTAGAAAGAATATGTAGAAGATGATAAAATCGTGGACCAAAGCTGTTAGAAGCAATTATTCAGCAATATGAAAAGATACAAAATCAAAATAAATAATTTATATTTTATATAATAAAATGAAATATTTTTGTAGTCAAGAAAACTGTTCCATTTTTATTATCATTAATACAACATCAACATAAATTAAATGCTTACTAATAAACCTAATCAAGAAAGTGAAAGACTAAACAAATGGAAAGTATGCAGCCCTGGCTAACAAAACTTTAAAAAAGCAGTATATGAAAACAAAATCCTGTAAATCTATGTATGCTGAAACAGGTGGATAGTGACTTTGAAGTTATCTGTGATATATGGAGAAACTGCATAAAAATCAAACTAATACCTTTAAAAAGGAAACATATAACTTCACAGATTACAATGCTATGTATTTATTGAATACTACTAATATTAATATATTACTCTGATGATTTCACTTTCTAAAAAATTACAGTAATAGAATTTTGGGAGAGAAAAAAATCTAAAAGTATATGAGGAACCTGAACTCCTCAAAGATCCCAGGTTGTCTTAAATAATAATAAAAAACTATGGCGATATGATTCTCCTCGACTTTCAAATACATTATGAAATCGTGGTAATTAACAATGTGTATGTAAGCTAAGGAAACAGAATTGATAATACAAAAATTAATGCACACATAGTTTATTGATCTTCGACACAGATGACAAGCACATACAATAAAAAAGAATAATTTTATAATAAAAGCTGCTTGGGAACTGGATGTCTACTTGTAAAAGCATGTATTGGTTCCTTAATTTAAAACATATTTAAAGCTGTTCAAAATAATTGAACAGTTAATTCTAAGAGGATGAAATTATTGGAGGGAAACATATGAACATATTTTCATAACATCAGTTTGTTTTCAGGAATTTCCAGACTACAGCTTCAGGCCAAATATATCCCAAGATAGCTATGAATGCAGTCTTACACATTTGTGTCTTGCAATCTAATGTTTCCAAGTCCAAGATCTGAGCTTGTAGGCTAAGTACAGACTTCTTAAACATGATTCCAAAATCATACATAACAGAAAACAATGTAACAGATGTGTAGATATCAAAAAAAGATAGCAGCAAAGAAAATGTATCATAAAAAAGTAATGGTAACATTCTAACTGGGGAATACATTGTGAAAGTTATATATCTGAAAGTAATGTTTACAAAATGGGACTGCTACATACAATATCAAAATGTAAAAGAAAACAAACCACAACATAAAGGTTTTAAGCTTGGTCAAAGGGCTTGAATAGAAATGTGTCCTGATAATACACACAGGTATTGTATAGAGTTTTAGCAATGTGAGATAAGTTTTGCACATCCATTGATCATCAATCTTGCTATAGTTAGCAATACTGTATTTTGTATTTAAAAGTGACATTATATGGCAATAAAATAATTACATCATATGTGCATATATTGTATATATATATATATATATATATATATAGCTAGCTACTAAATGTAGAGAAATTGGAGGTATGAGTGTACTACACAAGACAACACACATCTATTTGATGCTTGATTTTTGTTTGTTTGTTTGTTTTTTTGAGACAGAGTTTCACTGCGTAACTTTGCGCCTTTCCTGGAACTTACTCTGTAGCCCAGGCTGGCCTCGAACTCACAGAGATCCGCCTGGCTCTGTCTCCCGAGTGCTGGGATTAAAGGCGTCCGCCACCACTGCCCGACTTATTTGATGCTTGTTAACTACGTTTATAGTTAACATAAAACTATGTTTTAACACCATAAAAACATAGACAATCATGATTTTACAGGGTATTAATTTAACTTTGTCCACAGCTTTATTTAACTACAGAAAAGCATGTGTGTAGCACAGGACACTCTGTTTTTAACTCATTTGTAAGGTGTATACCCTCAAAGAAAAGGAATAGAGTAATTTTGACAAAATCTAGGTCTTTTGTCTCATTACATGGACAAATTCCTTAAGGAAGGCATTCAAACAATGCAGTAAATATATTTAACAATGAACTATTTGTCAAGTCAACCTAAAAACTTTAGTCATCCAAGCTTCTCCTTTTCCCCTTCATCACGTCCCAGAGGTGTCACGGACATTAACAGACACCCTGATTTACTGGATCCTACTTTCCTTTGGATTACTTTCTCAGCCACAGTGTGGATGAAATATTTGTTGGTAAACTTTGACAGAGAAATAAAATTTACTTTCCTTAATAGTGCTTATAGATTGTGTGATTAGTATACATATGTATTTGTCTCTTTGTGGATGTTTGAGGATATACATGAGTGAGTATGCACGCCCGTGTAGAGAGGATAGATGTTGACATCTGATGTCTTCTTTAGCTACTGCCCTCCCTGTTTCTTTGAGACAGAATCTCTCACTAAACCCAGAGCTCACTAATTTAGCAACATTGGTCAAATAGTGAGCAGCAGGGATCTGCTTGTCTCCATCCTCACTCTGCTAGAATTATAGACATGTACTTCTGTCAAAACAATATCCTCATGCTTTCACAATAAGCTGTACATTAGGGGACCATCTGTTCAAGTCCTCTTTTTATGTATTAAACAAATGGAAACACAAAAGATAGGATTTTTCTCTTTTATGTTATTTTCTATACATTCTCTCACGCACATAATTCTTTGGGAGATTACTACAATTCTGAAAAGTACTTCTCGTATTCAAGAAATTGTCTGTATTGTGAACACAATAGGTAGGCATTGCATTTTTCACATCTTCAAAATGATTACTGACTTTTGTTTTGGGTTATCCTTTTATAGGTAGTACTTATTTGTTTTCACTTGCTCAGGTGATTTCATACCTATGTGCTCAATCATATTCATTAACTGAAATGTCAGATATTAAACAAAAATATGTTTTTATGTTTGACCATTTTTTTCATTTTGTTGCTTTCATGCCTTACATTGCATCTTTCAATTTCTGGTTATTAAAAAGATTAAATTCTATCTAAGGACTTGCTCTTTCTCCTTTGAAAAATTAGGGAAAGAGCTAGTATGGTTTATTTGGTAGGATATTTGACTAGTCTGTATTAGGTCTTATGTTTGATTCCAGAACAAAAGAACATACAAAGAAATGAGAATCATCAAATGTAACAATCTCTATTAAATGTGACCACACAGTAATTATAGTACATAGGCTCTTAGAAGTGGATTGACTAATTTTATTTACACAAACACAAAATAAATTTTTGATTGACTGTTCAATGATTTACATCCTATTTTTAACTGATTCCGCTCCAAAAAAGTTAATTGGCCATTTAAGGACCCATTAAGCATAATATTGGGAAGTTAGAGAATAAAGATTTGTTTTTCAAAGTATATTTGAAAGTGGTTAAGTACCTTTCATTTCTTTATTTTACTCTATAAAAACTTCCCTTACATTCCTGAAGCCCTTTAGTGATGATTAATTCAATTGGCAGTAACATGATCCATTATGATGATATCACTGTATTTTTATTTTCATGAAAACTTAAAGGATATTTAATAATAAAGTTGCCTGCTATTTTTAATGTTTTCCTTAGCATTTAAAGCCAAATAACATATTTGATCATTAAGTCCATTCCTACGTTAAATCTTTCAGGTAGAAGCCATTAGTTACTGACACACACACAAATAAAAACCCAGTTAAACTATACTAAATGGGGGCCTCTCTATTCTATAAGTTCTGGTGATACTATATTAAATTTCACCTTCAAGTTGCAGATGGTCTTCCAAATTTTTGTAAAGATTGATAGACTTTGACAAAAATACCTATGCATTTTTTTCTAATAATTATTGACTAGACTTCATCATTTTCTGTCTTTGTAGCTTATATTTACTGTATGATGGCAGAGGGCAGGGTTCAGTTTGAAGGGAAGGTAGTTGGGAGGAAGGAGAGAATGAAATAGGATATGATTATGGGGCAATGCTTTGTAAAGTTTAAAATTCTTTTATTGGGAAATTTAAGTTATACATATTTCCTCAAAACAGATGATATTTTGGTATATGGACATCAATGAAGACAGTTACTATGGTTTGCAAATAATTGTTTCATAGATGACATTTCCAAATAAAATAATTTCCCTTGCAAAAATATACCACCATTCTCACAATTAACAATGTTCGGATATCCAACACTCAAGTTAAAATTAGGTCCTGAACAATTTAGTAGTACTGAGAGCTGGTAGGACTCCTGACAGTTGATTATGTTATGAATGAGATGACTGACATTCTTGAGATTAGACTATCTAGCTGAAGTTCTGGTTATTTATAAAGCCAGAGAGTGATGTTTAACCTTGTTTGTCAGCTTAGCATGATGTTGAAATGCCCCAAGGATGTGAAAGTATGTTTTTGGGTTTGTCCGTGCAAACAATTCTAAAGAAAGTGTATGTGCCATGAAAAGCTGAGAGTTTGGATAATGTTAGTTAATATACTGTAGCCCAAAGGGAACAAAAAAGAAAAAGAAAAATCCAGCCAGAACTCCAGATAGGTCCATTTTATCTGAGAAATGGTTTGTGTGGCTCTTGTCATCAGATAAGACATCAGATTACAAATGACTTTTCTCTTTCTTAAATTACATTTTAACAATATATTTTGATCATGTCCCGACATCTTCTAGAACTCCCTACCCACCCAACTTTGTATTCTTTCTCTCTCAAAAAAAAAGAAAGAGAAGAATTAAGAATAAAAGTAAAAAAGCAAAGAAATAAAAAGAAGAGAAAAACAACAACAACAAAAATCTCAATTCAGAGACCAAGTAGAAAGCTTCCAGTCTTGAGATGAGGGCATTCTTTTTTTTTTTAATTTTTTATTTTTATTTTGCAATACAATTCAGTTCTACATATCAGCCACGGATTCCCTTGTTCTCCCCTCTCCCTCCCCCCTCACCTTCCCCCCAGCCCACCGCCCCTTCCCACCTCCTCCAGGGCAAAGCCTCCCCAGAGGACTGAGATCAACCTGGTAGACTCAGTCCAGGTAGGTCCAGTCCCCTCCTCCCAGGCCAAGTCAAACGATCCTTCATAGGCCCCAGGTTTCAAACAGCCAACTCATGCAATGAGCACAGGACCTGGTCCCACTGCCTGGATGCCTCCCAAACAAATCAAGCCAATCAACTGTCTCACCCATTCAGAGGGCCTGATCCAGTTGGTGACCCCTCAGCCATTGGTTCATAGTTCATGTTTTTCTATTCGTTTGGCTGGGTGGATCTCTGGGAGTCCAGTTAGCAAGAATGAGGAGGGTTTATATGATTGAGAATTGTTGAGACCAAGGTTGGATAAAGCACAGGGACAAATAGCCAAATGAGGGCATTCTTATTGTTCTCCCTTGTCCTGAGGATGACCAGCTACCAAGGCTTATATCTCTCAAGGGTACATAGGTCATTCTTGAGTGTCTACATTCCAATAATTTAAATCAGTCAAATAAATATTTTCATGTATTTGTTGACTGCAGAAACTCATAACCTGACTCCTATACCTGTGACACTTGGCTTCTGACACTTGTACAGTTTCCCTTCTAATTCCCTGCTATGTCACAGTATCATTGCCTCACTGGAAACTGAACAATTACCAAGCTGAACTTCTTGACTCCCCTGCTTTTAGAGACATGAGTTAAGATAAGCCCTAGTTTTTTACATAAATCATCTAGTAACAGATATTTGACCAGACCAAGAGAAAATGGATTAAGGCAGTAAAACTTTAAATTTCCATGAGACTTTATTACAGAGAAAACACACGCGCACACACACACACACACACACACACACACACACACACACACACAAACACACTCTTTTCTTTCTTGGTTCACATTTGAACTCTGTTTACTTTAAAATATTAAGAAACATTATCACACTTTCACCTGCTCAAATTCCATAAAACTTGCTTAATGGTTTCACAGTCAAAGCAATTATCTCTATCATTTCCTAACTGGGCAGCTTGTTCTCCAGAGCAAAATTAATAGATACCATTTAATGGTCAGTGCTGTTTCTGACCTTTCCATGACTCTTGGGCATAGGAACTGTTTGCTCAATCTACCGCACTTACGTTAAAAGCTGCTGCTAACAGCTTGCATTTAGCATCAATTTTTGATAACAGAAGGTTTTTCACAGCAGGGTCAGCACCTTTAGTGGGGTACGGTAGAAAGAAACAAACTGTCAATATTATGAAAATGCAGCTCCAGAGACTGTGGTTAAAGGCAAGTAGGGCTATGTTTTCTTACAGTTTTAATATAACCTTTTTGCAATCAGGAGAGGCCATAAATTTTGAACAGAAAATGCTGTTATGAAATAACTTTAAAAACAAACAATGGGTATATTAGCAAAAAAAAATATGTAATTCAGCTACCTGGAGAAGGTTTCAAGACAAACAAAACAGGTGTAGAAAAGGAAATAGCTGAAAAACTAAACTTCTACATCTAAAACATAAGGTATATTTTTACTTACAGGAAAACTTTGATACTTATTTTTTAATGAATATATACATAGATATTAATGAATATATGCATATTCAACAAACAGAAATAAAATTGAATGTGCAGTAAAATATTTCAACATAAAAATAGTTCCCCCACAGATAATTTAAGAAATAAACAAATGCTATGCAATAAATGCAAATATAGTAGAAAGCTTAAATATTCATTTTATTTGGTAATTTTCATAATATTGACAACCACTATTACAGTTCTGAACATAATGTAAGCTTACTTAACAGTAATAAATGTATTGTTATGAGTCTTGTATGAGTAAACATGAATGTATTTAGAAAGAGTCACATATTGATCCTAAAGTATGAAATAGGAAATTAAGTATGAGTATCTTTTACATTTATAATAATATAAAAATTGACTTGTTGGGTCATGTATTTATATCAACAATATATGATCCTTTCAAATATCTCATCTACTACTAATTAACATATGTTTAAATTATTAGGAAATGTCTTTCTGGTATCAGCAGTTTGCAATCATTATCATGACCATCTCTCAAAACAGTAATTGCCTATAATATAATCAATCTTTTATGTAAATTTAAATTTGCTGTGGAAATAAAGGTGTTAGATTCAAATTTGTTTTTGAAAGCTTTACTTTCTAACACAGTGCCCTGAAAGGAATGAGTGGGAGATTTTATAATTCCATACTTATTACATCTTTCTGTGGGTGAAAATAAGGCACTTAATACAACATCATATCTACCAGTAGCTACTCCACTAAGGTGTGAATTCCAATAGAAAGTGGAGATTGAACACATACTTTTAAAACAACATTTTTGGAAAGATATTAAGTCAAGATGCATTAAATCCAGGTACATTAAGCTTGGTGCAAATGTCATAAACAAAGTGGCACTTTCTGGGTCTCTGTAAATTAAATCTATGCTGAGCTCTATTTTCTCAAATATCCCTGTATTTTATCAATCTTCCACAGATTCTTATGATTAGAAGCTGCTAATGCCTCAAAGTTACTGGTGTGAGAACGAAGCTGCTAGCAGCCATCTTTCCAACTACTTTTAAAAGGAGGCTTTACAAAGAAATCTGAGTTTGCAGGCCATGGTCATCCAAATTTCTCTCTAGAATAACCTAGCACTTGCCTTCTTTGAAAGAAAATAGATGAAAGAAAATATTTTTAATTCAACAGTAACTTATCAATTAAATTTACAATAGACAAGAAAATAAAACAACTTCCTATATCTGTGAAATTTCCATTTTTCCACTTAAGAGTAACTACAAAAGTTGTATTTTTTTCTGGGCCAACATTAGATGAGTATCGCTTGTCCTTTTCACTACACAATGGACAATTTTGTCACATTAGTTCTTTGACAAGAGCTGTGACACCTTCATAGACAACATCATTTATTAATTTTTTATGACAATCATGAAACTTGCAGGTTTTCATCTGATGAAAAAGTGTCAGCTAGCTGAATTGATTTACAGTTTCCTAAAGTAAATAATTTTTCACAAGTGCTCAAATAGCCTTCTGAAAGGCATCCATTCAATGGAAACGGAAAATCTATTAGAGTATATTAATTTGGCAGATGAATGCTGTATAGTATTTATTTAAATATGGAATAGATTGAATTAGTAATGCAGAACACTAGTCCATTGAAATTACATTTACAGTGATAAGGAATATATGATGCCTGCCTATGCAAAGTGAGTTTTCGTTGTTGAACAATAATGATTATAATCAAAGTCAATTTCAAGTGTTCCAAGCCCATATGGATTATTAAGCTGGCCCAAATAATGGGAAATTAAATTGATTCAAAATACATTTAAATCTCATGTACTTTAAATACTATACTTTATCACATTATGTAAATTACATATATCTACAACATAGTCTAGTTTAACAGCCTCTTAAGTCTTTATGCAAGTCATGTTGATGACTTACTACACACTTTTAATGAATGCATAAAATGATAATTTTGTAGGCAAACATCCCATCTCACTGGCAGATGGCATAAAAAGCTGTTCAAGAACCTTTTTAAAGCAAGTTGAAATAGTCTGATAATGAATAAATAGCACATGTTGTCAATGTAAATTGAGAAAACAGCACACTTGCAGTCATTTCATTTGAAAGGAAATGTCAACTAAATTTGTATCAATATATTTATTTAAAACTTAATCTTGTCATGATTTTTGGTAGATCATAAACACAAACTACCACTATATTTATTATAGTGTTTTTAAATACAATCCTAAGCTATTTATGTGCACATAATTAAAATCAAATTAAAATGTATAGAGTATTAAAATATAACCTTTTTTCTGGCCTTCAAATTAATCATCTATTTTTCTTAAAATAACAGTTTTACATGTTTATAAACATTTCAAGATATATTAATTTTTCTGTGACTATTTTTGACAGTGTTGATTGAATCCAAGGTTTTGTACATGGTGGTATTATACTCTAGAGTTATATCTCCAATCCCTTATAAATTAATTCCTACTAATTTTTCTTGTCATTCAATTACTAAATGAAAATAATACTTAATTAATTAGTTTACAAAAATATCTCCATGCTTTTCCTTTGGTTATAACAAACTCTTCATTGGGAAAAATATATTTTGCTCTTTGTTTCAAATTTATGTTTTATTTGGAAACAAACTGTATAATATTTCCTCTTTTTTTCTGTTATTAAGAAATTTTCTGTTCATTTTACATACCAACCACAGATCCTCTTTCCCTCCCTCCTCCCATCCCCTAAGCTTCCCCTGCAACTCACCCCCAACTGCCACCTCCTCCAAGGCAAGGCCTCCCATGGGGAGTCAGCAGAGCCTGGTACACTCAGCTGAGGCAGGTTCAAGTCCTTCCCCCTGCATCAAGGCTACGTACAGTGTGGTTGGTATGTAAAATGAAGAGAAAATGTCTTAATAAAAAAAAAGGAGTATTTGTCTCTGCATTTACAAATTCTAATTTTCCAGAAACAAGGAATTCTAGTGATTAGGAGCTATTTTCAGAAATTTGAAGCTGTACAATTAATTTGGAAAATGAGTATGTATTTCAGAATATGGCAATAAATGTTGCCACCTTTTGGTAGGCAGTAAAATATGCTATATATGGCATTTTAGTGGTGAAGCTTCTTGCCTTCAATATAGCTTAAAATTAAAAATGGTCATTTCTTGTTAGTTTGTTGAGCAAACTTTGGAGCAAATAATTTTTAATTACTTGAGAAGACCTTTCTTATTCTAATTTGAAAAATTAAGTTTTAACAACATACTTGACACAACTCTGGTTGTAACTTTTTAAATATTGAAATTTAGATATTACATTGGCATTATGTTTTTAGTACATTGAACCACAGAAGAGAATATGGTATATTTTTATTAAATCCTGTGAATTTTTGTGAGTTGAATTACAAACCAGTTTATAGCTGAGACAATCCTTCCTTTAAAATTCATTAGGAATACAGGGGCTACTGTGATGTATATAAAACAAACTCTCCAGAAATATTTTCCTTTAATTATTTTATACCAGTAATTACATCTCATTTTAACTGTGCTATGTAAAAAGGCTTTTTAAATGTTGTTTAATTAGTGAATGACCATGGCGTGCATTCTCAGCATGGTTTTAAATAAAGCACTTTGAATAATATCAATGCATCACATATATCATCATATCTGATATAATTCATATTAAATTCATATAAATGTGAAATATATGTCCATATGTTTATACATATATATGTTATCATTCTAATTGATTTATATTCTAACAGCATTAAAGCAGTTCTTGAAATGCATTGGCAATAAATAGACTAACAGTGATTGTTAAAGTACTGTTAATAAAATTATTAAATTCAATATCTTTGCAACATTACACAGACTGAATGAGTATATGTGTGTGTCTATGTCTGTGCATGTAGCAGCAATTAACAAAACCAGAGGCCATGAATTTGAAATGAAGCAAGAAAGAATATATAGGAGCATTTGGAAGTAAGAAATGAAAGGAAGAAATTATATAGCTATATTATAATCTCAAATATAAAAGAAAGCAATAGAAAAAAAACTGTTTTACTAGAGATACAGTGAGTTAGACTAGAGTGAATTCTTTCAAATTTTAGTTGTGTAGAGATATCCTGTTTCCCTTGAAACTTGAGCTGACACATCAACAATAAATAGCATACTGGTATCCAGACTAACACTATATGACTAAAGTCTCGAATCTGCCATGAACTCATTATTTTCAGCCAAGGAATATTAAAGTTATTAGCACGTTACTTTTGTGTCAGTGTTGAATTTTTAAAATTAAAATATTACTTGATACTTTCACACATGTGTGTAATAAGTTCTGGTCCCCCTCATCCTTCTGTTAGGCAGGGGCATGGCATTTTTCACAGCTCCTTCTTTAACTTGTTTTCTAGATTGTCACTTTCCCCATTCACATAGATGATTCTGCACGTGAGAACCAGGCTAACAGACTTCTTCCTTTTTCCCGGTAAGAGAGGAAGGAGATACAATATGACGATAAGCACCCATCAATCATGTTGTGAACAATTTTCTTCTCCCTCAAAAAAAGTATGAAAAGAAACCCTTACTCTGCCGAGTAACCCTACAATGCCATTATTTATCTATGGCATTAATAATTATTTTAATAAATACCTTACTTAACTAACAGGCTGAATCAGTGCCCTTCTTGAATCTCAAAGTTGAAACCTTTAAGTCTATCTTGTCTTTTTGCTTGTCCACCCACACCAAATTGCAGCTCATCCTCCCAAGAAGTGCCTATCATCTCTGCATGTCTTCTGGGGTTGTTTTTGATTCCCTTGTGCTCTAGCTTGATTATTTTTGCTGTGATAAGATACTATGACACAAAGTAACTTAATGGAGAGAGGATTTATTTATAGAACAATTTTAGTCACTATCAATCACGCTAAGTCACTCAAGTCAAGGAACTTGAGATAGGTTGTCACATCACATCTGTAGTCAAGAGCACAAAGAGAATAAATTAATATATGCTTAGTCTTTAGATAGTGCTTAGTGTTCCCTAATCTTTTTAAAATTAAATAATTATTTATTTTATATACCAACCACAGTTTCTCCTCCCATTCCCTGTCCCTGGTTGTCATACCCTCTTACCGCTCCCCTTACCCCTCAATCTACTCCTCCTCTGTTTCTGTTTAGAAAGGGGCAGGCCTCCCTTGGGTGTCAACAAAGCATGGAATATCAAGTTGCTGTAAGACTAAGCTCCTCCCTTTAAGGCTGGACAAGGCAACCTAGTATAAGGTATAGGTTCCCAAAAGGCAGCAAAAGCATTAGGGCTGGCCACTAAGGGTGTGTGTGTGTGTGTGTGTGTGTGTGTGTGTGTGTGTGTGTGTGTGTGTGTGCTTGGTCCTATGCAGGCTCCCTAGTTGTTGGTTCAGTCCACATGAGCTCCTATGAGTTCAGTTAGTGTTTCTATAGGTTTTCTTGTGATGTCCTTGACTTCTTTGGCTCTTACATTATTTCCTCCCTCTCTTCAGCAAGATATCCCAAGCTCTAGTCAAATATTGGGCTGTGAGTCTGCTTCTACTTCCATCACTTACTGCATAAAGGCTCTCTGATGATAACTGGGGTAGTCACCAGTCTTTGAGCATAGGAGTATGTCATTGGGCATCAAGTTGACATTTTTTTCTCCAGTTGTTTTTGGTTCTGTCATAAATCCCTGGGCCAACCAGACTCTGGACCATAGAACTCCCTGCTGTGTCATGCATGGGCCTACTCTCATGTCATGGGTCTCAGGCTGGACCAGATATTGGTTGTCAATTCCCAAAATATGTGCCACCATTACCCAAGCACATCACGTAAGCAGGACAGATTGTAAGTCAAAAGTTGTGTGGCTGGTTGCGGTCTCAATACCTCAAATGGAAGTCTTGCCTGGTCACAGGAGATGACGGTCAGGTTAGGCTATTTATCCAGTGTTGCTAGGAGTCTTAGCTGGGGTCATCCTTGTGGATTCCTAGGCATTTCCCTTGAACCAAGTTTCTAACTTGTAGCTAGAGTTTTCCTGCCTGGCCCACAGTCAGGACAAATCTCTGTCACCCGCCAGTCTCACAGCCACTCAGACCCAAACAACTAAACACAGAGACTTATATCATTTAAACTGTTTGGCCTAATGGCTCAGGCTTCTAGCTATCTAGTTCTTACATCTTAGATTAGTCCATTTTTATAAATCTATACCTTATCACGTGGCTCATGGCTTACCAGCGTCTTTACATGTTGCTTGTCATGGGGGCAGCTGGCAGTGACTCTCTCCGCCTTCCTGTTCTCTCAATTCTCCTCTCTGTTAGTCCCACCTATACTTCCTGCCTGGCCACTGGCCAATCAGTGTTTTATTTATTGACCAATCAAAGCACACATTTGACACACAGACCATCCCACAGCACTACCTGACCATGGAATAACTCCCCTCTACTAGTCATGTTTTTCAGAACTCTCCTCCTTTATTCACCCCCCAAACTAAACTCTCATATTTCTACCCCCACCCACCCTAGTCCACTCACAAGATCTCTTCTATTTTCCCTTACGAGGGAGATCCATGTATCCTACCTTGGGCCTTCCTTGTTACCTAGATTCTCCAAGTCCATGGATTGTAGCATGGTTATCCTTTACATTGCAAATAATATTCATTTATATGTGAGTACATACCATGTTTGTTTTTCTGGGTCTGGGATACCTCACTCAGGAGGATTTTTTTTTAATAGTTCCATCCATTTGTCTGCATATTTCATGAAATCATTGTTTTTAACAACTGAGTAATACTCCATTGTGTAAATTACCACATTTTCTTTATCCATTCTCCAGTTGAGGGCATCTAGTTTGTATCCAGGTTCTGGCTATTGCAAATAATGCTGCTATGGACATAGTTGTGCAAGTATGCTTGTTGTATATTTGAGCAAATTATAGGGTACATGGCCAAGAGTGGTATAGCTGGGTCTTGAGATAGATCAATTCCCAATTTTCAGAGAACACATCATATTGATTTCCAAAGTGACTGTACAAATTTACAATTCCACCAGCAATAGAGCATTCCCCTTGCTCCAAATCCTTCCCATATAAGCTGTCATTTGTGTTTTTGGTCTTACCCATTCTGTCAGGTATAAGATGGAATCTCAGAGTCATTTTGATTTGCATTTCCCTGATGGCAAAGTATGTTGAACATTTCTTTAAATGTTTCTCAGCAATTTGAGATTCTTCTGATGTGAATTCTCTGTAATAAATATATATCCCTTTTATTGATTGGATTATTTTGTTTTATTATGCCTAGTTTCTTGAGTTCCCTACATAGTTTCAAAATCAGGTATCTGTCAAATGTGAAGTTAGTGAAGATATTTTCCCATTATGTAGGCTGCTGTTTTGTCCTGTTGACATTGTCTTTTGGTTTACAGAAGATTTTCAGTTTCCTTAGGTCCCATTTATTAATTATTGATCACAATCTGTGCTAACAACATTCTGTTCAGAAATTTGTTCATTGTGTCAAAGAGTTCAAGCCTATTCCCTACTTTCTCTTCTATTAGGTTTGGTGTATCTTTTTATGTTGAGGTCTTTGATATACTTATACTTGATTATTTTGTTAGATATAAATCTATTTAGACTTTTCTACATGCTGACATCCAGTTATGCCAGCACCACTTGTTGAAGATGCTTTCATTTTTTCCATTGTACAATTTTGGCTTCTTTGTCAAAAAATCACATGTCCATGGTTGTATTGATTTATATCTGTGTCTTCAATTCATTCCCATTGGTCCACCTGTCTGGTTTTATGCCAAAACCATGTTATTTTTATTACTATAGCTCTGTAGTAGAGCTTGAAATCAAGGTTGATGACACCTCTGGAAGTTCTTTTATTGTACTTGGTTATTTTAGTTCTTCTGTTTTGTTTATTTGTTTGTTTCAAATGAAGTTATTACTGTTCTTTCTAGGCCTGTAAAGAATGGGAAACAATATCATTCACAACAGCCACAAATAATATAAAATATCTTGGGGTAAATCTTTCTAAGCAAGTGAAAGTCCTATATGACGAGATCTTCAAGTCTTTGAAGAAAGAAGTTGGAGAAGAGATCAGTATAGTAGTACAGGCCTATAGGGTCAAGGAAATTGGCTCAAATCAGTTGCCAAGGCATGCACATGGCTCATACTTCTTTATGAGCTAACCTGGAGTTTGTCTGAGGGCCTAGCAACAGGAGCTGTCAGAGTTCCTAGTCAATGTCAGAGTTCCTGATCATGCTCAGCCAGTGAGGGACTACCATGAAATGCCACCGGATTGGGACACAGCTTGACTTCTGGGAGAAAGATATATAAGTCCTTCCCCATTATTGAGTAAATGAGTCTGCTGTTTGCCTTCAACTGACACCTAGTGTCTGTGTCATTGATGCTGTGCCTTCTCACCCCCTACCCTGAGGGAGCCATTAGGATCCAGCAATACCAGGAGCCATTAGGATTCAGCAAAAGATCAAAAGATGGAAAGATCTTCCATGTTCATGGATCAGTAGAATTAGCATAGTAAAAATGGCCATCTTACCAGAAGCAACCTACAGGTTCAATGCCATTCCCATCAAAATTCCCACATAGTCCTACAGACCTTGAAAGTTTTCTCCATTTTTATCACAAAAAGATTAAAATAAGGGAAAGGTTTGGCCCATGTTCAGGCTTGATATTTGCATACCAATTAAGACAATCAATATAGTTGCCTGCAGACATATCTATGTCCAGAATTCTTCACTGAGACTTTCTTCAAGGAGTAGTTCTAGATTTTGCCAAGTTGACAAACTATCTATCAGTCTTCATGACCTACTGTTTTTAAATAGTGTTACTTCCATCCACATAAGCATGAGTAACTCATGAGAAGGTCTATCACTGAAGACAATTGCTCCCTATTCTCTAGCAGGCCTCTACTACCATTTCGTCACCTAAGCAAAACAAGGATTCATGAACCCCTCTTCATCTAAGACTACATATTTTCTGATTAAGTATTGCACTGGCCCTATGTACTCAACTGAAACTCCCATTAATTCATTACAAATGTCCTATCTCATCCTTTAAAATAGACCCTCATTATAGTTCAGCCTTTATATTCTTTCCATCCTCATCTTTTGTGATGTTACTTATCTTTTATTTCAAGTTTAGGGATGTTTAAGGAAAGTCTAAATCTTGCAATATTGCTCTTTCCTTCTGATTTGTAAATGATGATATATTATTAAAGCTACACATTTAACAACAGTGAGAGATTATCACAAGTTGACAGTAGCATAGGTCCTTTGCTGTGTCAGAAAAACCTATTACTTTAGTATATGATGTGATCATTATCCTCCCATGGCAATATGTTGCACAATTTTTAATCATGTTCTATGAGTGACCCTAATGCAATTTTTATAGACATAAATTTTGGTATCAGGATATTTATATCTTCTGACAATATGTTTTATATAAAAGAAACATCTATGTTCTGTGGGCAGAGCATTGGACTTTGCCAAGATACATTAATAATTGTTTTATTCAATGTATTCTTAATTGCTGAAAAGACTATAAAATGGTCAAATACTTTAACATAATTTACTATTCTCCCTCGTACCATGTTATTAAATAATTGATGCATTGTCGTTCGATAGAATGTTATCAAAATAAACTGATTAGTCCCAGAGAACCACAGAACAATCTTCGAATCACTTTTTTTTAATCCCTACTTTTCTTCAGAAATTCCCTGGCTGTTGAAAGAAATTATAAAAAGTATGTAGCTGATTTGCAATTAATTAGTCTGTGCTTGTATTTAGATTGTCCTTTCTTCTTGAGCACTTGGTATCTGTACAGTTTAAATCTGAACAGGGAGGTGAAAACAGGTCACCGTTTGTTGGAGATTTGTACTAGATTGGCAATGTTTGTCTTCAGGTGGTCAAGGGTCAGAGCTAGGAATCCATTGCATTGGCTCAGCATTTTCCTGGAAGATAAAGAGAAAAACAGAAGGGTAATACTTCCATTATTCCACAAATGAGATAAGTTGTTCTTCTATTTTAACCAATACTGTTTTTGAATTAATATTGCTCTTTATATCATAGGAAGTTATTTCTTCATACTAATTTTCTTGCTAGATGTCACAGAATGTTACTGCTAAAAGAAAGTGATCAGAAACAAAGAAAATATTATAATATTTTAAATAGACTTAGAGAATGAAAGTTAATATACTCAGTGAAAATAAACCAGGAAGACCGAAAACTTATCAGATAATATTACAAATCAGAAATGGAATAATTAGCTTATAGATTGTCTTTTCCTGATTCAAATTACTTTAACGTCACACTAATTGAATAATTTAATCAATATAACAAAAGCTGCTTCTGGTCTGTGATATCAAAACCATTTTTTCTGGCATTGCAATAGTTTAAAATTATTTTGATTATTTGTGGAATATATACAAATCACATCTATCAAAATACAATGTCATTTGTTACTTTTTCCTTGCAAAATTGTAACAATTCATGTATGTCCCAGTATACTGAGCTGATAGCATATGCTTTCTGAATATAAGGATCATGCAGATCAAGTCATAAATTATGGTTATAAAATGTGTCATCATGAAATAACTTGAACTATGTTATATGCCCATGCTCTTGCCCGGTACTTTCTAATTTATCAGCCTGTATCTCTGAGTCGGCAAAATGTGTTATGATGAAGTCCAGAATTTATTGTTTTACACAGGGTGAATACCATACCTTTCACTCCATTAGCAACTGCCAGAATCATTTTGGATTTGACATTCCCTATCTAATTTGACACCAAATAGCTAATCTCTTTACCCTTTAAATTTCTGATGTGTCATATTGCATTACATTTCTGCTGTCACATCCCATCACTGTGTGTTTTGTCACATAAAAAAGCCAATGTGATTTGGCATAGCAAAAAATGATGGGATCCAAGAGAGTTACCACAGTTCCTGTCAATGGAGCAGAAACACAGCAAATTACTTCAACTGTGTAAAAACTAACTTATGGAAGAATAGCTGCTTGGTAAAAACAGCTGTACATATAAACTGTAATAGTTAAGGGGAAATATATGGATATTTTAATATCATATTTAATACCTTTTAATAAAAAATTTAAATAGGAAAGAAACTGAAATTAGCAACCTCTCTTCCCAAAAAAAAGCAGCTTGATTTTACTTGATTGTGTATGTTAACATATCCTTCTTAATATTTGGGATAATCTCTTGAAGTATCTCTCAAAGTCATGTCATTTTAATTCTGGACAAAATTATGAATGATGGCCATAGGTTGATTTTCATAAAAGTATTGACTTTTACATCATAATATTTAAATTTATCGCATTTAAAAGAATGCATTAATTCTATTCTGAGAAAAGTGTTGTGTTGAATTTTGAACTGAAACAAACAAGCAAAATATGAACAATTTATGTGTAATAGGCTCTATTATGAAGGAATAAATCATCTATATTTATATTTGTATTTCATTTGCTCCTGTTTCATAGTAAGTATATTTATATTGCATACATATCTGTATTATCTCATAATAATTTTTGTTAATCTGGTAAAATTACACATTTAATATTAGAGTTCTTCAGGAAGAATAACTAGGTACATAAGAACTTTATTGAAAATTATAATATATGTGCACTTAGGAAACTGTAAAAAATAAAGATTAGCAATGGGAAATGTCAATTTTATTTGTAGGATTGACAATTTACAGAACTCTCAATTTACAAGGAATTATCAATGGACAGGAAATGGGAATGAAAATCCAAGTAATCACTATAAAAACCAATGCAGTATAATTTAGTGAACATCATGCAGAAATATCCCAGATAGTTCAATCCTCTGATGCCCTAACTGATGGAAAATGAATTCTATCTTTATTACCACCTATTGTTCATTATTTCAATATGTATATATAATATGTATGTATGTATATTTACACATGTATAAACATGTGATGTCAAGGAGTATCGAGTAAGGACTAATCTTAACCCTTTATTTATTCCTTATGACTTTGTGTAATTTCTGTCAAAGCACTTTCCTAGTGTCTAGTGTTGTAACCTCTGCTTCAGTACTACCATCCATAGCATCCTCATCTGAAGGACACTGGACTGTGTATTCCAACAACATCATGACCACTTACAAAGACTATTAATTGCTAGTGAATTCATGCCACGAAAACTGTCCAATGCAATAAATGTAATATCAATTCCCAGATAATTATTGATATAGTACATTAATTTGGTCTGGATCTTTTAAATGATTAATATGGAAGCAATCATTTATCTCTGGTTTTAATGCTTATTTTCTGACCCTTATCATTGCCCCATTTTTACAGGAACATCTCTTACTTACATAGGGACTGTGCTTCCTAACCATCCACCTTGATTTTTAAAAGCTTTCTCTTTCTCTGTCCAAACCCAAGAATTAACTTGTGTTATAATAATTCAAATATCCTGTAAAATGAAATAAAGTTATCAATATCCATAAATTTAATTGCCAGCCAAAAGGGTACCATTTGTTGTTAAGAGGAACTTGAGAATGAGTGGAAACAAACCTTTCTGGAAAGAACTGCAGCTGATATTGCTCATTCTGCAAGACTGATGAAAGTATCTGGACTTCAATGATTATGGGAAAGTCTGGATGTTGCAAGTCCAGAACCTAATTACAATTTACCTTGGGCTCACTTTAGCTCTATTATCAGTCACTTATTATATTCTTTTGTACATGAAGTAACATCTTGGGACTATTAGGTAAATGATTCTGGAATATAGAAGGAAATTTCCAGCATCCACATATGAAATAACAAATAATGTACTCAGATAGCATCTGAGATCTACAGTTGAGATTTTCAGGCTTTCTCCAAAGAGTAATGTTTCAATCAATGTATTTTTAAGTATCTTGATTCATTATTTTATTTGTTCTGTTGTGATAAAGCCTTCATGACTCTGTTACCACCTTGGAACACTGAGCTAGGGTAAATCTGAATTTATTATAGTGGGCCATGTTCACTCATTTTTGGCTCTAGTATAAAGTATCTCTTGTCTATTTTGAAGTGAAAATTATGTTTTTGAGACAAGGTATTTTAAAAATCAAACAATGTATGGGAAAAAGATATATACATACATATATATTATAATGTTATAAATTTATAGCCCAAATTATGTGATGAAAATATGAAAGATGGATTATGAGATGTTTCAGCAACTGAGAACATGCTCTGCACTTACATACAACCTGAGTTCAATTCAAAGAAACCACATTGGGTGGCTGACAACCTCTTCTAAATCCAGTTTCAGGGGAATCAGAGACTTTTGACTTTTAGACACTTGAAATCACATGCATATATCCACAAAGAAACACAACCACATACCTCTAATTAAAATAAAACTATTTTAAAAATTATTTCTTCCTTTTTATTTTGATGTAATTACATCATTTCTTTCTCTTTTCTCCCTCCAAGGCCTCCCAAATACCCCCTGCCTTATTTCAAATTAATAGCCTATAATTCTATTAATTGTGCTCACCCACGTATTCATGTACATCACAACTACATAAATATAATCTATTATCATATAAGTTTAGCAGTATGTATGTTTTCAGGTCTAATCATTTGATATTAGATAGCCAATGTTGTGCTTTTCTATAGGGAAGACTAATTTTCCTGCTCTCAGCATTTCTTACATGCTGTAATTTTCTGTGTAAAGTTGAGGTCTAAAATTAATCCTTTAAAAAAGAATATTATAAGGACTAGAGAAATGACTGGTCTGTTAAAACAACCTATTGCTCTGACAGAAGACCAAGTTTCAGCTCCAAGGATCTCTATGATGACTAAAACCTTTTATAGCTCCAGTTTCAGAGGCCTTATGGCAATCTTCTGGACTCCTTGAGCATTAAACACTTATGATACACAGACATGCATGCTTCCAAAGATCCATACACATGAAACAAATACAAATATTTTTATAAGAATATGATAGGTGAACCTGGTCTGGTGGCACCATCCTGTAATATCTGAATTCTGGACAAGAGACGTGAGGGATGCTGCAATTTCCAGGTCATTTTGATGTGCACAATGGGTCCCAAGCCAACAATACTGGCATGAAAGCATGAGATACCTTAGGTTGAAATGAAACCCCTGCAGAGTTTCCTTCCCTTCTATTACAAATTTATTTATACTTCTTCAGAAGATAACTTCAAACTAGAAGTTTTAAAATTACTTGGAAAACTTTAGAAATAACAGTGAATAGTGTTACCAAAGACACGTGAATAGACTGACAGAATTTCTTTTCCCCAAGCTGTTTTATTTTGGAAAATAATGCAAAATTATAGGAAGAGTGGTGTATGAGCATACAAAAAATAATTTACTACAGAAATTATATATATATATATATATATATATATATATATGTATATATGTATATATATTCCCTTGGCTTCCACTTAATCAGAATTCTTCTCAAAACAGGAATTCAGTAGTGAATATACTGAGAAAACCACAGATTATTTTCAATAGCTTACACAATGTAATTATTATTATTGTAGATAAGAAGAAATTAAATATTTTAATAAGAATGTTAGATAATAATTTAAATCTAAGCATCTGGCCACTGGCAGTGACAATAAAATAAAAATATATTGAATTTAAATTAAGAAATGTCTTTTAAGAAAACACAGCTGGAATCCTCATACATTTTCTCTATATAAATGTTATAATGAAAGCTTTAAGTTGTTGGCAATATGCATTAGCTTTTTATTAATTATCAATTTTGATATATTTTTTATCATATAGCTCAAATATGCATAAAATGTTAATATTTAATTATGAAATTCATTACTTGAGGGTGTGATTCAAATACTGAGACAATGAACCAGATGTTCATTGCTCAAAGATTCAGTTTGATGACTTGAAAAATTTGTTATGTACACTTTAAATAAATTTTAGTGCAAGTGATGAAATTAATACAATTAATTGAATTCTTTTTCATCCATTAAAGGGTAGGTTATAATTGATCAGTTCAGAATGTGATTTACAATACACATTTTTAAAGATACATAACATATATTAATAGAGATTTTGCCTGGAAACTCTATACAACCAGTAATAAAATAAAGTATTTACATTTGTGTGAAAATACTAGCTATCTAGATATCTACATTTTTGTTGAAATATTATTCTCATTAAAAATATCTCCTTACTTTTTGAGAGCACAATCTGCAAAGAAGATAGAGAAAATCAGAACTCACCAACATAAAGTGTGTATGTTTGAGAATAAATTCAAGGCCACTAGTTTTTATTTTGATGTGTTTTCTATATAATTTCAACTCATATTTTTTTTAAAAAAAATCTAGACAAAGCAGAGGAATGTATCTTAGAAGCTGGAAAAGTAGAGATTTTCTTTCCAGCTTCATCTCTCTACACTTTTACTTCTGACAGACTATCTAATAACAAGGAAAGACCAAAAGGTCAAAAGTACTATGAATAATTTCAGTTTCAGAATAGCCTGAAGGATATCAATACTGAAATGAGTAGACTAGGGCTAGAATCCATTCTCACACTTTCTCAAAGAAAGGAATGAGACTCAGAGTAATGAGAAAAGTTTAACAGAAGAGGAAAGACTAGATCTTAGGGGTAGGAAGGTCAGAGGAGCTAAGCTATGGTAATGAGACAATGAGAAGGTATAATGCCTGGTACCAAGATTGCATCAATACCTAGAAGAGAGAATTCAGTGGCTAAACCACTGAAGAAAGGCACATAGAACAAACATGATGCATGTGCATACACATACATACATGCACACTGACACACAACTATATACCTTAAAAGTCTGTCTCTTCATGTAACCAGATTTTGATTATCTGGGCTAAATAGTGCATTGAATAGAGTATATGCTGATTTGTATTGTTGTTGAAATAATTCAGTACTATATGCAACATTTACATTGTTACTTCTTTAATTTTTGAGAATTTCATTTATGGATACTATACTTATATCATCATTTCCCCACACACCTCTCCTCCATCTATTATCCTCTTATTTCTCCCATTGATACTCTATTAATTCATGACCTATTATTTATTATTGTTAACTCTCTGTATTTCTAGAGAGAGAGAGAGAGAGAGAGAGAGAGAGAATAGAATATGCATATATGTTTAGAGTTGGCCATCAGGATTTGGGTAACATAACATGGGTTTCATCCCTGGTGAAGACTGATTCTTCCTTTCTCAGGAACCATTATTACATGCAGCTCTTCATAGATGGTTAGGCCTTGTGAAATATTTCCTTTTGCAGTTGTATTGGTGTTCTCATTTTTCAGGGCTTGTTCAAGTGCCAGATCATAGAAAAAGCTTCTTTTTCAGCAGAGAAGGGCCATAACAGAAATATACAACTAGTCAAGCTCCCAAGAATAGGTAACCATAGAGTGTCCAACCTCAATTGGTATTTATATATAAAGCAAAACCATGTGTATGAAGCACAAGAAATATATGGGAGAGAGAGGAATGATTATAAGAGCCAGAGAATAGAGACATCTTCAGTGAGATAGCATATATGACATATAAGTAACATTCATATTTTGTTACATATGATCGATGATTTGGAGATAAAGTATAACTTAGTGAGTGACTTGATTATATATTATTTATATAAGATATTTGTACAGACGTTGACTTAGATCTCAAAAAGGACATGAGAAGCTATACAACATAATAATAGTTTGAATAAAGGCAGAAATTTGGTTCAGACACAGGGCTGAGGGGAGTTATTCAGTCCAGTTGGTCCAAACAGGTGTGGAATTTCCTTCTCTCAGTTTCATATAAGCTCCAAGCCAATTAAAGGAGTTAACAAGGAACCAGCAATAAGAATACTCTTGCCGGGTGGTGGTGGTGCACGCCTTTAATCCCAGCACTCGTGAGGCAGAGACAGGTGGATCTGTGTGAGTTCGAGTCCAGCCTGGGGTACCAAGTGAGTTCCAGGAAAGGCGTAAAGCTACACAGAGGAATACTCTTTTCTGGTATTTGTGGCCTCCAGCAAGAACATTATGGCAATTAATGTTTTGGGTCCCTTCCCATCCAAATCACTTCCTAACATCTGTATTTATCACATGCATGAACTCTTAATATTTGACTAAGCAGACCTCTTAATATTGGACTAAGCAGACCAAGCTACATAACTGTCTAGCTTGTGCAGAGGGCCTAGTCCAATTCCATGCAAGCTCCACAGCTGTTGGTCTAAAGTTCATGAGTTCCCACTAAATTAGTCTAGTTGTCTTTATAAATTTCCCCATCATGACTGGTCTGCTTAAGAGTCCCCCGGCAGTAGGAGCAGGATCTATTCCTGCTGTGTAAGCTGGAGCCCATTACCTATGATGGGACATCTTGTACAGTCTTGATGCAGAGGGAGGGGCTTGGATCTTCCTCAACTGAGTGTACAAGGCTCTGCTGACTCCATATGAGAGACCTTACCTTTTTGGAGGAGAGAATAGGGTTGTTTTTGGGGAGTAAGCCTGGAGGAGGAGCAGGAGGAGGGAAGAGAGGGAGATCTATGGATAGTATGTAAAATGAATAAAGGTTTTCTTATAAAGAAAAAAGTTAAAATAATAATAATAATAATAATAATAATAATAATAATTGACTAAAAGGAGGCAATTTGTGATCCACTGACTATAATCATTTAATCATTTCATAAGGCAGAGTCTTTAATAGAGTAATGCTTAGTACAGATTGTGTATTTAGAAAAAAGTATTGGAGATAACCCAGGCTAACCTCAGACTACCTATGCATCAAGGTATCAATTTAGTTTTAAAATCAAAAAATGTTGTTGTTAATGCAAAAACTATAATGAAATGTGAAATGAATCAACCAGAAAGTCTATAAATCAATTTCTTAATAAGTGACAGTTTCCTGTAAAAGTTGCAAACTCTGAATTTACCCCCCACCCACACACACACACACACAGAGCTGTGGACTAAGATACGGTTTGGGGGAGTAGTTGACTTATAAAGTCTAATTTGGCTCTTTGTTGTTACTTAGGATGTTTCAGTTCTGTTAGTCTTAAGCAAAAGTGAAGCCTTTTGCTCTTAACAAACATCTGCCAGAAATATTTGGGCAATGATTTATTGGAGAAGTACAAAGAACAGAGAACATTCCTGCTTGTAGGACACTAGATAAATGAGGGTGCCTAGTGTGCTAAGGTTTGGTTTGTCTGCACAGATTAAGTTATGTTTTGCAAATTATAAAAGAAAAGAATATTTGCACTACAATCTTTAACCAATTGTACATAATAGTGAAATAGCATTGTTACATTCAGGCATGCTACTTAAATACTGGGGATTATAGTTTGCAAACTATATAAAATATTTTTAAAAATCTAGAGTAACAGATGCATTTCTAAGAATAAAATAGATGGAACATTTTGTAAAGTGGAAATATTGTTTCATAAATTTGTTTAGTTTCTTTTTCTTTCACACAAACTTCCAACTATATAAAGCCACAGCATTCAAATATTTATTTTATATAGCAATGCCATAACAGCCTCTTACAAATATTATATCATATTTTATAGTTCATGAAAAAGCAACAAAAAGAAATATAGATAAAATGGTAGAAAGTCAAATAAGCTTTTCATTGTTAAAAGTTTTAATAGTGATGAAGTACACAGTTTATGAAGTGTTTGATAAAGATAAAACTAAACCTTTTCCTAAAATAAAGTGTCTTGAGATATTCAAGATACAATTTCTTTTTAGTACCTTAAGGTAATTATGTGTGTCTTAGCTGCTTTTTACTTTTCATTTTACAATGCTGATTAGAATTCTAGAAAAAAAATAAGATGCTAAAGGTCTCATTATTTAAAATGCTAATGGAGAAAAGTCTAAACTTCTCGCTTGTAGTTTGTTGCATATAATGATATAATACACAATGTTGTCGCTGGTATTAATATATTTAAACTTGCCGTATGATCATTGCATGCAAATTCACAATTTTTCTCATCATTTGCAACTTAATTGAGAAAAAAAACGAATAATTGTTTAACATACTATTTTTATTGATTACTTGGGAATTTCACATAATGCACCTTGATCATCCTTGCTTCTCAGTCATTCCAGGTCCATCCACTGACTCCTGGATAAAAAAGAATCGCCATGAATGTCCGTCGTTCGCCTGGCACGACTTGGGACCCGGGCTGGAGAGATGGTTAAGAGGTTAAGAGCATTGGCTGCTCGTTGAGAAAACCTAAGTTTATGTCTCAGCAACCTGGCATGCAGGCAGGCAAGCAAGCAGTCTAGGTACTGTATACATAATAAATAAATCTTTAAAAATGTCTAAAAAAAAAAATGTCCAACTCGTGTTGTCCATATACTCCCTGGAGCATGGCCAAGTTCCCAGTGGCCAGCCCCTTAAAGAAAAGTGAGTCTTTCCATACTCCCTTCCCTGCCAGTAGCCCTTTGTTGTGGAGAACTACACTTCAGCATCTTTATCACCATTTTAAAGAATTCTTTTATATAGCTTCCTGGCTAGGTTGTTACTTCTGTGCCATGGGGGCAGTGGTTGTCACAGAAGCCTTTTAAATTTCTCTTTCTTAACTGTAATTCTGCAGTCATTTATACCACTACAGAAAAATCTTCCTTGTCCTTAACGGTCATAAGGAAAATGGATCATGGAGTTCACATGGTATGTGGCGACCATGTGGACCACCCTAATCTGCCTGGACTCCAGTGGCAGCACATGCCATGGACCTCAGCAGGATAGCTGATGGTAATTGGTCCCATGGATATCAACAGGCCTTCAGGAAGCAACACAGAATACAAACATCCCTATGGCTTATGGTGATGTTGATGTCCATGGTCCAAGCTGCAGTAGAGGGTTGTGTTGATGTCCATTGCCTGCACTGCCACCAGAGAATGACAGTTACTTTTAGGTGAAAATGTTTTGGAGTCTAATATAGTATCAGTACCCAAATTTTTATTTATTAACCCTATTTTAAAGCAGGAAACTTTTTTTTTCAGAGTAAGATATCTGCCACACAAGAGGATGGAAGTGACTTTTGTTTTCAGTCAGAGAAATGGGAATAAACAATGATGAGGAAAAGCCTTACAGACTTCCAGCACTTATTTTATAGCTATAATCTTTAATGAGCTCTGTCTATAGTGAAATTCACTTGTTGGTAATTTTGGTGATGTTCGTTTGGATTGTCTTCATTTGAGACTCTAATATAAGGAATTATCTACTCTCAAGAAAAGGTTAATGCTCACTCTCAGGACTAGGTCCAAGTGTCACTCAATATACTATAATAATTAGAGTGGGCAAGGAGAGTAAACATGCACAGATCACTGAAGATACAGTAGGTAACACAAATAGATCGGAAGGGATCTAAGGTAGGTGTGAAATACAAGCATAATGTGTAACTATGTAGATACAAGGTAAAGATGTCACCAAAAAAAAAAAAAAATTACATGGGAATTCGGAAGCAGCTTTTGTGATCCTGTACACTAGCATATCACGGTAATGTAATGTCCATTGGGAGGCACAGAGTAGTTTAAAAACTATGAGCTGTGGGCTACAAATGACAAGAGTTACTATTCCCAAATTTCACCTTCTATGAAAAATAATGCTACAACGTGTACCAGTTGTCACTCGATCTTGGTCTGCATAGTTCATTTTCCTGTTGAGTGGTACTATTTTCCATCTTAAATACCTTGCTTCAGCAGCTGTAGCTTACTCTACTACTTTCCTAGTATGAATGCCTTCATGACATAGAATAAAGACCTTCTTTATTCTAGGAGGTCTTAAATCCTAAGGAGAAAAATTAAATTGATGGAAGAAATAGAGAATAGAAGGAAAGATGTTTTTAAAGATTTGTCAGTGAGAGAAATAAGGAGAAAATTATATTTAAATCAAGATGTAAAGAATATAGAGCAGCCAAAGATTAAAAACCCAAATAATACACAATCAGAATTCCTACATGATATAGATTTTGTAAGCTAATGTTTGTAATTTGTGCTACAAACCCTAATCTAATTATATTACCTGATGGTGCTAAGTTGCATACTGCCTCCATAATGTAGGCAAAAGTCATTATCCACACCCTATTAATAAAGAAAGTGAGGCATATAAGTACCTTATTCAAGGTCACACAGGTGATTAATTACTTCATTATAGCTAGACTTGCTCCCAGGTCCCAAGTTTTAACACTACAATAGTCATATTCTGATAAAGAGGTTGATTTAAATTTTTATCCATTTCTATAAAGAAAATTTAAAAAAAAGAAAAGAGGTACATTGTTGTCAATTGCTCCATCCAGTTTGGAACACCCACCATGGTATGAGTTTTATTGTACTCAGCAGATTCACATATGGGAATTAGACAAGCAACGTGATTGGATTTTCAGAATTTTTAGGCTAACAGCTTTCATACATTTTTGTTTGTTTGTTTTGGAGACAGGGTTTCTCTGTGTTGTTTTAGTGCCTGTATGCTTCAAGCTGAAGCTAGAGAACTCTAGTGGTTGACAGGGAAAAACAAACAAACAAACAAACACCTTCTTTCCATATTTGGCAGGGAAAAGAGTAACAATGGCAAATTGTATAGTTTCAGAAGACTACTAATTAGAAACCAATGTGCTAGAAGCCATAAAATGTGACCAATGCAAAACTACAATGAAATTATAAAATGATAACCCAATATTTTACACAATTAATAGTAACCTGAAATATAAATAATAAAGCTAAATAATTATTGATCCTTATAGATGCATATGACTTAAATCTATGTAAAGAGAAAGCTGAAGGATTTCCAAATGGTTACAGGAAAAGCATGGCAGGCTCTCAGTGATATATCAAGAGCAACATTTTAGAAAATGTGAAATACATAGGCTGAGGTGAGATGACGTTAAATAGCAAATAGAACCCATCAAACCAATGAAAGTGAATAATAAATTCAAAAGCTGAGTGAGAAAGAGTCAAAACAAGAGAAAACATGATTGTCTTATCTCACTGAAAAGATAACTTTAGTGTTACATTAGGGCAGCTATTCTGTTGTTTAAAACAGAATTGGTTTGGGGGTGGGAGGCGCTGGGAGAGGGTTTGGTGGGGAAAATGCCTACTATATCAACATGAATACTTGAACTTTAGTATCAGCAATCATGTAGACATCCATGCCAGGTATGTTAAACCTGTAATACCAGTGCTAGGAGTCAGGTGGTGTGGTGAAGTCAGGTAGATTCTGGGAAGGTGCTGAGTAGTCAGTCTAGAAACATGGCTATCTCCAGGTGTATTGACAGAACTTGTCTCTAAATATAATGCAAACAGAATCAGAGAGGCTTCATCCAGCAGCGGAAGGTAGCAGGCGCAGATACCCACAGCCAAATATTAGGACAGTTGTGGTGCACAAGTTTAATCCCAGCACTTGGGAGGCAGAGCCAGGCGGATCTCTGTGAGTTCGAGGCCAGCCTGGGCTACCAAGTGAGTTCCAGGAAAAGCACAAAGCCACACAGAGAAACCCTGTCTCGAATATATATATATATATATATATATATATATATATATATATATATATATATATATATATATATATATATATATATATAAATTAGGCAGAGCTTGGGGGAGGATTGTAGGAGCCAGAAAGTTCCAGGGAGGACACAGCCCACAGAATCAATTTAGCAGAGCTCAAAGGAGATCACAGAGACTGAAGCAACATTTATGGAGCCTGTATGGGTCTGAACTACATCCTCTGAGTATATATATATATAATGTATGTATGTATAATTGAAACAACAAGCTCAGTTTATTCAGGAAGATGCAAGCTTTATATACCCTCTACCCCACCCTTGGGGGAGGTCTGATGAATATGCATCAGCTGGTGTGACATGGCTGTCTCTCATTGGTCCAAGTCATCTCCAGATCATGTTTCAGCTGTTGTTACTAAGAGCATCAGGCAGACCTAGGCTGGCTCTCAGAAAGTATCTTTTTTACTTGTTTGGGCCGTCTGGCCCTCAAGCCCATGAGGAATGAATCATCCCACATATCCACCCCTTTTTATTATTTTATAGGACATGCTCAGTGGGAGCTAGGGTTCATTGCCCTAACCTTGTTGACCCCACCTCAGGAGAGCTCAGCATAATGGACTGTGCTTGTCTTAGATTGGCTTGCCAAATAAGCTCATATCCATCATTGACTACCAGCCCTGGAAGAGCATCAATCCTGGAGAGCTGTCTGGCTTTAGGCAGTAGACTTCAGTGAGCCATGTAGGCATTATCTCTCTAGGAGTACTTTGATCTAGGTGTCTGAGAGCCAATAAAACCTGTAGGGTCGCCTTTGTGGCTGCCTTCTATTGGTGAACCTGTTGTAGAAGATATTTGAAGAAGAGTTAGTCAAAATTTCAATCTCAAGGACATGGATGGGACCCCAGTCATTTTTATTGCGCCAATTGAAGTCTTTTTGGTGGTGTATAATCGACCTTGCAGGGGGTGAGGCAATCGCTTAATCTCTAGGGTCGCATGTCAGTGATGACATGACCTTTAATATGAATGTCACAGTAGCAGGACAAATCATACATTACCCTTCTGAAGCTTCTTCTTGTGTAGCTTGGTGTTCTTGTGGGACTCTCAACAGTTGGAGTGAAGAGAGTCTGTGACTATTTTGCCTGATCTTGAAAGCCTTTTCCTCCTACTGGCTTGCCTCCTCCAGCCTTGGGTCTGTGCCTTAGCCTTACTGTGACTTGTTATGATATGTTTGGTTGGTAACACTGGGAGCCCTGCTTTTTTTCTGAAGGGAAATGGGGAAGTGGATCTGGGTAACGGGGAAGTGTTAGAGGGATCTGGTAGGAGGTGATGGAGGGGAAATCATGATTAGGATGCCATATATGAAAGAAAAATGTATTAAAGAATATACTAAAGTGTAGATGTAACCAACCGTCTTATTAAATAAGAAACACAGAACCAATGCAAAGAAGAAAGCAAAGAGGTCGGAGCTAAGAGCTAAAACCTTACCCTTCCTCCTGCGGTGGTCCTACCTCCTCGAAAGAGAGCTACTTCCTGTGTTAAAGTCTTTATAAAGACTTTTGGTTATGCCTTCTCATTGGTTGTAAACCCAACCACATGGCTGCCTCGTCACTGCCTGTTTATATAGACCTCCAGGTCGTCTATGGTTGATATTGAGATTAAAGGCATGTGTCTCCAATGCTGGCTGTATCCCTGAACACACAGAGATCTACCTAGCTCTGCCTACCAAGTGCTGGGATTCAAGGCGTGCGCCACCACTGCCCGGCTTTCCTATGGCTTGCTAATAGCTCTGACCCCCAGGCAATTTTATTTATTAACATACAAATAACATTTTAGTACAAAATAAAATATTACCATATTAAGATCTCCTATGACAGGTGAAAAAAGAAAGAATGATACAGGAAAGACAGCTGTTGTTAATGCTGGAGTCATACACCTAGTTGAGCATATTCCACCCCCACATGCAAGACAAATATTAAAACTCTCAAATACTTATCCATTAAATTATAATTTCAAAGAAATATATCTAAATATTTTCTAAAATAAAATTAAGTGCTATTCAATACAAGTAGCCCACAATGTAGGAGAATATTTAAGAAATTACAAGAAACATAAAGGTATTTACTAATTTACCTGTACTAGCATACCATCACAGCAGCCTATAAATCAAAGACGTTTTTCCATTTAAGTATTCTTTAACAAATACCTCATGTTTTGAAATGGCACAAATAAGTGTTAATGATCTTTGAGAACTCATGATGAGCATCTAGCCTAGAATGGTAAACATGGGGGTTCTCTTATACAGTCCCTCATTGTTCAGGCCTACCTGGAAGACACCTTCATGTTAGTATGTCTTTAGTAAAATATACTACTACACATGCACACAGTTTCTTTTATTATTTTATGCATTGAATAAATTTAGTGGAATTTTGGGGATCTTTCATTGACTCTTAATTACTTACACAACACGGTTCCTCATTTGAAATTTCAGTTTTGTTTCCAGTGCAGCTTCTGTTTCTGGCCTCCATCTAGTGCCTCCCCTCTTCCTCCTGTGAGCCACCTGTCCTGAGATCCCTTCAAAGCAAGCTCAGCTTTGCACATCCTCATCCTTTGAAACATGCTTATGGTTACTGAGAAGCAGATTATATGGAGCTCCTCATAGTTTTGGTAAATGCTTATTTTATTCTATGTTATTGGTGGGTTAGTGAGTGGTTATAAATTTAAAATACAACATATAACAGAAATATGGAAGTCTCGCTTCTCTAGCCCTGTGATCTAATGCACTTGTTAAGCTGGACTTCTTTTGCTCGAAGAAAATCTGTTCTGTTTGGTTTGTTTATTGGCTTGGGAGCTGTTAGATTTTTTTATATTTTCTATTTTACAAAAACATAAAAACCCCATAGAAGAGTGTTTTTCCATGTATGTCTTTACTTTAGAATCTCTAATCTATAGTAACAGCATTTCCTTTGAATATTTCTGTTATGGTTAGCAAATCTTTCCTCTCTCTTTTTCCTGTTTATTGAAGACAGAAAATTATAAGCCACCTATTAAACCCATGAAAAAATTTTTTTTTTAATTTTTATTTTGCAATACAATTCAGTTCTACATATCAGCCACAGATTCCCTTGTTCTCCCCCTCCCGCCCCCCTCACCTTCCTCCCAGCACACCCCCATTCCCACCTCCTCCAGGGCAAAGCCTTCCCCACAGACTGAGATCAACCTGGTAGACTCAGTCCAGGTAGGTCCAGTCCCCTCCTCCCAGGCTGAGCCAAGCGATCCTGCATAGGCCCCAGGTTTCAAACAGCCAACTCATTCAATGAGCACAGGACCCAGTCCCACTGCCTGGATGCCTCCTAAACAGATCAAGCCAATCAACTGTCTCACCCATTCAGAGGACCTGATCCACTTGGTGACCCCTCAGCCATTGGTTCATAGTTCATGTGTTTCCATTCGTTTGGCTATTTGTCCCTGTGCTTTTTTTCTTTCATCATAATTTATTATATTTACTCAGAGATATTTGTAGTTAATTTGTACACTAATCAATCATTTTACACAAGTTCTTACAGTTGGAGTTCTGAAGAACACTTTCCCGGTTTTCATAGTCTCTTTTTCACTATGGTTGTCTTTATGTCTGAAAACTTAGAAATCATTTTGTATGTTTGATTTCCCTCCTTCACTAGGATAATTGTATCATAATTATTAGTTGCTAATTTGCTCATGAATCTGGAGGCCATGGTTTAAATGCTTGTGTCTAGGAATATGTCAATAAAAAAAGAAAAGGAAAATAAAACTTGGTATTTTAGTGACTGTTATCAATAAGCAAGATTGGCTTAGGTTAACTACCCAAAAATGCAAATTTGAGAATCAATTCTATGATTATTTAAATTTTTGGATTAGATTTGTAAAATGTTAAAATAACATTTAGAATATTGTTAGAATTCAAAAGTGAATGTCTAGACTAACATTGATATAAAACATTTACAAATATTCATTTTTACCTAATAGTCATTGATCATACTGAAAACATCTGAACAAACTCCACAGCAATATTATTAGAAAACCATGTAAGAAATATTCTTATAGAAGAATCACACTATAATGTAGAAATATAAAAACCTTACCAGCAATCACATTGCATTTATTCAAACCAAATAGTGTAGATCTGTACTTTAATTCTCCTTTCTTCTAATTACATTGTTTACATCATGTTAGTGCACTAAATTCATTATTTTATTTAACATAAAATAAGCATTATTAAATGCTAAAAGACACCCTTCTTTTCTGGTATTAGGCCTGCACAATTTCAATTTCTTCCACAACAGAAATAATGATGGGGCAGTTTTTAATACTGAAATTTTAATTACTTTTCGATCTGCTATCTCCCTTGAAATGTGTCAGCACCTTTGACTCTCGGGGTTGTAGAGGGGACCTATGAATTTACTCTCCATCTGTTTTGATCCACAGCTTTTCCCATCTTTTTTCTTTCTTCAAAGCATCATCCAATTAATTTTACTTAAATTAAAAGATACTGTGCTTGATTATTTATTTTTTATCTTAATATAAATTAAAAACATATTTAGTTAATTTCATATTTGTTTATACTAGTTTCACTAGTTAAAATATCTAGATTTTGAAGTTAATAGCCTAGTAAAAGGAGCAACAGTTCTAATAAGAACAAGAGACAGAATTAAAGAAAACATTATAACAACTACTATAATTGAACTTTGTCAGAAAAATCCACACTGAATTTTTTTTTCCAAGGAACATTTGGATATCTGAATTAACAAATTGAACACAGAAATGAGGATATCAATAAATGAGTTTTGTTTACTGATGCTCTAGTATTTATAAATCTTGCTCTTTAGATTTTTTTCCTACAATATATTCTGATTATGGTTTCCCCTCATCCACCTGCCAGCTGCTCATTACCTTCTACCCACCCAACTTAATGCTCTCTCTCTCAAAAAAGAAAAAAAAAACACACATCACAAAAATAAAATCAAAACAAACAAGTGTAAGAAGAACACAAGCCTAAAAAAGAAGACAGACCGTATTTCACAACAAAGTATGGAGTCAATTTCGTGTTGGCCAACTAAACCTGGGCTGGGGTCCTGCCATGTAGTACAGTTAATATAAACAAGTGAATCTCTGTCATAGAGTTTCAGACTTTCTCTAGAATAATTTAAAAAAAAATAAGAAATCTCTCAAAATCATCTAATAAATCATATCACAAATTTATTCTTTTTTGTTGTTTTTGTTTTTTATATTTTTATTTTATAATTAACTTAATTTCATATATCAGCCACGGATTCCCCTGTCCTCCTTCCTCCCACCCCACAGCCATCACTTTCAATCCACCCCCTAGTCCCACCATCTCCAAGGCAAGGTCACCCCTGGGGAGTCAGCCCAGCCTGATAACTCAGCCAAGGCAGGTAAAGTCCCCTCCTCCCTACACCAAGGCTGAGCAAAGTGTCCTAGCATGGGCCCCAGGCTCTAAAAAGCCAGCTCATGCACCCAGGACAGGTCCTGGCTCCACTGCCTGGGGGCCTCCCAAACAGTTCAAGCTAATCAACTGTCTCACTTATCCAGAGGGCTTGGTCCAGTTCCATGGGGAGTCGTCTGCCACTGGTTCACAGTTCATGCATTTCCACTAGTTTGGCTATTTGTCCCTGTGCTTCCTCCAACCATTATCTCAGCATCTCTTGCTCATACAATCCTTCCTCTCTCTCTTACTGCCAATTGGACTCCCAGAGCTCCACCTGGGGCCTGGCCATGGATATCTGCATCTGCTTCCATCAGACACTGGATGAGAGTTCTATCATAACAGCCAGGGTGTTTGGCCACCAATCACCAGAGCAGATCAGCCTAGGCACTCTCTCGACCACTGCCAGTAGTCTACAGTAGAGGTATCTTTGTGGGTTTCTGGGGACATCTCTAGCACTCTCTCTGCTTCTTCCTATTCCCCTGGGGTCTTCATTCATCATGGTATCTCCCTCTCAGTTATCCCACACTGCTCCTGATCCAGCTGGGACCTCCTTGTCCCCTAAGCTCTCTTTCCCCCGACCCTTGCCCTCCATTACCCCACCCCCAGTTTGCTCATGGAGATCTCATCCATTTCTCTGTCGTTGGGTGATCCCTGTGTCTTTCTTAGGGTCCTCTTTAATAGGTAGCCTCCCTGGACTTGTGAGTTGCAGTCTGGTTATCCTTTGTTTGTTTGTTTGTTTTTGAGACAAGATTTCTCTGTGTAACACTCCTGGCTGTCCTGGAACTCACTTTGTAGACCAGGCTTGTTTGCCTGCCTCTGCCTCTGTCTCCTGAGTGCTGGGATTAAAGGCCTATGCAACCACTGCCCAGCCTACACAAATTTATTCTTAGAAAAAAAATTATATGATGTTTCTTGGTGCTCTGGTGAAATACATGAGAGGAAACAAAATAATGAAGAATTTTTATTTTGACTCTCAGTCCAGGGAGATATAGCCCAGCGTTGCTGAACTCCACATTGCTCATGCTGTGGAAAGCCCAGAGGTGAAGAGTGGTTCTCAGCTTTTCCTTTTTTCAGTCTGGATCTTAGCCTCTGAGATGGTGTGACTCAAATTCAGGATGGGTCTCCCTCATAAGTTAATCATTTCTAGAAATTCCCTTTTACACACAGTCACTGATACGTTTTCATGACAATGCCATTTCTAATCAAAATAAAAAGAATGACTTTCAGCTTTTCATACAAATCAAACCTCTTCATGAACATAATTTTATATATTTAGATTCCTAGCAAACCACCAAATCACTTACAGTGTCAGGATCCCTAAAAGTAGACCAGGCCACAGTCATTTCTTTTTTACTATCACTAGATATGCAGCAAGTTAATTCTTACATTATTTAACATTGTGGATTTCAAACTTCCCCAAAGGAGGCTAACTAATATCTTCTGTCAGAACCCTAAATAAAGTCCTCTATTGTAAACTTGGAAATCAAAAGGTGAGGGAGCAAAAATAAGGTCACAGGCAGTCAAAATCACATTTATAAACATATTTGTCACTCAATTTTCTATGTTTTATATAAGATAATTTACAGAGTCATAGAAAAATCATAAAGCATTCAAATATTGTTCCTATAAGATTGCATAGATGGCATGTAGAATACAGCCACTACTGTCTACTAGTAATAATCATAACATATATTACATAAAATAGTACCATATTTGTTTCTGCTAAAGTTATGTTACTAAAGTAGAAATTACATGAGAGCATAAACCATCTTACTTTAATCTTAACTTTCCTTTTAATAAAATGTCCAGAAAAGTTATTTTTTTTATGAAGTACTAAATAATGAATTGTCTCTTCAATATCTCTCTGAAAATTCTAATTTAATTCCAGCATAACTTGGCATATTTAGATGGAATTTTCATTTCTAGTTGTACTTTTACACAGTCTCACACATAGTCAATTTATTGCTCCCCTACAAAAACAGATGTTCAAATATTTTGTTTTAAAGAATTTCTCCAGCACAAACCTCCATAGATTAACCAAATGAATCAATCTCACGGTTTAGTTATGCTGCAGAAAATAATAAAATAATTTTACAGCTACTTAGGATGCTGATGTAAGAGGATTACAAATTTAAGTTCAGTCTGGTATATACAGTTGTTTCAAGTCCAGTTTGTGTAGCTTAGTGAGATTCTGTCTGAAACAGACAAACAAAAGTGAATAAAAAGAACTGGGGATTTAAGTAATAGTAAAATGTTTATATCCAGGTATAAAGCTCTAGCTTCAATCCCTACTACCATGTTATATTCTAAATTATACATATTATACACACAAAAATTCAATTATTAACACAAATTTCTAAGCAAGAACCTTCAAACAAACTTGTATTTTTGGCAGTAAATACATGACCTGCCCTGACTGATTGTAGTCTTCTCCTTCACCCTCCCTTGACCCTCTGCTCAGTGATCAATAACAGATCACAGAAGCTAAAGGGCAATGACTCTGCACCTACTTGTTTTGCATCAATTCTTAGTTTAATTCAATCTAATCATCTTTGAATCTTCTTTCATAACTTTCCCTTGTCATGTAGAAAATTTTTCCACTGGGTTATATTAAAATGTCCATGTGTATGAGCAGATATCCACTAGTGAATTTTCTGAATGTAGAATAAAGAGAACTTCTTTCAGTGTAGAAATCAAAATAGAAAATTTATGATTAGTACTTAGTTTTATACTATCAGTTTTAAGTATTTTCAGCTTTAAAGATAAATATGTTCCACATAATTTGGTCATTATCACTTGTATTTGCACATATATGTATATTTTATTAATATATAGACATTTATACAATTTATTCATTTATTTTTTACTCATTATAGAATTTATTCATTTGTTTTTGGTTTGCTATATATAAAGACAAGAAAACTTTAAAGACTAAAACATATTTTTAAAAATATACTATTAAGCAATACACTTTTTAAAAAATCAGTTTTTGTACTTATGTTGTGTCTTGAATATTTCTTTATAACTCCTTCACTAAACTGAGATGGTCTATTTCATTTATTTCAAATGCTGAAATGAACTTTCTCCAATGTGCTCCACATCTATGTACTCATATAACACCTAGTATATCTAATGTTTGAGTCACTTTACTTGTTTATTGTGTAGAAAGACATCGGTAACCGGGATCCCAGAAAAAAAAGATGTAGGTACAAATCAACAAGCTTTCTTTATTTTAAAAACATTAAACAACAGACTAAAAGACATCCTAGAAAAGAAAGTCCTGACTTTGGCAGCATGCTGCCATGCACTTTAAGTGAACTAGTTTGCCATGATTGTTAGAAATAACATTCTTTGTTTCAAAAGAAATAGCACTGGATAACTATCCAGAGCATGGGTGAGAAATGAAGGACACAGGCAGGAACTCAAACGCCACGGTCATTACATTGTTCTCTGGCACTGTACCTCAGGAGTTTTTCCAGACCATTGTTTTGACTGATGGGCATCTGTCTGTTAGTTTTCCTTCTCATACAATGCTCCTTAAAATACTATCACATAAATAACAATCAAAATAAATAAATGATATAGAATTTCAATTGCTACCAGAGCACATTAAGATGGACAGATGAATGTGTAGACGGATAAAAAACACAACAACGGAGAGATACAGCACATGGTCACAGTGTTTGTGAGATTATTTTGTGCTCATCTATCTTCCCGTTAATATATGTGATGCCATCATATCTCTTTACTAACAGATGCTTGTGCCAAATACATCAGCTTCCTACTAAGATTACTTGAGTCTTCTTTGGCTTCAGTCAACTCTCCATGGGAAATAAGGAAAGTAATCTACCATAGAACAACTAATGTCAATTTAAGAAAAGTGAACTCTCCCTCACTTCCCAGTATCAGCAACGCAGCTGGACCTTTCCACAAACTCTGGTGGATTCCACTGCTCTGGTGTAGTCCCCACAAGCCTGTGGGCCAATGAGATTGCTGCCTCCAAGCTGCATCCTCACCCCAGCCACCCACTGCACACTGTCCTACCAAGACCCACTCTGCCACCCAACCAAAAGCACCAGAACACCCTCCCCATGGCCAGCCTCCTCCCAACACACACAATCATATCAGACTACATAGGCACAGGAGCTAACCACAACAGTTAGAAGAACAGACACAGGTGCAAGCCTGTTGGAAGAAAACTTGAGTAAATGCCAGTATGTGAACACATTCAACAACCTAAAGATTAATATGGCACCACCAGAGCCCAGTGATCCTACAACAGCAAAACCTGAACATTCCAGTGCAACTGAAACACAAGGAAATGAACTTAAAAATTATTTTATGAAGATGATAGGGGTTCTTAAAGAGGAAATGAAAAAAAATTCTTTAAAGAAGATGAGGAAAAGACAAACAAAAATGAAAGAAATCTATAAATCCCACAAAGAAAGCCAAGAAAAAAATTAAACAGGTGAAAAAAATGGTTCAAAATTTGAAAATTGAAACAGAAACAATAAAGAAAACACAGAGAATTCTGAAAACAGAAAATCTGAGGAAGCAAACAGGAATTACAGGTGCAAGTGTCACCAACAGAATACAAGAGATGGAAGAGAGACTCTTAAGTGTTGAAAATATGATAAAAGAAATAGATTCATCAGCCAAAGAAAATTTTAGATTCAATAAATTCCTAGCACAAAACATCCAGGAACTCGGGGACATCACGAAAAGACCAAACCTAAGAATAACAGGGATAAAAGGCACAGAAAACATATTCAAGAAAATCACAGAGGAAAACTTTCCCAACCTAACAAAGGGCATGTCTATAAAGATACAAGAAACTTACAGTACAGCAAATAGGCTGGACTAAAAAAAAAAAAGTCCCCTCCCCACTTAATAATCAAAACACTGTACAAACAGAATAAAGAAAGAATTTTAAGAGTGGCAAAGGAAATATGCCAACTAACATAAAAAGGCATTATCTATCAGAATTACACCTGACTTCTCAATTGAGTCTCTAAAAGCCAGAAAGTCCTGGACAGGCATTTTACAGACAGCAAGGGACTGTGGATGTCAGCCTAGACTAATATACCCAGTAAAACTTTCAATCAACATAGATGTAGAAAACAAGATATTTCATTAAAAAAAAAGATTTGAACAATACATATCCATAAATCCAGCAATACAGAAAATAGTAGAAAGAAAACTCCAACCCAGGGAAGTCAGTTACATCCACAAAAATACAGGCAATAGATAATCTCACAGCAGCAAAACTTGGAGAATGGAAACAGACACACTACCATCACCACCACCAAAATAAAAAATTAATGGGAATTAACAATCACTGGTCAATAACATCTCAATATCAATAGCCTCAATTCACCAATAAAAAGACACAGGCTAACAGAATGGATATGGAAACAAGATCCAACCTTCTGCTGCATACAAGAAGCACACCTCAACTTCAAAGACAGACATTACCTCAGAGTAAAGGGTTCAGAAAAGATTTTCCAATCAAATGGACCTAAGAAGCAAGCCAATGTAGATATTCTTATATCAAACAAAATAGACTTTAAATTAAAGTCAATCAAAAGAGATGGAGAAGGATATTTAATATTCATCACAGGAAAAATAGATCAAGATGAAGTCTCAAATCTGAACACCTATGTCCCAAATACAAGTGCAACCACATTTTTAAAGGATACATTAATAAAGCTTAAATCACATATAAAACCCCACACACTAGTAGTGGGAGACTTCAACACCCCACTCTCACCAATGGACATGTCTGTCAGACAGAAACTTAACAGAGGAAAATGGAATTAATAGATGTTTTGACACAAATTGACTTAATAGGCATCTACAGAACATTTCACCCAAACACAAAATAATACACCTTCTTCTCAGCACCTCATGGACCTTCTTTAAAATTAACCACATACTCAAGTCATAAAGCAAATATCAATAGATACAAAAAATTTGAATAACCCCTTGTATCTTATTGGACCACCATGGGGTAAAGTTAAATTCAACAACACAAAGTACAGAAAGACTACAAACTCAAGAAAACTAAACAACTCTTAACTGAAACATCTCTGAGTCAAGGAAGAAATAAATAAAGATATTAAAGACTTCCTAGAATTCAATGAATATGAATGTACAACATACCCAAACTTATGGGGCACAATGAAAGCAGTGCTAAGAGGAAAATTTTAGAGGGAATGAGGGGGACATGAGAGGGATTGAAGAGAACATAGGGAAGAGGGGAAGTAATGTAAGTATATTTTAATATAAAACTTTTAATCAAAAAATTGAAGTTAAAATTAAAAAAAAAATACAAAAACTAGCCTTCCACCATGTGCTTTCAGAAGCCAGGAGAAAATTGCTACTGTTCACAAGCACTCAGGTGGTGTAAGGATGCCCAAGTCACTTGCTTGATGCTTCAGACTCTCTGCTAATGGAGAAGCCATGCAGGGGCAGAACATAGTCACCAGATTCATAAAACCATCCTTACTGACATCCCAGGACACCCAGAGCAGGCAGGAAGGGTACAGTCTCTGCCCAGGTCCACTGGCTCTAATAGCTCTCAGGCTGGACTGGAGACCTGTGTGCCATCCACAGCTGTAAACTCAGAAAACTTTGAGGTCACTGGAGGACAGCAGCATTTGTTGGCTCCTGCCCTGCTAGTGGTTGTGATATAAAGTATGAGAACCCCAGGCTTTGCCAGAGTACTCTCCTTTCCCTGTTATTACTGACACACAACCTAAGGGACTCCAGTGGGGGTGAAGTGCAGTGATGGTACAGAAATCTCATTAATTTATCTGTGACTCTTTCCCCACTCATAGTGAAAGCAGAGGGGTCCCTAGCAAAGCAGGTAAAGCCTTTTCAGTTCCTAACTCTGCCAAACTAACCATCATGGATCCTTGATCTGGGTCTTCTCTTTAGGAACCCAGAGCAGGATAGGCCTATTAGTCCCCAGAAGCCCCTGAGCCCTAGCCCTTGAAGGCGCAATCCCACCACATCCAGAAAGCTCCTCAACCACTTCCATGAACTCACTGCTTTTTCCCCAGGACCATTAATTTCTCCATGTTTTACAGTGAGACATAGGCCCAGCTTCCTTCTGCCTCTCTCTGGTCTTGCCACACTGCCCCTTCTCTCTCCCAAGTAGATCCCTCAGTCTTGACAACATGTCTATGGATAAAACTTATAAGCACTGAACGAATGTCTTAAGGGTACTTGATGTTGCTACAACACTAGTGATATCACAGGGGTTGCCAAGGGCTCTGCTGTCTAGGATACAATAGAATGACATCTGTTGATGAAATAGGGAACAGCCTTTGCCTCCCTGCCAATTATTTCTCCCTAAAATGACCAGAAGCCTCTCCTGAGATATAGGGGAAGCCATTCAGCACCTCCTCCATCAAAAGACAAATATCAAGCTCTCTGCTACATTAGAAATGTATTATCTGTGGGGAGTTGAAGGTTCACTTTCCAAACACTCAATAAGATGATAAATAAAGGATACTGGGAAACTTGGTCAGGATGAGGGAAGTGGGGAGGAAATAAAGATGAGTCCCCTGAAGTGAACAAGCACCTGTGGAAGATCCTCTGACTGATAACAGTCTGGGTAGGTATCAAAACAAAGAGAAATTGTATATGTAGTGATGCCATTTCCTCTCAGAGCCTCAGAATCAATTTTTCAAGCAACATGAGGCTGTTAGAGAAGATGTGATAAGCTGTTCACAGGTCAGGCTGAAGCCACCTGAGCACTGGGTCAGTGAGGTGGTCCCTCAGACAAAAGCAAACACTCTAGAAAGAACATGGTGGCCCAAACCTGGAATCAGGAGGCTGAAGAAAGAGCACTGGGAAGGAAGAGGTCAGTCTGTGCTATGTAGAGGCATCATGAGTGGAAAAATCACACACATGCACACACACACACACACACACACACACACACACACACACACACACACACAAAGCACATAGTCATAGGGTAGAACATGCTGTAGATCACTACTAAGGTGCTTGAACCAGCAATCAAAAGCCAATTCCTTGGTCGAGAGCTACATGTGGCAATTCACATGCTCTTGAAAAGTTGGCTCTGCTAGATTTAGGTATGATATCCTAATGCTTAGAACATGAAAAGATCAGGCAATGGGAGACACTTAGGGTTCATGTACCATACTGATTAATTAAAGCCCCACTTCACCTTTCTACTTATCCTGACAGTCCTTGTAAAGAGTAGCCAGCCTCTGGTCAGCCTGGAATGCATGTTCTCCCGATTTTTGGATATTCTCCTCCAAAGTGTTTTCCTTGAACTCTAGGTCAGATGAGGGCTGTCAGGTGATCTGTATTTTTTTCAGATGTTGACGTCTTAATCCAGTAAAGTTGGATGTCAACTATATTTCTAATTAGGGTCTTGTAGAGACTAGCAAGTTGAGACCATATATGAAAGGTGTCTTCATGAGCATAGAGAGAGGAGATTCAGGAGAAAAAGATGGGGAGAGAGTAAGAGAGGGAGGGAGGGAGGGAGGGAGGGAGGGAGGGAGGGAAGGAGAGAGAGAGAGAGAGAGAGAGAGAGAGAGAGAGAGAGAGAGAATATGCCTTGAGAATATGCCTTTTGAACATAAAGCAAGAGATGAAGCCATGGATCTGGAAGGCAAGTTATAAAGGATTGCCTGTAAATCCAAGCAACCAAAATAGAGGCCAGAGCTAATTTTGCCCTTGGGACTTCAGTTTGTTCTTTATAATTATAAGACATCACACTTCTGTGAACAAAGCCCTAGACCAGTAGATATAGCTATGGCAGCCCAGTTAAGCACACACAAATCTCCCTCTTGTATCTGCATGTCTCTTATCATGCTGGTCTCCTATATCAGAAGAGGCCCAATTGTCTTCCAAATACCCTGAGATACAGCTGACAAGAAACAGCACCTACCCTCCACAAGGCTTCATCTCATTTGGCACATGGAGGGTGGCCAGGAAGTGAACTGACAGATAAGACTCTGCCTAGCTTGTTCTCAAAGTTCAGGCTTGAGACTCCCCATCGGTGGATGTCAACTCTCCCATCTCTCTACAGGATGTCTTGGGTGTCAGCTTGTTTCTTCTTCCTCTCTTCACATGCTTCAGGTGATCCAGGGGACAGCCTCCTCAAGCTTATTCTCAGTTGTACAGGATGAGACTTGGCTTCAGAGTCCTCAACCCTGGCCTCACAAGCCAAGAGAAAAATAACACAGTCCACAGAGATAATGTAGACATGCCAGGGGGTTTCCTTCACGTTCTTTCATGTTCATTCATGTATCACAATTTATGTAATTCTTCTAGAAAGCCACCTTGTGGGAAGAACATTCTGACTCTGCCCCATCCACAGTTCGCAGCTTTCTTACACAGAATCCCTCAGGAGTTTAGTACAAAGGTGACCCTAAACTTTAAGAAAACTGTCAACACACATACACACACACATGCACACACACACACACACACACACACATGCGCACACACACAGGGGTCATGAACACACACAAACACACTTGCACATACACACACGGGGGTGCATGATGAAGAAAGGATGAAACAATGAGTCTAGAAGGGGTGGTGTGAAGGATTGCCTTCAAATCTCAGAACCTAGGAGGGAGGCTGGGAAATCATTGTTCTCTGGTGCTTTCAGATAGCTTGGCCATGTGTATAATTAAATATGAGACAACACATCTCCATGTCTAGGCCCCAGTATAGGAAAACACACAAGAGTCTGTTGCCTGTGATTGCTGCTTATCACACTGACCTGTCATGGAAGAGGGTTAAGTGTCTCCCACAGACTTTGAGAGACAGCAGCTGAAGGACTGCCTCTGCCCTGCAAACCACTTCATCACAGTCCAACCCTAGCACACTGAAGGATTTTCAGGAAGTGATTGACAGATGAGACTTTACCCTAGCTGGTTCTGAAAACTCAGACCATGGGTGTCAACTTTTCTATAGCTCTGTAGAGAGGTGGGTGCTGATTTCCTCTTGCTCCCTTAGCAATGCTTCAGGGGACCCAGGTAACAGTCTCCTCAGACATGTTCACAGCTGCACAGGATAAAACTCAGCTTCAGAACACCCAAGCCTCTGGTTTCAAAAGTCAAGAGAAAAACAGCAAAGTCCATGAGCAGTCAGATGCTGTGGAGATGCCCAGATCTCCTACTAGGTCACTACTGTGTATGGCTGTAGATAGAGAAGACATATAAGTATAGATCACGGTCACCAGACACAAGTCACCCATTTGACAGCCCAAACACCCGGAGCTGGTAGGAGGAAGACAGCGTTTGTCTTAGTCCACTGGTTCTAACAGTTATTTGCTGCACCAGAGAACTGTTTGACACCCACACCTGCTGGCTCAGAATCCAACAGGAGCCCTGGCAGGGAATGAGGGTAAGAGGAATTCCGCTGCACAGCCTGAGGACAAAAGGTCTTGGCCAGAAGCACTTTTCCCTCCCTGTGACTGGTATCAGACATCCACTGCACCTAAAGGAAACCACTGGAGGTAAAGTGCAGTGATGTTCTCCCATGAGCAGGGGACACCTCACTGGTCCCTCCCTTTCTTCCTGATGGCCTCTTTGCCCACCCCCCACAATAAGAATGAAATCCAGGAGCTCCCAGCACAACAGCTATGCCTTTGAGAGCTCCTGGCTTTCAGGGCAGACAAATGGTTCTGGAATCCTTGACTTTCAGGAATTATCATAATCAGGGAAGTCCATTTGCATCTCAGAGGCCTCACCTCTTCTGCCCCTTTACTGGAAGGCCCAGCTCAAACCCATCTCCTCCAGGAAGCTCCCCATTGCCTGTCCAGAACTCACTGCTCCTTCTCCAGAATGATTCATTTCTCCATGTTTTACACTGAGACCAAAGTCCGTCTTTCTTCTGCCTCTCTCTGGTCTCTCCACGCTCTTCATTCTCTCTCCTAAATGGCCTGCTCAGCCTTGCCAACATGACTATGGGTGAGCCCTATAGGCACTGAATGAACAATCCACACGCAGTTGGTGTTACCACAACACTAGTGACATCATAGAAGAGCTCCAGGATACAAGAGATTTTCCAGGGAAGGGACTGCTACTGATGTCACTGGGTACTGCCCTGATCTACCTGATAATTAGTTCTCCCAAAATTGACTAGAAGCTGAAGTTTCCTTTCCTGTGACACAAGGGAAACCCTTCAGCACCTCCTCCTTTCAAATGTAGAAATTTCTCTCTGCTTCATTAGGAGTAAAGTACTTTGGATGGATAAGAGTTCATTGAGCCTTGGTATGGATAAGAAATCTCTAGGCAGGTGTGGAGGTCTTTTATATAGTAAACCCATCCCCAGCATCCATTATTATGGCAGAGTCGATTTCCCTAGATTTTTCCTGTGTCCCAATGGCCAGTATCTTTCTTCCAGACCTTTAATTTTATGGCCATTGGATTATGTTTTCATATTGTGCATTCCTAGTGAAGGGTGCTTTCTATATATTCATCCACATGTTTTACAATTCCCAATTTTTTGCAGTGGAAATTCCCTTGTTCTTGGCAATGTAGGTGGCCCAGCTGCAAGACATGAGAATTTAAAATTCCTGGTTTCCCTAAGTGCTATCTGTGAGGACGGGGACCTCATGCCCTCTTCATGCTGGCAGCCTTGTCAACTTCACAAGATCAGGAATCCTCTGAGAGATGAGCCTCTGGGCATGCCTGTGTGGGATTATTTTGATTATGTTACTTGTGGTGGGAAAACCCACCCACTGTGGGTGGAACCCTTCACTAGGCTGAAACCCTGGACTGTACAAGAAGGAAAAAGGGAGGTGAGCACAATCCTTCATCTCCCTTTGCTTCCTAACTGCAGATTCAATATGACTAGCTGCCTGGAGTGCCTGCTGCCATGACACCTTGATCACAGTGGACTATATTCTAGAACTATGAGATATGATAAACCCTTTTCCCCTTTCCTGGGGATGTTTTATCATAGTAAAAAGAAAAAAAAAAGAATAAAGAAAAGTTATAACGAGTCTTCATATTCTTCACTTACCATGACGGTCTTAGATTCCACCTATTTTGTCATAGCTTTAGCCACTCCTCCTGATTTTACATTCCTGCACTCCCTTTTCTCAGAACATTTACTGTAGAAAGCTTAAGACTGTATTTTCCCTTGGTCTCCTTTGGATAAAATCTGTCAGCCTACCTGAAACCAGTTTATAGCCTCGCATGTGTTTCTACAAAACCAGAAGCTACCCCTTTTCTAGAAAATAATCCAATAGATTATTCCACTTCCATTATCTATGGAAGAGAGGAGACTTTACCATGTTACAATTAGACTCAGAGATTGTCTAATTACACCAAGTAAGTTCCATTCTGATTTTTTTCTGTTACTTGCTAAGTTATCCCAATTTAAAAATAAAAATAAACTTTTCCAATCTCTTGGTTAGAGCAGGTACATTCAATGATTTATCCATAATTTATGATCATTTTACAGAAATTGTAGAATTCAGTACCCTTTTTACTCCTTTGCACACAGTTTTTCTACATAACTTGTGCTGTCTTTTTATTATGTCTCTTTGTCTGTGCTTCCAATTTTTTCAGATCATATTTATTCTCTAAGACCTAAAAGCATTTTATTAGAGTACAATACACTGCATTGAAATTATGTAGGAGAAGGGAGGATTTTCACTTTGTTTTGCAATGTTTATTATTCAAAAAGCCTGCAAACTCAGATTAATCATTTTATCCTTCTTAAATTAGTCATTCTTTCTTACACCACTAAATTTTGTTAATGAGTAATTGAGGGACTGGAGAAAGACCTACTGCTTTGCCTGGTAGTGAGCCAGGCATTCCTTTGGCTTTCAATCTTTACAAGTTCATTTGCAAAGGGAAAACAAATAAATCAGTTTTCTGTGAAATGTGTCTTGCTAAAACAGTTTTCATTTACTTAAAAGACCAGAAGATTATATCATCTTCTGTATCACCAGGCAACTTCCCTCCAAATGACTTTGTAATGTCACTGGCTATAGAAATCTCCATAGCAGAGAATAAAACACTGATGTCTGTAAAAAAAAAAAGCCTTTAAAAACTTCTTGACATGTACTGTCTGGTACTGCAAGGAAGTTTACTTATAAGAAAGTTTATTGTTATGCTCATCAGGAACCAAATGTTTTCCTTTTCTGTAAGAACATGTATAATTGTGTGCAGCAGTACATATAAGGAGAAAAAAATAACATGAGAAATTAAGGCAGAGACAATGAATGGATTATTTATTATTTTCTCTTTTACTGTAAAGATTGAAAAGGGAGAGTCAATATAAATAAAATAATATTAAAACCAAAACTATAAAAATTAAAATTTGAAATATAATGGTTAAATTGTAAATACTTCCTTTTATTCTCTTAATATTCAGAACAGATTTGTCTTTATATTCTTTATATATAATATAATATATAATATGTAATATATGTAATATATATTATTTATAATTTTATACACACACATGAACACACACATCCATGTTTGTTTCTTCAAAGATTGCTGCATGGCATTTTCTGATCCTACTTTCCCATTTTACAGTCTTTCATTCTTCCTACAAATACTCTGTTGTAGCCAAACTCCAAAAATCGCGTTTCCTCAGAAGTCATTTCCTGGAATTTTCATCCACTATTTTCTAGATGATTCCTGTTGTGATGCCTCCCATAGGCTTTGAATGTTTGAATTCTCCCTCACAAGGAACTGGCACTATTCGGAAGGATTAGAGGAATTGGGATGTGTGGGGCTTTTTTTGTTTGTTTGTTTTGTTGTTGTTTTTTTTTGAGGAAGTGTGGTCTTGTTGGAGGATGTGTGTTACTTGGGATGAACTCTTCAAAAGCCCATGCCAGATTCAATCTCTCTCTCTGTGTCTGTGGATCAGGATATAGCTTTCAGCTATTTCTCCATTATAATAGTGCCATGCCTGCTACCATGCTCCCAACCATGACAACAAAGAGACACCACTTCCTCTGAAACTGGAAGCAATCCCACAATTAAACGTTTTCTCTTATAAGAGTTGACATGATTGTAGTGTCTCTCCACAGCAATAGAAGTGACTAAGATAAGCCTTCGGCCTACAATCTGTCCTTCATATAAGATGTGCTGTGTCAGTGGAGGCACAGAACTTGTGCTAACCCATGACTATTCCAAACTGAGGCCCATGCCATGAGAAGGAGCCCACTTCTGACACTGCCTGGGTAGCCAAGAAACAGAGGGAGGACAGCCCAGAGAGCCTGGCTAGAACCAAACACAACTGGAAAAAAAAAGTCATTTAAATGATTTCTAATGATACTCTGCTGTAGTCATAGATGGGTCCTTACTCTAGTTATCATCAGAGGGGTGTCATCCAGCAAAAGGTGGGAGCAGATGCAGAGGCCCAGAGCCAAACACTAGGCAGAGCCAGGTGGAACCCCACAGATGACCGGGTGGGTCATGCAGCAGACTACAGGAGCAAGAAGGGAGAAGGAAAACATGAGGCGTGGTCCACAGAATCATCTAAATCGGTTCAGAGTGCTCGCAGAAGCTGAACCAAGAAACATTGACCCGGTATGGGTCTGAACTACGCTGTGGGATGTCCTTCTGTATGCTGTGAATATGTGTTGCTCTGATTGGTTGATAAATAAAACGCTGACTGGCCAGTAGCCAGGCAGGAAGTATAGGTGGGGCAAGCAGAGAGGAGAATTCTGGGAAGAGGAAGACTGAGTCAGGAGTCACCAGCCAGACACAGAGGAAGCAAGATGACAAGGCAGAACTTAGAAAAGGTACGAGAGCCACTTATGGGTTAATTTAAGTGTAAGAAGTAGTCAGTAATAAGCCTGAGCTAATGGCCAAGCAGTTATAATTAATATAAGCTTCTGAGGGATTATTTTATATGCAGCAGCAGGACCACCTCTATCTGCTGACAAAAATATAATTAATGGACCTGCAGTATCTCCCTACTATGAAACACATACATATTAGATTCCCAGAAGTTGGGATGATAGGCAATGTCTAAAGTCATGATGATTCTCTAAGTTTGTGGACATAATATCAATTAATGGATTTCATTTGGTGAGATAGTTCAGTTTACAAAACATTTTTCTAAGCAGCCTGTGCTTCTGAATTCAATCTCAGAAACCTGTGGGAAACAGAAAAAGCTCCAAGCAGGAGCAGCAATGATGACAAAGAAGAAATAGAAAACAGACAAACAAACAAACAAAAACTTGTCATTCTAGAGCTATGAAATGAGAGGTGGGGACAGACAGATCTCTGGAAGTTTGTGTTCCAGGATGCCTACTGTTGAAAGCCCAGAGTAATGAGAGGCACTATATGAATATTAAAGATAGAAGGAATCTAAAGAATGAAACCCAATGTTGACTATAACCTTTACACAAAAACAGGCAAGTATACTCAGAATAACACCCTTATGTGCACAACCCATATTATTTTGCGCAAAATGATGAATCTAAAAGCCTTGACATTCTTCAAGCAAACTGAATCACCATGTAGCATCATAACCAAATAGTTAAAGATAAACAATAGAGAGTTTGATAGTTGTGGCGGTTCGGGTGAAAATGACCTTCATCAGTTCATATGTTGGAACATCTGGGAAGGATCAGGAGAGGTGGCCTTATTGAAGAAGCCATGGCCTTCTTGGAGGAGGTGTTACTCAGAGGTGACATTTATAGTTTTAAAACTACACCAAGCCCCCACCCCACCTCTCTCTCTCATGCCTATGGATCAAGATGCGAAGCTTTCAGCTACTGCTCCAGAGCCACATCTGTCTGCTTCTCAACAGAGAGTTTGGAATGGGAAGATTAAATGGGGAGAGGAGTGAAAGATGTGGATAAAGGAGGGAATACAGGACGGACAAATAACACTGTTGGCCATATGGGTGTAGTGTCTAACATTAGTAGAAGAAATAGAGTAGGAGGTGCGTATTGGAGAGATAAAAGTAAGGGGAAAATGATACAATTATATTATAATCTTAAAAACAAAAGAATTAGAAAAGTTTTATTTATATAAGATAGATGATAGAGAGACAGAGAGATACATACATATATATTTTTAAAAAGTCACCTGTTTTTCACCAAGGACAGAGTGTACATTTAACTTATGTGCAGTTAGGCACTTCAAGTCTAATACCAAATTCACCTGAATATCAGTAAACATTTCATGAAACAGATTAATATTTAAAAGATCCTCCATAGCAAAAAATAGTAGCTCAAATCTATCCTCAAAGCACAGGGATGTTGAAGCAAGATGATTACCACAATTTTTAGATGAAAACTTAATTTTTCTAGCAAATTACAGATATCCAGATAACAAAGAAAGAATAAAACAAAATCTTAGTTTTTTTCACCTTTTGAAAAGAAACACAGAAAATATATTTATAAATTGTAATCTATCAAAGTAAAAGAAAATTAACTTTGAAGTATTTGCCTATTAATATGTGATGTAATTTTAAAATCTTACAAGCATATATATATATATATATATATATAATCAGTTTAACAGCTGAATTTAGATAGTAAATTCAAAATTTTTCATAATAAATTGTTAAAGAAAATTAAAAATGAACCAAGTTATCTTTATGTTGCAAGAATGTATGCTTCGATGCATAGAAATGGTTATTTAAAACTTTCCCAATATGTTGAAGCTACAACAATGATGACAGTTTAGCATCTAAGAGTAAGAAATAAGATAAAATTGTATGTAGTTGTGATTTGTAGCAAATTTAGAGGAATCATGTACACTCAAATGTTAAGTAATAAAAAGTTTTTTGATACCTTGAAGGTGGTGTTCAAAATGAGTTAGAACATTAATAATTCCACTTGGATAATGTGAAAATATGTCTCGATGAACATTAATCAGACTGAGGAACAGATCAACACATACATTTATTAAAGAAGTTTTAAAATCCAAACTTTTAACAAGTGAAAACTCGTGTCAAGGCCCCTTGTTCCCTAGGAGGAATGATCTCTCCTTCTCACTAAATCACACCATATTATGTGACAAGGCAGATGATGTGTTAGTGGCCACATGCTGACTGAGCAGCTGTACAAAGTGAATTAAAACCAAAACCCGAAAACATTGAGAGCAGCAAACTTCTTTGCATTTTCATTAGAAATGAAAGAAGTTTATGTTAGTTATGCAATAAATTAAATGCCATAATTATGTCCCTATATTATTTTTAATATTTTAATTGAATGATAAGTTATGTTTTTGTAATATATACGCACTCTGTAGTCTTTAGAGGTATTTGTAAAGTATATAAATACATGAGACAATAATGTCAAAAACTCACAAATGACAATCAATGAGTAAGTTAGGACAATTTATTTAGTAGAAGTCAAATGAGACTTGGAGTTCAAGTGCTATAAAGCAGACTCAAAGTAGAGCAGCAGTGGTAATTATGAATGGTGATATTCCTCCACATTTGTGCATTTTGTTTATTACCTCAATCTCAATCTCAACTTAATAGTTCTGTTAATACTCTATAGTAACTGATATATTTCTTTAAGAGATCTTCTATAAGGGACATAATTTAGACAATCATCCCAGGGCACCATCAAAATGCATCTCTATAAGTGCACTCTCCTAGCTACCAAAGGTCCTGGTCCAGACTGATCACCAAGGTACCTCTGTCTCTGCATAGGCACTGGAATCATTGTGAGTATTTCACCTTCTATGTTTTGTGGTTCACCTATCCTAAGGCTTTTGTTTTCCAAGATATTCCTGCTGCTGCAATGCTATGGGGACTATAGATCTTCCAAATCAGATATTGTGCACTCATTATCAGGCATCTCCCACACCTGTTTCCACTTTTGTATGTTCATGCTTCTGGCTCATGATGTCTGTCCTTTTCTCTGGAGTTTTGTTTCTTATGTGGATGAACTCTACGTCAGCCAAAGCAATCAACATATCCCTCATTCAGTATCTTGCAACATTACTCTCTCTAAGTAGGGCACTGTTGTAAGTGTTCCCCTTGATGCATAGTGTTTCCAAGATTAGGATATCTCTTAAAGATTTCAACATCTTTTAATACTTCTTGATGGTAAACATTACTTTCATACCTCTGTGCATGTCTTTTCATTGATTAGTGAAATTTAATATGATACAAATACAATTCAATGTTACCACAAAGAGTCTTATCAAAAAAAATCTTTAATGTAAGTTTCCATGTAGTGTACAGCATTTGATCTGAAAGATGATATTTTTAGTTCAGAGTGGAATTGGCAATGGTCCAACTATCAAGGGAATCTGACTACTTAGAAAAGTTCAGCCAATGAAATTGGTGTACTTTGTGTACATTTAAATAAACTCTGACATTGCAGAAGAAAAAAAAAGTGTTGACATAAGATAAGTTTGTAAAAATAGTACATGGAGATTTGTTTGGTCCTTAAACTTGAGTAAAATCCTGAACTCCTTGCCAGTGAGAAATGACCTCAAAAGTGCAGTGGAAATTCAATGAAGCTATCTCTACAGTTGAGAGTAATGAAGTCACAACTCAAACACTTTCTGGGGAGTACATGCAGCTGTTGTATTTGGCTATTTTGGTAATAAGGATATTATAAAGACAATAATATAGAATAGATATCATTCATGGATACAGTTTGTTTTATTTTCTGAAGGGATAAGGCTTTTTTGTTTCACTGTATAATGTTTATGAGTACAAGTATGAGTATAACAGAATTTGGGCCAGACAGTGGTGGCACATACCTTTAATCCTAGCATTTAGGAGGCAGAGCCAAGAGGATCTCTGCGAGTTTGAGGCCAGCCTGGTCTACAGAGCAAGGTCCAGGACAGGCACCAAAAATACACAGAGAAACCTTGTCTTGAAAAATGAAAGAGAGAGATAATTTGGAAAGCACACAGTGCATGAAGATTTTTTAATGAGACCACAAGGATAGTTTCATATATAGAACATGTATTGGAAGTTGGGGGTCATTTTACCTAACACTCAATAAAACCATACACTCTATACTCATTATTAATCAAATATGATCATGGCCTCAGGTATTCAACACATATTATACACCCAAAAGAGAGAGCTTACTGATCAAAATATTTGGGCAAAATAAAAACAACATATTTGGTAATGGGACTTGTGGCAATTTGATCAAAAAATAACAAAAGTAGTAGTAGATAGGACTAGGTTAATTGCTTTGGTACACTTCTTAAAACTGTAGATTTAATATTCACTGTTTTAAAATTATTGCTTCTAAAATTAGTTATCTTTCATCTTCTTTCTCAACTTCAAATATATTATTACTTCTTTTAGCTTTTTAGTAATAATCTTTTTTTCTAAATATTTTGCAGTCTGTCTTTCAATTTGAAAGTGGTTTGTTGATTTCCTCCACTTTCCTAATCGGTTGCCTTTTTTCTAATTTGCTATGAAATACAGCATTCATTTTGATCAATTTATCTCAATTCTATTTTTTGTTGTTGTTGTTGTCGTTTTTTTACATTTTCATAGTTGGGTTAGTTTTCTTGTGAAATTCCCTATCAAAAGGCATCATATTTTTGCAAGTGAGTTATGTTTTTATTATTTCTCAAAGTTTGAGGTCAACCTGGTCTACAGAATGAGCTCCAGGACAGCCAGGGCAACACAAAGAAACTCTGTCCTAAAAAAGAAAAAAAATTATTTACCTACCTGTAAATTTTTAGAATTCTAGTTAACCTTTAATATCATTTATACAGGGTCTAATATTGCCTGTGTTTTAAAATGGTGCTTTTTTTCTCCATCATTTCACAATTTTTTATTTAGCTTGCCTATCTAACAGCATCTAGCTCCACAAAAGAACAAACAATATTTTAGATGAATTTCTAAATGGTATTATTAATTAAAAAACACAGAGCCAGAAATTTGTCCTAAAGCCTTAGAAAGATCAGTCAAATACTGAAAGCCACCAGGTAACCTCACCTCACCAACTCTGCAGCTTCCCAAGAGATAGACTTCCTGTCTACCCAGGTTTATATGCCTTGCTTTTCTGCCCTCCCATTGGCTCTTAGCTCACCTACCTCACTTCCTCTTCCTGCACAGCTCTGTCACTGTCTATACAGAACTCCAGGTCTCTACAGTTGGTACTGGGATTAAAGGCATGTGTCACCACACTTGGCTTTGTTCCCTAATGTGGCCTTGAATACACAGAGATGCTGCCTGCTAAGGGATTAAGGGAGTGTGCTGCCTGACTTCTTTGTTTACTTAAAATGGATGACTTTTTCCCCCTGATCTCCAGGCAAGATTCATTTATTAAAGCAAAAATAAAATATCACCACACAATATTCTCTTTTTCATTCAAACAGGCAACAGTTTTCCCTTTCAAAAATGTGACAGCTTTGGAGGCATAGGCCTACACCTTTCACCATGAAGCTGCTATCATGAAGTTAGAGTATTATGGAGAATTGCCATTTTTTCCTATTTGAGTAAGAATTTGTTGGGTTGATACAGCACAATTTTTTTAAAGAAATAGATTCTTATTTATCATTTACTCCTTTTTAAATTTCTGGCAAATATATCTTCCTTCCCTTCAGCATTCATATGCTGGAGTGGTATAAAAGAAGCTAACCTCATGTGGAAGGGCACACAAGTGTACACTTCCTAAAGCTGATATAAACAAACAACAACAATTGTTAGAATACAACTTTGTGATCCTGATAAATGTTTGACTATTTTTTTTTTGTTTGTTTGTTTGTTTTGTTTTTCGAGACAGGGTTTCTCTGTGTAGCTTTGCGGCTTTCCTGGAACTCGCTTTGGAGACCAGGCTGGCCTCGAACTCACAGAGATCCGCCTGGCTCTGCCTCCCGAGTGCTGGGATTAAAGGCGTGTGCCACCACCGCCCGGCATGTTTGACTATTTTCCATGAACATATTGCAAGCTACCAACAAAGCAGATAGTTGTACTGTTCAGCATTATCAGGAAGTATGTTCCTTTGTTTGCAGTTGCAAGATGATTATTTCATATGCACACTGATATTCACATATCTGTGTGAAGGGAACGCCTGACTTAAAGTTCATTTATTGAACAATATGATCTTTAAAATTTTTATCCTTGTTCCTTGTAATGACAGCTTTTAGAAACAGTTTGGCTGGATGGAAAGATAAAAAATTAAAATAAGAGCTAATGCTTCAATATTGTTGTATGGAAATATATTATTAAAATTCTGAAATTGGACAACCTAGCTTGAGATTAACTAAATACATTTTGTTGTACAACTATGTGGTTTTAAAATATTTTGATCATATTAAATTTAGGTCTTTTGTACATTGTTTGAATATACTTTTAAATTCTTTGACTAAATATCCTCATCTATGGGAACAATATAATAATTAAAACAATTTTAATAGTCTCTGTTGAAATGAGTCCTCTAATACATATACATATGTTTTAATCATTCTTTACTTCTAGTATCTGATAATTTGAGTTCCTTATTCATAATTTTTGCAAGTATAACTAAATAGATATTGTTCTTATATCAATTGTCTTACTGGGATAAGATGCATTGGTTGAAAACAAAGAGTTTGGGGGAACTTGAGGAGAGAAAAGCATTTCTTTTGGATTCCATATCACAACCCACCATGGAAGTAAGTTAGGGCAGGAACTGAAAAAGGAATTTGAAGTAGAAACCACAGAGCAATGCTGCTTGCTGCCTCATTCGCAAGATCATGCATAGCTGACTTTCTCATAGAGATCAGGAACATCTGTCTGTTGGAGTAAGAAGGTCAGGCCCTCTTACATCATTTACAATTATGACAACCCCTACAGATATGCCCACCTGCCATTTTATTCTTCAGAGGCCCTCCATTCTCAGATGACTGTGGACGATACTAAGTTGAGAGTTAAAGGTATCTAGCACAGATATGGTCTCCAGGATCTGTTCTAATGAATATCCTAAAAAAGAGAGTAAAGCAGTGTATGCATTGTGCAGAAAAATATCAGATCATAATGTAACCAGAAATTAGATTCATGGAGCTGAAAATGAACAAAATTCAAGGATTTCTGGTGCACCAAAACTAAGCATAAAACATGGGTTTTAGTATTTGTTTGTATTTGTATTTGTGGATTAAGTAGATGTCATGAGACAAGACAGGATACCATGGTAGTGGACAAATCATAAAGGTGGGTAAAGAAATTTAAAAATGTGACCTCAAAGCACCATCAGGACTATTGGAAGAGAAAGGCTAGTAGTCAGAGAATACAAGGAAAGAAAATACCAATAAAGATCAAAAAATAATAAGGAATGATGATGCCATTCTGAAACACTTTGTCTTACATGGTAATTCAAAAATAAAACAAAACAAAGACAAAAAATGCACAGTCCCCCAAGCATACTTCAAGAGAACATAGCTTTAAACAGATCTTGGTTCCAGCATGTCCATTTGAAGAATGATTTAAAAAAGAAAAATTTCTCTTCTTTGAAGTCATACAATTTTTGTTTGTTGTGACAAGTAAAAACAACAAACAGTTTGTGTGGTAACATATATACCTGGCACATCTGAGCAGTCAGGACATAGCATGATGTAAATTAAACAGCTTCCGGAATTTTATATTAAAGTAATGAAAAGTTAGTCCAAAAGCTCAAGTAGGAGATTCTTTTATGATCCTCATTTTGTCTTATCTAACAGTATGAGTCCTCAGGTAGAATAATAAAAGTACCATTTGCTCTGGACACTGGAAGTCTAATATCTACAAATAAGTCTCAAGTAACTTGAAATATCATGTCTTACTTTACTCTGTGTATATTAAGAAAGTTCTACATTTAAACCTTTTGTGATATAGCTTAAGCCTATTTTTAACTTAAAGTAAAATCAGTTTAAATATAATAATAAACTGGGTGGTGGTAGTGCACATCTTTAATCCCAGCACTCGGGAGGCAGAGCCAGGCAGATCTCTGTGAAATTGAGGCCAGCCTGGTCTACAGAGTGAGATCCAGGACAGGTACCAAAACAACATGGAGAAACCTGGTCTCGAAAAACAAAACAAACCAAAACAAATAAACAAACAATCATAACATTTAATATAAACAATATGGAATATACAAATTGAAATAGGTAAATAAATATCAATTAATTAGTCAAGCTCAAATGACTATAGATAATTTTAACATACATATTACTAATTTTGAAAAATTTATTTTATGAAATATACTTTCTTCTTATTCATTTGATCGGTGTGATGGCTATTCTTGGTTGTCAACTTGACTATATCTGGAATAAACTACAGTTCAGAAATGGAGGGCACACTTATAATCCAGACCTTGAGGCAAGAAGATACACCTTTAATCTGGACCTCAGCTTTTGCTAGGCCTATATAAGGACAATGGAAGAAGGAAGGGTTGCTTCTTAGCCTGCTTGACGAAGCCTTGTCAGGACATCCATTCCTTCACTGGCATTGGAGCCTAGTTCTTGGGCATGCCAACACATAGAGAAGACTAGCTGAGACACTGAGCCTTGTGGGACTGAGCAGCTACTAGATTCTTGGACTTTCTGTTCACAACTAGCCAAAATTAGACTGCAGCCTTAGAGTCATTCCAATAAATTCATTATTGAATATATTCAATATATTGCATATATACATTATATATATATATATATATATATATATATATATATGAGAGAGAGAGAGAGAGAGAAAGAAAGAGAGAGATTCATTCCATAAATTATGTGACTCTAGAGAACCCTGACTGATACAGTCGGGTGAGCCAAAACCAGAAAGGAATGAAGCACAGAAAAGAGGAATTAAGAAGTAACTTTATTGGGAGACATTTTGAGTGGGAAGGACAAGCCTTTGAAGACTTTCACCATTCTTCTACAATAGTGACCAAAGCAGAAAACAAATTCAGTAGTAGCTTGCAGAATTTTAGTAGTGCAGAATTTTAACATAGCAGTGGAAATTACCTTTGGACACTTGTACAGTACCACAGGTTGCTTTCAAAGAAGCATCAGACCATATTCTCAGATGATGGACTACATGGTAAGAATATTTTATTTCTCCTCATATTCATTATTGAATATATTCAATAGCCATTAAGGAAGAAAAAAAAAAGCTTAAGCATGTTTTAAACTTAAAGTAAAGCAGTTTAAATATAATAATAAACTGGGTGGTGGTAGAGCACATCTTTAATCTCAGCACTTGGGAGGCACAGCCAGGCAGATCTCTGTTAGATCGAGGTCAGTCTGGTCTACAGAGCAAGATCCAGGACAGGCACCAAAACAGAGTAGCCATTAAGGAAGAAAAAAAAAAGTTTCCCCATTTGGTTGTTTTTTTTATTTTTTTAATTTTAAGAGATGACCTTACAAATTTACCAATTCAGAGTATCCCACAAACTTATGCATTTAGATTACTTTAAAATTTGCATTAAAAATACCAGCCAAACCCCAAGTAGAGCTACAGGAATCCAATTGGCAAGAGAGAGGAGGGATTCTATGAGCAAGAGAAATCAAGACTATGATTGGAAAAAGGACAGGGACAAATAGCCAATCTAGCAGAAACACATGAGCTGTGAACCAATGGCTGAGGAGCCCCCATGGAACTGGACCAGGCCCTCTGGATAAGTGAGAGAGTTGATGAGCTTGAACCGTTTGGGAGGCCCTGGGACAATGGGACTGGGACCTGTCCTTGGTGCGTGAGCTGGCTTTTTGGAACCTAGGGCCTATGCTGGGACACTTTGCTCAGCTTGTGTGCAGGGAGGAGGGGACTGTACCTGTCTCAACTGAATCTACTAGGCTGGGCTGACTCCCCAGGGGAGACCTTGCCTTGGAGGAGGTGAGAGTGGGGGGGAATGTTAGGGGTGGGAGGAGGGAGGACAGGGGAATCTGTAGTCGATATGTAAAATTAAATTAATCATAAAATAAAAATGTTTAAAAAACATATTTATAATGAAAAAAACAGTAAACTGGCTCCAATTTTCAGTCAAAAATAAATAAAAAGTATAAACAGCAAATTAAATAAAAAGGTTAATGGTTAATTTTTATATTATAACAATGTCTTAATCATGTACCATGATTAAGGGATTATTCCAAATTGCACAGAACAAACTAAATCACCAATTTAGTTAATAAAGACTACTTGTTAATTTTAGGTCATAAATATCATCTTAGTCCCAACCAAGACAGTGTAATTAAAAGAAAGCTGAAAGGAAAATATTTAAAATTCATGCCATTTAGTGTCAAGTCAGTAATATAATTATAACAAAAATTATATTAACATTGCTAACCAATTATTTAAATAATTGTGATCTTATAAAGCACTCACTGTATCTATTGTCAGAAAACTTTGGCCCCCTTTCCTAAACCTAGCACGGCATACATGATCTGTCCATATTGTCATAGCAAAGTTGAGATAATCTGTCTATGCTGTCTTTTTTTAAAATTTAGACTTTTTTTATTATTAAGAAATCTTTTATTAATTTTAAATACCAATAAAAGATCCCCCTCTTCCCTACTCCTGCCCCTCCAGTCACCCCTACAACCTACCCCCCTTCCTTCCTACAAGAAGGTAAGACCTCCCATGAGGAGTCAACAGACCCTAGCACAGGCAGTAGAGGCAGGTTCAAGCCCCTTCCTTTGCCTCAAGGCTGTGCAAGGTGTCCCACCATAGGTAGTGGTCTCCCAAAAGCCAGTTTATGCAGCAGGCATGGATCCTGATCCTTGACAAATGTCTTGGAGTACTTTTCTAAGCACGTAACAATGTTTGTTCGTGAAAGTAAATCTCCTACAACACATAATGCTTTCCATGGTGACTAGACTAAGATCCCTCAGAGAAATGCAGCAACAAATTCTAGAAAAATATGTATGAATCCCTACAACAATGTTATACTTTTGAGATCGTAATAAAGCTGCTCTCCTGTCTCTAGAATTATTCACATATCTACACGTTCTAATGTATTTTTATATCTTATGCTTTTGTCTGCTTCATATAGCACGATATTAGCAACAAAGAATACTAATATGCTACTTAAAATGAATAGAGTTTAATTCTTTTTAGTCTTGATTTGGGGAAAGTAATGTAATTGTAGTCATTCTAAGCAGAGCAACTGGATAAGGATTTCTTTCTCTTGGTGGAAACTAACTCTTGAAGAGTCATTATTTTTTTCCTATTGTATCATAATCATTTTTGTATCAATATTACTGATTATATACTTATAATAGATCAGGGACACAGTGACTTACTACACATCTTCATTGTGCACTACACCTGGGTCTTACTATTTGCCACAGAGGTCTCCTGTTACTACAAAATATTATCATTCATAATAGCTGCAGCAAAATCTGCATGTGACCTCCAGCATTTTCAAGAATTATTAATCCTTATTGTTTTGTCATCCTTATTATATTAAAAATTGTCTTCTACCATCAACCATCAGAGCTTACAGAGGCTACACTGAACAACTCAATTTCTTATCAACTGAAAATACTCATCAAGCATCATTTTGATTTATATGTCCTTATAATTGTTACCTCCCTCAAACATATAAAGCATTTTATTTTATTCTTCAGCAAATTCTTATTCACAAATATTCCACTCCAGTTCATCACTGTGAATATTATCAGTATAATGGAAAATGTGCTGAAGATGTGCCTTTTTATCTGCTATAATGAGAAACTCATTACTACTTGTCTATACATAAGAAATGTAATACAGCACTACTGGTACACTTTTAAGGTCTTGGAATATAATTCCACTCTGGGATTCTTGGCTAAAATCAATATGAATAACTACAATGATTAATTTATTATGCTCAGTGTAAGAAAATTAGTTAAGGAAAGCATATATACTTGAAGAAATGATATAGCCCAATGCTATTGACACTAATAACTGGATATTAAAATAATCTGTGAAAGTCATAATTTACTTTAGAGTATAGTAGAAACCAGTATCTTCTATCCAGCATGGAGAAAAGATTAGCATTGTGTGCCATTGGATATGGTGAACCCTCTCTTTGTGCAACGTTTGATTTACTGCTGGGAGGTACTTCTCAATGTTTCCTGTTTTTCACTGAAAATTTCCTGTATTCTGAATTGGTTTGTAGTAGGGAAATACAGTTATATTGAGAGTAATCTAACATTTATAGATATATTCCAAATAAATGCTGTTATTGATATTCAAATTACTCCTCCTTTAAACATTAGTGAATGACTAGTAACATCCCCACAATTTTGCATAGAATACAATGATGGCATCTGTTATAATATGTTCAATTAATAATTTTCTTTAATAAAGCTCTCAAAGCTTTATTTATTTATTTATATCAAAACCTGATATAATTGAATTTTTTCTGAATACCTCCTCTAAAATTCCTATGATTCTGAATAAACATTTATGATCACCATCTACTAATAAATCCTTATCTCTGCATTTCCAAATCACAAGAGACTTAGGATATATAATAAAATTCATGAATCTATAATACATGGTAAACACATTGAAATCACTTGCTTCACTTTTAGGTGAAATTTAAATATAAAAATTGGTTATAGATCCAAAACACATATTTTACTTTGCTATCTTAATATAAATGTCTAAGTTTGGCAGAATTAATGATTTTTGTTCTGTAATATTTTCCTTTGCGTTTGAAGAATCCATTCTAGGGCAGGCTCAAGAGACTCAGGAAATAAACAAACTCATAGATAAGTAAATTTAGATTTGTGACTCCCAACAGTCAATAGAAAAACTCAAGAATGGCTGAAGGAAGAGACTCACTCCCCAGATGTGTGAAGGAAGACTCTGAGACCTGCAGTTCATGCAGACAGCCCCAGGTTCTAGATTTTAAAAGTCATCACTTTTACCATGGTCTCCTATTCCTTGTTCTCCCTCTCTGTTGTTGATCCAGCTGGGATCTCCCGCTCCCCCAAGCTCTCTTTCCCTCGACCCTCGACCCTCGCCCTTCACTACCCCCACTCATGTCCAGGCTGTTCATGTAGATCTCATTCCATTTCTCTGTCATTGGGCGATCCCCGTGTCTTTCTTGGGGTCCTGTTTTCCAGGTAGCCTCCTGGTGATGTGAGTAGCAGTCCAGTCATCCTTGTTCCACATCTAGTATCCTCCTATGAGTGAGTACATACCATGTTTGTCTTTCTGAGTCTGGGTTACCTCACTCAGGATAAAGCACAGGGACAAATAGCCAAACGAATGGAAACACATGAACTATGAACCAATGGCTGAGGGGTCACCAACTGGATCAGGCCCTCTGAATGGATGAGACAGTTGTTTGGCTTGATCTGTTTGGGAGGCATCCAGGCAGTGGGACCGGGTCCTGTGCTCATTGCATGAGTCGGCTGTTTGAAACCTGGGGCCTATGCAGGATCACTTGGCTCGGCCTGGGAGGAGGGGACTAGACCTGCCTGGACTGAGTCTACCAGGTTGATCTCAGTCCTTGGGGGAGGCTTTGCCCTGGAGGAGATGGGAATGGGGGTGGGCTGGGGGAAGGGGAGTGGGGTGGGAGGGGGGAGAACAAGGGAATTCGTGGCTGATATGTAGAACTGAATTGTATTGCAAAATAAAAATTAAAAAAAATAAAAAAAAAAGTCATCACTTTTTGCCACAGTGGGGGTTTCAATACTGTAGCTATTTTGGAGTTGCCATGCTCCTGTCAGTCACAACAACAAACTCCTGGGTTCACACAGTTGTGCTTTCATAGTATCATTGTCTTTACATGCCTGTCTGGAGGGAGCATACGTTTGTTCACAGATGCCAGGAACTCTTAGTGCAAAGTGTTCTCAAAAAAAGAAAGAAGGAGAGAGAGAGAGAGAGAGAGAGAGAGAGAGAGAGAGAGAGAGAGAGAGAGAGAAAAGAAGAAAGAAAGAAAGAAAGAAAGAAAGAAAGAAAGAAAGAAAGAAAGAAAGAAAGAAAGAAGAGAGAAAAAAAACTTTTAAATTTAAACTAATCTACAAAAGAAAAATTCTGTAACAAATGAAAAATGAATTTGAAATCACTTTTTAAGGAGATAGGGTCTTACTAGGTACCCCAGACTGCTCTGATATTCATTATGTACCAAGGGTAGTTTGAAATCCCTGAAAGTTCTTTTTCTTTTGATGTTTGAACGCTGAAATCCTGAGTATGATCCACAACAATTTGCATAAATTTTAAATTACATTCAGTTTATTTTTTTGGCTCCTAATGATGACATTTTCATATTATAATGTTAAGATTAATTCAGTCTATTCAATGTATTAACACAGCAAATCTTCTTTAATACAACTTTCATGATTATATAAGAGCATGCCACTTATATTCATAACCATGTTGTTTCTATATACACGAAAGTATATTTGATATTCTCACAAGGTAAAATACTTCCTCTACTGAAAACTCGAACAATCTGAAACTTGTATACAATATTGAAATATATTTCTTTGTCATAGTTAACTCCTGAGAATATTTACCTAAATTTACTACATCAAGTATTTCTCTCCTTACCACTTCAAATAGGTTCCTGTCATCAGTCCACTGACACTGCTTTTATCAAGGGCATTACTCACATCCACTGCTGTTAAATAAAATTGCCAGTTCTCAATGCTTGTTCTTACTTGACATTTCATCATCCTTTAACATCACTAGTACTTCTTGCTTCTGAAATGCATCTTTTCCTTGAATTCCACGATGCTGTGTTATTAACATTTTCTTTCTTTCTATGTTTCCATCTCATTACTCTCCTTACCTTCCTGTGCTAGATTCTTTCTAAATACCCTGACTCTAAAGCTGGAGTAATTCAGGGCATGAACTTTAATTTTTATCTATTTCCTACCTATAGCCACACAGTTGGCATTCTCCTCTGTGACACTGCTTTGTTGACATGTTGGTTTTTCAGAAGATACTGAAGTTTCTATCTAAAAATTGAAAAAGAATTTCAAAATTATTGTATTAAAAGCCAACATTATTCATAGACTTTTTATGTACTGTCTTTGCTATCCTAAATAAAGGAAGCACAACCTTCACAGTAAGCATTCCAATATAGATATATCATCTTGTTTCCTTTATCTTTACATCTGTTGTATCATTTTCACTGATATTAGCAAGGTTTTATTTTCTGTTTTTTAACCATATTTTTAAACTTCTATTTTTATATCCAATGATGATAATTAAATATAAGTGACACTATTTTCTGAGTTCTCTGCTATGTATAAGAGGTTATATTTGCAAACTTGAGCTGCTTCAATATTTTTAAACTATTTCCAAAATCTCTACCAAATCTGGAAGGACAAGCAAAGGCATCATATTCATGATACAGTGTTATCTTTACCTTCATAGTAGTTTCATTAATAAAATGATTAATAATGGTAACTTAGAATTTGCAATGTCTAGGAGAAGTCAGTATAATTCTATTATAAAAATCATACAAGCATTCTTAAGACATAGGTAATGTAGGAACTAAGGTATCATGATTGATGTTTGCCTATCCACTCATAATTCATAAATATTTTTTCTGAGATGCAGATTTAGGACCTTCAGCAAACAAGCTTCTTATGATAGTTTGCTAAATCTCAACTTTTCACAGTACTTATAAGCTCTGCCATAGGATGGACATCACAAAAGCCTGGGATCTGCCTTTGGAACACAATGCACTATCACAAAGTTAACAACAAATAGCCAGAAAAAAAAATAGAAGATAGATCCACACAAACATAATTTTACATTTCTGACATCATTTTAGAGTTCCAAAATCTTTGTAATTTGGAATATTTGCTTATAGATTTTGAGAATATTCATGGGTGACTCATGCTTCATATTATGGTTTTGATATAGAAAAATATTTATGAATAAGAATCAGCCAAAGAATGATAAACACAGCAAAGTCTGTGAGGATCTACAATATTGGAAATTGTGTATTCCTCAGCAACTATCCCCTCATGTGAAAGTGAAGACTAGTTAATTAAGGACTCTTACTTGATTTTCAGTTTCTAAATCTTTCATTGAGTTTCTTTATTTGGAATTGATTAAATCATTGGCCATACTAGGATATTCAATTTCAAATTTTCTTCCTTAGCTTAAATCTAAATATTTCAAATATGTAATTAATCGATAAAACAAGTTTTTGAAAATGGAAAAGATTTCAAATAGACGTAGTCTTCCAGATCTTTATGGATATTGAAAATTTTGGTAATAGTTTATGATTTTCTTAATTTATAAGTGTACCTCCTAGCTTTAAACAATATCTAGGTAACTATAATCTAATGAAAACCATCACCTCAAAATTAAACATTAAATACTGTTGTAGGCAAACATATCAAATATGCATTTATTTTAATTGATATTTAAATATAATTTGTTTTAAAGACATTAGTAAATACTTCAAAAACATATCCAAGATTTAAATTCAAACTATGAAGATTTAATACAAAATGAAGTATCAACTAATTTTGATAATTAATTTAATAAAAATATGAGAGAATATTTGTTATATTAGATAAGTGTTCAATAATAAGACAATTTTCTTTGTATATTTATTTTGGAAAATATATAGTGACAGTTTTGAAAAAAGTTGGTATAATATTATTTTTTAAATAAATAAGCTGGCAATTTTAACTTATTTCCAATATACATAATTCCCAATACACTTAATGAATAATTTTGTAAAAGAACCTAATTTGTCTACCATTTAATTAGAAAATAAATGAAATATAACCTCTTTTGGTGGCACATAAAAATTTACAGTGTTGATTGTTACCTGGCCCATTTCTTAATTTGTCTTGTTCTTCAAAAGTATATAAAACTTAGGATATACAAGAATAGTTTTTGTTGGTTTTTTTTTTTTTTTTTTTTTTTTTTTTGAGACAGGGTTTCTCTGTGTAGCTTTGTGCCTCTCCTGGAACTCACTTGGTAGCCCAGGCTGGCCTTGAACTCACAGAGATCCGCCTGGGTCTGCCTCCCGAGTGCTGGAATTAAAGGCGTGCGCCACCACCGCCTGGCTCAAGAATAGTTTTAAGGAAAATCAAGAAGTGTGCCTATTATTTACTCTTCCTGGAATTGCCTTACCTGTTTGACGTCACTCAACTATGACATCCACGCACTGTACAAAATAATCACTGAAGTCCTTCAGTATTCTGAGAGTGAAGCAACTGCAGAAGGAACATACAGAAAAAAGACACTCTGATGCTATCATGGTATTATGTATCTGCTAGAATTTGGTGATTAACATGTTAAGTTATGAGTTTGTGTGAAAATCAACAATAATCTTATACCAAAGAGTGAAAAGCTACAAATTTGAAAGCTTATTAAAGTTCTGTATCAGTGAATAATACATGCCCCGAGTCTGTGAGAAATGAATAAATAGAAAAAGAACTTAAAATTTGTCTTCAAATTCAAAATCAATTAACATAAGTATCACTTAGAGTAAGATCAACAAAATAAGGTCTGTGAGAGTTTATTGTGTAAAAAAAAAAATTAAAGCATGAGGATTAAGATTTAGTAAGGACTATTTTACTTAGTAATTATTAAGTTGTTTTATATACATTCAATTCATCACTAAGCATCTTGAATAAACAAGTTTTAGTTTCATAATAATTATATATTTTTCAGCCTATACCTATATATACATGTCTATACATATATATATATATATATATATACATACATATGTCTTAAATTGATTAAAGAATACTCTTAGTCCAAGTGAGTTACTGCTTTCCTGTATTTGAAACAGGAATGTGCAATTTCTCTTTTCAACATATACTGTTTTATCAACTCTAAATAAATTCCTATATTCAAAATAATTTATCAATAACAAGCTTTCTTTATACTGCTAATTAATTCATTCAAAACTGAACTTTCAGTTTTCAGCATGAGTTTCATACATTCCCTGTCATATAAATTAAGATGCTTTCAGTAGAGAATTGGATCAATTGTTTCTATATGTTTCACAAAAGCTTTTCTAAACTTTGAAAATAAATATGCCTGCAATGAAACAATCTCTTAGAATATCTTTAGACTGTCTTATGTTATGAAATCTAAAAAGAGAATAAGAAAGATGAGAACGTTTTATTGATGTTTCCATATTATTTTCTTTCTTTGTTAGCAGAGGTTTGGTTTAAATATAAATTTTAATTATGACAATCATGTGATAAAAATTTTAAAATTAATCTGCACTTTAACACTTCAGTACACACGCAAGCTATTTCATTATGCTTCTGTGTGTTTCTCACAGTCCGTTTGGTTTGATCTCAAATAGTTATTCTTTGATTGTCTGCAGAGGAGGAATTTTTAATTTAGCTGTATATGAGCTGGCATTTAGGAGAGTGTCCTTGAAGCCTGTTAAATTTAATTCTATCACTTTCACAGGCATCTGTGCCTTGTACTCTACCTAAAACAATCAGTAACCAAGTGTTTCCCTGTGAAATTTCTCTGTCAGGATCACCCAGCAAAGTGCACTAAATGATATCAAAGTTTATAAACAGAATATGACATCTCTCTAACATTGCTCATTTGCAAAGCCAGAATAGTTCCCTGTCTGACCCGTGACTCTCTAAGTTCATCTTCTACTTCGGTTCTTTCAGAGTGCCATGAGCGTTAAGTGTGGGTTCCTTTCTCACTCCACTTCCTCCTTTAGCACGCCAGGCAGAAGTGATCCATTCTGCCATAATAGCCCATGAATTTTGCATGAGAGTCTTAAGAGCAAAGCTATTAGCACAACACTGGAACAAAAGTCAGATTCTCTAATAGGATGGCTTTAAGTCGGATTCTTTTTAATTCAATGTACTGTGTCACTTAGAAGGGTTTGAGAAACTACAGTGTAGTAGACCTGGATTCCCTTCAGCAGCAGGTACAGTCAATTTTTGAAAGGAACTGTTAAACTCTTTTAGAAGAATTTTGAAAATAGTTTAACTTTTAGCATTCAACAAACTAATCTCAACCTAAATCTTCTGTAATGTCTCATGAATTGCTGGAGACAATATTTTACTCAACACACCATTCAATAAATTACTAACCCAGAATGTGTATTTAACTTAATATAGAAAACCTGCAGCAGCTGCCATCCAATATTCTAAGATATTCAAAAATGTTGATGCCATGAGAGCTATAGGTTTGTTTTAAAGCCATACATTTAGATAAATCTTCCATATTCAACTAGTTTATCAACCCATTCATTATATAAGTATTAAAAGACTGAGCATATACTAGATCGTGTGTGTGTGTGTGTGTGTGTGTGTGTGTGTGTGTGTGTTTACGTAATGGGTATATATGGATGACACTTACATTTTAAATTAAATTTAGAGATGGGTACTACTGAGAAAGCTCAGTGGTAACATATTTGTCACAGAAGCATGAAGGCCAGAGTAGAGTTACCACTACCACCATTGAGAATCAAATATCAGCATAGCAGTCATCTCAGTGTTGATGTAGTGGAGACAGTAGAATTCCAGGGCTTGCTGCTCAGCCAGTCTAGCATAGTCATCTAAATGGTGATTTATCAGTCTGATTATGCCATCTCCAATTTGAGGTAGAAAACCCTGTGTCAAACCTTTATTTGGAGAGTAATAGTGGAAGAGGAAGATACTCAATATTGACCTCCAGCACTTATATTACCATTCACATGTATACACAACACCCCTAGCTGTCTTTTCTCCCACCTCATACACGTAAATTTACATACACAAAAATTTATAATAAACGTTGACTTTGTGTTATCACTTATTTTATTGATGTTATTTACAATAAAGACTATAATATATCCTGCTATTCTTGTTGTTTGATCTGGATTTTTTTTATTTTGCTTAGTATTTCAACATTAGACAAAACTATATATTGAGGGAAATCTTTTGTTTCAGTTTCTAACCTTAATATAAGTTTTAAAGAAAATTGAGCTATTTGGAAGGGAATACTTAGACATTGGGTATATAATATCTGCTCTTGGCCTAAAAGTATGTTGAGTTTGATAGTACTACCTAAGGGCTGTGTAGCCCAACATTAGATTGGAGGAGATAGGATCTCATTATAATTATGTACATATTGAGTCAGTAGTATTATTCAAAGCAATTCCACTTGTAACACAGCATAATCTAAGTGGGATGACAGTAACTCAGACACAATGGAGTCAGTAAAGAAGTTGAAGAACTCCTGTTACAGTGCTTATTCCTGTCATATTCCATATGACTAAGAAGAATAATGAAAAATAAAGTTTTAAGTAAAATTTAGAGTTGCTATAAAGATGAATCAGTAAAAGCACTGGCTGCACTTCCAGGGGACTTAGGTCTAATTCCTAGTACAATGTGATCATATACAACCATCTTTATTCCCAGTCCTAGACAGTCAAATTTTTATTCTGTGCTCAAAAGACACCAGTTACACACCTATTGGACAGATATACACACAGGCAAAAAACAGCCATATACACAATAAATAAATACATAAAATTTAAGAAAAGAAACAGAAAGAGAAGACTGAACATACTCTCTGTAAGGGAAATGGAGGAGTGGATCTGGGGATGAGGAAGGGGAGAGGGTGATTGGTTAATATTAAATTCTCTATCTAGTGTGGGAGTGTGCGTGTACATGTGCATGTGTATGTGCGTGTGCGTGTGTACATACACATGGGACATGTGGCTCAGAGATCTTATGGAAGCACAAATTTAACATATCTTGTTTTCACTTCTTGATATCTAGATGTTTTTGGTGCTCAACGAAACTCCAATGAAATGTTGGAGTAGACAATTTTCCCCTGTATGTATTTCATTATCCAAGCATGGCATAGATTTTGTTTCAACAGATGAATTACTTCTGTGAAAAAAACTACCTTTATTTTAAACTTATTCAAAATGCAAAGAAAACTGAGGCAATTTCAAAGACCTGTAGAAAACGAGAGAAAGAAAATGAAACTTATAGACAAGAGTTATTGCATAAAGAAATGTGTTTCATGATAATTATATATATGATCCAATTACAGATTTGGGAAATGACACTAAGACATTAAATTGTATTTCATCCATGGTAAAGTAATATTGTTATTTTAATTCAAATCTTAATTTCCATAATATTTTGTCATTAAATTGTATGTAACTATTAAGGCAGTGAAGAGCACTCCCATCACCACTGTGCAGTTTTTAAATGAACAGTGCATAAAAGTCTGAAAGAATACTTAGATTTGTGGATACAGCAATCTCTCCTTTACCAACAGTTCTAGTCTAACCAATTAATCTTTCTTCTACTTAATCAGTAAGCTGCATCAGCATATTCCTTGCAATTGTGAAGTTTTAGTGTTTGTAAGTTTAAATTTGTAAGAACAACCACCATTCATTTATTTCAAGTCTTTGGGCCAGCCATACTCTATACTAACTAATTTATGGCATAAGATAAAGATGATGAAAAGAATGTTCATACCAGAAAATTTCCCATGTAGCACTGGATGACATTCAAAAAGTCAAAAGGCAATATCCTATAGGAATATGTGAATTTAATATTTTGATTCACTGAAAAATCAAGTTGTATGTTATACATATTTTTTTCTGGCATGCCTTAATAAAGCTAGACTAACAGGTTCTTACTTTTTAAGTTTTTCTATAGAATATATAGATAGTTGATATTTTACATTTTATTCTACATTTCAATATATGAAGGATCACAGACCATATGATCTGTCATTAAATTATAGAGACATACTTCAGAAGGCCCAAAATCTTATAGAAGAGAGGCCATAACACAAAAAGTTTTATTCTTCTCCATATGAGAGTTTGCTTTTGAGCAGAGTTACTAAGAAGAAGGATATCCTGAGAGCTTTCAGTTCAAATGACACATACATTTCCATTGGAAAGTGTTGATCAGTAATGATTGAGAGCTCTGGAGAGGCTGTTATGACAGTATGAACTGATGAATAAAGAAGAAATGTGGGTATTTTCACTGTAGGGTTATTCCCTGTGTATCTTGCTAAAAGAATGAAAGTTGAATAAGTTTTATGTGAGAAAATAATAATGATACAAAATGATTTAGGAAACAATGAATTCCATCTTTTGTCTGAATCAACATCATTTTGATTCAACATTAAAATCATTAAATTGAATACATTTTAAAAACATGATAATGTTCTTGCCCTTATTTGGAGAAGAAAAAAGTTGATGCATTTTAAGTCACAACAATCATATGATGAAAACTGTTCCAGCTCCTCTTGAGTAAAAGTTGTGTTTGGATTGTCAAAGACAAGAGGCAGTGCCACAGTGACGGGCCCTGAAGGCTGGTGATAGAGTTGTTTCTTAAAGGACAAGCCATGCCCATAATTACTTCATTCTCCTTATATTTCAGTCGGTCCTGTACATGGCAAACAGTGCCACACAATTCATCACAGTTCAGCTGACAGATACGAAAAGAAAACCTGGATGACTGCTGTGTAAATTGGTTGATAATACCTAATCTTCAGTGGTTATCACATGTTTTTATCATTTATTTAAATTAATGATATTAATCAGTAGTTTGGGACTATTTTATACATTATATCCTAGAAAAATACTACAAAAAATTAAATTAGTCTAGAACTTGGTATTTTGTGTGAAAGGGGATCTACTCTATTCTGAGTGGGGTAGATTCTGTTTCCAATAGTTCATATTGTGTGAACTGTATTCAAGCAGTTTATAAGTTTTCTAACCACTTTATAAAATTGTTAAAGAGTTCAAAAGCCCCATTATATTAGATGGTTGTGGGGACGTATGCACTTAAGAGTAAACTGCAACACTGAGCACACCTCACAGCAGGGGTGACTCTAAGAACAAGACAAGTACTATATCATGTAAACTGAAAGTCCATCACAAATCAGGGAGGGGCTAAAGTACTATATCATAGAAACCAAAAGTCCATCATAGATGGAGGAGGGGCCCAAGAAGGTCCACCTCTAGTCTTGGATAGGAGCTTCTAACAACTGATTTAGTTTTCATCAGGAATATGGCCTGTAACTGCTTTGAAGGGATCCATGTTGATGAGCCTGCACTCTTGGAATTATAGGGAACATGAAATAGACTCTGAGTTTTACAGAAGGGGCAGCATATGAAGTTAGAAGTAAAATTATTGCGCAAATAGGGCATGAATTAGAGGAAGGAAAGGGTGGTGGGTTTGGTCAAAACACACATTATATGAAATTCTCAAACAATATAAAAGAAAGAATAAAATATTAAAAAAACGTATTTTTTTCATTATGGATTTACTATTTCCTTGAAAAATAAAAAAAATAATTTCTTTTGAAATATTAACACATAAAATTAAATTTGAGGGTTAAATGAATGGTAGCTCAGTTGGCAAAATACCTATGTGTTAGTATCAAGGACCAAGTTCACATCCTTAGTACACTTGACTCAAGAAGTTACTATCTGTAATTCCTGCTTGTGAAAGGGAGTAGAAGAGAAGCACCTCATTGATTTGCTCAATAGACAATCTTGTTGAATGGGGAATTCCATGTTCGTTAAGGGAGCCTTTCTCAAACAAAACAAAACAAAATTGGAAGAAACGATGTAGACACACAGCATTCATATGCACACATATACACATACACACATACAAACTGCTACAAAAACATAAAACCACATGTGAATACACACAAGCATACATGCATATATGACATATACCAATTTTAATTTGATTAATATATTGATACATTTATTTAATGTAGAAACACTGGTAAAAATGAAAACTGCTTTAAAACATAGGTCATTTACTTCCCAGATGTATGGTATCATCCTGCCTTCTGCATGAGAGTAAGCCAAGCCATCCACTGTGATAAACATACTTTAATGTGATCATTTCATGTTTTCAAAAAAAAATCTTTGCATTCTTTCAAATGAACTGGCTTATGTTTTTAAAATATTAACCAATAAGTAACACATAGGTTTTTTTTTTTTTTATAGCTTACTTGGCTCATTGTTTTTATAGCTGATGAGATCATATCATAGCATAGATTGCAACAAAGCACTCTCTGTTTATTATTCCATTGCAGACAGCAATGGAAATCTCATATGTGAGAAAAAAAATCACATCCACAAAGCAGGAAGCTAGAGTGACTGTTTTAAGTAAATTTGTTGCAACTCTGTAGGTTTGGTCCCAGGTTTTGGCACCAAAATGTGAGTTTTGCAACTCTGGGGAAAGGTGTCCTGACTACCTGGGAAGTCAGGCAACACCTTGAGCTGCTTAGGACAGCTGTGGCAACTGGAGCTGCTAAGAGGCAGCCCAACCCTGGAGGGCAAGGTATCCTGGATACCTTGAGTTGCTCAGGACAGCTCTGCCCTGGAGGTGTCCCAGACACCTGGCGCTGCTTAGGGATAGCTCTGATGGCTGGAGCTGCAAAGAAGCAGCCCAACCCTGGGAAATTTCCTGACTGCTTAGGAGAGTAAGAAAGGGTATCCTGACAGTTCCTGAAAGTCAGGCCTGGAGCTGCCAGGACAGTTAGGGAGAGTCAGGCTACACTTAGTGTGATGGGTGATGGTCTCCCCACAGGTTATAGCAATCTTGCTCCTCTCCTGGAGAGCCACTACAGCTGAGCTTTGCTCAGCCCCTACTTAAGGGGGCTTCCTAGCAGAGCTCTGCTTCTCTGGCCTAAGAAATTGCAGAAATATAGCCATCTCCTCCAGCTCAGGAGGAAAGTGTTACTCTTTCAGCTCCTCCTTGCTCTGTCCACTGAGCAAGGATCTTCTCCATGCCAGTGAATGAAGATCTTCATACCTAAAACTCTTTTGAGAAAGAGATTTATTTGGGAAGGAGTCCAGGAGAGTAGCTGCCTCTACCAGGGTAGAGGGAACAGTTCACAACTGACCAGGCAGGGTGGTTTATATAGAATGTCTTGAGGGTAGAGTCAACCAGTGATTGGTTAGTTTTTTGTTTTGTTTTATTTTGTTTGTTTGTTTGTTTGTTTATTTGTTTTTTCTTCTGCCCAGGGATTGGCCAGTTTTGTGAGCTAGAGACAGAGATGGCCCTGATTTCAGGGACAAACTGTGTTTCTTTCACTGGCCTTTCTTGGCTTTTTGACACCGCCTCTAAGGCCAGGGCACATTTCTTCCACTGACTCTGATTCTAGGGACAAAGAGTGTGAGTTTGGCACTAGTTTCAGAGTCAGGGCATATTTCCTTGGTTCTGGGTTTGGTGATAAAGTGTGCATTTCTCTGGCTCAGGTCCCAAACCCAGGCTGTGTTTCTTTCCCTGGTCCTGGGCCCCAGGGTCAGGATTATACTGTCCTGCTCTGTGATTGGTTGGTTTCATAAGTCACTTGGTCAGGGGCAGAGATGGCTCTGATCTTACTGATCCCAGGGCCAGGGTGCTGCTCTGTGATTGGTTAGTTTTCCAAGTCAGTTGGCCAGGGGCAAAGATGGCTCTGATTTGAGCCAAACTATGTTTCTTTCACTGACCTTATCTGAGCCATCTTTCCCTAGTTCTGGGCTTCAGGGTCAGGGTAGGTTTCTTTAGCCAGCCCCCTTTCCATACAGCTGTGTCTCTAATGATCTGCAGAAGATATGTCTCTCTATTAGCTGTTTTATTTCCATGATAAAAATAACATGACCAAACACTACATGTGGATGAAAAATCTCATTTGTCTCAAGGTTTCAGAGGGGTATCAATGTGATGAATCAAGCTTGAATGTAGGTGGCTTGAGAATGAACTTGGTTGATCATATTTCCTTACAGAGGAAGCAGAAAGAATAGAAAGTGGGATGAGGTTATGAACTCTCAAAATCTGCACTCAGTGGTATACTTCCTCCAATGAGACAGTTCCTCCTAATAATCTGTTCAAATAGTGTCACCAACTAGGGACCAAGTGTTCAAATCACTGACCCTGTGGGGAGCATTTCCATTCAAACCACAATAGCCCCCAATAACATTTCAACCTTCCTCTAGGCTCTACCTCTTAAAAGGTTGAACACCACTTCTCCATCTCCAAACACTTATCACATGGCCCTGAGTGACAAATAACACAAAGTCATTGCAATAAAAAATATTCCTTAGAGAACTGAAAATGCATGAATCAGGAATATTAATTACTGATTCATGAATTTCCAAATACATACACAATTAAGTCAATAAATAACAAAAACATGAATACATGACAAATGAGCCTGTTTAAAATGCAAATATTGGAGATGATATTTAGATTTAATTATATTTTTTCATAGTAACAAACTAATTGAAATTCAATCTTATTCCATATCTATAACATATTATGACATGACACAGGCCAGGAACTGCAATATAACACAAAATAAACTGGAAAGTTTATACAATGGTACAGATATTTTACTATAAACAAATACAACATGATAATCTTGATTTTTCATAAATTTAGAACTAGATAATTGAGGTAAAACAATATAACATTTTTTAAATGAATTCCAAGTGTGAAATACTTTAGTAATCTAAATTAACTTTTGTGAGTGTTGTACCTATGCTGATAAGGCACATATTTTTATTATAAAGGAAAAGAACATTATTCCAATAAATATTTAATATAAACTAGCATATAGGTAGTTATTTTTTTCCTGCATTCCAGACAAAGAAAAAAAAAGAAAATGAACAAATGTACCTCTGCCTCAGGGTTTAAAAACAAGTTAAGAATATTCACAATCCTATACGCTATACTAGAATAATCCATACTTGTTTGCATAATGGCTTTTAAATAAGCACATATGTCCAGTGTCTTACATAGCGATGAACATCAAATTGAAAAAAAAAAAAGCAGAACAAAAAAACAAAAAAAAGCAAAACAAAAAGACATGATTGCTTGCCAAAGCCCTTGTTAATAATTTCTCTTCATTCCGTTGGGACTCGTCTGCTATACTTTTCCTGTTGGTGATATTTGAAACCATGTGCAAGAGACTACATTAAAATGAAATATTTATTAATCCCTTTAGTTGCGATTACAGCATATGAATATAAAATAATGTTTATATTTATTTAAATAAAAATATGTTTATTATATTTATAACAATAACTTTCATGATTTGCTTTATTGGCATTATTCCTTAGGAGCAAATGAATTACCTGATCTTACTTGTGCATTTTAAGATCTAGCATTCTATCATGTCTCTCTGCTTAGTAAGATGTTCATTTTCAGTATTTCCTAATTATGCCTGCTGAATTTTAACTAAAATAAATTCCTGCAGCTTAGTAACTCATGACCATTAAATTATCTGAAGCTAAATTATGGAGCTACCTGGATGATATAGTTATATATTAAATGGTGGAATTCCTTTCATTATACAACTCCAGAATTGATTGTTAAAGCCTGACAAGGATAATAAACACCCCTAATTACCAAGAAGCTCCGTCTCCACAAGCTACTATTCTCTTCTTAAAGGAATTTATGTGCTTTTCCAGGCAGATAGATTTGCTCTGCCTCTTAGCCTGACATAAATTATTTTTATATCAATCTTTCAGAAAAGAGAGTGTCCTCTGAGTGATAGCTACGGGGAGTACAGTACCTCTGGGAGAAGGAAATTAATTTGTCTCATTATTTTCTATATCTCACTACTCCCTAAGCCTCAGCACAGCTCAGAAACTTATAGTGAAAGTCTAAGCCCCAACAGTTAAGATTTGTGAGCAGATATCATTAAAGAGCAAAGCTCCTTAAAATAAGGCTAGCTGTTGGGAATTGAAAGTAAAGAAAAAGAATAAAGAAATCCAACTAGGAGAGATATTTAATCCAGCTTCATTATTTTTACTGTGACACAATTATATCATCGTGTTAGTTGGCTAGAAACTGCAAAATATTAGACACCTCATTAGGGAACTAGGATGTATTATTGCTTCACAGACAGGAGGGAGTATGTTTTTCAAAGAAAGAAGAAAAAGAATCCTACATCTCACACTAATATATAAACAAATTCTGTATTATAAATTGAATTGAATTACATGCTTTCTGTAATGCATGCATGGATTTCTTAATGATGTTAGATGTTGGATGATTTAATTTTACCGTCATAACTATCAAAAATAATGCCTAAATATTATATGTCTTATAACTTTTCAAATCTGGAAAAGGGCCTTTGTAATATTAATGCTAAATTATCATTATTTTTACTTTAGTTATATAAATTACTTAAACATATAATGACTAAATCAGAATTTAAATATAAATGTTGACTAGATGAAGAATTTACTGAAAATTATGTATAATGTGAACTGCTAAAATAATATGTTATACTACTATAAATCTAGTTAATATAGGAAGAAATTCTATAAGGAAAAACAAAAAGGAAAACATATTTTATAAATAATAATTTTAATATACAGGTATGTATAGAGTTATAGAAAACCTAGTAATTGTTGTAGGAAAATGCAGTAAGTCTTTAGGATTAATAAATGACGGGATTTTCTGATGCATATTCCATGAGTAAATATGTGAAGATTATGAAAAATTTAACTCATATTAAAACTTTTCAAAGAAGCACAGGTAGCCTAATAATACTAAAGAGGGATGACATATGAGTTCAAACCATGAATTGATTTTTATAATTTTAAATATGGAAATACCTATAAAGAGTGTCCAGAAAGGAACAAAAAGATGTAAACACTGGAGCTAGTGAACAAACTGTATCCTTCAAACAATGAATATAAGCTCCTTCCAGGTATTTATTGATAGCAGAATGTCCTTGTCACATTGCAGAATCGAAACACACTGTGTGTCAGTCCCTTCAGTAGCATAATTGTGCTTGCAAAAGTTTTGTTGTTACATGTTTAGAGGATAATTTCTATGATGTCCTATTATGCACATATTTTCCCTCTTCTAGTCTTAATTCTTTTTTGGCCTTTCTTTGTACATTTTATGTACATAATTGTAGATGAATTTCTAAATGGTCTTCTTAAATAAAAAACACAGAGCCAAATGTAGAGGTGAAAGCCTTAGAGAGATCAGGGAAACAGGGAAAGCCACAGCTAACCTTACCTCACCAACTCTGCAGCTTCCAAATGCGAGCTACTTCCTGTCTTACCCACACCTTTATTGCCTCACTATTCTGCCCTCTCATTGGCTTTCTTGGTCCAGCTACCTCAATCCCTTGTCACTGTCTGTATAGACCTCCAGGTCTCTATGGTTGGTACTGGGATTGAATGTGTGTCATCACTCTTGGCTCTGTTCCCTAGTATGCCTGATAAGTGAAGCACAAAACTTAAAAGAGTCTTATTAATAAAAACAAACCTGGAGCCAGGTACTGGGTCAATGCTGGAAGATCAGAGAAGCAGAACAAGCCACAGCTTCCTTACCTTGCCAATTCCTCAGCTGATTCTGTTTCCTCAAACTGGAAGTCTCTGTGTCCTCATCCTAATGGATCTCAGCTGAACTGTGCTGCTCAAAAGCCTGAAAGCTTAACCAGCCTAGTTCCTGGTCCTCACATCTTATATACCTTTCTGCTTTCTGCCATCACTTCCTGGGATTAAAGGCGTGAGTCACCATGCCTAAATGTTTCCAGTGTGGCTTTAAACTCACAGAGATCTGGATGGCTCTCTGCTTCCCAAGTGATAGGATTAAAGGTGTGTGTGCCACCATTTTCTGACCTCTATATTTAGTGGCTGTTCTGTTCTCTGACCCCAGATAAGTTTATTAGGGTGCACAATATTTTGGGGAACACAATATCACCACAAGTAAGTGATCAGATTAAGAGCATGTGCTGCCTGACTTTTTGTTTACTTAAAATTGCTGCCCTTTTCCCCCTGATGTCTAGGCAAGCTTTACTAAAGCACAAGTAAAATATCACCACACATAATCATTCTAAATTTATTAACTAGACAAACAAATACAATGGGAAATGATAAATTCAAACAAATATTTACTATTTAATCTAAATATTATGACTCTAAATAATTCTTTTTGACAAAGAAGTGAGAAGCATATCAAATTTTCCTAAATTTCTTTTTTTAATTACCAACCCTTCCTGAAGAATTTTTCATGAATATATTTGACCAAGCATCTACTCACAGCAGATAAGATACCAGTGGCAACCCAAGGGAATGGTTCTACCTAAGTCAAATCTTATTAGCAACAGTTGATTGGAATTACTCACAGCAGCACTGAAAAGGAATTAGAGTAACATGGGGACTCATCACTAACAGCCCACCTTAGCACCAGGGATGATTCAATGTACTACTACTAGCTGGTACTACAAAGTTTCATCCTCCTCCAGCAGTACTGCTTACATAACATCAGGGAAGCCTCCTGAGTCTTGAGAATTCTTTAGTCTTCCTGAGTCTTCTGAGTCTTTCTTCTCCTTGCAGCAGGAATACTCAATACAGACAAACACAAACACAACACACCCTCTTTTTATCAAACACTCTTTCTCTCTTTACTCCTCCTTTTAAAATGTTTCCTGAGCCTGTGGGAAGTTATATAAATGCCTGATTATTTCATCTACTCTAGCTGAGCCCATTATGCCACAAAAACAAGCATTTATTTCCACCAGTTAGACCAATAATAAAAATCCTTGCAGTGACAACCTCTTGCTACAGAAAGTTAGCTTCTTGCTCCAACTTAGTATGATGACACAAGAAACCTACGAGCATAAACAGACAATTTTAAAAGACAGTTTGATGAGCCCAACAACTCCTCTTAGCAGAATAGCATTAAAAGTTACTTCCCCCTCACTGATGCCTATGACCTCTTCAACTAAAGGGTTTTGCCATAGGTTACAGTGCTGAAATATGACCTCTCCTTTGGAGCAGGCCTTGTGATCAGAGAGTAGTTAGGTAGTGAGATCTCAAGAGAAGGTTTTGCTAAAGTGATTGTTTATGTTAAGAGAGCCAGACCAAAAGGACTTAGAGTAAACAAAAATCTCTCTCTCTCTCTCTCTCTCTCTCTCTCTCTCTCTCTCTCTCTCTCTCTCTCTCTCCTTCTCTATCCATATCTGTTATACATATTTTAAAATTCAGTTAAATCATTTGTTTCAAAATTGATAAGAACAATGTAAAAACCATTGGTTCTTGCGATAATCTGAATTTTAATGGGAGAAATTTCTTCCAAATACGGGAAGTATTTACCAAATCAAAATGGCAAAGGAGAAACAGACATTGAAGGAAATAACAATTTTGGCTGGCTGGAAAACAAGTTGTACAACAGGATATGGTCAGAGTTTACATCTACCAAATCTTATGCTTGTGTTGACATTATAGCCCTGGGAATATGAGAAAATTCTTATTGAATGCACCCCAAATAATTCCCATAAAAGACCATAATATTATTGAGAATAGACAAGCTGCTGAGTAATGTAATTGTGATAGTATTTGAGTCAATGTTTTGCCTAATACACAGATAAGTCTTTGAAAACTCTATTGTGATGTTGTCTATCTCTTCTTTTGAGTTTATATTGAGAGTTCTTCAAAATCTGCCTCTTATAAAAAGAAAAGGCTCTAACTAATAATCTTTTCATCAGTAGGTAATTTAAACATCAGACCAATATATTGTCTTCTACAAACATCACTAAGTTGAATAAATGACCTTTTCTCCAAATGCTCTAAAGGAGGAAGTCTGTGATACTTAAAGAAATTTTAGATTTGTGAACAATTTTATCAAAATGGGGAAAGGGGGTAAACAATAATATTTTGATCACATTTAGCAAAAACTCTATCTTTTTTGTTTTTGTTTCAAAATTTTCATGCACACAAGCAGCTGGTGTATTACTGAATAGGTCCTTATATATTTCATGAAATTCAATATGCAAGAGCAATATGATATACATATAGTTATTATATTTTTCATTAAGAAGTATGTATGAGAGTCAGAAGATAACTCATTGGTCCTAGTTTTTGCCCTCTTAAATCTTCAAAAATTGAATTCTATGATACATGAAAATTGTTCCTCTGGTAACTGCCATCTATCATTCCTTGTCATGATTATGGAGCTGCCACCATCCACTGAGATATTTCATAAGAGTGTGGTTCATTGTTCTTGAAGCACCTTATGTAAAAAAAGGTGTAAAAACTGTGAAAAACACCCACACAGTCTAAAAAAGTTTCCTATTATTCTGTGTTTGGTAATGATACTTGTCCATCTAAATTCATCAACTGTGAATAAACAGTAAATAACCATCTTTAGAGTAGCTACCCACCTTACTATTCTGACCTTCATCAACACTTGCTTTTGTTTCTTTGTTTATTTCTAAACAGCTTTCTTTCAAGATAGTATACTTCCAATTCAATTTAATATAAGTGGGTATTTGCAAATACATACATAGCAGATAATTCTATTAGTATTGCTTTTATTCTAATACTACTTTTGATTTGTGAAAAAAAATTACTGCACAATATTAAATATAAAAGAGAATGTTAGGCCCCAGGTTCCAAACAGCCAGCTCATGCACTAAGGACAGGTCCAGGTCCCACTGCCTGGGGACCTCCCAAACAGTTCAAGTTAATCAACTGTCTCACTTATCCAGAGGGCCTGATCCAGTTGGGGGCTCCTCAACTATTGGTTCATAATTCATGTATTTCCACTAGTTTGGCTATATCCCCAGGGAAGTCCTTGCCCTGGAGGAGATGGGAATGGGGGGCAGGGCTGGAGGGAGGGCAGTGGGGGGAGGGGGGGCTGGAGGAGGGAGGACAGGGGAATCCATGGCTGATATGTAATATTAAATTAAATTATAAAATTAAAAAAAGAAAATGTTAGAAGACAAAAATCAACTGCATATTTCCCAGTCCATTTTAGAGAAGAACGAATCAAAACGATACCTAACTTGAATTAAAAAGTGAAACCCATGTCATATGTAGTTGAAATATTATGATTCAGTAAAGACTGACAGGGGGTTGATGTAATTACAAATCTATTTTTTACCAATTGGAGTGCAAGTCTCATATGGGGAGAACCTTCGGCTCCAGGCTTCCTTGAAGTTATGAAAATGGTTAGAACAGAATAATAAACATTAGATGATTCTTCTTTATAGTTCAGTACATTTCTTCCAGAAGGAAGAGAGCCTTTAGTTAATATTCAGTTTAATTTTTTTAAGCTACATCAATGGCAAATTTATTCTTATGAAATTACTAAATTTAGTCTATAAGAGAATATCAGTCCACAAAATAAGAAACAAACTTAATATTCAATAACACAACTAGTTATTTATATTGTTCCTTCAGATATAATTTTAAAGAAATTGAGAAAGTGTAAAAAATCAACTAAGATAACATTATCAAAGAATTTGTATTTTTTTTAGAATAGAGAAATAGAGATGAGTACTTCATTTTCAAACAGTTTGAGTTACAAATTCAAAAATGTATTTTTTAAAAATTGTATTATTGTACAGATTTTTGCACAAATACTGACTTGCTTTGTATTTTTCCTTCTGTGTGAAGGTAAATTGACTAAGCAGTTTGAATTTGAGGGTTTGTAAATTAAAACAATAAGGTAGGCAGTGTTATGGATTATTCTCTTGAGAATATTGCAGAAGCTTCATGAACACTTCTCATGATATCTAAGATTTTTCACTTAATCATCATGTTTTATAATTCATCAATAGATGTTCAGGCACATAAGAAAGTACATCTTCTTATGAGGTTTTAAAGAGAATTATGTGCTGAGTTGGTATAAATTATGCCACATGTGGAGAGATATTCATACAGTTCTGTGGAGAATTATTCTGGTTATGCTTGGTGAAAAAGTAATGCAGAAAAAAATCATACAATGTCCTCCTCTAGGGTATAACTAAGGAAACAATTAGAGTGATGTTTCCTCATATTTATGAGCTAGTGTGTAACTGTTACTGCTTAATCTTAAGGCAAATGAACAAAGAAGCAAAATCTTTTTTTAAAACCAGGAACATTTTACCTAGCAAAATATGTGATTTGTATTTATAAACCTTGGACTTCAAAATATTCTAAAGGCAAAGTACCTACAAATTATGGTCACAATGGCATAATGTAATGATATTTATCTCTTTGCCTTAAATGAAGACAACTGATTGCAAATATCATTAATGCTTGGCAAAAGTGCACACTGTACCAAACTTGCATAGATATCAATATTTTTATCATAAAATATGACAATCAACATAATTTACCTAATACTGTTAGCAGGAAAACAAGAAATAAAATAAGTTAACAGCTAGCACTAATTTGTTCACTGAATATATTCATTGAAAACAACTACAGTATAAAAAATCCGTTCAGTAATCAATTGTCAAGAACATAAAGAAGAAATTGATCAAGTGACTAAAATTAGTCTCAGCCTCTTTTATGTTAAGGAAAATGCCAAAATAGCATTGGAGTTAAGTTGACGATTGACAATGAGGAGAAAGGTTTTGGGGGAAGTAGTGGGAATACTCCTACAGAAGAAACTGGTAAGTTATATGTTCTGTGAGTCACTCTTGAGGTTTGATTGGCAGTACCAATAATTTGATGTGGATAGATGACAATTATGGCCCCAGTTTGGGAAATTACATGCTTCAAGACAGTTAACTAGCTATAAAGGTCTACTCTATTAAAAGTCTTCCTGTGTTTTTAAATCTTTGATATGAAGTGAGATGTTTTTAAAGAATATTTTAATATTACCTATGCACATACTTCATAATATCAGTTCTAGTAAAAATATATACTTTTAAAATGAAGGTTAAGGTCTTTTTTGTTATCAGTAAATTTTAGGTTTTTGTCTTTAAACTTTAGTGGAAAGGAAGATGTTTGTGAGATACTATCTGTAATAAATCACATCTCTAAATTAAGCTAAAGGATAAAGCAATGGGAAGCATACTTTCCAATACTATGTATAACACTTATTGTTCTATAAAAATAAAAATAAAAAGTGACTAATTAATTAATTGTAGAAATTTATTACTAAATTCCAGGCAGCATAATACACTCTATTTGTTGTGCTCATTATTAATTTTTGTTTTAGAATACAAATCCAACTACTTCCTCACATCAGGGATTTGGACATCTTTTTTTTTTTTTTTTTTTTTTTGCTTCTTCTCACTATTTATTTTTTTTTTTTAATTTTTATTTTGCAATACAATTCAGGGACATCTTAAACTACATCTTTCTCATGATTTCTAGTTTCATGAGCAATAAAACTACCTCACACAATTTAAAAGTAATCTCTCATATAATATCAACCTATTTAAAGAACATATTATGAAGGATATTGATGAACTGAAATAAGGAAATGACATGGGGATTTAAATTTGATAATTTCCTAAAGTTATAAGCTAATGGGTATAGCAAAATTCAGACGGAGTTAAGATGTGAGGCAGCTTACTTGTCATCATGTGTAGTACATTTTAAGACAGTGATACACAGGAATTTTGTTTAGAAAAAAAAAACAGAACTCAGTGTTATGATTTTGATACCAGGATTTTAACACTAACAATTCCAAACTGTATTGGAGTAGAAGAGGAAGAGTGTGCTGTTACTGGCCATTTTTGATATAATATCTAAATGTCTTCAGAAACATGTTTTGAAGACATAAAAATGGGTGTAGTATTCAGGAGAGAAGAATACTTTTTAAATAACAGCTATGCTTATTAGCAATAAATAGTGAAAACATCAACAAAAGAAGTAGAGTGAAGAGCAGTGCAGTCTGCAACAAATTGCCTTTGGAGTTCAGACTCTGCCGCTTTCAGGCACTATCACTTAATGCAAAGTGAGACACTTCATCTTTGTATGTCTCTATTCTATCATCTTCAGATGGAGGTAAGTGGTATTTGTCACATAAGATTGAACCCTGACACATAAATAAGCTTAAAAGGAAGATTATACAGATGACAGAATTTTCAGTTGTATTAATGCTTTCCAAATCAGGAAAAAAGATAGAAAATGTATTGATTAAATGGTACAGCAGGTTAAATGGTTAAAAAACAGAAATAAAAAATACATCTGCAAGGAAAAGTCCTCAAAGTTATGATATAATAAACTTCTGATTCCATGTGTTAGCAAAGATATATTCCTAAAATTATTTTGGTAGAAGTTTGAGGTTTGGGGAAAAAAAAAAAACCTACAAATTAAGCTAAATCAAGATAATCTAGTTCAAATAACATAATAAGATTTTAGTCTACATTATTTTATACTTCATGTTATAAAAATTGGAGTGTTGTATCAGTGAGATGGAAGGATAAACCAAGTTTATTTACTACTAATAAACAAGCTTTTGAATATGCACACCCTGTTACGACTGTGGTGCATTATACTCATTACGGTGATTAGGTTCACTTTTCAAATGGTATCTGTAATGTTAAGAAGTCACAGATAAAAATTATATTTTCTTAAGGTCATAGTAATAAATAAACACCAGAAACCAGTAAAGGACAAAACTCTGATGTGGTCTACATTTTGAAATTTATGTTAAAATGAAACAATTACTGTGATAAGTGGAAATATGGGCAATAGAAGAAACAAAGAAATTAACAAGGAAAAGGACTAAGGACACAGATGAGAAAGTGAAATCAAACAATCAAGGAAAAACAGAAAAAGACAGAATGTCTGCAGTATCAAGTATCCATGGGGAAAGATTAGGATTTGATCTAACTTTGTCCCGAGTTCCAGAATCCAGAAGAGACAGGAAGATATCTTAATGAGCACAACATGATGAATGGAAATTGCAACCACTGTGTGAAAGTAACAATAGATTCAGGAAAAAGGATGAAGACTGTAAGAATGAATATGAACAGTTTAGCAACATTGTGAGATTTAACTGAGGGCAAAACTGCATGTCATAAAGGGTGACAGAGTTCAAATGGCCGTCACCCATCATGAGCAAGGGATATTGGGATGGACTGAATTAATGTTTTCAAAATGCTGAGGTTCATACAGTGTAGGAAAGGCTACAATACAAAATTTTGTGCTTTAAAGTTACTCTAGCTCTCTAAGTTATCAAATACTTTAAATCTCCAAAACCGTTTTAACAATCCTTTGACCAATAAGAAATATAAAGCATAGGTAGATTTTAATTTTAAGTCAGTTATTTTTGATTAAATCATTTGTGCAAGATAATGGTAGTAGGCATGGGCATAACTTTTTAAAATTTTTCTTAAAATACTTTATTTTCATATTATAATATAGTTACACATTTTCCTTTTCCCGTTCCTCTATCCATACCCTCTCATGGAACCCTCTTCTTTTTTCAAATTCATAATCTCCCTTTTCTTTAATTGTGGCTATCTACAGCTAATTAAATATATATTATTAAATATATATATTCACACCTACATTACATATGTGTGTGTGTGTGTGTGTGTGTGTGTATGAGAAGTTTGCATAAATACAGCATGTTCAGGCAACATATTATTACTTATATGTATGTTTCATATGTTTCAGGGCTGACCATTTTGCTGTAGGATGGAATGTATGTCAAATGTGTTGCTGATTGGTCAATAAATAAATCACTGATTGGCCAGTGGCCAGGCAGGAAGTATAGGCAGGACTAACAGAGAGGAGAATTGAGAGAACAAAAAGCTGGGTGAGGGAGACACTGCCAGCCACCACCATGACAAGCCGCATGTGAAGATGCCGGTAAGCCACGAGCCATGTGGCAAGGTATAGATTAATAGAAATGGAATAATTTAAGCTGTAAGAACAGTTAGCAAGAAGCCTGCCACGGCCATACAGTTTGTAAGCAATATAAGTCTCTGTGTTTACTTGGTTGGGTCTGAGTGGCTGTGGGACTGGCGGGTGAGAGAGATTTGTCCTGACTGTGGGCAAGGCAGGAAAACTCTAGCTACACCATTTGGTATTAGATAACCAGTTCCTGTTCCTTTTCCATGGGGAAGATTATGTCTCCCACCCTCAGCTTTTGTGTCTATATTTCTTTGTTCAGGGTTGATACCTGATGAGCTTTCCCCTTTGTATTAGCATGACTACTTGTGTCATACTCTTTTAAGATCATATTTAGGTAGATAGATACCTACATTAGAATTTTTTGGGTGTAGCTTCTGATATTTCTAGGAGGAGACCCCATCTTTTTATAGTGTTTGATACAGTTTGCTGTACTTTAATATGTCCCTCGTAATGGAGTTTTATCTATAGTACCAACATTCCAATCAAGGAAAACATTTTTAAAGAAATCAAGTATCTATTTGTTGTGAAAGACTGACCTGAAATAGAAGATTACTTTCATGGAAATTTCCTTATCATTTTTAAGAAACTTATTTTCACAAAAATAAAAACTTGAAACAGAAGGACTGGGAAATGGCCCAGTCAGTAAAGTGATTCCCTCACAAGCATGAGGATATGAGTTTGGGTTCTGAGCACCCACAAACAAAGCCAGGCACAGTGGTTCATGCCTGTTATCTTAATAATTGGTGAAACAGAGACAGAAGTAACCTTCAGGCTTTTTGGCTTCAAGGTGCAGTGTGAGAACTGAACTCTTTTCTCTAAAAATAAATTTGAGAGACACTCAGGGAGGCACATGAGAATGATCTTTAGCCTCCATGTACACGCATTTTATATATATATATATATATATATATATATATATATATATAGGCACATGCAAATAGGCACACAACCTTGCTTGTGCACCTGTACATCATGCACCTACACCTACATCTACACACACACACACACACACACACACACACACACATACACACACACACACATACACACGAATGAATGTACATATATAAATAAATTTAAGCAGAAAAAAGTTATAACATGAGCTATAGTGATAAAATATTGCTACCAAAAGCCAACATGATTTACAAAATCAAGTTTAAGTATAATTTCAAATGGTCAAAGCCTCATATTTTTTCATGAAAATGCCTTGCCTTTGTTCTATTGTGTGAGGTGTAATTAAAAATACCTGGTTACAATTAAGCTGAAATTAGCTATTGTAATAACTGGAGTTGTGTCATACTTAATTTAATAAACATGGTTCATAACCTTCTCTTCATATTAGGTACACAACACCATTATGTGCTACCATGCAGAATACATTATTTCAAAATATTCAATTACTTATTTTTTTATTGTGTACCTGTTGCTTAACAGAAAAAATGAATTTTAATATCAGAATATATATGTCAGAGAGACATCCCATAAAAGCACCACGAGAACTTAGAGAAATGGAAAGAAACTTTGAAAACTTTCCTCAAGTTTACAGTTAGATTTCACTCTGTATTGTATAAATAGCAGCCTTCTCCTTGCTCTACAAAGCTGTCACATCTCATAAACTTGGCTGAGTGAACTGAGTGGATGGGAAATCTCCAAGGGAACACCACTGACTGCTGTAAGCGGGATCAGTGATTCAGGGAAGTTCACTCATAAATACTTTTCCAAAGTTCCAGCTTGGTGTTGGGAGATTTTAGGATACGAAAAATGCTATTAAGTTAGTTCCTGTCTCTATTTTAGTACTCACAGCTGTTCTGAGCTATTTCTCAGCATACTCATAAAAAATAATAGTTTTCTGGCCAAAGTCCAGTCCAAAGAAAAATCGTGACCACTCTAAATCCTCCCTGCATTCAAACATGGATAGAAAGTTTTTTAGTCTCCTTCTACTAATACTTGCCAGTAAGTCAACTACTTCTCTGACACTGGAGCAGACATGCAGGAGTGTTTAACCACGCAGAAATAGTGCACTCACAAAATCCCTGAAGGATTTGGACTAAATACAACATCTGATTCTGAGTGAAAATGGAAAAGGGGAAAAGAAAAGATTATAGAATGTATGTCGGTGCTTCTCTTCTATACCTGTGCAGGTGCAAAGCTCTAGGAAGCCAAGAGGAGCAGCAGCATTTAGATGGTGGGTGTTAATTCAAGAAAATACGTGGTAATGAGAGCATTTGCAGTCTGAGTTCACAAACTCCACTGAGATCAGGGTAGGCAGCTCACTCAGAACTGGAAATAATGCCAGGTGTAAGCAAATATCTGTTTGTGGAACCAAACAGCTTACCCAATTTAACATAGTTAGCTGTAGTCATATTCGTGACATTTTTTTAAACATTTTCAGACCTAACAGAACATGCCTGCAGCTGATTCTGGCTCATAAGCCACCCATTTAGAACTTGCATCCATTTTCTCTTTTTTCATTTCTTCACTAGGCTCTATTTTTTATGCCACTATTCTTCTTTATGAGTTCTTTAAAAGATCACAATGTTTCATGTTTTAAACTCCATGTGTCTCATTTGAGGTTCATTCTTGTCTTCACAAAGAGCCTGGGCAGTTTTATGCAACCTAGTGACATTCTGTGCTATTTTGTTACCTGCTCGGCTTCAAAGCTACAGTGACAAAGTATTACAGTCTCTCAGTGGAAATTCATTTTGCATGTAGCAAGCTTAACCATAGGTTTTTGACACTGGCTCCAGCCTCTTTGTTCAAGGAGAGCAGTTCATATTAGCACTGTTAAATTTGCTAGTTACTCATAATATCCTCTTATATGTAAGGAAATGTACCCAAATGAACTCTGAGATTCCTCTTAACATCTACCTAAAGAACACACAGTCACCCTTTCACTAGTTAGCGTGGACATTTTTTATACAATAGAAAAGCTTCTACACCTGAATTCCTCAAGGGCTCATTGCTAGTCTTCAGAAGTAAAGTAATACAAATTTTTGGATTGAAGAGCTTCAGGAAGAGATAATATGTGTATTATCTGGACCACTGAAAGATATTTGCAGACCTTTAGACTAGAGACTTATTTCTTTGTATATAAATGGAAAAAGCTCACAGAATATATGTTTTCTATTATTAAAATCACAACAAAGAATTATCTATACACACACACACACCCACACACACACATACACACACACACACCTGAGAATTATTTCCATATTCTGAGTAAGGGAACAAGACAAAATTGAAATTTTTAAATTTTGAAGAATGATGATATCATAAAAGGTACAATTTAAATTTCAGTTTGTAGGTGATTCCAGTTTTATACATCTAATATATAGCAGGTCTAAAAATTGAATATCAAAGTGGTGAAATTATAAACTATGTAAATTCATCTATTCATGTCAAGTAATAGATTCTCATTATTTAAATAGTTAACTAATGAGGAGGCAGATATAATTCAGTAGGTAAAGTTCTTTCCTTGAAAGCATGAACAGTTTAGTTCAATTATCAGAACCCATTAAAAATGTATGAGGTTGTGGTGCATGCTTTAATCTAATCACTGGGGACCTATCTGCTATACTTTTGGATTCCATATCAATGATTACAAATCTCTCTCTCTCTCTCTCTCTCTCTCTCTCTCTCTCTGTGTGTGTGTGTGTGTGTGTGTGTGTGTGTGTCTGACCCTCTTCTCTCTCTGTCTCTGTCTCTCTGTTTCTCTGTCTCTATCTCTGTGTTTCTCTCTTTCTCTATCTCTGTCTTTCTCTGTCTCTGTCTCTGTCTCTGTCTCTGTCTCTCTCTCTCTCTCTCTCTCTTTCTCACACACACAAACACACACATACACACACACACACACAAACACCCTCTCAATGGAGAGAGATGAGAGAGACACATACAGTGATGGAGAGAGACAGTGAAAGAAAGAGAAGCCATGTGAGACAGAGTCAGAGGATTATAATATATTTAATACATTCATAAATTTTCAGTAGAAATATACACCTAATTCATGTTTTGAGTTTTAAGTTTTCTTGAGTAGACAAAAACATGAAAATGAAAAGTAAAACACTATCTTAATAAATATCATTTTTGAAAAATGTATCTATGATAAAAATGAATGAACATCCCATGTCTGCATGTCTATAGTAATGTAAGATGTTTGGGAGAAATATCCATTTAATTGATTTGGATTACCAACACTATTTGTTTCATATGAATATAAGCCTTACAGAAGGTTTCACTTACTTTTTGCTTATTTTTAACTTTAAGAATACTTCCACACTTATCACTGTTCGTTTCTGAGGCCCGAATTTACTTGTGAGTTAATTTTTTAAACTTTTGTGTAATAAGTAGTATGTATTAATCTTCAGAATTTTAAGTTTCATGTAAGGGGAGCCGACTCTTGTTGACAAAGGATAAAAAGCCACTGTGGGAAGACAGTGCTGAGAATATTGCTTAGAAGAATGGAGAACCAGCTTTAGTGATCAAAGTCAGATCAGCCCCAAACAAGACTGTGAGTGGTACAGAGAAAATGACTTCGTGCTGTCCCTCAGCACCAGCTGTTACAGCATCAGCAGTGACCTTTGACCTTGTCTTGCCGCAACACCAGCACACCTGTCATGCAGGCGAATCAGATGTCACAATGCAGCTGCTGTCACCTGCTGTGGAGTGATTTTGCAGGGCTCCAGATTTTATGCTAATCCTTTCTTTATTAAGTTGGTAAAAAGAAAAGTTGGAAATCCTTACTTTTATGTTTTAAAGGGAACTGCGAACACAGAGTGCCAAGAATTTCATCTTAGAATTGTTTCCGTCGTTCCCCACCCAGTACAATTTAATGCAGGCTATTTTGCTTCTTTTTAACCTTAAGACTATTTCCACATTCATCACTGTTTGGTTTCTGAGGCCCAAGTCCTTCGCAAGTATATGATCTAGTTTTCAAATGTATAAGATTCTATAGCTATCTATCATTGTGTTGTTGCCTTTTAGATGAAATCACTTTGCTTGATGGGACTATACTTCATAACTTTTTACTTGAAATATTACATTTTTCAGAATAAATATTTTTATTGTAATTATTAGAGCAGGAAAAGCTGTTGTGAGAAGGGAAACTGGGACACAATCTACTAATCTACTAGATAAAATGGTAGCTCTTGAAATATACACGTGTAGACAGTTCTAAAATTATTAAAAATACTGCAAAGCAAATAAACAAAGCCAACAACAATATGGTGCATAAAAAAAGAATTCTGTTTTCTTATGATGGTTTGAATGAGATGGCCCCCATAGACTCATATATTTAAAGGCTTGGTCCCTAGACAGTGGAAGTGTTTGGAAAAGATTAGGAATTTAAGGTGCATGATATTGTTGGAGGAATTATGCCAGGGGAGGTAGGCTTTGAGGTTTCAAATATCCAAGTAAACCTCAGTTACCTTTTTCTCTTTCTTGATTCTTGATTGTTGATGAAATGTAAACTGTCAGCTACGATTATAAAGCCATTTCTGCCTGCCAAAGGCTTCCGGCCTTGATGGTCATGGACTGACCCCCAGAAACTATAAAAACCCACTAAATGCTCTCTTCTGTAAATTTTCTTGATCACAGTGCTTTGCCACAGCAGTTGTAAAGTAACCAAGACACATGCCAGTGTTGAATATATGTTGAAACCCTCACCTCTTACATGACTACATAAAAATGGAACCAATGGGCAGATATGTAAGGTTTAAATAGAAATTGTGAGTGATGGAAATTAAGTATTTTGTAAAAAATGAAAAAAAAACGTGCTGTGAGATCATGATTGTTCATTTCATAATTCAAATAATTAGTTATAGGCAAGCTACCCTTAAGAACTCCTCATTCTCTATCAAAGAAGCAAAGTAAAATATTCCTCCACCATCAAGAAACTAGCCCGTTTCCTCTGGGGGCATCTCACATATTTTGAACCTAATTTAAATGATGTACTCAAAGTTTACTTACTTTGAATCATTCATTCATGACAATAGAAATTTCTGTCATAATATCCTAATAAGAATCCAGTGTTAAAATCTCCACAAATACTATTTGTATATGTATAGCTATTTTAAAAGGAACTTCAGTTATGGATGTGTTGACTTCTATTCAAAATGCATCCTTATTATGTGCTTTATGAAAGTGAACATTTGCCTGTTCTTATTATTTTGTGCTATGTAAAGCTTAGTTGGTCAGGAACTCCAACAAGATATTTGTAGGAAGAAACTTTCCTTCACTTGGCAGACTTCCATATCACCTGTGTGCTTTTCCCCAGCCCATGCCTCATGGAGTGAGCATGGCATCTGTAGTATCTAGATTCAGTTGTGTCCATTGTTCCAGAATCCCCCTTTGGGTAATTAAGAATGAGAATTATGTCAGCCTTTCTCAGTACTCTAGAAATAGATTTTTATGTTTTTTTTCTTCAGATTATCACTACAGCACCAGAGAGATTAGCTTCTCTGCCATCTATTTGGCTACAGTTTTGATCTCCCTTTTATTATCTAAATACCAGGTATCAGCAATGAGATCCTCTACAGAGTAATTATTTCAATTCTATTAAGGATGATATTCTTTATATCTGCAGCGTTACATTCTTTGGCTCTTCATTAGCCTAAACTTTCCAATTTCTCATTAACCCAGCATTTTATTACACTCAATACTACTGAGTGTAACCATTTTCTTTTCTAAACTAAATAAATAATTTTCTTTCCTAAAACTGATTTTTTTTCCTTGTTAAACTTAGTAGGTGTCTCACCCCTGTCAGTCATCGTGAGAGAATATGACAAAATACCCTAGCTTGGAGCAGTCAAATGATAGAACTTTCTCACTCTCCTGAGGGCTAGACCAGTCTAGAGATGAAATGGAACTGAGGGTTGAGTTCACTAAGCTAGCATGATTCTTTCTGCCCTCAGTATCCTCACACAGTGTAGACGTGAGTCCAGTGACATTTCCTCCCCTTCCAGAGGTGAGACTTCCACACTTATGACTCTTTAAATCTTTGTCATCTCCTCAGTGGCCCCATCTTGTGAACTATAATATAGAAGATTATATTATGACCATCATGGCTGGAAGCCTTTGGCAGGCAGGCAGGCAGAGGGCTTCAGATTTTGAATAATTGGGCCTAGGAAGACAATTTCTTTTAGCACCAATTGCCTTTACCCCTTATTTCCCTTGAGTAGTATTTGAGGTAAATTTTTTTAGAAGTTTTTACATTTGCATATTTCAGGAACTATAATTTTATCTGGTCAATCAATGGATTATGTCATACCTTTAAGTATTTTAGAGAAATTCAATGTTCCTAGGTGTTTTCCCATAGGAATATTTTTCAAACTAATTTTAAAATAAAATTTCCCAAAATTAATCTTGATGGCTTTTACCTACTATTAAGCCACACACCAAGTTGAATGTTCCTTTAACTACATCACAGAGCTGTAGCCTCAGACTACCAAAGTAGTTTCAATCTCCTGCTGGAGTGTGTAGTTTTATTTAGGAATCCCCAGGAGAAGATCATTAGGAGTTAACATGACTCATTCTTTGGGAGAATTTATTTCAGTTCAAGCAATCAGCCTGCCCTTTTCAGTTCCCATTTATGGGTCTAGACTTAAATCTGGGACTCTGATCTTGGCAAAAACCTTTCTGTTGTCTCCTGTGCTTTGTGCAAATAGCTCATTAAAGTCTCCACTCCAGAACATCAGGGAGAAGCAAGTATTCTCAAAGGGTCAAGTAGTGGTACTGCTTTCTAATTCTTCCAGATTAACACTTTTTTTTGAAGGCTTCAACCTTGAGGAATTCCTTTCATTTCCTATCCACCCATGCATACATTAAAATGTACCTTTTAAAATGTTTTATTCCTTATTTAAGATGTGTTGTTCCAGCCTTAATTCAAACAGACTTAATTAGTGCCTTATTCACATTTTATTTATTCTGGACTTTGAAATTTACTTGGGTACTCTTTCTTTTTTTACACCTTAGCCTCAAAATTCTTAATGTTTTATCTTTCTTTTAAAGTCAAGCATAAGTTGTGGAAACCTAATTTAATTTATACCTCATGTTTGGTTTAAAAAAATAGTTACTTGAACCAATATACATATATTCAGCTGCTGGATAAAAAACCACTTAGGCATTTAATTATACATTGTTCATATTTGTAGCCTCGGGGGATCAATGACATGCTGTAAGTACTTATTGAACAAAACAGAATTTATAACTATATTTTCTTATTTTTTTCCCTCAAGGCTTAATTCATAATAATAATAATAATTAAAAAAAAAAAGACGTCCTTCACGATTGCTCCTTGATTAAGTGAATTTGCAAAGTGGATAAAATTACGCAGATAACCACATCATCCCCCAGTTTGTGTGCTAGGGTGGTGACTTCACAAACCACAACGGCACAGGAGGCAAGTCCATCTATGGGAAGAAGTTCGATGATGAAAACTTCATTCTCAAACACACAAGAGCAGGCCTTCTCTCCATGGCCAATTCTGGCCCAAACACCACTGGCTCCCAGTTCTTCCTGACCTGTGATAAGACAGATTGGCTGGATGACAAGCATATGGTGTTTGGGGAGATCACAGAAGGCCTGAATGTCCAGATTGAGACTCGGGGCAGCAAGGATGGGAAGCCAAAGCAGAAGGCAACCATCGTGGACTGTGGAGAGTACATGTGATGCTTGGCTGGGCTCCCACCTCTGGAAGACAAGGACGATGGAGACGCCTGGCCTCCAGGGCCCTGGTACTGACTGGGTCCTGTGAAGCAGTTGTGTGTGGTCCAAGCCCTTCTTTGGGATCAGCTTCCTTAGCTGCAGCTTCTCTGCAGTGCCTAGGCTCTTTCTTTGGATGTGGCTGGGTCTTAAAGCAGTGTGCTGCCAGTTTGTCCTTGGCTGGCTTTAGCCACTGGGTGGTTTCTTTGCTAACAAACAAACAAACAAACAAACAAACAAAAAACTGGTTGGTTTTTTTTTTTTTTTTTTGTACTGTTGAAAAAAAATTAAGCAGATAGACTGAAGAAATTCTACATTATTTTATGGTCTTTTGTTGTGGCATCTTCTGATACCTATTTTCAAAACCAAAGTTCTGTAAAGTATATTATTATTACCAGAAACTGAATGAAAGAAAATTAAACTGATTAAACTGTTGCATGATATATATATATATATATATATATATATATATATATATATATATATATATATATATCCAACTCAGCATAGTCATTTTAACTTAGGCAAACAGATGATATACTTTGAAAACTAATCAGTTATTTTGACTAGAAGGATGACATATCCATAGGTATATATACTTTTCTTATATTTCAGTTTTGATTACATCGTTTGTGTTAGGGTCGGAGAAATACTGAAGAAGACCCCCAACTTGAATAGCATTTCTTCCACAGACACTATCAGCATGCCAGGTCAACCATTTGTACAAAATAGTGATTCAGAGATGAATGCAGCCTCCTTTTGAGTATAGCTGGGGGAGTTCTAGGAACAGTTAGATTATCTCAAACATAAATGGTTAAGCAGGCGCATTTATATTAATACATTTTTGATAAGCTGAGGTTTTAGTTTTTGTTTTGTTTGTTTTTGTTTTTATCTTTGGACATACTTCGGTAAGATTTTGCACGCGGGGGGGGGGCAATTGGGAGAGGGCTGCAGGGACTGTCCTCATGTGGTCAATGCTTTGAGATACGGTGGGGCTGACGCAGGCTTTGTCCCTGCTGTCAGATGTGTTGTTGATTAATAGCCCTTTGTCTAAGAAACTGAAATTTAGACCCAGCTTGTAAAACGGAAGAAGTTTAGACCTCTTGGTTTGATAGTTCTATTATTTTATATTTTGTTCTTTTTTTATGCTGATTAAGTACTCAGCATTTGTCATACAACCTTATTATTTTTATTAGTAAATAGTTACTAATTATCATATGCCATAGTGAATGGGGAAGCTTGTGTTCAGAGGATTATAATATCAACAATAAGAAAACTGCTCTTAAGCAAGAGGCTTTCTCACACATTCTAAATAATGTTTTCTATACCATTTCTATTCTTTAGATTTCCATAGAGCACATCTCCTTGTAGATAACCTTTTACTGACTTTCTGCTTATTGTATTCTTAAAGGAAAACAGCTTATGAGAATTTTATACATGTGCATATAGGCTTAGCAATTAATTGCACTTGTCACTTTTTAAAAGGATGTGATATCAGTTCCTAATATCTACATGGAGGCTTATCACCCCAGTTTCAGTGGATAAAATGTTTTCTTTCAGCAGAACCACAAACCCAAATAAATAAAAATAAATGGATTAAAAATAAAGACTCATCTAAAAATTAAAAGCTTGCACACACACTTGAGAGAGATCATGTGTCTTTTGTCTTTCTGGATACAGCTTACCTTCTGAGAAATATTTCTTCCTGTTCATTCATTTACCTGTAGTTGCTCTTAGTTATAATTTTATCTTGAAATATGTCCCTCCTGCTGAAGATATCACATACTTAGTTATAAACTATAGAGAATTCAAGTTTATATTGACCTTGTAACTTTGTCCTATGGGCTAGCTTCATAGTGTTAGAAAACACACAGTGCTCATGAGCGGGAAAGAAATGTAATCATCACTTTGTTGTTGTTGTTCAGAATTTTTTATTTAATTTTTTTTTTCATTTAACATACCAATCCCAGTTTCCCCTTTCCCATTCTTTCCCTTCTCCTCCCCCCATCCCACCCCCCACCCACTCTTCAGAGGGAGTAAGGCCTCCCTTGGGTAGTCAACAAACTCTGGCATACCAAGTTGAGGCAGGACCTAGCCTCTCTCCCCTGTATCAAGGCTGAGCATGACATCTCACCATAGGGAATGGGCTCCAACAAGCCAGTTCATGTACCTGAGTTAAGTCCTGGTCCCACTGCTAGGGGCCCCACAAACAGATCAAGCCACACAACTGTAACCCACATTCAGAGGGCCTAGTTCTATCCGATGCAGGTTCCCCAGCTGTCAATCCAGAGTCCCTGAGCTCCCACTAGCTTGCATCAGCTATCTCTGTGGTTTTCCCCATCATAATCTTGACCCCTCCCCTTGCTCATATGATCCCTCTTCCCTCTCTTCAACTGAACTAGTGGAGCTCATCCCAGTGCTTGGCTGTGGATGACTGCATCTGCTTCCATCAGTTACTGCCTGTAGGTTCTATGATGACAATTAGGGTAATCATCATTTTATATTATCTGTGACCCTTGTTGTCAAAAACTGTTCTGAGAACATATGCCTACTAATACAATAGGGACACAAATGTTATGAGAGTATTAGATTTAAAGTGCGCTCCACAAGAAGAAACTTGTAGCTTGCACAATTAAGTGGGGCAATACTCCATGGCTGGTTGGTTCAGCCATAGGAACTAGAAAAAAACTCATACTATTTATCATTCTGCTAAATGGTCATGATATTAAACTGCCCCTGAAGTTTTTATACCAATTTTTAACTTTCCCTAGAAATGTCTGCTTTTGAAATGGTGTCAATTAACATATAGACCTGCATCTTTTAGAGTGCACCAAATAAAAGATTTTGGAGCATCCCCTAAATGGGACATCTATAGTCAACTCCCTTTTGCCAAGGCTCCATGATTAATATAAAATGGTGGTGTGGTGTGAGCCAGCACTATTGGATAACTGCAGCAAAATATTGTTTTTGGAAGCAATAGGTATGTTTAACTATGAAATCACAGCTGTGACTATATGCAAACAACATGCACAAGATCATGCCAGACAAAATCCCAGGATGGATTAGAGAGTACCTCAGAAAGTTCCGTACTTCACTGAGGAGCTATTGGCAACTGATGACTCCTGTATTTAAAGAGTCAGTGTTTTTCAGGGAAGTAACCCTTTTCCCATGGAAGCCATTGAGTATAAGAAAGAGAATTGAAGATGGAGAAAAAAGAAAAGGAATAGAAAACTATGCCAAACCACAGGTCAAAAAAACCATGTAAATGCCGTTTTACTTTATTAGTGCTGAATATGTTTGAAAAGAAAAACACAAACAGGGACATGGAGAAATAGAAAAGTAAGGTCATCTAAAGTTGGAAGACAATAATTACTGAATAGACCTTGTGGAAAATGTGAATCAAACCCGTAACCCTAGAATGACTGGTTCTAAAGCTTCCCTAAAATTATCTAATCAAAAACATAGTATATGACACAATACATCATCATATTCATCAACAGACAGTGATTTGATTGGAGAAGCATTAAGATGAAGATATGTGAGCTGTATAATAATCCACTTTGAAGGCAGAGTGGGACATTGAAGACAATGTTAAGGATGAAGAAATTATCTCAAGGAAGAAGTCCACCTCTACAAGCTCAGGCTCAAGTTTATTTTTTTTTTTTAATGACTATCATTCTTGAGTGTGTAGTTGTTTTCATTTTATGAATGGCAACACTGTCATATATCATATATGTGCCCAGTTATCAATCTATCAGGAAAAGAAGCAGGAATAGATATTGTAAGAGCCCCAGGTTTTGTCTGAAAATAAAACTTTTGAGTCATCTTGTAGGAGAGAGGAAGCATAATCTTTTATGACTCTGTTCTCCTACTACTTCATTGCCAGAGATGGGCAACTCCAAAATTCAAGATTCTCAGCAAATCAATCTAATATTTCAATTCCTTTTTTTTTTTTTTTTTTGAGACAGGGTTTGTCTGTGTAGCTTTGCATTTTTCCTGGATCTCGCTCTGTATAACAGGCTGGCCTCGAACTAACAAAGATCCACCTGCCTCTGCCTCCCAAGTGCTGGGATTAAAGGCGTGTGTCACTACCGCCCAGCTAATATTTCAATTCTTGTTTCTTTTATTTTTTTTCTTCCTTTTTTAAAAGCAAGCTTGATTTTTATTAGGGCACACCCAAGAGCTGGCCAGTGACTGCCTCCTAGGTTGGGTTAAACAGAGCAGTTCTGAACCTAACATTCAGATCCCTTTTAAGGAGAAAATCATGAGTAGTTGCAAAGCAGGTATGCAGAAGAAAGACAAGGGGGAAATAAGAAAATGCAGAAAATTTTCAAAAGCATCATGTGGTCACCATGTAATTAGGGAAGTTGATTAGGGACTGTTCAGAGAGGGTCAGGAAGAGTAAGGGTATTCTCAATCAATTCAAGGTCATGGTTTTGGGAAGGTCATTTTTCAGGCAACAGTCTTAAAAACAGCACTCAGCTCTTATTGTAAATGGAAACTTATTTTTACCAATACGGAACAATGACTCCTGACTTCAACATTGAGTTAAGCAGGTTCGTTGTCACTCTCCCTTTGACTTAGATTTTTCTGTCAAATATTTGATGGGGGATGTGTTAAGAATATTGTTGAGCAGCAATGACTCAAGAATTGCTCATCTGAGGCATGATCAAGATAATGACATATTGGAGGGCACAGGGCCTGATTATGATCACTGGTAGAAATAATATTAGAGGGTCAATGAAGGTGGAGAACCATCTAAGCCATATTGGAGAGTCAAAATTTGTTTGCAAGATTTTGGCTATTTCTTTATGTAGCTCGTCAATGAGTGAAATAAGAGATATTAAACAGTATTTTCCCGTAAATTGCTGACAACCAAGATTATATTTCAGTAATAGGTAATCTATAGTAGCTCTATTTCGTAGAACAAATGTTCTCAGTTCTCCCTTTTCTTGATTAGTCTCAACTGATATTTTTGCTGTAATATTAGTACTTTTTGAAATTAGATGGACTATCTTAAAAACCTCTCTAAGTAGTGGAACAGCAAGCCCTGGGACAGATAACAGAAAGGCTTTGTAGCAACAACTATAGTGGAATATAATAATGTAAGGAGTGGTCGAAATTTTCAGGAAGAACTCTCTTGTAATTCTATTAACAGATTGTAAAAATTTGCTGAGGAAAATATGTGTGACTTGTCATATCCCATGTAAACCCTTATAACCTGCTGGGGGTACAGAACAAGTGCTCCTTTTACAGAAAAAGATTCCATCATAAATGGGAATTTTTTACCAAAGGGAAGGGCATGATAAGTGTGCTAAAATAAGAAGGGGAAGAGAAGATTCACTAGTCACTTCAATCAAATTTAAGGTACCTGGAGTAACCCTGTCTTTAACTAAGAATGTGAAATATAATCTCTGGGTCCATCTAGCACTAAAAAGCCAACAAAAAAAACTCCTTCTGTGTCAGAAGAGATCTGACTATTCCCAGGCTCTTATAAAGAAAGTTTTATGGTGTCAGAGTCCAGCTTCAGCGGGACTCAGGCTCTGATGAGGAGGTGCAGAATTAGTACAAGAAGAATGAAGACACACAGGAATGTGTTGATATTCTCTCTCTCTCTCTCTCTCTCTCTCTCTCTCTCTCTCTCTCTCTCTCTCTCTCTCTCTCTCTCTCTCAGAACTTCTTTTATTTATCTTTCCAATAATAAAACCATATATGAAGCAAGGCATGTAAACCATAAATTTTACATAGTCAGTTCCCAAGAACTTCAAGATTACCTCAAAATATTTCTCAGACCTCCTACCCACTTTCTCCTTCCATGTCTGGGGAACAAAGATTAGTCACAGGCCATCAGTTATGCATTCAAAGAGTGCCACTACTCCTAACTGGCCTGACAGGAAACAGGTGGCCCCTGAGGTTAGCAAATGCACAAGTTTCTTCTACTAGTGAAGGTTTTGGCTGGCCATCCCTTGTGGTGATAAGGTGCCAGAAGACATTGAGTCCTGAGAAGCAAATCCATAAGAACAATCTTTGTTCTTCAAGGGAATCGACTTAGTATTGCACTCAAGTTTAACATAATAAGCATTGGATGCTTCCACATGTGGTAGAGGAGTATCAACGGAGTCCAAATTCTGAACAATTTGCTTCTCATGGGACATACCAAGTTCTTACTAGCAAATGATATGAGACTAAACCTGTGTATGCAGACTTAATTGGAGGCACAATGCCGCTAGGCTTCTCTGATCTTAAGCCAGCTACTTTAGGCCCAAATGTAGGCTTTAATCCTTGCTCTGAATAATCAGATGTTCTTGAGTTTCCTGCAGCCAATGCACTAGTAAGTTCTTTTTTGTTGTTTTTGTTTTGGCTTTTTTTTTTTCAAGATAGGGTTTCTCTGTGTAGCTTTGGAGCCTGTTCTGGATCTCGCTCTGTAGACCAGGCTGGCCTCGAACTATCAGAGATGCGCCTGGCTCTGACTCCTGAGTGCTGAGATTAAAGGCGTGCGCCACCGCTGCCTGGACTAGTAAGGTCTTAATACCATCTATGTGTGAAATATTTCCTGGGATCAGTGTCATTCAAAGTACAATCAACAGAACACAATGAACCAGAGAAGGAGTGCAAGAAGCACAATAATTTTTATCCTTCACTGTTATATTCTCCATCCTCATGCCCTCCAAAATACTCCGGGGAGAACTGCTCTCCATACCCCGGGAACACCCCCTCCTTATTTCCCTGTGAGCAGAATACCACAAAAAGTCAACTAGCAACAGCAACAAGGACAAGGAAGGAAAGACCCAGAGGCAGACATCTTCTGTGGAATCACAGAAGACAACGTGGACTCTTTTTTGCAGGATCTCTGTCACACAGCAATGAGTTCAACAGGACTCTGTCAACTGATGAGCTATCTGCTCTATACTTCTGCTCTGATCCGGGCAGATGCATGGCTTCCGCCAGTATGGAATAGAGGTTTTTCATGAAAATTATACAAGGATAATGAGGGATAAAATGGAACGTGCCACCACTAATGTGTTAAAACCTGTGGCTGATGTTCCCATTGGTAATGTCATTTTCTGCCACTCTCTATGTTTTAGTTGCACTAATGTCCCTTCTTATTATAATTCCACTTCAAATCTTATTTCTAAAACTCAGATTTTGTTTCAAATAAGCATTGTTTCAGCTGCAGAAATTCTATCAAGATTGAGAATTTGACCTATTTTTACCATTTATTTTGTTTTAACTTGCATAGAAAGACTCATGTGCCCTTGCCTAGTCTCAAACTAGTCATATAGCCACAGAAATTGATACTATACAGTTCCAGCAGGCTAGGCTTCTATAGCACAGGAATCAAAGCCTGGGTTTCATGCATGCTTTGCAATCACTCAATTTATATGTATCCACACTCCTATAACCTATTATCCATATAATCAAGTTTTAGGTATTACTCTCTGCTTTTCTGCCCTTCTTCTCCAAGAAATTTCTATCAGATTTTTGCTGCCAAGTTTTTAACTTCCTGTATGTTTGAGGAATAAAGAATGCTCTGCTCTCCATTGTCTTTCTCTGGTGAATTGAAATATCAACAAGAGATACCTGATAACTTAGGATATTGGTTATTGTACTTACCTGCCTAGAGTCTTTCAACGGCCAGAACATTTCTTGTTGATAGGATTCCCTTCCCATTTTACCAATCATAAAATATATATGAATTGTTTTGCAGTCTTGTGCCAGAATATAACAATGCTGAATTTTCAGCCATGTTATTTCTCAGTCATCCAATTGTCAAGAAAGCCAACTCAAAACAATACTGTGATGGATGCTTCCTTAAACAACTTCTAATTATAATATAGGCCAACTAGGAAAAAGTATTGGAGACTTTGAAACCAATAAATATCACTGAGGAATTTCAGGAATAATGCCTAAAGGATGCACAGGATAAAGTTTAACATATTGAGAAACAGGATTGCAGTGAACTTGGAATGAAGCCATCAGACTCTACTTCTGGAGTCTAGCAGATCATGTTATAAAGTTTCCTCTGAAAGATGGGAGAGTGAGGCTTTTGTCTAGCCATATCAAGTAACTATTCACATGTAGGATATTGCCAAAAAAGGATTAAATTGGGATAAGAACCCTATTGAAACAGCAGGGACATGCTAAAGAGAGAATTTGATTTACTGTACCAGTGTGCTGGCATCTGGTGAAATGAACATATCATTCCTAAAGAGGTTTCTGGAAGCACACCGTACTATCACTGCATAAAATGAAATCATTTGGGTCTAGGATATGGCTCATTACTTAAGGGTGCCTGCTGTTCTAACAGAAGTCTTGAGTTCATTGTGCAGCATCTATGACTTGAAGCTTCACAACCTACTGTAACTCCAACTCCAGGAAATTCCAGTCTCCTTTGACCTCAGAGGATACCTTCATTCATATGACATAGTCATACATATACTTCCCTACAAATACAAATAAAATAAATCTTTAAATTAAAAATAATGAAAACCCCTTTTACCCTTCTACATGACAAATGTTTGTAGGAAAAAATCTGAATTTAATGAGGCCCAAGACGTAACCAGATGAATTCACAACAGGGAGGATCTAGTATGTTGGAGTAATACAAAGGATAAGTCATTGAAGTAGATCATCTAATTGAAGGCATGGGTTGATAGTACCAAAAGAAAAGTGAATATGGGCAGGAAACAGTACACCATAGAATGGCAAATGTGAATTTACATGAGGAACAAAAGTACTGGAATTCAGCTACTACTACAACACTTTGATGCATTGCAGGAGCCAATAAGAGGAGACTTTAGTGGTATACATTTTAGTTTGACTAAGCATTTAAAAAAATATGGGCAATGAAAAGGCTGAAATGAAGGAGAATGTTCTTCAGGTACCACTCTAGACATAGAAAAGGCAGCTACTTACTTCCTTTTTGCTCCAGGACTGTGCTAATCAAAAATGTGGTTAATATCACTAATAGGAAAATATACTAAAATGAATGTTTTCTCATACTTTTACAAATCTTTCTCTAAAGAAATAAGAAATAAGTACTGAAACTTATATTTTTAAATTAAAGAAGAACATAAGTGTGGTATTGTATTCCCCCAAATATTGTGCATGCTAATAAACTTATCTGGGGTCAGAGACAGAACAGCCACAATATTAAACATAGAAGTTAGGCAGTGGTAGCACACACCTTTAATCCTAGCATTCCAGAGGCAGAAATCCATGTGTTCAATGATACAGCCAAGCATGGTGACTTACTCCTTTAATCCCAGAAAGCAAGCCTTTAATCCCAGGGAGTGAGGCAGAAAGCAGAAAGATATATAAAGCGTGAGGACCAGAAACTAGAAGCATTTGCCTGGTTAAGCATTCAGGCTTCTAGCAGGAGTTCAGCTGAGAGCCATTGGGATGAGGACACAGAAGCTTCCAGTCTGAGGAAACAGGACCAGCTGAGGAATTGGCAAGGTGAGATAGCTGTGGCTTGTTCTGTCTCTCTGATCTTCCAGCATTTCACCCCAATAACTGGCCCCAGGTTTGATTTTATTAATAAGAACATTTAAGATTCATGCTACACATAAGAGCAAGTACAATACCTGAATAAATCCTGTGTCAATATCTAAAACCTTACATTCAGGGAGCCAGACTTTCACAGTGATTTTCCTGATATTGACTCTGGGGTCATGTCCATCCTGCAGCTGCACCACAAAACACCCTGGGACACGTGGCTATGCCATTCGGGTTTTCTAGAGTCTGCAGTGGCATACCTCATTCTCTTTTCTGAGTAGTTCAAATATGCCAACCTTTAACTTTGTTTGTGCATCCAGCACATCTTATTAATGTGACAAGATCAATATACGATGCTGGGATTTATAAGGCTCTCACTGGTGACAGAGAGCTCAAATACAGTGATTACTTATCTTAGTCTTCAGCAAAGTTATGTGTGTTGAATTCAATTATTTGAGTAAACAAGTGATATATCTGACAACACACTTTTGTGTTGTCAGGAAGCAGACAAAAAAGAGACTTCATCATCTAATTTTTAAAACCAGCTTTGACTCGATTATTTTCCTATGGTAAATCACATACTATCTCATTTTCATGAATGAAAAATTAATAAATTGGATAATATTAATAGTAATATAACTCTGAAATCACCCATGGGAAAAATGGCTTTCCTCTGAAACATTCAAATCAGCTTGAAAAAGAAAACACAAACGTGGTGTATTTAGAAAGAAAGTAAGTATTCCCGTTCAAGTTGCATACATTTGGAAAGGAGAAACATGGAAATAGATACTGCAAATGGTAAAACTGGGCAGGCCTGAACTGGATATAAATTCTTCATGGATGGTGAGAAAGTTGAGTTTTGGAACTATGAGGACGAATGGAACATCACTATCAACAACACATTCAAATGTATGCAATTAGAAATAATAAGAAAGCAGGTAAACAGAGAAGTTGAATTTGATCGATTGAAAATATCGAAAACAACATCAATGGGACCAGGTCCTGTGCTCATTGCATGAGTTGGCTGTTTGAAACCTGGGGCCTATGCAGGGTCGCTTGGCTCGGCCTGGGAGGAGGGGACTGGACCTACCTGGACTGAGTCTACCAGGTTGATCTCAGTCTGCGGGGAAGGCTTTGCCCTGGAGGAGATTGGAATGGGGGGCTGGCTGCAGGGGGGAGGTGAGGGGGGCGGGAGGGGGGAGAACAAGGGAATCCATGGCTGATATGTAGAACTGAATTGTATTGCAAAATAAAAATTAAAAAAAAAAAAAGAGAAGGGGAATGTCAGGCATAGAAGACAAAAGAATAAATGGGTCCATCAGTCAAAGACAAAAAGAAAAAAAATGTCACTTGCTCTTTTTTTCTTTCTGTTTTTCTTTTTATCTCTTTCTTAAGTTTCAGATTTTAGCTTTATTGTATGTGCTAATAAAATGGATATAATCCAGATCAAAACCTCCTTTCCAATGTGTCAGCTAAAGAGTGATGATTTGTGATGGAAATTGGGTTGAATATACCTGTCCCAACTGACCAAGGGTCATTTCCAGGATACTACATTTCTGTCTTGTACCCACAGTTCCTGTTTTCTCTGATATGAAGTATTCATATGTAAAACTGAAAACCTCTTCAAAGTGAAGATTCACTTCTTCAAAGAAGTAAAATTAATAATTAGATAGAAACCGTAGATATTCACACAAGCTGGTTAAACCACAAACAGTTCTTTCTCCTTTTATCTTATAGAAATAAAAAAAAAGATGGAAAATCAAATCCATGGCAACAAAAGCATTTAATTTCAGTTAGTAATTAAAAAAAATCCCTAGCTAGTGTAAAATGCTTCTTTGGGGAAGTGGCTTTCCAAACTACGAGAAGGCGTTGTATCACACAAGGGCCACAGAGATTTCTTTGTGAGCTGTAAAATAAACAGATCCTTACAGAGTGGACATGATTTTACTCACTACTGTGCTTATAATGAGATTGAATTAAACCTATTGCATACTAATTGTATTAAACTCAGAACATAAAAGTAATGGAATAGAATTAACTTGGGGATTAGGCAAAGCCATCGAAGTTTTGGAAGAAAGATTCAACATTAATATGTGCTAGAATAGTTAACACTTTCATGAACATTGCTCATCAGATTATGGTCTAACTCCATCTTCTTTGAAGAAAATGAAACAAGAATGGGATGGATTTATTCAAGTATATATGGAGACAAGCAGTACTTAAATCATTTTTATGTAGTTTGGTTTGTGGAGGATTTCACTTCCTTTTGATTTTTCATTTGTTGAACTTTGGGTTGATTGATTTTTGTGTTTTAATTTAAGTACTAAATTATAAGTAAAAATATATATGAGTATGTGCTTTTATATGATAATATTCTTATATTCTTAATATTTTCTCCATCAAAACTAACACAGAATAGTTTTTCTATGACATTAGGATATTCAAATATAGAAATTCATAAAAAGTCTGTATTTTTAGAGAATACATTTTAAAAAATATTCTTAATTCTTGTGTGAAATTACAATTTCCAGTCAAGTGTCATGACATATGTAATCTAGAGATAGAGATATGGGTATTGCTGTAAGTTTGATTTCAGCTTGGTATACATTTAAGTTCTAGGGAGGTGTGGCTTTATCATGAGACACATCTCAAAAAAGACATAAAATAGCTGGATAAAAATCTTAAAAGTATATGAAAAAGTTATGAGACATATCATAAAATATAGTCATGCTTTAAACTCTATACTATATAATATATGGATAATAGTAAACCAACTAGGATATTCTTGGTGTGTAAAGAGATTTGTCTTTATTTTGTTCATATTCCTAGTAACTATTAAGAAGGAAAGCATCACCATGATGGCAATAGTTGTCCTTCTAAAACTCACATGGAACTGCAATTGCCATTATGATGGTGTTGGTGTATGTGGTGATGATAGGACATAGCTGCTTTATCACCATCATAAGATTAATGACTGTATATTGAATATTGATACTGAACATGCAGCTGGTATATATTTCCAACCATAGCTTCATCAGTAACTTGAAGGAGGGTCATATAAAATATAAGAGATCTACTTTAGCTTTGCATTTTAATTAATGACGCCTATTTGATTAGATACTATCCTTGTATTTAAATCATAGTAACCCAGATTCAAAATTATTAAAATTGAGATAAAATTAGCTACTCAAATCAATTATATAATTCAATATTATTAATTTTGTTACTAAATTATTGCATAATTAATCTTAAAATTATTCATTATAATATAATTAGCTATCTGAAAAGTTTATATATTGAAGCAAAGGAATAAGAGTATTTTCACCATCACATTTTCATTATTTAATTCATTATTTCATCACACATTCATTATTTAATCTACTTTTTATGTGTATAAGAATAGAGGGTTAAATTCAATAAATTTAACTTGAACTTTGTGTATGATACATTACCATGTTTTAGAACCTTCCAGTTATATGATAAACTGTGCATTCTTCAGTAGATGCCTTCAATCAAACATTATTTAGAAAGGACATTCTTTTTGCTGAACGTTTTATGTTGGCCTGATGAAAAACCTTATTATAGACATGAAGGCTTGTTTGGAGGTTCTAGCAGGGGAGGAAAATACTCTTATACCTTGACCTAAGATTAACCCTCTTCTAATCTGAGAAGGCCTCTTAAAATAAGCATATGTGAACCCCTGCCAGAGGAGAATGTAGGCTGACTAAGATGTTTACTTCTCCCTCTGGTCTTCCAAAGCCAATCCCCCAGTCTCATCCCGGCTCTGCAGCAGAGTGTGGTGCACTCTCCCTTCAACACATGTTGTCATCACCAGTAGATCACACAGATCTTCTCATCCCAAACTCTCTCCCATACCTGACTCATTGCTGTATCCCAGTCCTCAAATCTAGAAGATATTCTTTAAGAACCTGCAGGACACTCTGACCATGATGAAGGTGGATTAACATCAGATCTTCACCTTGCCCACTGCTCCTCCAAATCCAATCACTCAGTCTCAACCTCAGCTCCGCAGTAGACCACCAGCTTCTGCCACCTCACTGAGTTTCCCCCATCTCCGATGGATTGCATCGATTTTTCCTTCTTAAATTACTTCTCCCAACTCATTGCCTTATTAAAGACCCAAATCCAGCAGACACTCCCTGGAAACCCACAGGCCATTCTGACCAGTGAAACAAGTAAGCTAACAGTAAATCATCACCTGTCTATCCATTCTTGCAAGTTGAATCTTCGCATATTCATCCCACCTCTTGGCAGACCTTCTCTTATGGCCTCTCCTCACTCTCTGTCCCATTTCCAGGGCACTAAGCAGATCCTGGCGAAACCCATGTTTTTCTCCCTCCTGTGAACCAACTTGGAATTCTCCTAGCCCATTCCCATTACTAAGGGTCAGCTCCCTGATGTACTTACCCCTACAACACTTAATTCTCAGAAACATATTTTACCTACAAGCTGCAGTAGCTACACTTTTCAGGATCTTGAAAGAAGTTCAAGAGGCAACACAAGGCCAACACTCTCTCCTAAGAATTAGAAAGGACAATAAAAACCAAGGAGCAAAACATCTACCCAACAAAGATATCAGCACCTAAGCTATAGTCTTTCCAAACCCAGATGTCTAGATGCCAGGATAAAAACACAGTCAATAACAACCAAGACAATATTTCATCAATAGAGTCCAGCAACTCTACTACTGAAGATCTGGAGTACAGTATAGAAGAAACACAAGAAAAAAATCTTCCAATAGCCTTTATTAATATGATAGGAGTCCTTAAAGACAAAATGAATAAATTGCTTGAAGTGAAATGAATAAAGCAGTTCAAGACCTAAAATTGGAAATGTAATCGATAAAGAAAAGTGAAACTAAGGGAAACCAGACAATTTTAAAAAAGGAAATAGGAATCTCAGCCTTAATAGCAAAATGAAAGATATAAAAGAGAGAATCACAAGCCTGAAGACATGGTAGAAAAAAATGGATACTTTAGTCAAAGAAAACGTTAAATCTAAAATTCTACTGTCACAGAGCATCCTAGAAATCTGGTATGCTTTGAAAAGACCAAGTCCATTAATAATAGGAATACAGGAAGAAGGAAGCCAGGTTAATGGCACAGAAAATATTTTCACACAAAATCATAGAAGAAAATTTCCCTGATGAAAAGGAGATACCTATCAATGTAGAAGAATCAAATCACAGAAGTCCAAATTAGTTAAATGGTTAAAAAATGACTCTATAATAATGGCAACACTGAAAATACATATCAAATAAATAATATTAAAAGCTACAAGGGAAAAAGACCAACTGAAATATAAAGTCATATATACTTGTCCACACAATGCAAACAGAAGGAGCATTTCCTAATTTATGCTAGGAGGCCACAGTTGTCCTGATACACAAACCATGTAAAGACCTAATAAACTAAGAATTATAAACCAATCTCCCATGTGAACATATGCAAAAATACTCAATAAAATACTTGCAACTCAATACAAGAACACATAAAATGATCATAGAACATGATCGTGTAGGCTTCTTCTCAGAGATGCATTGATGGTCCAATATACAAAAGTCAGAAAATTTAATCCACCATATAAACTGAAAAACAAATTAAAAAACATGATCATCTCATTAGATGCAGAAAAGACCTTTGGTAAAACCCAATACCTCTTCATGATAAAAATCCTGGAGAAATTAGGGATACAAGTACATATCTTCACATAATGAAGAATGTCTACTACAAATCCACTGCCAATATCAAATTAAATAGAAAGAAACTCAAAGCAATTTCACCAGAAACAGGAAGAAGACAACTCTTACTACTCTCCATACATATTCATTATAGTACTTGAAGTCTTAGCTAGAGCAATCAGACAACTGAGAGAGATCAAGGGTACACAAATTGGAAAGGACAAAGTAAAAGTATCTTTAATTGCAGATGATATGATAGTACACATAAGTGATTCAAAACTTCAGCTGGGAAATTCCTACAGATGATAAAATTTTCAGCAAAGTAGCTAGATACATAATTCAGTCACAAAAATCATTATCACTCCTATATAATCACTAAAGGAAGGAGATTAAAAAATTGGACAAACAATACTCTTCAAATAGCTTCAAGAAGGGATGGACTGGGAAAGCACTGAAAGAGATACCATGATAGAGGAAGATATCATGGGGATAGAGAGAAACCTGGTGCTAGGGAAGTTGCCAGGAGATAAACACCAGGGAAGCCATAAAACCTTTGATCTACAATGCTGTCCTATGTGGTGGTATTGTGTTCCCCAAAATATTTTACACCCTAATAAACTTATCTGGGGTCAGAGACAGAACAGCCACTAGATACAAGGGTAGAAAATGGTGGCACTTACACCTTTAATCCTAGCATTCCAGAGGTAGAAATCCCTCTGGATCTCTGTGAGTTCAAGGCCACATTGGAAACAGCCAGGCATGGTGATACACACCTTAAATCCCAGGGAGTGATGGCAAAAACAGAAAGATATATAAGGCATGAAGACCAGAAACTAGAAGCATTTGGCTGGTTAAGCTTTCAGGTTTTCATGCAGCAGTTCAACTGAGACCCATTATGGATGAGGACTGACTTTCAGTCTGAGGAAACAGGATCAGCTGAGGAACTGGCAAGAGGAGGTGGTTGTGGCTTGTTCTGCTTCTCTGACCTTCCAGGGTTCAACCCAACACCTGCCTTCAGGTTTGATTTTATTAATAAGAACTTTTTAAAATTCCTGCTACAGTCCTACCTTCAAGATACTCTAAGGCAAAGATGGAGCAAAGCTTGTAAGAGTAACCAACAAATAACTGATTTGGCTTACATCCCACTCCACTGGATGTACGCTATACCCAACATTGCTTGGGTTACCAAGTGCCAAAGACTAGATTGCCAAGAGATATGGTTAAAACAAGATACTGTTGTTAAATACAAAACAAAAACAAAGTATCAATAAGAAGACTCCTAATAGCATTCTTGTATGCTCATAATAGTACCTTGGTCAGCCATCACCAGAGAAGTTTCCTGCTGCAGTTTTTGGGGACAAATACAGAGATCGACCAGACACATGCAGAGAATGAGAAACATGGGGACACTAAGCCCTAAATGGGATATGTGTATCAAATCTTTCTTCTCAGGGATTAGAAAATGAGGCTGAAATGGTGAAAGAGCTAGAGGAGATAGAGGATGATAAGAAAACTATTCCTTTAGAGCAAAATGATCAAAACCCAAAGGAATTCACAGATGGGGGTGGCCTGCACCAGGCCTGCACAAATCTACACCAAGTCCTCTATGTATATAGCCAGTCTTCCAGTTTAGTGTTTTTTGAGTGCATAACTGATTCTATGATTCCTGCGCATTCTCTTATGCATTTTCCCTGTTTCTCTTTGTCCAACTCTGATGTGTTAATTTTTTGTTCTATTTTATAGTGTTTTATTTTATATACTTTATTATTATCCCTTAGAAGTCTGTTTGTGTTTTAATGAAAACAGAAAAGGAATTGATTCAAATGGGGGAGAGATGGGGAAGACCTGAGAGGAATAGAGCAAGAGGAAGCCATAATAAGGATATATTATGTGAGAAAAATGTAATTTCAATAAGAGGGAAAAATAAACAAGCAAACAAACAACAACAAAAAAGAAATAAGCAATCCAGTCATCCTTGTTCCACATCTAGTATCCTCATATGAGTGAGTACATACCATGTTTGTCTTTCTGAGTCTGGGTTACCTAACTCAGGATGATTTTTTCTAGATCCATCCATTTGTCTGCAAACCTGATGATGTCATTGTTTTTCTCTGCTGAGTAGTATTCCATTGTGTATATGTATCACATTTTGTTTATCCATTCTTCAGTTGAAGGGCATATAGGTTGTTTCCATGTTCTGGCTATTATAAACAATGCTGATATGAACATAGCTGAACAAGTGCTCTTGTGGTATGATTGAGCATTCCTTGGGTATATGCCCAAGAGTGGTATAGCTGGATCTTGGGGGTGAGGGGCGAGGGAAAGAGAGCTTGGGGGAGAAGGAGATCCCGGCTGGATCAACAACAAAGAGGGAGAATAAAGAATAGGAGACCATGGTAGATGAAGACCACATGAGAATAGGAAGAAGCAAAGTGCTAGAGAGACCCACAGAAATCCACAAAGATACCCCCACAACAGACTCTTGGCAATGGTCCAGATACAGCCCAAACTGACCTACCCTGGTGATGGGATGGCCAAACACCCTAATTGTCATGCTAGAAACCCCATCCAATGACTGAGGGATCTGGATGCAGAGATCCATGGCTAGGCCCCGGGTGGAGCTCTGGGAGTCCAATTAGCGAGAAAGAGGAGGGTTTATATGAGCGAGAATTGTTGAGACTAAGTTGGATTAAAGCACAGGGATAAATAGCTAAACGAATGGAAACACATGAACTATGAACCAATGGCTGAGGGGTCCCCAACTGGATCAGGCCCTCTGAATGGGTGAGACAGCTGATTGGCTTGATCTGTTTGGGAGGCATCCAGGTAGTGGGACCAGGTCCTGTGCTCATTGCATGAGTTGGCTGTTTGAAACCTGGGGCCTATGCAGGGTCACTTGGCTCAGCCTGGGAGGAGAGGATTGGACCTGCCTGGACTGAGTCTACCAGGTTGATCTCAGTCCTTAGGGGAGGCTTTGCCCTGGAGGAGATGGGGGGGGTTGGCTGGGGGGAAGGTAAGGAGGGCGGGATGGGGGAGAACAAGGGAATCCGTGGCTGGTATGTAGAACTGAATTGTATTGCAAAATAAAAAATAAAATAAAATAAAATAAAAAAGAAATAATCCTTTAATTGTGTGGTTCAATGTTAGAATGTCTACTTAGAAACTGCAAGGCCTTGGGTTTAAGCTTCAGCTGAGAAATAAACAAAACAAAATCTATGTCTGAGAAATAAACAAAACAAAATGTATGTCTTAGGGTTTCCTTGCTATGATAAAACACAAGACACAGGGCCATGGGAGAGCGACAATCAGTTCAAAGGAACAAAACAACGTAAGGAGAAAAGTGTTCATTTTTGTTTACACTTCAGGCAATTGTCTATCGAAGAGAAGTCATATCACGAACCAAAGGCGAGGCAGAAACCTGGAGCAGGAACTAAAGCAAAGCAATAGAGAAACACTGTTTACTGGCCTTATGCTCATGAAACCATCATGATCTCAATGGTCCCCAGTAAAGATCAGCCTGATTCATTATTCAACTTCAAACCACTTAACCGAGGTTGGCACCATCCACAGTGCATTGCTCCCTCCCACATAAATCATTAATAAAGACAGCAGCTCACAGACTTCTCTATAGACAAATCTAAAAATGGCATTTTCTCAATTAAAATTCCCTTTCGTCATACATGTCTAGGTTTGTGTCAAGCTGTCAAAAAAGAAAGAAGGAAGGAAAGAAAGAAAGGAAGGAAGGAAGGAAGGAAAGAAGGAAAGAAAAAAGGAAGGAAGGAAAGAATGAAGGAAGAAAGGAAGGAAAGAGAAAACAATTGATGCCTGTCAACTTGACACACAAAAACATCATATGTCTTCTCCTTTCTTCTTCATCTCTAAGATCCCAGATTAATGTCAGTTTCACAAAATAAAACATTTCCTCTTTTAAAAGACCCACAGTGTTTAAAATTCAAACACTTTAAAATTTCATTATTTATAAAATGCTCATTGCTTTTCAAAGTTCAAAGCTGCCTTAAAATATATAACAAATTTCTCTAAAATTTCAAAACGTCTCTAAAATTTCAGTCTATTAATTGAAGTCTCCTAGAAAAACATCTTCCATATACTTTTTATTTCAAAAGGGAGGGGGTATGGCAGAGTTACAATCAGTTCAAAGGAAAAGCCAAACCATGTAAAATTTCAGTGCTTGAAGTCGAGAACCTACACATGATCCTCTGGACTCAAACAGATTGACAACTTTATTTCTCTGGGTATGCCACCCACAGCACATATAGAGAGTCTCCTAAGATCAGGCTACTACACATCTGCTGATATAATTGATGGCTGTCCCACAGTACTAGTATCTTGACAACGCTGGTGTCTACACTGTAACTACACTGTATCTCTAGCAATAGCCTCTCCAAGGCCCTCTACTTGAACTTCAACCTTTCCACATGGTGCCAAGTCTCAATCTCCCTGCATGACTCATTGAATCCTGGGGCTTCTACTGCAACAAAGTTTCTATTGTCACTAGTGAATTTCTATGCTTCTCATGGTGGTACCAATCCTCAGCTGCTCTCCATTACCTATTTATAACTTCAAGTATGCCCACAGGGAGATTCTCTCACTTTTCCAAGTTAGGCTACCAGCATAAAGTAATGCCCTGGATCATTCTTAACCATAGTTTCTGCATTACCTCTGGGAAAACACTTCCCAGAAAACTTCTTATTGATGCCAGTGTCTTCTTAATCACAACTGTTTCTTCATCCCCAGCTAACCAGTATCAGTTGTGTTGGTAAAGCAAATATTTCACTTTTGTGGTTCTTAATCCAAAATATTGCATGGATACCAATCCTTCCCTCTGAAACTTTACAATCCAGCCTTAGTCATCTGCACTATTCTCAGCATTATCTTCTAAGTTCTCAAAATAACTCATTAAGCTCTGAAAACTCAGTGGCTTCTATAGCCCAAGGTTCTGATTTCCTTCCACAATTCTCCTGAAGATGTTACCAGTTCTGGTACAGCAATATCCCAAGAGCGTGATGCAAGTTGCTGTCTCAGATAGGATTTCAATTGCTTTGGTAAATCAACACCACGACCAAAAGCAATTTGAGTAGGAATAGATTTGATTCAGGTTAGAATTATAGGTAACATTCCATTAGTGAGGGCTATCAAGGCAGGCACTCAAGCCAAAAACCTGGATCAGGAACAGAAATAGAGGCCATAGGGTGTTCTTGGTGTCTTGTTCAATTTGCCTCCTTATACAAATAACATATAATATATGCCTTCTTAGGATCACCTATTCAGGGGTGGTACTTCCACAGTGAGCTGATCCCACACACATTAATCATTTACTAAGAAAATATCATACAAGGTATGTTAGGAACATATTTTCTTAATTAGAATTTCCATAACCAGCACAAAAATGAGCAACATAATAAAATTAAGAATATTTGGGAAAAGCCAAATTAGCACAGTCTATGGTTCTCTTGGGGATGGAGCAATGACTCAGTGGTTACAACCACTTGATAATATTGATGAGTACTTGAAATCTGTTCTTAGTACACACAGGGTGAACCACAACTGGCTATAATCCATTTCCAGTGCTTCTGACACTCTTTTCTGGCCCCTACATAGCTGCATGTATGGTACACTTACATATAGGCAGAAAAAAGACCCACACAATTTTTTTAAAGTGCTTACTTTCCTCTGAATCCTCTTAAGACAAGACTGTATAGTTCCCTTTTATGCTCAGACTTCTGTCTTCCTGGCTCATATTAGGGGACCCCATGAAGGCCTGCTTACAAATTAAACACTTTTTTTTTTGTTGAACATTCCAAAGCCTTCCAAAACCTAGTAATGTCTTTTATAACAACAGCTCGATCTCTGATGCCAACTATTGGGGACATTTCTCATTTAAACTACAGCATGGGTCCTATATTCTATACCATTGGTCTGTATTTCTGTTTTTGTGCCACTTATGATCAAGACTCAGTTGTAAACTTTAATTCAGTTACGATAATACTTCCACAGTATTCTTTTGTTTGTTTGTTTGTTTGTTCAGGATTGCTTTGTCTAAGATTGATTATTTGTGCTTCCATATAAACTTGAAGTTTGTTTGTTTGTTTGTTGTCTATAAAGAGTATCCCTGGGATATTCATTGGGATTACAGTAGCTAAAGTTTTCCTGGTTCTGTTCAGCTCCTGCGGCCCTACAGCCAGCTGCTTGGACTCAAGTAAACACACAGGGACTTATATTACTTATAAACTGTACGGCCGCAGCAGGCTTCTTGCTATCTGTTCTTATATCTTAAATTAACCCATTTCTACTCATCTGTAAGTTGCCATGTGGCTTGTGGCTTACTGGTACTTTTACATCTTGCTTCCTCTGTGTCTGGCTGGTGACTCCTGACTCAACCTTCCTGTTTCCAGAATTCTCTTCTCTGGTTGTCCCACCTATACTTCCTGCCTGGCTACTGGCCAATCAACATTTTATTTAGCAACCAATCAGGCCAACATATTCACAGCATGCAGAACATATCCACAGCAGATTTCAATTAATCTGTAGATTTCTATGGTAGTGTGACCATTTCCACAATATTGATTCTTGCAAACTTTGATTGTGGGAGGTCTTTCTGTCTTCTTGTGTCTGCCTCAATTTCTCTTACAGTGTCTAAAATTCTCATATTAGAACTTTCCCATTCACTGATTATGAGAGAATTTCCATGTTTCTTATTTGTTTTGTGCTTATGGGACTGGGTTTGTTTCCTTAATATTTTTGTAGTTCATATGTGAGATTATGAATTTTATGTTGATTTTGTCCTTTTTTAATTTTGTTGAAGATGTGCATCAGCTCTGATGGTATTTTGATTGAGTTTTAGGCTGTCATGCATAGATTAATATATATATATTTTTTTTTTTTTTTGGTTTTTTGAGACAGGGTTTCTCTGTGTAGCTTTGCGCCTTTTCCTGGAACTCACTTGGTAGCCCAGGCTGGCCTCGAACTCACAGAGATCCGCCTGGCTCTGTGAGTGCTGGGATTAAAGGCGTGCGCCACCACCGCCCGGCACTAATATTATTTTCAAAAGGGATGTTTTGACTTGTTTTATATTTATATTGTTGTTATTTCTGTCTCTTGTATTACTGATCTGAAAAAGGCATCTCACCTAGTATTGAATGAGAATGCTTACAGTGGGTGTCTTTGTCTTGTCCCCTACATTTAGAGTAATGCTAAGAGTTTTTCATCATTAAATAATTTTATAATTTAAAAGTATATCACATCTGTAATTCTGTGTTCCATTTTAGGAAAAAAGTCAAAATCATGGCATGTTTCTCAACTATATCAGACCAGAACTTATGTATATCAAACTTACAGTAGTTCCGAACTAATCCAAACATGGAAGTACCACATTCTTATACATCTAGGCAAATGCCAATACCTGTGTACATGGTATGGACAGAAACATAACATATTTTCACTTGTAAAACTAGTTGAACTGTTAATCCAGTTTGATTGAACGTATACAATTCTACCTCCTCACTATTACTTTCAACTTCTTACTTATAAGTGTGTAGCCAATCAATGTTCTTAGCCACATTCTTCTTCATATAATCTATATTAATTCCAATAGTCACAATAACCACATTAATATGTTGATGCTCAGGTAACAACCATCTAGGATATTCTTCTCTGACTCAGAAATCAAACAAATTATCTAGAGCACTCTCATGAGAATTCTCCTTCACTACTGAGGTCATTACCTGAAAATTTCTTTCTTCCTCAGATAGTTCTGGCCACAGTAATTCCACATATCATTTCAAGCCACCATCCACAGAAACATTTTTTTTTCCATTTCCTCTAGGTAAGAGTCAAGTTCAACGTGAATATAGATATCAGGCAGAGTTGATAAATCATTCAGTGTCTTCTTTTAAATATTTTCTTCTCACTAAAACTCTCCATGCCTATTCTTTGTGAAATTACCAACCCTTCCCACTTTCTCAGTTCTATCATTTCTTGTTGCCTGTCAAATTTACCTCAGATAATATGCAGTATATTTTCTATATTTATTCTTCTTGTCTACACCATATCATAAGCCTGAGAAAATAGCATCTTTTATCTTGTTTTCTTCTTTACTAAGTACTCAAAATTTTCATCACGTAAAATTAATTCTAGTATTTATCTTTAAATGTCAGAAATATAAAACAACTAAGTGTCCACTCAATCATTTCATTTTATAATTGGTTTTGTAATCTATAATTTAAATTATATAATTGGTTTTATCAATGGCTAGTATAATTTTATCAGCAAATATATTTTGTTTTTGCTTCTTACCAAGGATATCTTTATATGAAATAATTTAGAACTATAAAACATTAGTAATATTGCTTTTTTTTGCATCAACTATCCTGAGTTAATAAATGTGTATTTTAAATTTGTGTTATCAATTTATTATATTTCAAGGGAGTTGTATCTATAATGTAAATACCTGTTATCAGAATGGTTTTGTCTTCAGAAATTTAAAAAGTAATATTTGTAACAGAATTAACTACACTAGCAAAATAATGATCTTCATTACTTTCTTGTGTTATATAAGAATAGTGAAATTAATCACATCAAGCCAGCAAAACCAATTAATAGTGACATTTAAACCCTATGTGGCTTACTTTAAGGTTCATTATAAAATGTTCTATAACAATGTTTTGAAAAGTTAGATTCAAGACCTAACAAAGAATTGTCTGTTGCAATCATGAAATGATATACAGATACACAAGGTAAAATGAGATCAAGATCATGCTGGCATTTAGTTAGTTTTATGCTTTCATGAATAAAACAAATGTTACAAATTTACAGTGTAAAAACTTATTTTTATTTGATAATCTCCAGCTAGGTTTATTTTAATAACTTTACTAATAGGTAAGATTTCTTTATAAGTAAACACTATTTTTTAATTTTATTATATTTATTGTAAATAGTATAATAATTGAAATAATATCACTGAAGTGTTATGAAGCGAGGTAAAGTTTTATATCCAAATTCAATAATTAGTCTTTGTTGGGGTCAAAAAACTATGAATTTTGTGTTTAATGAATACTTTTATTTCTACTTTCAAAATTTAAGAATTTTGCTATATATACTTATTTATTTATACGATTTATATTATTAATATATATAATTAATTTAATAATGGTGATTACAAAATAACCGTTTACATCTTAAAATATTTTTTGTTTTGCTTCAAGATCTGCAGAAATGAATCAGAGGTTAAAAGCATGGGTTGCTCTATCAATCGATTTAGTTTTAATACCCATCATCTACATGTTTTCTTACAACCATCTGTAACCCTAGATCCAGTGTCGTCTTCTGACCTCTGAATGCACCAGACATTCAAGTTGTATGTTGGTGCAACAGCCGTATACATAAAATAAAAGTAAATAAAACACTTTATTTTAGTCTTCTGAATAGTCATATTTTAAAACATTTAATCGAGATATCTTAACTAATACTGCTAGTAATTGTATTTAAGTTTAATCTGGACATACTTAGACACTCCTTTTGCTCAGAAAAATAATATATATCAAAAAAATAAAAGAGGTGTTTTCCACTTAATTTAACAAAATACCAATGATTTGATAAGGGGTAGGACAAAATGGGTTGTCCTCAAATACTATTACTTCTGAAATATACACCCAGTCCTCTTATTAGTTGTATGCTCCAAATTACTTTCATGATTTTAAAACAAATAGTTTTATAATTTCATTTAGCCCTTAGTGATAATACATGAAAAACATAGTAAATTAGTAAGAAAATATGTCTTCTGTTATAATCCTTATGTACAATAGATGAACCTAAAGATGAAAGACAAAAATATCAACTTCTTATATTAATTCATAGAGAAGAATGCCATTCTTAAGTGTGCTTTGCTTTGCTCTGAATTTTTTTTATTGTACACTAATTTTAAGTGCAAATGGCCTGGATTTTTCCAATTTCAAACCCTACCCTCAATCAATCAATAAGACAATACTTCTTAATCATTCCCTAAGAATTCCACATACAGGGAACAAAGTGTTCCAAAATATGAGCCTTCAGGGGGTCATTCTCATTTAAATCAGCACATTTTACTTCCTTACACTCATAGATTTGTGGTCATATCACAAATCAAAATGTACTTGGTCCAACTGCAAAAGTTTCCGTAGTATTTTGTATTATAAACAGTATAAAAATCTGTGAATCAAAGAAATATCTTAACTGTATCCCCTTGTAAGATCAAAACAAAAGGAAATTACATATGTCCAACAAACAATGGCATACAATTATTACTCCAAAATGGAGGTATTGCTGCATAGTGACAAAATTCTGGACCAAAATAAGACTAGGGCAAATTCCAAATTCTGTAACTTCATGCATGTTTGTTGTCTGAAGGTTCTATCTTTCCAACTTTGCTGACTTCAACACACTTTTCACACTTCAATGGGTTCCATTAATTGTCTGCAGGTCACTTTGGTAGGTAACTAATGGATCTAGCACCTCTAACATCTTAAAGCAGCCAACGTAAACAGAGTTCCACTTTCACAGCTTCACGTAATTTCTTCTCAGGGCCTCAGTGAAGACACTTCTCTACTACATGCCTAGCTTCAGAAGTTCCACTTAACTAATGGAAGATTCTTCAATCTCTTACTCCTGTATCCTTCTTCACTCTAAAGTCAGAAGTATATGAGCAACACTGCAAAGTTCTGGTGCCCTTTGGAGAGGGACTCATCCTTGGGTAACATTTGGTTAAGTTTTGATTTGTTGCTGGATTTTAAGACCAAAAAAGTATGTTAGCTCAAAAGTCTTTTCACAAAATTCCAGATTACCAGGGTGTGGTTGTGCCTTGATGGTAATACTAGCTATATTCAATTTAGCATCAGACCTCTCATTAATTTTTGTAGCATAAGCCTTAACTAAAAAACTACATTTCCTGGTGCTTCTTTTTTCTTTAAACTGTAAAATGAGTAATTTATTTTTTTTCTGCTTGCTATTTTTTCATTTTAGGATTGCATAAGTGTTTAGTAATAATCATGTGACCCAGTCACTCTTAGGTGGTCTTGAAATCATTGCCTTTGCCAATGTAATTAGTCCAAAGCTTTGCAATTTTGCTTCTCAGATGCTTAGAACAAGGACAAAAATGGTCATATTCTATGCCAAAAAATCACAAATATCTCTAGCCCATTTGCTAATATTGTTCCAATCTGAAACTTCCTAAGATGAGTCTCCATAGTCCACATGGTTTTCAGCAGTACTGTCTATCAGGATGGCCCATGAAATCCTGCTCATAGTGCTCCTATTTTAATGTCTAGTTTATTTACTTATATGATTATTATCATATCTAGATATCTGAAAAATAGTTACAGTTTCATGCTGTACTTTCTTCTTCTGACTTAGAAGGGGAAAGGCTTATTGAGGTTTTCATTTCTAATATCATTATATTTAATATTTGTCAAGTAATTCTTTTTCACTGCTAAATTCCATTACCATACTTTGGATTGAATGATCCATTTCATTCATCTCACTCTTTTTATTTTTTGCTGCTCTTAATCTGGGGAATATTCATGTCTTCTTTGGGATTTTCAAACTTGGTTAGAATCATTCCTTTGAATTTTTGTCTAGAAGTTCCTAAAAATTGTTTTCACCAGAGATTATTAATGCAAGACTAGTATTTCGGGAGTAGAAATGTTATTTTCTGTAGTTTTTGTTTCTGGGTTGAGAAATGAGTATCTGATGTTAGGTTTCTAGTTGAGTGTGTCCTTATTTTTGGGTCAAGTCACCTCTTCACTCAGTGGAGTCATTTGTAACCTTAAGGAGAAAATTAACTCATAGTAGGCTTGAGATATCAGGCTCTGCCGTGATTTCGATACTGCAGAGTGCAGGCTCTAATCAACATTTCCTTCGTGTGTCAGCTGTGTTGTGTACAGAAGGCATCAAAGCTGGGTGGCTGTAGAAACTTTCTCTTGGCTATGTGATCTGACCCTGGGTCTCCTAGCCCTGTTGACCTCTTGAAAGTTTCCAGCAGGGAAACAATGGGGACCCTGGTATGTTCAAAATAAAGAGTGTATCTAATTCATTTGAATACATTAATAATGCTATATAATGTGTCTTTTGGTCTCAGTACTGTAGTCATATTCTTCGTCATTTGCCAACTCCCACAATAGAAATTGGCTCACAATAGAAGTGGAATATGTTATTTTGAATTAAGACAGTAAATTATAAGTAAACATGACACCAGTGTCAGATATACATTAAAACCTATAGCAATGGAAAAAGGCATTGCATTCAAATAAGAATAAACACTTAATATTAATTAATGGAGTTAAATAAAGAACTGAAAGTAAATTCACACCTAGAAAGTTTTGACAAAATTTGTTAAGAAAACACATTGGATAAAGAACAGGATCATCAATAAATGACATAAGGAAATTAAGTGTTCCCATATAGAAAAACTATACCACATCCTTGTCTTTCCTTATTGACAAAATGCACTCAAATGGATTAAATATTAATATGTAAGTGTACAACTCTGAAACAACTGGGAGAAAACAAAGATAATAGACCATTCTGTAACTAGTGATATTGATTTCTTAAAATAAGATGAATAAATTAAAGACAAGAAAATGTACATACATGATACTGTAGCAAACTAAAAACTAACAAAATCTAAAATAAAGATACCAAGTAAAGAGACCTGAGCTTCCAGCCCAGGAAATCAGAGAAAACTCTAAAAAAAAAAAATATGTCTGATAAAAGGGATTATAACCAGAAGAGATAAGCAACTCAAACAACATAAAAATAAAATAATCTGATTATGGACTACATATCTAAATGAATACTTAAAAGAAAGTATATAATGGCTATATGCTCAATTCTCCTAACCTACAGGGAAATTATAATCAAAACCACAATGAGATAACATCTCACCCCAGTAAGTATAGCTGGAACCAAAAGGACAAAGATAACAAATGTTAGAGAAAAGGTAAACTAATACATTGTTAGGGTAGATGAGTTATTATAGAGTTATTATGAAAATGTTACACATGTTCCCAAAGAAATAAAAATAAAACTAGTTGGTAATATACCAATCCAGTAGAAGGTATATACATAAATATATAAAAATAATAAACCAAAGTATTACTAATAACTTTTGTGATTATTATAGCACAGTTTATAATGGCCAAGACCGGGAAACATTCTAAGACCAAAGATAAAGAAAATAAGATATATATGTGTATATTTGTTATAATTTTGTTTTTGTGTTAAATACCACAAACCTGAGGACATGGCAGTGGAGTTTGTTTTAGTATATTATTTCAGAGGGACTTGGATTCATCAGAGCATTAAACATGACTATAAATGACAGATATTGTGATCAGAGTGCAGAGCTAAGAGACCACAACCTCAACCCTAAACACGAGAAGGAGAGAGGGAACTGGACTTGTGACCAGGCAATGGCTCCTCAAAGCCCAGCCTCAATGGTATACTTCCCCCATCATGGCTCTAACTCCTTATACAAAGAACATATTTTCCTGAATTCTAATCCAAATAATACCAAATGGTATAGCAAGAATCATAGTTGTTCTTAATAATAAAATCCCAGGCCCAGATATCAGGGTAAATGCTGAAAGATCAGAGAAGCAGAGCAGCCAGCCCCTAGTTCTCACCTCTGCTGAATTCTCAGCCTGAATTTCCTTCTCTGGGCTCTGTGGAAGCTGAAGATTAGATAGCTATAGTTTTCCTTGTTAACTAATTCAGAAAAGAAAAGAATGTCACTAAAGAGGTGTAAAATGTGTAAGTTTGGAAGATATCAAAAGGTAGTTTTTGGTTGGTAATACAAGATAGGCTAGAAAGTGAATTAGGTACATTTTGGACTCACCAAAATAATGGAATATTTTCGCTGAATTTGTCAAGTGCAAATGAATTAGACTTTGTTGATGTATTTATTGCCGGTATGTATTACATATAGTTATTGTACTTATTATATATAGCTTTTCTTATATTAGTTATAACTTTTTACTTTAGACAAAATAAAAGGAAATGTGGTGATATTTTATTTGTGCTCTAACAAATAAAGCTTGCCTGGGGATCAGAGGACAAAGCTAGCCACTGTATTAAACATAGAGGTCAGGTAGTGGTAGCACACACCTTTAATCCTAGCATTCAGGAAACAGATTCATCTGGATCTCTATGAATTCAAGACCACACTGGGAACAGAGCCAGGCATGGTGTCACACTCCTTTAATCCCAGAACCAGTTAACCATAGAGGTCTAGAGGTCTGTACAGACAGATAGGACGTGATAGAGCTGGGCAGAAAGAGAAAGTAATGTAGCTGGGCAAAGAGAGAAAATAAGATAGCAGGGCGCAGAAAGGTATACAACCTGAGTACACAGGGCAGAGCTCTCTTGGGCTGAGAATTTCCTAATGGTAAAAACTTGTGGCTGGCTTGTTCTATCCCTCTCATCTTTCAGCTTTCACCCCAATATCTGGCTCTGGGTTTTTTTTAATTAATAAAACATTTAGTAATTCATATTACACATATCTCTTTTCCATTTGAAGAAAATAATATATATGTGATCACATATACAAATTTTAATTGTATATAATTAGAAGAAAAAGACATTGTATGTAATGTTGCTGGTGGATAAACACAACATATAAACTGAGGAAAAATAATAAAGGTGTGCGTACACAGACAAACATGTTTAAGTATACCAAATGCTTCTTTAATTTCATTAGTATATTGACATTTTATAAATAGAAAGGCAATTCCTTTTTTAGTAGAATTATGTCTCATATAGCTAAAGGGGAAAACATCAGAAATGGACAGAGTTTGATGATTAAATTTCACTAATACTGAATTATTTTTTCTCCATAAAAAGTATAAAATGTTCTTTTAAAATCTGTAATAGTATGTTAAATAGAAGGTTGCAGAAAGCTGTCAAGAGATGTTTCTTTGAAACAGAAAAAAATATCATTGATCATTTTTGACTTTGTTAGAAACTCCAAGAGTTTTGTGGACTAGTTCAAATATTCAGAATTTTAATTCTTCATTCAAAGACTATGTGCAGAACAATCTCTCAGATGCTTATGATTCAAGATGATTTTTTTGTTAACCACATAAGTTTCCCCTCTCCTCTAAGTCAAATTTAAGCACACAAATGTGCCCCATGACATTATCCAGTGCAGAATACTTAGAAGAGGGAGAGTTCTGTAACTTTGTTGAATCAGAAAACAGTGTGATCATCTGGCACTAATTGAAATCAAGTCTACACTACAGAGAAAAAAAGAATGAACTTGTCTTTTCTGTGGCAGAGTTGAATATTTACCCTGCTCTTTCATCAGCAAAAACATATACCTCACACCTGCTGTGTTTTCTTTTCCTGTTGAACTTCTACCTAATTAACAACCATTAAGATTCACACCTGCTGAAGCTTTAGCATTTGCCTACTGCACAGAGCTGTGCTTTTTAACCCTTCCATGTGCCACTATTATATGAGTGATCTTGATTTCAGCTAGATACAACTTTCAAAGAGAGCAGTTCCCTGTTTGTTGACATCCAAAGTTACTAGAATTTCCCACAGCTGGGAACTCTGAGGAGGCAGTTGTTTTTTCTGGAATAAGATTTGAAAAGGTGGTAATCCCACCTGCTGCAAGTCTTTCAATTTTGTTTGCTCAAAATTGTTCTTGGAACTGGTATTTGAAATATTCTCTTGCAGTAAGTGCAGCCGAGGTAAGAAAAATGGAGTGTGTGGCCTTTTGTTGTTGTTGTTGTGACTAATGGTCTCATTAGAGGCATTCTCTGGTTGGTAATTGCTGGCATATTGAAATAAATAGATGCACTGGTTTCTTGACTGGGTGTGGAAAGAAATTAGCCACACAAGTTGGAACATAGCCTGGCTACTTTACACAGAACACTTACAATATAGCCAGTCTAATTGAGTGAATTATTTTCCTCCTGGGAAAGTGTGCTTTTTTTTTTTGTAGCTGCCAATGAATACACTTCTGGAAAGACTGATTTTGTTGAGAAATTTCCATGATTGTTTCTTTTACTCAGGAAAGAAAAAATAGGCTGCCATCTACTTTTACGGAGAGCTGTTTTGTCTTCTTAGTTTACTTCATGTTTGAGCATTTCTTGCCGATGGAATGGAGCAAGCTGAGCCCCACTCACTACTACCACTGAATTTGAAGGTATTTGGGCATACCAATCAGGCATGATTTCAGAATACACTATTAGTTAATAGTATGTTTCTTTTGATCAAAGAGGAACAACCAATAGGATCTAATATGAATCTCCAAAGTTTCTTTCCTGAATGGCCAATCATTACAGTTCACTGAGCTGTAGAGTCATTAGTTCGGCTAAATTTCAGCATCTGATATTTTATTATTTGTAAGCTTTTATAATAAAGTTTAAACTATACTAAGAAAATAAAATTGAAAATTCTTCTTAAGTATAATGTTTTATTCTTCTATCATGTAATAGTTTTCAAATAATTGTAGGAAAGTTACTAATTATATGTAGCTTTTATTAAAATCATACAAAAGGGCTATTTGTTTATTTATTCATGGAAATATTCACTATAGTGGCTTGTAGTTTTAAAGTACATTATATTTAATCAGCTATACCTTATATGCATATTTATTAACACAAATTTGTGGTTTAGATTGTATACTTAGGGCTGGAGAGTTAGCAGAGCTATTAAGAAATTTTGCTACTCTTGCAGAGAACGGAGGTTTAATTCACAGAACACAAATTATGGTTAACAACTGTTTGTAACTCTAGTCCCAGGGCATATGATACCAATAATACACATGATGCAAGCATTCATGAACAAAAAATAATAAAATAAATAAATAAAAAAGATAATTAAATATATCAATAATAATTCAGAGCATATATACATATATCATGAGTTTAAATGGGATTACTCTACATTTAAAAGAATCTCCTACATAACAATGAGCACAAAGCTGGAGAGTTCCTAGACCCTGCAGGAGAATATACTAGTACTTTTATTCTTGTTATTGTTAGATGGACATAGTATCACATTGTCTCAAAATACTTAGGACTTGTCTTTGGGTTGTTATTGCTGAGACTAAACACCGTGACGTGTTGTAGCATATTATTTTAACTACTTAAAGATGTGTTACATTGTTTTATGCTGCAGAATATTACTTTAACTGTGTAAAGATGTATTACCTTTCTTTATCCTACATTTAAAGATAGGTGTTACATTTGTTTGTGCTGCATTTGTTTAATTATAAAAAGACATGCTACATTTGTTTCACCTTGCCTGTCCAAAGCACCTGATTGGTCTAATGAAAAGCTAAGTATCCAAAAAGAGGAAGAAAGAAAAGGAGAGAAGAGAACAAAGAAGACACTCAGGGCAGGAATCCAGGCAGCCACCAGCCAGGCAGTGAAACTAAGATATACAAAAGAAAAAATAAATAAATAAAAGCCACGAGGGAAAAGGAAGATCAAACAAACAAACAAACAAAAAATAAAACAGATTAATTTGAGTTAAAAGAGCTAGCCAGAATTGAGCCTGAGCTAGCATGAGATTTATAACTAATAATAAGTCTGTGCGTCATGATTTGGGATCTGGGTGTCGGTGTAAAAGAAAAAATCTGGTAAAATTTTTTTACCAAAACGCAACTGGGAAGCAAAGGCTTTACTTGGTTTACACTGCAACACTGCTGTTCATCAGCAGGGCAGGATCCTGGAGGGAGCAGCTGATGCAGAGACCATGAGGGTGGGTTGTTGTTTACTGGCTTGCTTCTCCTGGCTTGCTAAGCCTGCCCTTGTATAGAATCCAGGACCACCAGCCCAGGAAGGACACTACCCACAATGGACTGGGGCCTCCCCACTTAATCACCAATTGAGAAAATGGCTTCCAGCCAGATCTCATGGAGGCATTTCCTCAACTGAAGATCCCTTCTCTCTGATAAGTATATCTTGTGTTAAGTTGGCACAAACAAACAAACAAACAAAAAACCGAGCCAGTACAGCACTATACCCAACTTATACCAACAAGCACTCTTATTAAGAGTAAATCTTTGCAGTGGAAAACACTTAACTGACAGACTCAAAATTGGTCAAAGTGCAGAAAATAACCATCTGTAGAGAAATCAACCAAATGTGGGACATCTACATCATAGCCCTCTTCTCCATAGATCAGGGAACATTGTAGAAAAAGAAAATATGAGTTATAGTTTAGGGAGGACAGCGATGAAGTATGTCTTCTGTATATAACAGGAGCATTGTACCCAGGAATTCACAATAGTTGTGATTGCTTGAAGATTTGTGATTGCTTAAGTGATTAAGCCTGTCAACATTCCAGGATAAAAGGATGAAGAGTTTATGAAGTCTTACTCTTCCTCGAAAACTATTAACAGCTGATATCTGTTGAAAAATAGTCAATTTTGTTTATGGTTGCATCCCTGGATATGTTGACCAAGTCCCCATGGATAACGCCCAACTCACATATATAGAGATAGTACTAGTTGTACTCAAAGGATGCAGTATTTGGAGTGAGAATGAACCCCAGAGGCTAACAAGTATTAAGAATAAATCCCAAGTTGGTAGAAGTATTTTAGAAAGCTTAAAGGAATGGCCTTGTTGGAGGAGTTTTAACACTGTGGGTGGTCTTTCAGTTTTCAAAAGCTCTTGCTCTTCCCAGTTAGCTCTCTCTCTTTCTCACACTTGCAAAAAAGAGTCTAGGTTCTTGATTACTGGTTCAGTGCCAGGCCTTCCTTCGTGTTACCCTGCTCCCCACTATAAACGAAGGTCACGGACTCTAGCCCTTGGGAACAGTAAGTCACAATAAACTCTTTCTTCTATAAGTCTGCCTTGGTCATGGTATTTTAACACAGCAATAGAAATGTCACTAAGACAAAGAAAGTAATAAGCCGTGAAAGAAGGAAGGGACATGAGCGACAGGGATAGTAGTGGTGAATATTAGGAAAATTTGTTGCATATATGTAAGAAAACCTCTAAGAATACTCAGAGAATTAAATAAGTAAAATAAAATATAATATATAAATAAATATAAGAAATATAAATAAAATAAAAATATAATGTATAAATAAGTATAATAAATAAACAAAAATAAATATTTATTTTATTTTTTTCAGATTATAATTGTTCACAACAACTAATTAAAAAGTGGGTCCTGAATTTGACAGGGAGCAAAGACAGACATATCAGAGTATTTAGAAAGTGGTATAGACAGGGCAGATGGTGTATCTATAATCTAAAAAGTACAACAAAGAAAGTCTCTACATTAAAAAATCAGGAATGGCAGAAACAAAGATTTAATGATTCAACTCTACAGTTTGGAAAAGCAAACACAAACCAAATCCAAACAAAGTTATAGCAAGAAAGACAAAAGAGCAGAGATTAGTGAAATACACACACACACACACACACACACACACACACACACACAAACACATACAATCACACACACACACACAAATAATAATAAAGAATAGAAAAAAGGTTCTTTAAAAAGATAAACAAGAGCTAGGCAATGGTGACACATGTCTTTAATCCCAGCACTTTGGAGGCAGATTCAGGGGATTTTGAGTTCCAGGCCAGCCTGGTCTACAGAGTGAGTTCCAGGACACCCAGGGGGACAAAGAGAAACAAGGTCTTGAAAAAACAAAACAAACCAGGAACAAAAGACAGAGAAGATTTACAGACCCTGAACCCAACTAACCAAAGAAAGTAAGAGAAGACCAAAATTAACTAATTCAGAATTAACAGGAAACATTTATGGTAGCCCACAGAGGCTCACTAGTAAGCCCTTACTCAAGGTCAGAAAGTCTAAACTTCCTTTAATAGAATGATTTGACCAAAGGTGCGGGTACCAGGTATTTTAAAGGGTCTACACTTGTTTGTACATTATACCTCGACCTTGGAAAGGGGAGGTCTTTTGCTCCTCCCCTTGCTAATGGTTAAAAGGCCCATCATGAATAAAGTCTGGGCAACTGGGTATTGACCCACGGCCCTCCTGAAGCTATCCTGTGCCTCTCTATCTTTCTCTCCATCTCCATCTATATTTTTATCTAATTACTTTCTCATTCCTCACTCCTACCCCCAAGAAACCTTTGACAAGTCAGAGCTGGACTCTGACAACATTACAACAGAAAACATAGAAACTAAGAAAATGATTAGGGAACACTTTAAAAATCTGTACTGTATTAAGTTGGAAAATCTAATAGCAATGAATAGAACTTCTAGATTCATCCAAACTGCCAAAATTATAGTAGATTGTTATTAACAATTTTCCTGAAATGCATAGTGAAGGTTCATTCCTTTAAATAACTATATTTATTAATTTTTTATTATAATTATATATTTTTATAATAACTCTATAACATTTATTTTTTTAATTAACTCTAACTTCCTACAATATATTATATTTACAGAATCTATCCACAGAATTAGGTCTAAATGCCTCATTATTGGTGCATTAATTTTGTAAACAAAGTTTCCATTTTAGATATTTTTGAGAAATCTATGCATGAGTACTATATTTATATCATGTATACCCTACCTTCTACACCCTCCAATTTGTCCCATGTTACCCCTTCTCAAACACAAATCCAAGACCTCTTCTTCAATTATTCGTGTTCCAACATTATTATTTATGTCATTGTTAATACAGATACATACCTCTAAGTCCACTGATCACTCTTTCTTTGAATAAATATTTAAAGTTGTACACTTGGTATTGAATAACCTAGTGGTTTGTCTCTGGAAAAGAATGCCCCCCCAAACAGAAATCATAAATAATCTGTGGCTCCCAAGATACAGCCCTGTCAGTTTTCTTCCAGAAAAAGAAAGTCTGCTGTTGTTTCCGTTGTACAGATATTTAGGTGTAGCTAGAGTTTTTTTGGTCCTGCCTGGCCCACAGTCAGGACAATTTTTTTTTTTACTCACCAGTCCTGCAGCTGCTTAGACTGAACCAAGTAAATACACAGAGACTTATATTGTTTTTAAACTGTATGACCGTGGCAGGCTTTTTGTTATGTAGTTCTTTTATCTTAAATTAACCCATTTCTATTAGTCTATAAGTTGCTACATGGCTCATGGCTTACCAGTATCTTTACATCTCGCTTGTCATGGAGGTGGCTGGCAGTGTCTCTCTGACTCAGCCTTCTTGTTCCCCCAATTCTCCTTTCTGCTAGTCCTGCCTATACTTTCTGCCTGACTACTGGCCAATCAGAATTTTATTTATACAGAGCGAAATCCACAGCACTTCCTTTTTTTTTTTTTTCCAAAAAGGAAGGTTTTAACTTTTAAATAGTAAAATTACATATAATGAAACAATTATCAAGCAAGAACTGCAGTTATAATATCTAGTCTATTTATAATATCTAGTTTATTTGTATTTGGCAAAATTAACGAAGATATCTTATCATCCTATATTTGTGAGTGTAAGTTTTTTTTTTTTTTAATTATTTAAACTGTTTGGCCTAATGGCTCATGCTTTTAGCTATAAGTTCTTATATCTCAAATTAACTCATATGAATTAAATTATACCTTGCCACATGGCTCATGGATTACCAGTAACTTACATCTCGCTTGTTGTGGCCACAGCTGGCTGGCCAGTAGCCGTGGAAGCAAGTATAGGCAGGACAAGCAGAAAAGAGAATTCTGGGAAGTGGAAGGCTGAGTCAGAGAGATACTGCCAGCTGTTGCCATGACAAGCAAGATGTAAGGTACCGTTAAGCCACGAGCCATGTGGCAACTTATAGACTAATAGAAATGGGTTAATTTAAGATATAAGAACAACTAACAAGAAGTCTGAGCCATTAGGCCAAACAGTTTAAATAATATAAGCATCTGTGTGTTTATTTTATAAGTGGGCTGTGGGACTACCCGGGTTTGGCAGGACCTGGAGAGAAAACTCCAGCTACATTTAGGTGATTGTATTGTTGAGATTTCCTAGGTACTTCCCCTGACATTTTAAGAGGACATTGTGTCCCAGCAGTCATCCTGCTTCTCTTCAATCTTTCTACCATACTGTGCAATGCTCCCTTAGCTTTAGACATAAGTGTTGTGTTGTATCAGTTCAGGCTGGGAGCTGCGTGTTCAGTTCTCTGCATTTTGACTAGTTGTGGATTTCTGTGATTATTTCTAGCTGCTGCGAAAAGAAGCTCCACTGGTGATGGCAAGAGCTGTACTTATATGTGGATAAAAGGATAAGTCTTTAAAATCTAGTTGAGAACCATACTGGTTTAATATACTGGCAGTAGCAGTTTTGTTATTGGGTCCACAAACGACCTCACTGGCCACAGGGAAGTAGCTATTTTTACAGTAGCAGGCCTGAATTCTCTCCTATAAAGTGGGTCTTTTTTGTTTAGTTTGGTTTGGTTTGGTTTTTCGAGACAGGGTTTCTCTGTGTAGTTTTGGTACCTGTCCTGGATCTCACTCTGTAGACCAGGCTGGCCTGAACTCACAGAGATCCACCTGACTTTGCCTCCTTAGTGCTGGAATTAAAGGCATGCGCCACCACTGCCCAGCTTAAAGTGGGTCTTAAAAGCAATTAGATGGCTTGCAGTACTTCCAAGATGCAAGTGCCAGGATCATATCTGTTTGCACATCTTTCTTTTTGGTACTTGTTATTACTGGCAGGCTTTACAGTTATGTATTGTTATTAAATTGATTTTCTCCCTTGGTAGTTTCTATAGCACTTTGGATATTATGAAAGACAATCCTCAGAAAAAGTCTTCCATGTCAGTTCCAGCTTGAGTCCTCCAAATCCTTTAGCTAAAATATGTGGTATTCATTAATAAGGTCCTACCTTCAAGTTCTAATAAACAACCAAAGACAATGACAAAGGCCCATGTTGTTTGAGATGGTTGGTGTCTCTTGATTGCACCATCCAACAACTCAAATGGAGGTTTTCCATGTCTGATGCTGAATTTTTTATAGGATAGTCTATGATGTTAAGAGAAGCATCATAATTACACTTGACCTAATATTAAAATTTTATGTGTATATACTAATTAAATATAGAACAATGTATTTTTTATTGCTCGTTGGTCAAACTTATTGTTCTTCATATCTCCTTTCTCCCATATCGTTCTGTATAGCCTCCTTCTTCCCTATTCAAGATATCAAAACTTCCCTCCTATATATTATTTGTATCAAATTGTCATTTGGTACATTATAGTAATCATATTTAAAATAAAAAAGAAGCTACCATAGAACTTCACCTCTGGTAGACATCATAGCTTTTTAAGGTGATAGATTTCATTGTTCTTCCTGCATAGATCTTGATTTGTAAAAGAAACTAAGATGACAGGAATTAGACATATGTTACCTAATTAAGGTCAGTTTAGCCAAGTTTGTCAGCAGCACAGAAATAGTGAACAAAGGAGAAAATCTAGTATGATGTACTGCAATTTAAAATTCCTCCTCCACTGACATTTTCAGCAAAGAATTTGAAATGCTATGTACTCATATTTTACCTATCTGATTGTACAAACTCATAATTTATAAAAATCAAAGGAAAAAATAAAAAGAAAATTTTATAAAACCAGATTTAACTAAGCAAATTGAAAGAAGATAGTCTTGTGGAGTTAGACTATCATGGCTTTTAAGGTGACACTATTCTTTCTGAGGCTGTTTTGCAGATATTTCCAGTGACATGAGGTGACCATTAAAAATATCTCATGTGGTAAACTCTTCCTTATTACTCTCTACCAAGTTCAGATACAAGAGAAGTAGCTGAAAAATTTCTATTATTTTCCCATGTGGGCATCTCTGCTCCACCTAACCTCAATGAAAGACAAAAGAAGCACTGTCAATCAGTAGGCACAAAACTTAGAAAGTTAGAGGCAGTTTTTGATGCAACCTTGAGAAGTAGTTTCTATGCAAAATTAACATAATCTCTGTCCAGATACAAAAGTGATAAGTGAAATACTCAAGACTGCCACAGTAGCTTCATAACGAGAAGAATGACAATGATTGAGTTCATCAAAGAATCAAAAAGCAGAGAAAACTATCATCTAATTAACCATTTTGAGAAGGAAATTTATGGTTTTAATGACAAGGAAAATTATTTAAAAAAAGATATGTGTAATATTCTTCATATTCTTCATATGACATTCAAGAAATGGAAGTTTTAATTACTCTAATGTATGTGACATAAAAGTTAAAAGATTATTTTGGCATTCTATCCTAAATTCAAATTTTAAAATATATAATTTAAGAACTATTTGAATCTAAAGCATGGTTGAAAGTAATCATAAAGTATAGTATTTTCATAACTATTTAGTTGTTTTGAAATTATCTCTGATTGTTGTTATTATATTTACATTATTACCCCTCAATACTCCTCCCTCCACCCTTGAATATGCATCCTTGAACTTTTTCATATTTATGCTATAATTTTTCATTGATTCTTCTTTTGCACACACACAAATGTATATATATATATGTCCCCAAACACTTAAGTACAACCTGCTCAGTCTGTAGTCAATATAACATTATCTGTAAGAAGGACTGACTTTAATGATTCTTAATGATCACAGTTGCTGGCACTTTGCCTCATGGTGTTCATTTAATATTATGAGATTTTCAATAAGATTTATTTCACTTTACCTCTTTGTGTATTAGGAACAATTTGCCATGATATTAAGCAGTTTGCTTTTCTACTGTTCCTTTTATCTTTCAAGACATTCCTTTACATAATCCATTTTAAACTTTTTTATTTCTTAAGATAGATATGTTATCCATAAATAGAATGTGATGCATATATATATATATATCATACACATATAACGTATATACTATATATAATACATATACACTATGATATACATATGTAGTAAATGCCCATTTATTTCTGTCTTTGAAATTATCTTTGAAGTTTTTGCATAGAAAATACTCCAAAACCCACAATTCAATAAATGAAAATGAGGCATATAGGTGGAAGTATGAACAAGAAGTTCCTCGTGTCTTGACCGAGCAGGAAGCTGACAGCTGTGTCAGTTTCTAATGCATCATAACTTACTAAAACAGCATCCCCAGAAAATTCCAAAAAGCATAGAGGTATTTCACATCCAAAACATAAATCATTCCAAAATTTAGACTAGAATTTACATTTTACAACTCCTGCCTTCCCCATTCTATGCATTTCCCCCAAATTACGCCTTCTAGTACAAGGCAAAATATCACCTATTATAGTAAATTTCTTCATGCTCACTTTATTTTTAATTATAAGGTATATGCGTCCATGAACGCATGGCTCTTCAGAACCAGAGTCTTTTATTATTCTTGGATCTTAAATAATTTGTAGTTGTGAGGCATCAGAAATAGGTGCAAAGCATCAAATGCAAGCCCTCTTGAGGAGAAAGTGTTCTTAACTACTGAGATATCCTTCTAGCACTATTATAGTAGCCTTACTTGGTGCTTAATTTCATTTCTTTTTCTTGAATCAACTTCTAATTAATTTATAAATTTTTTGAATTTTCAAAATTCTAGGTTCAAAATTTAGCATGGCATATCTTTTAAGTTAGCTAAATATATCTGAAAATTTTTATGTGAAACTAGAACAAGAAATTAAATCATGCAGCAATTTAGGCATGAGACATGGGAATTTGTTTTCATGTGAAGGAAAGAAAATGTTTAGTTACACAAATCCAAAATGTCTATAAATGTATTCAAATACAAATTAATGAGAGGGTTAATTCAACCAAGTAAATTTTCAGATTTTTGTGACTGTATCAGTTCTATGGCCAAATAAGTTTGAATATTGCTCATTCATTCATGGTACTATTCAAATGACACATACCACTCAAAAATATTATTCTATACAAAGCCATAAGCTAATAGATTTGAAGCTCCTAGTTTCAAAAAGTTGTATTGTACTTGATAAGCTTAATAATACTTTCGAGGCTAGAAAATCATCTAAAATTGATATAGAAACTCTAGTACACTATTTGAAAAGCAAAGAAAAAAATTGTGAGAGAATCATTTGAAAAAAAAAACGTTAAAATTGTATGTCAACATTAATAATGTTTAACAGTTATTGAATGATTATAATTCAGACAATCTATGGGTTCTGAATTATTAACTTACTGAATCATTCACCAGTTATGCCTCAATGATTAGACACTATTATCCCAAAGTTGCCTAAATGGATACAAGAGCTAATAACAGTTGCAATCATTTAATCCAAATAGTTTGTGAGAACAAGTATATAAAGAAGCCAGTGTGAGGATATAATTCTTCATGAGATACTGTCACATTGCTCCTTAAAATCAAGCAGGTCTTAACATTATAATAATGTAGCCATGTAAGAAAGTAGAATACAGTGGAGCTAATTAAATACCTCTACATTTTGCAATATAATTATGGGAAAAAAGAAAGGAAAACAGCCTGTGATTAATAGAATAGTTAGAAACAGGATACAAGCTGCATTTCTAAAATTGTGATGGCTAAAAATATAGGATTGTAGAAAAGATATTATTTGAATTTAAGAGCACATCAATAATAATCTGTTGTATTTTGGACCAGAAACATCATTTGACGTAGGACGATTATATTATGTTTTGAGGCTAAATGTAATCTCACACAGAGGGAAAGGGGTACAGAATGATAGTAAGGGAAAACTACAAATAGTACCCGTTCTAAGTAATCTTTAAAATAATAAACAGAAAATTGCTCTAAAACTAAATCTTGAGAGTAAAGGAAAACTGCAAATAGTATCATTCTAAATAATCTTTAAAATAATAAACTGAAAATTGCTTTAAAATTAAATCTTGAGAAAAAATTAATGATTTTAAGTTGAGCTACCCAACCTTTATGGCATTCAATTCTTTTTGTTCTTTAGAATAGCACTATTATAGAGTTCAAGATAACCTTAAAAATTGAAGGTAAGTCGGGTTCTAATAGATCTGTTTTAACTTCAAGAGAATTAAGTCAATTTTTCAAAGAAAGAAGAGAGGATAAAATTTCCTCTAAAAGATGGTACATTTCTGTGCCTATTAATTTTAGTCAGTTCTTTTTCAGTGGAGATAGTTGAAATACTGTGATAAAACTGACAGTATCTGAATTAGGCTCGCATAGAAAATGGCTGTGACTATTGCTTAAGTATTAACGTATTAGAAAACATCACTGAGAAAATTATTTGTGGATTATGTGGAATTGTTTTGCCGTCAGAGAGGTGATTTTATTAAATTCCCTATATGTATTTAGGATTCCAAAAGAATAAGACAAAAGGAAAAGTAATTTGAACTTATGGTAAAAGAACTAAGACTAATTATGTAAATTTTAACTTCTAGGAATCCTAGTTACATGCAACATACTTATACATGTTTATAGGTGATGATAGAAGCATCTCATTCACTCCTAGCTATGGGCAAGGTTTTATGTAAGCCCTGTGCTTAGAGTTAGTCAGTTTGTCATTTTCAGTTTTCCCCTTCTTACCCATAATTCATATAGCAACAAGAGACTTTCCTAATTATACTTCTTTTCTTTTCTGCCTTCCTCTCTCTTATAGTTTTATTTATCCTCTTTTAACTGTCTTATGTATCTTTTCCAGAGGAGATAAAGACAAATGTCTATTTCTCCAAGAAAAACAAACAAACAAACAAACAAACAAACAACTGATAATGGGCAGGAAGTTAACTTGAGGAAGGACTAACCAAGAAGTCACGCATAAGAAATAATTAGTGGGACTCCACAGGACCCTGAAATAGGATACAAAGGTCATGGATGTAACTGCCTGCTGTTCACAATATAAAGACAATGAGAGTGATCACCATATCTCAGAGCCTCCTAAAGAAAAGAGAAAGAAAAATTGGTTGTGGTGAGGGATTCCTAATAGGTCAGACCAAAACAGATTTAGACATTTCTTTTTAACTCAAACATAGTAAAAATACATGCAGAAAGAACAATTATCAGGTAAGAATTACATTTACAATGTCTAGTCTGCTAGTATTTAGCAAATTTAAGGAAAGCATTCTATTATCTATATTATTTTGGTGAGTCCAAAGTTTTGTACCTAACTCATTTTCTATTATCACTTGTATTAGAGTTGCTTTTTAGTAGATTCAATAATCTACCATTTTGCCGGACAGTGGTGGCACACACCTTTAATCCCAGCACTCGGGAAGCAGAGCCAGGCAGATCTCTTTGAGTTTGAGGCCAGCCTGGACTACCAAGTGAGTTCCAGGAAAGGCACAAAGCTACACAGAGAAACCCTGTCTCGAAAAACCAGAAAAAAAAATCTACCATTTTATCCTATCATTCCTATACCCACCTTTCTTTCTGGTTATCCCCATCTCCATTTTTTAACACTAGATAGAAGAGAATGAAGGATAGAGGAAATAATAAGGAGAAAAGTAAGAAATCCATTAATTTAATCTCCTTTGTTTAGCTTTCTGCCTGACCATGATCATAACAATTGCAACTAATCCCCCTCAACAGTGACAAACATACATAACCCACCTAACAACCAATAACCACCCACCCTAAATCTTGGGAATGTGGGTGTTCTGTTCTTAAAATTACTTCCTGTAGTCTTGGGGTGATTGCAACTCTAGGGGACCCTGAGAAAATGGGGATAATTGTCAAGTCTTATGAAAGCTAGCTGTATCAATTGTTGGCCAGTCATGTGTTGGTCAGCTTAATTGAGTTACCACAGTCCAGGTGGAATTGATGTTTTAGGGCCCAATCATCTTTTTGGAGGCCTCAAAGGCTGGTCATGGTTCACTGCAGAAAACTTCAACATTTAAAATTATCATATTCTGCAGGTATCTGAAATGACAGAGGACCACAATCTATTAAGTACACCTGGGGTAAACTAACTAAGTTCCTAATTACCTGTTTCAGACTCAAAATCAAAAACACATACATGAAGCTAGGATGAAGTTTAGTACTTTCTATGACTACTAATATACCAACAGAAAGAATATATATATATATATATATATATATATATATATATATATATATATTCTTATATATATATATATAATAGATGTTGAGATATTTATATCTAAAAAAGTTTTAAAGACTCAAAATAAAATCAAAGGATTATGAAATCAGTGGTAATATAATAGCCCCTTAATTTTGGGTTTCTTCTATCCCATACCAGTGACTCTTTGGTTATGAGACAGATATCGTAGATTTTCCTTTAATGAGTATGTTTGGGTTTAGTGAAGGAGAGAGCCATGTTCCAACTCCATATCCATCTTTGATTTTTAATGGACTTGAGATCACAAATAGACTATTTTCCTTTTGTATTTTTAGAGAGCAACTGTTGTTGGTTGTTTTTAATTTTTTTCTATTTGGAAAACACACCACCCTGCTCCCAAATAAATCACACATCAAGGCTTATTCTTAATTATAAATGTCTTGCCTTAGCTTGGCTTGTTTCTTGCCAGCTTTTCTTACCTTAAATTAGTTCATCTACCTTTTCCCGCTAGGCTTTTACCTTTCTCTATTTCTGTATACCTTTCATTATTTCCTTTTTTAAATAAATTTTTTAATTAAGAGATTTTTCTATTCATTTTACATACCAACCACAGATTACCCTGTCCTCCCTCCTCCTACCCCCTATTCCCACCTCCTCCAAGGCAAGGTCTCCCCTGGGGAGTCAGCAGAACCTAGTAGATTCAGTTGAGGCAGGTCCAAGCCCCTCCTTCCTGCACCAAGGCTACACAAAGTGTCTCACCATAGGCCCTAGGTTCCAAAAAGCTGGTTCATATACTAGGGACACTGCATCAATATAGAACGTAGTGGCTCCAGAAATTGTTTCTTTATTATAGAGGGAGAATCCAGCTAGTTCTTTTTATAAATTGAAGTCTCTTGCTTTTGAGATATTCATTGAAAATCTCTGCCAGAAATTCCTGTGATCTCTTTGCCAATGTTCAATTTTTGTCCATAATCAGGCCATTTCAGCATTAATTAAAGGTACCAGAATTTATTTTTGGTCTTTTCCTGCTAATTGATAAAGTCTCAATTTTCCTTTCATAATCAGTTCAGGAACATTTTCTCCACAGGCCTTTAATATTTTACTTAGTTGTTTTTTTTTTTTTTTTTGGTAAAAATATCGATTCTAAGATATCTTCTTTCTGTATAAGAATTCGTGTAAGAGAATGAGTAGAAGGTAGAATGACATGGATATAATCATGATCTGGACCCAAGCAATCCAAAAGTGCATCCTGTAACTTCTTTTCTACCAGAGACATTTCTCTCTCAGTCTTATCTGATAATTTTCCTGGATTATATATGTCCTATTCATCCTTGAAGGTTTGAAATAAATTATTTAGTTCTTGTATAGCTAATCCAATTGTGTGCCACAGCCAGTTAATATGTCCCAGAAATTTTTTGAAAAACATCAAGAGTTTGTAATTGAATCTTCCAATTTTATTTATTTATTTTTTTGGTTGAATTTTATGTATATCTATTTTATATCCTAAAAAATCAATAGAATCTCCTCTTTGGTTATTTCAGGAGCAATTTGTAATCCCCAACATGACAATATTCTCTTTACTTCATCAAACATTTTTTCTAAGATATTTGTGTTGGAATCAGTCAGTAAAATATCAATCACATAATGGTAAATTATAAATTAAGGAAACTGTTTATTAATTATTTCTAATGGGTGTTGTACAAAATATTGACACAAGGAGGGCTTGTGTATCATTCCTTATGGAAAAAATTTCCAATGGTACTTTTAACAGGTTGGGAGTTACTAAAAGAAGCAATGTGAAGGCAAATTTTTCCCCTATCTTGTTCTTATAAAGGTTTAGTAAAAAAGCAGTCTTTTAAATCAATCACTATAATAGACAATCCTTTAGGTAATAAAGAATACAAGGAAATTCTAAGATGTAAAGTGTCAATTGGCTGAATCACCTTATTATATCTCTGAAACATTATCATTTCTCCATTTTCTAGAGTTTTTTTAATAACAAATAAAGAAAATTCCAAGTACTGATCAATTCTTCAATATATTGAGCATTTAGCTGCTCCACTACCAGCTGTTCCAGAGCCTGTAAATTTTCTGATGTCAAAGGCCATTGTTACGTCCAGAAGGTTTGTTTGTTAACCAATATAAAAGTAAGGCTGTTGGCACCTTTGAAAGAGCAGTAGATGTTGTGCCTTGCTGATGAACAACTTGAATGGTTGCTGACTATTCGTTATAATACATTTCAATATTTTTGTCAGAAACATACATTAGTTTATGGTTTATTTCTAAGACTGGAAGAATGTTAATCTGGGTATTACCTTGTTGTAACAAATCACATCCCCATAAATTCATTGCTATGTTAACCACACGACTTTATTTTTCCTCTGTGTCCTTTGGATCCTATTCACTTGACCCCTCTTGCTCTTTGTTTACCTGAGAAAAAGGTTCAATCCATAGAAGCTGACCATTTACCTCCTTAAGAGGCTAATTTGGATGGCAAGATTTTGGTGCAATTTTTATTACATCTGTCCCTGTGTCTACCAAGCCTTCAATTTCAATGTCATTTATTTGTATTTTTAACTTTGGTCTCAGATCATTTACAGCAGTTTGACAAAATACTTGTTTTTTGGTCTGTCTTGAAATTTTTATTTTCTGTACTGAAGCTCTTCTGTTCTTGATCACATGTTGTTTTAAAGCAGACAGTCTTTTAATTACTCTGTAGATGATTTCTCCAATGCTGCAGGGAATGGTTGAACCAAGCATTTAAGCTGTTATACCACAAAAGGCCAAGGTGTGATCATCAAATTCAGAGTCTTTGAAACTACATATTTGTAGCATGAATTGTTAGAAGGTCTTATTAATAAAAACAAACCTGGATCCAGGTATTGGGGTGAATGCTGAAGGATCAGAGAAACAGAACAAGCCACACTGAACCTCACCTTGCCAATTCCTCCACTGATCTTGTTTCCTTAGACTGAAAGCCTCAGAATCCTCATCTGAACGGATCTCAGCTGAACTGCTGCTAAAAGCTAAAAGCTTAAAAAGGCTTTAGTTCCTGTTCCTCATGCCTTATATACATTTCTGCTTCCTGCCATCACTTCCTGGGATTAAAGGCATGTGTCACCATGCATGGCCTTTTCCAGTGTGGCTTTGAACTCACAGCGATCCAGACAGATCTGCATTTCCCGAACGCTAGGATTAAAGGCATATGCTAACACTGCCTAACCTCTATGTTTAATATAGTTTCTGTTCTGTTCTCTGACCCATAGATAAGTTTATTGGGGTGCACAATATATCAACCACACATATTGGCCTTCATCTATAAGCTGATCTTGGGAAATACTAATGCCTCTAGCTCTATTCCATTGTTCTATGTACCTAGCTTCCTCTGTCTACTATGTTCACCACTGTAACTGAGGGCCAACTTCCAATATTGTTGTAGCTATTTTTTTCCAGTCTTGGAGGATAATTCCACTCTGAGTTGCCCATGTATTATATATCTACTTCACATAGGGTGAATGCATAGAATATGAAACAACTACTTCCTTAAATTTCAATAAATATAATATTTCTATAAGTTTCAATTTAACTTCTCTACAATCTCAGGGATGACTATCATCTTCTGGTTGTTTTTGTACAGTACCTTTTTTATAACTAGGTCTTTCTAAGATGTATCTTATAATTAGTCTTTCTAAATTTATATCCAATCAATAGTAAGTCCTTCTAAAGCTTACATCTTATCATTACAAATAGTTTTATGGTTTGTGTCTTGTCAATAGTAAGTTTTTCTAAGGCCTGTATCTTATCAGCCAAATTTTCATATTTTGCTCAGTTATCAAACCACTTTTTTAAGGATAATATGAATTATCAAACTGATAGTAGTTACAATCAACAGTACACTAATCCCATCTAAGTAGGTATCCTGTCATTTTTTTTTCTATTTTCAAGCCAATAGTAGAAGCACTATACAAAGTCCTAACTCCCTGCATTATGACATTTCTTGATCTTAATGTGGGAAAGATTTTCTTTTTGATATTACTTAATTCATTTCTTAAGAATTTCCCAGATATCTCACCAAATCTGCTGACTTCTCAATTTGCCCTTAGCAGTGATATCAAAGGTGAGCTCTGGGTCCCTTTTGCAATTCCCAAGCACCAGACCACTCTCTGAAGTCCACTCAAGGAGTCCCTTTGAGCAACATCAGATGTTGGAGCAGAGCCTTATAAAAGTGGCAGCCAACTGCAGTGATGTTGGCTGCTGTTACTTCTGTCTTCATGTGATCATGACCCATGTGGGAACACCAAATGTTTTTCTAAGGTATTGATTGCGCTGGAATCTGCTGATATTTTAACTATCATCTACAGCCCCATGTCCCCACAGCCACAACCCTGATGCCTAGGCCATGATCTGGCTAAGTCTCTATTATGCTATTTGCCAATAAAGATTCATGAGTTTGATGTTGTGGTGAAAACCTGCTAGCTCAGAATGGCCAAGAAGCAATCAGCTGACATTCCTTTTTGGACAGAGACCCAGTAAGAGAGCATCTATTAAGCTGTCTTAAACCAAGAAGACCACAAAACTCTAACTCTCTCCCTAATCCTTTCTGTGTGTCTCTCTATATGTCTTCCTGGCTCTTTTTTTACTTTCTATGGCTAATTCCTTTCAACTAGTTGTTGGTTCCTCTTCCTGATCCAAGGTTGATTTTTATTAATAGTCTTGGATTGTACAGTAAGGTCAAATATCCCACAACCCCAATCTTCAGAGCAGTCCTTAGCACTGCAACAGAAAAACTCCCCATAGTCTCCCCTTCACTCAGCCTCCATGATCATCAGGCATTCAGCACATCAGTCAAACAGGACAGAAACATACAGACACTCTCTTAAACTCCAGAAAAGACACAGTTACCAATGAAAAAAACACCCACCAACAAAGACAAACCCAGAAATCAGCACTTAGACCTGTAATCACCCAAATCCCAGATGCCTAAATTCCAGACTAAGAATACAATCAATAGCACCAAGGACAATATGTCCCCACTAGAACCCAGAAATTCTATCACAGCAAGAGAGATTTAAATATTCACCATTATGCAAGTCTCATAAGATGGCACTATCATGCTTCAAGGTCTTCCTCAGAGACAGAAAGGTGAACTTCCCATGGTGACATCATTACATATTCTCATTTTAGCAGAATATAGATATTATATGTGAGGACTGTACAATTCACTGTCATAGTCACAACTTCAGATTTATTTATTTTTAATAATTTAATTTAATTTTTTGCTTGAAATTATAATTAAAATATTTCTTCCCTTCCTATCTTCCTTTCAAACTATAATTCTCCTTATGTCTCTTAAATCAATATCCTCGTTTTTCTATTTTTTTTTAAAGGAAGAAGCACATTCAACTTTAAGAAGATGTCATGATGAATTTATCCTAAACTGTGAAGTTTGCTCATTTCTTCTGGAGATAGGCATACCTCTGAATATCAGTTAGCTCCTGAGCCTAGGCAATGTTCCTTTTGCCTTGATACCAAAATCAGTGCAGGAATTAAAATTCTGATCATCAAGTTCTGTTTACTGTGTAGGTAATATATTATTACTGTGTAATTAATATGTATTAAAATTGCTGGATATGATATACTTTGCCCCTTTCAAGTTAAAACATACTCTGCAGTTGATTTATTAGCTAATAAAGAAATCTTACATTTTTATCAAAAGAAATTCATCCATGTAAATGGCAACATTGGAAAATATACACACTAGTCACTATGGCTTTTCTTCCTCCTATACAACAAATGAGTTTTAATTTTATACCTGTTCATGTGTTACAGACAAGAGTGCAAGAGATGAGTTAGTTTTGGTAATCTTAGACAATAAAAGATTTATACAATATTTTACAATGCACTAAATACTCATTTTTTTATTTTGAATGATTATGCATGAAGCATGTAGAACTATTCAAAATAATCAAAGAGAATTAAAAAACAACTACCTTTTCTGGGATAGATTATTGTTGTTGATAAGAACTTTAGTTTATTTTAGTGCAACTTTGGCTTTAAACAAAGCAATTGATAATGCTTCCTATTTTCCTCTTTCAGTAGGGACGGTAGATCTATTGTTTTACTCAGTAGCAACCAAGGACATAAGAGCACTTAATCAAAGAGTATTGTGCTGATCTCAATTTCTAGCTATGGTTCTGTTATTCCCGGCTTCCACTGTCTAAAGCTCTCTTTAATTTCTCTATTGATCTGATCATTGATTAAAATGCACCATTTCATACCATCAATAAATGGGCATTGTTCCCATTTATACATGTTTATTAGAAAGAAGTATCCCTTTGAAAAGACTGCTTCTGAGTCCACTGAATTGGTTCTAATTCCAGGAGGCTTTGCTGTGTCTTCAAGCCAGTCAGTCTTGTAATGGAATACCCATTTACACTCATCCTTCTAATGATACACTTTTGTATGTTCAGTGCTTAAAAATATCACTGAAATACTAATGCTACAAGTTTTAACCCCTGCAAAATCCTAGCTGAATCATATGTTTCAATAGAATTTCTTTGAAAACATTATATTAATTTTTAATTGTAGTAGTGGTGGTGGTGGTGGTGGTGGTGGTGTGTGTGTGTGTGTGTGTGTGTGTATGTGTGTGTATGTGTGTATGTGTGTTGTGTGTTCAATTCAGAAAGAAAATGAAGGTCAGAGAACTGAATACAGGAATCAATTCTTGCCTACTTCTTTACCCACCAAATCATTTCATTACCCCACCCTCGACACCACTTTTGACTGTACTTTTGTTTATTCATTTCCTTGTAAACTGCATGTAACATATCAAGGAGGATCCACTAAACATCTATGCCATTAATAGGAAAAGGCAGTTGAAATGTTGCTTAATCAGTACAAAATACACTGTAATTTGGCACCTAACTTTAGAGAAAGTCATGACAGTCTTAGAATTGTATGTTTATTGTTATGTGATATAATAATGTTAGAAATGTACAACTGAAAGTATAAGTTCTATTGTTAGACTTAGTGTCTTTATCTGAAAATTAGTATTAAATAAAATCTTCCCTTTCTATTACAATATTCTTACACAATGATAGAAACACACACATACACACACACACACACACACACACACACACACACACACACACACACCCAAAAAATGTCTTTTTTTCCTTTCTGTGAAAGAGAAAGATTTTAACAGTATATGTTAATAATCAGGATTTCAATTGTCTACTGCATTTAATACTGATGTTCAGTAATTAGCTAAACTACGTCCTTTTTTTCTCATAATCTTTTAGTTTTATTTAGAATCTTTAAGATTTTTCTTTTTTTTTCATTTTACATACCAACTATAGATCACTCTCTCCTCCCTCCTCCTGCACCCCAGCCTTTCCCCCCAACCCTGACCCCCATCCCCTCCTCCTACAAGGTAAGGCTTCCCATGGGGAGTCAGCAGAGCCTGGTACATTCCATTGAGGCAGGTCCAAGCCCCTCCCCATGCATCAAATCTGTGCCTTCTTACAGTAACAGAAATTAAGATACTAATAAATTATTTCACATTTTACTAACAATTTTAAATTAAATGAAAAATCTTCTTTGTTTTCATTTTATTTAAACCCTAATATTAATTTTGTGGCAAGATTCAGTGGGATATTCCTCTAATCCCAACATTTTAGAGACCAAGAAAGGAATTTTGTGACTTTGAGGTGAGTCTAGGCTACATGGGACATTCTGGGATAGCCATCTCAAAAAAATGATATCCTGTTTCTGGAAAAACAACCAAATAATCAACAAAGAAAGACAAAACAACACAAAACAAAAGGAGCAAATAAATTAAAACATTGTGCTATGCCAGAGAATATACAAGTCATAATAGTGTATACTTATATTGCATCATTAATCAAATAAATGTATGTATGTTTATCTCTACACCAGACCTTTGACATTCAGTCTCAATATACAAACTTCTGTTGGTGGATGGTAAAAAACCAAAAGTCAGTTTCTTTTTGGAACATAAATTACAACTGGTTGCATATGCTTTAATAGTTTAACTTACTGAAGTGAGATTGCTTACAAAGACCAAATCTTACTATATTTGGAACATTTAAAAAATTGTGTGTGTTGTATTTATGTTCTTTGTATTATTGTCATTGAATGACCAGATGAGAAAACAAAATAATTAAGAAAACCAAGAATTTTATTATAAAAGTAAAATTCAGTAAAGATAATATTTTAAAATCTCATTTAACCTAATGAGATTTAAAACATTTAAACCATGTCCAAAGAAACATATTTTCAGGAATACAATCGCAGGCACACCTGAAGAACAGTAGCTACCAAAAAAAAAAAATACTTTCATACAATAAACTAACTGGAACTTATACCATGTTGCCTGGCAGTTTGAACCAGTTCTGAGATAATCTTCAAATATTAAAAGACAATTTTGAAAATTAAGAGTTTATGGTCTGAATGGTGTTAAATAAAATTAAACCACTTAGACTTTAAAGCAATATCTGATTATACATAAAATGTGTTAAATAATATCAAAAGTTAACAAATTGTATTTGTAAACTGTCATTAAATCATTTGCTATAGAACAAATTAACATTTAATTCATTTGTATAAGTAAAATTCCATGTTATTTTGCATTTTGGTTAATATTTTGTCAATTTTTATCAATGCAAAGAAATTACTTTTAAAGGTGACAAAACGGTGCTTGACACAACAGAGTTAATAGCTTTACCTGAATGATGAAAAGTACAGTAAGTTCTCAGAAAATGAAAATTTGTGAACCATGACTTGAACACAAATCATTGTCAAGCCAAATGTGTTTTGTACTTTGACAGGGTAATGGTTTCGAAACTTTTAATCAACTGTATGTTTAATTGATCTTGACCTCGGGATGTCTTTTAACACTGTTTCCCATGACGTAGCCACTAATAAGGCAGGAAAATATGAATGGGTTTGTGCTGTTGCTTATTCATTTGTATACTCAAGGAACAGTCATAGATGATCCAAGTTTGAAAAGGATGTGTTGAATGAGACAAGAAAAGTAGCTAGTTTTTATTAGAACAAATGAACATTCTAAGTCTGAAAAACCAACAAATAAATGATGGGTAATTATATCTGTTTACCAATTTTGGTTATTTAGAGTTGGGAAGGTTGATATTTTTAATATATGTTTATGATTATTAACACATTGGACTTATACACATTTATAGGATACAGTGTCCTTTCAGCATATACATGCAAGATGAAATAACCTGCCTAGGATGATTGGCATAACCCTAACCTTAAACAAAGGTCATTTCTCTGGAGCATTCAAATCTTTTTTTTTTTTTTTTTTTTTGGTTTTTCGAGACAGGGTTTCTCTGTGCAGCTTTGCGCCTTTTCCTGGAACTCACTTGGTAGCCCAGGCTGGCCTCGAACTCACAGAGATCCACCTGGCTCTGCCTCCCGAGTGCTGGGATTAAAGGCGTGCGCCACCACCGCCCGGCCGAGCATTCAAATCTTAATTACTAGGTATTTTGAATAATGTAATTAATGTGGCCATCTGGTTACTCTCCTGAACTATGGAACATTACAAGTCAAACTTAATCTAAATGTATCATCTTCTAAACACCTTTCTCCTTTACACAATGCAATTCTCATGCTCTGGGGAAGACTAATTTACTCTTTAATTCTGTAACTGTATATTCTTACTATTTTATATAAATGAGAACATAAAACATTTTCTTTTATGTGCCAGACTTGTTACATGTAAATCACTGTACTTACTCCACTTCCATTAAATTTCCTGTGACTGGTGTATTTCAGTTGTTTTGTGTCTAAGTATTACATATACTACATCAATGTAGAGAAGGTACATGTTCTTTATTCATTTGGTCTTGACAATTGTTGAGTCAATATCTTGCTCATAATGAATAACACTAAAGTGAACATAGGACTGTAGGTACCTAGTACAAATGCAACTTGAAGAACATAGGGTTTATTTGGCTTATTAATTGCAGTCCAGACATTAGGGGAAGCCAAGGCAAGAACTCAAAGCCTGAACGTGGAAGGCAGGAACTAAAGCAGACCCCATGAACACTGATTACCAGGATGCTTTTCATAGTTTTCTCAACCTGCTTTTTTATACAACCCAGGACCACATACCCATGAGTTTCACCACCCATCATAGTGGGTCCTCCCACAGCATTCACTAACAAAGAAAATAGTGTATAGACTTGCCTATAGGTAATCTGATGGAGGAATTGTTTTGTTGTTGTTGTTGCTGATGATGTCTTTTTTTTTTTTTTTTTTTTTTGAGGTTCCTCTGTTGAGATAAGTCGAAGTTTGGGTCCAGCTGACAAAATAAAATCAACCAGCATATTTTTTGGATGGAGGATTTAAGATATTTTTAAGGATAACTTGTTTGAAACTTAAATATTCTGTACTTTTATGTTCTAATGCTTTATTGATAAATGCAGATATTTATCAAAGCAGATACTTTACTATTTTTTGTAAGTTGTCAGAACTCTGTTATACATTTCCTTATATATTGCTTTTACTTTTTAATACATTTGTGCTTATTCATACCTGACATTATAAGACATTATGAAGAAATGACATCCCAACTTTCTTAGTTGGCTTTGTGTTACTGGTACTTTGTGATGATGATGTGAAGGGTATGTGTGACTGATGTAGCAGTTTACATTCTGACAATTAGGAGTAAAAATTAAAGAGGACATCACACAGGCCAATATCCAATTTAGGGTCGTTCTTCAAAGACCTAACAGACTTTTTCTAGGAATTATCTTAGAGCACTATAATCCAAGAAACACGTCTTGGGGGCTTTTGGAAATAATTTCATCATTGAATTCTACCAATGTCTAAGACATTCATAAGATAGAAATTAGCTTCTATACATCTAGAACAAAGCATGATAGCATATACACACACAAACAAATGTGAACAATACATATATCATAATATTTCCACACTTTTTGAAAATTAAATATTATTATGCATGGTGTAAGCATGCAATAATACATAAGATGTAAATAACTGGAAAAACGACTTTCTCCCAAAAGGAGGATGAAATCATTTCCCAAAAGACTAGTCTCTAAAGGAATCTTCAAGAATCAAAGGAATTTTAGAAATATTGCTACTACATAATTTAAAAAATATTGCCAAAGCCATGTCAAAATAATATCATTCTAATTGCACTGAGCTCCACACATGAAAATCATAGCAGGCTGCAGCTATACTGAAAACTACGTATAGAAATGACAGTGCCCATACATACTAGGATGCTGAAAAAGCATTTAAAACACTGGAAAGGCTCAAGGTCCTCAAAAAGATTGAGGAGATAGATTTTAGGTTGCATTTCAACATTTATCTGTTAGATTTTCTTTTAAATCATTTTATAAAAATAATGGATTTATAAACATTTACAAATAAGTGGAGTGTAACTTACTCAATTCTAAACCAATTTCACACAATTTTTCATACACTTACTAATATTTCATACAATTACAATATAGACATATTTGTGATATTGGGCAATAATTTAACCACTTGGAATCTCAACTTTTTCTGGAATAGGGTCAACCAATACTACAAAAGTATTGAGATAAGAATGAATAAAATAATGATAATACTAAAAACTACTAAAAGTACATTTGTGTGTTAGTATGATACACATGTGTGCAGGTGCATGTGTTTGTAGAGGCTACATGTCAATATAAAATACCTATTTAGTTACTCTTGGCCTTGGTTTGGAAGACAGGGAACTTCACTGAATCTAGAGCATGTTAATCGGATAGACTGGCTAGGCAGTAAGCAAACAGAGATTTTCCTTTCTCCTCCTTGCAAGCACTGGAACTTCAGTTGCATGGTGCTGTGCCCAGCTTTTATTTCAGATGAGTCCAGGGGACCCTAACTAAGGAAATCATATTTGCATGGCAAACATTTTACCAACCAAACCATATATGAAACTTTAAGAGCTATTTTTATTAACTATGTTGAGTGACATTTAATTATATATTTAATATTACTTCACAAGTTTTCTAAACTACTGATGCAAGTATTGAGTAGTTTCACAGATGGAAAAAACGAGGAGAGTGTATACAGGATCATCCTTTAGTCATGTAAAAATGAAAATCATGGGACCAGGTATTGCTTTGAATGAACTCTATACTCTTCTAATAGATGAGATATTCTTACATTGTCTTCAATAGGAGGAAAGAGTGTGAAGCATAGTTATAATTATTACTAACTATCATCATCTACTCCATACATAGTTTTACTTCCTACTGTGGAATCTGCAGTTAAGTGAAACTTTTAAGCAGTATTTGAAACTAGTTAAAAATAAAAAGTTCAAGCTACTAAATATGCATTTTATTTAAGATAGATAATTATAGCAGTAATAATAACTTTCAATTTGTAACCTTGAGAATAATGTTATTAATAAAAGTGTTTATATATAGATATAAAATATTATCACAAATTTTATTTGTGCAGCATGAGTAATACTGTCTTGTTTTCATATTATTGTAGAAACAAATAAAATAATCAAATATATTTTGAAATTTAACATAGTTTGCATTTCTAAGTCACAACTATATGAAGCAAAAGCAGCATGTCAGAGATCAGCATGTACTAACTTTAAAACTGAATTTCTTAGTTTAATCTTTCTTCAGACTTATTTTTGTTTGTCTTTTTCTATTAAAATAAAAGTTATGTGGGAGCATATAATTATCCTTTAATGGGAAAGCATCCTGTAAACTACAAAGCAGAATCCTTTACAGCAGGAATCCATCAGTTCCAAGTCTTGTTCTTGACAAAGCTTGTAGTGCTGAAAACTCTTCATGTTCAAGAAGTTTAGCGTTCTGAAGTCTCATTGATGAGATGCTGGACTCTCAAGTGAGCAATCTCACCTACAACCCCTACTGATCTTGTCTCTTCTGATCTTTCCAAATATGAGGTTTGTTTATAAATCTATATTCCCTTTAAAGTGAATTTCAAACAGCTATCATCCAGCCATGCTTCTGCCTTAGGTTCTGATTAGTACTACGCAGTTTTAATCAACCAGAGAAAAGAAGAGTTTGAAAAATGCTTAAAAAAAAAACTTCACATACTCTTATTAATGCACAACTAAAGCCATATTTTTATTTTTTTCTAAATTTTGAAAATGCTTTCATCCTAATGTTTTGTTTTCAATTAGCTATACTGTATTATGCATATTCTCACAAAACTATATATATAAAGTGAAGGTGATCTGTGGGTACTTAAATCATTATTCATTTGCTACCCATATTTGTAAACATAAATAAAAATATAACATGACTACATATTTGTTGACTTTCAAAGGGCTTTTAAAATAAGACATGAAACTAATGATTTACATAAATGATAGAAGGGTATTTGGCTCTGGAGTCTTTTTTCAGTAAAGTCAAATAATTAATACATTGAGGAAAAATAATTATTGACACAATGTATTATAGGATGAAGTGTGTATGCAATTCTAATATTCAATGAATTTCTTTTTTTACTTTTCAATGATAGTTATTTGTGCATTTTTTTCAAAATTCTGGGTCTCACTGTAACATTTTCATATATGCATATGAATCATTGTTATACTACTGCATTATATTCTCAGAGCTGCACATGACCCTCCCTCATTGTGTTTCTGAGAACTGTCCACACATTTTGTTGCTTCCTCTGCCAATATCTGATCCTGAGTCTCCTAACTGTGCTACTGCTACTTAAGTGGGGAGACCTTACTTTGATTTCTCCTTAGTTTGGTGGTTTGGGGGTATTCCTATCAGTGGACGTGGATGTGTCTCTGACTCTTTTGAAGACTATTGGGACTCTTTTTCTCTTATTGGGTTGTCTTGTCTTCTCTAGCTTCAATATGAAGACTTTTTCTTTGTCTTATTTTATCTTGTGTTGTCCTGTTTGACTGTTGTCTCTTGGAGGCCTGCTCTTTTCTAAAGAGGCAATGGAGGGGTAATGGACCTGGTAGAGAGGGAAGGTGGCAGGTAGCTGTGGTGAGTGGAAGTAAAGGAAACTGTGGTTGGGATATATTGTACAATAGAAGAATCTACTGTCAATTAAAAAAAAAATTGAAGGGGAAATGCCTGTCATACACTTCTGTGGTAGACACTTGATCCTCAGGTATAGCTGAATTTCTAAGTGGACTTATTAAATGAAAAACATGGAGCCAAATATAGGGGTGAATATAGATGTAACCAACCATCTTATTAAATAAGAAACACAGAGCCGACTCAGAGATGAAAGTCAAGAGGTCAGAGCAATAGCTAAGAGCTGAGATTAAAAACCTTACCCTTCCTGCTGCTGCTGTCTTAACTCTCTGCAAGAGACCTCTCCAAAAGAGACCTATTTCCTGTCTGTTTGTCTTTATACAGACTTTCTGTTCTACCTTCTCATTGGTTGTAAACCCAACCACAGGACTGCCTCGTCATTGCCTGTCTGTACAGACCTCCAGGTCTTCTATCGTTGGTATTGAGATTAAAGGTGTGTGTCTCCAATGCTGGCTGTATCCTTGAACACACAGAGATCTACCTAGTTCTGCCTACCAAGTGCTGAGATTGAAGGTGTGCACCACTACCACCCAGCTTTTGCTATGGCCCTAACAGCTCTGACCCCCGGGCAACTTTATTTGTTAACATACAAATAAAATCACATTTCAGTACAAATAAAATATCACCATAGGTGAAAGCCTTAGAGATCAAGGAAATAGTGAGAGCCACCAGCTAACCTTAACTCACCATGCCATATCTTTGAAAGAGCTACTTCCTGTCTACCTATGCCTTTATTGCTTTGTTGTTCTGCCCTCTCATTGGCTCTTAGTCCAGCAACCTCGCTTCCCTGTCACTGCCTGTCTGTACAGACCTCCAGGTCTCTATGGTTGGTACTAGGATTAAAGGTTCGTGTCACCACGCTTGGTTCTGTTCCCTAGTGTGACTTTGAACACACAGAGATCCTGTCTGCCAAATGATCGGATTAAGGGCATGTGCTACCACTGCCTGACTTTTGTGTTAATGGCTTGCTATTTCCTCTGATCTCCAGGCAAACTTTATTTATTAACATACAAATAAAATATCACCACACTCAGGTGATGAAGCTCATTTTAGAGGTGAAAAAATTTAGGACACAGAATTTGACAGGTATAAATAATATACATGCTACTAGAATTAAACCTTGCCAATCATAGTGGCTCCTGATTCTGTTGTGGTTTATTCTGGTCCTCAGAACACCAAGACCCACTACCAGATGTTCCTGTCACCCTTCTTTCCTCTGTAACTGTAACTGTAACATGCTCCCTGGAAAATGTAACAAAAATACACCTTTTATCGCTTAAGTTGTCTTCTAAAGGCACTTTATCACACTGACAAGAAAAGTAACTAATTGAAAAATAAATAAATAAATAAATAAATAAATAAATAAATAAATAAATAAGTTTTTAAAAAAGTAATTAAAAAATGAGAAATAGCTAGATCTTATATACTGAGGGTGTTCAACAATGAATGAAAAATACCCCATCCTCTTACATCCCGGGAAATTTTTCCTGATTGAGTTCACACAGATTAAACCTGCCTCAGATGTTCTAGACAGATAGTCACCAAAACTTTTGGACAAGCCTAGCTCCTTTTCTAATTCAGAATCAATGCCAAAGTCAAAACTCATGTGGTAAGAATTTATACCAGCTAGCTGACATTCCTCTTTCACTCCACTCACACCTTCTTTCTTAGTGTAGCACGTCATTTTTCAACCTCTTTTCTAAACAAGGACTTTGATGATGATTACTAAATGAACTTTTTTATGTATATCACTCACTCTTTAAGAAATTCCCACATGTGTTCAATGCATTGGATTGTACCCACTTGTCCCTCTCTTCCTTCAAATCCCTTTCAGACCTTTTCTAAAAAGTTCGCCATTCCATCTCCTGTTCTCATCTTTCTTTATAAACTATATTTTACTTCTTTGAGAATCTCATTAAACATATGTTGATCATGTTCACCCTATCCCCAACTCCTTCTAGATCCACACCCTCCAATACCCACCCAACTTTCTGTTTTTGCATTTTTTTAATCAATTGTGAACAAGGTATGCTGCTATGACACCCTTGTATATTTGGTCAACAATATGATCAACCTAGAAGGGGTTACATCCTTAAAGAAAACATGCTCCTTTAAACAGCTGTCAGTTGAGAATAGCTCCTTATCTAGGTTTTGGAATTTGTGTCCACTTCCCCTGTCTACGTTGTGTTTCTGTTCCACTGGAGTTCATGCAGGTCTAGTGCATTCTGTCATATCTGCTGTGAAGTAATATGCGGAAATGCCCTGCACTGTCTGGAAAAGCCTGTTTCCATGTAGAAACTCACAATCTTTGGTTCTCATAATCTTTCTGCTCCCTCTTCCTCAATTATCCCTGAACCTTGGAAAAATGGCAATGTAATGAGTATAATGTAAAATGCCTTTAGACAAGTAAAAATAGCTTAGTCGGGATCCCCACTATACCCAAGGCTGCACCTGATACCCGGAACTTAGTGATATCACTCACCCAAGATAACCAGACATAGTTCTATAACCCGTGATGCCCACTGGACAGTATTTAAGCAGAGACCAAGAACAGTGCTCTGCTTTGCACATCTGAAGTGACTCCACTGTGATCTGCCCTGTGGCTGGAGAGTCTCCGCCAAGATCCTGACCCTCAAATCAGAGATTTCTTTTAGAGACTGGGCCTGAACTTCAGCTAAGATACATTATTGCACAGGCGAGCAGCCTTGGGGAGATAGGTTTAGAACAGTAGTTAAGTTAGAGTGTGAACTTGTGTGATTACTTTCAACATAATAAAATATAGCTCTTGATATACTAACTATGTTTATCTACCATCTTGCTCACAACAGGCAAGGGAATATATTTCCCATTTAGGCCTGTGGACTCTATAGTCTCTTATGTCCTGCACATCGGCTAGTTGTGTGTATTCATATTAACTGACATCTATCACTAAAAGAGGCTTCTCTGATGATGGAATACAGGTGTACTAATCTATGCATATAATAATAAGTTATTAAGGAAATGTTTAATAATATGCTCATTTACCAGAATAATAGTAGTAGATTCTCCCCTATTGTTAGAAGGTACTATTTAGGGTGCTGTAGCAGAAAATCTTCCATCTGTCTAGCTACGAACATTGTGAGTTACAATCATGACCTCTAAGACAAGATAGCCTCACATGAGCAATTTTGTTACAATTCTTATGGAGGTAACCAAACACTTTCTGAGTGGATTTCAGCATACTAAATACTATGGAATTCATGTTTTATGCTATAAACTAGGTCAAATGCCCATTACTGGGGATGCCATAGGCCCTGTGGGTGAACATACTACTATTATTTATTTATTTGTTTTGGCATTGCTAAACTGGCATTATGATGTATCAAACTGCCAGCCAAATATATCAATTTATACTGGTATAATAATGCTGTTCTCAGGCTTTCTCAGAAAATCTTCTTTTGTCAGTGTGTGAAGGTTATTGCTTGATGTCTTACCTTGTCAAGATACTGAGGATAACTAATTGTTGAGTGTTCAGCCCTAAATGGAACAACAATATCACCCACTTCATTATACTAAAATATTAATAACTTTAAACTTTTGGAACTTTAATAATAAAAATAACATTACCAGTTACTTTAACACAGAAAACAAAGCTAAAAATAAGTTTTATGATCACCCATGGTGTGTTTCATTATGTATTCTACTTGAATTCATTAAAATTGTCATTGTTTAGCCTCATTGATCTAAGCATGAATATAAACATATAGTTATTAATGTCCTATGATAATAACATTTAGACTTAGAAGACCTCACATGCCTTTTTACTGCTTGGTTTCTTCATACAAGACCCTCCCCCCATTACCATTGCTTTTATATAAAAGTATTTTCTTTTGAAAATAAGATTTTAAATTTCTTGGTCTCATATGGAGACCTTATCAATTATATGTACAAAAAGGAATGAAATTCTCTGCCCATTTCGTGACGAAAAAATTCATGTCAATTTACTGAGTGTATCATTTGTACAAATTTATTTTTTTAACACTAATAACACATGAAAAGAGCCAGCCGTGCACCTTTGCGTCGATATTGTATACATATTATTTGCACAAGGAAGTGGATTATTAAGTCATTTCACTGTTATACACAATTATTTCAAGTTGCTTATACATGTTCCATAAAATTTGTTGAATAAGGAATAGGAAATAAAATAAGTGAGTGTTTCTACATTTAGAAGCATTCTTTAGCCTTAAGTTATTTCCCTCAGTGGCATTTATCATTGTTGACAAGTAAAGCTGTAGAAATGCATTTTTTCTCTCTGTAGAATTCTTATAAATAGAAAATGTGTGGAAGAACATTTCTTTACATTGGTACTGCCAGCCTTTTCAAGTTATCCAGAAGTTGAATGGACAATACATTATAATATTGTTATTGTTTTAAGATAGTGGGAATATGACAGTGATATGTGTAAATTATCTAAATTATGACATTGGGATTATAGAAACAATAGGATTTTCAAGAAGAATTAGATTTACTATTCTTAGAATTGTCTATACATATAGGGGTACTCAATTCTCATTTCTCATATGTGACTCTTCAAGATACATTTAAAATATCATTCCAAATTTCCTTAGAATATCTTATTCTTTGATGAAAACTATGAGAAAATATAAAACTTCTTTATAGAATTTTTGTACCAGATCCCATTTTTAGCTTCACACACCTATGGTAATGGAGCTAAAATCTTTGTATATTTGAATATTCATTAATATGTGGACAATTCCCATGTCAGAAAATCTCCTGTTTTCAGTTTGTACTTATTTCTCTAGACTAAGAATTGTTTTTCACTGTGACAGATTTTTTTCTTTTATGATTGATGTTAATAATTAAACAATCATAGTCCATATATTTGAAATACTATTTCATAATTTTAGAGTGTTAGTATCACTAACTTACTATCTACTAAAACAGAAATATGATCATAGAGCACTGAATTTTATTAATTTATTTGGAAATATAAACTCCTATTATATTCCAGATTATTTGAAAATTCAACTCTGAGTGTAAGACAATTCATCTTATCTGGGCGGTGGTGGCACATGACTTTAAACTCAGCACTCAGGAGGCAGAACCAGGCAGATCTCTGAGAGTTTGAGAACAGCCTAGTCTGTAGAGTGAGATCCAGGACAGGAACCAAAACAACACAGAGAAAACCTGTTTCGAAAACAACAACAACAAAAAGACAATTCATCTTTGTCTTAATGGTGTTGCCATACTGACAATCTTTCCTTCACAGAAAAATTTACTCTGCTTGTTCATGATTCCAGAAGTCCTGTTTCCAGCATCAGTTTCAGAATGTCTTTCAAAATGTGTACATAGTATATAATCTTGACAGATATAGTGTCTCCTTCCATGGCAGAAAACAACAGCAACAAAATTTCTCCAAAGAAAAATGGAATTAATATCTTCTTAAGGCTAAAGTTGTTTAGGAATGTTATTCTGTAAAATTAATATGTTACATTCCTATAAATAACCTACTCAGTCTGTATAATATTACTTGTATGTATGTTTTAGGGATGACCATTTGTATTAGATAACCAGTTGTACTAGTCAGTAAAAGTAATGTATTCTGTCTTCTCCTCTCAGCATCCCTTAGTTGACTTTACTTCTTTGTCTAAAGTTCAGGGCTCCTTTTCCAGTTGATTTTTTTTTCCATGTCTGTTATTGTCATTGTTCAGAAAGAGCCATAGGATCAAGAAGTATGCTGGGAGATACTGTTTCTCAGAAATAAGCTCCACTCTTACCTGCATTGTAGACATTTAACACTCAATAACGTGCCTACAATAATGAATACATACATACACATACATACACGAATGTATACATACAAATGTTAAAATCAGACAAAAATCAGTTTTAAGCTCATGATTTCAAATTGCCAGTGAAAGCTACCATTTATAGACCTGTGATGTCCTTGAAAAGTAAACTCTCTTGGTTTTGTGTGTGTTGGTCTTCAGCTATCATGCCCTCGTCAATGAAAAATTGCTGTCTTTTAAAACCTTTGTTTTAAAGAAAAAGTTCTAGCAAGCTATTAGATATTGGATATTGAAGATGACATAGTCATTTTGTGTTGTTAAGAATATGGAGTCTAACAAGAGAAGACAGCTTCCAGCCAGAGATATCTACAGAATTTTTTTTAACCTTTAATTCACCCTGATATGACTACCAGGTATATACTTTTCAAAGCATAGGTATTACTATGTTTGTCTGATCCTGTTAAAACTGAATTCCTAATCAGGAAGGGTTTGTGACTTTATGAAACTCCAATTTCTTTTGAATGTGAGTCACTTTCTAAAGCAATAGCTAAGAAATGTAGTTGGAATATTAGAAGAATGTTTATATAAGTTATACATTTACACTAAGATGTTAAAAATAAATCTGAGACTACTAGCTGTCGCCTATAATCTCAGGACTAAGAAAAATGATTGTCAGGGTTCTGAAGCCAGTCTTGGCTACAAAGTAGGAGACTTTCTTAATCCTATTTACCATGTATATTTTATAACAGAGAGATTTTAAAAGCATTTTATTTATTTTTATTTTTATATCTTTGATAATATGAATGAACAATTATGGAGACCATGAAGTTGAAACAGAGCAAGGAAGAATATATGGGAAGACTTGAGGGAGGAGAGAGAAGTGAAAACCAATGTAAATCCAAACATAGTGAAATAGTTCTTATTTCACTAAATAAAAACAAAGAAATAAAAGCTGTCATTATAGTTAAGTAAAAACACCACATATTTTTAAATAAATCACAAGGCATACAGTAAATCTTGATTGTTTTCAAGTTAATAAATATTGTAAGTTTTGAATAATATTAAAATTGACCAAAATATTTTAGCAAAGATAGTTCTAATTAAGATTTTTTAACTTATATTATTGAAGGAAACACATCCCTTTAATTCAGTATGGTACAAAATATTTACACACGCAAAAATTTAACATAAAAACAGTTTTATAATGAAAGAAACATTTGTATTTTTCCAACACTAAATACTTTGTGTTGAAGTTTCCTTTTAGTTCATTGCCTGCCTCCTGCACTTGAACATCTCAAGGACAAGGACTATGTTTTTTTCACCTTTGTATCTCTTGGATCTAGCATAGAAACTAGGACACAGAGAATTCTTGTTTCTTAAGAGGATGCAGGAAGGTATGAATGCATTAAATAGTTTCTTATATTTCTTCTGCCTGAAGGTCATTTATATAAAAACTGTATGTTGTATTCATCAGTAAAAACATTTTATCTGTTCTGAGAACATTTAGGTGTGTTTTTCAACCGAAAAAAAAAAAAAAAACCAACCCTGGAACCCATAATTCTATGGAGAAAAATTGATTATTTCATAATAAAAATGTTAGATGAGATAAAAATACATTGTCAAGATAATGCATTCTTAAATTTTAGGAAAGAAGTATAAGTTAATCACTTTGATAGAGACATATTTTTAATTTACTTAAAGATCTCCAATAATGACTAAAAACACAATAATAAAAATGTATTTGTTAGTAACAGGAGAAAAAGTCTATTTATAGGAGGTGGAGAAAAGACAGTGTACAATTTTAAATTAAAAAATAAAGGTGCAAATGCAAGACAGTCAAAATACAAAATATAAAGGAATTATATATTCCATTTATTTATCTGTGAATTCAAACCAATTGTTTATGATTATTGAGTTCTGAAAATCAATACTTGTACTGTATAAGAAAGCAATGAAAAGATGCCTCATATGAATCCTCCCAGACATTGAATTAAATCAACTTGTGCTTCTTTAGAAAAATATAATTTATGAATTTTTGTACTAAAGTCTATTTGTAGAGAAAATATCACAATTAGTTAAAATGATTTTTAACAGGAAATTTTGGATGAATGATTTAATTGAGAGTCCAAATATATATATCCTTACACTTTAAAAGTAATATGTAACTACATTGTTTTTGTTCCTAATAGTGAACAATCTAGGTATTGTTAAAACAAACAAACCTAAAACACTTGATTTTACCATTCCAGCCAAAAAACCACCCAGAGTGATTGCAGAGGCGGTTGTTGGTGGGGATATAGGGAGAGAGAGATAAAATTAAGGAAAACTTAAAGGGTACTATGGAAACAATTCAGTTAAAATCCTAAATTATATATGTATATGAAGACAATATAATTAAAATCACCAAAAAAAATTGGAAAAACAGAGTCACAACTGGCCACCTCTTGTCACTAAAGGAAGCTTCCATTATGGGATTGGATTACATCTAATTGAATTGTTGGCCAAAGGGTTCCCATGGGAATTGCCAAACAACACAGACCCTGGATAAAACTATAGGTTGCTCTCCACAAAGTAAGTTCCTACTGCTGAAGACAATACCTACACAACTTGTTGAATATAAATCGGTGCCTTCATAAATCCTTCACCCCTATGTTCCAGTGCCTTTCTTATAAACAGAGAGGTGCTCATCATGCTATCAAAAGAAAAATTCACATACCAAGACAGCCTCAAACCCTTTATTGTGTACTACCTGCAAGATAGGCTGGCACAACGGTGGCACAATGCTTGTAAGCATAACCAACCAATAGTTGATTTGACTTATGGTACACTCCATGAGATGAAAACCATTCTCTAATACTGCTTAGGTGACCAAGAACCTCAGAATAGATACCTCAGTGACCTAAGGTAACACCAAATAATAAATGGTCAAAAAAAGAAAGAAAGGAAGGAAGGAAGGAAGGAAGGAAGGAAGGAAGAAAAAGAAAGAAAGAAAACTGTAGTCATAAAATGACTCTTAACGATATTCTGCTTGACTCAGATTAGTGTCTTGTTCAGCCATCATCAAAGTAACCCTCTCCCCACCACAGCACATGTAAACAAATACAGAGACCTAACAGCTAAGCATTACACAAAGAATGAGAGACCTTCGAACACTCAGCCTTAAATGGAAAGTCACCATCAAATGTCTCCCCTCAGAGTGTGGTGATATTGTGTTCCCCAATATATTGTGCACCCTAATAAACTTATCTGGGGTCAGAGAATACAACAGCCACTAGATAGACATAGAGGCCAGAAAATAGTGGTACACACACTTTTAATCCTAGCATTCAGGGGGCAGAGATATGTCTGGATCTCTGTGAGTTCAAAGCCACACTGGAAACAGCCAGGCATGGTGACACAATCCTTTAATCCTAGGAAGTGATGGCAGGAAGCAGAAAGGTACATACGACATGAGGACCAGGAACTAGAGTCCTTTAAGCTTTTAGGCTGTTAGCAGCAGTTCAGCTGAGATCCATTTGGTGAAGACTCAGAGGCTTCCAGTTTGAGGAAACAAGATCAGCTGAGAGGTTGGCAAGGTAAGGTTGGATGTGGCTTGTTCTGTTTCTCTGATCTTTCAGCATTCACCCCAATACCTGCCAGGGTTTGTTCTTATTAATAAGACCTTCTAAGATTTGTGCTATATCAGTGCTCAGAAAACCCAAAGGAAGATGAGAACAAAAGATGCAAGAGCCTGGAAGGATGATTTAGAAGTTAAAAGATCATTTTTTTTTTCAGAAAATTTATTTTGTGTAGCAACCATGTCAGTGCACAGTTGCCTGTAGCCCAACTCCACAGGGAGGCAAACATCTGGCTTCCAAGGGCACTGTGGTCACTGGTACACACACACACACACACACATTGAAAGGAAGATAAATCTTAAAGAAAAACTTGGGTTTTATTATAAGAGTAAAAATCTTCTCACCATTTTCTCTCTCTTTCTGCTTCCATTTCAATTTTTGTTCCTTTGTTCTTTTCTTTCTTCTATCTTATTGTTCTCTTCTGTCATTATATAACCTGGACTGGACTTACCTTTCCAAAGTAGCAAGTACAATGAAAGTAAGTGTCGTTGTTGTGGTTGCTTTAGTCTAAGCCTTACAAAATTGACTGCAACAATATAATATGAATGCATAGAATTTGGAGATCCTTCCAGCCATTCACATTGGCAAGTGCTGAAAGTACAAAGAGGGTCAACGTACTGACCAAAATGTACCTGTCATCATATGGATGCTGGTGCTGAAAGATGAAGAGATAAAAAGACATTGGATGAGTAAAATAATGAATAATATGCAGATATATAGAACAATGTTAGGACACCGAAGTGGAGCATACATTAATTAGACAGAAAGTAACATTCCTTCTAGTGTGGCTCGACATCACAGTGTCTTCTAGCTGAAAGTTTCCACATCAATCCAAATAATTAGGTCAGTGTTCAGTCTTAGAGATAAATGACTCAGGTAGTTTGATTTTTTTTTTTTTTCATTTAAGCCATCAGTTTATCAGCCTCAAGGGTGCAGATGACATCTGGAGTCACTCTGGGTGGAAGCTGCAGGAGCTGAGGCCATCTTTTTTGTGCCCTACTCAGCAATGTCAGGTATGATCAGAAGCTCAGCTGGGGCTTTGAACGTAGAGCAGCCACATCTGTATGTTGAAAAGCAGCACAAGCAGTTCCTTCTTGAGGATATGAGATTGATTTATGAGCAATTCTAAGAAATGAAGGGAATACCATCCTGCCCCTCTCTCCTTCCCTTTGGTAAAAGATGCTTCATATTATGTGCTTTGATGACATAAATTTTTCCACATAGCAACCATAACTCCATGCACTTTTCAGAATCCTTTATTATAATCAAAATTTCCTCAGTGAATATGTGTACAGAGAAAGCACAGGGATTTTTGCAAGAAGAGTTATGTGTCTTAAACTAAATAGAATTTTGACAATAAAAACAAAAATCTGAGGTTTTCAAATGTTTCATAAAACAATTAATACTCATCTGCTTGAATCTTTCAGAGGGATTGCAAAGGTATTGAAAGCTTTTGATAAGGCTGAGAAGAGGAAAAAATATCTCAAGAAAAGATCATAAAATTAAAAGGAAAAGACAGCATGATCTGCTACATAATAAAATTGAGAAGTCTCCTTTCATTGATTGGGATGTTACAATATGCTGTTTCCTGATTTTGTTATAAAATTTGAGGGTAACAGCCTGTTCCCTAAATTAGATTTAGCTAACCAATCTTAAGTAAGCCAATTACCAGAGCAAATTTATCTTGGAAAGCAGTGTCCACATTGGGAAGATAGACAATATTCCAGTGAATCCGCCCCTCCTTCATGTCAGTATTCATCATCCTGAAGTGAGATTAAACTTTAGAGTGCCAAAGATATGCATCTAAGTAGACAAACTCAATGTGTGCTCCTCTCCTGCACTGAAAAAATCATTGCCTGATAGTCAACCTAATTCTGTATGGTGTTTTGACCAGGTTTATAACTCTGGGAGATCACTTTCTCTTTGGGGAAATAAATAAGTTTTTTTTTTCTTCACCCAGTATGAGATTCTGGAAAAATGTCCGTTACTTGAAACTCCATGTTCACAAATGTCTGATAATTTTGCAAAGTAAATTACATAATCCATGTCTGGTTTATATTGCCCATACTTATTAGGCATACAGTTCTTATCCTGTACCTTAATTATCAAATGAAACTTTCAATAACCCTTGTATTGGAGAGGATGATGGACATAATATTAGACCAATGCTTGGACCTACTTATGGATGGTTAAAGTCTGAGTTTGGGAACTTATAAAATGTATTCAGAAAAAAAATCTGTGACTTCATGGAGGACTGTGGTGATACTATTGTGTACCCTAATAAAATTTGCATGAAGATCAGAGAACAGACATGTAACATAGATGCTAGGCAGTGGGGGCACATACCTTTAATCCCAGCACTCAGAAGGCAGAGATCTGTCTGGATCTCTGTGAGTTCAATGCCACCCTGGACTATGTGAGATTGACTCAGTTTAAGAGAGAAAGAGAGTCAGGCAGTGATGGCACACACCTTTAATACCAATACTTGGAAGTCACATACCTTTAATCTCAGCACTTGGGATTTCATGCCTTTGCTCCCAGTATTTGGGAGGCACACACACACCCTTAATCCCAGCGCTAAGAAGGAAGTAACACGGTTGGGCAGAGAAAGACATATAAGGTGCGAAGAGATAGGAACTAGAAATTTCTGCTAAAGCTTTTTCGGTTAGAACCCTTTTGGCTAGAGAGCCTTTTCAGCCTGAGAAGTCCTAAAGGTAAGATGTGGCAATAGCTTGTTCCTTTGTCTCTCTGATCTTCAGCATTTACCCCAAAATCTGGCTCTGAGTTTCTATTACAAGACCTTTAGAAATTCATGCAATAGAAGATTCTACTGACTTGAACAGAATTGATCCAGACACACCATAACTAAACAGGCTACTATATCCAGAATACAGCAGAATTCTCTGCATGAGCATAGAGGCTCAACTTGATCCACCTTCAAAGCACATCTCAGCCCTCAGAGGTGCCCTCTGATCTCCATAGGCATCCTCTTACATGCCACACACATGCACACACACACACATACGCACACACAAATATACACACACAAATAAAATCAGATCTTTAAAATGTTATAATTGGAATAATAAGAGTGCACTGGGGTTAGTCCTTCCCTTCCGTCTAGATATATTATTTGATATTTGTTTTGTGTAATTGTTCCATGTAGCCAGGTCTGTGTTTTCTGATATACAAAATGGAATACAAATTTTACTTACTAAGGTATTTTTTTGAAAGCAAATGAGGTTCTATGGTCCTTCATATTTTCAGGATACTTGATCAGATTTTTGTTTTGTTTTGTTTTGTTTTTATCAGATTTTTAAGTGTCATGTTAGAATAAGCAAGTGTGAAAGTTTCTGAAGATGCTGAACTTAAAAGAAAATAATGTTATCAAGATAAGAATGACTTTAAAAAGCAAGGATAAAGTTTTTAATAAAAACAAAGATTTTACTCCTTTAGTAAGAACTTGTCTATTTCATAGGGTGGGTAAAATTATTCCTATTTGCTCTGACTTATTTATCTCACTAACACAGTGTCCTCATGTGGTATCATGTTGTCTCATATTGAAGCCTTTGCTTAGGAAGACTAAAGGCTATTTTATCATATTTACACACATATAGTTTTGGACTACCCATTCTGCAATGTAAACTTACACTAATATTTCAGTTGTCAAACTCAGAAAGAGAATAAAAGTTGGTTTCCAGAGAGTTTTAATAGGGAAAGGTGGAGAGTATCTATTTAATACAAATTGCTGTTATGCAAGATGAGTAAATTCTAGAGAGATAGGTAACAATAAAGTTTTGTTCAGCTAAAGGAGTATTAAGAGATTGAATCTTATATTAATATTACTACTAAATGAAACCTAGGAATAAAAATATAGTAAAATGTAAAACAAAATACTAAAATTGACAATTAATGAAGATAGTAGATTATAGGAAACAGTTCAGAAGTTATTTTTAGTTGATATATTCCATTCATATATAAACACAAAAGACACAAATGTATGCTATTATCAGATTAATCCCATTTCTATTGAAAATTACTTCACATGAAAGAATACAAAATGAAATCTCCAAGAAACAGGATTTGGAGAAAGGAAAAATTGTATTGTTGATTGATTTCTTTTTTTAATATTTAGAAACTATAATAATTACCATGTAAAACTTATTACATTTTTTTTGAAAAAGACACTGCCTGCTGATGAAATGTTAATTATACTTCTCTTGTTGATTGCCATGTAAGGGAATGGGTGGTTTTATTCAGCCAAAGTTCCTTCCTTTCCTTCCTTCCTTCCTTCCTTCCTCCCTCCCTCCCTCCATCCCTCTATCACCCCCTCTCTTCTTTCTTTCTTTCTTTCTTTCTTTCTTTCTTTCTTTCTTTCTTTCTTTCTTTCTTTCTTTCTTTCATTATTCTCTCATACAGTATAATTCAACTACAGGTTCCCCTCCCTTCACTTTTCCCAGGTGCGCGCGCGCGCGCGCGCGCGCACACACACACACACACACACACACACACACACACACGCCTCCCATCTCCTCCAGACCCACTCCTCCTCCTCTGTTTTTCTACAGAAAAGATTAGGCCTCCCAGGGATATCAACCAAACATCATATAACAGGTTACCTTAAGACTAGGCACAAACCCTCATATTAAGGCTGGGGTAGGCAATCTAGTAGGAGGAAAAAGTTCTAAGTGCAGGTGAAATAGATAAAGACACCGCCACTCCCACTGTTAGGAGGCCCACAAAAACACCAAACTAAACAGCCACAGCGTGCATACAGAGGGCCTAGGACAAACTCATGGAGGCTCCATTATAGCTGCTGCAGTCCCTCTGAGCCCTGCTTAGTGTATTCTGTGGGACATGTGATCCCAGTGTCTTCGAACCCTCTGGCTCTGGCTTCTACCATCCTTCTTCTCCCTCTTTGGGGAGGTTGTTCAGATCCCCTGAAATCTTGCTGTAGGTCTCTGCATCTTCTAGCATCAGCTTCTGGAGGAAACCTCTTTATGACAATTGGGATAGGCACCTATCTATGAGTGTAGCAGAGTATTATTAGGAATCATTTCATTGACTTTTTATCCCAGTCGTGTTTGGTTCTATCCCGTTTCTCTGGGCTATCTTGCCTCTGGTTCCTGGCCATACAGGCACTGCCAGACATGGCCTCGCTCTCCTGGAATGGGCCTCAAGTTGCACATTTGTTGCTTGGCCACTCACAAAGGTTCTGTGCCACCATTATCCCAGCCCATTTTGTAGGCAGAACAACTTGTGTGTAGAAAGTTTTGTGGATAGGTTGATGTCCTAGGCCCACCACTGGAAGTTCCCTGGTTATAGAAGATGACACATTCAGACTCTGTGCTTTCCATTAATAGGAGTTTTGCTAGGGTCACACTCGTAGATTCTAGGGAGTTTAAACCTAAGATTTTCTGAAGCCAGATTGGAGGACATCTGAACAACATCATATCAAGATAGAGTGGTTGATTTTTACCATGCTAACACTGATGTGCTTTGAAGAATATTATTGGTAAGTTAATTTATAATAAGTGTAGGTATATTTTGTTTTGTTTTGTTTTGTATTTGTTTTTCAAGACAAGGCAAGGTTTCTCTGTGCAGTTTTGGTGCCTGTCCTGGATCTCGCTCTGAAGACCAGGCTGGCCTTGAACTCACAAAGATCCACCTGGCTCTGCCTCCCAAGTGCTGGGATTAAAGGCGTGCGCCGCTGCTGCTGCTGCTGCTGCTGCTGCTGCTGCTGCTGCCGCTGCCGCTGCCGCCGCCGCCGCCGCCGCTGCTGCTGCTGCTGCTGCTGCTGCCGCTGCTGCCGCTGCCGCTGCCGCCGCCGCCGCCGCCGCCGCCGCCGCCGCCGCCGCCGCCGCCGCCGCCGCCGCCACCACCCAGCACGTGTAGGTGTATTTTAAAAACAATAAAATAATGCTAATAACTAGTATTAAAACTATGAATTCATAGGATGTGTATACTATAAAGAGGATAGATTTTCTATTAATGTATAGGTTTTTTTGTACCTATAAAATAGAAATTAACATGAAAGCCTTTTTCAAATTTTTATTTAATTTATTTTACATTCTGACCTCAGTTTCCATCCCTCCTATTCCCTCACTCTCCTCTCCCCTGCCTTCCTCACCTAATCCACTCTTCCTCTGTTTCTGTTCAGAAAGATGTAGGCATCACATGGCTATTAACAAAACAGCATACCAAGTTTCGGGAAGACTAAGGTCCTTTCTTGTGTGAAGGCTGGGCAAGGCAACCTTGTATGAGGAATAGGTTCCCAAAAAGGCAGTCAAACCTTTTGGGATAGCCCCTGCTGCCACTGTTAGGAGTCCCACAAGCAGATCAAGCTACACAACTCTCACATGTATGTAGAGGCCTTCAGTCAGTATCAGACAGGCTCTCTGGTTGTTGTTTCAGACTCTGAGTTCCCATGAACCAGGTTAGTTGTTTCCTTGGGATTGCTTAAGATGTCCTTGACTGCTCTGGCTCCTCTAATCCTTCCTCCCTCTCTTTAGCAGGATTATTTGAGTTTGGCCTAATATTTGACTGTGGGTCTCTGCATCTGTTTCCATCAGTGACAGAATGAAGGCTTTCTAATGATAACAGGGATAGTCAGAAATATCATCACAGGAGATGACCAATTCAGGCTACATATCCACTATTGCTAGGGGTCTTAGCAGGGATCATCCTATTAGAATCCTGGGATTTTCCCCTGTATCAGGTTTCTACCTGACCCCAAAATAAACCCCTTTCCAGTCATCTTTTTCAGTACTCTCTCCATCCATCAACCCCTAAGCCATTCCCTCCAATTCCCATCCCCAACTGTCCCCAGGCCAATCAGATGATCTCTTCTATTTCCCCTTCCCATTAAGATCTATGTGTTCTCCATTGGGCACTCCTTGTTACATAGCCTCTGGGTTTGCAATCCCACCAGCAATTGAGGTGTGTCCCCTTGCTCCATATCACTCCAGCATAAGCTGTCATTTGTGTTTTTCTTCTTAGTCATTCTGAAAGGTATAAGATAAAACTCAGGATTTTTTTTTTTAAATTTTCATTTCCCTGATGGCTAAAAATGTTGAACATTTCTTTACTTTTATTTAAGAAATTTTTAATTCATTTTTACATACCAACCACAGATCCTCCTCTCATCTTCCCCCTAGCCTCCCCTGCAGCCCACCTCCCATCCCCTTCTCCAAATAGGTAAGGCCTGCCATGGAGAGTCAGCAAAGCCTGATAGAATCAGTTGAGGCAGGACCAAGCCCCTCCCCCTGAATCATGGCGGAGCAAGGCATCCCATCATAGTTAATGTGCTCCAGAAAGCCAGCTCATTCACCAGGGATAGAGCCTGTTTCCATTGTCGGGGACCCTCAAACAGACCAAGCTATAAAACTGTCTCCCATATGCAGAGGGCATAGTCTGGTCCCAGACACGTTTCACAGCTGTTGGTCTAAAGTTCATGAGTTCCTATGAGCTTGGTTCAGGTGTCTCTGTATATTTCTCCATCATGATCTTGACCTCTCATGTTCATATAATCCCTCTTCCCTCTTTTGGACTGGACTCCCTGAGCTTGGCCTGGTGGTTGGCTATGGATCTCTGCATCTATTTCCATCAATTACTGAATGATGGCTCTATGATGACAGTTAGGTGCTGAGGGATGTCTTTCTGTATGCTATGAATATATTTTGTTCCCATTGGCAACTTAGAGGCAGGTGGGAAATTCAAGGAAAGAGACAGGAAAGAGAAAGGTGGAATGAGGGAGACGCCAGACTACTATCCTAGGAGTAACATGTAATGTGAAGCAGGTAAAGCCATGAAACATGTGACAATACATAGATTAACAGTTATGGGTTGAGTTAAACTATAAGAACAAGCTAGCAAGAGGCCTGCCATAGGCCATGCACTTAATAATTAAGCCTCTGAATGATTATTTTATAAGTGGTTGAGGGACCACAGGGCCAAGCAGAACCTGAGAAAATTTAATGGCTATAGTTAGGGTATTCACCAATCTGATTACTGGGGTAGGCCAGTTCAGACATCCTCTCTAATATTGTTAGCAGTCTAATCTGGGTTCATCTTTGTGGATTCCTACTGTTTCTCCACAATTTGAGATTAGTCTGTTTAAGTCTGTACCCCTTTTTAAAATTAAATTATTTGGTTTTTTGATGTCTAGTTTCTTGAATTGTTTATATATTTTACAGTTTGGCCCTTTGTTGGATGTGGGCTTGGTAAAGACATTTTGCCATTACTTAGACTGATGTTTAGTCCCATTGCCTTACAGAGCTTTTGAGTTTCCAGAGGTCTCATTTATTATTTGTCAATCTTTGTGTCTGTGTTACTAGTGTTCTTCTATTCAGGAAGCTGTTTCCTATGCCAATGTATTGGAGGCTTTTCCCCACTTTCTCTTCTATCATGTTCAGTGTAACTGGATTTATTTTAAGGTCTTTGATCCAGTTAGGTTTGAGTTTTGTTTAAGCTGATAGATATGGATCTATTTGCATTCTTCCTCATACTTATATTCAGTTAGGTCAGTGCCATTTATTAAAGATGCTTTCTTTTTTCCGTTGTATAATTTTGGCTTTTTTGTCAAAATCAGGTGTCCATAGGTGTATGGATATATGTTAGGGTCTTTGATTCAGTTTCATTGATCTATCTTGTCTGTTATGCCAATACTATGATGTTTTTATTACTATAGCTCTGTACTAGAGCTTAAGAACAGGGATGGTGATATTTTCTGAAGCTCTTTTATTGGGCAGGATTGTTTTAGCTATCCTGTTTTGTTTGTTTGTTTGTTTTGTTTTGTTTTTCCATGTGAAGTTGAGTATTCTAACATGAACGATTTTTTAATATGAAATGTTATCATTGTAATTGTCTGGGAATCAGTATAACTGATGCTAATAATTACTGTACCCCTGACTTCTAGTATGCTAATTTTACTAATGTAATATGTGTCTTCAAATAACTAAGGACTGACAGACTTCTTTGCTTTTCACGGATCCTACATCAAGTGGCACATGAAATTTAATTAGTATGAATTCAGTTCTACCATTATTTTCTTACTTAAAAAATTATAAATGGTTTCTATAATCATCAGATTATGAATTTAATTACTGATGAAAAGTCACATGTAGTGGATCTGTAGTTTTAGACTTTAATATTAAGCAGTGTTTTACATTAATATGCTTTTTGTTATCAATCCTTATTATTTTCAATAACTCAGTACATTTAGTACCAATAGTACATGTTTGAAATGTTAAATAACATTTCTATAATAGTAACAAATAGCTTAGTGGTATTCATTTTTAATAAACTTATGTATATCACTGTTTTTCAAAGGAATTACATACCAGTTTAAATGATGAGACCCATCTCAAACTTAGTAAAACATTTCTAGAAAGTTTAATTTTGAAATTTTGGAGTTACTTTGTGATATATGTGTATATCACAGTAATATATTTTGCTTTGAAAATGTTAATGATTTTCTAAACTATTCAGAAATACCTTTTAGATTTTATATGTTCCTTTCCATATGCTTCTATTTCTTGTCATTATTTTCTCAAAGGATATTTCAGTGGCATCATCCCATAATGATAAATATTTGTTCACCCTACTGCCCTTGCTCCTTATTGCTCTGTTTTTAGAACTGCAATTGTGACAGTAAAATTTGATGTACTATATATTCATATTGTGAATTTTAAAGCAACATCTCAATAAAATAAATCATAATAAATCTTCAGATAATTAAGTTGCCTTAACAGACGTTATACCATAAAAGCAGAAGTAAAGAGCCTTATATTTCTATTGCTATCTGCTATTATAAAATGCTAACCTGTGTGTGTTTGTGTGTGTGTGTTTTAGCTCATCTCTCTCTAGCTAGAATATTTACAGTATTTGCAGCAAACCCTGTGATATTGGAAGTGATAAAGACATATGGGAGTAATTTTTAGTAAGTATTAAGAGAATCCACAGGACAGTGTAAAAGCCAATGAAATTGTACAGGTCCAGATTGCTCATAGCACTTTGCCATTGGAATTAGAAATCACTAGCAGAAGAGTAGGGACAGGACTGCAGAATTCTAGGAGATTATTCATTAAAAAATGTTGAGGTTTTAGAAAACACCACTGTTATTCTCTGGTTTTGACTCACTGACTGAATTTATTTGATACAAATACTTTAGATCTTACAGAAAACAAGAGAAACTAATTACTGGGGGTTAATCTTAAATATTGCTGGGAAGTAGCTATCTCCCTTTCTTTTTTAGCTTTTCTGCAAAACCCAGAGTGTCAGCTTCTCACTCCCATAGGAACCAGCTGACTCCTCAGCAGCTCTAGAAATCAGATTAAACACCCTGCTGAGCAGGAAACTGTTGGGACTCCAATGACAAATGACACAGAACTCTTGGAGATTTTCTTGCCCCCAAATCCATAAAAACAATAGGGTATTCATTAGATTCTTTTCTGAAGTAATCTAGTTGAATTTAGTAAATAAGTGGCAAGCTGTTTGGCCTCTTGCTACCAAGCCCTTCCCTCAGATGGTCCTGTCACAACCACTTTAAAAAAGAAATATTAGATGCTTAAGCAGGAGCTTCAGTAATGCCACAGGGGGTAGGGGGTGGGGGGGGGAGTGAAAGGGATTGCTATCATGCTCTCATGCTGTTCATGGGCCTGACTTGCCCATTTTAGCACCAACAGGTCTAGCCCAAGCCCTCTCTGAACTGAAACAGAGAGCATGTTTAAGGGTTATAATAAGAAATAAAGGAGCAGGGAAAGTAATCTGAGGGAGGATGGGAACGATGGTGATTGTGTTGATAGTCTATTCTGCAAAGACTCAACTCGCTTTTTAGTCATAATTCATATAAAACATTTCAACAGCCGTATCTATAACCTCTTCTGGACAACAGTATTTGCAAGCCAACAACATACGGACCATTTTGCCAAGGTGAGAATCTGTTCATCTTAAGCTCTTACTGATCCCGGCTATTTTTACTTCTATGAGAATAGCAGCCCACAAAATTGGAAAAGATCTCCACAAAACCAATATCAACAGAGGGCTCATATCTAAAATGTACAAGGAACTCAAGAAACTAGACATCAAAAACCAAACAATCCAATTAAAGGTGGGCTATAGATCTAAATAACAAATTTTCAACAGAAGAATCCCAAATATGCGAAAATCACTTAAAAAAAATATTCAACATCCTTAGCCATCAGGGAAATGCAAATCAAAATGACATTGAGATTCCATGTTACACCTGTCTGAGTGGCTAAGATCAAAAACACAAGTGACAGCTCATGCTGGAGAGGATGTGGAGCAAGGGGAAAACCTCTCCACTGCCAGTGATGCTTAGAGTACAAACTTATACAGCCACTTTGGAAATCAATATGACAGTTTCTTAGAAAATTGGGAATCAATCGACTTCAAGATCCATTATACTAATTCCTGGGTATATACTCAAAGGATGCTCTGTCATACCACAAGGACACTTGCACATCTGTGTTCATAGCAGCTTTATTTGTAATAGACAGAAAATGGAAACAACCTAGATGTCCCTCAATCAAAGACTGGATAAAGAAAAGTCAACCAGGTTGATCTCAGTCCACGGGGGAGGCTTTGCCCTGGAGGAGGTGGGAATGGGGGGTGGGCTGGGGGGGAAGCTGAGGGGGGCCTGAGGGGGGAAAACAAGGTAATCCATGGCTGATATGTAGAACTGAATTGTATTGCAAAATAAAAATTAAAAAAATAATTAAAAAATAAATAAATTAAAAAATATATTGCCAAAATAAAGAAAATGAAACAAAAAAAGAAATTATGATATATATTTATACAATGGAGTATTACTCAGTTTAAAACAATAACATTATGAAATTTGCTGGCAAATGGATAGAACTAGAAAAAATCATTCCGAGTGAGGTAACCCAGACCCAGGAAGAAAAACATGGTATGTGGTCACTCATAAGTGGATATTATCCTTAAGCAAAAGAGAAACATACTACAATCCACATGGATCCATCAGGGAAATGCAAATCCAACAAGCTAAATAACAAGGTGGACTCAAGCTGGGGAATACATAAATCTCACTGTGAAGCAAAAATAGAATGGAAATTGCCAGTGGATGGGGGCAGGTTCCTGAAGGGAGGAATTGAGATGGGAACAGGAGAGGGATCAAGTTGTGGCAGATGGAGGGAGAGAGTACTGGGAGAGACAGCTGAAATCTGGGGATATCTCTAGGATGAGCTAGAAATCTAGAGCAATGGAAACTCCAAGGAATCTATGAGGGTGAGCCTAGCTAAGAATCCTTACAGTGGGGGATACAGAATCTGAGCCATCCATCTCCTGTAGGACTTCCCAGTGAAAGGATTGTGACACCAACCTAGCCACAAACCTTTGACCTTTAATTTGTTCTGCCTAAAAGATGCACTAGGGTAAAGATGACTCAGAAATTGTGGCAGCAACCAAGTAATTGCTGGCCCAGTTGGAGACTCATACCCTAAGAGTGAGCTCATCCTTGAAGGCCAGGATTCAGAGACTGGATACCCAAAATACCTAGGATAAAAACCAAATGTGATTGTTTTTCTCTGCTGAGTAGTATTCCATTGTGTATATGTACCACATTTTGTTTATCCATTCTTCAGTTGAAGGGCATCTAGGTTGTTTCCATGTTCTGGCTATTACAAACAATGCTGATATGAACATAGCTGAACAAGTGCTCTTGTTTTGTGGTTGAGCATTCCTTGGGTATATGCCCAAGAGTGGTATAGCTGGATCTTGGGGGAGATGGATTCCCAATTTCCTAAGAAAGCACCATATTGATTTCCAAAGTGGTTGTACAAGCTTGCATTCCCACCAGCAGTGGAGGAGAGTTCCCCTAGCTCCACATCCTCTCCAGCATAAGGTGTCTTCAGTGTTTTTGATCTTAGCCATTCTGACAGGTGTAAGGTGGTATCTCAGAGTTGTTTTGATTTGAATTTCTCTGATGATTAGGGATCATGAGGTTTGCAGAAAAATGGATGGATCTAGAGAAAATTATCCTGAGTGAGGTAACCCAGACTCAGAGAGACAGGCATGGTATGTACTCACTCATAGGAGAATACTAGATGTGGAACAAGGATGACTGGACTGCTACTCACATCACCAGGGAGGCTACCGGGAAAACAGGACCCAAAGAAAGACACAGGGATCGCCCAATGACAGAGAAATGGAATGAGATCTACATGAACAGTCTGGACATGAGTGGTGGTAGTGAAGGGCGAGGGTCGAGGGAAAGAGAGCTTGGGGGAGTGGGAGATCCCAGCTGGATCAACAACAGAGAGGGAGAACAAGGAATAGGAGACCATGGTAAATGAAGACTACATGAGAATAGGAAGAAGCAAAGTGCTAGAGAGGCCCACAGAAATCCACAAAGATACCCCCACAACAGACTGCTGGCAATGGTCAAGATACAGCCCCGAACAGACCTACTCTGGTGATGGGATGGCCAAACACCCTAATTGTCGTGCTAGAAACCTCATCCAACTACTGAGGGATCTGGATGCAGAGACCCATGGCTAGGCCCCGGGTGGAGCTCTGGGAGTCCAATTAGCGAGAATGAGGAGGGTTTATATGAGCAAGAATTGTTGAGACCAAGGTTGGATAAAGCACAGGGACAAATAGCCAAACGAATGGAAACACATGAACTATGAACCAATGGATCAGGCCCTCTGAATGGGTGATCTGTTTGGGAGGCATCCAGGCAGTGGGACCAGGTCCTGTGCTCATTGCATGAGTTGGCTGTTTGAAACCTGGGGCCTATGCAGGATTGCTTGGCTTGGCCTGGGAGGAGGGGACTGGACCTACCTGGACTGAGTGTACCAGGTTGATCTCAGTCCTCGGGGAAGGCTTTGCCCTGGAGGAGGTGAGAATGGGGGGTGGGCTGGGGGGAAGGTGAGGGGGGCAGGAGGGGAGAGAACAAGGGAATCCATGGCTGATATGTAGAACTGAATTGTATTGCAAAATAAAAATAAAAAAAATTTAAAAAAAATTTAAAAAAAGTATATAAAAAAAACAAATGTGACTGGCAAAAGAGAAAAAAAAAAGACAGAAAAGAAATGTAATGAAATCATTCCTAAAGATATTCTGCTGTTCTCATAGATTGGTGCCTAGCCCAACTGTCATCAAAGAGGCTTCATCCAGAAACCGATGGGAACAGATAGATGCAAAGACCCACAGCCAAATATTAGGTAGTGTATAGAGAATTCTATGGAAGGGGGATTATAGGAACTGGAAGGGTTAAGGATACCATAAAAAATCCCACAGAACCAACTAACCTGGCCTCACAGGGGCTCATAGAGACTGAACTGACAACCCGGGAGCCTGTATGTGACTGACCTAGGCCTTCTGCATATGTGTTACAGTTGTTTAATGTGGTCTTCTTGTGGGATTCCTAACAATGAGAATAGGGCTGTCTCTGACTGTGATGTCCACTTTTGGGACCCATTCTTCCTCCTGGATTGCCTCATAGAAGAGGAAGTGCCTAGTCTCCTTGTAACTTGATATACCTTGGCTAGCTGATATCCATAGGTATTCAGCCTATATATGAAGAAAACCAGTGGAAGAGCAGTCTATTTGGCAGAGGGGGGTGGAGGATGTGTTTTGGGAAGAGGGGGGCAGGAAGGGAAATTTGGTTGGGATAAAAAAACTAAAATAAAAAAATAAATTGAAAAAAGAATGAGTAGAAAGTCTACTCAGTTCATTTCATGCAGGAGTGATGTCTATGGCTGATAAGTATTTTTCCTTTTAGCTAGCTATCATCCCAGGGAAGGATATCCCCATACCTTTTCTCCACCTCAGAAGTAAACAGAGCAGGATTTAGCTGCTAGCTCCTTCTTTCTTCAGATGTATCAGAAGAAACGAGACCACACGGTTAGTGAGAAAAGTTAGACTTGGACCATTTAAAATTCACTGGACATTGAATGGATGTTTCCACTCTTTGTTATTTCCTTGTCATGGACTTCAACCTTTCCACCTAGGTCAACATTGGGGGGAGGTAAGAGCAGTTGTCACCTCTGAGTGTTGCAAATTAATTATTCTTTGTTGTCTCTGATAGATATTAATAACATTAACATATTATCTATGTGTTCACTAGTACCTATCCATATGGACTATCACTGTATTGTGAACACTGAAGAAATCTATCTAGTAGGCCCAGCTCTAACAAAATATTTGAATTTAATTGTTATTGCCTTGAAAGTTGATCTTATACTAATAAAAATACTATGCACTATTGCTGTAGTTTTTTTTTATTTTACAATACAGTTCAGTTCAATATATCAGCCACGGATTACCTTGTTCTCTCCCCTCCCGCCCCCCTCACCTTCCCCCCACCCCACCCCCTATTCCCACCTCCTCCAGGGCAAAGCCTCCCCCGCGGACTGAGATCAACCTGGTACACTCAGTCCAGGCAGGTCCAGTCCCCTCCTCCCCGGCCGGGCCAAGCGACCCTGCATAGGCCCTAGGTTTCAAACAGCCAACTCATGCAATGAGCACAGGACCTGGTCCCACTGCCTGGATGCCTCCCAAACAGATCAAGCCAATCAACTGTCTCACCCATTCAGAGGGCCTGATCCAGTTGGGGACCCCTCAGCCATTGGTTCATAGTTCATGTGTTTCCATTTGTTTGGCTATTTGTCCCTGTGCTTCATCCAACCTTGGTCTCAACAATTCTCGCTCATATAAACCCTCCTCATTCTCACTAATTGGACTCCCAGAGCTCCACCCGGGGCCTAGCCATGGATCTCTGCATCCAGATCCCTCAGTAGTTGGATGGGGTTTCTAGCACGACAATTAGGGTGTTTGGCCATCCAATCACCAGAGTAGGTCAGTTCGGGCTGTATCTCGATCATTGCCAGCAGTCTGTTGTGGGGGTATCTTTGTGGATTTCTGTGGGCCTCTCTAGCACTTTACTTCTTCCTATTCTCATGTAGTCTTCATTTACAATGGTCTCCTATTCCTTGTTCTCCCTCTCTGTTGTTGATCCAGCTGGGATCTCCCATTCCTCCAAGCTCTCTTTCCCTCGACCCTCACCCTTCATTACCCCCACTCATGTTCAGGCTGTTCATGTAGATCTCTTCCATTTCTCTGTCATTGGGCGATCCCTGTGTCTTTCTTTGGGTCCTGTTTTCCCGGTAGCCTCCCTGGTGATGTGAGTTTGCTGTAGATTTTATTCATTGTTAATAATAAAGCTGATTGTCAATAGCTGGGCAGGAAAAGGTTGAGCACAAAAGCCAGACTAGGAGAATTCTGGGAAGGGAAACGGTGAAGTCAGAGTTGTCATCAGATGTAGAGGAAACAAGATGAGAATGCTGTACTGAGAAAAGTTATCAATCCATATGGCTAAACCTAGAAAAGAATTATGGGTTAACTTATGTGTAAGAGCTAGTTAATACCAAGGTTGAGCTACTAGCTGACAATTTATAATTAATATAAGCCTCTGTGGTAATTTGGAAAGCAGCTGCTCGGTATCTGGGAGTTGCTAGTGGGATAGTTTACAAGTGGCACCCAATGTGGGGCATTAATTCACAAAAAAGTTGCTTGCCCATGGCTTTACAGCCACCAACACATGTCAGAGCTGTACACAGGGGCTCCCACAGGAGTTACTGAGTTTGTTTGGGATTTTGTTGTTGTTGTTGCAGCCTATGTACAGCAAAATTCACAGGTGCATGGGCTCCAAATGCCACTAGAGTTACCCCCTCACCACTAGCCAGCTTTGCCTTCAGGCAGCTCTTGCCACATGTGCTTCTTCCTCATGATCCCCTGTATGTGTTTTTCAGACATCTAGTTCCCCCTCTCAGTGGGCTGTGGGCTTTCCCTGGAAACCCTCCTCAGGCTGCTGCTGCACTAGGTAGCTGCCTTGACACCTGCTTGGGCTTCTACTGTTCTGTGCAACAGCAATCAGCCTCACACTTCACTGTCATCTTTACTGTGACATTAGCAGATTTGGTGAGATAATTGAGAATTCTTAAAGGGGGTGGAATTAGACTAAAAAAAAGTTTTTTCCACATTAAAAAAAATGGGAAATAATATTATGATGGAGGGAGTATATTTCATCTGCTCAAACATAAAAAAAAAAATTTGGCTGACTTAAGTACAATACAGACTTTACAACTGTATTAATAAAGATATGTATGTTACCCTTAAAAGTTTATGTATTTTCAGAACAAGAGGACCAGGCAAAAATAAAAACTATATCCCAGATGATCCAGCATCCAAAGAAATTTCAAGGCTACTCACTGAGATGATCAAAAAATCACAGAATACTACAACCAAGATTTAACAATTATCCTAAGTTTTTTAGGGGTCCCAAAAAGATTACCAGCACCCTCAATCAAGAGGAAGTAGTCTAGAGAGCTACACCCACATTCCCAAAATATAGATTATTGATGTTTTTCTTTGTTTAGGGGGTTGGTTGTAAATTGTTATTGGTCATAGTAAATCTCTCTCTAAAGAAAAAAGGGGGATATAATATAAAAATGATGTGGAAAAAGGTATATTATTATTATGGGAAAAACAGGAGATCATTGAATCTACTTTAATCCAAAAATCAACTATTAATCTTACATATTTTACATTGGTATAGATTTTGGTTTATTGATATAAATTTAAAGTTAATTTTTATATTGCATGTTCATTTATACTCTTAGTTAAGTTACTATGTTTATACAACTCATTTAAAAATGCAATGTATAATTAACAAATATAGATTAATAGTAATCTATAATAGTCAAACATATAGTCATAACAGTTTTCTATGTATACAGAGATATATTTCAGATAGATAGGGAACCTTCAAAAACTTCAAAGACCTGCAGAATATGACATTTAAAATGTTTTAAGAGCCGGGCGGTGGTGGCGCACGCCTTTAATCCCAGCACTCGGGAGGCAGAGCCAGGCGGATCTCTGTGAGTTCGAGGCCAGCCTGGGCTACCAAGTGAGCCCCAGGAAAGGCGCAAAGCTACACAGAGAAACCCTGTCTCGAAAAACCAAAAAAAAAAAATGTTTTAAGAACTTAGACTTTTCTCAATAGTGAGACACATCTGCTCTTGACAACACTAATTACTTCAAAGAGGATGATGAACATTGAAGAAATTCCATATGGAGTTTGTTTTCCTATGGCAATAGCTAGCCATGTGGGAAAAGAAATTGCCCTAGCCTAAATTGTAGACAGTTACTGTCCCAACTTGACCAGCAGGATGCAAGAAAGGTGGCTGTAGTTGGAGTTTTCTCTAGTCCCTTTGGGGCCCACAGCTCTCAGACCCAAATAAACACGCAGAGACTTATATTACTTATAAACTGTATGGCCATGGCAGGCTTCAAGCTATCTACTTCTTATATCTTAAACTAACCCATTTCTATTAATCTATAAGTTGCCACATGGCTTGTGGCTTACTGCTACTTTACGTCTTGATTCTCATGGTGGTGGGGCTGGCAGCATCTCCTGACCCAGCCTTCCAGTTCCCAGCATTCTCCTCTTTGCTTATCCTGCCTATACTATACTTCCTGCCTGGCTACTGGCCAACCAGCATTTTATTTATCAATCAATCAGAGCAACACATTCACAGCATACACAGCATCCCACAGCAGATGGCTGTTGAAGAATAGTCCTTCAAAATTCCCTGCTTCACAGAAAAGTCTGAGATATGCAAGGCCTGTAGGCCAGAGTTGGATGCCCCAACATTACTACTTTGGGTGACTGTCCTGGCAGCCTGATGTCCCTGTCATTAGGTAACATTTCATACTACTGGGGTCTTTGATGGAGTTGAAGACTAAAGAGTTATAGTTATAGTTTTCCTTAGTTATGATAAAAGATAAATTAGATACAAACTTGGGATTCATAAAGATAAGATAGATGATAGAGTATTTTCTTTAATTTTGCCAAATATAACTAGATATTTTAACTGTAATTATTACTAAATAAATGTTTTTGTTGTATTATAGTTTTCCTGTGTTAAGGTTACAACTTTCCTTTTTAATTAGACAAAAAAGGGGGAAATGCTGTGGATTATGCTCATTGTTATAACAAAAGTAATTGGCTGATAGCTGGGCAGGAAGAGATTGAGCACAAAAGTCAAACTAAGAGAATTTTGGGAGGAGGATGGGCAGAGTCAGAGTTGCAGACAGACACAGAGGAAGCAAGATGATAATATTGTACTGAGAAAAGCTACCAATCCATATGTCTAAACATAGATAAGAATTATGGGTTTATTTAAGTGCAAGAGCTGGTTAGTAATAAGCCTGAGCTACTGGCCCAACATTCATAATTAATATAAGCTCTTGTGTAATAATTTGAGAAGTGGCTGCTGGGTGTTTGGGAGTTGCTGGTGGGACAGATGCTGCCATTTACACACTATAATACATAAAAATGTAGTAATTCTTTTAAACAGATGCTGCCATTTACACACTATAATACATAAAAATGTAGTAATTCTTTTAGACCTGTCTGAGTAAAACTTGTTGAGTGATGAAAATAATGTATCATTTGAAAGTATTTTCAATTAAATAAATCATAGTTTGACTCATCCCCTAGGTAGGCACAATGATGAAATGGAAGACAAAAGAAGGTTTCTAATGTGTTGGAGATCAAGTTACAGTTGTGAGTCATCTGACTTACGATCCTCTGCAAGAGCATCAAATGCTCTTCCCTACTAAATATTCTCTCCAGAACTCATTTTTTGTTTTTCAATTGAAGGCAAAAGTTCTTAATCAATGCTCCTCTCATGCATTTTTAAAAAGTCCTTCTCTTACTAGCTACTGAATCTCAGTATGTGCTTTGTGTAAATTTATGTTAACATATTTGTTGAAGAGCATAGTCCTGATATTATAACTATATTTATAGCTACTTGGAAGTAATCTGATTTATATTTTTGAAGATATGTAGAAAACAATAATAATTTATTTTAAAAAAGCTGTACCGAATCCAGTTATATGGATTTTTCTTCCAAGATTAATTATTTTTCTTTTTGTCTCCCTTTCAACTTGGAAGTATTGTAATTCAGGCTAGAAGTATTAAGTAAACATAAAGAATTCCTTATCACTCTCTCCTCATACCCAATTTATTATCAATATTTCTCTCTTCCTTCTCTTTGGTGGTCATAACTTTTGTTTTATGACAGTTTTCCTAGAATAAGGCTTTATTTCTTTACATGGCAAAGTTGAGAATTCTGTGCTCTTCTTGGGGAGATATATCTATGGTCCTTAGCTATGCTAAAAATGAAAAACAGAAATGGATATGTAAAATGTAATATAAATACTGCAAAGTTTCCTTATTATCTTATGTTCATATATATTGTAATGGCTTTATTAGTAATATAAATTATTGCATACTTGCAATTAATGGCATGCAAGCTATAAGTTTGAAGCTATGTATGTAGTGGGATATTTGATCACACTCTGTGAAGATGTATCTGTTTTGCCTGACCTGCCTAAGCACCATCTGATGGATTTAATAAAGACCTGTACAGCTAATAGCTAGGCAGGAGAGGAGAGGTGGGATTTCCAGGCAGTGATTGGAACTTTGGGGAAGAATCTGAGTGAATGGATTAACTAGCCAGACTCAGAAGAAGTCAAACATATGGTATGGAGGAAAGGTAATGAGCAACATGGCAGAACGTACTTAATATAAACGGGTTAACTTCAAGACTTTTTTTAAAATGTTTTCAAAACTTTTTTATTTTATAATTTAATTTAATTTTACATATCAGCCATGGATTCCTCTGTCCTCCCTCCTCCCCCAGCCCACCCCCATTCCCATCTCCTCCAGGGTAAGGACTCCCCTGGGAATTCAGCTCAGCCTGGTAGATTCAGTCCAGGCAGGTCCACTCCCCTCCTCCCTTCACCCAGCCTGAGCAAAGTGTCCCTGCATAGGCCCCAGGATCCAAACAGCCAGCTCATGCACTAAGGACAGGTCCTGGTCCCATTGCCTGGGTGCCTCTCAAACAGTTCAAGCTAATCAGCTGTCTCAATTATCCAGAGTGCCTGATCCAGTTGGGGGCTCCTCAGCTATTGGTTTGTGGTATTGTATTCCCCCAAATATTGTGCATGCTAATAAACTTATCTGGGGTCAGAGACAGAGCAGCCACAATATTAAACATAAAGGATAGGCAGTGGTAGTACACACCTTTAATCCTAGCATTCCAGAGGCAGAAATCCATGTGTTCAAGGATACAGCCAAGCACGGTGACTCACGCCTTTAATCCCAGAAAGCAAGCCTTTAATCCCAGGGAGCTATGGTAGAAAGCAGAAAGGTATATAATGCGTGAGGACCAGAAACTAGAAGCATTTGGCTGGTTAAGCATTTGGTTGGTTAGGCATTTGGCCTGGTTAAGCATTCAGGCTTTTGAGCAGCAATTCAGCTGAGACTCATTCTGGATGAGGACTCAGAGGCCTCCAGTCTGAGGAAACAAGACCAGCTGAGGATCCAGTGAGGTGAGGTAGCTGTGGCTTGTTCTGTATCTCTGATCTTCCAGCTTCACCCCAATACCTGGCTCACAGGTTTGATTTTATTAATAAGACTCTCTAAGATTCCTGCTACATTGTTTCATAGTTCATGTGTTTCCATTCGTTTGGCTATTTGTCCCTGTGCTTTTTCCAATCTTGGTCTCACAATTCTTGCTCATAAAAACCCTCCTCTTTCTAGCCGATTAGACTCCCAGCTCCACCTGGGGCCTGGCCTTGGATATCTGCATCTGCTTCCATTAATCATTGGGTGAGAGTTCTACCACTACAGTTGGGGTGTTTGGTCATCTGATCACCAGAGTAAGTCAGTTTGGGCTTTCTCTCGACTATTGCCAGTAGTCTATTGTGCAGGTATCTTTATGGATTTCTGGGGACCTCCCTAGCACTTTGCTATTTCTTATTCCCATGGGGTCTTCATTTATCATGGTCTCTTTTTCCTTGTTCTCTCTCTCTCTGTTCTTGATCCAAGAGCGTTTTGGGAACAAGTCTAAGCTAAGGCCACACTTTCATACTAAATACAATGTCTCCATGTCATTATTTGGGGTTGGAGATCCAAAGAAGTCTTCTTTTCAAAAATCTGTAATCTAATGGTCAGGAGATTGTGTGTGTGTGTGTGTGTGTGTGTGTGTGTGTGTGTGTGTGTTTGTGTGTGTGTGTGTGTGTTTGTGTGTGTGTGTGTGTGTGTTTTCAAAGTCATTTCTATCTACTTAAATATTTTGTGAAGAGCTACAACAAAATTTAAACTTGTTGAGAAAAATATGCTTTTGAGAACAGTGGTCACATTGCATTCAGAAGACAGTGTTGTACAGCATATCACTCCATCCTGAAACTCAAACTTTCTTACCACACCCTCTTGAGTCATGTTCCTTAGACTTTATATGTGATGAGACAGATTTAACATAAAAGGTTGAATACTCAACTGTCACTTATTCTCAGCACATTGACCAGCCATCAGTCTCTGCATTAATTTTTTTTTTCTCATTGCAGGAAAAAGCTTTTTGGCAAAAGACAGAGAGTAACTCTAGCCTACTGCCATCAACAATAATATTAGAAAACAGTTTTATCAACTATTTATTCATTAGAACATCTGTATTAGATTCTCAACAAGGGCCAGAGACTTCTCCAGCCCCAGGCTTTTAGTAGGTTACAAAACTAAACTACTTCTAGTTTCTAAGTGTTATAGCAGGAGTATAATTGATTCATATATGATATATGATAGTGTAATGCTTTTAATGAGAATTTCCCCCATAGGCTCATGTATTTCAATATTTGATTCCTAATTGGTTTTGTTGTTTGGATAGCTTTAGGAGATTTGGCACTTCAGGAATAAGTATGCTACTGAAGATGAGCTTTGAGTTTTGTAAAAATTCACACTATTCTCAATGTTCTGTTTTCAAATTGTATCTCAAAATGAACTCCTAGAATCCAATTCAAGCCAGCATGATTGATGATACATACTGCCATGTTTCCCCACCACAATGGACCCTTATTCCTCTGCAACCATAACCAAATAATCCATTCTGTCTCTGTTGCCTTGGTCATGGAGTTTTATCACAGCAATAGAAAAATAATCAAGGCAGGCAAATGGACCAAATGCTAGTGGTGGAGTTTAGAGCATGATGGAAAGCAGGGTATCTTGATGGCCTGTCCACATATGTTATAACCAAAAGCAAAATTAATAGCTTTAATATTTTTTGTGTGTAAATACATTCAAACAGTGGTACAGGAGAGAGGGTTTAGTGATTAATAGCACTGGGTTCAATTTCCAGCAACCACATGGCAGGTAACAACAGTCTGTCACTCCAAGATCTGACACCCTTTCACAGATATAACGTGGGCAAAACACCAATGCAATATATATATATTATATATATATATATAGAGAGAGAGAGAGAGAGGGAGAGAGAGAGAGACTATCTGACACAAGAAAGCTGTGGTCAGAGTGTGTATTGGTTTGGGGAGACAGATATTCACAATCTGAATTTAGAGTTTAAGATATCAAATGATTTATTCAAGTAGATATGTTAATAACATAGTTGTATATAACTAAAAGTCTGTGTTTAGGGACTGAAGAAATGGTTCACTGGTTCAGAATGCTTGCTGCTCTTCCAGAGGACTTTAGTTCATATTGGGACACCAATTAGGCAGCTCACAATTGCTGTATCTCTAGATCAAGAAGATATGATGCCTTCTTCTGCTTCTAAGGGCACTTGTAAATTCATACAGCACACAACACAACACACACATACACACACACACACACAAACACACACACAAATAACTTTGTACAGAAACATAGGCTCATACTTTTTCTTAGAAATTCCACAATTTGAGCATCAAGAAGTTTAGTTATGTTTACCATATAATTGGCAAGTTCAGATATAGCAATTTTTATTATCATTAGATACAAATTAACTCTGAGAATAGGAAGTTTGCTATTAAGATAAAATTACCTAAGAAATTAAAAAAATAAAGTAGGCTTTCAATCAGGACACTAAAATGTCATATTATCTATAAAGTTATAACCATGGTTTTAAAAGATTATAATGCCATTTTTGAACAAATAGTTTATGAAAATGACATAGATTTCACATGTGCTTCACTAATTATTAAGGTAGTAAAGGTTTTCATTTCTCAAGAGATAGTAAATGCAAGAGGAGAAGTTTTATTTTATTTTTTTAAGAATAACAAAGTCTTCTCTTAGTTGGAACTCTAAACTGAGTAAAAAGGAAAATTCAAAACAATAACGTTAAAGCTAAGCCTAATTGACTGAGAGCAAATAGAAGTTAATGTACTGAAAAGAAAGGCTAAAATATTCAAGTATAATACCACCATTATACTTTGAAAAATCAACTTGATTATGCCACATGAGACACTCTGCTGTCCCATATCATGTAAAATAAAATGGTTTCCCAGAGCCATGACATAAAAGACCTAAAAAAGTAATAAATACATAAATACTAAAAATTAGCAAAGAGCCCATTCTCTTATGGAAAATGGTTAGAATAAATTGAAGGGTATATCATCAGAGTTTGCTGTGAATATTTTGGCTTAATTAAAAAATTCACTATTATGATAGAATTTTTTTCTATCATAAATTTGTTATTTAAAATATTTCCAAGATAGTGATATGAAGTCTGAAATTAGGATAAACTTTACAATGGTATGAATAATGTGAATATTTAAGTTTAACCTAGATTTTTATTCTAGTACTGTGTTATCATTGGATTTAATATAACTATTTGTAGTTCAAGGGACATTTCCACTTACTTGGAGAGAAAGAATACATATTATTATTTTACTTCATATAAAAAAAATTTTTTTTACATTTGTACTGAGCTACACAACGCTGAATTTTGATTGGTTGTGGTTTTCTATAAAGTGTCAAAGTGTTGCAAAGACAACAGTTCCCTTAATGAGGGTTGAGGACTACACCAATATGTCTAAAAAACAATCCCAGCCACCTAAGGCTCTGGGAACATTGTGGAAGAGTGGGTGGAAAGACTGTAGGAGCCAGAGGATCAGGGAGTCTGCTGTGAGGCAGTCTGCTATTAACGCCTAAATATGAGCTGAAAAAGGATAACAGCAGACATGTAAGTGGACATGGGAAAACACAATGAATCTGAACGCTACACAAAGTACTAGAGACAACTTAGAAGTTCTGTATATGTATTTAACATAATTATTTTAAATGGGGGTCATAAATTTAAAAGAAAGCAATGTGAGATAAATTGAAGGGAGAAAATGAAAGGAGGGATGATGCAATTATATTATGATCTCAAAAATAAGAGATTATTTTTAAAAGCAAAAATTTCAAAACTATGCTTATAAAAATTTCAAAACTATGCTTATAATTTGAGATCATATTGATAGGATTTGTTTTCTTAATAATCAGGGAATAATATTTCATAACACTAATTCCTATTAAATTATAATATCATTGTTGACAAATTAAGTTTTAATTGTAATATGGACTTGCATAGCTATTCATTTTATTATTTTGGAGGTATATTTTCATTATTTCCTATATATGATTGTTTGAGAGCATGCATATATCTGTACCAAGACCATTCTCATAAAGATTGAAATGAACAACCTTCTGGATGGACTGAAGTTATAAAGACTTTTGGGCTGCCATGTACGTGCTAGATCAAACCTGGGTCTTCTGCAAGGGCAAGAAATGCTTGTAGCTGCTAAGCTATTTATCCAGCCCTCATTCATGTTTTGATTTATGGCTACATTTGCCTTATGATGGTAGTGGTACTCAGAAATCAGACCTTAATGAGGCAAATATTACATAATTGTCTACCTCACTGTTTATAGAGAGGGGAGATATTTCATAGACTAAAGAATTGAAAATTTCATATCTCTCTGTATTCATTTATGTGATACGTTCTCCACATGTCTGTGTAAACTTGCTACTCTTAACAATGTTCTGTGTAACTGAAATAAGCCAATATTCTTATATAAATATTCACAAACAGGTTAATATTACAAACTTTATTTGAGAGATTTTTAGAAGCTTCAATTTGTCCCAGACAAAGCTAAAAGTTCCTGGGAAAATGATGTAAAGGACAAAACAATGTTTCCATTTTGATACCTATTTTGTTTTTGTAAACAGTATTACATTTTAATCTTTGGAATCTTTTAAAGCATTTTGTATATTATTTTAATATATTTATTTTAATTTTTGTGATTGTCTTCCCCAGGGAAGAGATTTCAAATTGGTTATTTCATACCAAATGGTCATCTTAAAAGCACACATACAAGTATCAAACAGACTGAGTGCTTTTTACCTTAATATATAGTCACACACACACACACACACACACACACACACACACACATATACTTATGTAATAACACTTAGGAATTTTTATTCTAATATTGGTAGTGATAATTTTGTATTTTGTATATTCAACATAACAATTACTAAGTTTAATTCTGTTAAGAGAGGTTGCTTAAATTTTGATATTAAATATGGTACATTTTCAAAAATGGATTAGATGCCATTATTTTTATAAATCTGCCATAATAAAAGTATCAATAGTGACAAGACCAGGAAGGAACAGAAAACATCACATAATAATAAGTAGGATAGACAAAGTAACCATTAACTTTTACAAATAATATTAATGTCTTTGTTTATTAAAGGACTAAATTTTCAAGCTAGGTGTGGTCTGGAGAAGAAAAAATTACTAATTTTTGGAATTTGAAAGTACTTCTAGAGCATATCAATTCTAGTAATGAATATTATTCTGAGTGCAGGAGGAATGAAAAAATAAAGCATGAGATTTAAGAATTTTATCCCTATGGATAGCAGATGAATGATAGATGATAGTTATTATAAGCCACTGCAGTTTCAGAAGATAAAAACACTTGGCTAACATCTGCTCCAACTAGAAGATAAATAGAGGTTGATTATTTCAATCAATCTGCTCAAACACCATCATATTGAGTTTTACTTGTTTATTTCTGAATTATTGTATACAAAAAAGTACACAAGAAAATCGACGTTTAGTTCTATTTGTTGATGGGATTAAGTGTTTTCCTTTATTGAGTTCCAAATTATACTAAGGACAGTTGGATGTAGTGTATAGAATACATTAATTTCTAAGATTATTTAAATCATTTTTAACATATCTAGTGTTTCAGAAGAGTAAAAATATAAATTGCTTTTAATTTATTTATATTTTAACATGAGTTCATGTCAACACAAAATTTATCCAAATAATACATAAAGATGAACAATGTGTTTATATTGAGGGTTATTTTTATTATTGTAGAAATAACTATGTATTATATGTTATGATATTGATGGTCAAGTATATTTTACTTACTTTTTACTTAATTTAAAATAAATGTGTCTTAGCTTAAATACAACTAGGTAAATAAATTGCCATGTGTAATTTTCAAGGGCATCTTAGATCTTAAACATATCAAAGTAAGCTTATCCAACCAAGAAAAAGTTAATATATTTCCTAAATAATTAATTTTAAACATTTTGTTAGATCTTCAAAAGATCAAAAGAAAGAGATATGGTCCACCTATTTCTTTAAAAAATACTTTTCACTTGACTTTTATGGAATGAATTTGTAATAAAATGTTTAAAGAAAACACTTCAATAAAATTTAAAGAAAAGATAACAAATAAAACATAACCTTACTGCAAGAAAATCTTGGCTTTTGGAGAATTCAATTTATAGCAAATGTTCATCTTCACTGAAATTCAGTCAATATGCATATGGTCTTGTCTTTCTATTTTACAATTAATACATCTGGCGACTTTAGCTTCCTATTTTTCATTTGTTGTACTGGGAAATTTTGTGAGTTTCTGAGCACACGGAAAACATTGTTTGGACATTTTTTTTTCTGAAATGTGGCAAATGAGAAAATTAATAGCAGAATTTGGCCTTGAAATTGAAGCTAACATTTATATATCAACACAATGAATTTCAAACCATGCTGAAGCAAATTATTTTTATTCCTCTCTTTTTAATTAAAAAAAAAAAACTTCATCATCAATCTCTTGTTATAGCTTTACCCCAAGACATAATGTTAGAATGGTTAGGAAAGTAACATAAAATAAAGGAGACCCCAGTATTCAAATTCAAATATTGAAATTTGATGTGTTCATAGTTTTAGAATTATTCTTAAATGAACTAAGATTAAAAGTTAACACACTTTTTTTCGGTAATTAGTTTCTGTTCAAAAGTAAACCTTCCATACTCATGAATAATATTCAAAGAAAAAAGATATTTCAATAAAAAAATAGAATGATAATTATGTTCCATAACCACCATCCTGACAAATTTTGCTCAAAGTCTTTTAAAATGCTTAACTGTGGGAATTGTGTTTACTCACATAAAAATTTTTTTGTTTTGTTTTGTTTTTAACTTTATGTTCCTGAATTTATTTCATTATCCAATTTTTAAAATTTTTTTATTTTATAATTTAATTTAATTTTACATATCAGCCACTGATTCCCCTTTCTTCTTCTCCCCCCCCCCCGCCTTTCCCCCAGCCTACCCCCCATTCTCATCTCCTCCAGGGCAAAGACCCCCCGGAGGATTCAGCTCAACCTGGTAGGTTCAGTCCAGGCAGGTCCAGTCCCCTCCTCCCAGGCCAAGCCAAGTGTTTCTGCATAAGCCCCAGGTTCCAAACAGCCAGCTCATGCACTAAGAACAGGTCCAGTCCCACTGCCTGGGTGCCTCCCAAACAGTTCAAGCTAATCAACTGTCTCACTTATCTAGAGGGCCTGATCCAATTGGGGGCTCCTCAGCTATTGGTTCTTTGGCTATTTGTCCCTGTGCTTTTTCCAATCTTGATCTCAACAATTCTTGCTCATATAAACCCTCCTATTTCTCGCCAATTAGACTCCTGGAGCTCCACCTGGAGGCTACCTAGAAAACAGGACCCTAAGAAAGACACAGGGATCACCCAATGACAGAGAAATGGGTGAGATCTACATGAGCAACCTGGTCATGAGTGGGGGTAATGAAGAGCAAGGGTAGAGGGAAAGAGAGCTTGGGGGAGTGGGAGATCCCAGGTGGATCAACAACAGAGAGGGAGAACAAGGAATAAGAGACCATGATAAATGAAAACCACATGGGAATAGGAAGAAGCAAAGTGCTAGAGAGGTCCCCAGAAATCCAAAAGGATACCTCCACAATAAACTACTGGCAATGGTTGAGAGAAAGCCCGAACTGACCTACTCTGGTGATCGGATGCCCAAACACCCTAACTGTCATGCTAGAACTCTCATCTAATGACTGAGAAAAGCAGATGCAGAGATTAACAAATCACTCCCACTTGCATCCCCCAAGTAAACACACAGAGGCTTATATTAATTATAACTGCATGACCATGGCTCAAGTCTTTCGCTAGCTAGCTCTTGTATCTTAAATTAGTCCATAACTATTCATCTATATATCACCACATGTTCCATGGCTTTACCTGAGTCCAATTACATGCTGCTCTTTGGGCAGCTTGCTGGTGTCTCTCCCTATCTTCTCCCTGACTCTTTGAATTTCCTGTGTGCCTCTAAGCTGCCTTGCCACAGGCCAAACGGCTTTATTTATCAACCAATCAGAGCAACACATATTCACAGCATACAGAATACCATCAATATATTTGATCATTATTTTTCCTTACCATAATTCTTCCCACCTCCCACCCAGCCAACTTCATACTTTTTCCCTCCTCTTCCTCTCTCTTTAAAATACAGTAAAAAACTCCTCCCAACAAAATTAAATCAAATAAACCAATAAAAAGTAAACCGATTAGACAGAAAAGTGCTAAAACAAAACAAGATGAAAATAAACAAATGAACATGGTAATTGTATTTTGTTGGCTACCTACTTCTGGGCATGCAGTGTGCTTTATACACCTAGAGACACATCATAGAGAAAACTGATCTTTTTTCCGTCAGGTATCAACTATAAAGAGTTTACTGGTGGGAATCTGTGCCTGCTTCTTTTCCACACTGCATTTTTCTTTGTTTTAAACCTGTAAAGGTCTTATGACTCCTGAACAGTTTCTGTGATTTCATACCTGCACGAGTCCTTCTGTATTTTTTTTTTTTTTTTTTTTTTTTTTTTTTTTGGTTTTTCGAGACAGGGTTTCTCTGTGTAGCTTTGCGCCTTTCCTGGGACTCACTTGGTAGCCCAGGCTGGCCTGGAACTCACAGAGATCCGCCTGGCTCTGCCTCCCGAGCGCTGGGATTAAAGGCGTGCGCCACCACTGCCCGGCTTGAGTCCTTGTGTATTTTGAAGACACTCTTTCATTGGCATTGTCCACAACCTCTGGCTCGTATTGTAGAGTATCTATTCTACTGCTGTGACTATTTTTAAACTACTGTTAACTGTTAATGGAAATTTGGATCTATTTTAGGTGTGGGTGCTTTCTAAAATATTGTCTTATTACTCACAAAATTGTAAAAATGCATATTTGGTGGGTTTAACCAATGAGCAAGAATACCTCCTTCTTAGGACAGCATTGCTTCCTCCCCATTAACTTTACTAGAGAGTGGCTAGTTTACTTACTGCAGTCACAGCATTTCCTGTCTTTTGATTTAGAAATGGAAACAAATGATATGGTTGAAACCATAAAGTTCACACATCCAAAGAAATGAGTTCTATTCTCAGAAGCCATATAAAAAGCCAGCATCAGTGAACTGTCAATCCAAGTACTGGGGAGGTAGTCACAAGTAGATACCTGAAAATTGGTGGCAAGCCAGACTAGCCAAACTGAAAGTTCCATGGAAGTAAGTGACTGTGTTAAGCATAAAGTGGCAGATCATGGGGAATGATAACTGTGGTTTTAAACTGACTTATACACGTACAAGCACACATACAAATGTACTCCATGCAAATGAGTACAGCTCCACACTTGAATGTATACAAATGTATACACACACTTTAAATTTCTGGCAGTTGAGATATATACATGCTTTTATTACTCTGTGGAGAAGTCTTTCAATCTATTGTTCAAAGGTCTACATTTGATTTTGTTATTCATAAATGGTTAATATGAGAATCTATATTAGTCATAAAAAACAACTTCTAGAGGTTTCTTGTTGAGACTCATAAAATCTTTGATTAAACAATGCAAAGTCACTCCTGAGATACCTTTCAACATCTTGTCAAAATTCTATGTTTGTGTACAATTTTTGTCTTTTAAAAATTGCTTTAGATGAATGAGGTGATTCATATTCCTTGAGGGAAATTAGAAAGGTAAGGATTTCAAGGCTGTATAGAAGAGTCAAGCCTATAGTATGTTTCAGTGGACTTTGGAAAACAAATAAAGAAACAAACAAACAAAAAACAACTGTTTCAAGTATGCACTGGATTAAATATGACTTTTGATGAATGTTAACTAAGCAAATAATGTTTTTCTGATGAACCCAATAAAAAAGGGACCAATATTATTTTTTGCTTTTTTTAATCAAGATTTTGTATTAAATTCATTCAGGAATGGCATATAGTTTTGATGTTAGTGTTGTAAAAACCAAATTATGAATAATATATATATATATATATATATATATATATATATACATATTATATGTATTAAATTTACCAAATACAAATTTTATGTTTGAATATAGATTATTGCATTAATACCTACAATATTACATTCCACAATTTATTTCCTCTTTTAATTTAATGTCCCAAGCAAAAGTAGACAAGAGGGCAGCTTTCAAATTAGATAATAAATATATAAGAACAGGTTCTTGCAGTAAAGATATGACTTGATAGCCATATTTTCTCCTTAGTGGTTAATTTATTAGAATGTCCTTGCCTCTCTTTTAGTAGCTTGAAGTATGGTTCATTGTTCAATGTTTGGTATCAGAGTGAGAGATTTCCCTGCTACCAGGTTCCCTCCACAGACTAAGCTAATTAAATACAAAGCAAGAGAGATTTCCACCTTAATAAATCTGCCTGTGGGTTAAGACACTATGTCACTTTGGTAGTTCTTTCAATAAAGCCAGAAGGTATTAAAACGAGAGCTTTTTTAATCATTGCCCATGACATTACTAATAGTCGTCCAATCCTACCGTATCACAGTGAATGCTTTGACAGGGAAATTTCCCCATACTGCTCTCAGCAATCTCAGTGAGATGGCCAGCACTTAGGACAAGTGACAGATTCTATTATAAAAATTCATACACATATTTCTTAGTAGCAGAAATAAAAGAAACTGATTTCCATCTCTATAAATTCTAATTGATCAAGCATAGCAGTACTTGGCTATAAAACAGCATCAAATCTTGCGTGTACTAATTATGACAAAAGCAATCAAACTGGGTGACTGTGAAAACAGATGTCTTTTTAGAATTTCCCATTTGCTTTCATCATGTCCATCTGTAAATAGAATGAGGGAAAATCTATGGTGTTTTATATATAGTTTCTCAAAAGAATGGAAAACTTAAAATTGACTTTTATTTGAATTCACTTGTATTTGGACATAAAATTTCTTTCTTTGCATATTTGCCAGGCCTCCACCACCTCCTTAAAGCTACTACTTTTCAAGTTCATAGCTCCAGGAAAAACAAGGTCCTCCTTAATCTGGAAATTTTAATGTTATGTTTTATAAGCTAAGTCAGAATAGAATACTGCAGCATGTTGTCAATGGGTTGAAGTCTTCATTATAAAAATCCAACACTGCATCTTTTTAATGAGCTAATTCCCAAAGTTCGTATTTTATATTCTCTCTTATGCTTATGAAGATATTTCTGCAGAGCTGACAAGAATGACTTTATTTTTTTCCTGTGGATCCCTCTACTTTCTAATACAGTCATGATTGCATAACACAAAATAGCTATTGAGTATCCCTTTCTCTTAGGTCATTTCTGGATTACCACACTCATTCTCTCTCTTCCCACACTAAGAGCCTCTGTCAAAATTGAAACACAAGTTATCTGGGAAATATAATAGGCAACAATTATTCAGCTCAAGATTTCCCAATCACTGACTTAGCAAGAAGCTATTAATACAATGCTTGTTTTCAGTTGTCCTAGCAATTGCTACTGAATTATTTAAGATACTTAAATTTGTAGAAGCTATTTCCCCATTGAATCCTTATATGTGGATCTAGGAAACACAGATACATCAACAATGGAAACAATATTCACCTTCTTTGTGCTTTTGGTCTACTAACAGCTCAGTTTTTATCCCACCTGGTTTACTTGCATTTCTAGTGCATAAATGTAAAGTTATGTTAATATAATTTTTTCTCATATAGAATAAAAGTGTGGCACTCACTACCAAGTTAATACAAGCAAATTACCTACTAAGTTAAATAGTTGCTTCACAAAACTGTAGACATTGTTTTCATTGAAGGAATAGATATTGTGGACTAAAACCCTTTTTGTAAGCTGTCTAACATTAAGGAATAAAGCATGAGATTTTTGCAAAAAGTGGTGATTAAAAAATAAAGAAGTAGACAGCTTTGTTAAGGTACTTTGTATAGTTCATGTTTTCATAATCATAGCAAATGAACATCATAATTCACTTTAATGAAAAACCAAAATTGTTCAAAAGAAATCTTTAGGAAAGCATTAATTCTATATTTTACTAGTCCACCTTCACCTGTATATCTCATAAATTTCAAAGATGTTATGAAAATTGCAGACAGAGAGTTGCTATAAGACAGACAAATCATCTTGCCAGGCATGGTTAAATGTTTTAGATTGGATAAAATCAATATTTAGAGTGGTTTATATAGATATACACGAAGGGGATGTTTGTTTAGAATTATTCAAGGCTGTTCCCAGGAGTTATCAATAGTACTACTGGGACTTTAAGCAGAGACTAAATCCTTATTATCTTTATAATAATTCCCAGTACTAAGGTCCTCAGACTCTGCTAAATAGTTCTAGGTTTTCCCATTTTGTAATACTAGATTAAACAAAGCACCACAGAATTTACTCGAAATTAAAGCCTGCCCAGACAGAAATCTGTGTAGAAGACCAAATAGTCTTTCTGCTGCTCTGTTCCTTGCTCCTGTGGGAAGCCTGAAATGGTTCAAATACATTTTTTCTATGGCATTATGATTGTCCAAGTTTAGAGTATATTGTCCATCTTCATAACCAGAATATTAATAAAAAGAAATACATTTATATTTGTTATGAATGACTAGAGAATTTGATAGATTTGCGTACCAAAATCCCACAGCAAATTCCTCCTAATACTTCATTATAAAACAATTGTGTACTTTTTGTGAAGCTATAAGGAGCTTGATTATCAAATGTCATAACCATCCCACTACTTTTAACATCATGACTTTTCTTATAATTTGTGTATTTACTTACCGTCTATGAAAATGCAAAGATTATGACTGATGATGTCAAAGAACTCAATTCTCAACATCCAAAGAAGAAGCAAACCAAGAGAGAGCTGTTAACCTTATAAAATGTAACATTCTTCCAACAAATCTTCATCAGAGATTTATGGAGAGGGAAATCAAATTTATTATTACTAAGCTGGTATAAGTATTTAGTTCTTTGGGAAGAATAAGGTCAGCATAAAAAGCAATATAAGAAATAGCCTAAGGTACCAAGACCTAATTGCAATAACTTCTCTACCAGAGAATCCACAATGAAATTGTATTAAATCCTTATGCATTTTTACACTCTACTTCTCTTTCTTTCTTGAACTAATCTTCAGTCTATAATATCAAGATATTCTGAAAGTGAGGAGGACTGGAATAAATTGTTAAAGGCCCAAAGAGGAAAGGATGAGTTGTTTTAATTTTGATAGAAGGATGAGAAGATGGGCTCCTAACACAAGTCTAAAGGGCCTGAAGTTGTATTCCCCGCTTTATGCTTAAGAATGCAGGAAAGTGAAAAAGAGTCACATTTATAACCCAAATCAATTTGAGATTGGTTTGGATAAAAATGGAGGAAATTGGAATTCAAAGCCTTTTCTATTTCTCTTTTATTGGTTCATATATCAGATAAAACTAAATTATAGAAGAGTTTCTGATTCTCCCCCTTTCCCAATGCTTTTGTGTTTAAATGTTCTTTGTATACCAGTATACGTAAATGGGTAAATGGAGAACTATCACACTCTACCTAACTACAGAACTCACTTTGTACTATTTTTATCAATTCATGGAATTTGCATACAACATATTCTCATCAGTTCACAACCAACACCTCCCAGATAAAACCCCTCTTCCTGTTTTTATTCTTTTGTTGTTGTGGTGGTGGTTTAGAAGAGACTATCTTTCAGCAACTCTCTTGATTTTCTGACCCTTACATCTTCCTGTCGCCTCACTCAGAGATGATGACTGAGCTTAACATGTTATATTATAAATGAATAAATTGTAGGTAAACAACCCATGGTCTGTTGATGTCTGCACTTTGACAAGTAATGGCTTGTTGTTGATCATCATATGCTCCCCCCCCCAAAAAAAAAAAGAGTCTTGGAAGAGGGATGAGAGCTACACTTGTTGTGAATATAAGGACAAGTATTTAGAATATAAGTATAAATTATACAGTTTAGAAAACTACAGTAATAGATCACTTTCTAGGTTCCATGGTCTCACCAGCCGTAGGTAGTTAGCTAAATTTAATTCCAGGCATGATTTTCTTTTTATTAAATGAGCCACAAGTCATACTACTTGACCTTTCGTTACAGCAGGATATAAGTAACTTTTAATAATCCTGTATGAATATCTTCGACATTTGAGTAACTCAGATCAGCATATCAGTTTACCCTTCAGTTATTTGCTCAATCAAGAAGTGGCGTTTCACTGTAACTAATGTGCATTACTTAATAGAAGGTTCCTATTAAATGCACTGAGGAATTGTGAGAATTGCTAATCAGTAACACACTTAGTCATTATACTGCACCATAAATTCTATTGTTTCAAACAAGTCATAATCCTGCAACTTATGCTGTGTCTTCCATACACATGCTGTGACAAAATGTTCTCCCATCACTAGGAAATAAATGTAATTTGATATGTTTTTAAAAGAAAAAAAATGTATTCAAAAATAATAAATTTAGGTTATTTTGTTTCATTTATCTATTCTGCTTTGTATGTCTCTGTTGGACATGTTAAAACTAGTTATTTAGATCAAAACCTTCTTCTTATGTCGTGATTAATTTAGAGCTACCACTAAATAAACTATAAATTAGAAAGCTATTTGAACATCTGTTGTTAAGAAGAGGTATATGTGAAATGCTAAACATCACCAAGGTATAATTTGATAGTAAACCAATGTGTGCCAACTATCAGAATACATCAGTTTAATATAAATAAATCTTAAAATCTTACCAGGAGATATTCATCAATAGGCAGCCACCTGTCCTTTGCTGAAATAGTCACAGAGTACTTCATAGTTAGTGCTTAGAGGAATCTGATGCTTGCATAGTTATAAGAAATTCAAGTTCTGATTGTTCAGACAACCTAGAGCAACTGATTAAGTAAGAGGTTAGGAACATATGGTAATAAGTAAGAGAAGATGAGGCTCTATAAACCACTAATACAAAAGCTGCTGCAATCTGAAAGCCAAAGGGATTCAGACATATTGCTTCACATGTATAATAAGATTGGAAAATAAGATATGTGTTATGTTGAGGAAGAGGTTTTGGTTTTGTTTCCACAGAAAACAAAAAGCTATGGATTCCTTCAAAGTTAATTGAGATTAGATTTGACAGGAGGAGGGAGACCTCTTGAAAATGTTGGCTACAAACATAATAAAGAAACAAAAGAAAAACAACAAGATAGGTGATATATAAACTGATCCCTTGACATGGGAACAGCTCCAAGACTGGCTGAGACGTGATAAATCTTGTTAGCTACAGAGTCCTCATGACTTATTATTACATGCCAGTCTTTCATAAGGTGTGGATAGAAAATTATGTTGCAATTTGGTTATGCAATCAAAAATATTTGTAAAATTAACAGATGCCTTTTACCTGCTAAAACAAAACAACAACAAAACATCTTTAACTGACTCGTGTACACCACATATGCCATATTTGTGTTGATGCAGATATATATGTTACCTTTAAAAGTTTGTGTGTTTAAAAAAAAAAAGGGTACCAATAAAGATGAGTAGCTCAGGTGATCCATCCTCTCAGATTGCCTCTGTTGCAGTTTCTAGACTTCTACATCTAGAAAAAGAGAGGGTGACTGCCAAACTTTGCCAAGAAAAGGTAGGAGAGTTCTCCAAAATCTATACTTCATAAAAAAAGCCTATCAGATATTCTAGGCCTGTAGGCCAAAGATGAATGCTCCAATGCTGCAGAGGAACCTTGGATGACTGTCCAGGGAGCCAAATGTACCTGTTGTTTCTATAGTTTTGGGAGTTGTTTGCTCTCAATTGCCTACTTATTCAAATAATATTCTATCCTTCTTAGGTCTTTGATGCTGTTGGAGACTAGATAGTTATAGCTACAGTTTTCCTTGTTACCAAATTGAGAAAAGAAACTCACAGGAGAGGTGTAAAGTGTATAAGGTTGAGAGACAGAAAGGCTTAAATTGTTTATCTAAGAAAATATTTTGAGGGCTTAGAAAGATAATTTTGGGTTGGTAACACAAACTAGAACAGAAAGTGAATTAGGTACAAAACTTTGGAGTCACCAAGACAAGTTAGATAATGGAATATTTTCTCTGAGTTTGCCAAAACAAAAGGACTGGATATTGTAAATGTAATTCTTACCCCAATAATTGTTCTTACTGTATATAGTTTTGCTATGTTAGAATTAAAACCTTTTCTTTTTATTTGGACAAAACGTGAAAATGGTGCGAGATATTTGATTACTGTGTAAAGAAATGTCAGTGTGATTGGTTTAATAAAAAGCTAAATGGCCAATAGGAAGGCAGTAATTATAGGTGTGACTTCTGTACAGAGAGAGCTTTGGGAAGAAGAATGGGGGAGTTGCCAGCCAGATGCGGAGGAAGTAGATTATGCAGGAAGAGAGGGAAAATCCGCAAACCATGTGGTAGCACATAGATTAATATAAATGTGTTAATTTAAGTCATAAGAGCTAGTTAGATACAAGCCTAAACTTGTATCTAACTTTGAAAGGCCAAGCTTTCATAATTAATAATAACTCCCTGTGTTGTTATTTGTAAGCTGGTGGCCCAAAGAAAAATCTGACTGCTATGATTTGTATCTGTGACCTAAATGTATTTTTCCCATCACTTAACCATGTTAGTGCTTTATAATTATTTGCTGACAATAAAATTAGTTTATGCTGTTTCTCAGAAAGAGAATCCTAGTATTTAATGTGAACACATTAAAAAAAATCCATTCAGAAAATTAGAGTTTTTAAATGAAGTGTTGAACTTTTGGAAATAAATCTGTGTAACAATACAAAAAGAAGAGACTTCATAGATTTAAATTGAAGTTTATAGAAAAATCCTCGCCGGGCGGTGGTGGCGCACGCCTTTAATCCCAGCACTCGGGAGGCAGAGACAGGCGGATCTCTGTGAGTTCGAGGCCAGCCTGGGCTGCCAAATGAGTCCCAGGAAAGGCGCAAAGCTACACAGAGAAACCCTGACTCGAAAAACCAAAAAAAAAAAAAAAAAAAGAAAAATCCTCAAAGACTTGCAATTTTAACAAATATCATGTAAATTTTTTTCTATATTATTGTAGATTATCTTTATGTGTTAAAGTGTGCCCCTACCAGAAGACATGTTTTAATCTTCCAGTGAATCATAAATTGACCCACATCACTCACACATTTCTTAAAAAAATATTTGAATTAAAGGAAATAAAATATTCAGTTTCAAAATAAAGGCAGAGATATATTTATGTGGATAGGTAGCCAATATAACTGATGTTTTAATGAAGTGCAGAAACCTGAAGTAAAACAGTGATAGATGAAAAGTGTCTCTTGTGAAGACATATATAGGAAGATGACTACTTGGAATAGTTTATGGGCTAATAAGCCATACAGAAAACACACAAGGAATACCAAAAATAAAATAGGTAAGAAAGAGTGCTCATTTACAACTATTACAGAGAAAAATTTCTTGCAGGTACTTTGATTTCAGTCTTCAGTCTCTGGAAATGGAGCTTATATTGCTCTTGGAGACTTCAGTGTTGGTACTTCATCATGGTTCTCCTGGGAAACTGCAAGTCTTAATTAGATTTCTTATTAATCGTTCACAATTAGAATATGGATTCTAGATCTATAAAATAATTGCATGTAATTAGATCATCTGAAAAATATAATGCTAAATGCTGAAGTGCTTCATAATGAGATAACCTTTAGAATGCTAGAAGTTAATTATAACTCATGTTTACTAAGATAGCATGTGCTAGCTTTGAAATAATATTCTCCATAAATAAATCAGATATGACAGAAGTCATATTTTCAAAGAAAAAAATAAATAACTGGATATTAGATTTTTACCTCCAACTGTAGAAAATAAGAGAGAGTCGAGTACTTGTAATGTTTCATTACTGATAACACAAAGGAACTAATATGTGCATCAATGTTGAGCTAATATTATCATCCATATGTGAACATGTGTTAACTTTATTACTGCCCTTTGCTGAAAGGTATGGTTTGAAAAATAAATGATTAGCATCCATGTAGCTTTTGTTATATCACATTCCCTTAACGTCTTGTAAGACAGAAAGGTCCCCTCTCTTTGATTCAATCTCCATTTACTGCATTGGCCAGAATATATTGCCTGTATGGGAACACTCATGTCATGGTTGTCTAATTACATAACACCAAATTCTATTTGAAATAGATGCGGTTTATAATTTAAAAGAGATGCTATTTTAAACAAAATAATCAAGATATTGGGTTTTTTTGTTTGTTTGTTTTTTTTTTTTTTTTTTTTTTTTTTTTTGGTTTTTCGAGACAGGGTTTCTCTGTGTAGCTTTGCGCCTTTCCTGGAACTCACTTGGTAGTCCAGGCTGGCCTCGAACTCACAGAGATCCACCTGGCTCTGCCTCCCGAGTGCTGGGATTAAAGGCGTGCGCCACCACCGCCCGGCAATAATCAAGATATTGTAACACTATGTGTATATTTTCTTTCTTTGTATGAAGCAGAGAAACTACAAACAGGATATTTTTATTCTAGCTTTCCAGCATAAGAAATAATATTGAGTCAAGGATAGTGAGATGGCAGAGCAGTTAAGAGCACTTGCTGCTTCTAAAGACCTATTTCAATCAGCAGTACCTACATGAGATAGCTCTCAAGGACCTCTAACTCCAGAGGCCAGGTATCCCAGTCCTCTTCTAGCCTTTCTGGGAACATGCATGCTCATGGTACCCCCATAGATGGTCAAGAATATGTATCCACATAAAACAAAATAAATATTTTAAAAACAAAAGAAAATGGTTATGAATGAAGCATGGCACTTTTACTATCTACTTAGCAAAATTTCTAGGTATAAATCCTAATCAAATCAGCATGTGATATTTAATCATAGATGTAGTAGATACCATGTTTATTCTTAACTTTGTAACTAGTATACTGGGCAGGAAATGTCAAGAGAGAAAATGTTTAATCTGACTCTCTCTTATTAATGTGACCATAAAAGTGAATCTAAATGTTCATAACCTATGTTGAAATGACATTCTACACTCTGTATATACATATTCACTGATAGTATAATCAGTATCCATGTGTTATTAACCATATAAACAACAAGCATGAAAACACTGCAATATGTGCATCTAAATTCAACCTATGTATACAGAGACATGGAATATTTCAGAAATGGAGTTGTGTAATGCTACTTTTAAGCATCTTTTTGTTATATCCATTAAAACAGTTTAGCACTTCACAAATAAATTTTCCATTGTGTTGACTAGTAAATGTTATGATCATATATGCATTTCTCAATACCAATATGACATTGTTAACAGGTTATAATTACCATGAGTCAGTTAAAAGTGTGAAATTTGGCTCTCTGGTACAATGTGTTGTAGGAATAATGATTGACATTCCCATTTTATTTCTAAGTGTTTATTTTTTACACATTCTTCTCAAAATGTTTTTATACCAATTTTTCAAAACGTCAATAGGCTTTTTATCATGTAAAGTCACTAAAGCTAATCAATGAACATTGCAGGTTATATATGGAATATAATTAACTTAGTACATCAGCATGTCCCCAAATACACTAAGACAAACTAAGTCAGACAAACAAAATAAAGCAAATCAACAACTAAGATATGTCAAACATCATCAGAGTGAAATAAAAAATAATATTTTTAAAAAGTATTCACAGTGCAATAATGTTTTCATTGAAAATCCATGAGGAATTAACCATATTTGACCCAAATATCACTATTAATTAGAAAAGATTTGTGACTTAATATTTACATACAAAAGATCTTTTTACTTCCAAATGTAGTATTTCTTTAAAATACAACCAAAATATGATGACAATTTTAGTTGTTAGTAGTAGTAAATTGATTAAATATCCTAGACAAGAAAATGTTATAACGTTTATATCTGAGTAAACTCTCATAATCTTTCACATTGAACAGTATTAATCTATAATTAATGAACTAACATTTCATGAATGACAAACCATTAAAACTGTTCTAGCCTTGTTAAATAAGAATCATCAAATTTTTTCTTAGCTGCTTAAAATTGCTTCAAACACATTCAGGGAGGAATCAAATGACCTAATTAAAATATGGAACATGTAAAGAGACACATTCACCTGTTTTATTATAACTGATAAATAGGCAAGGGCACTGCTCAAGATCAAATGTGCAACAAAAACATGTAAAGCAATATAAACAATGCATTCTGGAGTAAGAAAGGAAATATTTTCTCAGCTAGTAATAGAATAGGAAAAATAATAGTAGTTGCCTTGGCAGAATAGATTATCTGCCCTATATTTTCCTAAAAAAAAAATCTAGTTTGGGCAAATGAGGACTCAAGGCTCTTATTAACACTAGAAGTGCAATTTCCCAGCACAGCTCTACATTCTATACTTGATTGATTAGCCCACTATTGCATACTTTCCCCTAAGATTCCAAGACTTTTTACAGAGAATTTTAAACATAGGTAAGCTGATGCTATAAATTGAAAGCAGGAATTCATTTTTAAATTACAAAGAAAAATGAAAGAAAATAATGCAAGCACATGGTAGAATAGAAACAGCAGGTGATGGGAAAATAGTAGTTAGAGAGAATGGAGGGAAAATCTGATCATTCTGTAAAGTTATTTCAGATTTGAGAAGAACAATTATTTTCTTTAACATACCTTTATGAGCATACGCATTGCTTTTACTCAGAGGAAATAAAATCTTTTGATTGCCCTCTCCCAACTTTGATATATTATCTCAATTTGAATAAGACAAAGTTTTGTTTTATCTATTAATGTCAATATTTATCTCTATATGGCACTTTTAATTTTACCAAGATTTCCTGAATAACTAACTACCAGTTCATTGGTTTTTCAATCCTGAATATCATATTTTAATATTTTGAGTGTTTACTATTTGAGGTCTTTTATGTTTAGGTTTCTTTTTTTTTTTTTTTTTTTTTTTTTTTTTGCTTATCCTATGGATACCCTTATTTCATACATAGATATTACAGTTGGGTTAATGAGAATAGGTAGGAAAGATCATTTCTTCATTGTTTTTTGTTTGTTTACTTGTTTCATATAATTTGGGAACTCTTCAATGATACGTTCAACAGTGAGGATATTAAAACTGTTATCATAAGTTGGATTAAGATTTGCAGTATTTGCCGGGCGGTGGTGGCGCACGCCTTTAATCCCAGCACTTGGGAGGCAGAGCCAGGCGGATCTCTGTGAGTTCGAGGCCGGCCTGGGCTACCAAGTGAGTTCCAGGAACGGCGCAAAGCTACACAGAGAAACCCTGTCTCGAAAAACCAAAAAAAAAAAAAAAAAAAAAGATTTGCAGTATTTGATAGATAGATGGACAGGGGTGGGTGCCATTAGTATATCTATTAGATAACACAGTGCCCTGGGAGCTGCATCTTTTTTCCTCTTAAGGTTACATTTGGAAGTCAGCAGCAAGGGATATATCAAGCAGCAAGACTTAAAAAAAAAAAAAAAAGATTTGCAATATTATTTGTGTAAACCACTAAGTAAACAATTGTTTTGACCACGGAATTGTTGCAAAAATGAGCTAACAATATCTACTTCTAATTTAATGTTTCCTTTCAGCATTCAACAATATTAAATTGATTAGTTTATACATTATGGTATACCATAGATATTTTGATACTAAATACTCATACTTTGTATGTAATAGGAATGTAGTTCATATACTTAATTCCATTTTTGATGTTTATAATTTTCTTAGGTTATTTTCATTATTGTTTTCAATGTAAACTTCATACACCAGAAAGTGATAGGGTGATATGCTACTGATTACTTTTATTATGTCATTATTCAATAATTATGTAGTTATTCAGACTGAAAGTTGTAATTAAAAATATTTTCAGTTTTTATACATTGATGTTAAAGGCGTAGGTTATATTTGGTTCTCAGTTTATGTAGAATGACTATTCACACATACACACAGACTACATATGTGTGTGTGTGTGTGTGTGTGTGTGTGTGTGTGTGTGTGTGTGTTTATGGCTCTATTACATCCTTGGGGAGATGACTTGGGAACCAAATATTATTACTGAGGCAGACTGCAGTAATAAGATCTAACCTTAAAGAAATGAAATGAAGAGGTAAGAAAATAAGGACTAGGCAATGTCAATGTAATACATGATGTTTCACGGCCTATCTTTAATTACATATCTCTCTTTTTTCAGATGGTAAATAGTACAAAGAATTTAAAAATAGAAATTTGTGAAATAGTAGAAAAATTTAAAGAAAGCTATCTATTTAGGACCCTCAGACATTAGTTTTAAATAAAATTCTTAATTCATAAATAAAAGAACTTGTAATATGTGCAAATTTACCTCATGAAATAAGTAGAATATATGCAAAGGTAATTAAAAATAATAATCATATAAGCTAATAAATTTTAATATTCCTATAAGATAAAATAGTTTTAAATGTTTTCTGTGTTTTTTCTCATTTCTGCATGAAAAAATATTATTTTTCACAAATGCTGTAGAGGATGGTATTGATAGCATATCTAATCCCAATACAAATAAGCAGATTTCTCCTGCTTAATTACATACTCTAAATAATGGCACCTAAACTTACAAAAGAGAAAAATCAGTTGCCAAGTGCAGCACATTGGTCTTCATCAAACAATGATGCTTATTAACAACTTGTAGATGCTAAATCCTTATTTTAATGCAAATCATTGTATGAGACTTCAATAACCATTCATGAAATTAATTGATGTACTGATTTGAAGGTTACATAAAATAGCAAATATTTCTTTATGTTGTGCATATTTACATAATGCATTTCTTTATAAATGTGATCACTTTTTAAAGTCACCATTAATCTGCAACATCATCTGCAGTAATGAAATGCATTTTTTCAAAATCTTTAAGCATTCAATTTAAAAAATTTTGAGAGTGCCATAAATGAATAATTAATTTACATTATTTCTCCTTTCTACTCCTCCTGGGTTCATATTCCCTATCAAATAATAATTGATATATTCTTAAAAATTATTATTGTTACACTATAAATACGCATATATCTGTGTGTGTTTATGTGTTATATATGCATACATCTATACATCTATGCACACACACACACAAACACAGACAGATATGAAACATATATATCAATGTAATGATACCAGATGCATTTGGCATCAGATTTTGTTTCTTCTCTTAGCCAGGTTTCGTTATTTTCTATTGAAACTAAGCAAGAAAACAATACTTACTCATCTTTGATTTCATCCTGATGAGTTAGTTTAGTGTTGCTCAGAAACATACATGTTTATTGATGATCACTTGAGATTGGCCAGCAAGTGGATGGTCAGTGTGTTATTTATTTTTCTGTTACTGTGAAGAGACACCATGGCCAAGGTAACTCATAACAAAAATAATTTATTTGTTCCTTGTTTTCTGTTTCAGAGGGTGAGGCCACGATCATCATGGTGAGGAACATGGCAACAGATGTCAGGAATACTGATGGAGTAGTAACTAAGAGCTTATGTCTAGATCCAGAAATTAGAGGCAGAGAGAGTTTGAATCTGGACTGCATTTTGGAAATCTCAAGAACCTCTCTCAGTGAAACACATCCTCCAACAGGACCACACATCCCAAACCTTTCCCAAACAATTCCACCCAGTAGGGACCATATAGTTGATCATAATCTTTTCTCTTATCCAATCTTCCCAGATCATCCCTACCTTACTACTTATTCAATTTCATGAACATTCTCTCTCAAAAGGAAAATTTTAACAAAGAAACAAAACATCAAACAAAGGAAATAAAAACAAATGAACTAAAAATGAATGAATATCAACAGCACAAAATTACCAAAGGTATGACCACAAAATATGAAAGAAGAAAGAAAAAGAAAGCGGATTCTGTTTTTGGTTGGCCAGCTATTCCTAGGACTGGGACCTATCCTGGACTGTTGTTTGTATATCCAGTAACACTCTATTGAGGAAAAACTGATTTCCCCATTATGATAGTATATAAATTGCAAATAGCTCCTTGGTTAGTGATGAGACTTTGTTTTCATATTTCTTTCTCAGAGCTGCAATTTTGTCTCATTTGAACAGCCCTTCAGTGTGCTGTCACAGTCTATGTGAGTTCAGTCGTGTATCACACCTATAGTTTCTGGAAGACACTATTTCCTTTGAGTCATCTACCACCACTCATTCCTACAGTCTTATCCTTCCCATTTTGCATAGATCCTTGAACTTTGGAGGAGGGAAGGTTCATAAAGACATTCCATTATGTTTGGGTGCTCAAAGTTTCTCAGGCTCTTAACATTCTCCAGTTGTGGTTCTATTGTTAACTACCATCTACTGCAAGAAAAAGCTTCTCTAACAATAATGTGTAGAACTAAACTTTGTTCTCAAATAATAAAATATGAAGGCTATGAACCACTTAAAATATTTAATGTCCTGAGCTATCAGAAAACTGCAATTTCAAACTACTTTGAAATGTCTTTGTACACAGGTCAGAAACACCAAGATCAATAAATCAACTGATAAAACATTTAGGTCAGGATGTAAGGAAGAGGAAAGTCTTACTTATTTCTCATGAGTGTGCAAATTTCTACTGCCCCTATGGAAATCAATGTGGAGGTTCCTCAAAAAACTGAAAATTGGTCTACCACAAAATCCGGCTTCACAACTTTTGGGCATATACCCAAAGGGCTCCCTATCTTACTACAGAGATACGTGTTCATCCATGATCATTTCTCTCCTTTTTATAATAGACAGAAATTAAAAACAGCCTAGATGTTCATCAAGAGATGAATGAATAATGAAAATGTGGTACATTGGGAAGATAAAATTGTGTCGATATCATGTTTTCGTCCTTGGCTTCAACTTTAAACATTCTTTGATCACCTGAGTCTGTAAGAAGAATTGGTTCCCATAGTTTGAAGTCCAGAAAGAAGGAATTCCTCCAGTGAGCTGCTCTAGAAAGCAGAGATGTGTGCTACTACCGAATCTGTTGCACTGAATTTTCTGAACTTACAGTAGCTCTCTGTGCATCAAGTCATTCCCAGTCCCATCTATTTTCACTGAGTCACAGATGCAGCAATTTATCCAAGATTCACATTTACTTTTTTAAAAAAGTTGCTAAGGTGCCTGTTTACGAAATGAAGGAATTTAAATGGAAGTACAAAACATCAAGCAAAGGATAACCAGACTGCAACCCACAGCTCCAGGGAGGCAAGTTAGTAAGGAGGACCCTAGGAAGGGAGCATGGATCGCCCAATGATGGAGAAATGGATGAGATCTACATGAGCAAACTGAGGGTGGGGTGGGGGTAATGGAGGGCAAGGGACGGGGATGGGAGCTTAGAGGGGTGGGAGGTGCAAGCTGGAACAAGAGCAGAGTTGGAGAGCAAGGTAAGAGATGCCATGATAAATGAAGACACCATGGGAATAGGGAGAAGCAGAGTGCTAGGGAGGTTCCCAGGGAATCCACAAAGATGACTCCACGATAGACTACTGGCAATAGTGAAGAGGGTACCTGAGCTGGCCTACTCTGATCAGATGGCTGAATACCCTAACTGTTATCATAGAACCTCATCCAGTGACTGAATGAAGCAGATGCAGAAATCCAAGGTTGGGTCCCAGGCAGAGCTCCAGGAGTCCAATCAATGAGAGAGAGGAGGGATTCTATGAAAATGAGATATCGAGAGATCATGATTGGAAAAAGTACAGAGACAACTAGCCAAACTAGGGGAAAAACATGAACTGTGGACCAATAGCTGAGGAGCCCCCATGGTATTGGACTAGATCCTTAGGATAAGTGAGACAGTTATTTTGCTTGAACTGTTTAGGAGGTCCCCAGGAAGTGGGACTGAGACCTGTTCCAAGTGCATGAGCTGCCTTTTTGGAATCTAGTGCCTATAGTGAGACACTTTCACAGCCTTGGTGCAGAGAGGAGGGGCTTGGACCTGCCTCAGCTGAATGTACCAGGCTCTGCTGATTCCTCATGGGAGACCTTGCTTTGGAGGAGGTGGGAAAGTGGGGTGGATTGGGAGGGAATGCTGGGGAGTGGGGAGTGGGAGGCGGGAGGACAGGGGAATCTGTGGTATGTATGTAAAATGAATAGAAAAATCTCAGTAAAAAAATATAGTTTTCAAAAAAAAGAGGAAGTACAAAACAATCTAATTGGAGTACTGGACACTCACTAATCCAAAAGTAGTTTATTTTACAGTTCTTTAAACACATCTGCAATGTGATTATCATAAAAATTGGAATATAGAGCTCTAAGAAAATAGCCCTTAATACAGTAAAGTTTTATGTTCTCTGGTTTTTTAAGATATTTCAGATTATGAGAAATGAAATGAGAATAACATGGCCTGCTTTTGAAATACATTTCGACTAGATTTATATCTTAAAATTGTATACAGGCCAAAAACTGTTTAGAACACAAGAGATTGTGGTATTTGAAAGAAAAATATTGCTAGTTAATAAAGGGCAACTTGTTAAATATAAAATCAAATGAATCTGAAATTTTGCAGTACTATAAAAAACAGGAGATATTTGAAAATGTTATGTTTTCAAAAATGTAATTTAAAATACTGTAAAAGTTGATATAACTTTTCTGTCATAATTTTTTTCATATAAACTATAGAGAGGTGATTGTTATATACTCTGTGTTTCAGAATGGAACACAGGATGAAAGACTTTGGAAGTATCTAAATTACAGCAGGAGCAAATATAGCAGCAAGAGACAAATATCGCAAACTTTATATCTTACTTCAATGGCAAGTGAAATACAGACCAATTGTGATGATTTTCTATAAACCTGGAAAAAATGAAAGGCACTCGTATTAACAAGTGTAATATTTTATTTGGTTTAAAAAATTACTTTTTATATTTACACAGTATAGTATAAACTTCTGATACAATTATATCCTGTGTAGTTATCTAGTTGACTTAATGAACATCTCTTTAAATTAATATTCTTATTTCTTGGTGATAAAAACAGTTAACTCCCATTTTCATCACAGATTTAAAATACAGACATAACAACTGCAGTCATGACAAAGACAATAAACTACTAAAGTTATTCTATCTGTTAAACCCACACATTCCCTTTTTCTTAACCGCACTCATATGTACCTCGACCTCCTTGTTTGATGCAGCATTATTCTTGATGTTGCAGATATGGAAATAAGATAAGCCTCTAAAAGGAGAAAAAAGTGAAGGACATTGAGAAATAAAAGAACATAGATATGAAGATAATATAAGAAAATGTGGAATTCCATCAAATGTGACTGTATGGAACAATCTAGAAAGCACTGTTGATAAATCATGTGCAGAAAGAAATAGCACATGAGCTCACTTTATGTAGAATATATAATGCTTTTAATATAAGTACTCTAATTGAAGAAAGACCTCTTTTGCTAATGACTCTATGAACGATATAAATAAAAGATAGTTTTATTGGTTCCTTTGACCAAGCATGCATCAAATTAAAAATATACGGGGCTCCACTGCATAGCATTCATCTAGTCCATTCCTTTGTTGTCAGGAAAACATGACATCATTTTTCACAGAGTTAGACTTGTTGAGTATTATTTCACGGTCTCCTTTGCAAACAATGAATCATCACTGAAAGATATATCTGTTCTTGGTGATTTGACATATGATGAAAACTTGGAAAACTTAGCTGACAACATGGGATCTAGCTCCATGATGTATTACTTATTATCAGGATTTTCCAAAAAAAAGCATACAGGGAGAATATATATGACTTGTAGGTATTATTTTAACATTTTGTAAGACATACTAATTATATAATTAAGTAATAATTGTTATAATATTACTCCTACTTGTAATACAATATAATATAATGAAAAGCCACTGAAATTTTCTTTTGGAACTAAATACTATATTCTGAAAATTAGTGTAGTTTCATTAAGCAATTCACCAATAATTAATACCAGTAAAGATAACAAACTGAGAATCCTTTTTATGATTTTGCATTTTATAACATGTTAATCATACTCAAAAATAGTAAACCACATTTTATAATGTTAAAATTATTTAATTCACTGTACCCTTTGATAATCTGATCTGTTATTATCAGTGTATTTGAAAAACATGGAAGCCCATATGACATATTTTTAATTTACATATTTTTTTCCTATGGTCTCAGTACCCTTATTCTTTTTTTTTTTTTTTTTTTGGTTTTTCGAGACAGGGTTTCTCTGTGTAGCTTTGCGCCTTTCCTGGGACTCACTTGGTAGCCCAGGCTAGCCTCGAACTCACAGAGATCCGCCTGGCTCTGCCTCCCGAGTGCTGGGATTAAAGGCGTGCGCCACCACCGCCCAGCAGTAGTACCCTTATTCTTGTCATTCATTTTCACCACGCCTTACAGTCACTTTATACCTTACAGTTCCACACTAGGGATTCATTGAAAAAATTTCTAGGAAAAGAAAAAAAAACTTTGTAAACTGGGACTCAGAACTGTAAGTAGGTCCAAATTGATATTTTCACTGCCCGCTGTTTCTTTGGCAAGGAATGTATTTTCCATTGTGAAATTTAGAAGTTGCAGTTCAGTATCAGAACCTGGTGGGAAAATATTTCTATACAATTTCTCCAAACCCAATTTAATTATCTAATAATTTAACTTTAGTTTTCAATGAAAGGGAAATATTTTACATATGCTTAAAACTCAATTGATCATTTAATTAAATTAATTTGTATTGATCTCACAACAAATATTATAAGTCAGTCAGGTTCAATGATTCCTCAGGTAATCATTCTTACTGTTAAGCTTGAGGCCTTAGTTTAATTTCCAGGACACTCATATTAAAAAGCAAGAATGTACTTCCACAGTTATCCTCCGACCTGTTTACATCCGCCATGGCACACTTATACTAATAATAAATAACCATAAAAACACATTAAGCCACATGAGTCATGTTACTGTTAGTAAGTAATTGAAAACTTAAATAGCATGAACCAAGTTGTCTGTTCAATATTATACATCAAATTCTCAGGAATTTTTCCTCATTTCTCGTCAAAAGATTATCTGTTCATTTTTGTTGGCATTATCCTTGTTGGAATAAAATATCTGACAGAATTAGTTTAAAAGAAGGGAAGTTTATTTTGACTTCTGGTGTCTGAAGTTTCATTGCAAGAATGGCTAGCTCTACTGCTTCTGAGCCCATAGTAAACCCTGGTATCAGGATAGGGACCATGTTTTGTTGAGCAATGTGATAGGCAGGAAGGAGAGGAGAGGTGTTAATAACAGGGAATGCAGGGGGGGGTGGGGCAGATGTAGGAAGGGACCACAGAATAAACTCCATCTCTTGCCATTACCACCTGAGAGGCAGACACATGGTCTGAGGAGGCATATTTCATATTGAAGCCATATTACTACACTTAAAAAATCTCCAGCAACACATAATTATTTTTGTAAATTTTATGCATTGTTTATCACTACAAAATAAAAAAGAAAGCTGGAAAAAAATATATCGATGTGACTACTCACCTGATACAGAGTTCACAAAGTATACAACCAACTTCAGTTTTAAAGAATATTTAAAAAGTATTAATAAATGTTTTCAGAATCTGCTTTAGTAAATGAAAATTGACTCTTAATTAATTGTGATACACATTTTATAAAAAATAAAATTATTCAAGAAAGTCATTCGTACAAGATAAAGGTAAAGAAAGAGTTATTGTAGTTCATTGTAGTAAAAACTAAAGAGAGTATAGGAAATCACATTACTATATAGTCATATTATGTCAACTTTCTATAGGTTTAAAATTTTTTTAAATCAAATGATACATACACATTTTCCACAAAGAATATTTGATGTATAAAATAAACCTCCAACAAAAATTATGCTTTCATAAAAATTTTCCCAGTCAATCTGCTGAAGGCCTGAACACATGAATTGCCACAGCTGTTGTCACAATATTTACTATTATCAATACAATTTCATCTAATTGCACAAACACACTCCCAGGCAATGCACATAGTTTGACAACATGTAGAAAACTGACTGTCTGTATCATGTCTTATTTCTGAAGTGGTCAATATAAGCACAACAATGCAAGAAATACTAAGTATAATTCAAAACTCATAAAATAAATCTAAGTACATATTATACAATTGCCGCATGTAAACAAACGTGGAATCATTCCCAATAGAAAACTGAAGTCATGAACAAATATAAGTTGTAGAATTATAATGTATATTATGATTTAGGTGCAATAAACGGTAAGCAACATGAGGTAAGAGTGAGAGACTACTTCATTCTTTCACATGCATTAAGTTATTTTGTCTCAGGCAACTTCTAAAAACAGTATGTTTCACTAACTAACAACTGCTATTTTCTCATGTTAATGGAGTAAGGAAACAACAAGTCGTAATGCATTGACTTGGCAGCAAAATCTTTAACATTTTTTGTAAAACAAGGGAACTGTACACTCAATAAGGAATAATTTGAACACACAGAGACTTACCCAGCTCTGCCTACCAAGTGCTGGGATTACAAGCGTACGCCACCACGACCTGGCTTTCCTACGGCTTGCTAATAGCTCTAACCCCCGGGGCAACTTTATTTATTAACAGACAAATAACATTTTAGTACAAAATAAAATATCACCATATTTTCTCCCTTGATTTGGTTTTTAGTCTCTTAATTTTTTTCTATATTTCCATCAAAAATATAAAAGTTTCAAATTTTAGCATTCTTTTGTTATAATTGATATGTTTTACTAAAATCCTACAGTAAAACTTTATAGTTTTTGCGTTTGTTATTATTCCATCTAATATAAGCCTTTAGGACCAGTACTGTCTTTTTCCATCTTTACTATCTTTTTTATTTAAGTCTTCCTTATTCGTAAACATATATATGTATATTTGAGAATAATTTATTTATCTCAGTATAATTTTTTAACATGTCCCATAGGCTTTTCTATTGATCATGTTTAAAAACATTACAAAATTCTAATTCCTGATTGAAATTATTAAAATATTTACAGTATTTAGTGTATGCCTGTGAAAGTATTTTCCCACCATAGCTGTGTTGTGATTACAAGAACTCTTTGATCATGCTTTGTGTATGCATTTCTGTGTATGTTTATAAATATTCAGTTGAAGTATGAGTGTATTTGTAAGTGGATATTTGTGTACAGGAGCTTGAAAGAGGCTCAGTAGTTAAGAGCAGATACTGTTCTAAGAAAAGACTATTATTTCCAACACCCACATCTGGCAGGTCACAACTATATGTCACTTCTGGTCCAGTTGATATGATAACCTCTTTGGGATTATGAGCGTACCTGTATTCATGTGCATGGACTCATACAGATATGCACAAATAATTTGAAAGTAATAAATTATAATAAGAAGAATTCATACATATGAAAGCTCACAAATATACCTTTGTTCACCAGTTTCATGAATTTCATATGTTCGTACATGCGTACCTATGCATATCAAGTATTTGTATTGCTTGTAGATGTGAATGAGAGTTGGAATCTATGGTAGTCCAGCTAAACTGGCTTTCTTTTACCTTTTGTTCCCTCAGTCATCAACTTACATTAAGTATAGTTTGCATTATTTTTAATTACGTGGAGCTCTACCTAAATTGTAGTGTGGAAAAATACTTAATTTATCAGTTGAAATCTTTGTAATTGTTACATCATTTTTTGCTGTAATTAAGTCAAAATTACTTCTGGGCACTAGCTCTGACTGCACTTCTATTTTTCTTTTATGATAGCTTTTATTGAGTTATAATCAGAAAAATTACCTTTTTGACGGTTTTCTTTTCCAGTGCTATGGATTTTAAATTCCTTACTTTATTGAAGGTTTAGGACAATATCTTTTAATTTTCATAGTGCATTCTAGAAAATTTCCAGTATTTTAGCCATTTTTGTCAATCATTTTTAAATTTTATTTTTTTTAATTCCTTTATATTCTAAAAGGCATTCTGAGATTGTGAAACAAATAAATATATTTCATTAGCTCAGTGTTGGTATATTATAGGCCTTTCCTATTTTTCTAAGGCTTGCTGATAACTTGCTATTTTAAAAGTTCAAGATGCCCTTGAAATGAAGACACTCCTTCATTACCCTCCAGATTTACAGGCATGTAACACAAAGCATGAATAAGTATTTTCTATTTGAGTGAAATTATGTTTAAATTATGTTTATATTGTTGAAGACTACTGTCTTTTTTTTTTTTTTTTGAGTTTTCTTATCCTGAAAGACGTTTATTTAAGTAGATGAATTTACAGCTTCAGACATTGAGCCATATTTTATATATGCATAGATATTATATAGATTAGTGTATATGCATACAGAAATACTACTTGATGTAAGAAAACAACTTTAAAAGTTTGTAAATTAAAAATATGATTAAGTCAAAAGTGTAGTCTGGCCCCACAATCCCTCTGGATCCTGAGAATCATCTCTTTTCTTCTTGAGAGAGAACACCCAACCAAAGGAGCCAAGATCCCACCTTGTGTCCTCCAGAGCCATGGTGTCCCTGCAGGAGATGAGTTGCTCAGCTGTTCCCCGAAGAGTCCTGTTAGATCTTCCTCCAGAAGTGCACAAACCAGTTGCACAAGAACTTGATGTTTTCAAAGGAGCGGGGGCATGGACAAAACCCATGACCGTGTCTCCGAGGTGAATGTGGACAAGGGCAGGAGGAGAGATGCCAGGCAACCAAGGAGAAGGTGCCAGGAGCTTCCAAGAGGCTGACAAGATGCATCACAAAGAGTAGGGGCGCAGTTTTCTAAAAGCTGATGAGGAGCCGAAGGGAACCCTTGGGACCGTCTCACATGCTGATTTAAGACACAGTACACGCTACTCTCCCAACACTGCTCCGTGTTCTAGGGCCTTTGCTGATCCTACTGCCTTTGTTTCCTGTTGAAGGCCTTCAACTTCCCAGAACATGGCTCCTGCGACTCTTAAAAATATCATCCAGAGAATTTGTGTCAGACTCTGGTTTTTGTTGTTGTTGTTGTTGTTGTTGTTATAGAATGTCCATTTAATTATTCTTAAATTATCCCTGTTTGCCATTCTAGATTCCCTATTTCCATCCATATTTTTACCTTTAGTTTTTCATACATCTGTGGTATGTTGAAATTCCTATCTACTCTTGAAGATGACTTTTAAGTCCTTGGCTCGGTGATTGATAAAAACAGAAGAGTCAAGGAAATGAGGAAGACTTGAATAGTGGAATCAAACAACATGATCTAATTTACATGAGTAGAATACTGTGCCTAGTGATGGTGACTGCACAATATTGTTTTCAAGGGCACACAAAACCTCATCAAAGTATATGATGAACCATGAAAAAGCCCTAGTAGAGAGAAAAGATAAAAATTGCATAGATTACATTCCCTACATATCATTAAACTAGGGAAAGAAGTCTGGGGAAACATCAGTAAACATGGGACAATGTAAACATGAAATAAAAACCAATGAATAAAAATACCAACAAATAGATGTAGACACTTTGAAATAATTAGTGGAACTGATAACCACCTGCCAACATTATTCAAAAAGAGGGGCAACCGAATGATCCATCACAAAGGTTTTACTGTCAATTTTTATTAGAAAGCAAACAGGATATTCTAAATCTTATAATAAATTCAATGAATTAGATTAAACAGATGATTTCCTTGGAAAACTCAGGTTCAATGAGATACAGAACTTTTTAATACATTGCTTTAAATTCTATCAAAAAAACTTTAAGAATAAATAACACCATTACCTGTAAATTCTTCCAAAATCAGAAAGATATAATAGCACTAGTCAACCAAATTTGTATCAAGGCAATGATACCAAAACCTTAAGTGCATTTTAAAACAAAATAATCCTTCATGAGCGTAAACTTATCTGATATGAACTGTTTGATCAAAGGCCACAATTTTTTTTTCATAGTAAAATTTTTTTTTTAATATTTATTTTGCAATACAATTCAGTTCTACATATCAGCCACAGATTCCCTTGTTCTCCCCCCTCCCGCCTCCCTCACCTTCCCCCCCAGCCCGCCCCCATTCCAATCTCCTCCAGGGCAAAGCCTTCTCCACAGACTGAGATCAACCTGGTGGACTCAGTCCAGGTAGGTCCAGTCCCCTCCTCCCAGGCTGAGCCAAGGGACCCTGCATAGGCCCCAGGTTTCAACCAGCCGACTCATGCAATGAGCACAGGACCCGGTCCCACTGCCTGGATGCCTCCCAAACAGATCAGGCCAATCAACTGTCTCACCCACTCAGAGGGCCTGATCCAGTTGGTGACCCCTCAGCCATTGGTTCATATTTCATGTGTTTCCGTTCGTTCGGCTATTTGTCTCTGTGCTTAATCCGACCATGGTCTCAACAATTCTCGCTCATATAAACCCTCCTCATTCTCGTTAATTGGACTCCCAGAGATCCACCTGGGGCCTAGTCATGGATCTCTGCATCCAGATCCCTCAGTAGTTGGATGAGGTTTCTAGCACGACAATTAGGGTGTTTGGCCATCCCATCACCAGAGTAGGTCAGTTCGGACTGTCTCTCGACCATTGCCAGCAGTCTGTTGTGGGGGTATCTTTGTGGATTTCTGTGGGCCTCTCTAGCATTTTGTTTCTTCCTATTCTCATGTGGTCTTCATTTACCATGGTCTCCTATTCCTTGTTCTCCCTCTCTGTTGTTGATCCAGCTGGGATCTCCCACTCACCCAAGCTCTCTTTCCCTCGACCCTCACCCTTCACTACCCCCACTCATGTCCAGGCTGTTCATGTAGATCTCATTCCATTTCTCTGTCATTGGGCGATCCCTGTGTCTTTCTTGGGGTCCTGTTTTCCAGGTGGCCTGCCTGGTGATGTGAGTAGCAGTCCAGTCATCCTTGTTCCACATCTAGTATCCTGTTATGAGTGAGTACATACCATGTTTGTCTTTCTGAGTCTGGGATACCTCACTCAGGATGATTTTTTCTAGATCCATCCATTTGTCTGCAAACCTCATGATGTCATTGTTTTTCTCTGCTGAGTAGTATTCCATTGTGTATATGTACCACATTTTGTTTATCCATTCTTCAGTTGAAGGGCATCTAGGTTGTTTCCATGTTCTGGCTATTACAAACAATGCTGATATGAACATAGCTGAACAAGTGCTCTTGTGGTGTGGTTGAGCATTCCTTGGGTATATGCCCAAGAGTGGTATAGCTGGATCTTGGGGGAGATGGATTCCCAATTTTCTAAGAAATCGCTATATTGATTTCCAAAGTGGTTGTACAAGCTTGCATTCCCACCAGCAGTGGAGGAGAGTTCCCCTAGCTCCACATCCTCTCCAGCATAAGGTGTCTTCAGTGTTTTTGATCTTAGCCATTCTGACAGGCGTAAGGTGGTATCTCAGAGTTGTTTTGATTTGCATTTCCCTGATGATTAGGGATGTTGAGCAATTCCTTAAATGTCTTTCAGCCATTTGAGTTTCCTCTGGTGAGAATTCTCTGTTTAGTTCTATAGCCCATTTCTTAATTGGACTGTTGGGCATTTTGGTGTCTAATTTCTTGAGTTCCTTATATATTCTGGATATCAGTCCTCTGTCAGATGTGGGATTGGTGAAGATCTTTTCCCATTCTGTAGGCTGTCGCTTTGCTTTGTTGACCGTATCCTTTGCCCTACAAAAGCTTCTCAGTTTCAAGAGGTCCCATTGATTGATTGTTTCTCTCAGTGTCTGTGCTACTGGTGTTCTATTTAGAAAGTGGTCTCCTATGCCAATGTGTTCAAGACTACTTCCAACTTTCTCTTCTAGCAGGTTCAGTGTAGCTGGATTTATGTTGAGGTCCTTGATCCACTTGGACTTAAGTTTTGTGCACAGTGATAGATAAGGATCTATTTGCAGCCTTCTACATGTTGATATCCAGTTTTGCCAGCACCATTTGTTGAAGATGCTTTCTTTTTTCCATTGTGCACTTTTGGCTTCTTTGTCAAAAATTATTTGTTCATAGGTGTGCGGATTAATGTCAGGGTCTTCAATTCGATTCCATTGGTCCACATGTCGGTTTTTATGCCAGTACCAAGCTGTTTTTATTACTGTAGCTCTATAGTACAGCTTGAAGTCAGGGATCGTGATGCCTCCAGAGGTTGTTTTATTGTACAGGATTCTTTTGGATATCCTGGGTTTTTTGTTTTTCCATATGAAGTTGAGTATTATTCTTTCCAGGTCTGAGAAGAATTGTGTTGGTATTTTGATGGGGATTGCATTGAATCTGTAGATTGCTTTTGGTAAGATTGACATTTTTACTATGTTAGTTCTGCCTATCCATGAGCATGGGAGATCTTTCCATTTTCTGACATCTTCTTCAATTTCTTTTTTCAGGGACTTAAAGTTCTTGTCATATAAGTCCTTCACTTGCTTGGTTAGTGTTACCCCAAGGTATTTTATGTCATTTGTGGCTATAGTAAAGGGTGATGTATCTCTGATTTCCTTCTCCGCTTTTTTGTCCATTGTATATAGGAGGGCTACTGATTTTTTTGAGTTGATCTTGTATCAAAGGCCACAATTTTTAAATATCACAGAATACCATCCATATACCAAGTGAAGCTCATGCTAGGATTACATAAATTGTTTCAGATTTCCAAATCAACCTCTGCTCTTTTTGAATAAACACATGTTATACTTACAAAAATATTTTCTCTGAACAAAAACCAATGCTGTTTTAAGTGCATGTTTCATATTAAAAATGATCAGATATGATGTATGCATATATGGAAATGCCACAGCATAACCCATTCATTTTTTAACTAATATGTATTGATAATTAGAATAAAATTAATAAATCAAATTATTTTAAATTCTTGAAAAAAATCTCAAATAATTAAAAACTGACAAAATTGTTGCTAATCTTATGAAGGGTTTCTATGAGAAATATGTGCTAGTGAAACACTAAATCTTTTCCCCTGGGGATGTCGTGTTTGCTGCTTCTCCTGAGGTCTACTGAAGATCTTATGAGTGCAAAGCACAAAGCCACTTAACAGCCAGTTGTAGGCACAAATTAAAAGAAGAAGACTGACAGCACCAAATGTGCACAAGGACAGAGACAACTGGAGAGTCCTGCACATTGATGACAGCAATGCAGAATAATGCAGCTTGTTTGGAGGATTCTCTGGAAATTTCTTTAAAATTTAAATGCACATCTGCCCATAACCCAATGATTTTACTGCCATATGCTTACCCCAGAGAAATAAAAACACATGTTGACATAAAGACTTGCATTTGAATTTTTATAGCATATACATACATCTGTGGTGTGTGTGTGTGTGTGTGTGTGTGTACTATACAAAAGATAAAAACAGTCAAAATGTGCATCAATAAATGATAGGAGTAGGAAAATTCAGGGCATTTATGAAGCACAATTGTATTTAACGATAAAAAGGATCAAATAAACAAAATAACATGGATGATATAAAAAAATTTCAGACAAAAAAGCCAGATGAGCCGGGCGGTGGTGGCACACGCCTTTAATCCCAGCACTCGGGAGGCAGAGCCAGGCGGATCTCTGTGAGTTCGAGGCCAGCCTGGGCTACCAAGTGAGTTCCAGGAAAGGCGCGCAAAGTTACACAGAGAAACCCTGTCTCGAAAAAAAAAAAAAAAAAAAAAAAAAAAAAAAAAAAAAAAAAAAAAAAAAGCCAGATGAAAACAAATACATCCTAAATTAATTCTACTTACATGGGGTACAGTAAGAGACAGAGATTATTCTTAGGGATGGAAGTCAGAAAGTGCATGGCTCTGTTCAAGTGGAATTGACTGGAAAATGGAATGAGGCACATTCCCAAGGGAATTCAAGTGTTCTTTCTCTTGTTCAGAGTGCTGATCACATAGGGACCAAGACTCACTGAGCTGAACAGTTAAATTTTGTATGTTTTACTGTATTTAAATCATATCCCAGTAAAAATTAAGAGATATAAAATCCATTATTCAAAGAAATTCTTTTGCAACACTGAATCCAACTATAGACATCTGTATGTTAGACTTTCCTCAAAAAGTTTACATACTACTATATCAAAGTAGTAGGAATTGTTCCTAAAGAAATGATCCCCATCAATCCAGCAAAACTTGTCTTTGCAGAGTAGCCTAACAATGATCAAAGAAGTACTTTGCATTCCAAGATATTAAAAGATATTGTCATTTATTTATTTTAAAAAAGATTATAAATTTCTTTTTTTTTTTTGGGAACATTTTCTGTTTATTTTGTAGTGAAGATATTAATGCTTTTATAGATACAAAATACAAGTTTTTAAATTTATAAAAATCTAAAAATTAAGAAAAAGAATATTATTTCACATTATGAGTTAATCTATAGAAGATTATAAAAATAAGAAAGATAGGAATGTTACAGAAGTTATATAGATATACCAATTAGGACATACATAAAGGTTTAAAATAGATTATAGTATAATTTGATATGATTTTTTGTTTTGCTTATTATAAGTTAAGAATTAACCTTTTAGATTCTAATTGTCTGGCAATGGTGACCATGAGGAAATATTAAAGGCCTCTCTTCTCCTGCCTCGTTAAACTTTGTCTACTTGCTCCAGAAACTGTGATCATTGAATTTACAATTATGACTTTTTAAGGATTTTTTTTTTTTTTTTAAAGTTTTATTCTTTTTTTTTTTTTTAATTTTTATTTTGCAATACAATTCAGTTCTACATATCAGCCACAGATTCCCTTGTTCTCCCCCCTCCCGCCCCCCTCACCTTCCCCCCAGCCCGCCCCCCATTCCAATCTCCTCCAGGGCAAAGCCTTCCCCACAGACTGAGATCAACCTGGTGGACTCAGTCCAGGTAGGTCCAGTCCCCTCCTCCCATGCTAAGCCAAGGGACCCTGCATAGGCCCCAGGTTTCAAACAGCCAACTCATGCAATGAGCACAGGACCCGGTCCAACTGCCTGGATGCCTCCCAAACAGATCAGGCCAATCAGCTGTCTCACCCACTCAGAGGGCCTGATCCAGTTGGTGACCCCTCAGCCATTGGTTCATATTTCATGTGTTTCCCTTTGTTTGGCTATTTGTCTCTGTGCTTTATCCGACCTTGGTCTCAACAATTCTCTCTCATATAAACCCTCCTCATTCTCGCTAATTGGACTCCCAGAGATCCACCTGGGGCCTAGTCATAGATCTCTGCATCCAGATCCCTCAGTAGTTGGATGAGGTTTCTAGCACGACAATTAGGGTGTTTGGCCATCCCATCACCAGAGTAGGTCAGTTCGGATTGTCTCTCGACCATTGCCAGCAGTCTGTTGTGGGGGTATCTTTGTGGATTTCTGTGGGCCTCTCTAGCACTTTGTTTCTTCCTATTCTCATGTGGTCTTCATTTACCATGGTCTCCTATTCCTTGTTCTCCCTCTCTGTTTTTGATCCAGCTGGGATCTCCCACTCACCAAAGCTCTCTTTCCCTCGACCCTCGCCCTTCACTACCCCCACTCCTGTCCAGGCTGTTCATGTAGATCTCATTCCATTTCTCTGTCGTTGGGCGATCCCTGTGTCTTTCTTGGGGTCCTGTTTTCCAGGTAGCCTGCCTGGTGATGTGAGTAGCAGTCCAGTCATCCTTGTTCCACATCTAGCGTCCTGTTATGAGTGAGTACATACCATGTTTGTCTTTCTGAGTCTGGGATACCTCACTCAGGATGATTTTTTCTAGATCCATCCATTTGTCTGCAAACCTCATGATGTCATTGTTTTTCTCTGCTGAGTAGTATTCCATTGTGTATATGTACCACATTTTGTTTATCCATTCTTCAGTTGAAGGGCATCTAGGTTGTTTCCATGTTCTGGCTATTACAAACAACGCTGATATGAACATAGCTGAACAAGTGCTCTTGTGGTGTGGTTGAGCATTCCTTGGGTATATGCCCAAGAGTGGTATAGCTGGATCTTGGGGGAGATGGATTCCCAATTTTCTAAGAAATCGCTATATTGATTTCCAAAGTGGTTGTACAAGCTTGCATTCCCACCAGCAGTGGAGGAGAGTTCCCCTAGCTCCACATCCTCTCCAGCATAAGGTGTCTTCAGTGTTTTTGATCTTAGCCATTCTGACAGGCGTAAGGTGGTATCTCAGAGTTGTTTTGATTTGCATTTCCCTGATGATTAGGGATGTTGAGCAATTCCTTAAATGTCTTTCAGCCATTTGAGTTTCCTCTGTTGAGAATTCTCTGTTTAGTTCTATAGCCCATTTCTTAATTGGACTGTTGGGCATTTTGGTGTCTAATTTCTTGAGTTCCTTATATATTCTGGATATCAGTCCTCTGTCAGATGTGGGATTGGTGAAGATCTTTTCCCATTCTGTAGGCTGTCGCTTTGCTTTGTTGACCGTTTCCTTTGCCCTACAAAAGCTTCTCAGTTTCAAGAGGTCCCATTGATTGATTGTTTCTCTCAGTGTCTGTGCTACTGGTGTTCTATTTAGAAAGTGGTCTCCTATGCCAATGTGTTCAAGACTACTTCCTACTTTCTCTTCTAGCAGGTTCAGAGTAGCTGGATTTATGTTGAGGTCCTTGATCCACTTGGACTTAAGTTTTGTGCACGGTGATAGATATGGATCTATTTGCAGCCTTCTACATGTTGATATCCAGTTTTGCCAGCACCATTTGTTGAAGATGCTTTCTTTTTTCCATTGTGCACTTTTGGCTTCTTTGTCAAAAATTATTTGTTCATAGGTGTGCGGATTAATATCAGGGTCTTCAATTCGATTCCATTGGTCCACATGTCGGTTTTTATGCCAGTACCAAGCTGTTTTTATTACTGTAGCTCTATAGTACAGCTTGAAGTCAGGGATCGTGATGCCTCCAGAGGTTGTTTTATTGTACAGGATTCTTTTGGCTATCCTGGGTTTTTTGTTTTTCCATATGAAGTTGAGTATTATTCTTTCCAGGTCTGTGAAGAATTGTGTTGGTATTTTGATGGGGATTGCATTGAATCTGTAGATTGCTTTTGGTAAGATTGCCATTTTTACTATGTTAGTTCTGCCTATCCATGAGCATGGGAGATCTTTCCATTTTCTGACATCTTCTTCAATTTCTTTTTTCAGGGACTTAAAGTTCTTGTCATATAGGTCCTTCACTTGCTTGGTTAGTATTACCCCAAGGTATTTTATGTCATTTGTGGCTATAGTAAAGGGTGATGTATCTCTGATTTCCTTCTCCGCTTTTTTGTCCATTGTATATAGGAGGGCTACTGATTTTTTGGAGTTGATCTTGTATCCTGCTATGTTGCTGAAGGTGTTTATAAGCTGTATCAGTTCCTTGGTGGAATCTTTGGGGTTGCTCAAGTATACTATCATGTCATCTGCAAATAGGGAAAGCTTGACTTCTTCCTTTCCAATTTGTATCCCCTTAATCTCCTTATGTTGTCTTATTGCTCTGGCTAGAACTTCAAGTACTATATTGAATAAGTATGGGGAGAGCGGACAGCCTTGCCTCGTTCCTGATTTTAGTGGAATTGCTTTGAGTTTCTCTCCATTTAATTTGATGTTGGCTGTTGGCTTGCTGTAAATTGCCTTTATTATGTTTAGGTATGTTCCCTGTATTCCTGATCGCTCCAAGACCTTTATCATGAAGGGGTGTTGGATTTTGTCAAATGCCTTTTCAGCATCTAGTGAGATGATCATGTGGTTTTTTTCTTTGAGTTTGTTTATATGGTGTATCACATTGACAGACTTTCGTATGTTGAACCATCCTTGCATCCCTGGAATGAATCCTACTTGATCATGGTGGATAATTGTTTTGATGTGGTCTTGGAGTCTGTTTGCCAGTATTTTATTGAGTATTTTTGCATCAATGTTCATGAGGGAGATCGGTCTGTAGTTCTCTTTCTTTGTTGTATCCTTGTTTGGTTTGGGAATCAGGGTAATTGTAGCCTCATAGAAGGAGTTTGGTAATGTTCCTTGCTGTGGGATGGTCTGTATGTCAAGTGTGTTGCTGATTGGTCAGTAAATAAATCACTGATTGGCCATTGGCTAGGCAGGAAGTATAGGCGGGACAAGGAAAAGAATTCTCGGAAGTGGAAGGCTGAGAGAGGGACAGGGCGAGCCGCCATCAGGACAAGGAAGATGTAAGGTACCAGTAAGCCATGAGCCATGTGGCAAAGTAAAGTTTAATAGAAATGGGCTAAATATAAGAGTAAGAGCTAGACAATAACAGGCCTGAGCTAATGGCCAAGCAGTTTAAATAATGTAAGAGTCTGTATGTTTATTTTATAAGTGGGCTCTGAGACTGGCGGGACTTGGTGGTGGGAGCTGGAGAGAAATTCTCCAGCAACAAATGGCGCCCAACGTGGGGCAAGAGTTTCCACCTAAAAACTTAGAAAAAAGATTCTAAAACGGACCTAAAAACAGCTTCCTAATTGTCTCTCTCAAATAAGCGGCAGCTGCCGGTTTGAGCTACTGGCGGGTTCCTAGCGTGCGCTCTCGACCTGCAGTATGGTGGGAATGAGGCCTCTGCAAGTAGCACATTAAACTGTGTGGTGGATTTAGCCTTTGCTAGTACAAAACAAAAAAAAGAGGTTTCTGGGCTACACGCTACTTTGGTAAAAGTGTAGACCCACTATTTCTGAGAGTTATGGCTCCCAGAGCTGGCGGAAAGCGGACCGCCTCCATGTTGGGAAGCTGAAGTGGGCGGAGCCAGCAGCCAGCGCCGTTTCAGGCTTAGAAGGCTGCAGTTTAAAGCAATAGGCTCAAGCTAATATAAAAAAAAAAACACGTAAAGATGACTACCACACAGAGAATCTGGATTATGTTCTCTTTGATATTCGTAACTGAAGAAAAACATTTGATTACAAAAGCTGTTGAGTTATGCCAAAATGTGTATTTTAAAGGTACCTTGACTTCAAAATTTGGATATAAGGATATGTTGCTTTGGAAAAGAGTCTCTGCTCTTGTTTCCACAGAAAGCCAGAGACTATGGATTTGTTCCAGATTAAGATACATCAGGTTTGACCAGCCAAGACCCCCTGAAAGGTCTCCAATGACACCATGGCCCAGATGATTCAACATCCAGAATGGTTTCAAGTCAACTGGCTCAGATATACAGCCTCACGGACTACTCCATGATCCTAAAATTTTCTTTCTGTCTCCAGAAGATACAGCGCCCCCCTCCAGCAGGAAGTAGTAAGAGAAGCTACGCCCAAATTCCCAAATATACCAAGCTGGCTTTAGAGATGGAATTGGCTCACTCCCCCTCTAAACCCAGACATATTGCTCAAAAAAAAAAAAAAAAAATGGTTAAGAGATTCTTATGTCCCAAATCAGAAGAGCCCTCTGGTGTGGGACAGAGAAAAACCAATATTTTTATTTAAAGCAGGTTGATTATAAATACAATCTCTTTCTAAAGAAAAAAAGGGGATAGTTTAGATATGATAGGATGAAAGGGTAGATTAATGAACCTACTTTTAAAGAATAACAACTTATTTAAAATGTTTTACATCGCTATAGATTTTAGTTTATTGATACAAGTTTAAACTTAATTTTGTTATACTATATATATATTTCTATTCTTGTTTGAGGTATTATGTTTATGTAACTCATTTAAAATTATAATGGATAATTAAAAAATAGATTAATAGTTAGTCATCTATGATAATATTTGTAGCCATGTTAGTTAAGTCTTCTAGGTATACATAGTTATATTTCAGATAGATAGGTAGTCTTCAAACACTTCAAAGACCTACAGAATATGGCATTTAAAATGTTTTAAAAGTTTAGACTTTTTGGACAGTGAGACATGTCTGCTCCTGACAGCACCGATTTACTTCAGAGAGGAGGATGGGCATCGAAGACACTCCATATGGAGTTTATCTTCACCTTGACAAAAATAGCCATTTGGGCAAGAAACTGTTCTTGCCTGGACTGTCTGATCAACTGGACATGCAGGACCCATACAAAGGTGACCACTGAACTTTGCTTGACAAAATGGTCCTTCAGGTTCCTGCTTTGCAGAGAAAACTGCCAGACATTCTACAGGACACAGAGAAAAATGAATAAGAGACTCTAGGCCTGTGGGCTGAAGACAGATGCCCCAACTTTACAAGAGAACTTTGAATGACTGTCCAGGCTGCCAGCTGTCTCTGTCTACCCTACAAGACTCCTAAAAGTTGCTTATATCCTTCTCCATTTCTCAGGTAGTAGTATATCCTTCTGAGGTCTTTGATGTGGTTAAAGACTAGATACTTACAATTTTCCTTAGTTATAATAAAAGATAAGTTAGATATAAAACCTTAAACTCACAAATATAAGATAGATAGGATCTCTTCTTTAATATTGTATCTGTAATTCTTGCTTGATAATTGTTTTGTTATATGTAATTTTACTATGTTAAAGTTAAAACCTTCCTTTTTAAGAAAAGAAAAGGGGAAGTGCTGTGGGATGGTCTGTATGTCAAGTGTGTTGCTGATTGGTCAGTAAATAAATCACTGATTGGCCATTGGCTAGGCAGGAAGTATAGGCGGGACAAGGAAAAGAATTCTCGGAAGTGGAAGGCTGAGAGAGGGACAGGGCGAGCCGCCATCAGGACAAGGAAGATGTAAGGTACCAGTAAGCCATGAGCCATGTGGCAAAGTAAAGTTTAATAGAAATGGGCTAAATATAAGAGTAAGAGCTAGACAATAACAGGCCTGAGCTAATGGCCAAGCAGTTTAAATAATGTAAGAGTCTGTGTGTTTATTTTATAAGTGGGCTCTGAGACTGGCGGGACTTGGTGGTGGGAGCTGGAGAGAAATTCTCTAGCAACAGTTCCTTCTGTTTCTATTGTATGGAACAATTTAGAGAGTATTGGTATTAACTCTTCTTTGAAGATCTGGTAGAATTCTGCACTGAAACCATCTGGTCCTGGGCTTTTTTTGGTTGGGAGACTTTTAATGACTGTTTCTATTTCGTTAGGGGTTATTGGACTATTTAAATAGTTTATCTGGTCTTGATTTAATTTAGGTATGTGGTACCTATCCAGAAAATTATCCATTTCTTTTAGGTTTTCCAGTTTTGTGGAATAGAGGTTTTTGAAGTATGACCTGATGATTCTCTGGATTTCCTCAATGTCTGTTGTTATGTCCCCCTTTTCATTTCTGATTTTGTTGATTTGGATGCTCTCTCTCTGTCTTTTGGTTAGTTTGGATAAGGGCTTGTCTATCTTGTTGATTTTCTCAAAGAACCAACTCTTTGTTTCATTAATTTTTTGTATTGTTCTCTTTGTTTCTATTTTATTGATTTCAGCTCTCACTTTGATAATTTCCTGGCATCTCTTTTTCCTGGGAGACTTTGCTTCTTCCTGTTCTAGAACTTTCAGGTGTGCTGTTAAGTCACTAGTGTGAGATTTCTCCAGCTTATTTATGTGGGCGTTTAGTGCTATGAATTTCCCTCTTAGTACTGCTTTCATAGTGTCCCATAGGTTTGGATATGTGGTGTCTTCATTTTCGTTGATCTCTAGGAAGTCTTTAATTTCTTTCTTTATTTCTTCCTTAACCCATTGGTGATTCAGGTGGGTATTGTTCAGTTTCCATGAGATTGTAGGTTTTCTGTAGTTTTTGTTGTTGTTGAAATCCAACTTTAGACCATGGTGGTCTGATAGAACACAGGAGGTTATTCTAATTGTTTTGTATCTGTTTAGATTTGCTTTGTGACCAAGTATGTGGTCGATTTTAGAGAAGGTTCCATGGGGTGCTGAGAAGAAGGTATATTCTTTTTTGTTAGGATGGAATGTTCTGTAGATGTCGATTAAGTCCATTTGAGTCATGACATCAATTAAGTCCTTTATTTCTCTGTTAAGTTTCGATTTGGGGGATCTGTCCAGTGGTGAAAGTGGGGTGTTGAGGTCTCCCACTATTAATGTGTGGGGTTTTATATGTGATTTAAGCTTTAATAATGTTTCTTTTACATATGTGGGTGCCCTTGTGTTTGGGGCATAAATGTTCAGAATTGAGACTTCATCTTGGTGGATCTTTCCTGTGATGAGTATGTAATGCCCTTCTTGATCTCTTTTGATTGATTTTAGTTTGAAGTCTATTTTGCTGGATATCAGGATGGCTACACCCGCTTGTTTCTTAAGACCGTTTGATTGGAAAGTCTTTTCCCAGCCTTTTATTTTTAGGTAGTGTCTATCTTTGAATTTGAGATGTGTTTCTTGTATGCAGCAGAATGATGGGTCCTGCTTTCGTATCCATTCTGTAAGCCTATGTCTTTTTATAGGTGAATTAAGTCCATTGATATTGAGGGATATTAATGTCCAGTGATTGTTCATTCCTGTTATTTTTTGGTGGTGATGTGTGTGTACTTTTCTTCGTTGGGGTCTACTGCTGTGGCTTTATCTATTGCCTGTGTTTTCGAGGTTGTATCTGACTTCCTTAGGTTGGAATTTTCCTTCTAGTGCTTTCTGTAGGGCTGGGTTTGTGGATAAATATTGTTTAAATCTGGCTTTGTCATGGAATGTCTTGTTCACTCCATCTATGACGATTGAAAGTTTTGCTGGGTATATTAGTCTAGGCTGACATCCATGGTCTCTTAATGTCTGCATTACATCTGTCCAGGACCTTCTGGCTTTCAAAGTCTCCATTGAGAAATCGGGTGTTATTCTGATAGGTTTGCCTTTATATGCCACTTGGCCTTTTTCCTTTGCTGCTCTTAATATTCTTTCTTTATTCTGTACGTTTAATTGTTTAATTATTATGTGGCGAGGGGACTTTTTTTGGGGGTCTAGTCTGTTTGGTGTTCTATAGGCTTCCTGTATCTTCATAGGCATTTCCTTCTTTAAGTTGGGAAAGTTTTCTTCTATGATCTTGTTGAATATATTTTCTGTGCCCTTGAGTTGGTATTCTTCTCCTTCTTCTACCCCTATTATTCGTAGGTTTGGTCTTTTCATGGTGTCCCAAATTTCTTGGACATTTTGGTTCATGACTTTGTTGACTTTAGTGTTTTCTTTGACTGATGAATCCATTTCTTCTATTGTATCTTCAACGCTAGAGATCCTCTCTTCCATCTCTTGCATTCTGTTGATTATACTTGCATCTGAAGTTCCCAATCGTTTTCTCAGATTTTCTATTTCCAGCATTCCCTCTGTTTGTGTCTTCTTCATTTTTTCTATTTCCCTTTTCAGGTCTTGGACTGTTTCCTTCATTTGTTTCATTGATTTTTCTTGATTTTCTTTCAGTATTTTATTGTTCTCTTCCAGGACTTTATTGATTTCTTCTAATTTGTTTGCCCTTTCCTCTAGTTGTTTACAGCGTTCTTCACATTTTTTTGTCTTTTCCTCTACACGAGCCTCTAGCTTCTTCATGATGACATTCATAAGGCTATTTTCTTCTGCTTCTTCCAATTTCTGATGTTCAGGTCTAGGTGTTGGAGGAGGGCTAGGGCCTGGTGATGGTGTATTACTATTCATTTTGTTGTATGTGTTTCTGCCTTGACGTCTGCCCATCTCCTTGTGGTTCGTTCCTGGCCTTATTCGCACACTTGGTTCAGAGCTGACAGATTCAGGAAGTCTCTCTCTCTTGTCCAGATGGGAGCTCTCTTGTCCAAATTGGAAGTCCGGGACAGGATGGAAGCTCTTGTTCAGAAGGGAAGTCCGGGGGAGGATGGGTGCTCTCCTCTCTCTCTCTCTCTCTCCTCTCTCTCTCTCTCTCTCTCTCTCTCTCTCTCTCTCCTCCAGATGGGAAATCCAGGGCAAGATGGGAGCTGGGGGCCAGCCTCTAAGTCTCAAGAAGAGGCTTGGGGCTCAGGCGGATGGGCGTGGGGGCAGGGCGTGGAGACTGCAGGGTCTGCCAGGGGTCTTGGAGAAGGAGATCCTTCCCGGTGGGGCTAGAAGGGCACCTGCCCAGGGACCAGAACCTGGGGCCAAGTTGGGCAGGTCTTCCCTGGAGTTGCTGGTGCCCAGGGATGGGGTCCGGGGCAAGCTAGGGCACTCACCTGTGCTTCAGAAGGGAAGTCCTGGGCAAGATGGGAGCTGGGGGGCCTGGCCTCTAAGTCTCAGGAAGAGGCTTGGGGCTCAGGCGGATGGGCGTGGGGGCAGGGCGTGGAGACTGCAGGGTCTGCCAATGGTCTTGGAGAAGGGGATCCTTCCAGGTTGTGGTAGAAGGGCACCTGCCCGGGGACCAGAACCTGGGGCCAAGTTGGGCAGGTCTTCCCCGGAGTGGCTGGTGCCCAGGGATGGGGTCGGGGGCAAGCTAGGGCACTCACCTTTGCTTCAGCAGGGAAGTCCTGGGCAAGATGGGAGCTGGGGGCCGGCCTCTAAGTCTCAGGAAGAGGCTTGGGGCTCAGGCAGATGGGCGTGGGGGCAGGGCGTGGAGACTGCAGGGTCTGCCAGGGGTCTTGGAGAAGGGGATCTTTCCCGGTTGGGGTAGAAGGGCACCTGCCCGGGGACCAGAACCTGGGCCCAAGTTGGGCAGGTCTTCCCCGGAGTGGCTGGTGCCCAGGGATGGGGTCTGGGGCAAGCTAGGGCACTCACCTGTGCTTCAGAAGGGAAGTCCTGGGCAAGATGGGAGCTGGGGGGCCTGGCCTCTAAGTCTCAGGAAGAGGCTTGGGGCTCAGGCGGATGGGCGTGGGGGCAGGGCGTGGAGACTGCAGGGTCTGCCAGGGGTCTTGGAGAAGGGGATCCTTCCAGGTTGTGGTAGAAGGGCACCTGCCCTGGGACCAGAACCTGGGCCCAAGTTGGGCAGGTCTTCCCCAGAGTGGCTGGTGCCCAGGGATGGGGTCGGGGGCAAGCTAGGGCACTCACCTGTGCTTCAGAAGGGAAGTCCTGGGCAAGATGGGAGCTGGGGGCCCTGAAGACTACTGTCTTAATAAATTGTTTGTATAGCTAGAAAAAATAAATAAAATATATGAGTATTACCAAAGTACAGAAGAAATTTTCTCATGAATACCAAATATACCCTCATGCTATGATTAAGCATTGGAAAAGAAATAACTTGTTTATCTATGTCTTACTCAGAATATATTCAGAATGTACGGAAAGTTATACCACCAAGTATTATCAAAGAAGGTTATTATAAAACAATTTACTCTTTACATAAGAGTTGTACATAAAACTTTATTTGGTCTATTTGTTGAACAATTCGCATTTATTTATTTTTCATTATTCTAAAAATAACACAGATCTCTGGAATATATTTATTTTCTATGAATGAAACTATATACGTATTGACAGACAGTTCATCACTTCCCTTTGGTAACTACCATTTCAATTATTTTAACTTACTATGGTACAATGATGTGACAATAGAAACACAAATAGCATTACATTTAGCTTTTGCTTCCAATACTCAATAAATCCCCCTAATTACTCTGTTGTTTATTGTCTATATCACATACTATCTTTGGGCTAATGATCAAAAAGGGTGGCTTATGTGTTTCCCTCTGTATTCATGACAAACTGGCACTCAGTCCTTTGTACAGCAACTCTGCCACTGTGGCATTCCATTATGTTCCTCATGCTAACACTAATGAAGAATTATTGTTATATCCCCAGTCACTGTATTTCATTATCTCAGGTTCACTGACTTCCAGCACCGTTTGACAGCCCCTTCACATTTAATGTTTTTCTCATATTATCATAAATAGAGTGAACCAATAGTAATTGATCTTCAGTAGACAATATTCATCACTTTGACTTTTGATAATATATATTACATAGTTAATATTCTTTCTTTGTCTTTTATGTAGTCCTTTCCTTTCAAAGTTAATGAGTAATGAATAGTGTAAAATATCCCATAGTTTATATCTCTTCCTCTTCCTCCTCCTCCTCCTCCTCCTCCTCCTCTTCTCCTTCTTCTTCTCCTTCTTATTCATTTTCTTCTAGACAAGTTTTATTATGCAGTCCTGATGAATCTGTAACACTTTACAAAGACAAGGCTTGCTTTAACCTTAAAAAACTGCACACTTATGCTTCCTGAGAGCTGTATTGAAATCATGTGTCTCCACATATGTCTTCTATATCTTCTTTTACATTTACTGCCATTTAAAGTTCTTACACCTATATGTATATTCTCTCTTTAAATTTTACAATTCTAATTTTTACTATATTTTGTTTCTCTAAATGATTCATAATGAAAGTACAAATTTTGTTCAATAATTAAACTTTTTTTTTCCAGAAAAATTTCTTATCTTCCCTTTGGGACTCTGTTCTGTTTGAGTATGTGATAGAACCTCTTCTGGCTGTGTTATAATGCATTATTTGAATTTTCTATTATATTACATTGTCCATCTTAAAGCATTTACTTGCATTTTCATTTTCAGTCATTTGAGTTATTTATATGTCTTCAGTATTTTTAAAGATTCATTATTTTGAAAGTGTGTGTGTATACTCATGTAGTATGCAAACGAGAATCATTTCTACCAGCAAAAGAATAAAAATATAGTTTATTCTGGATCCAAATATAAATGACTATCGCCTGGGAACTATGATGTTTTATATTTGTCCACATACCATGATCCTTTGAGGTGAGAATTTTATGAAGATTTTATAAATTCATAGTAAAGAAGGTCATAAAATAAGTTTTCAAAATAATAATTAGGAACATCAAGTAAGACAGTTACAGAAAATTGGGCAAAACTCTGCTCTAGATCTTACTTTAGTCTGACACCAGTGCTAGCCCAGTGATTGGTAGAGACTGGGTGTCTCTTTATACATGTCAAAAGACTCAATTGTCAAAAAAAATGTGAAGCTATTTACAGAGTAGTATAATACATGGCTCTGAAATGGACTATGTCAAGAAATGGTTGTAACACTACCAAAAGAAGTCCCAAGACAATTAACATCTGGAATTGAGATATTTCAACCTCTCCATAGCAATGATATTCTAGCTAGACAAAAAGTCTATGGAGACACAATTTCCATCCAGGACATTTTTTAAACCAATTTATTTTATTTTATTTTTTAATTTAAAAGAATTGAATATAGACTCTTCTCACATATAATACATCCAAACCACAGTTTCCTCTCCAATGACTTCTCATAGCTACCCACCACCACCAACCCTCTCCCCCATCTCCATCCCTCGTCTGTTTTCTCTTCAGAAAAAGAGCAGGTCTTCAAGAGATGACAGCCAGACAAGACAAAACAAGATACAGCAGGACAAGGCAAAAGCCTTCATATTGAGGCTGGACAAGTCAGCCAAATAGGAGAAACAAAGTCTCAAGAGCAGCCAAAAGAGTCAGAGATACACCTACTCCCAATGCCAGCCATATCACAAGAACACCAAGCTAACAGCCATAACATATACATTGAGGACCCAGTGCAGACTCCTGCAGGTCCTGTGCTTGCCTCCTTCAGTCTCTATGAGCCTATGCGATCTTAGTTGATTCAATTCTTGCTTCCAGTCCATATGTGCATATGTGAATGCAGATCCAATAGGTTTCAGCATATTTTATTAAGACCATGAAACAGAGCTGCCCATCAGGAGTTTATGGAGTGAAGAGAATTCTCTGCATGACCAGCAAATGCTCTTAATCACTGTATGATCTCTCCATACCAGTTATCTATTAACTTTTCAGTTGCACCAGTTTGCAAACACATTCTCTAGTTATCCAGGCTGTCCTTTCACAGTCTCTCCTTTGCTGTGAGGACATTTTTGTTTCAATGCAATTGTGTTTATATGTTTTTTGGGTGAAGCACCTACACTGCCATGTGCGTTTTGATTGGAAGTCTCAGTCATCTTACACAGGAGTAAACTGTAAGTTTTAATCAATGAGACCCATGTGGGAACCAGAGTCATTAAGTCCACAGGTATTCCTTTAAGTGTAATCCAATGGTAGCATTGTGAACCATTATTACTCTAATTCAACTTATTTGGTTAGCTTTTCATTCTTTAAATTACTCTTAATTTTGGCTTTCAATATAGAAAGGTACTTTTCCTTCATAACAAATTCTTTACTGAAGTAGATGTAATTTTGGTGACTTAAAATAACATGAAATTTAAAACAGCATCCTACATTAATTCCAAATTCTACATTATATTGCTTTAACATGCTTTTCCCTAGAACAAAAACTACTTTTAGCACTATATAATCCCTGAGAATACATTTCAACATAATCTGTTTGTTCCAATTTAGCTATTATATTTTTATTATCATTTCCATGTTGAAAGACACAATGCTTATCTTTGTTTCTTTTTTCCTGGTCTTTAAGACATACTCTTAAAAATATAAGTAACCTTGAAATGGGATGGAGACTACACTATCCCATGGTTATAATAAAAAATGATAAAAAATGGAGAGTTGCCGGGCGGTGGTGGCACACACCTTTAATCCCAGCACTCGGGAGGCAGAGCCAGGCAGATCTCTGTGAGTTCGAGGCCAGCCTGGACTACCAAGTGAGTTCCAGGAAAGGCGCAAAGCTACACAGAGAAACCCTGTCTCGAAAAACCAAAAAAAAAAAAAAAAAAAAAAAATGGAGAGTTATAAAGCCCAGTCCCAATAGATGCATCTATCTATCTACCTACCTACCTACCTACCTACCTACCTATCTGTCTATCTATCTATCTATCTATCTATCTATCTATCTATCTATCTATCTATCTATCTATCTATCATCTATCCTCTCTCCCTACTAAGGCTCAGGGAAGATAGTGGCAGTGTGGGCAGAAAGATTATAAGAGCCATGAGGAGCTTGGAGTTTTTCTATAAGATTAGATCATCTAGTGAGGTCAGAAGATACACCCATAAAGTCTCACCAATCTGTCTGCCCAAATGTGAGTTAAAAGAATGACACCCATGAATATGGCAAAACAGACAGAAAAAGTCCACGAGGCCTCCCCGCTAAATTAAGTATATTGGAAACTAGAGAAAGCTAGGAATGGGAGAGGAGGCCTTCTCTATGGTTGTCCTTTGCCAAATATTCAGTCCTGAAAACATATGTATGTGTAACATTAAATAAACTGAACAGGTTATATTTAGGAATATATATATACATATATATATACATATATATATGTATATACATGTTATATATGTGAGAAATGATATTTAATGAAAAAGAAGGCTATGAATTTGAGGTAAAGCAAGAAGAGGTATATAGGAAGGTTTAGAGGGAGGAAAGATGTGGGATAAATTTCGAAATTATACTATAATCTCAAATATAAGAATGATGCACTATTTAACTTTTAATACATAAATCTAGATATAAAATTATTTGAGAAACTTCTTTTCAGGCTCTGGATCCAAATAGAAGTCATATTTAAATGACAATTACATTTTGCACTGAAATAGAATTCCTAAAATTTATATGAAATCATATAAATCACATTTGTAGGAAGCAGAGGAAAGCTGAGTGTGTGATGACCTGAGTTAATGTTTATTGTTGGCGTGTACACAGCCATGCCAAGTATGCAAAAGCTCAGACCCATGGAAAATTTCAACAATCTTTCCTTATAATGTACAGGCTAAAGGAATGGAATAATCTTACATCAATGGTCTGAGTGTGAGCAAGTGATCTGTCTTGGCAAAACTAGCAAATGTTGTATACCCTTCTTCCCGGATGTTAGAGCCCAAGACTGCCGAAATAAAGATGATTCCTATCAAGATTAGTTAACTCCTGTGGTTATGATGTATGTAATATACATCCTGAAGTTCCAGGTGATGGCAATCATAGGTTTTGCTTCATCAGCACACACACTCCATCTGACTTCAGCTTTCCTGTACATGTGACTGTGTATTTGATTTTTCTTTCCCTTTGTTTCTCTCCTAGTGAGTTCCAGGATGCAAGCTATCTAGAAAATAGTGCATATTCTAACTGAATCAATTAGTTAAAAAAGACAAACTTAGAGGCCTCATACTACTCAATTATAAAAATCTACTGTAAACCTTTAATAATCACATTAATGATCTACTGGTATGGTAAATACAGTACTTGTTTGGGGGTAATTTTTATTCTAATAAACATTATTGGAAACAGAGAACTCAATTCCAAAATAATGTTAAAGGATTTTTAATAGTGAAACCATGAAGATGAGACTGTGAAAGGACAGTCTCTTCCATAATTATTAATAAAATCAACTCTCAAAGATTAAATTCAATTAAACTCTCATCTCACACCATATACATCTAACCCAAAGTGGGTTAAAAGGCCTGAAAAAGTTAAAGAAAGCACAGTGTAAAAACCTCCAAGGTAGTTCAAAGCAATGCTTTTTTAAGACAGTAGCCAGAAGCATAGGCTTAGGCTACAAAATTGAAAACATTCACATGTGTTTATCTTAACATGGAAACAGTCTCAATAAAGCCAGCACTTAAAAAAGTAAAGAGACACCCTATGAAATGCAGAAAAACATTTACAAAAAATATGCATCATAGTAAGACTATTTCACTTTTTCCTTTGGAAACCTCTGTGGTTGGTGTTGGTATCAGGACAGTCAATATTCAGGGAAGAGTCACTTAGATCAGTTCCAGTTCAGGAGTCTCTGGGACCTGATTCTGAAGTTGCACAGTGTCTTCAACAACAGGGCCTTATCTTTCACTTCAGGGGTAAATTATGGGCAATAGTCATAAGCTGCACCTTCTCAGAGTCTCTCGGACAGCACTGACCAACAACTCAAAAGAGGGTTTCTCATGTTCGAGATTGAGCTTTTCGTTAGATATGTTGGGCTCTTGGAGGGAACATTGTTGGCTCAGATAAGAATATTTTATTTAAATTGTATTTGTATATTTAGACTTATTTTTATATCTTATAGTGTTTAGGTGGTTAATAGGGTGATTTGATTCCTTATAATTTTTAAACATCACTACAATTATTTTACACTCATTATTCTTTTCTCTGTATTTATCTTTCCTTCCCCTCCCTAATTAGAGCCTGATTTTTTTCCCCAATTCCTTAGCAGTGGTCCCATTTGACTTTCCTTTTTTTGCAGTTATTCCAGGCTATGTACTCACATTAGAAGAATTGGAGCCTTTAGATAGTCCTGGTGCACAGAAATTATACTGATAATTGGTACGTTTCTTTTGTGTCTTGTAATGTTGTTAAAAGATTTAGATCTAAAGTTTCAGGGAAGGTATTAGATTTTTCTCTATATGACATAATGGCATCTGCACAGAAAAACACATTCACAAGACATCTAATAGTCAACACGTCCTGCTCTTAATTTAGAACACAAGAAATAATCACCTTCTCTATTTTTAAATGGCAGTCATTTCTTATTTTATACTCTGACTCTTCTTGATGGACTCATATGACATGTTATTAATAGTGGCTTTATCTAATATCCAGACATCATTGTTGTCATTATTCCTTGATCTGTCAAAAGATGGGTGATTTGATTGGTGAATATTTCTAATTTTTCTGTTGTCAGCATCTGGTTTGGACACAGAAAACCACAATAGCATATTCACGACAAGTATAAACTTGACTTTCAGAAGAACTAATGCATTTTCTGTTGATTTTCTGCTTCATATTCTTCCATCTTGAGGTTGTTAGAACACTGAGATCTGCATTAGGTCATGATAGGAGGCACTACCTGCTTCTTTTTGTTTGTTCCAGTTCAAACTCATGATAATTTTTGAAAAGTATCAGCTTTTCAGATTAATAAAAATAAATACAGGTAAAATTTTCCAAAAGATGAAAAATTATCCATTATTTTACAAATGCATATGTAATATTAATTTATATTATGATATATTATGAAAATGCTAATTTACAGAACTCTTGTTATAAAAACAGATGAAGTTAAAAAGATTCTGAAACACTTAGCAAAACCTTCTCTCATGAGAATGAGTTTTTGTAGATATCATTAGAAAGAATACACTGATAAATTAACCCTGAAATAGACACCGGATCTTCTTAAACATCATTAAACAGGCTTGGAGTGCATGCTTTACTTAAGCTTTCTATATTTTAAAAGTTCCCCAGAAACTTTTTCCAGAAACCGTGACTAATCTGTCCATCAATGAATAGTTTTCCTATAATTTAAACTTCTCCTTTATTTAGACAGAATGGAGATCATTAATTAAATCGTGCTTTGCATTCATATAGGGATTTTATCATTTAATTATATATTGTTTACAAATATGATTAGCAGTAAGCCTTATGAGGGTTTTTCCTGCTTTAAAACAAATGGTAGATTTTGAAATGTCATAGCAAATGTGATTATGCTATGATGAGAAGAATCACACAGCGAGACAAGAAGAATCACATAGTGAAAATCAGCATCTCTGATATTCTTCTATAAGCAGCCTTATTTCATCCAGATTAGGGAAGCCACACTGCTGGTCTTCATTATCAAAGACAAGGAATAGTGACATGTATGTCTTTGTAAACCAGTTTTGTTACAAAGATGCAGGGGGCAGGCAAAGAGGGCTTTATTATTATTATTATTTCTCATTGGTAAGCACATATTCAGGGGAACTCCCATATCAACTCTTTTTCTAAAATGGAGATTCAGAGATGGCATCATTCGTGTAGATCAGCAACACTGTCAGAACCTCATCTGCGGAGAACAAAATCAGTATGGCAACTTGTCAGCAAATTGGGAATCAATCTACCTTAAGACCCAATGATAACTCTTTTTGGCATATACCCGAGGGAACCTCAATCATACCATAAGGACACTTGTTTAACTATGATCATAATAGCATTATTTGTAATAACCAGAACCTGGAAACAACTTAGATGCCCCTCAACTAAAGAATAGATAAAGAAATTGTGGTACATATACACAATGAATGTCAGCTGTAAAAAGCAATGACATCATGAAATTTGGAGGCAAATGGATGGAACTAGAAAAATCATCCTGAGTAAGGTAACTCAGACTCAGAAAGACAAACATGGTATGTACTCACCCCTAAGAAGATGCTATATAAAGCAAAGGATAATGAGATTACAACCCACAGCTGCAGAAAAGCTAGGAAACAAGGATGACACTAAGAGAGATGCAGGGATCACCTTGGGAAGGGGAAACAGATGAGATCTCCATGAGTAAACTGGGAATGAGGGGGGCAATAAAGGGCAGGGGGTAGGGGATGAGAACGTGAGGGATCAGGATGGTTGAGCTGGGAGGACAGAGTGAGAGAGCAACGAAAGCTTTATCTTGATAAATGGAGACATCATGGGGTAAGGGAGAAACCCAGGCTGAGGAAATTAACAGGAATTCACAAGAACGACCACAGATTAGACTACCAGCAATAGTGGAGAAGGTGCCTGAACTGGCCTACTGTGGTAATCAGATAGGTGAATACCCTATCTGTCATCATTGAGCCTTCATCCAGTAACTGATGGAAACAGAAGCAGAGATCCACAGCCAAGCAGCAAGCTGAGCTCTGGGAGCTGAGTCAAAGAGAGGGAAGAGGGATTATATGAGCAAGGGAGGTGGTCAAGATCATGATGTGAAAATTTCCAGAGACAACTGAGCCAAGCTCATAGCAACTCATAAACATTAGACCAACAGCTGTGGAACCTGCATGGGACTGAACTAGGTCCTCTGCATACAGGAGACAGTTGTGAAGATTGGTATGTTTGAGGGGCCCCTGGCAATGGGATCAGGTTCTATCCTTGGTGCATGAACTGGCTTTCTGTAGCCCATTACCAAATGTATGGTGCCTTGCTCACCCTTGATGCAGAAGAGAGGGGCTTGGTCCTGCCTCAACTCAATGTATCAGGCTTTGGTGACTCCCCACAGGAGACCTTACCGTTTTGGAGTAGGTAATGGGGAGTTGGTCATGAGGGGAAGCTAGGGAGAGTGGGAGGAGGGATAAGACAGGGATCTGTGGTTGGTAGGTGAAATGAATAAAAAAATTTAAATAAGGAAAAAGATATTCCTCATTCTCATATATATTGAGCTTTATATATTGTCGAGTAGTAACATCTACAATGAATAGCAATAGGATTTAGATCAATATTTTATACATACATCTTGAAATCTAGTGTAATTAAGATAATTGCAAAGGTTATAGTAGAAAGTTGTCATTTGTCATGAAAGCCAAATCAATTCTAATGGCAGACTGGTGTCAAGATCCCTCTAACAACAACCACAGTGACAAAAATGTCTCCCTGCTGTTATTGCCAGTTGGAATGATTACATTCTGATTTGTCTTTAAAACACATAGAAATACGCTTTCAAAGGCTTTCTACTAAATGGCTTTCATTTCAAAATGTAAAGAGCTTTCTATTACTTGGAAGGGTCTAGTAGTCATCTTTTTTTTTAAAATGTCAATAGTCAACTGTCTGACAGTTATCAAGATAACAGTGTCAGTTCTTATTCTTATTCCAACATTCTTGGTATAGAAATAGAGAATTTCAAAGGCAAGCTTTAAATAAAAACTTTACCACCTTTCCTATAATTTAGAACGGAGTAGTTATTTTGAGAAATCATTCTCCTATTATATTCATAGCACATAAGCCAACTCTTCAGCTCTTTTAAATGAGAGGTCAGTCCATGAGACTCTTCTCACTTAAAACATTTAAAATGGTGTTCTGCACAAAAATAGTAAAACACACAGATCATGATATATTTGAGGAGGATGGCCCATGGTCCTTTTTTAAAAAGGTAGGGATTCCATGTGAGAATAATGTGAATTTGCTCTGAGAAACAATTTTTACCTGAGAGATAATGATTATTCTTTAATGAGTATTTTTCAGTGACAAGAGGTTAGTGTGAAATAGGTAGGAAGAATGGGCTCTGTAGTTTGCAGTTAATGTAACTCTCCCTTTGGAGCTACCAAATATATCGCTCTGAATTGATTTTTTATATTTGAGCATAAACTGGGTCTTAAAGACAAAACAGTTTCTAAATACATTGCTATAAAAATCAGCTTATAAGACAGTAATAACCAAATCTATTCACTCTATATGGCATAATACTGTAATTTGATGATGATACAGATAAAGAAATGTTTTGATGAGTTATGGTATCATAAATTGAAATATATGTATCTGGACATATGTAATTGATCCAGTGCTATACATATGAGAAGAAATTGTAAAAATATAAACTTTTAGTTTATATCTCAGTTAAAATTAAAGAAGAAAAAAATATAGTTGCTAAAATTGATGAGCATTTAAAAATACACTTTGAAAAGATATAGTGATGCTTCCTGGATCTTAACAAAAATGAAATGCTTTAGTATTAGGTTTATAATGTAACTTATTAAATTTACAAGTAAATGGTTTTGTCATTTGTAAGTTATTAATTCATATAACTGATGTATAGAATGAATGTTCAATAAGAGGAAGAATTGACATTTAAATTGTTTCATTAATTATAAATCATTCATTACTGTTGCATTCCTACGTTATAATGGCACTTAGTAAATCTTAGACAAAATACTATATAATATCTAAACCTTAAATAAAAAATGAAAACAATGCAATGGGTTTCAAAATATCTGTGAATTAAAACCCTATTTAAATATAGTCAATAACTGTTACAAATATCATAACCATATATTATATGTTACTAAGTATAGAGGTGTTTTATTTTTCAATTTGGCTAGAGAGTTATGCATATGAAGACATTAGTAGGATGCATTCACAATACATATGAATAACATACATTCCTAAGCCAACATTTTCATTATCTAAATTATTTCACTTAATCAAATTCAGCCAGTATAACACTGCGTAAGAATGTTGTGGTTATCTGCTGAGTTTTCAATGATATTAAATTTGGGGTAATTTTTAAAGTTCACCTTCAGTACATTTTATATTTGTATATAAGGACATATTGTTTTTAATCAAGTAACACATACAGAGCTGTAGCATGAGTCTTAAAAGTTCTTATTAATAAAATCAAACCCGAGACCAGTTATTGAGGTGAACACTGGATGATCAGAGAGACAGAACAAGATACAGCTATCTCACCTTGCCAATTCCTCAGTTGGTCCTGTTTCCTCAGACTGGAAGCTTCTGTGTCCCCATCCCAATGGCTCTCAGCTGAACTGCTGCTAGAAGTCCTGAACTCTTAACCAGCCAAATGCTTAACCAGGCAAATGCTTCTAGTTTCTGGTCCTCACGCCTTATAAACCTTTCTGCTTTCTACCACCACTCCCTGGGATTAAAGGCTACTTTCTGGGATTAAAGGCATGAGTCACCATGCCTGGCTGTTTCCAATGTGGCCTTGAACTCACAGAGATCCAGAGGGATTTCTGTCTCTGGAATGCTAGGATTAAAGGCGTGTGCTAACATTTTCTAGCCTAAGTATCTTGTGGCTTTTCTGTTCTCTGACCCCAGATAAATTTATTAAGGTACATAATATTTTGGGGAACACAATACCACCACACAGAGCTATAACTTGAGTGCCAGCATTTAAAGGATTTTATAATGTACTTTATATTAAGACGCTTCATTCAGGACAAAGACAGAAAAAGGCAGAATAAAAAAAAAATCAGTGTACTATATACAATAAGCACCCTTCAGTAGGTGTTGATTATATTAACATATTTAATATCCAAAAGAAATTCTGAACAGAAATGAAGTTCTTTATATTACAGATGAAAATTTAAAAACACAGATTTTTAAGTGACCTGGCAAAGAATCCAAGTACACGATTCGCAAATATACTTAACTCACCTGATCCAGTGTTGACAGCACAACACTTTAGTTGGATGTCTCTGAATGTATATCTACATTTAATTTTTTTTTGTATCTCCAATAAAGATCTGTTGAAGCTTAATCTCCTCCAAAATTCAGTACTGTACTGACAATGGTATTAAAATATATGCCACTGAAGAGGACAGAGTCTTTTCTAACAGAGTCTTAATAATGTAGTTGATTAGTTTATCCTTGCCCTTCTGCCCTTTGAGGACAATGATAGAAGGCTCCATTCAAATAAAATATTGGATCCATGAACTCTGAACACAGAGCTTCTAGAACTGCAAAGAAATGAGATTTTTGAAATATAAATGAACGAGTCTCAGACCGTTTGTTGTAGTACCACTAATGGTCTCAGATAGAATTAAGTTAATAAATGAGGGGAGGGGGTCACACTCAGACACATCAGCCAAAAAAAAATCAATGATTAGGTAACCTACACATATTAAACACAATATAAAAATAGAATAATTGCAAATGATATCAAAATAAGCTTGACATCATTATATGAGTTGCCTAGAGGCAAAGTCAAAATTGTGGCATGCTGCTGTGATATGAGGCATAAATTCAAAAATCAAGAGATTTAAACAAGATATCAGAAACGTAAAGAAGAAAATATTTAACAATCTCTGACTTAAAAGAGTTCCAAGTCTAGGCCTCTATCAATGTCAAGGGACGCTTACTGACCAATGGTAAAATAGTTTGAATATCATTAAAGAATTATAACTCAAAGAAATAAGGCATTTAAACATATTTCAATTCATTAGACTCTTTAGGGAAAAAATAAACCAATTCATGTAGAACATCTGAAAGAAAAAGACTCATTTATCTAGCCTGGTATTTATTTATGTATTCTTTGGGACTTTATTTCATTGTAATTAAATGTTTATAAGTTAAATTTTCTTCATAAATCTATTCTAAACTATAAGTATATATGTAACCATGTGTATGTATGTTACTATTATCCCAATGAAATAGTTTTTTAATGAAATTTTCTCACCTAAATAGTGTTTCAATCAAATAACCTATATCAACAAATATTGAGTCAGAAACTTTGACTCTTCTTTACAGAAAAACACAAGGCAATAAAAACTTTTGCCAGTTAAAAACTCAATAATAAGTCAGACCAAGTACCTTTATATTGAGAATTTCTCTACAATATAAGAATTTATGAAGTATTAAACATGAATGCATCATCCATTTTAAGGTATATTATAAATCAAACCAAAATTCAACAAAAACACTACATAGAAACAGATATGAAAGGGAAAGGTAAGAGAAAAGAGTTGTGGGTATAAGTGTAAATTGGTTTGATATATTAAACTAATTTTGTTTGTTAAATAATTAATTTTTTTACCATTAAATTAGTATTTAAAATATTTTAGATAGTGACTTTTTTTCAATTGGAGAGTGAACAATCATAAATTTTTCAAGTTTTAGCACTACATGCTTAAATATCTATAGAGAAGCAATTTGCTAGAGATTTCTTGGAAACTATGCTCTGCAGGAAGAGAGTAGAGCAGGACATGACAGTGGCTGATACTGCAAGCTGGTTAGCTGACTTGGAGAAACAAGTACTACATTATTGTTTTCTATATTTACATATTTTATAATAATTTAAAATTAAAGATACATCTGGACAACTTGAAAACATCACAATTCATCTGTCTTCTGGGTATTAAAGGCAGCTTGTACACAGGAACCAACTGAAAAGTAACACATTAATTTCTCAAATAGTTTTAACAAAATAGACAATGATAAAAGTTCTGGTTATGCACAAAGGACAGGTTCCAGTTCCACTGCCTTGGGGTTCAAGCTAATCAACTGTCTTGCTTATCCAGAGGGCCTGGTCCAGGTCCATGGGGGCTCCTCAGCTATTGGTTTACAGTTCATGTGTTTCCACTAGTTTGGCTATTTGTCCCTGTGCTTTCTTCAACCATGGTCTCAATATCTCTTGCTCATATAATCCCTCCTCTCTCTGTATGAACTGGCTTTTGGAACCTAGGGCCTGTCCTGAGACACTTTGCTCAGCCTTGGTGTAGGGAGGAGGGGACTGGACCTGCCTCAACTGAATCTACCAGGCTGGGCTGACTCCTCAGGGGAGACCTTGCCTTGGAGGAGGTGAAAATGGAGGGTGGATTTGGGGGAAAGGCTGGGGGGTGGGAGGAGAGAGGACAGGGGAATCTATGGCTGATATGTAAAATTAAATTAATTATAAAATGAAAATATTTTTAAAAATTCTTGTTATATTTTTACAGCAATTAATCATTTTCTGACTTTACACAGGTTTACAACCCAGTTTAACATATGGTATTTGACCACCAAGGAACCTATTTATTTTTATAAGATGGCTATTAGCACTTCACCTTGTTCATTTTGTTATTAAAAAACCCTCAAAATATGACAATTAAGTTTCTTTTAAAATGACAATCTATAAATATATATTTTGTAATGTCTTCAAGTAAGTCAATGAAGTTGTCTACAATCAGATGTTTCTTAAGAAAATAGTGTGTGTCTCTAATCTGGCCAGTGGTGTGCAGTGTTGTCTTCCTCGTTAGTCTTCTCATGCTCTATTTAAAGAATGGTTAAAAATGTGGTACTGCAATATCTCTATGTTTAAATAGTTCCTATTTTTACAGGGCAGCAGTTTATTTTCTGCATACTGCCTGATGGGTTCCAGCCTGTGAGTACAGTTCATTCCCTTTATCATCGCATTAATTACCTTGGACATCTGGTGTCATTCTGCAGCCTCCATCCTTGGGGGAATCTCTTGCTACCTTATTTGTCATCACCTCTCTTTATATAGCATACATAATTTCTGCTCATTTTCAGCTTCCACTTGAACTGTCAGGAGACCCCAAGAGTGGATTAATAACTTTTCTATAAGCTTCCATAATTGCTAATGCATCCTTCTTTTAATATGCAACATTTTTAAAGCGAGAATATAAATGCCATGAGTATCATGACATTGAAACTCTCTTATATAGAGGAATGGGAGGGACACACACACACACACACACACACACACACACACACACACTCCAAATGCACAGGCATCTGTCTTTAAAAATATATTTTGTTGGTTACACATTTCAAAACTGCATTGTTCTTGAATTAATTACTGATACACATCAGTGACCCAAATGCCTTTTACTTGTTTAAAGGTGTAGAAAAACTTCTAGATTCAATTGTTTTTATAATTTATCTTAAAAGGAAACTTTAGAAACATAAGCGTATGTATCTAGTGAAACTGTTGCTAAGCAGCCAAGTGAGTAATATTGACAGTGGCCATTTCCATGTTGATTCAGGCTGCAAATCAGCAACTAAGAAATGATCAATGCAACAATTCATGTTGAAATATGTTAACATAAGTATCAACTCTCATTCTGGAATGAGAAATGTATTAACCTCATGACTCTTAAAAGATATGCTAATTAATTTAAGAAAAATGGAATTTATGCAACATATAATTTCTATTCACTACATTAAGGTAAACATTCATATTTTATACTGGGGCAAGATGCTATTTTATGAATGACTTTAATGCATATAATAAAAATATAAGAATATAGACAGTACTCAAATAACAACTTAAGAATGCACATGTAAATTTGTAAGTCATATATTATTGTGCAATGAAAACAGAAAAATGGAACATATCTAGTAGAACATTACACTTAATAACAATAGGCAATTAAGTAATGCTCAGGAGTACTTTTGTATGAATAAAGTACATTTTGTTATTAAGAACCTAATTTGAAACTGATGCTTTCCATCAGCCACTAGAGAGTGCAATGGAAACACAACTTGGCAGAAAGACAACTAAGGAGAATTGCCCAACTGTAAACAGAAAAAGATTGGTTTTATACCCAGGTACAAGAAGTGATAAAATATAATTTCCAATATAATAAGATCATTACTTTACATCAGGCAAACATTAAATTAACCTGAGCTAAAGGCTTAATACAATATCCAATAAAACACTGAAAATTCTTGTGGTGTGGTTGAGCATTCCTTGGGTATATGCCCAAGAGTGGTATAGCTGGATCTTGGGGGAGATGGATTCCCAATTTTCTAAGAAATCGCCATATTGATTTCCAAAGTGGTTGTACAAGCTTGCATTCCCACCAGCAGTGGAGGAGAGTTCCCCTAGCTCCACATCCTCTCCAGCATAAGGTGTCTTCAGTGTTTTTGATCTTAGCCATTCTGACAGGCATAAGGTGGTATCTCAGAGTTGTTTTGATTTGCATTTCCCTGATGATTAGGGATGTTGAGCAATTCCTTAAATGTCTTTCAGCCATTTGAGTTTCCTCTGTTGAGAATTCTCTGTTTAGTTCTATAGCCCATTTCTTAATTGGACTGTTGTGCATTTTGATGTCTAATTTCTTGAGTTCCTTATATATTCTGGATATCAGTCCTCTGTCAGATGTGGGATTGGTGAATATCTTTTCCCATTCTGTAGGCTGTCACTTTGCTTTGTTGACCGTATCCTTTGTTCAGCTATGTTCATATCATCATTGTTTGTAATAGCCAGAACATGGAAATAACCTAGATGCCCTTCAACTGAAGAATGGATAAACAAAATGTGGTACATATACACAATGGAATACTACTCAGCAGAGAAAAACAATGACATCATGAGGTTTGCAGACAAATGGATGGATCTAGAAAAAATCATCCTGAGTGAGGTATCCCAGACTCAGAGAGACAAACATGGTATGTACTCACTCATAACAGGATACTAGATGTGGAACAAGGATGACTGGACTGCTACTCACAACACCAGGCAGGCTACCTGGAAAACAGGACCCCAAGAAAGACACAGGGATCGCCCAATGACAGAGAAATGGAATGAGATTTACATGAACAGCCTGGACATGAGTGGGGGTAGTGAAGGGCGAGAGTCGAGGGAAAGAGAGCTTGGGTGAGTGGGAGATCCCAGCTGGATCAACAACAGAGAGGGAGAACAAGGAATAGGAGACCATGGTAAATGAAGACCACATGAGAATAGGAAGAAACAAAATGCTAGAGAGGCCCACAGAAATCCACAAAGATACCCCCACAACAGACTGCTGGCAATGGTCGAGAGACAGTCCGAACTGACCTACTCTGGTGATGGGATGGCCAAACACCCTAATTGTCGTGCTAGAAACCTCATCCAACTACTGAGGGATCTGGATGCAGAGATCCATGACTAGGCCCCAGGTGGATCTCTGGGAGTCCAATTAGCGAGAATGAGGAGGGTTTTTATGAGAGAGAATTGTTGAGACCAAGGTCGGATAAAGCACAGAGACAAATAGCCAAACAAACGGAAACACATGAAATATGAACCAATGGCTGAGGGGTCCCCAACTGGATCAGGCCCTCTGAGTGGGTGAGACAGTTGATTGGCTTGATCTGTTTGGGAGGCATCCAGGCAGTGGCACCAGGTCCTGTGCTCATTGCATGAGTCGGCTGTTTGAAACCTGGGGCCTATGCAGGGTCCCTTGGCTCGGCCTGGGAGGAGGGGACTGGACCTACCTGGACTGAGTCCACCAAGTTGATCTCAGTCTGTGGGGAAGGCTTTGCCCTGGAGGAGATTGGAATGGGGAGCGGGCTAGGGGGAAGGTGAAGGGGGCGGGAGGGGGGAGAACAAGGGAATCTGTGGCTGATATGTAGAACTTAATTGTATTGCAAAATAAAAATTAAAAAAAAAACACTGAAAATTCAAGTTCCTGAGTCAGATTGTAAACTTGACAGTGTCCACATGACATCCATTGTTGCTGGTTTTTTTATTATTATTATTTGTTCATTTGTTTTGATTTGGTTCTCCTGAATAAATAAATATACATTTTGGTAAGACTGAATTCAGTAGTTTTCACAAAGTGTCTCATTGATCATCATACTTTTTAAACAGAAGTAAAGAACATACATATTTTTAAAGTATGATATTCTGCTGTATTCATTGATTGATGCCTAACTCAATTGTCACCAGAGTGACTTCTTCCAGTAGTTTATGGGAGCAGATACAGAGATCCACAGCCAACCATCAAGCAGAGCTCAGGGAACTCTGTAGAAGAGGGGGAAGAAGGAATGTAGGAGCCAGAGGTGTTGAGGACACCAGGAGAACACAGCCCACAGAATCAACTAAGCAGGGTTCATAGGGGCTCACAGAGACTGAAGTAGCAACCATGGAGCCTACAATGATCTTCATGCATGTTGGGGTTTTTTAGCTTGGGTTTCTTTGTTTTTATTGGACTCCTAACAGTGGGAGAGGGGGTATCTCTGATTTTTTTTTTGTATGCTCGTGGGACCCTTTTCTTCCTACTTGAGTAGGTTTTCTCATCCAGCTTTGATAGGAGGCTATGTGCTTAGTCTTCTTGCATCTTGCTATGCCTACCTGAACTGATACCACTCCAGGCCTGCTCTTTTCTGAAAGGCAATGAAAGAGCAGTAAATTTGAGAGAGAGGGAAGTGTCGAGAAGAGGAGGAGAAGAAGGGGAAGCTGTGGTTGGGATGTATTGTCTAAGAGAAGAATAAGTAGATGTAATAAAAAAATAAAATAAAGATAGAACAAAAAAAGATACACTATACAAGATTGGAATCTGGCTCAGTATGATTCTGAAAGTACACAAAATAATAGCTTCTGTCCTTTCATGTGTCAAACATTTTCTGATAACAGAACATTATGTTACTATCATTGGAGAAAAACTTAAAACATTCATTAAAATGCAAATCAAACATTACATTTAGCTGTCATAACAGAAATAACAGATATTGCCAGCTATGAGAGGTTTTTTTTTTTGCCCAGGTGAGTAAAGGAAGCCATGCACAAAGTGATATGAGTGTGTTTATTGAAACAGATTGTCAATTTTAAATTAAAGCAAGTAAACATTCTTGGAATTAGACTTATCCTATGTTGAGAAAACCAGTTTCTAAACAAGTCATGAAGTCACTGCAGATTGTAAGGGAATGATTATCTGGGCACTAATGTGTGCTTGAGACTTTGACTTGTGTGTTGAAAATGCCTGCAGGTTTTTGTGAATTAATCTGAAACTCTGGAAAACATAAGTGTTGCTATTATTTAATAATTTAAATTAATCAAACTATAAAAGTTTGTAAGGTTTTGGGTTCAAGAAGGGTCAAACACTTTGAATGTTAAAGAAACTTATGAGTGGGCAACATACTCCCCACAGAGAGAATATAAGAAATCTTTAGCCTTCCACACAGTAAGATAACTTCTGTGTCACCTGGGTCTTTCACTGGATGTGTTAACATGCACCATCCTGGAGGATTTTGTTTGTTTGCTTGTTTGTTTTTAATTTCATTCATTGATTCTTCCTTCTTCCCAGAAAGAGAACAATTTGGAAGACTTGTCACTGTGAATAATCCCTTCAGTGATCCCAAACCTCCTTTGCTTGTTGCTTTTAATTAACTAACATGTCAATCAGATTTGCACAGTTTGTGTTTTCACCCATTATCACTGTTTGTATAGACTTCCAGTTTAATCTGTATGTATATTACATCCACCCACTTCTTTGATAAGCCTGGGTTTTTGTGTTGCAGTAAGGGTATTTAGAAAGCATGTATTTTCCTCATGAATTCCATTCTAAAACTTATTTCAATCTTAGGAAGACCAATACTGCCATCTAAAGGCAAATTACATTAACTGCTCTTAAGACCTCTCAGTCAGTGTTATGCATTTTAGATATGTATTTCCTGTTCCCAAGTTCTACTTAAAATTCAGCTGAAGGTTAGAAAAAAAACAAACTAGTTCAGGATTAGATATTATTCTCCCAACTTGCTGAAAAATATCTAAGATTTCATGTTTTAATAACTTGAAATATTTATTTTATCCTAACATATACTTTAATTTCTGAATTGTAGGCCTTTTCTCAAAATGGCAATTGCCATTTGAAAGCCATGTACACGGTATTTAGGAGTGTCCTATGACTCAATATTGAAATGATATTTGGAAATGTGTGTAAGAATTTATGCAATAGACAGTGTTCTAATGCTCAATTCAGTGCAATTGTTCTCTAATTCTTCTATCATGTGCAGGGATAGCTAAGAGTAAGTCATCATGACCTTGAAAAAAAAAAAACACTACTATTGCTGGGTGTAGAGATGCCTAGTTGTATCTTAACATTTGGGAATAGAAACTAGGAAGATTATGAGTTTAGAATAGACTGCTACATGAGAAGATTCTTGAAAGGAGGGAGTTAGGAGAGGGAGAGGAAGAGGGAGAGAGAGGTTGGCATAAGACTAGGCAGTAGCCTATAAAGGGTAGTAGAGTAGCAACAAGACAATGTTCAGTTCACAAGAGATCAGTGTATAAAGCCATGGGTAGGGTATTGCAGTAAGGAGAGGTGGACAATTTATGACTCTGAAAGCTGGATAGCTTAATTTATAAATCAAAACCCCATAAAATGTATCTTGCTTTTCAATAATTTCAGATAATACTTTAGGCCTCATTAAAAAGTTTCACACTTGAGGACATGGAACATCTGTTACTCCATCTTCTAAAATTCTCTATGTATTGCTATATTTCTCTTAACATTTCGAAGTTCTGTCTGTAAGACAAACTTATATGCATGTCTTGAATTTAAATCTATCCTTTCTATTTTTCTATTCTTTATGAAGAACTTAGTATCTTAAAATCTCACATTCAATTATACACAAAACCACGACTCATAATCTCTCTCTCTCCTGCTCACAGAACTATCATCTTTTAAAGATATTAATTTTACTTTTTGAGATTATAAAACACACACACACATATATAAGTATTTTTCAATTTTTTGTGTGTGTGCCCCTAATTATGAGTGCAGGTCTACATATACTGTGGCATAGATGTGTATAAGCAAGAAGACAACCTCAGTAGGATATGGTTCTCATCTTCTCCTGGTTGAGAAAGGATCTCTTGTTCAGTCACATATTTGTGAGGCTGACTGTCCCTCAAGCTTCCAGGAATTCTTCTGTCTCCAGTTCACATCTCACAGTCAGAATTTGGGTATTATAGACAAGAGTTTCCCTATCCAGTCAACATGGGTTCTGGGTTTTCAAATTCAGTTCCCAATGCTTCAGTATTCGACAATTTACCCACTAAAAGATCCCCACCCCCCAGGCCAAAATTAGATTCTTTCTCTTTCATGATTACCTGAAACATTAATCTAAAAATAGTAAAATCATTCTGTATTTCCTCATGAAACCTGTAGTACCAATTGGCAATAGAAAGCTGATGAGCTTTTTGTTATATTTTATTGCTTGTCTATCATTAATCTACATGAATTCCATGTTTTCGCTATGAGGCATGTTGAATTTTCACTGATTTCATGGTTTCCTTTCTCTCAATTTTTATTAGAGTTACTGCTTGCTTGACCTTAAAAAGCTTTTCCTCACCCTAGTGCTTGAGGAAACCTTGTTAGTTTTTTCTGAATTCATTATATTGGTCAAATCCACTATGTAGTGTTCTGTTTTTGTGAAACCAGGAAATTTTCCTTGGAATCTATATATTGGTAGTTTGCCTCTTTATATTACCATTGATAAGTATTCAGCTAATGAAATTAGCTTTGTTCTGAGATAGAGTTATTCTTACTTATTTTTGAATTTTTTCTATTTATCCTTGTGTACAATTACTATGACACTGAATGTGTATTAAAATATATTAAGTAAGCTTATTGATACACTTTGCTTAAAACATGTATTTTCAGTACTTGAACAATATTGGCCTTTTGGCTTGCTACTATTTCTGCCAAAATGTAATTTTTATCTTTTGTAAAATTATGGAACACATTGTTTATGAGTATAGATATATTTATTTGCATATTTACAACAGATATTTAATTGCAATACTTTTTCTCTTGAAATAAACATACAATAGTATTTTCATAGGCCTCATATTAAACATTTAAAGTTGGTGAGCAGATTTCCTGTCCTTTATACCTTGTCTCCATCCCATACCTTTTATTTACTTTTCTGTCCCTCCTATTTGCTCTCTTTCATTTGTTTTAAAGGAAAAATTCTGTATTATATTTATAACTCAAGTCAAGTACAAAACCAAGACCTAAAGCTGGGCGGTGGTGTTGCACACCTTTAGTCCCAGCACTCTGGATGCAGAGGTAGGCAGATCTCTGTGAGTTCGAGGCCAGCCTGGGATACAAAGTGAGTTCCAGGAAAGGCTTCACAGAGAAAAGCTACACAGAGAAACCTTGTCTCAAAAAAGCAAAAAACAAACAAACAAACAAACAAACAAAATCCCAAGATCTAAAAGAAAATGACAGCACAATAGTTTGTATTAGTAGCCAAAACACCCATCTGTGTAGGCAGAGTTAAATGAAATTGGTCAAAGTAAACAAACAACATATCTTAAAGCCTTTCTTATTTTCTTCTGTTTTCATCCTTTCATGCTGTGGGATGTTCTGTATGTTAAATGTGTTGCTCTGATTGGTTAATAAATAAAATACTGATTGGCCAGTAGCCAGGCAGGAAGTATAGGTGGGACAAAAAAAGAGGAGAATTCTGGGAAGTGAAAGGCTGAGGCAGAGAGATGCTGCCAGCCGCCACCATGACAAACAAGATGGAAGGTACCTAAAGGCCACAAGCCATGTCGCAACTTATAGACTAATAAACATAGGTTAATTTAAGATAAAAAAATTAGATAACAAGAAGCCTGCCACGGCCATACAGTTTGTAAACAATATAAGTCTCTGTGTATTTACTTGGTCGAGTCTGAGAGGCTGCGGGCCTAGCAGGTGAGAAAGACTTGTCCTGACCGCAGGCCAGGCAGGACTGGAGAAAACTCCAGCTACAGTTTCGTCATTATTTCCTTCTGCATCCTTTTTTTCTTTTGTTTTCTGCTCATGACTATCTTCTTGTCCATAAAATTCAGCCAAGGATATAGCAAGTACAACCAAATATTTATTTTTGTTTGTTTGTTTGTTAGGACAGGCTTTTCCTTTCATACCTTTTTCTGTAGGATTCTCTAAGACAGAGGGGTTAAGAACAGCACAAGAAAATTCACAGAATCAACGAACCTGCGATCACAGAGATTGAACCGACAATCAGGGAGCCTGCAAGGGACTGACCTAGGCACTCTGCATATGTGTTTTAGTTGTGTGACTTGGTCCTTTTGTGGTACTCCTAACAGTGGGAACAGGGGCTGGCTGTGTGACTCTTTTACTGACATTTGGGACCCTACTCCTCATACTGGGTTGCCTTGCCCAGCCTTAGTATATGAGAGGTGCTTAGTCTTACTGCAACTTAATATGCCATGTTCTGTTGATACTCATTGGAGACTTGGCCATTCAAAAACAGAAATGGAGGAGTGGACTGGAGGATGGGAACAGAGGTGGATAGGATGGGAAGGACTGAGAGAAGAAGAGGAGGGAGGGGAAACTACTACCAGAAAGAAAAAACAAAGCAAGCTTTTTACGTTTTCTCTAAACCCATAAAACAAACCACCCCCTGCCTCAGTCTCATAACAATATGTTGTATAGTAATTGTTGCCTAAACTATGAGGTTATATGAAAGCTTCAAACAACAAATATCTTGTAATCACAGGATGTAATATTTGCTTACCGAAAACCAAATTGGAATGTAGATATAGGAACGTAGACATGAAGACCAGAAGGAAGCAATGCTAAGAACTGCCATTTTTTCAAGTTGAAAAGTGATGATAACTTAAACAAAAATGAAAATGGGAGTGGAATAAAGTGCCTGTAATAATAAAGAACAGAAATGGCACCATGATAACCAAGAGGTTCGTACACACACACACACACACACACACACACACACACACACACACACTACACTAATCAAGATTTTAGGATTATGAAAATGTAGAATACATAGTTGATTGTTTGGATGGGGAGTAGGAAGAAGAACTTTGTCGATCAATCTATAATAAAGGTAGATTGTGATACAATAGAATATTAAATGCTTCAAGGCAATTTTCCATTCAGCCTGAAATTGTTATATAGATTTGGATCATAGGCCTGACAGGAAGTATAAGAATATATTTTCTGCAAATAAAAATCGTAATATAATTATTTATTATTTTACCCAATTTTGCAGTCAAAGTGACTCTTCCATAAAAGAATTGATGAAATGAGATTTAAATTGCCATAATTATTTCTTTATAAAGTTTAACATGCTATAGAATGTAAAATACTATTGTTTTGAATAAAATTTTAAGCATTTGGAATGATAAATTGATTGATATGTGTACGTACTTACATACCTTTATATGATAAAAATCATGTCTTTGAATCCTTTGAATCCACATATGTTTGAAAATATGTAGTTTTTATGTCTGATAATAAAACTGATGAAAATAGAATCTACAAAATGATTTTGAAATGATAAAACTTCAAAAAGTTAGCTGTTTTTCTTCATGTGTATTAAACAAAGGAATAATTTGTCAAATCCTCTAGGGAATAAAGTAGGGTAACTTACCAGCCTGTTTAGATGCATGTCTTCAAAAGATAATCGGAGAGAACTATGCAATAAATAAAAAATTAATGACTGGAGCATGAAGGTGCTCTAAACCATAAGAAAAGGAAATTTCTTTTGAAGCACCTCTTTGAAGGTAAGATCTATTAAGCCAAATTTTCAATGGTGAAGTTCAACAAGATCTCATCTACTGGAACATTTATAGGAATTAATATACTTTTAAAGGTAAGAAAAGTTAGGGATCTATTTATAGTGTGCTTGGCTACCATGCAGATGACCTTGTCTTCAATCCTTAAAAATGAAAAGAGAAAAATATTAAGCAAAAAACAGATATTTAATGTAGTAAGTTGATAAATTCATTTAATGTTAGTTTTTTTGATCCAAAAAATTTGAGACTGCCTAAAATTCAGGTAGAAATTTTAATATTGCTTTCTATTCACCAAGTTTTACAGTTTTTAGCTTGATGCAGTTAATGCTTTAGTTGATATTTCTTGTTAATTAGATTCATTATGACATGATCACCTTTAGATTACTTGAGAGTTCAAATGTGAAATGCCCTCCATAGACCCATGTGTTCAAACACATGGTCCCCACCTTTAGTCATATTTTCAAAAGTTGGGCAACTTTGGAACATATTGTGCAGCAAGAAGACATTGTTGACACAGGGTGGACCTTGATGGTTATAGATTATTCTGGCGCTAGCTTATACTCTCTACTTTCTGATCCATTACAATGTGAACAAATTGTGCTATTTGGTCTCATAGCTCAGATAGATGCTCCAGCCACTGTTTCTTTTTAAAGTGAGAGTCAAGGCAGGCGTCCTTTTCCTTGATGTTTTTCTGTCAAGACATTCTGTCATAGCCTTGAGAAAATGACAAATGAAGAATTCATAAATTCTTAATAGAATAATTAACAGAATCCTAACAGTAAGAGATTTTGCATTATTCAAAATAAAAGCCAAATTCAGTATGATACTCTGACATAACATGCATTAAGAAAGTAAAATTCTTATATCACTCAGATTCAGAAGGGAGCAAATATAAATGTATCTTTAACCCAGTGCCATCTGATTTAGCATTATTTCACTTCTTTGTTAGAAAAAAAAAATTAGTTCACTGGATTCATGTAAGGATAATACAACCAAACCTTCCACCCACAAAGGTTTAAATTTCTCTTTAAGTTCTCTAAATCAAGCCTCTACTGCAAACAATTATTCTTCACAGTTTTATCACAAACATAGGGATAAAAGTATAGTAACAGGGGTGCTGGGGAATGTGTTCAGGCTGCTGTTTTTCTGTCATAGCACCAGGGTATTGTAAGACTCTCAAAGATGTATGGAAGTACTTTCTTTTTAAGACAGGATAGAGGAGATAGTAAAAAGTTCATGGTAATATGCAGTCTGAAACATGAGATATTTAAGACGTATTCTATTAGAAAGACCCATATTTGAAGGTTAATATTGATGGACCTCAGAAGAGCAAAAAATAATTAATTTCATTATTATTTCACCAGAGTATTGTAAATATATACTGATTTTCTCAGCCTTTTGAAATACATTCAGTGACAGTTATATAACCCTATATAATTCTATAGCTATAAAAATTGACCTTTGAACCAAATATATTAAATGAAATATAAATAACCATGAGATCTATGATTATTAATTTATTGTATTCTGTTAATGTTAAAGGCTTCAAAAATAAATTACAGGATAGTTTGATCACTCAATTAAAGGTAACATTCTCTGGAGAATAATCCCTGTCCAAAGTCATGGTCCATAAAACGCTTCCCGCAGTGTGAATATTCTAAACAGGTTTTATAATGACACCAGCTAACACGTCTACAGAATGAACATCAGCCCCAAATCATTCAAAATTATATACACACTTGTAAAGTAGGCAGTGAACACAAAAGCAACATTTTGCTCTCCCTCTCTCTGATTTTTTCTGGAGTCAGAGCTATCAACCAGAAAACATACTTTAAAATATACCATATAGCACACAGTGGTGGAGTGTGGTAAGCATACCAAATTATGAAAATAGATTGACAAAATGGCACTGCCATAACTCTAGACAGGATTATTTTTAGTGTATTAAGTTCCTGAATTCAACTTTGAATTTCAGCTGGTTTGAGATTATTTTTTAAATGCATTTGGTAATTCTTATGTCTCCTGGACATTTTTGTACGCATATGCTCAAACCAATTGCCCCACTGTCAGAAACAATAAGACCGAACCTTAGTTCTTATGTGACACTCAAGTAAGTATTCAAAATATAATTCAAGTAAATGTGGATTACTCTAAAAAAATCACCAACTGCTTTTGTCTTGCCTCCTGACTATTACTTAAAGACAGTATCTTAAGATTAACTTGGGGTTAGCTGTAACAGATGATCTTCAGTACAGTCTGAGCTCTGTCCCCTCTAGATTTGGGAAGCTCTACCTGCCATATAATCTGTGACATGTTTAAGGTCACAACATAAATTTTCACTTAACACAGAATGGACTACGATTTTTATGTTAGGAAGTATTTTTTATTAAATTGTATATTTCTTCGGTAGAACGATATAGTTCTACCGATAGTATTGGTACTAGGAGATGCTAATTAATGGTAGAATCTTAGCACCACAATGCCTCTTACTGTCCAGGACAAAGCTGGAGATTCTTTTAGAAAGAATGGTATATGCTAGACTATATGAATATGAAGGAAGTAAGGCAATATTTAATTTCAAGGAATACTTGTTTTCATGATGGCAATACTTAGAGGAAACATGATAATTCTGCTGGTAGGCTACCACAAAATGAAGTTCAAGGAAACACATTTAGCAACACAATTATACAGTAAAAAGAAGTCGAATTTATATGCTCAACAAACTGTAATTTTATGGTAAAAATCATTTTTCTGTAGTTATACCTGTTCTTAATGAATAGAATTTCTTAACATGGTGTAGGATTCCAGCTCCAACCTGTTGAAAGGTTCTTGGGCGAGGAGAGAGGAATGAGGAAGTATTAGATAGAGGTATAGATATAGATGGAGAGAAAGACAGAGACCCAGGATAGCTTAAGGAGTGCCCTGGGTCAATACCCAGTCATCTAGAGTTTTAGTCTAAAGGGCTTTTTATATACTACCAAGGGGAGAGGCAAAAGAACTCCTCCTTTCAAGATCAAAGCACAATATACAGCCATGTGTAGACCCTTCAAAACACCTGGTAACCATGCCCTTGGCCAAATCATGCCATTATGAAGCCCTGATGGGAAAAGCAAGCTCAGACTTTCTGACCTTGAGTAAGGCCTTACTAGGGAGCCTCTGTGGCCTCCCACAATATGAGTTACTTTTAATTTCAGTGTTTCTGTGTTTGTACTAAAATTCTCAGACAAATGGCTAAAATTAGTTTCCCAACACAGGGTATTTTCATAGCATTCCTAACAGCTGGAATTTGGAAACATTTTTCCTGACCCTGTATTTTTCTCATCAGTTTTTAATTTCACCTGTATGAGTCCTTGGTAGAAATACACAGCTTGAAGGGAGTATTTCAATCAAACTCTTCGAGGGAATATGTAACAACATATTTTTTATTCTGGATTTTTATGCCATAAACTTATTCCTAAAAAAAAAAAAAAATGTTCCTTTCTTTTTAGATGATAAATACGTATTTTGACATTCTGCATCAAAAACAAAATAGAATGTCTAGGTTTATGATTGCCATAAAATTTTTATTAACACAATTCTTTTTATTCACAGTATGAACCCCAGTACCACTCAAACAGTCCTTCCATGTCCAACCTCTACCCTTGTAGCCTCCCCACAAAAAAAAAAAAGAAAGAAAGAAAGAAGGAAAAATATCTCATTTCTCCACCTTTCCTGCTTCTCCATCACATATCCATTCATCTTATAGGCCTTTGAAGCTGCAGTGTGCTATGCCATATACCCATTAGACAATACATCCTTATGTTCAAATGTTCATTGCAATGCACTGTTGGTCTGATTTAAGGCCTCTGGCTTATGATACACCTATACTAGACCTTCACCTAATCTTCTTTCAGATATCTTGCTGTTGCCCCAAGTTACGGAGACCCAGCTGCTATGGTTCCACTGGGCAGATCCCTTCACAAGCTTCAGCAGGCCAACAGATGGGGTATATGTTGGAATGGGCCAACTCAAAGCCCTGATTGTGGGCTCAGGTGGTAACTGAGTTGGTCTGTCCTGGACTCTACTGGGATTGCCTTCCTCAGGTGAGGGTCAGGGCCAGCTCTCCCAAACACAAGCCATCTGGATCATCTCTCTCACATGCCCTGAGAGGGGTAGAGCCAACTCTCCCTTGTGCCAGCCAACTAGAGGGTCATTTCTCCCAGGGCCATTGGGGGTCAGCTCTCCTGTGCTCTAGCAATTAAGGCCAGTTCTCCCAGCAAGGGGAGAAGCTCTCCTTTGAGATGGTTTGTGAGGGGCAAAACCAGTTCTCAGGCTCCCAGTTATGAGGGCCGTGTTCTCCCATGGCCTCCAGAGGTAACAAGGCCACAGACATCAACATAGCCCCCAGTTGCAGTAGGACAATGGACCCAGACATCGCCTTCAGCCAAAGCTGGGTCTCAAACATCACCATTGGCTTGGGTAGCAGCCAGGACAGTCAAATTGATATGGCCCCCATGGCAGTGTGGCCTTTGGACATCAACATGGTTTCAGGCTGGAGAACAGACCACAAGCATCTGCTTGGCCTTCAGTGCTAACATGGGACAAGGACATCTATACAGACTCCCGTGGTGGTATTGTGTTCCCCAAAAACTTATCTGGGGTCAGAGACAGAACAGCCACTAGATACAAAGGCTAGAAAATGGTGTCACTCACGCCTTTAATCCTCGCACTCCAGAGGTAGAAATCCCTCTGGATCTCTGTGAGTTCAAGGCCACATTAGAAAAGGGGCCAGGCATGGTGACACACGCCTTTAATCCCAGAAAGCAGCCTTTAATCCTAGGGAGTGGTGGTAGAAAGCAGAAAGGTATATAAGGTGTGAGGACCAGAAACTAGAAGCATTTGGCTGGTTAAGCATTTGGCTGGTTAAGCTTTCAGGCTTCTAGCAGCACAGTTCAGCTGAGAGCCATTCGGATATGAGGACACAGAGGCTTCCAGTCTGTTTGTCTTTTTTATAGACTTTCTATTCTGCCTTCTCATTGGTTGTAAACCCAACCACATGACCTCCTCATCACTGCCTATCTGTACAGACCTCCAGGTCTTTTATGGTTGGTATTGAGATTAAAGGTGTGTGTCTCCATGCTGGCTGTATCCTTGAACACACAGAGATCCGCCTAGCTCTGCCTACCAAGAGCTGGGATTAAAGGCGTGCACCACCACCACCCAGTTTCTGCTATGGCTTGCTATTAGCTCTGACCCCCAGGCAACTTTATTTATTTATTAACATACAAATAAAATCACATTTCAGTACAGTTAAAATATCACTTTTTGACTCCAGCTATGGTAGGGACAGGGAATCACAAATGCTCCTTGACTGCAGCTAGGACCCAGACATCAGCATGGCCCCAGGTAGCTGTGTAGGCCACACAAATCAGCCTATTCCTTATAGCCTTTGTGTCTTCAGTTCTGCTCCCCCTTTCCCATTTCTCCACCACACACCTGTTTATGCTACTGGCACCCACCCAAACAAGGTCAGCGGGCTGCCACAATAATTTTTAAAGTAGGTAAGATGAAAGAATTCTAGCACTTACTTTCTGCTGGAGAGCTGAAAAATTTGAAAAGTATTACCTTTACACTACAGATAAAAATCATTATATTGCTGAAATAGTAGAATTTCCTGCAAATCAATTAACATCAATTTAGAGTTATCCTTGAAGTTGATATTTACACAAACTTACTAGCATGGCTTTATCAAAGAATAATAGGCTCCAAGTTTCTTTCACCTCTAAGGCATAAGTCTACAGCCCTTAGTAGCTCCTGTTTCTTCAGGGCATTTCACTCACTCTGTCTTGATGGAAAGAAATCTACTATGTAGTCTCCATGTTTGAATACTTTATAAGCACTAGAGTTTTAATATATTATGTTAAGGTAATATTTTCTGTTTCACAATCTGTTTTAAGCAGCAGTCATAATTATTTAATTATTTCTTAGTCCTTGTAATGTATCACATAGCCATAAACATGTTATTTTCCCTGAAATGCCTATTAAACTTCTTAAATTTTATAAGCTAGAAAATCACACAGTAAAACACTTATTTAGATAGTTGTCAGGGGAATTATTGAAACCAGAAAGTCAACAAAAAAAAAAAATCTAACAATTTGGAGAACTGCAAAGATGGCTGAACAGGAAAAAAATTGGCTGTTCCACCAGAGGACCTGGATGAATTCCCAACATCTCATGCTGATTCACAAGTCTGTAAATACAATCCCAGGCTATCTTTTGGCCTCTTCTGGCCTTCTCTAGCATAGAATACATGTGCAAATAGCCATACCTGCAGGAAAAAAATCCATACATAGAAAATATAACTTAAGGAAATATTTTCTTTACTAAGACATTTTCTATTCATTTTACATATCAACCACGGATTCCACTGCCCTCCTTCCTCCCAACCCCCAGCCTTCCCCCCCAACCCACCCCCATTCCCACCTCCTCCAAGGAAAGGTCTCCCATAGGGTGTCAGCAGAGCCTGGTACATTCAGTTGAGGCAGGTCCAAGCCCCTCCTTCCTGCACCAAGGTGTGCAAAGTGTCTTACCATAGGCACTAGGTTCCAAAAAGCAGGCTCGTGCACTAGGGACAGGTCCAGGTCCCACTGCCTTGGGGCTCCATAAACAGTTCAATCTAAACAACTGTCTCACTTATCCAGAGGGCCTAGTCCAGTACCATAGGGGCTCCTCAGCTATTGGTCCACAGTTCATGTGTTTCCACTAGTTTGTTTAGTTGTCTCTGTATTTTTCCAGTCATGTTTTTTATATCCCTTGCTCATAGAATCCTTCCTCTCTCTTGTAGATTGGACTCCTGGAGCTCTGCCTGGGAACAACTGTGGATCTCTGTATCTGCTTTCATCAGTCACTGGATGAGGGTTCTATCATGATAGTTAAGGTATTTATTTGGCCATCCGATCACCAGAGTAGGTCAGCTCAGGTACCCTCTCTCCATTGCCAGGAGTCTATGGTGGAGTCATCTTTGTGGATTACTGGGGACCTCCCTAGTGCTCTGCTTCTCCCTATTCCCATGGTGTCTTCACTTATCATGGTATCTCTTTCCTTGTTCTCCCAGTCTGTTCCTGATCTAGCTCAAACCTCCTGCTCCCCTAAACTCTCTTTCCCCCGACCCTTCCCCTCATCACTACCAGTTTGCTCATGTAGATCTCATCCATTTCCCCGTCGCTGGGCGATCCCTGTGTCTTTCAAACAATACCTGTCCACAAATCAAAACTTAAGGAGATAATTTAAAAAATAAGAAATCCAAGCTTTGTATCAGATTGTTAAATAATTTATGGCATTGATTTTATAATTGAAGAAGACTAGAAGTCCATGTTTATTTTTAAGAAACAATATTTCTATCAAGGAATGCTGTTTCAAAAAAATCAAGAGCCCTGAAAATGTGTGTATAGAGATGTTGATTTTTATAAACCAACTAAGCACTTGGATTTAAGGAAATATTAGGAAACATTGCTGTATAGCTAAATGACAGAAACAAATAGACACATATTGTATTTATTTGGGTCTGTACAAAAAGATATATTCTTAATTTGTTTCTCAGTTGTCATGATTACAGCAATTACATTTTCATTCATTGCAATACATAGACATGGTAAATTATTGAACATATGAATTTTAATTAGAATGGTATTATTAATTATTTTTATAAATATGGTTCACTTGAGAAAAACCCCATACATATTTCCCACAACTCCTGATGGATATGGTCTTTGAAAATAATCTTATGTTTAATGTCACACATTTTATTTTTCAGTTCAATTTCTTAAACAGTGTGCTTTCATTGTGAATATGATCAATAACAAAATGATCCAAAATCCAACAGAATTAACAGTAGAAGTGTAATAGTAGCTCTTACTACATGATGGAACAAAAATAAGAACAAAAACAAACAAACCATCAACCAAAAATACCAGATTAGTCACTTTACTTAAAAATCCTAAGTTAAACCACCAGGATAGGGAAAAATAAAATATGATAATCCTACCATTTGACACTTCTGACAACAAGTAATAAATTTACTTCACCCACAATTCATTGGCCAGAAACATCACATACTGAAAACTCTAACTTCCATTGGAGCTATTAGAAGACAATTCTTTTAAAACCATATACGGCAAGGCCTGAAGGTGTTGGATGAATAGCACTGATGGATTTCATAATATTAACAGAAAAGCTCGTGGAATAATAGACTTAAAATGAATTGAGAATATCTCCAATTACCCAATTAATGTCTGGAGCCTTGACACTTCATGTCATTTCAATGTCACTACCCCATTATAAAAATAAAACCGAACATCTGGAAAAAGACCCCTGACTTTTGAAACTTCTTGGCATGATTCTAATCTATATTCCTAATGGCATCAATATTCTTTATATCATGTTTGGCTTTGTCTATTGCATTCATTTAAGCAATTATTACTGTATGTCTGCTATCTGACAGGCATAGTCTCTTCCCACGAGTAGCTCATGAATCAAGATTTTCTGGGAGACAAATCTGTGTAAAATATGATACCATGTATAAGAATTTTCTATTCCTATGATACTACAGTAGGAAAATTATTGTTTTACAATATATTTAGCACTACCATACATTATGGGACATATAGTTATTATTTTATGATACATAAAAACTCTTATGAGGTATAACATGTTTTAGCATCCAATAAACTTTTAAATCAAATCATCTTTGTTTTTCTTTATATTTCAATGTAAGATAAACAACATTTTGGAAAGTTTCACAATTTTCTATTTTATGATTTTTGAATTAATTCATTACTCACAAAACTAAATCTGTTTTTCAGATAGTCTGTGTTACATATAATTTACATTTAAGTCTTCAAACTAGACTTAAGGTAATTAGAAAAGAAAAAAAAATCACCAGAGATGTTTTAGATGATAAAAGACACAAAGATTTGTTTCTGTTTGATTTAAAACCGGTTTACAGTCACACCTTGATTGTAAATCAGTACATTTTAATGAGGAAATATATTAAATTAATTGTAACAAATAAATATAAACATATACATGAGGTATTTTAAATGTATTATAAATTATCAAGTTATTAAAATTAAAATTTCCTAAGAGTGCCACTGGTTTAAATGAATCTTAGTCTAAATTTTGTTGAATAAAGAGAATAATTTTGGTACTAAATTTTCTATTTATTTTTAAAAATATGAATGCTTCATAAATTTCTGTGCAATTCTTGCATGGGGTCATGCTAGTCTTATCTGTATTGTTACAATTTTAGTATATGTGCTGCTAAAGTGAGCACTTTTCTAGCAGGGAAGAAATTAATTTTAGTTTCTAAACATTCCCTAAATTTATAATTTAAATATATTTATCACTGTAACTCTTATACATGAATTGATGGAACAATGTTGTTTTTCAACCATCAAGTTTTTGTTTGCTTGGACATTCTAACTTAGAAAATTAACATAGAAAAATAATGAAAAAAGTTTCATAATAAAGGCCAGATTAAAAAAATACTGAGATATAGTATGTGTGTGTAAATATATATATAATGCTTTACTTACTACAGATATATAATACCTTAAAATACAGACATTTAAAGTCATCTTTGCCATATAAAAATATATTTTATAAGAGGTTATTAGTGTTTAATATTAATTAAAATTTGTTTATTTTCAACATATGTATGTTGAAAAACAGATGTAAAATTGCAAATCCAAATGACAAATATACAATATTAAGTCTGAATAGAATTGAATTTTCAAATTTTAATGATGTTAAAGAGAATATTCATACTATTGTTGGACAGTTCTTATGCCATGGTATTAGTTTGATAATTAAATATGTCCAAAGCTGTAGCATAACACATAGTATTCAAGAAAATCAGTAAATTTCTATACTTATTTTCAAAACTTTTCAATGAATATAATAATCATTTAAAGTTCCATTCCAACCCTTTAATTTATGAATGTAAGGGTATAAAATATTTCACAGAGTACTTCATTCTTTGCTCTTAATCAGTTGTACTAGTTCAGGTGGAGAAGTTTCATTTGAGTAAGCTTACTCCTATTGAGATTTGAAAAGTATGTGTGACCTGTAAATGCTATCAGAAACAGTAACTCTCTTTGACAAATGGCCTAATCACTCCACTCTAGATCAACACATTTTTCTTGTTATAATAAAATGTCTTTTCTAAGAGTGCATATGGATTTAACTTACCTGAAATTCTCAAAAAAAAGGGCTACTTTATACCACAGCTTTGTGCTGGAAAACTGAAATGTTCCACAGGGTAAATGCTCACCCTATTTTCCTGCATGCCACACAAAAGTCACTTTCAAGGTTCAGAGAATAACTATTCTTTAGTTCCTTTGTGACATTGTCAGTTTTTGAAAATGCACAAACCTTGCTTCACATTGAAAGGAAACATGGAACATTCAATACCAGAGGTCAGCTCAGCATCAGAAAGCTATTTAAAAACATGGCCATATTTCTTCTGGTAACTGTCACCAAGCCAACTTAGGAAGAAAACCATGCTGTATTAGATGTTTGAATGTCCAAATTTTCATTGAAATAAAATATTATAGGTTTCAGATCAATGAAAGTCTAATTTCTACAATACAAGTTAAGCTCATGAAAGCAGCATGAAATATTACAGCCTTCAGCCACAATAAGCTAATTTGGTTTTCCTGGTGACCTTACGACTGTCATTAAGAATATGGTGATTTCAAAATAAAACTTTTCTTTTTTGTTACATCATTGCTGACAGCCTGGTGTCAACTCTTACCCGTTCTTTTTGATAACTCTTGTAATAACTCATGGAAATTGATAAGTGATTGGCCTATAGTTGCATTATTGATAGTTTTCATCTGCTCACTTTTGAAATAGGTTATATAAGAGGTTATGGCCAAGACACTCTGAATATGTCGCACCATCAGAAATAAATTTTAAAACTTCAATCAAACTTTTATTTTATGAAAATATGTGAAATTATGCATGATCTTTCAAAATCATTTTAATCTTAAGACCACGTAATTTGAAAGGTATGGCTACAATGATTTCTAAACTTCATTTAAACTATTGACACATGGCAACTTGTGCTACCTCATAAAGGCAGTTTTACTTCAACACCATTCTAAGCTCCAAGCTCTTATACTCTTGTGAGGATAAGAGTTTCATGTTCTTTACTATTATAATTTAAACTACTTTTATATGGATCTAAATCAATCGAAATATCATAATTCAGTGTATAAGAAGATGTGACAGAAGTAGTATAAAAAAGCCTTAAACAAGTTACTGACACATATATGAGGATTTAGAACTACATTGGTGGGATAATCAAAAATAATAAATATCATAATTATTTGATTGGGTAAAAGAATATGCATTTTATGTGGTTTTAAGCTTAACATTATAGTAATAGTTATTAATCAAAATAATGGTGTGAAGTTAGGCATCAAATACACTTGATGATTCCAGAAAGGCATAAGTACAACTTGGGTGTTTAAGTTAACGTTACACTCTGAAACTGCCTGCAAACGCAAAAGAATATAAAGCAAAAGGCCAGGAACCTCCCTGCTGTGTATTTATCAACCTTGAACTACCATTGCTGAATAGTACTGTATGATCGTCAGGACGATATTGTAGCTGTTTCTGTACACATCTGATTACATATCCTTGTCAGAAAGAGCACTGTGAAATGAAAGTGTTTGTTTTACTTTTGATTCTCCAGAACCAAAAAAAAAGCACCATCAAAATAAAACCCACCACTGATTATTAAATGAACAAATGAAGGTAAAATATCTCAACTTTCTTTAACATTGGAGGGTTTTCTAAAAATAACATTTGGATCAAAATTATGTGACTAAAATAGGATGTACTCACATAAATTATAAATACGCATAAATTAATACAAATAAATGTAAAATTTCATGGTAATATTGGTGATGAACATTTAGGAAAACTTTAAATTACATGAAAATATCTTCTGTATATGTTGATGTTAAAATATGAAGTAATAGAGTTTCACACTCTATCTTAATCCTGAAAGTATTATTCATTTGGTACAATAAGTGTAACATTACTATTAATGTTACAGTAGTTACATGGCTTGTGTTGTTTTCTTTATCCACTTTTGTGTGAATGAACAAGTTTAATTTTGTTCTAAGCCTCCTGCTCTTGTTTGTTGCATTTATAGGACCAAAGAGATTTAAGCTTCAGAAAATGCAATGGTTAAGTACACTCATTGTCCTTTTACAAAGTACTGGTCAGTGTAGTTTCATTAACAGAAATCAAAATATATTGTTTATAAGCCTATATCATTGATTAAATTAAATAATAATTATAATACAATCACAATGATCACATCTTTTTCCAATGTTTTGCAATCATTGTTACTTAGGAAGATTATGTTGAGTCATTTGTCTAAGATGTTTAAAATAATTACCAAGTTTCTTCAGCTCTTAATAAACAGTTTTCCGTAGTACATTGTTTAATGAAGAGATAAAAATGGGCTGGACATGCAGCCCAAAAAATACTTCCCTTGGCAGCATAAGGACCTGCATTCAAAGCAGGTTCTACATAAGTGGGTCACAGTGGAGGCATCTGGAATCTAAGAACTCTGGAGGTAAAAGCAAAAGTTTCAGATATTTAAAGTCATCTATACAGTGCTTTGCATTTGAAATCACCATGGGCTATATGAAACCCCTTTTCTTTTTTTTTGGTTTTCGAGACAGGGTTTCTCTGTGTAGCTTTATGCCTTTCCTGGAACTCACTCTGTAGCCCAGGCTGGCCTCGAACTCACAGAGATCTGCCTGGCTCTGCCTCCCGAGTGCTAGGATTAAAGGTATGCAACACCACCACCCGATGAAACCCCTTTTCAAAAGAAGAAGAAAAAAAAATTTTCAGAAGTTACCTCACAAGCTTCCAAATGAGGGAGGCAACCAACAGACCTACCCATCTATAATGCATATTAACTTTATTAATGAGCAGCATATAATGATAACACTAATATTGCAATTTTGACATATAAACAATGGTCGTGAAGATACACTGAACAGGGAACAATCATTCCTGGCTACAAATTCAGTGCTAGCAATATTAAGGTTATTGAAGGAGAATCTACAAACACTAAGTCATTAAACTAGCGTAATCCACAACAACAAACTATAAATATCTGTCCTCATATACATATATAATTATAGTCTCTTCTCATTAACGAATCTTCTCTTTATAAAAGATTTAAACCAGTAGAACAAAAAAGAAATCAAAATGCACAGTGTGGACCCTGGTACTGGTTGATAAATCTATAAAATAATTCAGCACCAATGATAACACTATGGAAGAGGTGTGGAAAGATCATCGGATGTAGAGGATGTTTTCTGTAAGATTTTTGTCTCCTCGTACTGTCAGAAGCTACAACCATAAAGTCTCATCAATATGACTGTCCAAATGTGAGCTGACCAGGAAAAACATCAGACATTAAAAAGTGGACAAGAAAAGGCCTCAAGGTCTCAACCCTACACGAAGTATAAGCAACTGAGACAATCTGGGATGGTGTCTTCCCAAGGAAGAGGTCAACAGTTGGTTGCCAAGTGCCACATATTCAGCCATGAGAACATATATACAAGTGGCACTATATGAACTGTATAAGTAATATTTAGGAATATGTGTGTATATGTGTTCATGCATGCAATAACAATTAGTATAAAAAGAGTCCGTGAATTTTAAAGTAAGTGGGGAAGGGTATATAGGAGGTTTTGTAGGGATAAAACAAAAGGGATAAATGTAGAAATGATACTATAGTCTCAAAAAATAAAAATCATAATAATTTTAATTAAAATAAAATTTGAGTAAAGATCATAAATTTTTAAACAGTTTGAGCCAGGCAGTGGGACCAGGACCTGTCCTTGGTGCATGAGCTGCCTTTTTGGAACCTAGGGCCTATGCTGAGACACTTTGCTCAGCCTTGGTGTAGGGAGGAGGGGACTGGACCTGCCTCAACTGAATCTACTGTTCTGGGCTGAATCCCCAGGGGAGACTTTACCTTGGAGGAGGTGTGAATGGGGCGGTGGAGTGGCGGGGGGGGGGGGGGGGGAGGCTGGAGTGGGAGGAGGGAGGGCAGGGGAATCTGTTGTTGATATATAAAATTAAATTAATTATAAAATAAAAATATTTATAAAAAAAGATCATAAACTTTGAAAACCAAAGATGATTAGAATCATTACAATGGCAGAGCTCTTCTTTGAACAATGAAATAATAAATTATTATAGCATCAGAGGAAAGTGCATTTATTTATGTTGTTGTTACTATCTCTCTATGTATCCTGAGAAAAATTATTTAACTTTCCATAGCTCAAGTGTCCTTACAAAAGAGCCAAGTGCCAAGGACAGCATTGCACTTAAAACTGGATAATTGTACAAAATGCCTGTAACATATTTCAAAATTGGAATATGAAGCAGCAAGCTATTTTATTTATTTTTTATGTTTTCTTGGTGGCAAGAAAAGAAACATAAACACATGAATATATAAAAGAATATTAAAATTGATACAAAGAGAAATCATCTATACAGTATATTGCACTTAAAACTACCATGGGCTACATGAAGTCCTTTTTCAAAAAAAAGAAAAAATTAAGTTTACTAGAAGTTATCTTTCAAGCTTTCAAAGTAGGCAGGCAACCAGGGAAGGAGCAAGTTTCCATGCTTGGTATGAATCCATGCTTCCTTTACTGTTCTTGGGTTACAGGTGTCTTTAGTGGTGCCCTGAATGTGTGATTCCTGTTATATTTGTGTCAATTTAGGATGACTAGAACAGGGTATAGAAGAATGACTGTCTTGTTTCTGTGAATGAAATCTTTTTTCTGTTTATATAAGAAGTTCCGACTTTCTGAAAATCTTGCACAAGTGACACCCAAACTGAAATGTGCTGTAAATCTTAGAGTATTTGTGCTATTGATACACAACCTTAGTGCTGTATTTCAGGATAATTCTCAGAGATCTAATGAAGAAATGAAGCATAATGTCATCGGTACAGGTATATGCTGAAAATTATGTATGATTTTACAAAATTTGTTATCCAATACCAAATTTTCAGTCTTGAAAATGCATACACGTAACTTTATATGGACTTAGAAAGTACTATTACTAAATTTAGGAATGTATATTTATAAAATATAACACACACCAATATATGCTGATTAAATGTAATATGAAGGATCACTACTTCACAACAAAGTAGTATAAAATGCCCAAGGTAGGAAAAGGTAGAAGACATCAATGTGACTATTTTAATAACAATAACATTATCAACAATTTATGATTGTTAGTCTATAGGAAATATATAGTACTGAGTAGCCAGGGGCAAACCTTAGTTTGCCTTAAGGGGCATGCTCCTATCATAAGGATTTGTATATGGCAGTAGCGTCCTACAGCAAAGCTCCGTGTACCATTCTTAGTTACCATATGTGCAGCAGTGGGGAGTTTCTCACAGGAACTGTGCCAAAGGTCACATGCGAGATAAATCAGTAATCCAGGCTTCGAGACAGCTTTCATATAAAGCCTGTACTCAGGGCCTAAAGACATTCTTCAGATAAGGGCAGGTAGAGAACAGTAAGTTTCACTGGGGAGGGAGTTCCTCATGTTGTCAAGCTTTGAAGAGAGCTGCCAGGCCATGATAGACCACAACCTCTGACCATGAAGGCCTCCCCCAAAATTATAAAAATAAAATCATTTATTTTTTCCTCATTAAAGTACTATATATTTTCTTTATATGATTACTCTTTCATTGAAATAATGTAAACTTTTATGTGGAAAAAATAGTAGCATTCCCAGGAGCCTTCTTCAAAACAGTCATCACTAGACTTGGTCTGGCAATGATAATGAAAGGCATTTTGCTATAGTCAACTAGTCAATATCTTCTCTCTGTGACTTTCTGATATTGAGAAAAATATCTGAATATCTGTACTCCTGAAGTAAGTATAGTTATGCTACCGCAAGTAATGCTAATTAGTAAAGAGTGGATAAAATTCAGAAAAATAATAAAGTATAAGATTATATAATATATAATTATAATATTTTGTATATATATATAGTATTTTGGATATATATATATATATATATGTATGTATTTTTATATAATATGTTCTTTATTCACTCATGTAAAAACATCAGTAGCAATTTATCATCCAAAAACTATTATTCTATGTTCATACTCTGATTGTGTAACTTTTGCTGTTAATAGGACAGCACTAAATTAAGGAACAGATGATTAATGTAGAAAATAGAGTACTACTGTGGATTTCTGCAGTTGTATCCATCCCATGCAAAGTTAAGCAATCTTGAGTAAGAGTGAAGACTATACCTGGGGGTAAAAGGACACATGCCCTACTGTTGTTAGGGATTGTGTGGTTTCCACGTCACAGTGGATACATCTACAAAACATGCTTGTGCTTAAGGCTCAGAAAACATATCCAAGAGGATTAAGAAACAGCCATGGATTAAAGAGTTTCCTGTGAGACTGTGTATTCTAATAATGTCATAAGATAAAGCCATGTAATCACATCAACATGACTTCCTAAATATGGGTGGAGCAAGGACGGCACCAATAAACATGCCTAAGTTGATGGACGAAAGCCTGTAGAAGGAGAATCTAAAAAAAACTACAGACTATTAAGGAAGGCTGAGAATGGGAGAATAGTCTTCACCTAGCAAGAGAACATGAATTGGTTTTCCAATACTAAATGGTCAGTCCTGGAAACATACATACAAATAACATTATAGAGACTGAACAGGTTATATTTATGAATATATGCATGTAATATATATATATGCATGAAATAGCAGTTTATGAAAAAAAGAGGCCATGGATATAAAAAGAGCAAGAGGAGGGGGTTTCTTGGGAATGTTAAAGGGAGGAAAGGGAGTGGAGAAGTGATGTAAAAAAATAAAGTCAAAGCTCCCGTGGTTCATATTAAGTAAGATATCTCAGTGCTGATGAACTCAACTACCACATTGAAATCTTTGCTCAAAATATAACTTTAACATTTAAATAGAAATTGAAATAATTACTTTTCTACCTCTAGCTGAAAATTTCCTTCCCACTGTTAAAAATAGCAGGTTAAAATGTCATCTGAATTCAGTTATTATTTTTTTTAGGATAAAATGACTGCACTTTTTCCTCTATCCCTGTCTCCCACACATTTTATTTTTATAATGGCAGTTAAAGTGCGCATTCCATAACCTTTACCCAAGTAAGTCTCATTTTTCCTCTATACCACCTTCCAGTGATAAACAAACACAACCTCCATAATGGTTTAATAAGATAATTAAGCTCTGTTTCACTGGGCACTGCAGCCATTTGAACATTCATGTCACCAGTGTGCACTATTAAAGATTCTGTCAGAATAGACTAAGTGTTGCATTGCTTTTCGTAATGTACAACACTGCTGGCTTGGAGGAGTAAATGGAGACCAACTCATGAAATTAGAAAAGGTCTTTTCTTCCAGACTGTGCTTGGGACATTGCAAATGATTTTGTTATTGTTGTGGATAGTATTGATGGTTGAAGGAGAATGTCCATTTGTCTTTTTCTTCTCAAAAGGGCTTTAATGCTTTAGGATGGAGTCTACCCAGCTGCTTTGAACTATTTTTTGACTATAGCTGCTACAATGTGTGATATTTACCACCAACTACTGATATTAGAAACTTACATAAATGCTGAAAATAAAACCTAAGCCCCTTACAATATACTCCAATATAAAATTGCAGCAAGATTTTTAAACAACAGAACAAAAGGGAACATAATATAGTTTTGATTGATGGAAAAACTCTGAAATAATTACATCACTCATCAAAATCTAATATTTCTTTTATATCATTTTATCACTAAACTCAAAATTATGTAAACTAAGTATAATAAGATAAATCAAAAACTAACACATCAGAATTGAATGAATAGATGGAAAAGAGTCCAAGAGAAGGCATCAGAATCAGAGACCTACTCATCCCCACAATCAGGAATATCCAAAAACAGTAATCTGAAAGTGAAAAATACGCACGGAAGACCTGGTGTCATCTTGTGTACACCCTGGTCATGCTGTCTCTGTATCTGTGTGTTCAAATGTGCTTTGATCTCATTGATTTATGCTGCCATTGTTCCATGTTGCCCTCCATCCCCTCTGGCTCTTATATACTTTCTGCTTCTTTTTTTGATCCTTGAAAGAAAAGATTTGATGAAGACATCCTATAGCACAAATCTTAAAAGGTCTTATTAATAAAAACAAACCTGGAGCCAGGTATTGGGGAAAACGCTGAAAGATCAGAGAAACAGAACAGGCCACAGCTAACCTCACCTCACCAACTTCTCAGCTGATCCTGTTTCCTTAAACTGGAAGCCTCTGAGTCTTCATCCAAATGGATGGATCTCAGTATAACTGCTGCTAAAAGCCTAAAATCTTAACCAGGCTCTAGTTCCTGGTCCCCATGCCTTATATACCTTTCTGCCTCCTGTTATCACTTCCTGGGATTAAAGGTGTGTGTCACCATGCCTGGCTGTTTTCAGTGTGGCCTTAAACTCACAGAGATCCAGATGGATCTCTGCCTTCAGAAATGCTAGGATTAAAGGTGTGTGTTATCACTGCCTAACCTCTATGTTTAATATTGCGTCTGTTCTGTTTTCTGACCCCAAATAAGTTTATTAGGATTCACAATATATTGGGGAACACAGTATCACCACAACATCCTCGTCAGTGCTGAATGTTACAAGGTCTCTTACTCTCCGTGTAGTGTCTGACTGTGGGTCTCTATATTTCTACCCATCTGCTGCAGGAGGAAGCATCTCTGATGATGGATGAGCAAGGACTGATTTATGAGCAGGACAGAATATCATTATGGTCACTTTATTCTATTTTTGTGAAGTTTTTTTCCTTCTTTCTTTTTCTTTTAGATCATTAATATTAGCTAAGTCTTTGGGCTTCCTACTCTCTGGTTCTTGGTCAGCTAAGCAATCCATACCATGGAATGGACCTTAACTCAAATCAGTTATTGATTAGTTAGTCCCACAAGCTTTGTGCCATCTTTACCGTGTCATATCATGCATGAAGGATAGTACTGCAGATCAATGGGGTTTTGGCTGGTTTGCTTTTTGTTTCTCCTTTGATAGTGTACAAAGCACATTTCTGTACAAAACACATTATACTATGTTCTTTATGTTGTGAATAAATAAAGTGCTTCTTGGCCAGTATCTAAGCAGGAAGTATAGTCGGGACAAAGAGGGAGGAGAATTCTGGTAAGTGAAAGGCTGAGTCAGGAGATGCTGCCAACTGCCACCACCATGAGAAGATGTAAAGTACCAGTAAGCCACAAGCCACGTGGCAACTTATAGATTAATAGAAATGAGTTGATTTAAGATGTAAGATCTAGATAGCAAGAAGCCTGCCATGGCCATACAGTTTATAAGTAATATAAGTCTCTGTGTGTTTATCTTATTAGCGGTTGTGGGGTCCATGGGGCTGGGCAGGACTGTAGAAAACTCCAAATACATAAAAGTGAAGGTTTTATGTAGGCACCAGATCACTTCATGTTTAATGAGTTGTTGTAGGTATTTTCTTCAGCAATGGGAGGAGTCTTGCCATTAGATGGTTAATTTGACAAGAGCTTGGGTTGTTCAGAGATTCACATGGCACCCATTGGCGAACAATGCAATCCCGTTATTGGAAGCTTCATTTGGTGACAAGAGATCTCCAGTTGGGACTCTTTCCCCCATATTGTTTGGTGATTTCCTTTATATTTTAGATACATACACACATACATCTATGTATGTGTGTGTGTACGTGATATATATATATATATATATATATATATATATATATGTATATATATATCCTTTTTTTTCTCCACTTGATCCTTCTGTTCCACCCCCAGCACTATCCATCCATAAATACCTATTCTATTTCACTTTATTGAGATTTTTCTATCTATTGTAGTTCCTTACTTCAAACCTAACTGTAGGTAGATTTTTCTGTCCCATCTGCCAGCTTCCAAGTAACAACTGGAGACTTCTTATGAATATTGAAAGCTCAGCCAATAGCTGAGGCTTGCTCCTAACTAGCTTTTATAAATTAGATTAACCCATCCTTTTATTAATCTGTGTTCTATCAAATGCCTTTTACTTCTATCCCACGGAGTGTGTCAAACTCATTCAGCATCTGTCTGGCTTCTCTGACCTTCTTCTTCCCAGCATTCTCTGCCCTGAAAATCCTTCATCGCTATTGGCCATTTACTATTTTTATTATACCAATCAAAGTGACATATATTTACACAATATAAAGGACTATTCCACAGAATTTCTCCCTTTTTTTCTAAATAAAAGGGAAATGTTTTATCTCTAATATACTAAAACGATAAACAATAAGAAAAAATATCAGGCAAGAATTACATTAAGGTGTTCAGTCCATTTATATTTGACATATTTGGAGATAATGCTCCATTATTTATCTTATCTTGGTGAGTACAAAGTTCTGTGCCTAATTTATATTCTTTATAATTAAGGAAAGCTGTAACCATGACTATCTAGTCTTTTAACTCCATCAAAGAACTGAGAAGGATAAATATTACCTTAGAAAACTGAAAGTGCAGAGCAGGCAACTTCCAAAACTAAAGGAAATGGCAGAAACAGCTGACAGCTTAGTCAATCACTCAGGTTTTTTCTGTAATGTTGGTGCATCCATAGTTTGGCCTACAGGCCTAGAATATCTGACAGACTTTTCTGTGAAGCAGGAATTTTAGAAAAATTGTCCTACTTTGTCTTGGCAAAGGTAGGCAGTCACGTTTCTTTGTGTCCTGCTGGTCCAGTTTGGACAGGATACTGTCAGGAGTTGAGGCAAGGTCAGTTACCAAATGGCCAGCTTTTGCCATAAAGATAGCAAACTCCATATGGAAGTTCTTTGATGCCCATCATTCTGTTTGAAGTAATTTGGTGCTGCTAGGAGCAGACATGTTTCACTGTCATGAAAAGTCTTACCTTATTATAGCATTTTAAATGGCATATTCTATAGATCTATTTAAAATATATTTGTTTAACCTTGAAAATATACCTAATATGACTAAAAGTTTGATTGCTCTAGATGACTAATTACTAACTTGCTTTTCTTAATTACCCTAAACAGTTGTAATAACAGCTTTTAAGGACTAGAACTTTACATTACATTTTTAAATGAGCTGCTTAGGTATAATATTTTAAACAAGAATAGAATGACATATAGAGTATGTTCTACCAAAAAAAAACCCCATAAGTTTATATCAATATACAAATATCCACACCAATGGAAAATATTTGAGACTCCACCCTTTTATCTCCTTGTTTCTATACTATATCCGCCTTTTTACATTCAGAATGATATCTTTGTATTTGACTCCTTGGCTTAGCTTTTTTTTTCTGACCAGGATCAATAACAACTTGTAGCCAACTCACTAAACAATGACAAACATCTATAATCTATCAAATGACCAAAAGCTATCCACCCTAATTCTTGGGAATGTGGATGCTGTGTTCCCTAGACTGCTTCCTGCTGTCTGGTGATCATAGTACTTTTAAGAGACCCTAAGAAAATTAGAATAATGGCTAAATCCTGGGAGAGTTGGCTATATCACTTTTGTCTGTCCAGTCTCTGTGCAATGTTTAAGTGTAAGGCTTATCTGATGTCCTTGTTAGAGTATTCTGTGAGTCCATACCATCTCAACCAGAAATCTTGAAGCTGTTCTGGAGGCAGTACTCCGAGGAAACTGTAAAAGAGGCATTCTGAGAGGCTGGATCACCTGGGGCAATCATTTTCATTGGTATCTGGTCCCCTTGCTCTGAAAACACATAAACTTTCAAAGGTAATACACATATCTGCATTAACACAAACATGGAATATGTGGTGTGCACAAGTCAGTTAAAGTTGATTTTTTATCTTATGTTTGAGCAGATAAAAGGCATCTGTCAACTTTATATGTTTGTTTGGACTGTATGATCAAAATATAATTTGAATCTTTATCCATGACTTATGAAACGATGACATGTAGTTATAAATCTGAGAACTCTATAGCTAGTAGGATTTATTCTATCTCATGTCATCTCGGAGCAGTTTCCATGTCTAGGGATCAGGTTACATATCACCTGTCCAGTAGTCTTTTTTTTTTTTTTTTTTTTTTGGCTTCCTCCCTCATGTCTGTAGCCAAGATACTCAGGAGGTCTCCCATGGTCAAATCTAATCTGTTTTAATTTGGAAAGAATCCACAGCCTTTCATTTCCTGTGGAAATAAAATCATAACTTCTTGAAGGCTGAAGAGATGGCTCAAGTTTTTTAAGAGACCTGGCTTATCTTCCAAAAGACCTGGGCTCAATTTCCACCACCTACACAAAGTTCACAACTGTCTGTAATTCCAGTTCCAGGGCACCTGACACCCTCATACACATATATGCAGGCAAAACCCAAAAGTACATTAAATAAATAAATCCTTAAAAATTATTAGAAAAAAGCATAACCTCTTGTCCAACACAACACATTTTCTGACTTCCATTTTGAAGTTAAGACTCTCTGTGTTTTTTCTACCTTATGTGACATTTTTAAATTATTTCACTCTCTTATTGAATACTTTATTATTCTTAAACTATTTTTTCCATGACTGGCTATATCCTTTTTCACACCATGAGCTGTCCTTGGTTTTATTGGACTTAGCCATTCTGATTGTTGTAATCTGAAATCTTAAAGTAGTTTTGATTTTCATTTCCCTGATGGTTAAGAATGTTTGAATTTCCACTTTTGAAAAAATCTGTTTAGAGAGATAACCCATGTATTAATTGGTTTATTTTTTTTCATATCTACTTTTTTGAGTTCTTTTCACAATTTGGATTTTAGCCCTCTATTTAGTGAGTAGTTGGTTAAAAAAAAATCTCCCATTCTGTAATCTGCATCTTTGTCTCTATGTTGGTATCTACTGATAAGAAGAATTTTTTTCAGTTTCATGAGGTCCCATTTATGTCGATCTTAGTGCCTATGCTGATAGTGTTGTGTTGGAAAATTTTTCTCCTGCTCTAATGAGTTTAAGCCTCTTCCTCACTTTTTATTCTGTGGCATTCACCTTATTTGTCTTATGTTGAGGTCTTTGGTACATTTGCAGGTGAGTTTTGCACAGGGCTTGAGTCTATTTCGATTTTTCTACATTCATTCATTCATTTTGACCAGCTGCATTAGTTAAAGGTGCTGTCTTTTTTTTTTCAATGTGTATTTCTGGTTTCCTTATCAAAATCAGGTATCCAAGGTTTTACAGCTCTAGCTGATGATATGAACCTGGGAGACCAGAGCCTAAAAATGAGGCTGACTAAAGTCTCATGTAGTAGGCAACAATTCCAGGACATCAGACAATTGATGTTTTGAGGGTATTCTGAGGGTTAAGCATGGTCATGAGGAAAGTTTACATGAAGTTAGGCACCATACACTTACAAGGACAACTGGTGCTTGGAAATATTTTTGAAATACAGATTAAGATGATAGGTAATCCGAAGCAAGACCCACTCCTATTTACTATCCCTGGGAGCAGCACAGAAGCACATCCCAGGAAAACCCATGTTATGGTGGGCCAGAGGAAACAAGACTCAAGGTTTTTGGAGTTTTCTCACAATTTCTCAGAAATGTCCTCACACAGCTTCATTCACGGACCATGTACTGACACACAGATGTCTTGATTTTTGTCTGGGTATTCCATTCAATTCCTAATACAACATTTCAGTTTTTGTGCAAATATCATGCTGCTTTAATAACTATAGCTCTGTAGTACAATATTAAATCTGAGTGAGTGATGTCTTTTGCTATTCATTTGTTGTTATTCAGTGTTGTTTTAGCTATCTTGAAATTTTTTCTGTTTCATATGAAGTTGAGAATTATCATTTTCAGATCTGTTAGGAATTTTGATACAATTTTGAAGGGGATTGATGTAAGTCTATACATTGTTTTTAATAGGATGGACATTTTTATTGTGTTAATTCTACTGATCCATAAGCATAAAAGATCTATTTTCTGATGTCTTCTGCATTTACTTGAAGTTTTTATCATACAAGTCTTTTTCTTGATTGGTTAGAGTTACCTCAAGATATTTTATATTATTTGAGGATATTTTGAATAGTGTGACTTCCCTGATACCTTTCTCAGTGCATTTATCATTCATATATAGGAGGGCTACTGGGATTTGTGGGTTGGGTTACATTTTATCTAGGTACATTTCTGAGGGTTTATCCACTATGGAAATTTTCTGGTGGAAATTTTTGGGTCACTTATGTATACTATCATACTATCTTCAAATAAAGGTACTTTGACTTCTTCCTTTCCAATTTGTATCCCTTGGCTCTCCTTCAGGTGTCTTATTGCTCTAGCTAAGAGTTCAAGTACTATAATGAATAAATACTGAGAGAGTGGGCAGCCTTGTCTTGTTTCTGATTTTAGTGGTGTCTCTTCATTTAAGTTGATATTGGCTATGGGTTTGCTATGAAGTATTTTTATTATGTGGAGGTATGCACTTTGAATTCCTAATCTCTCCAGGACTTTCATCATGAAGGTGTGTTGGAGTTTATCAAAGGATTTTTCTGAATCTAATCAGATGACTATGCTTTAATTTGTCTTTCAGTTTGTTTATATGGTGGATTGTGTTTATAGATTTATGCATTTTGATGCATCCCTGCATCTCTCAGATGAAGACTCCTCAATAGCGTTTGATGATCTTTTTGACTTGTTCTAGGATTCAGTACTTAATATTTTTGAGAATGTGGCTGGCATCTATGTTCATAAAAGAAATTACTCTGTAATTCCCTTTCTTTGTTGGGTCTTCATGTTGTTTGGTTATCAGGATAACTGTGGCCTCCTAAAAGGAGTTAGGCACTGTTTCTTTAGTTTCTATTGTGTGAATAAATTGATGCATATTGGAATTAACTTTTCTTTGAAAGTCTGGTAGAATTATGCAATAAAACCATCTGGCCCTGGGCTTATTTTGTTTTTTAGAGTTTTAATGACTGCTTCCATTTTACTAGGGTTTTTTGTTTGTTTGTTTGTTTTGTTTTTGTTTTTTGTTTTTTATTTTTGAGTGGATACATTGCTTATCTCATCTTGATTTGACTTTGGTAAGTGGTATGTATAGAGAAAATTAATCATTTCTTTAGATATTTCTAGTTTGGTATACTACAGGTTTTTAAAATCATGTCCTTATGATTCTTTGAATTTCTCTTATTATGTTGTTATGCTCCCCTCTTTGCTTCTAATTTTGTTAATTTGAATATTGCTTTTATGGCTTTTAGTTAATTTAGGTAAAAGTTTGTCAATATTTTTAACCTTCTCAAAGAACCAAGTCTTTGTTTCATTGATTTTTTTATTTTCTTTTTGTTGTTGTTATTTCTATATTTTTTTCAAATATATACTTCAAAAAAGTAATATTATTTTCTGATATCTTCCATTTTGGGTATGATCCTTTTTTGGACTATGGAGTTTCAAATGTGCTGTTAAGTTACTACCATGATGCTGCTCTGTTTCTGTTTGTTGCTTGTTTTATTTTATTTTTTTATTTTTTTAAAGATTTATTTATTAATTATGTATACAGTGTTCTGTCTACATGCATCCTTGCAGGCTATAAGAAGGCACCAGATCTTATTATAGATGCTTGTGAGCCACCATGTGGGCAGTGGGAATTGAACTCAGGACCTCTGGAAGAACAGCCAGTGGTCTTAACCTTTGAGCCATCTCTCCAGTCCCTGTTGCTTGTTTATACTGTGGACACTTAGTACCATGAACTTGCCTTTTAAAACTGCCTTCATTGTTTCCCATAAGTTTTCATATATGTTCTGTATTCATTTTCATTCAGTTCAAGAAAGTTTTTAATTTCTTTCTTAACCCAGTTTTCATTCAGTGCCTTTGACCTGGGTTTAATATCATTCCTCTATTTCTCTTTTTTTTTATTTTTTTTATTTTTTTTTTTTGGTTTTTTGAGACAGGGTTTCTCTGTGTAGCTTTGCACCTCTCCTGGAACTCACTTGGTAGCCCAGGCTGGCCTTGAACTCACAGAGATCCGCCTGGCTCTGCCTCCTGAGTGCTGGGATTAAAGGCGTGCGCCATATTCCTCTTAATGGTAGATTTTTCTTTCTAGTGGTCAGATTTCTTAGATGTTTTGTGCCAGCACTTTTTATATTTATTTTTGACAGAGATATCTATTTCTTCTATTGTGTCTCCCATGCCTGAGTTTCTTTCTTTCATAATTTGTAATATGTTAGTGAAGATTCCATTTGTATTTCCAATTTGAGTTCATAATTTTTTCGTTTCCAAATTTCCCTCATTTTGAGTTTTCTTTATTGATTCTATTTCTATTTTCAGGTCTTGAACAGTTTTATTCATTGCTTCTCACTGTTTATTTGCATTTTCTTTAAAGTATTTATTATTCTTCGTATTTAAAGATCTCTATCAAATTTATAAGTGATATTTTAAGGTTTTTTTTTACTTGTGCTTCAGCTATATTGGCATACTAAGGGCCTTCTGTAGTAGGATGGCTGCTCTAGTGGAAACTTAGAGTACTGGCTGTAATTAATTTTCATTTTATACTGTTGTCCAAAAATCTGGATTTGGGAAAATTGTAATTCTAGATGCTGATATCTCATCTAGTCATTTTTGTGTGGGCGTTGCCTTTGCTTTCTGTTGTACTCTCTGGCTCTTAGGAGAGTGTGGTGACTGTGTGCTGCCTGGGAAAAAAATTTTTCTGGGATTCTGATAATTGTGGCCACTGGGGGTTCCAGGCAAATTTTGCTTCTAGGTATTGTGGATTGAGACTTAGGGTTGGGGATGGATTAGGTGTAAAAGGTTCATCAGCAGGATGTGTTTTGCTAGTATCTACTTAGCTCACTGGGGTTGGGGGAAGAGAGGGAAGAGAGGACATAGCAGAATGTCTGCTACAGAGCTACATTTGAGACTGTGGAGTTTGACTTGGAGGAATGGAGACTTGTAGGTACGGAGAGAGAGAGACGTGGGAAGGTCTACAGTAAGCCTTCTGTTTCCCTGGCTGGAGAATCCTGTGGGTTCCTAGGAAGTGCATCCTGAGTTTGGGACTAGGATGAAGAGATATGAGGGGAGTTAAGTGTGGAGGGAGAGATCTGTGTGATCACTGGAAATGGGGCACTAAGACAAAGGGATCTAGTGATGGCTGGGCATTGGATTTGAAAGAGAGGTGGTGTCGGTGAGCATCTGCAGTTAGCTTACCTGCTTCTCTGGTTAGAACAGCCTATGAGTCAAATCTACTAATCCTTAAAAAAAAAATCCCATGAAATGATAGTAAAGATTTCCCAATTATTAACTTTGTTCCATAAGTTACTATAACAAACACTGATAAACTATGTATGGTTCTAGAAAAGTTACAGTGTTTTTTTTTTCCTTTTAAGTAGTTAATGTACTATTAATAAACAAATGTCAGGATGTTTTCAGGAAGAAGTTACCTTTTATTGAATCTCAACCAGCACATTTAATGTATAGAATGCATCATTTATATAAAAATGAAGATCTGTTTTTATCTCCTGTCATGCTAGTTACCATTGCTAAAAGGGTATATTTTCATAATGTTTATTTTTTTTATAAATTTTAGATTTTTAAATACATTAATCAAAAATGGTTCATGATTTTTGATATATAATGGAATCTTAATTCTGAAAATTATTATGACCTAAACATGACCTCAAAATTGATTATGAACTATAAGAGGTAACTTCATGACAAAGTAAATAAATAAACAATGTCCATACAAAAGTTTCTTAATGGCACCTCCAATTTATCTGTATGAAACTGTCTATTACATAGTTGAGCACATAACATTTGTGACCAGCCCTGTATTTCAAACAATGGTCTATTCCTTCACCCAAGCTTCTTTTCTCTGTGGGTCTTTGAACTGGAGACTGTTGTCTGCTGAATCAGAAGCTCTATCTTTGTACATCATTGTAATTCAACATCACCTTACAATCCTCTTCTGGCTTGTTTTCAAGAATGTGTGATTGAAATTTGGTGGGTATAATTCATTAAACAATTATGTCCAAATTTGTAATGCTGACAGGAGTGCTATACAAGAAACAAGGGTGGACTTTTGTCATCCTTAAGTTTTTCATTTAACGGTGGAAGATAAAATAATGTTTAGAAAGTCAGGAAACAAAGCATCAAACGTGAGTTGCTATGTGAGCATCATCAATAGTGACATAGATGGTGGATGAAAGAGCAAAGTGAACTATTATGATTGGGAAGAATGTGCTGGATATTGTCACATTGACCTAAAATATAAATGATAAATGGGATTTTTGTGGGTTAGGGTTACAAAAGAGAAGCAGCATTTGATTCAGAGATAGCAACAAAATTCCTTTGACTTAAATTATTGATAACTTAGCAGGTTAGCAGTTAAACCTCAAGAAAAAAAAGGATTTTACAGCAGAAAAAAATGAATCTGTGCCTTCAAAAGGAAGAGATGGTATTCTAGATGTGTCTTCTAACCTTATTGTCAAGCAAGTTGAAAGCTACAAGGTAGTTAGTGAACTGTGGAGGCCTTCTCATACAGGTTAGGACAGGATCAAATTAAATGCCCCCTAGCCACATTTCAGTACATTTTTAGGTTTATAACATATTGGGTTAAGAATTAGTTCATGTTAAACCACTTATCCTTCCTTCATAATTCTCAGTGTATTCTCAAAAGGCCCTTCATTTTGTACAAGTTGAAATAAACAGCAATAAGTGAAAAAATAGAACTGCTTCACCCGATAAGCAATGTTGTGTAGAAAGCATTACTCTAGCAAGGAAGCTCTGAAATTCAACTGACTGGAGACAAATGTATCTTCACATGGTCTGTAGGAAGTAAATGAACTTAGAGAAACATGCAAAATGAAAATAAGAAACAAACAACAAGCATCCTTATATATAGAAGCAAGTGTTTACATATTTACATATTATCATGAGCAATATGCTGTTTATTTAATTCACATTGAATTTATGAAAGGTTCCCTGTGCATCTGGAGAAATAAGTGTAGAAAATCAACTTGTACATTCATGTTTACTGTTGCTCTATATGCAGTAGATAAAGGTCACCTTAGATAACAATCAACAGATGAATGGCATGTGTGCATTTACGTGTGTGTGTGTGTGTGTGTGTGTGTGTGTGTGTGTGTGTGTGTTTGTGTGTGTGTGTGTGTGTGTGTGTGTGTGAGAGAGAGAGAGAGAGAGAGAGAGAGAGAGAGAGAGAGGACACACAGGTTCACACACATGCACAATTGTGGGAATTTTATCTAGCAAAAAGAACAAAATAATGAAATTTACCAAAAAATTGGATGGAGCTGGAATACAACATGTTAAGGAAAGTAAACCAGACTAAGAATGAAAAAAATTTTTCATGTTTTTTCACATGTATACTGCCTAGATTTAAGTAAAGTCATACATAAAAACAGTAAAATTGAAGCAGACTATGGGTAAAAGGGCAATATTGGAATGCATAGAAGAGAAAATGAGAGAGAATGATTATGAACATAAGAAAAAATATGATACAGCTATGACTCATTATTTGACTGTTTTTATAAATAAGATGATCCTGTTCTTCAACCTGTTAGTCTTTAAGTTTATCAGAACAGGAAGACACCCCCCCCAATTCCTCTCATGTTAATTCTTCTTTAAAAATGCCCAGGCTTGATGCAGGGAGAGAGAGAGAGAGAGAGAGAGAGAGAGAGAGAGAGAGAGAGAGAGAGAGAGAGAGAGAGAGAGAGAGAATAATTTATGGTTGTTCTTACATACAAGGATTTAGTACCGACCACTTGGGATTGTATAAGTTCACCCACATCAGAAAAGTTTTATATTTTCTCACTCAGCAACCATTGATTGCCTATAGCTCTTCATTTGGGTTTAGGTTGACTTGTAAAACTACCCTTATCTGTTTTGACACATTGGCTGGTGCTCTTGTTAAGACTACCATATTTGTGAGAATTAATTTTTGCAGATTCCCTTGAAGAAGATGTTCTGATCCTCTGGCTTTTAATAAAAAATAAATAATTGAAAACTTTGCAGCTGCCTCTTCAACAATGTTCCCACCCTTAGGTTTAAGGGTTGAAATGTTGAATTGGATTTGTACAACTTGTGGTTTAATAACCTATGATTACTTATTCTCTGCATTTTTCAGTTGTAGATCTCTGTGTAGCTTGTGCTGCATACAGAGGCTTGTTTGAAAAGGGGAAGGAGCTAAACATTTTTGTTGGCATAAGGATAAGTGTTTCAAATATAGTCAGAAATTATATTCTCTTAGGAAAATGACAGTAGTAGATTTCCCTCTTGGGTCAAGGACTTCTCTAGCAAGATATACTTGGTTAGTAAAATATACTTACCTGCCAAGAGAACATAGTAAAATCAATTTCATTTTTTATAATTCATTCTACTTGCAACATACTTTGTGTATAATGAATTTCACAGTTTTTTTAGGAAATATGGATCAGTGCCATGATAATTAATGCATGTTTTCAGTGGCATAAGACTAGTGATGAACTAATCCTATTTTTAAAGAAAATTAGAGATAATAAAATTCCACTGCTAAATAAGAATTTATTTTGGCACTTTCTACTTCTTTAGGTTATTATCTAAGAAATATTTTAATTTAATTTGAAAGTTTTCAGTTCTGTTATTAGTGCCTTTTTATTCATATTTTCTTGTTGGACAGCAGGTTACTATGGGAAAGACTACCTGATGTAGAATTTGTAGGTCTTTTATATTTATCCAGAAATTTATTTTAAGGAAGGTGATGATGGACGAGAACATATGATAGGAATACAAGTTAGGTAACACACTACATGTAGTATGTTGCTTTTATTCTTACAATTTTAACAAAGAATCTAACAAGGAGAGTGTGAGGACAAGTGTGAAAATGATCACAGTTGGACATTCTTATTTATAATTCTAGTGTTAGAGCACTACCATTGAGAAGCTAGTGTTAATAAAGAAGGGCAGATAAAGTTGAGAGGAAGATATGAAGGAGAAGGCAGTGATGGAATTGGAGTAGAAGAAAAGGGGTGGATGGAGAGAAATTTTGTTATGTGCAAGTATTAAATTTAAAAATGCATATTACTAAGTTAGAAATTAGTAATTAAGAAGATAAAAGCATACTAGACAACTACTTGGATTCTTCCAACAATATGGTTTCAAATTTAGTATATTTTGTTAAAGGGCAGGATAAATTAAATATGTATTGAGAAATACAACAGCAAACAAAACAAAAATATTTATTCTTAGATAAATTTATTTTGTATTATTTTATTTTTAAAATTTACCTATTTATTTTGCACCCCAGCTACAGTTTCCTCTCCCTCCTCTCCTCTGAGTCCCTCCCCTACTCCTCTTTGTTCCTTCCCCACTAATCCACTCCCCCTTTATTTCTGTTCAGGAAAGGGCAAGTCTCCCATGAGTATCAACATATCAAGTTGCCTTAAGACTGAGCAACACCCCATGTACTAAGACTGGGCAATATGACCCAATATTAAGAATAGGTACCAAAAGCCAGTAAAAGAGTCAGAGACAGCCAGTGTTCCCACTATTAGGAGTCACATAATAAGACTAAGCTACACAACTATAACCTATATGCAGAGTGCCTATGTCAGTCCCATGCAGGCTCCCTGGTTGTTGGTTCACTGCCTGTGATCCCCTACAAGCTCAGGTTAGTTGATTCTGTGAGTTTTCTTGTGGTGTCAGTGACTCCTCTGGTTCCTACAATCCTTTGTCTTCTCTTCTGCAGGATTGCCTGAATCACACCTAATGTTTGACTGTAGGCCTTCATCTGTTTCCATCAGTTGCTAGATGAAACCTCTCTGATTACAATTGGGCTAGGCACCAATCTGTTCACAGGGGATGGCCAGTTCAGGCTATGTATCCGCTATTGCTAGGAGTCTTAGATGGGATCATCCTTGGAGATTCCTGGGAGATTCACCTGTGCCATGTTTTTATATGACTCCAAAATGCCTCCCTTTCCAGTAGTTTCTTTAGTACTCTCTCCTCTGTCCCTGATCAACATGATCACTCATGCTCCCATACCTACCTGCCCTCAGTTCCTTCACAGATTCTCTTCATTTCCCTATCCCAGGAAGATCCATGTATTCTTCTGTGAACCCTTCTTGTTACCTAGTCATTTTTGTCTATGAGTTGTAGAATAGTCATCCTTTATTTTGCAGCTAATATTCACTTATTAGTGAGTACATACCATGTTTGTCTTTCTCAGTGTAGGTTACCTCACTCAGGATGATTTTTTTCTAGTTCCATCCAAGTGCCTTCAAATTTCCTGATATCCTTCATTTAATAGCTGAGTAATGGTGTATTGTGCAAATGTACTACATTTTTTTTATCTATGCCTTGGTTGAGAGACATCTAGGTTGTTTTCAGGTTCTAGCTATTACAAATAAAGCTGTTGTGAACATAGTTGAGCAAATGACATAATTTTAAAAGTGATAGAAGGTGACTGATGCTGTAGTTCTACAATTACATGAAATGTATAAATACATATGACATAAAGTACTTTTAAGCAATAAAAGTACAATATTTAGACTTAAAAGCTGTCTTAGGATTTCTATTGCTGTGATGAAACATCATAACATATAAACAAGTTAGGGAGAAAAGGGTTTATTTTGGTTACAATTCCATAGAACAGTTTATCTTCAAAGACAGTGAGGAAAGATACTGAAGCAGAGCAGGAAAATAGAGGCAGGATTTAATGCAGAGAGATTGGAAGAGTCTTGCGTACTGACAAGTTCCTTATGGCTGCTCAACCAGCCTTCTTAAAGAACCCAGGACCAGAGCCCAAGAACATCACAAGGAATACCCCTTCCCCCATAAATCATTAATTAATAAAATGCCCTGTGGTAGTGTTGAGATAAGAGTTTCCTCTATCTGTTGTGTGGAAAATCAAGGATTACATTTTGCTCAGGTGCTAATAGATGTATTTTGGTGTCTAACAAAAACATTTGGGGAACAGAGAAATCTCCTTCTGCTGTTGACATGAAAGAGAGAGGATGGCAGTGTTCAAATGAAAAACAGATTTTTTTTTTTTTTTTTTTCCGAGACAGGGTCTCTCTATGTAGCTTTGCGCCTTTCCTGGAACTAACTCGGTAGCCCAGGCTGGCCTTGAACTCACAAAGATCCACCTGGCTCTGCCTCCCGAGTGCTGGGCAGATTATTTTTTAAGATCGTTTGTGTACTCTCTATAAGCAGTGGTTTGCTCACTTGTCATCTATGATGATTACAAGCAAAATTAAATGTTTAATATATGTTGTAGAATTGAGAAATTATCCATGATGCAACAAAAGTTCCAAATAAATACTTATTTATATGGCATAAATTAAAATAGAGGAAACATTCACTAATCAATATTAAAAGTGAAGATTTTAAATATATTTTTATAACAGACATAGCATCATAATTTTCTCTGTGATGTGGAAACATGGACAGTTAATTTTATGTTCACAAGGAATACTTTTTAAATATTGATCTAATATTTATAACAAAGGAATCTGGAAGTAATATATAGTATCACTATCTTATAAACTGCATAGAAATAAATAAAGTTATATTCATGAGCAAAATAAGTACTTGGTAAAGCAATTACATACTAATAGAGGTACTAGAGTAATTTTTTAATTATTATAAAAAAGCCAAAACTTACCAATTAATAATAATAATGTCAAAAATTATTAAAAAATGTAGATTGAAAGTAAAGTATTATACTTAAATATTTTATCCAGTCAATATAACTTTCAGAGTACCATTATCATATCCATTGCATGTAAGGTTGATATTTTTCTACGTCATATACAAAATTGGATATGTTGTTGATTAATGGCAATGTTCTAATATATAATTAATATTTTTTTAAAAGTTAACACTAATCAAGTGACCTATATTAATTTTAGTGTCAAGTCTTAGGAAATAAAATAAATATATAAATAGTAAAACCTGATACTCAAATCTATCTGTGGTTTGATTCAGAAGTATAAGAACAGTTTTTATACTTCTTACAATATAAATATCAATTAATGTATATATAGGATGAGCATGTAGAGAATAAAAAAGTAACACTGTTTAAATTTAAAGCAATGATGAAAGACAGTGTTGGCAGTTTTCAAATAAAGTTATTTAATAAGTGTGGATTTATTTCTTTTATGTCTAAAATGTTTAGATTATGCATTATTTTTTACATATATAGATAATTGTATTTAATAATTTTACATGAATTAACATAGATATATTATAAATGAGGTATGAATTGTAGCTTAATAGCAACTGGAAACAGTTATAATTTAATACAAACAATATTTATGATTTTAATTAAATTATCTTGATTTTGAAAGTATATATATGTATATGGGTGACAAAAGGTTACATGTGAATATTTAAGATGATGAAGTAGTATACAATTTATATTTTAAAGAGATTTGTTTTAATTACATATCTATTACATAATATTGATAGGAGATTTTCAATTCTAATTATAATAAAAATAATAATTTCAGATTTATTTTGTAGGTTTCACTTTTTATGGCTTCCAAGATACTTAAATGTTGTTACATATTTCAAGCAACTTCCTATAATTTCAAAAAAGAGTAATGAACCTAAGTGTGTGTACAGCTACATAACTTCATAACCCCAGAATTTCTGTTGAGGAAAGTACAATTTTGTGCTTAGTCTCTAAAGTTGACAGAGTAAAGAGTAAGTATTTTATACAGAAAATATATAAATACATTATATCTCTGTATATAAAAAATTATATACAGAGAAATAAATAAATATATAATAAAATATAAATAAGCAATCATGTGGATATTCACTCATAGTAGCTCACTATTTTCCATAAAATGAGTCTTAACAGATACATAGGAGGTAAAGATGTATCCAAATTTACAACATATTCATATTTTAAAATGAAAATACTTAAAACTCTTTTGAGGCGTTTAATACGGGGAAAGGGCAATTTTTAAAACCATAACTTTGAATACACCAGATATTTGTTTTGATATTTGTTATACACTTCTATAAAGCAAAGCTGGTGTTTTCAAGTTTTGGTATTATAATTACCTTCTGTTTAAAATGTGAAGGCACAGTAATCATTGTTGAATCACTGACTTACAAAGAAAAAAAGCAAAGTAATAATATTGAGCAAGAATTTCATCTGGGATTTTAAGAGATTCAAAGTTGTAGCAGAAAATGTCAGATATCAATATTTACAAAATGACTGGAGAATTAGGGAGTTCATGTAAAACATCAGGACATGTAAAGATATTCCCTTCTCTCATCATTTTTATGTTTATGCAAACAATACAATTAAAAATCCTGTATGATGGAGATATACAAATCATTTAAAATTAGATTTGAAATGCTTATCTTAGGTCTACACTCAAGAGTTCTCAAAATTTGATTTAATTTTTTTCATATTTGAAATTTTATCACTTTAAAATTAATGATACTTATTGACATTAAAAGCCAGATGAGAAGGATAATTAATTTAAGACATAATTATAATTTATAATTAAGTGATAACATTTATATAGTTGCAATGTAGGAAACAGGAGTCAAGTGTGAGCAGTTGAATTCATGCTTAAATTTTCAAACTGCATTATAGTTAAGATAAAAATGATAAGTGTTTGTATACTTTGCTAATTAGGAAAATGATATTTAAGCAAATGTTTGCTTTAAAAGTATGTAGTCAAAAATTTTAATATTATCAAAAGCAATGTCTCACATAGATTATTTAAATATCAACATTGAATGTTTTCTATTTACTCCATTAAGCCTTATTTTCTGAATAGTGTATACTATAAAACTTATTCAACTCATGTATAAAGATGAATGAAGTTATGTTATAATCAAGAAAAAAATACTTGTAACTTAAAATGATCATTCTATGCAAAAAGCCATCTCCAACATTCAACTATTTTTGTTATCAAACATGAGAATTTAGTGGGGTAAAAAAGGATATGAACTTCCGGTTAGACTGAAGTGACAGGGACCTAGGGACAGACTGGGGTGAGGAGGGATAAAGAAGGGTAAGTGGTGAAGAATATGAGCAAAATACATTGTATTTGTGCATGAGGATTTTGTATTTATTTATATATTTATTTATTTATTTATTTATTTATTTATTTATTTATTATTTATTTATTTATTTTTATTTCGACTTTTTTTTATTAATGCCTATAAAAACTACACAGTGAGAAATATCTGGTGTCTGTGAAGAACTCTTTCACGGCACTGTTCCTTCACAATGGCCTTCACCGCACCAGCGGCCTTGCTGTGTGGTTTCTCTTTGTCAGTACACACTGCAGGTCTCTGAGCCAGAGCCTCACCTCCGTCTTCCCGTTTATGAATCAAATTCACACTCAATCCATTGATTAGAAGGTGCACATTTTTTTTTCTGTTCCATGAAGATAACTTTTTTTGTTCAAAATTGGATCATAATGCAGAAGAGTCAGCTTTTATCAGAATCGGCTTCTCTTGTGGTTGAAGGAGAAACCTGTTCCAGCTTGGCTCACCAGTCTCAGCAGAGTGGTTTTTTACTTGCTCTTGGCAAAAGAGACGGCTGAAAGCAGCGTGGCGTCTGTCCCGGCACTCTGCATGAGGATTTTTTAATGGCCTTTTACTTTGTTCAGTTTATATAAACTAATGAACACAACACAAGTACTAATCTACTACTCTGTATTTTGACTCTCTATAGAAATCCAGTATGACATAAAAGCCATCTTCCTCACAGCCTGCCTGGACTTTTCACCTCATTCACTATTAACTGGTTAGTGCTATGTTTAAGGGCTGAGCACTGGGAAGGTAGCCCACACTTACAGATCTTAGTATTTGGTAGAGGAGATCCACATTAAATATATAATCACTCAATTCACAGTTGATGCTGTATTGAATGACTTAATAAAGGGAAATATAACTTTAATTTTAAGAGAGTTGCTTAACCTCTTAATAAAGATAGTGAATTGTATCTGACTTACACAGTTGAGAACTCCCATGAAGCATAAAATGTAAAGAAAGATAGGTTTTTTGTTTTGCTTTTGGTTTTTGGTTTTTTGAGACAGCGTTTCTCTGTGTAGCTTTGCGCCTTTCCTGGAACTCACTTGGTAGCCCAGGCTGGCCTCGAACTCACAGAGATCCACCTGGCTCTGCCTCCCGAGTGCTGGGATTAAAGGCATGCGCCACCACCACCCAGCTAGAAAGACATGTTTTGCAAACAGAAATTAAACAGATATCTTCCCAACAAAAAGGAATAAGACACAAAAGAACCTAAAGAAAACTAAAGTGGTTAATAATTGTAAAACAGACTGCAATGTAGAGAATAAAGATTGGACTAGAATCCAGAGCAAACAATAGAGTTTTGGACACAGCATGTTCAGATTTTCTGCTTTTATACTAAGAAACATTAAGGAATGTGTGTATAAATATAAAAATTAAGCATATGTCTTGATTATATTTGACTTGTTTAAAAGTAAATTCAAGATGTGGAGAGGTGGTTTAATAGTTAAAAGCAGCAATTGTTCTAGAAGGACCAGCCTTCATGTCCCAACTCATGACAGGCCCTAACTTCAATTCTAGAGAGTTGCCACTGGTACACAAACATACTCACAAAAACATAATTTTCATAATAAAATAACTATCTTAATGGAGTAAAGCAACATTTCATAATGGATAAAAAAACATGCAGGTATCCATATAATAGTCTGATGTAGAAGTAACAGACAAGTAATTTATAATTCTGTCCCAGAAAGACATGTGTGCCTAGAATACAAACTCCTTTCATGATTCTGAGAACTGAAAAAGAAACTAAAAAAAAAATAATTCTTCAAAAAGAAATAACCACCACCAGTTTATTAAGCAAGCATAAACCTTGGCTACATGATAAGTGCAGTACTTACTCTTCATCAGAGTTACTTTGCTTTTCAACAGAGACCATTATAGAAAACTTCAGAGTGAAAATGCAGTGTTGGAATTCATTTAAAAGTGTACATGTACAAAACTGTGTACACCTATGTCTCAGGGAACACCGAGGAAAACCTGGCATAAAGATCATGACAGTTAGCCCATCAAGAAGTAGACAGTGAGACAGTATCTAGTAATACCAGAAGCTATCTACATAATCTCATGATCATGACTGCCATAACATGAGCTAAATAAAGATTACACCATACACATGCCAAAATGGACAGGAAAAGAACATGAGTCTTCAAACCTACACAAGGAACTATAGGGAACTGAGAGATTCTGAGAACAAGAGAAATAGTCTTCCTTGGGGAAGAGCACCCCAATTGGTTATCCAATACCTAATAGACAGCCCTGAAAACATGCATACAATATCATTATAGAGACAGGGCAGATTATATTTAGGAATGCATGCATTTATGCATGTGTGTGTATGTGTGTGTGTGTGTGTGTGTGTATGTGTGTGTGTGTGTGTGTGTGTGTGTGTGTGTGTGTGTAGGTATCTATGTATATATTCCTAAATAAATTGTAATACTAAAAAATGTCTAGATAGAAGTGGTCTAAATCAGTTCTCTTAAATTATTACTTACACAGCTTCTTGCTTAGAATACTTAAATAGCTGTTTGTTTAAAAAAAATATTTTTCACTTTTGGACTGTATGTTTTATATGACCTTACACAGCCTTTAGAGCTCAGTGGGGGGAAATGCATGTAAATTAATTTTATATTAATATTAACATCAGTGTACTATGAGATGGTATAGTGTGAACCAGTTGATAGTGTAGAGATGTGCATGATGGCAAAGAAATCATAAAATAACAGAGCTACCAATATTTTGAGAAGAGACCTAAACGGGAATTTGGGTGTTTCCTGCTACATAAGCCATTGTGTCTTTCTCTAGGAGCCATAGGGGAACCAAAATAGTGTGACCACAGATACAATTAATAAACAGTTTTAAAGAGTTAAAAGTGACAAAATCAAGAAAGTGAATAAGTGAATCGGGGTGTTTACTCTAGGATAGTGATTGTTTGGCAAATGTTCTGTGCATTTAGTGTTCCTTCTTTGTTTTTTATTTTAGTCATGTTACTTTATTTTAACCACGTCAATGAAATAAATAAAAATGAAAACTGAGTTTCAGTTAACGACAAATTGTCTAATCCTCATTGTTGAAAGCCACTCTGCTCTTGGTCTTATTTGACCATATTGATCATTCTAAATATTCTAATTAAATGTTTTGTGAGTGTGTGTAGTGCTGTTTAGAAATCTTGGTACCCAGCTCTTCTCCTATTTCCTATCCTCTGCATTCACAGAGAACAGAGGCAACAGCAGAGAAAGCTAGGTATATTCATCAATGTGTAGGACAAAGAATTACTCTTGAAATGCCCTCCATATTTGAAGGATTTCAAGTAAATTTCAAACTTTAAGTTGTTTTTAGCTTTGCCTGTGAAAATGGGTCGATAATAACTATCATACAAATTATATGTGAAGATAAAGTGCTTGGATATGGCAGGAGTTCAGAGAGTTTTAATTATCTTCTAACTAATCTTAAAATTAATTTCAGAAACTTTAAGTAAATTTGAAATTAGCACACTTAGGGTCCCAAAGTTTGCTTGATGATCGTTTACTAGTACACTCTGCCTGAGCCGATGACTGCCATTAGATAAACGATAGAGTTTCCTTTCAGACAATATCTAGCTTCCTGTTTGTGACATGGCTTATTTATTTTTTGCTCAGGTCTAAGAAATGTTCCATTTCCCCTTCCAGTTTAATCCACTATAAGTGAGCCAGCCAGTGTGTTGTAATGTTCCTCTTTAATAATGTTTTGTCAGCTATTCACTGTTAACTCAATAAAAGGACAGCAAGTTCGACCGTAAACATATTTTAACAGTATATAAACTTCTAATTTCTAAATGTTTCATTTTCATAATATTGGCCTTAGCTGGAGAAAAGGGCATGTATTTTGGGAGCATCATACTTCTTCCTGTCCCACAGTTAATGAGGCACATGAAGCATTGACTGGGGCTTGATCATGCATACAGAGCAGGCAGCCAAGAGGAGGCACATTCTTCTCTGGCAATGAAACCATCTGCAGCCAATCCCAGCAGGTTTTTCTTCAGGGCTGCAAGCAAAAGGAAAGAATACAAACTGTTTCTCATTCTACACCATTCTAGTGCCGCAAAGGCAAATGCAAGGGGGAAAACTTAAATAAACATGTACAGATGTCTTTTTCCAGGTTATTTTCCAAATCTTGACTTTGAGTTGTGTAATTAAGGAGAAGAAAATCTCAAATGAAACTCAGTGCATTTTGATGCATTGGAGATAAAGGGTCCTGTGTGGAGAGATGCACATCTGTTGGGTCTTGATTTTAATCATTTGTTTGATAGATATTTCTGGACAAACAGACTCAGCCACAGCCAGATGTAGCATGTCTCTGTTAATAATCTGAGCTAATTGATCCTCCCTTTTGCCATTTACCAATTATCTGTGCTTCCATATTGAGAATTTTTTACCATTTTATTTTTCCAGTACACAGATAGAGAAGCATAAACAATGTAAGAATGTTACAATGACTGAAAGTAAGCACGCCTTTTCTTCTCTTTCTCCTTTATTTTTCATTGAGAGCAGAAAAAAAATTCAATAAATTCTCCTTAGAAACTTGCACTGAAACTGTTGATGGCTTATGAAAATGTTTTTCCTTCTGATTAAGGGAAACAGAGGGGAGAAAAGGGAGGCAAATATCAAATGGAATGTATTCACTGCTGGAATATAGATTTTCATTGCTCTGACTGAGCGCTTGCTAGAGATTTTCACCACATCTAATAATCATTTTCTCAGTAGGCTGTAAAAAATTAGAAGATTGTGCTTCTCATAATCAAGGCTCTATTTATCAGGCACACTACTTAAGAATTTCTTTGTTATCAATAACTGGCACATGCTATTCATTTAAAAACCTTACATAAAACGGTGCATTCTTGCTTGCGAGGGAAAATATTCCAAAACAAATAATGCGCAGTGTCAGTTATCCACTGATTATAATCGTTCAACTGTGAAGAAAGCTACCCTTGGTGACATTGCAGCCTTGAAAACGGGCAGCTGAAAATTTATTATGTGGCCACAGAAAGAAAAGAGCAATGCCTTTTCTTCACAGGAAGTTCATCAAACCTAAACAGAACAAATCGCTGAAGGTCAAGATTATTAGCTGGGAGGTTAGTGCTTCAAACAAGGGAAATATCAAGGTACTTGAGAGTTATGCTTCAGAGCAATTGTTCACAGAATGATCGCAATTTAGAAAGGAGAATGTTGTGTCTGGTAGACTTGATGAATTTGTGAATGTTTCAACTGTGTCTTTTCAACTATATGAAAAGTGAGTTTTCCCTTTGAATGTGTTTCACTTTCTAATGATACATTAAGGCATTAGGCAAGTGATTCTATATGTAGAAATGAGCACTCACATCAAATTTATGAAAATGATAAAAAAAATGAAGGGATATCAATATAAAATTTTTAAAAATATCAAAATTGTCAAAACAGCCTCAATCGCAAAGCAATAATGTGTACACTTTATCTCCCAAATTGAAGTGTGTGTTGCATTAGTCTCTGGTAGCTATGAGATTATAGGTCTATCACAGTGATTGAAACAGTGGTTGCTTAAAATCACGATTCATTGAGTAATTGGAATAAGTCAGTATAAATATGGACAATGATAGGCTCCATTTTCTCCATTATACCGGAGAAATGAAGAATACACAGGTAGATAAGGCATGGTACTTACCACCCACCTATTCTGAAACTTTGTAACAGAGACTTAAATCTCCTTAAAGGAAACATTCCATCTTCATTTCTGCCACAAACATGAAATGAAATCAAAATATATTGCCTGTTAATTTTTAAAATTAACAGAGAATTTTTCTTGCATCATGGCGATTATTCCAAGTAATGGGTGATTGATATTTATGAACCCAATATTATTGTCTACCATTGTATTAGACACTTCTTATAGAATTGAACACAATTTTATGATCATTACCTTCCAATGCCTGCCCATACTCTTCATTCCTTTCTTCTTACTTTTCTTTAATAATTATAAAAAAATATTTATTCATTTTTATTTTATGGGTTTCATGTTTTGCCTGCTTGCATGTTGTGCAACATATAAATGAATTGCTGTCAGAGGCTGGAACAGAGCATCAGATCATTTATAACTATAGTTAAGTTTAGCCACCATTTCAGCGCTGAGAATTGAACTGTGATTCTCTGGTTTTTAATTGCTTACCTATTTCTCCAAGCTCTTCCTTAGCACTTTGGTTCATAAGTGTCCCCATATTTTTTTTTTAATTTTTTTTCGTATTTAGATAATTAATTTCACGTGAAACTTTTAATGAATGATTTACAGAAGATTTCTTCTTTTGAATTATGTGTCTGTGAGTATGTGTCTAAGTCTCTGGATAGGCATGCAAGTGCTTGTGCCTGTGAGGCTTGAGTTCTTGGCTTCTACTGGAATTGGAGTGACAGTCAGTTGTAAGCTGCATTACATGTGTGGTGGTTACTGTCAGGTCCTCTGCAAGAGCAGTAGGTACTCTTAACTGCTGAGCCATCTGTCCAGCTCAAAGGAATAATATTTTTGAATTAACAATGTGAATACATATTTATGATATAGAATAAATATATTTCTATGGATAAGTAGAGAATGATTTTATACAAGTTACTTAAATAGAAAAATGGTGAGCTGGTCGGTGGTGGTGCACCTCTTTAACTCCAGCACTCGGGAGGAAGAGGCAGGCAGATCTCTGTGAGTTTGAGGCCAGCCTAGTCTACAGAGTGAGATCCAGGACAGGCATCAAATCTACGTAGAGAAAGTCTGTCTCGAAAAACCAAAAAACAAAAAAAAAAAAAGAAGAAAAAAGAAAAAGAAAAAAATTGGTGTTTGACTTATCTTTGAAAAATCTAAAATAATTGATTTGCTCCAGGTAGGTTTCTGAAACCAGGCAAATGATATGGAAATAAATGATTTCATTTAAATGTATTTTATTAAATATTGAATTATTGGGAGTTTAAGTAAATCCTGTGATTACTAAAAAGCCTATCTACATGCAGTTAATATTCAGGATAGTTGTATTGCAATAATTATCATCTTGGGAATTTGCAAGTATTTAAACCAAAAAAATGTCTCCTGTACCTCAATAATTTCTTACTGTTTATATAAACTTCATGAGGAGGCACTTAAGTCTTAGAAGGTTCTTATTTTGAGCATCAACACTCATTGAGGAGGTAACGATTCAAACAAAAGAAATAACTGCATGGTATTGGTTATCAGTGTCAAGTGGTCATCCCTAAAAACATGAACACCATTAACACTATATAAACTTGCAGATTTATAGTTATGATCATATATGCACATACAAATACATATATACAAACAATAACTGTGAAAAAAGAGTCCATGAATTTGAAGGAGAGTGAGAAAGTATCTATAGGAGAGTTTAGAGGGAGGAAAGGAAAGGAAAAAAAAATATTGTAAATATATTATGCCCTCGTAATTAATTATAATAAAGAAATGGCTACAAAACAGGAGAAAATTGTTGTGGCTTCTTTTGGGTTATTCACAGAAAGGCAAAGCAGTTGATAGGTTGTGTTATTTACCAGTACAGATTGTCATGAAGTGTCATAGCCTGGGTATGTGGGTTCACAGAGATATGTGGAAAGAGACTCAGAGGCACCTTAAGAATGATCTAGCCTTTCTTCGCTGCAGGGAGGTTCAGTCTCTATAGACTGAAGCATTTTCCCTTTGCCCAGGGCACTTTTATTTTTTTCAGTATTTACACTTTAGCAAGTTTATAAATATACGCTTAAAACAACCTGAATGGAGATCCCAAAATTACAATGTCAAGTGCAAATTCCTCAATTCATCAGGTACCACGGTGTTTCCTGAACCAAGTTTTGCATAGACCTTTGTATATTTGGGAGACTCTGAGACAAGATTCATGTAGGGCAACAAGAGAAACAAAAGATGGATTAGGGCTAGGTGCTACTCTCTGGAGCCAGGCCAAGAGTAGCTCAGCAGGAATGCCTCCACAATTCCTCCTTTCTTTATACAAAAATCGATTATCTTGAAGGTTATGAAGCCTCACAGTAAATATAGCCTTCTTTCTATTTATTTGTCTTACAATCTTACATAAGTAGACCAAAATATGTTTTAAAGCCAATAAAGTTACTCTTGCTAGAACAAGAGCAACACGTGCTAGGACAAGAAATCAATTAAAGTCATTCGTAGGATTGAATGAGGCTATGGTATCCGCTAGACTTTCCATAGTGCCTATTCCTGCCCTATCATGTAACTTTTTTGCAAAAGTTTCTTTGATTTCTTTCTGTAAATCATAAACCATTTGAGAAGAATTAGGGTGGTCCAAAAAATGCACTTTAACCTTTTCCCAATCAGTTGCTTTCGTTAAATCTTAAGTGTGTGATGCAATAAGAAGAAACATTTCAATCATATTTTAATTTTATCTGTTCCTTTAAAATTTCTAACTGATCCCCTAACAATTTCTAACTGCTTGTCTTAATTCAACTGATTCATTTACTATCTCATTATCAATCTTATTTTGTTCAGTCCGAAGTTGTTCTGAATGTCTATGTCAGTCTCTGTTGAATTCAGTGGTTTGGATTTCTTTATGAAGTGCTATTCCAGCTGTTGCTGCTGTAGCTGTCAATGCAAAGATTCCCACAATGGCAACCACAGTCCAGTCCAACCATTCAACATGTTCTTTTTAATATTCTTTCAAAGAGCTTCTGTACCAGGATCATCATTGGAGAGTCTTGTCATGGCCTTGACAACTTCATTGGTATCTAGACTGCTGGACTTGCTCTAAGAATATATAAACTTTCAAAGGTCAAATTTTAAAATACACCAGAATTAACACAGGTATGAAGGGTACAACGTTCACAAGTAATACTGTAATTATTGGGTGCCATTGTACAGGCCCTTTTAATAACAAGTAAGTGAATGGTACATATGCCATAAGAGGATGGCTTTGATTTAATCTAAAAGACAGAGTGTACTTATTATAATTAATGTTTAATGTTTTCTTTCCCATGCCTTAAGAGAGTGGAAGGCATTTGCCAGTTTCCATAAGTTAGTTTGAATTGAACTGCCAAATAGCAAGAGAGGGCTTGCCATTCCAACTCCATGCCATCAAATAGGTTCATTAATATAAGGACTGATTTCCACAGTTCCATTTAAATTATACAGTTTCCATCTAAACTCTGAGTGAGAATATTTCCCTTGAGGGGTGCCGTAAAGGGCTCCAATCAATGTCTCCTTTGGAAATACTAATTAGCATTGGAGGTTTCTCATTCTTACACTGTTGCCAATGTATCCAGTCCAGTCACAACAGATAATTTCAATATACTGAGAGAATTTTAGTCTGAACGTGCTTACGTCTATGTTCTAGAAATAAAAGCCACTCAAGAATAAGGGACTGTGAAGGCAAGAGATTCAGGAATTGACTACTAGTGAATCAGCTATGCTGGACTATAGAATTTGGAAGAGATTCAGAAGCAAAAGATTGTAAGAATTATCACCCAAAGGTTGAAGTGTTTGGATCTTTTTTTTTTTTTTTTTTTTTTTTTTGAGACAGGGTTTCTCTCTGTAGTTTTGCTGCTTGTCCTGGATCTTGCTGTGTATACCAGGCTGGCCTTGAACTCACAGAGATCCACCTGGCTTTGCCTCCCAAGTGCTGGGATTAAAGACATGCACCACCAGGGCCCAGCATGAAGCTGCTATCTTAAGAGACTATAAACATACTGACTAGAACTGAGAGTGAGACATCATATATGATTCCTTGGAATTAAACCGTATGCTTTCCTCTGATGTGTCTGAAATTGAAAAAGGGGAGCAATAGTTAGATAAACTCTCAGGTTGTAATTAAGCACTAGTTATTTGGCACTTAATATTTCAAGATTGCTTTTACAGTTCTTGGATGGAGTGGTAAATGATATTTGAGTTTCTAAAAATTTGATTTATAGATTTTAAACTAGTCTACTGAAATAGTTACTGTGGTCATTTAATGACCCTGTGGGCTCATTGCTTTAAATACCTTCTCAGAGATGTAGTTCACTAGTATACATTTTGTATGTAGTCTGAATTTGGCATATCTATATAGTTAATCTCACAGTTTATAACTAGACCCATGATTGGGACAGAAACACTTCCAATTAAATTTTGAAGCAAAAGTTGGATATTTGAGAGTCTAGGAAAAACATGCTAACTCCTTATAACTAGTGACTTCCCAGGACATAGAAAGTTGCAGAGGAATTTCAAATAACAAATGCTAGGGTGTAGAATTAATATTCAATGTTTACTGAAGGCATTTTCTCTTATAAAATTCACCAATGACAAATATCACACCCCTGTGCTTTAAGCCAAATTGAATCTGAGATGATTAAGAAGTCCTGGGAAAGTGATGAAGTTAAATGATAATGGTAATTTTGACAAATTCCCCTCTGAAAAGCAGAAATAACTACAATGGAAAGACATCCAATGTGTATGTGTGCCTACATTCAATTATTTTAATTTTTCTAAAATATATTTCCCTGTCATACATTACATCCTAAGTGCACTTTCCTCTTCCACCTCTCCTGTCCAGAGATGCAACCAAACACACACACACACACACACACACACACACACACACACACACACACACATATATTCATGTATGAAGAGAAGGTTTTTTGTGGTCTATTATATTCTTCACTCAGAAAAATACCAACAAATTCTGGATTTCCATTCTTCTAGATACTGTAAAATATTTTCTCTATGCTTTAAATAGTGAGTAAAATAGTTATTTTAAAAACTTTCTGTTTTCATTCCAATGTAACACTATAACCCTTGTTTACTGATAGATTTTTTTTTTGAGCCTTTAAGTAAATTTTGGATAATTGTGGTAGACAATGGTGTGTTTTCATGCTCTGTGATGACCCTTATATTTCCCTTATATCAGGCATGCAACTGTCTAACAAGAACTGAATTTATTTATATTCATGTTTTCACACTAGTGTTGTATAGATTGCAATGTGGTAAAATTATTCTATACTTTTCACATATAATTTATACTAGAAAATACTTCATGCTTGCTGGTTCACCTAAATTTAAATTAAATCATGAAGGGAAGATTCATAACAATGATGAAAAGTAGCTATTCTTATACTACTTATTTTTCTTTTAAAACAATAAATGAAATTAATTCTTTCATTGTTGACAATAAAAGTTTAAATTATTTACGACCTTTAAAATAAGTTAAAAATGATAACAAGGATGATGAACAGTCAAATTAATGGCAGATATTTCAGGAGACATTAATATTTCCATGTATATAATATCAAGAAATCTTCAATAGTATACTAATTTTAAACAGACTACTTTTCCAAAGAAATAGACATTATATCTTTTTCTTAAAATATAGTAACATTCACTGTGGAAATTTGTGAAGTTTTAATACATAACTTATAAAAATCTAAGGAATTTGAATTGTATATTGAAAATTTAAAAAAGAAAGTAATGTGACAAATATATTGTGATTTTTTTTTTTTCATTTAAGCATTAACTTTCAACATAGATTGTCAGGGCATTAGAAACATTACAAAAATTTCTTCTTCACACATTTAATATGATTCATCGAAAAGCATATAGATTGTTTTTAAAGGAGAATTATTGAAATAGCATGATGTAGCCAGAAGTTTTCCTGTGTTCTGCCTGGTCTGTAGCCACTGAGACTCGAGTAAATACACAGAGGCTTGTATTAATTAAACTGCTTGGCCATTGGCTCAAGCTTACTATTGACTAGCTTTTACACTTAAACTCAGCCTGTTTTTGTTAATCTATATGTTGCCACGTGTTCTGTGACTTTACCTGTGTGTCATTACATGCTGCTCCCTGGACAGTAGACTGGTGTCTCCTGACTCAGCCTTCCACTTCCCAGAATTCTCCTTGTCTGTTTATCCCACCTATATTTCCTGCCTGGCTACTGGCCAATCAGCTTTTTATTTATCAACCAATTAGAGCAACACATGCTTAAATGAAAAAACAGCATACAGAACATCTCACAGCAGTGTAATTCTGTATGGGATGATATAAAATATTTTTGTCACCATTTTATGATAATAACATGAATATCAGCAATTTACAGCTTCAAAATATAATATATTTTCTGTAAATAGAAAAAAATAAATATACTCCTCTGTTGTAAATTAATCTCCATCCTACCAAACAAATGTAAATGAAAAGATTCATTTCATGATCTTTTACTGACAGAAAAATACCTTGGATCTTAATACTGTCATATTTACTAATTAATATCTTTGTTTTAGATTGGAGATAGATATATTTTAGCTTTTAGAATACAAAAACGAAGCCATGGATGAAGAGCATGACCTTAATCAACGAGTTACAGTACATGAGTCTCTGAAGAAATTTGGATACTGAGGGCTGTCTCCCCCCTCAGGTTCACCATCTCAAAGGGATCCGAGTTGGCATTAAGCTGAACGTGGCGAGAGAAAAGACAGACTGCTATGCTACTGTTCTGTTCAACAGCCTCATCACAAAGGACGGGTTCAACTTGGTGCAGGGTTTTGTGCTTGTCAGAATAGAAACCTACAAAAACATAGACAAATGTCATCATGAAAGTGGATATAGAACCTGTAACCTTCATAGACAGGGCTTTGGAAAAAGAAGTCACAGGTTACTGCCTTTTGACATCTTCCCACAAATTGGTCATGAAAGCTGTTTCCATGGCAATTTTACATTGAGCTATGACCTCTAATTCGCTTAGCTTCCCAGATCCATCTTTCCATTAGATATAACCTTCAAGATATATATTATTATTCCTAATGTGATATTTGCTTGACAGGGTTTTATTAAACTCATTTTAGTTATCCCAGATGAAGAAATGGGGATAGAAATGGTTTGGCAGAATTCAGCATTGAAAGAAACAAAAGAACTAAAAAAAAATAATAATAGTAATGACCCATTGTTTCAGGCTTATCTCACTCAAACTTACTATGAGAACTTGAGAATGTCAAATCACTTACCACTAATCACTCTTTGTGTCTTTTACCAACACATAATTTTTTGGCTATCACATCTGAAAAAATCCTTCAATACAAAAAAAAAAGTAGAACTCTAGGAGCAGTTTCTTTTTAGTACTACTTGTTAAGAATTTGCTGTTGATGTAAAGTTTCTTTGATAACAACTTATGTGCTGAAATATTTATTCTTCAAAGTAACAACAATGATGATATTTAAATTATAATGACAAAATAAAGCATGACATAGAAATAAAGATTGACTCAAATTGTATTCCCTTGTGTGCCTGGAGGCTTAAAAGCTAAAGGGAGTTGTAAGGCGACAATATGTATGACACCAAAGCTGTAGTAACAGTGAATAAAACAATCAATAAGGAAATAAATTACCAATTAGGTAAGTACAGAGTAGCATGGTTTCTGACAATGTAAAAGAGATGACCTGGTCTAATTATGACATTACTCCTAGGATAATAGAGTTCAGAAAGTCATTTAGCAAGGCTTTACAGTGTAGAGATTTGCATATCATGTTTTGGTGAACCGTACTATTGAATTGTGTGAGTTGATTTACTTGGTCGTCCTTTCTAACATAATGTTCTCTTACAAATCATTTCCACCATTACTTATTTATTTCTTAAATTAATATCTAAAAATATTCATTATTTGGCAATATGAAAGGGAAAATTCAAGCAAAAATGTGTTTGGAATGTGTGTGTGTGTGTGTGTGTGTGTGTGTGTGTGTGTGTGTGTGTGTACAGAGAGAAACATAAAGGAAGGTTTCTTCTGTATTACATTATGAGATTTTCTTGTTAATTTTGTTGATTATATTGAGGTTCAAATTCAGTGTATATGTGTATACTATGACCCACGAAAAAATATTTTGGAAGAAATAAAATGTGGCTGGAACCAGATTAAAGGAAATGCCCATTCCATTGCCTTTCTTTTCCTTGGAAATTAGCCCACTATAGTCAACCCAAGTAGATGAAGAATTGCTTTGTTTTTTTCATTTTATTTTACAAAATGTTGCAGACTGATGATGCTACTTAAAGTTTAAAATATTTATTTTCTATGACTGCATGAAGTGCAGGCGATCCAAAATCATTAAATCTGTTGTAGGACTTGAGGTTTCTGGATTTCTGTAAAGCTCCTAGTGAATCCAAAGCAGATATTGGGATGCTTAAAACAACAAGTATTGATCGGAAGTGGGAACAGGCCTTAAGAAGCCACTCGGGAGTGATATAGACAAGACTGTGATGGTTGGTAGAAGGATAAACAGGCATTAGTAAATCTAACATTTTAAATACATGTTGGAAAAAATCCATGAGAAATTTTCAGTAAAAAAAGATGTCATAACTTAATTTTTGAGAGAATGATCATTAAATATAGCAAAAAATTGTCAGTAACAATATTAATAAGTGAGAATAATAGTAATAATAATAATAGTAACAATTTAGAATAAATGCACTATAGCATTATAGGCACTTTTTGAGCACCTGTCTCTTAAGACAACATGTAGACTATTCTATCTATTCAAATTATAGGAGAGGACAAAAAAGACTCATAGAAACAAAGAGAAAAAAAAAAAGGTCACCAAAAATTCCAACAAGGTTCGGTTGTCTTATCATCTTTTGCTATTTACACTATCAATAAGTTTAGGTCAATTTGTAATAGAAAGCCAGCCCTTTTTGCAAAGTCTTTGTTTAGAAGGTTCATGTATATATGTCACAACTGGTGAAAATAAAGGAGGAAAATACTTCTTCTCAAATACTACTCAGTGCAGGATTGTTTAGAGTATGACTGTGTGACTAAATATTTATTGATAGGGTTTAAGGTCTGATGATAAACAAAAATATTTAGATGAGAATTAATTTTACTTTAAATATGCTGTAGTCTAAGGACATGTTCAATAATGTTGGACATAATCCATTATCTTCCATATATATTGCAACCGAATGGCTGATCACTTTTGAATACCAGTGAAAGAAATGGTATCACTTGTGCTATATCATATAAAGGAGTGCTCTCTATCATGCATCTTTCTCAGCACTCCAGTGTGAATGGTTTGTCAGGGAGAATGAGTAAACAGCCACAAAGTACAGGCCTCATAAACACCACACAAAGAGTTTCCCAAAGTCCCTATTTCTTGTATACTTCATGTTAAATATAAAGGATTTTGTTCCTTAGATTATGTTTTCTACAATTTGAGTTAAAATAAAACTGTAATGGGTATTTTTGTATTTGTCAAAGTTGTTTTCTTCTGGGCATCTTGTTATAATATTCCAAACAACAAATCATTAGAAAAATAATGGAAATTGCATTGAGTTATATGGTTTCTAACTTCACTCAACTAATAATTCTGATTGTGGAAAATTATTTCAATCTATTATTTTCACAGAGATTACCAACAGCCTATCAGTGACTCTCCACTGAATCAAAACAATCATGCTGCATAAATGTAGATTATGTATAATACAAGCCTGCCATCTACTGACCACACCACAACTGAAACCTCTCTAAGACAAGAAATGTGTGAACAGCATTGCTATCCCTATTTAAATTTTAGATGCAAGAATGTAGTATTTGGTATTTATGCAGTTTTATTCTTATAACTAAATAATGTTAAGTGGTAGATTGATATACTGGAATGGAGTTCCTCAGTCAGTATGAAAAACATGACCAAATATTGTGTTTATCGTGTATGTCAACATTGGTGCTTCACTGAATTATTTTTTGGAATTAAAGCTCTAGTGAAAATAAATTCAATCTACTTGAATGTTTCACAATATCTAATCAAATCTAATAAATACAAAATTTTAAACATATAAAAACAGTGCTTACTCTTTGAACAATAATCTAGACATCAAAATAGTGCATCTAGATAAAGCATGTGAATCACTAACATTTGTAATCAAGCCACTGTTTAAAACAATAAAGACAAATTTAATTAAAAATTAACTAAATCTGGTAATTAGTACCTTTTCATTTGGTTAAAACCTGTTCAGGATAGAGGAGAAAACTAAGTTTATAAAGTGCTTATTAAGTAAACATGAGAACACAAGACTGATACCTTTAGCTCACATAAAAAGCTGGTCAGTTTTCTCTGTAGGTTTCCCCATCATGGTCTTGATTCCCCTTGCTCATGTAATCCTTCTTCCATCTCTTCAACTCTACTCCTGGAGCTCGGCCTGGTGCATGGTAGAGGGCCTTGTTTCTGCCTCAACTGAATATACCAGGCTTAACTGTCTCTCATGGCAGAATTTACCCTGTTGGAGGATGGGATGAGGGGTGGGAGTGGGAGAGTGGGGGGAAGTGGGAGGAGGGATGAGAAGGGAATCTGTGCTTGGTATGTAAAATGAATAAAAATAATAATAATAGAAGAAGAAAGAATCTGGTCAATGTGTCAGGTTCTTTTATAATAAATATTTTTATTTAATAATTTAATTTTTCATATCAGCCACGGATTCCCCTATCTTCCCTCCTCCCACTCCCCAGCCTCCCCCCCCCAATCCACTCCCCATTCCCACCTCCTCCAAAGCAAGGTCTCCCCTGGGGATTCAGCACAGAATGGTAGATTCAGTTGAGGCAGTCCAGTCCCCACCTCCCTGCACCAAGGCTGAGCAAAGTGTCTCAGTACAGGCCCTAGCTTCCAAAACGCCAGCTCATGCACCAAGGACAGGTCCCAGTCCCACTACTAATCTCATCACTAGAAGATGAGGTAGAAGGATTAGCCAATGTTACCTAATCAGTCCTAGGCCTATATTGCTGATGATTACATATGGATCACCCAGCTTGATCATCAGGAGGAACAAGGAATTGGAATTTCAGAAAAGTAAGACGATCAAGCCTTGTAAAAAGTGAAAATAACAGCATCACTTTGGGAAGGGAGCACCACTAATACTGGTATTACTATGAACTGACTCTGGTTTCAGTGGGTTTTTTGTTTGTTTGTTTGTTTGTTTGTTTGTTTTTTTTGGGGGGTGGGGTGGGGAAGGAGAGGGGACCCTGAATTCTCTGCTTTCCTCCACTGGTCCTGTTTAAGATTCCTGTCCCTTTTCTGTCTTCCATTTCTTAAAGCAGTGCCTTCTGTGTAGAAGATTTGGCCATCTTTGAAAGCCAACATTTACCTTGCTGTCTATCTGTCTTGAACTCTCTCTGACATTTTTAAAGCTGTTTCAAAGGGCAGGATGAATGGCTCCTGTGGAAAAACACCAAGGTTGATATAAGTCATGCACACACATTCACATAAATGTATGTTAGTGTACATATCCCATGCACACAATCATATGTTCACACACAGATGGACACTTGTGTGCACATGGGAAAAATCCAAAGTTTTAATATTATTAAAAAATAGAATAATTATATATGTCTGCTCATTTAATTATGCATTTATATATACTTAAACATAGGTGAAAAATATCTGCATATCTTTAATATTAGGTCACTATTTATATGCAAAAATATAATAATTAAATGCCATATAGACAGGCTTGATATCCTCCATATCATTTGCACAGTAAAATACAGTAATTCATTGCTTCTTAACAATAAAGACTAATATTCTTCTATTTACCATCTCAGTTCAAAATAAAATTAATTGAGTAGGCTTGATTCACCAAGTAGTACATGATTTCTGTCAAAATTTCAGTTATCTTGTGATCTTGTGTTTTCATTTTTAAACCACAGTCTAATATAACATTTCTTCAGAAATGAATATGAGTGATAAGAGCAAATCCAGCAGCAAAAAAAAAAAAAGAAAAAAAAAACCAAAAAAAACTAGTCACTAACAGTTTAATCAATTTGCAAATTGACTAAGCAAATCAAGGAATAAAATAATAAACTATCAAGCTTTATCATTTTCTTAGACCTATTGTATTAATGAAGTGCTTCCAGATAGTCATTGACACATAACATTAGAGAGTTTAGATTTTTAAATTATTATTCTGTATTCATTTTAATGATAAGTAATATAAAATATTGTTATGAATTAGTTGGGAAAATTAAAGACTATAGGACTTATTGATAGTGATAATTTCATAAACAATATAAATGTTTTTTGTATATAAAAGCATTTAATTTGTCATAATTATATATTGTAATTTTCCATATTAAAATAAATTTATTTATTTTCCAGTTTTTTACACATGTGTGATGTTCTTTGAGTAAAATTTTCTCCAATATTATCTCTGGCCACCTTCTTCTCATTGAATCACTTCTATCCAAATGACCTTCCTACTTTGAGGTCATTTTATAAACACACACACACACACACACACACACACACACACACACACACACATGCTTTGTTTTACAAAAAGATTCATTTTAATTTATTTTTATGTTATGTGTAAGTGATGTCCTGCAAGTATGTGTGCCACATGAGTATCGAGTGCCTATGGAGACCAGAGGGTGAAGAACTCCTGAACTTCGGGTACCAATTGTTGTCAGAGATCATGTGGGTACCAAAAATTGAACCCAGGTCCTCAAAAAGATCATACAGGGCTCTTACACTCTGACCTCAACTAATTTCTTAAGCAACCCTTCAAATCATTAGCAATCAATAAATAATTATTAATTAATCAATGTATTATAATTTATAAAAGATTTATAAGTACATAATTTTCCTTAAAAATAACAAAAATTGACATGTGTAGATAGATAGATGATAGATAGATAGATAGATAGATAGATAGAGATAGACAGACAGACAGACAGACAGATACATGGATAGGTAGATATACAGGACAGGAGAAAATCACATAAGTATTTTCAGTTCCTGATATTTTCCAACTTTTGCTAAAGTAATATTTGCCCTCTGAGTTTACCCCGTGCAGTGTCAAGCATAGATGAGCTAGTGGATGGATTAATCAAAAATCTAGAAAAACCATAACACTGTAAAGACTGTGCCTGCGACATCTGGTAAGTTTTCTAGTATGTTTAGTACAACTTAGCAGTAAAAAGTTAGTACAAAAAAAAAACCTCTGTGTTTTACATAATTAATTAGCAATTGATTTAGAGTAGAAATAAATACATGCTTACTAATTCTGAAGTGGATTCTTTAAGGATGAAGTAAGAAATAAGTTAAAATAGCCCTCCAAAATAGTTAATTTATTCCTGGCTTCTAGTTCAGAACTCTTAATGATAATCAATAAGGCTAATAGGAACTCTCAAAATTAAAATAAGACAAAGTTTTCTGGGTAAATTGAACACACTGATATAGATTTGTAGCCTAGTATAAGATACAAATAAGGAAAAGAAATTCCTAAACTGTCAATTTTAACGGTGACAAAAGCTTCAGACATGGTAAATCAATTGTGACCCAAACATGTCTGAAAAAAGATATGTTGCACCCTTATTTTAAACTAAGTTACAATTAAAAGATGGTATTGAATATGGAAGTGTCATAGAAATTTGATGAGTTTTAATTTCCTGTCAAAAATTCTTGCATAGTTGAAAATAATTTGTAACATTTCCTCCTGCTATACTGAAAAATAAATGGAATGTAAAATCAGTTGGTTTGAATCAGATAAAAATATAGCTTCAATTTTCAAATCTAGCCAATAGAAAATAGATAGCTTCAGAGGATTAGATACCCACTCTAAGCCTTTTAAGTATGGATTTTTGCAACATCATGAGAAGCACTTTGGACAAACTGAGTGTCAACTACAGCAGACCTCACAATTGGTTGTGTGTCTATTGTATTCCACTGCAGATCATTTAATGGAAAGCAAATAAGGAGACACATGATTTTGTGCATTTAAAAAATAAGTCTATGTTACTTTGCTAACAATGCACATCCTTTCAAAATTGCATAAGCTCTGTCTCCTATCGGCAGACTTTTTTTTTCCAAGTTAAAATGATCAGAAACATCTTACTGAACACTGATTTTTCCTTTTTCATACAATGTCATAAATTCTGAGTTTCAAACTGATTTAAGTCACACTTTATGACCAAATGGCTCTTTTGTGCTTCCTCTAAAGTTTTAAAAAATAACCCAGTGAACAAAGATATCCAATGGACAAAAATTCACAATATACTTAAATTAGAGTCAAAAATCTCTATTCTCACATGTATTATACGTATTTTAGGTAGACTTTTTCAAACATTCTTGCTGTTAATTTAACCTTCTTGTTTCTTACTTATCTTCCTGTCACATACCAATTAACTCTCCTAACTTTCCCTCTTTCCCACTTAAGAGCTCTTGTGGCCTATTTTTCTCCCCTCTGTAGCTCCCTGCCCTCCTGAAATGATCTCTTTATATTTCATGGTTTCTGAGATACTGCTTATTATATCTGAATATTTGCAGCCAGGAATCTTAGTTGAGAGAGATCATGCAGCATCCATCTTTCTGGCTCTGGGTTTCCTCATCCAATATGATCATTTTTAGTACATTCTTTAACCTACAAACTTCCTCATTGCATTTTTATTTATGTCTGAATAGTGTTCCATACTGTATATATATCGCATCTTCATCATCTATTCCTCACTTGGCCTACATTTAGGGGGCTGTCATCTTTAGCTTTGTGAATAGAGCAACAATGAACATGGCTGAACACGTGTCTATGGTGTAGGATGTCCAGTCTTTTGGGAATATGTGAAGGAGTGCTTATAGCTGGGTCATAGGGTAGGCTTACTTTTACTGTTTTGGGAGTTCTCCACATAAATTCACATATGTCTGGATGAGGGTTCTCTTTTTCACACTTCCCATTTATGATTTATTATTAGGCTTTTGTTGATCTTTTCCATTCTGACAGAGGTGAAATAAAATCTTAAAGTTTTTTTCTTTGACCTGCATTTGAGTTATTTATATATTCCAGATATTAATCCTCTGTCAGACATACACCTCTCAAAGACTCTCTTTCAGGTGGGCTTCCTCTTCACTCAATTGATTGTTTCATTTCAATATAAAGACACTTTTTTAGGTTTATAGGGTCCTATTTCACAAATGTTGGCCTGAATTCATTTATAACTGTGTACACATACTCAAATACAGATTTTCTTTTTATTTCTATTTAATTCTTTGCACACTGTGTATTTTAATCATATTCATTCTCCTCCTTGAGCTACTTGCAGATCGCACCAAGAGTCAGTAGCCCTTTGACAAGTAAATGCTCAATAATACAATGGATGTTCTTTGAAACTTCTGTATACCACCCAGACAGTAGGAGTGAAAGGAAGGCACTAATTGCTCATTATATTCTTAATACAATCATATGTTTTAAGTTGTTTCCTAATTTTATTACATATAGCAAAAGGATTTATCAATGTATTATATTAATTTAATGCATTCATTGATTAATAATTTCTTTTTTTGTTTTTTTGGGGTTTTTTTTTGGTTACAAACTGTATGGCCATGGCAGGCTTCTTGCTAACTGTTCTTACAGCTTAAATTAATCCATTTCCATTAATCTATACCTTGCCACATGGCTCGTGGCTTACCGGCATCTTCACATGCTGTTTCTCATCATGGTGGCTGGCAGTGTCTCTCTGACTCAGCCTTCCACTTCCCAGCTTTATTCTCCTCCTTGTCCCGCCTACACTTCCTGTCTAGCCAATGGCCAATCAGTGTTTTATTTATTGACTAGTTAGCAACACATTTGCCATACAGAATATCCCACAGCACTTCCCTTTTTTTTTTTTTTTTTTAAAAAAAAGGAAGGTTTTAACCTTAACAAAGTAAAATTACATATAATTTGGGAATTTGGGCATAGCTTCTCTTACTACTTCCTGCTGGAGGGGGGCGCTGTATCTTATGGGGATACAACGAAAATTTTAGGATTATGGAATAGTCCATGAGGCTGTATCGTCTGAGCCAGATGCCTTCAAACTGTTCTGGATGTTGGATCATCTGGGCTATGGTGTCATTGGAGACCTTTCAGGGGGTCTTGGCTGGTCAAACCTGATGTATCTTAATCTTGAACAAATCCATAGCCTCTGGCTTTCTGTGGGAACAAAAGCAGAGTCTCCTTTCCAAAGTAACACATCCTTACATCCAAATTTTGAAGTCAAGGTATCTTTAAAATATACATTTTGGCATAACTCAACAGCTTTTACAATCAAATGTTTTTCTGCAGTTAAAAATCCCAAAGACAACACAATCCAGATTCTCTGTGTAATATTCATCTTTAAGTGGCTTATTTTTTATATTAATTTTACTGTCTCTTTAAAGACTTTATTTTTTAAAACTATGTATTTGTTTCTATAACTGTATATATCACCTTTTTTGTCTCTTTCAAGCCTACGTATATTTTACACACATTTTAAACTATTACATTTGAATCTGTCTTATTGTGAATCTATTGCTTTAAACTGCAGCAGCTGTGGCTGCTGGCTCCGCCCACCTCAGCTTCCCAACATGGTGGTGGCATGCCTTCCACCAGCTCTGGGAGCCATTGTGGGTCTATGCTTTCATCCAAGCAGCGTATAGCCCAAAAACCTCTTTTTTTGTTTTATACTAGCAAAGGCTAAATCCACCATGCAGCTTAATGTGCCACTTGCAGAGACCTCATTCCCGCCATACTACAGGTCCAGCGGCACGCTAAGAACCCACCAGTAGCTCAAACCAGCAGCTGCGGCTCTTTTGAGAGAGACAATTAGGAACTGTTTTTAGCTCCGTTTTAGAATCTTTTTTCTCAGTTTTTAGGTGGAAACTCTTGCCACCACATTGGACACCATTTGTAGCTAGAGTTTTCCTGCCTGGCCCACAGTCAGGACAAATCTCTCTCACCTGCCAGTCCCAAAGACCCTCAGACCCAACCAAGTAAACACAGAGATTTATATTGGTTACAAACTGTATGGCCGTGGCAGGCTTCTTGCTAACTGTTCTTACAGCTTAAATTAATCCATTTCCATTAATCTATACCTTGCCACATGGCTCGTGGCTTACTGGCATCTTCACATGCTGTTTCTCATCATGGTGGCTGGCAGCTGGCAGTGTCTCTCTGACTCAGCCTTCCACTTCCCAGCTTTATTCTCCTCCTTGTCCCGCCTACACTTCCTGCCTAGCCAATGGCCAATCAGTGTTTTTTTTTTTTTTAATTTTTATTTTGCAATACAATTCAGTTCTACATATCAGCCATGGATTCCCTTGTTCTCCCCCCTCCTGCCCCCCTCACCTTCCCCCCAGCCCGCCCCCCCAATTCCCATCTTCTCCAGGGCAAAGCCTTCCCGGAGGACTGAGATCAACCTGGTAGACTCAGTCCAGGTAGGTCCAGTCCCCTCCTCCCAGGCCGAGCCAAGGGACCCTGCATAGGCCCCAGGTTTCAAACAGCCAACTCATGCAATGAGCACAGGACCCGGTCCCACTGCCTGGATGCCTCCCAAACAGATCAGGCCAATCAACTGTCTCACCCATTCAGAGGGCCTGATCCAGTTGGTGACCCCTCAGCCTTTGGTTCATATTTCATGTGTTTCCGTTCATTTGGCTATTTGTCCCTGTGCTTTATCCAACCTTGGTCTCAACAATTCTCGCTCATATAAACCCTCCTCATTCTCGCTAATTTAACTCCCAGAGATCCACCCGGGGCCTAGTCATGGATCTCTGCATCCAGATCCCTCAGTAGTTGGATGAGGTTTCTAGCATGACAATTAGGGTGTTTGGTCATCCCATCACCAGAGTAGGTCAGTTCGGGCTGTCTCTCAACCATTGCCAGCAGTCTGTTGTGGGGGTATCTTTGTGGATTTTTGTGGGCCTCTCTAGCACTTTGCTTCTTCCTATTCTCATGTGGTCTTCATTTACCATGGTCTCCTATTCCTTGTTCTCCCTCTCTGTTGTTGATCCAGCTGGGATCTCCCGCTCCCCCAAGCTCTCTTTCCCTCGACCCTCGCCCTTCACTACCCCCACTCATGTCCAGGCTGTTCATGTAGATCTCATTCCATTTCTCTCTCATTGGGCGATCCCCGTGTCTTTCTTAGGGTCCTGTTTTCCAGGTAGCCTCCCTGGTGATGTGAGTAGCAGTCCAGTCATCTTTGTTCCACATCTAGTATCCTGCTATGAGTGAGTACATACCATGTTTGTCTTTCTGAGTCTGGGTTACCTCACTCAGGATGATTTTTTCTAGATCCATCCATTTGTCTGCAAACTTCATGATGTCATTGTTTTTCTCTGCTGAGTAGTATTCCATTGTGTATATGTACCACATTTTGTTTATCCATTCTTCAGTTGAAGGGCATCTAGGTTGTTTCCATGTTCTGGCTATTACAAACAATGCTGATATGAACATAGCTGAACAAGTGCTCTTGTGGTGTGGTTGAGCATTCCTTGGGTATATAGCTGGATCTTGGGGGAGATGGATTCCCAATTTTCTAAGAAAGCTCCATATTGATTTCCAAAGTGATTGTACAAGCTTGCATTCCCACCAGCAGTGGAGGAGAGTTCCCCTAGCTCCACATCCTCTCCAGCATAAGGTGTCTTCAGTGTTCTTTATCTTAGCCGTTCTGACAGGTGTAAGGTGGTATCTCAGAGTTGTTTTGATTTGCATTTCCCTGATGATTAGGGATTTTGAGCAATTCCTTAAATGTCTTTCAGTCATTTGAGTTTCCTCTGTTGAGAATTCTCTGTTTAGATCTATAGCCCATTTCTTAATTGGACTGTTGGGCATTGTGATGTCTAATTTCTTGAGTTTCTTATATATTCTGGATATCAGTCCTCTGTCAGATGTGGGGTTGGTGAAGATCTTTTCCCATTATGTAGGCTGTCGCTTTGCCTTGTTGACCGTATCCTTTGCTCTACAAAAGCTTCTCAGTTTCAAGAGTTCCCATTGATTGATTGTTTCTCTCAGTGTCTGTGCTACTGGTGTTCTATTTAGGAAGTGGTCTCCTATGCCAGTGCATTCAAGACTACTTCCTACCTTCTCTTCTAGCAGGTTCAGAGTAGCTGGATTTATGTTGAGGTCCTTGATCCACTTGGACTTAAGTTTTGTGCACGGTGATAGATATGGATCTATTTGCAGCCTTCTACATGTTGATATGCAGTTTTGCCAGCACCATTTGTTGAAGATGCTTTCTTTTTTCCATTGTGCACTTTTGGCTTCTTTGTCAAAAATTATATGTTCATAGGTGTGCGGATTAATGTCAGGGTCTTCAATTCGATTCCATTGGTCCACATAACGTTTTTTATGCCAGTACCAAGCTGTTTTTATTACTGTAGCTCTATAGTACAGCTTGAAGTCAGGGATCGTGATGCCTCCAGAGGTTGTGTTATTGTACAGGATTCTTTTGGCTATCCTGGGTTTTTTTGTTTTTCCATATGAAGTTGATTAATAATTTCTTAAACATGTACTTAGTTCATAATTCTTGCACTAGAATCCAGATGATAAAAAGAAAACAAATTAAATAAAAAGCCAGTGCATAATGTTCAGAAATCAGGGAAGCATGAATGATTTCACAACGAAACACAATGATTTTGTATTTTCTCAGGAAAATACAAACAAGCAGAACTGGAAGAACCATGAGATGCTGTGTACTGATGGTTCAGAAAGCACTAAGACCTTCAATTCTTACTTACTACAGTTTTCTCCCTCTGAATATGCAATAAATATTTAAAGCTCATGAAAATGGAAACTAATCAGGTACTTTATTACTCTATGTTAATTTTGTTTTTCAAGGGCAAAGAAGGCTTTGTTTACAGTAATTATTGCCTTTTTATTTGCTGTAATGTTAAGTGTAAAAAGAAACAACAAAACAATGTGTTTGGCTAGATACAGGTCTAATGTAAAAAATGTGATATGAGCATTTATTCACAAATAGCACTGTAAATACAGAAGATATTAACTTTTTTCATTTTATAGGAATTCTGGAAATATTCAGGTCAGTTTCACCCATTTTAGAATACCATCACGAAGCAGTGCTCCATCTTTGAGATTTTTTCCTCATGGCTTCAAGATGGCCACTATACCACCAAGTTCATCTCCTCACTTAACCTTGGGACAAAAAGACATAAGCCTTTTCATTTCAATACTGATATTATTTTTATCAAATAGGGTAAAAAAATTGTCTATGTCTTAATGTCCAAACAGTTTTTCTTTGCTATATCTTTTTTGAAAAGTGACTGAGTTTAGTATTTGTCATTTCATCATCTATAGCAGAGTTGAAGTGAGGAAGAGAGTAATTTATATTGGATGAGAAATTAGATTCTATTTTATGATGAATTTGCTTAAAGTAGACTCAAGAGAAGCACACACACACACACACACACACACACACACACACACAAACATACATACACACACACACGTATATATGTATTTTCAAAGGAAGGCACTATGTAGGAAGGCACTTCATAAAATATTTGCCCTAGCATCTGTCACTTTCTTCATGTGCTTTTTAAAAAAAATTTATTGTTTTTCATTTATCATCTGATTTTTCACCTTTTGGTCACTTTAGATGTAAATATAAATGTGAGTAGTAATTTTTTGAATTAATTTGCCATATTTTCTCATAAATATTTTTAAAATTTACTTATTTATTTTACACGTGTTAGCTATTAGAAATACGTATGAAAATGGTTTTGTTATATAAAGCAAAACTATGTCTTTCCTTTCTTTTTCTTGTTTTTTAATCTGGGTACCAAAGTTACAATATTGGTCTTGACAGAAAAGTGTGCAATTACTCATCTCCTTACACACTTGGAACTCAAGACTTTGCTGCCTCAGTCTCCCAAATAGTAACACAGATGTACATCTTCCCACTCACTGTGCAAACTTTATGTCTCGTGTTTACATACAATTAGTCAATAAGTTCATTTAACTTTCATGTGAAGTAGTAAATTTCCCTTCTTTTATAGATTAGGAAAATGAAACAAGAAGACATATGTTTTTCATGCTATATAATACTGGATAGTTTAGACCTTAAGCCAAGGAAGTCTGTGCTATTACTATTGTTCTTTAGGACTCTACAGATCTTCCCATCTCTAAAATGTATTTCAATGTTTGTTTTAGAAAAGAGAAAATATCTTTGTTTATGCTTTAATCAGAGATTGTATTTAAATGTACTGAAAACACCATTTTATTCTGAAATTGCCCTAGTCATCTCTCACTACTATAACAGGACAAGTTACACATAGACTTCATAAAACAAAGATTAAATGTCTCACATTTCTGCATGTTTGAAATTCCAAGATTAAGGTATCACGGTCTTGATGTCTGGTGAGGGTTTTCCTACCATGGTCCACTGCACTGCATGCAATCTTTATGGTTGAAGATGTGAAATATTATCTGGAACACCTTTTATAAACAATATTGAGAACACCCCATTTATGAATAATGCCTCACTAAAGCTCCATGTTTTTACCTACCATTAAAGAATTAACAATTTAGGATACACAGAAAAGACCACAGTAGATGTTTATCTTACTTGTAAAAGGAAGACTTTCTAATAGTTTCTCCAAAATTCTTAAACTTTGTAAAATAATCATACCACCTCCTAAAATTTCTACTGACTACACATGCATTCCTTATTTATGATTTTCATGATTTATGAATAAATAAATGATTTTTGTCAGTGGAGAGCAAGGGTGAGCGAGTTGTATGCCTTGTTATTCTACTGTTAATCTCTTTATGAAATTTTAATAAACTACAACAGAGCCAATGTATGGTAAATTTAATACAGTGGAAGAGAATCAAACAACATCTGCCACAAAAATATCCATCACTTGCTCCACATTCTCGATGGCTTTTGCAAGCTGGTAATAGGAGATATAAATGATTTGACTCTGCCAGTATCTAGTTGTGCAGCCAGTGTGAAAACAGGGATTATAAAATGTTCCTCTGTCACATATTTTGTTGGTGATTGGAGTACCTAGTGAAATATGAGATTTTATTCTTAGCACTTTAAGTTAATAACAATAACTGTAAAACTAATATTGTTCTTTTCAGTAATTGCCATCATCCATCATAGTGCCGAGAAATGCAGAACAAATATGTGCCACTTTGTTACAGAGCAGGCTCCAGGGTAAACCTACAATGTTATTACTGAATCTTTTCCACTTAAAACATTATTCAAATAAATTATATAGTAATGAAATCATATATTTAAAGCGAAGCACAAAACTAAAAGTGTAATAATGGTTCCATGTTTTACAGCAATCTTGCCACCTACACTCTGACCTGGCATTCTGAATGGAGCAAGTCGTTATAAGTGCAGTTGAAACCCTTGCAAAATAGTGGGTTAGAATCAGGCTTGATGTAAATTATAGATTCTTAACCTAAACAATATTTGTGAAATAAACCTGGGCACTGAGAAATAGACTGTTTCATTAATACTATTACCAAAATAGAATTGTGTAAATCTTAATTGAATCGTTTTATTACAAGCTGAGGCTGGTATGGAATTTTTCTGCTATTTTACTAAAGTCAGATACAATAATAAGTAAAAATGGAAACTAAATAAACACAAGTAGCCTCCTTTTGGATTAGCATTGATGTTTATTCTACATTGCTAAGTCAAACTTTTTCTAAATATGGCTTGTTTTCCATAAGGGTACCACATTAGTAACCTATATAGTAACCATATCAGTTACCTGTGATATGCATTTATATAAGGCTCACTGTCCTTATTGGATGCCTACTCCAATATTCATTTGGATTTTTCAAAGTGTCTTGGATGTTTAGTCTCATTTCTCAGTGACTTAAAGGTGAAAGGACAGGTTACTATGGGAAATCTGATCAATTTTTCAGAAAAGAATAGTTGAGTAAGTTTAAGCACAAGGAAAATTTCTCCAAGGGTTTGGGATAAATGACTCCATAGTGAATGAAGTTGAATCAGGATTGATTTCTGGAAATGGCTGTGCAGGAAGTCAGAGCTTATAGAAAGACAAGAATCATTTTCTCATTGTGTCTCTTCCCTGTGGCTGTTTTTGTTTTTAATGAATGAACAGGGACTTCATGCATGCATGCAATGTATATTCGTCAAGTCCACCCCATTCCCTCCCGTATAATACCTTCTGTGTGTCCTCACACCATTACACACCATTATTCTTTCCTCTCACATTCTCTCTCTCTCTCTCTCTCTCTCTCTCTCTCTCTCTCTCTCTCTCTCTCTCTCCCTCCCTCTCTCCCTCTCTCTCTCTCTCTCTCTCTCTCTCTCTCTCTCTCTCTCTCTCTCTCTCCTCCATACTGAGTTCACTTAGCATTACAGGGCCTGGTATCACATGTTTTTAATTCTACCATTTGGAGACAGAGACAGGGTAGATCTCTGAGTTCTGGAATGACTAGGGTTGTATAGTGAGAATTTTCTCAAAAAATAAATAAAAATAAAAATAAATAAAAATTTAAAAGGACAAGGAAAATGTATTATTTTTCTGCATTTTTTCTGTTTTCAAATTTCATCATTGCCTCTCTCAGTTCTTTGTACTAGCATATTTCTTCTTTTAGTGCTCTATGTTTGAGTTCCTGTTTAAAAGGAGCCAAAGTCAATTCAAAATTCATAGAGAGTAGGTTGTAAGCCCAGCTTGAAATCTTTTCTATGCTTGGAATTAAATAGTTTTAAAAGAGGATTTAGAGTCTGTCCATAAGATGTTTTTATTGAAGTATAAGGTTCACTTGTCCCTGAATGTCTGAGTATCCCAGAAGAAGATTCCTTCTGAAGTTTTTTGTTGTAGTGGTTAGAATCATTAAAGACCTCTATACTAGCGGAACAACAGGCAAGGTAGCATGTGATTATGCTGATATGAAGAATGAAGCTAGAACTCCATTATCTAATATAATAAAAGAAGAATATGTTTGGAACTGAAGTGATGAAGAACAATTCTTGCCACTTCTTTTACCATTTTCAAAACAAATGCACACAGAATAAAAGAACAAAGTGACCAAGTGTTTAGTCATCACAATGATGTCTATCCTGATCACTCTGTGGCTGAGCTACTAGAAGAAGTCTAAGTAATTATTAACTATGAAGGTTATAATCATAGGTCATAGACAGAAAAAACTGAAATTAACAGTAGCCGCAAAAGCAGGAGTTTTAAGTTTTTGTATTGTTTTTGTTTGTTTGATTTTTACTAGTATTTTTCTTTTACTTAGTTACACAGAAAGAGTACCAACAGAAGTTCTAGAAAATAATATGCAGAAATATAAAATTATGTTCATAAGCAAATGGTACAAGAGTGGCTATATCTTCTAGATCACTTACATGAAAGACCAAAACACTAATTTCTCAGTGGTCCAAAGAACTATTCATCATTTGGACAGATCACACATACTAAGAAACTTTGTGGTCACAGGGAACTTTACTAATCAATGTTTGGATGGTGGTCATGTATCAGTCAGTTATGTTTCTGTGAGGGAAATAACCAAAAGAGTTCCCACTCACCCTCACTCTGAAAGGACACCAAGGAGATCTCGTAATGATAACTAAGAACCTATGCTTGGAGCAGTTTAGTTTCATAGTTCATCTTCTGGCTTTTCCCATCCTGTATTTTTCATATCCTCTCAAACCCCTGCTTATTCCTATGTTTTCCAAAAAACATTTGCTATGCATTATTACTGTCTTTCCAAAGCCATGAGTTAACTGGAATAATCTTGTTGAGAGTGATTCATTTTGTCTGAAAAAGTTCAAAGTCAAACTGTAGATGTTCAAATTTCAGTTCGTTTACATTGTAAGTGTAATTATTCAAGTTATTTAATATTTCTGTCCTTATTTGTATCTAGTATATGAATAAAATCTCATTAAAGAAATCATAATTATAAAAAGCACATAAAATAACTTAAGCAAGAGTTTAAAAATTCAGGTTTTAGTATTAATATTATAACTATGAATGAAATTTATATTGTACAAATATTATGCTGCTGTGAGCATTACTGTAATAAATTCTTTCCCACATGTTATTTTAATCACATTTTAATAAAGAAAATAAAAAACTACAATAAAATAAATAACCTAGAAAAATATGTACATATAGACACATATATACATGAAAGTGCATATTAATATCACTCTACAAATCTAATAAGGCTAATTTCATTTCAGCATAAGAGAAAATTAACTAAAATATTTCCATCTAGAATTTATGAAGAACCATCCTGTCTTTATATAAGTTTTAAAAGACACTAAAGGAGTACTATACTATTGTGATATCAGTTCTCTGAAATATGTTTTCTTGCTTTGTTATAATAAACTCAATAACAGTAAACAAATGAAATATTTATGTAAATATCTTTAATTTTACCTATGAAATTATATAGCATAATACTTTATTAAAGTATACTTTAGATCAGTTTGCATACTTACCAAATACTTGGTGAGCAATGATTATAAGTGTTTCTATTCCCTCATCATATAAATAAAGAGGATCTTCATTGATCAAAAATCTTGTAATTTAGTAATGATAGTAAGCATGGACATAAATCAATATGAAAGTAGAACTATACAAAAGTATAATTGGAATCTTTAAAATGGTCTCTAATAGAAAAATGGCAATGAGAGAGCTAATTAAAAAGATATTTGGAGAAGACCTATTTGAGATGATGATATTTAAACTGAGATTTTGAGGATGAAATGAAGCAGGGCTTGTGAAGGTCCCCAGAAAAAGCACGCTTGGCAGATAGATCAACATGAAAGGGCATGAAGTCAGACAATCTTTAGTTTTAGAAACTGAATGGAGGGTAATCTGCCAAAAGCAGAAATTATGACTCAAGTTCATATCGAGGCCAGTCAGTAAGTAATAGAGTTCAGTCGAATGGGGTTGCTGCTTTTAGTTATATTATTTTCACTGACATATACTTTGTTTGCATATTAATGGAATCATAATTATATTCTTCCCACAGGGATACTCTGTGATTGTATATTAAACACACAGGAATATATTTCATTTACAGGAATAAATATACTCTGCGCTATTTTTTGTAAAGCAGAATTGTCCCTTGAGTGCGTCTTTTCTTTTCCTCCTCACCTTTGCAATACTGAAAACAACAGAGAAACTAAGTAATAAGTGACAAATGACAGCTGAATTATCTATCAAAGCAAAACTATGGCGAGAGTTCTTTGATGAATTTGCAGTGCAAATCTCTCATGAAGACAGGAGTCACCACTTATCCCAAGTGATGTTTCCCTGAACAAAGAAAGGCTCTGACTGGTTAGAGGTTAAGATTTCTGTGCGTGATATGAAACTCAGATATTTAAAATCCCTAGTCCAGAACTCTGTAGAGAGTAAGATACTCACACTTTGTCGAGCTTCTATACTTTCATACTGATATTTTCAGAGTGAGCATTGTATTATAGGAGTAGAAAGTTCTACTCAGGCAAATTGTTTTTGCTAATATATTGGAGACAGGTGTGGTTTTTTTAGTAGTTCCAAAGCCACCATCTGTATCCTCATAAGGTTTTAACTGACCCTTAAGTTGGAAAGAGACATCATCCCATAATGTATAAATATGCAAGCATACTAGAAAATACCAAGAGTGACAGTAGATAGGAGGGCTCCTGCTTTTCAGAACATAGAAGTGTACATAAATATTCAGAAGTGTTTCTCAAAATCCACAAGCTGCAAATTGTTCATTTCTGGATGAAAGGATTGTAAGCAAAGGGGAGACTTAGTTAAAATAAAATTTTGAGACAAATATAAGAGCTAGGTTATAGGTAGGGTTATGAATGTGACAAAAGAGAATCCTCTTTATATAAAGTTCAATGTTAATCTATTATTTAAACTTAGGAGAAGAACACTGTGAGTTCCTTTGTTATTTGAAAGATTAGTTAGGTATGCAACATGACTTGATGTGTTAAACTGCCAAGAATGAGTTCCTTTTAAAGGACCACATGGTAAAAGAAAGAAACAGTCTCCCCCAACTTGACCTCCAGCATTCATGTTGTGATATGCATGTACTTACACAAACACTCACATACAAACACACACACACACACACACACACACACGCACACACACACACACACACACACACACACTAAATTAAATGTATAAAGTAAATTTAAAAAGTAAGAAATTCTGCAGTACTGGTAGAGGTGAATTTTTGAGGAAATAAAGGAAAGATGTTTAGATATGATACAGCAATCTCGCTGAAAAGCTATCAATGTAGGTGGAGAGAGTAGATTGATTTATGATAGTACCTTGAGAGGGATTAAAATATGTGACTGATGAACAAAAACGGAATTGAAATGACTTGAAAGGATTTGGTGGTTAGGAACTTAAAATGCTATAAAGATATTTGAGCCAGCCTGGACTACCAAGTGAGTTCCAGGAAAGGCGCAAAGCTACAAAGAGAAACCCTGTCTCGAAAAACCAAAAAAAAAAAAAAAGATATTTGAGATCATTAAATTAGATTTTTGTCTTTTTCTAACAAAAATTAAAAAAAAATTCAGGGCCTTGGATTAAGCTCAGGGCCTTGTGTGACTAGGCATGCTCTCTTTCACTGAATTGAATTCCCAGTTTTTTGTTTTGTTTTGTTTTGTTTTGTTTTGTTTTGTTTTTTTGAGACAGGGTTTCTCTATGTAGCTTTGCGCCTTTCCTGGAACATACTTGGTAGTCCAGGCTGGCCTCAAACTCACAGAGATCTGCCTGGCTCTGCCTCCCGAGTGCTGGGATTAAAGTTGTGTGCCACCAATGCCCGGCAAATTCCCAAACATTTTAATGACTCAGTTAGGGGTAGAAACAGGTAAATAAACATAGAGAAAAAAAAAACTTATTTTTTGTTTTATTTCAGAATTTTAATAAATACATTGGGAGATAAATTAAATAGTGAGTATGCAAAATGGAGATTCAGAAGAGAGCTTTCTGTCACATATACTATTTGGGCATGGTTCCCTTTGGGATGGCATTTAAGTAATATTTATAAATAGAACCATAAGAAAAGCAAACTAGACCAGGCTGTCCTCAAACTCACAGGGATCCGCCTGGCTCTGCCTCCCGAGTGCTGGGATGAAAGGTGTGTGAAACCACCGCCCAGCTGGAGAAACTATTTTTTTTTAAAGTTAGGTAGAGATTTTAAAAGAAAAACACGTGGATACTTTTTCAAGATCATAAGGAAATGCTATAACCAGGCTATCCTAAGAGTCTAAGAAGGATGATATTAACACTTTTGTAGAAGGAGAATAATCATACAAAATAAGAAAGAGAATTTGAATAAGGAAAGAGATGTGTTTATTGGATTCCTAAAAGAAAGTTCTGCAGAGTAGAAGAAAAGAACACTTAGACAGTGTGGCTTGAAATTAAATAGATGGTGAGGAAATAGAAACAAAACAAGCAGGAGATGTTAGTGTAGATATTTTCAGTGAATAATGAAATGAAGAATACAAGGGCATGTTTTATTTTAAACTTGATCATATGCTAAAGCATAATTAAATGTTAAGATTCTGTTTAAATTTTAAATAGATGTAAAGGAATTATATGAGCACAAATCACTTAAATGTGATTTGATTTGAGTGAGTATGCACTCATTTACCTTCCAAGGAGGCAACAAGGTGAGAGCAGGTTCAAGAGTAATTGTGTTACACATTTCAATAGACTGCAGTGTTAAAGGTGGTTAAGCAACTTGAGAGGAATAGCATTATTGGGGTGCAAAAGGACTAACGCACATATGAAACAAGAGACTGGAACCACAAACACAAGACATGCACAACTTTAAACCAGATAAGATCCCATAAAGGGTAAGAAAAATAAACACAAATTGTCAGCCCTAACCAAGAAACAATTAGGCAAATGATAGCTGCTGGGGAAGGAAAATCAGTTTTTATTAATGGATTGTCATTGGGTTATCAATAACTCTCCAGGGCACACTCCATGCCTCAAGTAGTTGACCAACACAAAATGGATTTCATGTGTATTTGTGGGATTGGGAATGCCCTCTTTACATTTTATTTAGTTATTTTATGCCATTTGGATTTTCTTCTTGTTGCTATCTTGAACTTTTTCTGTTTTGTGTTTGAGTTTACTGGTTTTTTTTTTCCGTTTGAAAGACACAGAAAGAATATGAAATTGTATGAATAGGGATTTGGTTAAGATTCTCAAGAAGTTAGAAGATGGGAAAATATGATCAAAATAGATTGGATGAAAATTTTATTTTAAATACGTATTTAACTTAAGTTGTAAAAGGTGAATAGACATGCATCTCCTGATTTTCAATGGAAGGAATGTAGAAATCAGCATCAGAGAACAATATATGGTCAGATTAAGAAGGAAGTAATGAGCACCATGGCTGCTCAGAGTTAGCAAGTGATCTCTTAAGTACTCACATGATCTAATAATTCATTATATATTGTTGCCTCTGCACTTAAGTATGTGATATTTTACCTGCTAATAATATATGGCATTAGGATAACAAATATTCTGGTTGATATACAGATACAGAATTTGTGAAAAGATTTCAATAATAAAATAGAGAAGCTGAACTGGGTAACAAAGAAAGCAGATCTGGGGTTACTCAAATGAATATTAACAGTGGTAGATTGTGCTCAATACTTATTTATCATTAAGATAAAAATGTTGTTTCGTTGGGGACACTTTAGGGGAAATAATGAATATATTGAATGTTATAGACCGTTAGAAGTCAGAATGTGTGACTTTATGAATTACACTGTTTTTCTTACTAAAATAAAATCGGAACAAGAATTAAGAAACATCTAAGCAGATTGAGCCCATTAGGTGAAACTCATACCCATAAGCTTCAATTGATTTTCAAAGCTGAGTATAATATGACATCTACTTTAAGGGCCATTTAAAAAGAATTAACTTTGCAGATATTGCCAACTATCTTAAAGATGCCAGGGCAAAGGTCTTGCTGCTGAACATAGCTAATGAGGCAAGTGCAAACAAAGGACTGAAGTCTTCTCTCAGTCTTACTTCTCTGCTAAACCTCTATCACACTTCCCTTCCTGGTTCCTCAGTGAAGCCCAGAGCAACTCCCATTTTGGTGTTTTTGCTTTGTGTCTCAACATTTTCTTAAATAAAATCTTTGGATGTTTTTTTCCTGGACCTAAGCTTAAATTTTATTACTAGTAATTTCAGTTTTCAAGGAATTTGTGGAGCTATAAGAAATGACCAGGAACTATGATCACATAGTGAGAAATTTCATAATTTTAGAATTGAAGATAGAAGCTTTATAAAAAGCATTTGGGGATATAGATGAGAGGAAGCAAGAAGATTAAGCAACTTTGCTCAAAACTCAGCGATTTATAAGCAAATCATGTAAAACATATGGAAGCAGTTTATTGTTTACAGGACATTTGCTCTTAACTACTAATCAATCTAATTCTCTAATTATGTAATATTAAAGACAAAGGACAACCCAGGAAGGATATTTAGAGATACATGCATACTATCTTCCCAATGTAGATTTACCCGTAAAGAATCAGAGAACATCTCAGAGTAGGTAGAGAATCTGATCATCTGCTACACAAGAATATCTGACTTTCTATTGAATTTAATAACACAAAGTAAATATTATTATATTTTTAACTTAAAAATATTGTACATCTATGAGCATTTTGTCAGCATGTGTGTCTGTGCATCACACATGTGCCTATTGCCCACAGATGACACAGGCCCCAAAATTTAATGACCAAGGAAGATACCATAAAATAATGTGGATATGAGTGGAATCAAAGTACAAAGAAAACAACTCTAAAATTTCTTTAGTAAGAATGGTTTCCTTAATAAAATCCAAAACAACATAAATTGTTACACTGTTGTTAATATTAACAGAAACATATTTGATAATTGATCTTAATAGATTTAAAATAGGAAATATAAAAGAGAAAGAAGGGATAAGATTAAAAGGACATATTGAAGTAGAATTATATTTGTAACATTTGTAAAACATAAATTGTAGTGTATTAACTCTAAAAACAGGATGTTGTAAATGATAGATAAAAATATGCCAAATTAAAACAGTAACACAAGTCAAATGTGACATCTTTTTTCTGTTTGCATGCTTTAAATAGAATTCCTAGAAAGACCACTCTATGTCAGGTTAAGGATTTTAAAAAATGCACCACAGAAAGATCAAGACCTTTGTATTAATGTACAAATACTTTGACAGTATACATTAACAAGCCACTAGAGATGTGTCCTGGCAAGTCTCTGCATTAGGTAGTTGAAATAATTTCAACCTTGCTACAAATAAAAGAAAAAGAAGAAAAAAAAGAGGCACTTATACAAGAATTTTAAGAATTCTATGAACCTTGAAGCCATACCCTAAGAATTCTCCTTTTATTTATCATTCCCTTTGATATTTCTTGCATACATCCTGCTTCTAAATGTGGATGATGCAGGAGACATACCAAAACATTTGTTGTAGGAAACTGTACTTTTTATTCTAATTCTCAAAATAATAACTCTGGAACTTTGGTACACATAAGAATGGTATATTCCACTATAAGCCTTTTAGTTTATCAAATAGCTTTCTGAAATCATCAATTCATAAATTTGAGAAATATAATGAGGCTTAAATTTAGATGGGCCTAATGTTTGATTAGTTATCTACAAGTATTTATTCAAATAACTGAAGTAGTATTAGAAACAATTCTGCTCTCATTGAACACTTAATGTGGAATCTTTTATTTGTCCAAAATAATCAAAACAAAAGGAGTGTGCAAGCAAAGAAAGGCTGTAAAGTCATAATGGAGTAATGTAGAGTTTTATAAGAACAATTAAAATAAAGTATAAAACTATATTATGCTTATTCTATCTAACTGTAAGTTTGAGAAAGAAATTTGAAGACAAATATAAGACAACATTCAATGTGTATTCTCTCTCTTTGCCTTTTAATTGGAAAACTTCATGTAATTATGCATAAGTTTTGAACATTCTATAGAAAATACCTGAAATCTCATTGGGTTTGTGAGAAAAATATCTCTGTTATTGAACAATTATAATATGTCACTTTTCATAAAATCTCTATGTGACTCCATTCACTCATAAAAATGACAACAAAGTTAAAAATAGCTTATCAAAATACTTGATTGGAAAATGTGACTTTTCACTTTATATTACTGAGTTAAAAAAAAAAAAAAACCAAAAACAACAGACTGGTTGCTTGAGAATACCCACAAGACCCTTTTAGCCTACAACTCAATTAGATGTTAACCAATCGCTGGACTGGAAGCTTCGTTTGGTGACCAGAAATCACCAGTTGGTACTCTGTCTCCCCCAATGTGGTGATTTTATTTTGTTCACCTTCATATACTTTTATATTTTAGGAAGCTTCAACTGCATTAGATTTCCAGAGCACCCATCAAATTAATTTTAGCTGTCATTCTCTATATCCCCTCCATTTCAATCCTCTCTAGTCCTGTTCTCCCTGCCGTACAATCTGTCCATAACTGTTCTATTTACCTTTACTAATGGAACATGTTTGTATATCCTAGTCCCTTATACATAACCTCTATGTCTTAAAAAAAATGTATGTTGGTTATCATCTACTTAATAGCTTATATGCACATATGAGAAGTGAATTCACAAAATACCCAGACTGTTGACAAGACTATAGTTTGTTTTCAAGAGATTGACATTAAAGCTGCATTCCTTAGGACAAAACCTACATAGTCATTGAAAAATGTCACATTCACCTGGTTTCTACAAAGAGCTTTCAACCCTATGTTCTAATGTCTTTTGTACCGGAAGGTACTCTGAATAATAAAAGAGAAATATGAACACAATGCTAGCAACAATCCCTTTCTTTGATCTACAATGATGTCCTACCTAGAAGAAATGCTAGGATAATGGCAGCACAAAGCTTGTGGGAACAAACAACCTACATTTTGTTTGAATTAAGACCCACTGTACCAGATGGAACCCATACTTGATAGTGCTTTGGTAACTAAGAACCAGAGGCTAGATAGCCAGGGGTGCAAAGGTAAAATGGAATACTACTGGTATAAAAATACATAGCAATAAAATGACTCCTAATAATTTATGCTATTGTTATAGATCAGTGTTCTGCTAACACATCATCAGAGAAGCTTTCTTCTATAGCAAATGGGGCAAATAGACAAATCTCCAGACAATATGCAGAGACTGAGAGACTTGGAATATCCATCTTTTAATGAGATGTCTCCATCAAATATCTCACCTTCGGTCTTAGGAGAACAGTATGGCAGAGAAGAAGGAAAGAGTGTAAGAGCCAGAGGGAATGGAGGACACCAAGAAAACAAGGCCTTCTACATCAACAAATAGTTCATATGAACTCACAGAGACTGAGGCAGCATTCTCAGGACCTGCATTTGTCTACACCATATCTTTTCTTACAGGAGTGTGGTAAGAAAAAGAGAAGAAGACTGATGAGCTGGTGAAAGAAAAGGAATGATTATGTCACTAGAAAATGGGACTTGAGATGATACTGAGAATTTTTAGTATTTCAGAGTTCTCACTCTTCTGGGGTAATCAAAAGAAATATTGTTTCAGAGTTATCTCGGTAGCTGAAAAAAAAAACAAATTTCTAAGTCATAACATCAGGTGATATGTAACAGAAATTAGAATATGTATTTAAAATAAGCAAACAAAATGAAAAGCTTCCATTATGATTTCATAATTTTCAGTTTCTTTCTAGGTTGAATCAAAACTTGGATATTATATCTTTCCTCAATCATAATGTCTACCACAATTTCACTGTATATATGTATTAAATGAAGCTCTTAAGGATAAAACAATGAAAACATATGCATGATTACTCAAATATACAAAAAATAAAGGAAGACAAAAGCAAAAAAAAAAAAAGAAATTAATTGACAGCCAATTCTTGCTAAGGTATGGAGAAGAAGAACACTTATTCATTATTGCTGGGAGTATCAACTAGTACAGTCACTATGGGAGTAAGTGTGGAGGTTCCTCAAAAGGCTAGAAACAGTTTACCACATGACCCAGTTATGTCACTTCTGGGTATAATCCTGAGAATTACAACCTACTACAAAGATATTTGCTCATGCTTGTTTATTTCTACTCTATTCACCATAGTTAAATAAATTAAATCAGTCTAGATATCTTATGATTAATAAATTGGATAATGGAAATGTTGCACAGACACAGTGAAATTTTGTTGCACATAATTGATGGAACTGGAAAAAAGTTATACTGAATGAGATTACATAGACTCAGACAGGTAAAAGTCACATGCTCTCTCTCAGATACGGAACCCTGCTTCAATGCTTTAGTTTTGTATATTTAACTTAGAATACCTTTAGGAATCAGGAAACCAGAAAGAGGACACTGGGATATAAAAAATACCATACCAGAAGGCCAGATAATAGAAAATAGGTGAAATAAAAGTAGAATAGGGGATACTAGAAGCATATAGGTTTATGCAAAAAACAAACAAAAAAAATCATGTTGGTTGGAAGCCATGGAATAGATGGAAAAGTAAATTGACTCAGACAGAGGATATAAGAAAGCCACGTGCTAATCTGTCATCTTATATCTGAACTAAAATTCATTACCCAGAGTTGGATGGAATATTCTTTGGATGGCCAGATAATGCTGGTGCTAGAAATTGTGGGTTACTGGAAATGTAAAGACTGGGCTATCTTCATAGGAATTGTTGGTTAGGAAGGCTCTGGAGGATCACTCAAAAATACAGAATCTCATCATCCTTCTTGGTTATTGACTTGAGCATAATGACAATATCCTTTTGTTGAAGATATCACATCACACATGGTGGTTGGAAACATGGACAAATCAGGCTGAAAGTGAATTGTAATCAGTGCATGGTACTGGAAACCCAGTAAAAACTTAGGTTAGGGGAAGTCATAGGCCAAAGTAGGAAACTTACTACTGTTCCCTAGATGAATTGTCATAGTATAAAACTCACTTCTAAATATCTATGTTTACTTTTGTATGCAATGTGTATTCTCAGCTTCTAGCAGGGAAGCCACTCTTTCAGCAGATTATAATGAATACAGAGACTCATGACTGCTTAAAATGCTAAAAAGAGTGACAGTTGAGACTTCTGTCTAAACAAGACATTTTACCACTGTGTTTAACATGCATTGAACATTGCAGAAAAAAGGGGTAGAAATGGTATAAGAGCCAGAGGGTGGAGTAAAGGGTCGCAGTATTATATCATGGGACATGAAATAGATATGGCAATCATGAACTCATATCAACTGTGGTTATTGCCACTTGAGCAACTGCCAGCCATGAACCTATGAGGAACCTATGCTTCACTCTGCTAAAATATTGACTAATTATTTATTTTCAGAAAGGCAGAATCACTGTCTTGAATTGTATATCCAATAATGAATCCACCAGAGTCAATGGATATTTGTAAGTGCATGGTCACAGAGGTAGCTTGGAGCTTACTGAGCAGTGGAATTAAAGTCTTCTTGTGTGTGTGTGGGGGGGTGGATTGAGGGTTGGTTGGGGTGGAAGGCTGCAGGGGGTGGGAGGAGGGAAGAGAGGGATCTCTGACTGATGTGTAAAATGAAAAAATTTCTTAATAGAAAAATGAAAAAAAGTAAAATTTCATGAATGTGTGAATGAAAGGGTGTTCATAGTCATGCTGGTGGTGTGGAAGACAGATACAAATGGTTGGAAGAGTAATGGAAATATATTTTTAACATGTATAGGTTTATCAAAGAAGAAAATAAACCCGTTTTCAATTGCATCAAAGTATACTGAGATTTTATCAAAGTTTCTAAAATTTCCAGAATTGCTGTACATCTATAATCTTTCTACAGTAGTTCTGATGTGCACTTTTGCAATCCCAATGGCATAAAAATTTGTACAAGAATCCAAGTCTACCATGAAGGAACAAATAATCTCATATGATTTAGGAAAATATAAATGATACACAATAATACATAATGATATAACTCAAATGTCCCAAATGGCTCACTAAAATGGTTCCAGGCTGCAGGATGATGAGCCGCAACTGATACAGCTAACTCATTCTTTTCTATTTCTGGTTCAGAAGAATGATGTTTTGTTTGAAAATAATTTATAGTTTGGAAATCCTATATTGTATAATCATAAGGACTCAAAATACATCCCCAGGACCCCCATAAGAAGCTAGATATGATGGCCTATGATTGATATCCCTGAACTGGATACCTGGAGACAGTTGGAACCTTGGACTTACTGACTGGTTAGTTACTCTAGCCTACTTGGTGGATTTCAGAACTGGAGGAGACCCTATCACATGAGGTGAATGGAATTTCTGAGAATCTACCAACATTGACAACCAGCCTCCACATGTATGCTCACACATATCTATATGTGCATGAACACATATTCATACCCACAATACATAAAGACACAGACACTCACAGATTTTAAAACAAAGAAATATCTAATGCTGATAAATGGGAGGAAAATGAAACATATCTAAATTGGTTTTAAAAAATGGAAGAAAAATAGGTTGTGATTTTTCATTTAGAGATAAATGGGAAGAACTGTATGTTTTGAAAATGCAAACAAGCATTTTAAACACAGCAATGTCCTAAGATCAATATTCAGGTTTAAGCTATAGGAAGTGATATTGCTGAGCTTTTAAAACCATTCACAAGAAGAGTATTTTTGTTAGTATTCTAAAATGATACATTTAATTAAATTAATACACAATGCAACATATACAATAACCATGCACAAGAATGCTACCTATATTGAGTATATATGTGTACACACACACACACACACACACACACATACACACACATATACACACACACACGCACAAACACTTATTAGAACTATTTTTGCATGTTGCTTTCTACTTCTGTTTCTTTCCTTTTAAACCAGGTGATTCATCATCTTAATTCTAAACAATACCTGAATTGACAAGATGTCCAATGTCTAAAAGTAGAGATATCCTAATTTCTGCTGATGCTTTTTCCTAGCTAAATAGAAAGGACAACATAGAATCCTTCAGGTCTTAGGGATGACAGATTCATTTAGATGTGTGTTTCTGTGTGAGGAAGAGGGATTATCATTTGTTTCTATGAAGGTAAACGTGTCATTTAACTAGGTCAGTAAATAGGAAACTTTATGTGAGCTGCTCAGTGATCAAACTTTAGTAGGTTAAAAAAAAAGTCCTTCCAAGCTTTACTAAGCTTGAGAGTAGATTGATCAGCAGACAGCTGAAAAGAATGAATTGGCCGTGTCGTAGTTCAGCTGGGCAGTTGCATGAAGAAAGACAAGCAATAAGGGCATTTGTTCTAGAGATAAATGTGGTGGCTTAATTCTTGTACAAACTGACATTGTGCGGAATTCTTTTCACTTTCCAATTTTTTTAGAACACCAGTTCCATCAAATACAAAAATAAATCAAAATTTTAATGAGTGTGAGCAATAAAGTATGTTTCTTTTAAACTTATTTGATAGGGACCTTAATGTTACCATATGTAACCAATTAAATACTTAGTGATTACAAATAAGATAAAGGCCTTATTTTGTTAAAAGCCAAAAACCAGGGTTTTTTTTTATTTTTATCATGTGCAAATATTTATGAAGGTCAGCTTATTTACAAGTGTGTGATTAATGTTAAATTCAGCTATGAATCTATAATCTAGAAGCAGAAAAGTACTTAGCTTGGAAAAATGTAAACAAAGCAGGTCCCCCACTCACCTTTCTTTTCCTTTCCAGAATATCACAGCTACTATTTTTTGAGCCACAGGGCAATGCCCACACTATTGTAACATTTTATATAAATAGAGTATGACTGAACTTTAAACATATTACATCAATCTTTTGTCTTTCATAAATATAACTGCATACAGTAAAGGAGAATAGCATTTACTCTGTCCTGGCCTCCTTTACTTGTGTTTTTCACATCATTGCCTTCTGGTCAGTTCAGAACATTATTCTGTGGAGAGATGATTCCCTAGCTTTGGTCAATAAAATTTTTTGATGTTCAAAGATTCGTTTCACTGTCATTATATACACGACAGCCAATACATTCTATTAAGACCATGGTAATGGGAATCAGGTGTATATACTTGGGAAAGGAAATGTAGAAGATGGTTGTGCCTTGTCTATGTGCTAATAATTACATAAATAATCATATAAATGCATTAAAGCTATACTTATTGTTAGCAGTATATTCTTAAGCAAGGAAAGGGTTTTTGTGGATGTAACTTTTAAACTGTTTTGGCTATAAAAGTCATAAAATAAGTAAAATAATATTTAACTTATAGTGTGCTGTAAGCTATGTATAAAGAAGCACTGGATGAGGTGTGTGTGTGTGTGTGTGTGTGTGTGTGTGTGTGTGTGTGTGTGTGCATCTCTAAAGATTGTATAAATATAGTTTTCCAAATATGGATCATGGTAAATGTTACATCAATTATGCTGAACTTATATTTTTGTTGTTGTTGCTTATTTCTGAGATAATTTAATTGCAACATTTCTCCCTTCTTATTTACACTTCCAAACCCTCTTATATCACTCTCCTTGCTTTCCTTCAAATTATATGGCCTCCTCTTTCATTACTTATTATAATCATTTTTATATATCTATGTATATGCATAGTCCTAATTTCTTAATTATGTAGTCTAGATATCAGAGATTAAAATGGAAAATTCATATCTCACATAGATCTAGTTTTATTCATTATATAGTCAACAATACCAAAAGCCTAATAAAGCAGATTATATATAAGAGAGTTGTTAAAAAGTTGAATTTCAATGATTTTCCAAAAATTAGTCATGAAAGACCAGCACAGGAACATAAAAATAATAAAATGCTAAAAAAGATGCTTAATTACCAGTTGCATATGGGATCATCTATCTTTTGGATGAGGTTTCCAATCATCATTTATTACTGTATTCAGTTCCAAAATGAGAGCAACGCAGAATGTGCATTTGGCAAAAACAAATCATTAACAAATCTTCTAATTATTTTCTAAGAATGCCTTATTAAAGAAGAAAAAGTGCATAACCTCTAGTATTTTGCATTATTGTTTGACAGATCCATACATTTACAAAATGAATTACAGTTGTTTTCACCTCCTTTCCCCTCTTTCATTCATCTTCCTCTCCTCCAAACCCTTCTTCCCAAGTTTCCCTCCTGCTTGACTTACTTCTTTTTGACACTGAGTTTAATCAGAATTTCTTGAAGAGGTGGGGGGTTATTGGGTTGAGCAAGTGCAACATTTCCATCGTTACACTGCTAAAGAAAACAGTGCCCCTCCTACAAAAATCTTTCAATGTCTCCTTTTACCCCTGTGCCTTCAATGATGAAATGCCCTATGCAGATGACTGTAGCTACTGAAAAGGATTGCCATGCCTAGAAGATAGTTGTCTGGTGCTAATTTCCCCACCCCCTGGTACATCTGTTCTTTCTGTGACTCTTCTATATTGTCATCTGAGCCTTGGAAAGGTGTCGTTGCTGTGACATTATCAAAATAATCCACAGTTTTTATGCCTAGAATAACTTGCTTGTCACTGTTCTTATCACTGTGTTGATGAAACTCACAGGCACCATAAATTTTTAGATATGTGGACATGAACTTGTTTTCTACAAATGGCTTTGGATTGCTAATAATTAATGATATATATGTGTATATATATTATATATATATTAACAATGCATATCATCCATTATTTTTCTGAATTAAAAATATCATTCTACACTTTCACACAAATTCAAAATTAGTCAGTACATCCTAATTCCTCTCAAATTTTGAATTTCTGTGACTGGGTGTTTTGCTCACCATTTTATCTCACAGATCTCTCTCTCTCTTTTTCTCTTACATTTACATAGGAAAATAGGGATAGATAATAAAACAGATGTTATCAAATATTTAGCAAAAGATTCCAATGTAAGATGGTTCTATGAAATCATAAAATCTACATAGATTTTTATATAATTTCATGTTAATTCATATGTAGTAAAATAAGTTTTATATTACATGTAAAATATTTTTATTACAACTAAGAAATCAAAGTTGGTTTACAATTTGTGAGAACAACTAAATCAAGTAAAACTTGAATATTTGAAACATTTTGAAAATACATTTTCTGATTTTACTTATGAGGAGAACTTGAAGTGAATTAGTGAATTTAACATTTTAGTTATGTGGTGATATATTGTGTACCCTAATAAACTTATCTGGGTATCAGAGGACAGAGCCAGCCACTAGATTAGACATAGAGGTGAGACAGTGGTGGAAAACAATCTTAATCCTATCACTAGAGAAGCAGAGATCTATCTGGATCTCTGTGAGTTGAAGGCCGCACTGGGAACAGATTCAGGCAGTGGTGGCACACGCCTTTAATCCCAGCACTTGAGATCTCATGCCTTTGTTTGGAAAGCACACACGCCTTTAATCCCAGGAAGTGACATAGCAGGGTGGAGAACAGTATATAAGGCCCGAGGAGACAGGAACTAAGCAGCAGTTCAACTGAGATCCTCAGGGGTGAGGACTCAGAGGCTTTCAGTCTGAGGATTCCTGGAAACAGGATCAGCTGAGGAGGTGGCAAGGTGAGGTTGGCTGTGGCTTGTTCTATTTCTCTGATCTTTCAGCTTTCATCCAAATATCTGGCTCTGGGTTTTTTTGTTAATAAGACATTTTAAGATTTGTGTTACATTCTTCAGTAATATGATTCCTAGATACTTTTACTAGAATTGTATTTGTGTATTTGTTCATACCTCTAATAAAAGTAGTCAGAGGCTAGCCTAGACAAATTAAGGAACTCAAGGCCAACCTGGGCTACATCACAGTGTGTTGGATTAAATGAATTAATCAATAAAACAAACATAATCTAGCAAAAATACTATATGGTTTTAAACATCCGATCATGTATCTCCAAATCTGTGTTTGTACACAATTTGATTTGTTGATATTGTATTTAATATTATCTGATAAAAGAGAAACATAAATTTAATTCATTTTGTCAGAAATAACTACTGATATTATTAAAAGAATGAATGACTGACAGGAAGCTGTGTAGGGAAAGGAAGAGTTATGAAGAAGTGGTATATCTCCTGACCTCACTTGAACAGGTCAAGTCTGTCTTGACATCAATCACCTGTGATAATTTTTAAAGAAAAAATAAATTGTAACACATCTTATTGAATAGAAGATTCAGTGAAACACAGCTATGAGAAGAGAAAAATAAATCCACTATTGAATCATTGTTTTGGCTACAGAGTATAACTATGAAACCTTTTGATATTAATGGTATGATTTGGCTAAGTCATTCAATATTCTAAACATTCTAGATTTTTAGAACTTTATGATATAAATATTAATAGTTTCCTTATGGCAAGTCAGTAAAGCAGAGAACATTACCTAGCTAGGATCATGTATTTAACCTCCCCCACTCCCACCATTATCATCTCAGCAAATAAGCTACTTTTGTGTCATGATTTTCTAAGACAATCTGAAATGACTTCATTACAACTCAACATATTTCTTGTGTTATATTTATTTCCCACACATTATTGATTTTTATTGCAGTGTGCTATTAATAGCTATTTTATCCATAAAGAGTAGTTAAAATATATCTCCATATTCTTATCAAAGTTTGCCAAATAGTAGTTGCTGAAAGAAAATTAAAATTATGTAAGACTAATGGCAACACTAGAACATCTCATTACCCTCCATGCACTAAGATGATATTAGGTAAAATATCTTGAAATACATCATGTACATCCTACCTAGAATTGTGAACTTTGGTATTTTTCTGCTATACAATATCTTTTACCATCGAAGCATGTGCAAACACCTAATATCGAGGGCAATGTTGGTATCTCAGGGCCATACTGCCACTGGAGTAGTGGTGACATCCAGATCCAAACATTGTCGAGGACCATGTCAGGGTCTGTGGTTCTACTGTGGCTGGGGTCTGTGCAGATGTCGGGTCCAGCATTGCCACCAAAGGTCACATAGTCTCCCAGGGTTAGGGCAATAACCATTCCACCTGAGCGTCCAGACCATCTAGCCAGAGCCAGGATGTTGACTGTTCCCCAAGCTGCTGCTGGGGGCCATGTTTGAGTCCATGGTCCAGCCATAGCTGGGGTCTTTGTGGATGTCTGTGGCCTGTGTCACCTCAGGAGGCCACACTATTACCTGGCCTTGGAAAATCTGGCCTTGCCTCTCCATTAACACTACAACAAGAGAGCTGGCCCCTGCTTTCTGGAGAGATGGCCATCACCCCTCACTGTAGGCCAGGATGAACTGACCCTGAGGGAATGCATGTAGGAGAGCTGCCTCCACCCCTTATCCGAGGTCAGTGGCCCCAAGGGCCCGGAATGACCAACATGGCTACCAGCCAGGCCCATCCTAGCATCTACCCCAACTAAAGCCTCTTAGAGCAGGTGAAGGGACTGGTCTTGTGGAAGGATATTGGATGCAAGATCTCTAAGACTCATGGCAGCCACAGGATACGCCAGAGAAGTTCTGATGAGGATCAAGTGATGGTGTACCAGAAACCAGAGGCCTTGAACCAGACCAGCGATTTATTGCAAAGAACATTTGCCAGTACAAGTGATGGAACAAAGAGGTGTACTATATGACAGACTTAAGCCTCCAGTGCCACCAGGACAAATGAAGAGGTGTTGGAGAAGCAGGAAAAGAAAAAGAAACAGAGATTTTTCGTTATGGTTTGTGGTTTGGTTTTGGTTTTCTGTTTTGTTTTGTTTTTGCTTTTGCTTTTATTTGCTTGCTTGCTTACTATAATTTTTTTTTCCTGCTGTGGGGTGGGGTGGCAGAGATGAGGGGAGGATATAGGGGGACTGAAAGGTGAACAGAATCGGGGTGTATGATATGAAAGAGTCAATAAAGAAGTTAAAAAATAAAATATAATGTCTTTTATTCTATATTTTTACATTTTTATTTCTACATGTTTATATTAATGCACTACATATATCTGTTAAGACAATCTAACTGAAATACAATTTTTCCCTAAAATTAATATTTTTAAAATCATGTTTAACGTCAGAATGGATTTGATCATAAAATTTGAAAATTATGGAAAGGTAGGCTAACTAATATTGTATGATATTTCAACATTGATTACAAAGGAGATCTTAATTTTAGTAAATTTGCAATAATTCAATGCATAACAGTGCATTGAATTCAACTTTTTATATTATCAGAAAAATGCTAGATCAATTCTTGAGGACATTGCCATTGAGGAAGTGTTAAAATGTGAAATAAAGGTTATGGCTGTGACAAATAGGAGCGTGGGACATTGATAGCCATTTGGGTATAATATTGTTAAATGAGGGCCCATTACCACTGTAACAGTTGGCTGTCTAATAAGCTGGAATATTTCATCAGGAATATTATAACAAGATGTGCTCTGAAGCGTCTGTGGGAAAACAATAGCTTGATATAGCTCATTTAAGGTTCAGTGTGATCGCTCTCACTGTCCTTCATCATATTGTCTCTTTCTGCAAGGATAACAATGAATATTAAGTGTGAGGTCCTTAGCCGTCTCTGGCATTGAGACTCAGTCAGGGTTCGGAATACTGCCCAAAGAAAACATGTTCAACTGAAAGATATAATGATGGTAAAAGAAGCAAATGATATTGGAAAATGAGTTCAAATACAGAATGCAAATATAAAACCTATTAATTCAGTGACATTTCAGAATCTGTTAAGCATTTGCCATGGAAGACCTGGGTGCCTTATGTTTATTATTTTAGCGTTCAATTCCAGAGTTTATGATAACATGAAGCCTATCAGTTGAAGGTACCATTGTTTCTAAATTACAGACAGACCTTTAACATAAAAGTGTATCACCTAGCATTATGAATATGATTGTGTATCTAACTTCTCATTATTAAGTATGCTAAATAATGGCCAATAATTTTAATTATTTTCCATTTAAAATGTATACATTACAAGTCTGATTTGTTAAATATTTTATACAGAATATTGTATGTGTGACTAATTTGAATGTTTGAGATTAATACAGGATCGTGTGATATATTAGAAAAAGATTAAAATCTCAGTAGGAATTGTAAAATTGTCATAGATTGTAGAAACAATCCCTTGTTGAAAAGTTCGTATAATTATAGTGGCTCAAAGCATACCTCTTTAAGACTTATCATGCTTTCTCTGCTGCAGGATATTTTATATAAAACCTTGCAGGTTTTAATAATGTGCAAATTAAAGTTCCAGAAATCTAATACATAGTGTATTTCTACTTTCGAGGATGAACAAAATCTATGCATTAAAAATTCATGCTATTCTACTGAAATTTTAAGAGGTTTTCTTTTTTGGTGTGTTTTATCATTCCCCAAAGTGCACTGAAGATGTTTGGTTTGAGATTAATAATACCTCGTGCTTTTTCTACACTGCTTTAAAACTAGCATGTGTGAAATCTTCATGTTTTGTTGATTCATAACTGAGAGAGAGCCGGGTCTGTATAAATGGTTCAAACTCCTCATCTCTCACTTGGAGAACCAGCTTTAAACGTCTTCATATATTACTACTTTAGGTGCTAATTTTCCTTCTGTCGGGCCTAGCAGTGATGATTGCTGGAGTAACGAAAAAATTAACAGCCTTGTTTTGTTTTTGTTTTGATCTGGCGTCTGACTATGTAATCAATCCATGCTGAACCAGAATCATTATCCACATTCTCTCAGCCTCTATGACCTGGGATAACAGTGTCTGCCACATTTCTGGCCTTGGTCCACTATAATTATTTGTTTACTGCTATTAATAAAAAAGACAATGCTAGAAACGTTATACTGATTATATTATGATGACAGGGAGAGAGGTTATACAGCATGTTGAGGCAATATTAAAAATTAAACATTAAAGCTTAATGAAGAAGTGGGGCATTAAGAAGGAGAACTCCCCATGGTGAATCTGAATACATGTGTCAGAGAGGAACGGACTCCAAAGACAGAAGTTCTATGATAGGAGAGAACATGGAATTCTTGAGCTCCTAAAAGCAAGCCTGTGTTGGAAGAAAGTGTATTGAGGAGGCACCTGTGAACTAGTCTTTCACAAGGTTCAGATTACCATACAGGGGAAAAAAAAAAGTGTTCTTTGTGTTTGATGTTTTGGTTTTACTTTTATTACTTAATTTATTACATTACTTACTTTATTACATTACTTTATGGCTTTGGTTTATTTGTAAGCTAATATAAAGAAAAAGCTCAGAAACACTGAGGGAGTACCTGAGGAAATACACTTGAAAAATTTTCTAGGAAATAGGTAGAGAATAGATTGTGAAGAGCAGATGGAGGACATGGCTTCAGGTAGAGAAAAATGCATTCACTCCTCTGACAGCCGGTTGACAGCAGGTGGATTCATTTCTGCTGTACTCTGATGATGGTAGGCACAAGGCCTAATGGCTGGAGATCCTGGCTGACTGATTCTGAGATGATATCAGGCCAACCTTGGAAATCTCTGCTCATGATGTCTGGTCATTGTTCAATAAAGAGATCATTGTTTTATAACTTGTTTATTAATTTTGTAGAAGTAATCATTCTCATTTCCATACACGATGCTTTTTCTTCTTAAATTTTAATTATGTCTACCCATTCACAGAAGAAAACTAATAATTAATAAGAAAGTTTCATATATATATATATAATGTTAGAATAAAGTATCAGTTTGTCACACACACACACACACACACACACACACACACACACACACACACCCCTACTCAAAAAACAAAGACACACGTGTTATTCCCAGCATAAAACATTCCAGTCACAACTCCTCTTCATCCCTGGAATTATTCATCATGTGACAATAGCCAATGATTCATTACTGCCACCATTGATTAATGGTAAGCTAGTAAAAGATAACTTGATTGAGAGATTGTCACTGAAACATAGTTCTGCTTGAAATGTATCTATGGAAATAGACTTAATTGTATGTACTTCTGGTAAAATTTCTAGGTATAATCAGTGATTAGAGCTAAGAGTGACATGAGCAACTGTTTTAAAACATTTTAAAGTTCAAAGGCTTTAATAATTTCAGATATTAATAATATTGTTCATTCTATAATGAATATTAACAATATAATAATAGTAAGTAAAGATTCACAATAAAAACCAAATATTTGTTTCTCAAAAATTGAAAGATATTTTATTTATATACCACTATGTTAGAAAAAATTTTGTTTATATTTTAAACTTTCTCCATTTAGCTTGCATTATTTCATTTCTCCATTATAAAGTCTTCCAGCTTTAGCAAATCTATCAATACAATATATTCATTTTTATAATAAATATTTAGAACATTGTTAAGAGATTTGGAAAACTTGAAATACTCTATTGCATATGAAGTACCACACTTAGCTAGAATTCCATTTGTAACATATAATTACATATAGTTAAAATGGCATTTTTATTTTATTGACATTTTAAAATGACATATTTAAATTAATTTTATTATTTTTTCCTAAATCAACTTATTTCATACAAAAATCTAATGAGAAAACTATTATTCTACTAAAATGCATAGCAAGTAGTTCTAATCAAATATTAGATTTGGATGAAGGTCCTTAATATATAATTAAGGGACATTTGGTTGCCAGGAGTGGTGATTAATTTGCTGAATTCCCAGATAAGTCCTGTATATTTTCTAGCTGATCAAAGTAATGGTATTAGAGTTGTCCTATTATCCTAAGCGGGGACAGAGTTTGCCATTAACCACAAAAAAAGCAAGGAATTAATTTCAATGTGTTGTAGTAGTTTGTGAGACTAAGGTTTCCCTAATCACAAAGTTAAAAAGACCCATAGTTTCTGGAGTCTGATTTCTATCCTACAAGATTGACAGCTCACATCCAAGACCGATGGAGTTGGAGTTGGCCATCTATGGGTTCTAACTCTCTGCACAAATAGTATGTTGAGTAATCCCACCTAAATAAACTTTCAATTCATAAAGAAATGCTCTGTTCCAGCAAGCAAAATCTATATTACAATACAAAAATCATTAAAACATTGGCAAAGGTGCTGAAAGTTAAAATACACTTTTTAAAGCAACAAAGGAAAGGAAGAAGGCTTGATGAAGTCACACAGTTTTCAGGGGGCTCCGGTCAAACATGACTTTGGTTGCGACTGACTGAATACAGTTATTTGGCACATATAATTTCAGAAAAGGACCACAAATCATATATTCTTATGAGAAAAAAAAGGGATCTAAAATACAAATGCAAAGAGATTCCTTGTCTTGTTTCCTTCTTTGCTGTATAAAATGGCTAAGCGGCATTTTTCTTCTGGAAATTAGATATAATTAAGGATTTGAAATCCTTTCAGCATAGTACAGTAAGACATAAAAAGCATAATTTGTTTCATCTTTCTTTTTGCCAGCATCTTTAGAAGCTGGAAAATGCCAATTTTTATCTTCCTCAGGTACTCTGAAGCAAGGCGCAGCCTAGAAGCAATTCTAATCTCTGAGATATAACAGCACATCTATAGAGACTGAAATGTCTCCTCTCTCAGATAAAGAAGAAGGCAGCTAGTCTCAATTTTCACACTTTATCTTGACTCTTACATTGAGGTCATTCTCTGAAGCTTGATGTGTTTATGTTAATGTGAAAGAAAGACAAAGAAACTATTGATTTTTTTGAACTGAAAAACTAACTTAAGGTTTATCTTTGATTGATTTTACTTTCAGAGTTATGAATAGGAAACTATTATTATGTAGGTTGCTATTAGATGTGTTTTCTAAATCATTTTGTTAACTTTTACCCTAAATTACTAAATAATATTTATTAAATTCTCTAAATTTTGATAATGTTTTGGGAAAGAAGAGTCAGAAAGCATAGTATTTATTCTAAAAATTATTTCACCTCTTTACACATGTTTTTGCTACTTTTATTTATTTCTTTTATAGAAAATATCTTACTGTTCAATTATTACACTGGCCACTAAAAAGTAATTTTAATTTTAATATTTAGCTTTTCTGATATATGAATATATACCCAGCTTTATGTATATAAAAATGCATATATACCATAAAATATTTGCAGCTTTAGTGGAACTGAAATGCCAGCAATTCACACAGAAATTTCAGACATATTGAAAGAAAGTGAAATTACAATAATCTCTCAAATATGTTTTGAAGAAGCTTAAATGTAAGTTGCTCAACACTGCTCATTAGATCTATTGTAAAAGCACCCAAAAACTTTGAAGTTGTTTCCCAGGTGAAATTATTGGTAGTGTGTAAACTCTATTAGAATTAAACCTACTTGGAATTACTATAGGCAACTGAAATTTGTCAAAGAAGACTGTTTTTGTTTTTCTGTGCACAAATTCATGGAAAATCCATATATTAACATTTTTCTCTTTTTATTAGATAGAATGTGAGGCTCATGCTCCATTGAAGTAGTGTAAAATTGAATTGTGATATGAATGATAAGATTTAATATTTCTGAGATAAATACTTTTCTAAGGTAAAGTCTTAAAATTTAATTAGTGGTATAAAATTCCTTTGCCTATTTGAAGAAAATTTTAAATTAATTATTCAAAATAAATTTCCACTGTCACAAAATTTTCTTAGGATATTTTACTTAATGGTCTAACCAAATGGATGTTGCCATGGAAACTCATAAGTAAATACTGAAGTTAGTTTTGGAAATTGATAAAAGTTTAAGCCCAGGTGTAAGAGATTTCAAAAGGGAAGAATAGACTGATGAGAAGAAAAAGAAAGTCAGAACGTATTGGAACAATTTCACCTTATGTAGCTGATACATTGGAGCAGAAAAAAGGTGGTCACAGATGAAGAAAAAATAAGGAGAGTTATGTGTTTACATATTGTATAAGTTACTGGATTTTAATGCTAGGCTTGGGGAAATGCTTGGGGAATTAAATAATTCAGTTTAAATTTTGAAACAAATATTACTCATAGTAGAAAGGTCATGCTCAGGAGGCAGAGCTAGGAGGATCTCTGTGAGTTTGAGGCCAGCCTGGGCTACCAAGTGAGTTACAGGAAAGGTGCAAAGCTACACAGAGAAACCCTGTCTCGAAAAACCAAAAAAAAAAAAAAAAAAAAAGGTCATATTTTAGTAGAATTCAGAAATAAAAGAAGGAAAGTAGAGACACCAATTAACATAGAATATTGATAATTACAATGATAGGGATTTTATTGTTATGAATATCTTCCCTTTTTTTAACCTGAAGTTAAAAAAAAAAAAAAGAGATCTAACAGTGAAATTGTAAACTCTATAGTAAAAAGACCTCCTAAGGACATATGTTTGTCCCATTACACGGATAACAATTTAAAGGCAGTAGGATATACAAAGAGAAGAGAATGGAAATAGAGACACAAGAGAATGGAGAAATGAAGAGAAAATTAGAATCTGGACAAGCTTTACACTCAGGTATGTAATGAGGTTTTTCACAGAGAATGTTTCAAGGTTAGTGCTTCTGAATACTAATATTCATACATTTTAAGTTTTTGTTTGTGTTTGTTTCAAACACATTTATTTAGATGGCCTGCCTCATATCAGACAGTTTTTCACACATATGTATTTTATTTAATCCTTGTATCCATTGTATAAATTAAGTTACTTTTCAATTGTGGTAAAGAAAGTGCTTGTCTAACTGTGTGTATTAAGAAAAAATCAGAAAAACTCACATATAATTTTTAATTTCTTTGGTTATGAAAATATTTTATTAGAAAGACAAAAGTTGTCTTATCATATGGGTGTATTTTATTTATACTGATATGTATAACAAAGTCCATATTAATGTTACTAAAATATAGCTTAGCAGCAAATCACACACTGAATATCTAACTTTAGCAAAAAACTTCAGCAGTGACAAAAAACAACACATATACAAGGTAGACAGACAGAAGGAGTCAGAGAATATTCTCCTATACATACGACTTTAAGGAATTATTTTATTAGTAGGAATAGAATTAAGTTTTTCTGAAATGAATATATAAGGCAAATATCAAGATATACATGTGAGAGCTTCCACCAAATACCGTGGTTTGTGTCTCAAAATGGATAACAATAAGACATCATTGTTATACGTAAGTACAAGCACATTTCTCATTTCTGTATACTTAATTTTTTGAAAATATTGCTTAACTCCACATTTAGAGCTTCAATAAGGACAAGGAGAATTATATGAGAATTTTCCTTTCTGGTTCAAAAATATTCAAAATTGTTCATTCATCATGCAATAATGAGGTAGACAGCATTCCTAGGCGAATGAATAGTGCAATTTTTATGTCCATTACAGACAGACACACAAGCAAATCTACTCATTTTGATAATCACTCACATTTATTTCTGGTGTCTGGGTAAGTAAGATTTTTAATTCCCATTGCTTGGGGACTGCGTCAAGGTATCTAAAACACAAATGAATAAAACCTGGGCAATGGATTCATTCCTTAGAATAGTAATGATCACCCAAGTCCATTACACTAATGATAGGGTCATTAACAGCAATGCACCATCTGACTTACCCAGCGGGTTGCTTCACTTTTGACTCTTGTCCTGTCCAACTTACAGGATTTTAGAAGGAAAACATGTTAAGTGACTAACTTACAGAATTTGAATCATTTTGTTTACAAAGTTGCTTAATATTCCTGAATTTTGGCATCTTCACAGGGCTACTTCAAAATGTGATTGCCTTTGCTGTTTTTTGTTGTTGTTTGATTGTTTCTTTTTCTTTTTTTATTTTCTAATACTGAGTGCAGATTAAACAACCAAAGATGATAGGTAATAACATTGGCCAAGTTTTATAACCCTCACAGTCCGAGTCATTGTTTTAGAAAGGAAAGATGTGTGTGTGTGTGTGTGTGTGTGTGTGTGTGTGTGTGTGTGTGTGTGTGTGTGTTTGTGAGAGAGAGAGAGAGAGAGAGAGAGAGAGAGAGAGAGAGAGAGAGAGAGAGAGAGAGAGACGGAGACAGAGACAGAGAGACAGAAGAAGAGAGACAGAGAGAGACTTTATTAGAGTTTCTAGGACTGATCTGTAACTAGTATATCTAACTAGATCTGCTGTTCAAAAACATTAAACTAGTGTGCCACATCTATTTAATTACAGTGCCAAATCATAACATTTTCAAGAGTATTATCCCTGGTACCAATTTACCAAAGAATCATTATGCCATGCAATTCATTCATAGCTTTGCAAAATCTAGCAATAGAGGGAACTTAAAGTTTTCATAATATACACTAATTCCAGTGTAGATTTGTATAGGTTGGTTTATAATATTTCTGAGATAACTTAATCTTGTGTTTTACAGGCTCAACTGGACGACACTGTCAAAACTGATTTTCTAAATTGTTAAGTACTTTTTACTATTAGAAATATGTGTTGTACAGAATAAACCTTTCATTTTCAAATTAATTTATAACTAATAATGTTGAAAATATCAGCATTTCAAATCCTAATTACAAAACTATGATTCAATCTTAAGCTAGTGCTATTAGCAGCTAGAAAGATGTCTTAGTTGTTAAGGGCTCATGTGAGAACACATTGTAAGGTTGCTTTTACACTGAGGTTGTAGTCTCAACATACACAGGTCATCTCAAAACTACCTATAAATCCAGTGTCAGGAGATCTGACACCCTACTCTGGTTGCATGGGTTCTGGGAATGCACATGGTATAAAGACATGCATGCAGGTGAATTATCCATGCACATAAAAAATAAAATAATAATTAAAATGCGTTTTAAACTCATGTCTTAAGTTACATAAATATGAAATAGTACATTTAATTAATATATAAATGTAAGTAGTGAAACATTTGTTGGAAGATGTCTTTTATTTATAATTCATTCAGTTTATAAGCACACAAACACACACATATACAGACACACAATTTAAGTCTATAATAAGGTAATGTTATTTTTTGGATTTTAATTTTGTTTGTTCCTTTCATTCTTTGAATTTTCGATCTGCACTATTGATTCCTTGTTATCAATGTTACTATTTTATCTTCACAACACACACACACACACACACACACACACACATATATATATATATATACATGTATATAATATATAAAATCAAAAAACTTTGGAAAAGAGTTATTTTGGCATTTATTTTCATATTCTAACGTTTTTGCAAAGATACTATGAGATTCATCATACACATTTAAGAATGAAAATGTGAAACTGTCAAAGCTGTGAGGATAAAGTGACAAAAATGGTTATATAAATGAAAAATAAGAGTTATGTAATTGTAAAAAGAGGGATTATTGATAGAATAGAAATATATAATCTAAATAATGTATACTTTCCCTTTCCTTACGAGTTTGTAATTCCTACTACAAACTTAATAATTACAAGTTTGTTATTCATACGGATATTTGTGTGGAAGGAGGAGGGTGTTTGTTGTTAGAGATTAGTGAAGCATGAATGTTAGTGTGGGCACACACAAAGGCTACAGCCTGGCTTGGATTCTCCCTCTGTTTCTCTCTGCCTTACCACCTTCATATTGTTCTTATTGAATTAGAAATAAACTGCTTGGGGTACGTTGGCTTCTCATTGAAGTCTGTCTGTCTTTTCCCAAGCACAAAGATTCCTAAATAATAACATCACAGACACACACAGCTATTCTAGTGTTTGTTTGTTTTTAAATGGGAACTAGAGATGAAACTTGGGTTTCCATGTTTGCATACCAAGAATTCTTACCCTTCTGAGCCATATCCCCAAACCATATTTCTATTTTAATATGAACCACAAATTAATATTCACAAGAATTATTTTTTAAATGATTACACTTAATGAAAAGAAATAATAAGTTAATGGATGTGAGGTTTCCATACATTTATCACTAAGGGACTAAACTCTAAAATGTGTTGTATCATACAACAACTATGAATGATAGATCATAGGAAGGAAGCTTTTAATTAAGCTGGAAATATGTAAGGGCTGATTATGTTGCTTTCTAAACACAAAACACGTATCACTATACAAATAATCCAGTTAGAACCTTTCAAGTCCTGGGTCCAAAGTTCACAGTGTTTTCAGTAAAAGCAACTTATCTTCAGCCTCTGAGAGGCTATCAAGGGCATTTGCAACAACCTATATTACTTGAGGCAGTTTGATTCTCCGTAAAACAACAGAAATTAGGATTCTAAGACTTGGTATTGGAGTTTTGGTCATCTTGCTTAGCATAGTTTCAATAGTGTTTTTTAATTACAATATCTTTTAGAAGATCGTGGGAGGAAAAGAAATTGGGAGGAGTGAGAGAAAGAAAAGAGAATTACACTTGAAAAAAATTTTAAACTATGCTAACAGATGAACAGAAATACTCCATATTTAATCATATATAATAAAAATTCAAGGAATCCAGTGCTATATATCCCTCAACTTTGATATGCTTCCATATATTGACATTTTTCAATAATGCCATCTAGACGTGACTCCATAAATAAACAACATGCTGTTGTGAAATAACCTACCCTGTAGATGGGCTAAATCTTGCTAAATAACTAAATAATTAGCTAATATAGTCATCACCTGCTTGGGGCTGTATGCGAGGACTTGTTATGTGAATGTCTAAATACAAAATACTAACACTACACAGGAAACAGTAACAGAAACTCCCAGTCCCTATGATTACAAGCCAGTTGTGGAGAAAAACTCAGGGTGTAGAACCATGTTATTATGTTCTTGAACACAGATGGAACATGCAGTGAGTGCATGTGTGGTCACGAAAGAATCAAGAGGCTGCGGTGCTTTCAGGTTTCTTCAGGGGGATAGGATTGGGTTGTTGGGATAATTCTGTAGAAAAGTTTGAAGCTGAAGGCCAGTGAGATGCCTCATCAATGAAGGACATATGCCAGGAATCCTGAGGACTTCAATTCCAAAAACCTACACAGTAGAGAGTCTATCTGTAATATTTTTGATGGTTTCCACAGCTACATTATGACAAACCCACACATGTGCACAAACACACAACACACACACACACACACACACACACACACACACACACACACACACACTCCTCACCTATAAATAGGGAATACCCATGGGCTCCTTATTCATTGGAAGGGAATGAATGGAGAGGGAATTTAATGTTATGTCGATTGAGCTCTTCTCAACTTTACTGTGAAAGACAGCACTCAATGTTAACTATTCATGAGTCATCTACGAAATTCAAATTTTCCATCTTTCATAAATGTGGGACAACATTGATTATGTCATCCTATGCAGCTCAGCAATCCTGTGGACTTCTAACGCACTTTTGGTGTCTATTAATCTATAAATAGTTTTTTTCAACAATATTTTGACATAGAAATAACAGAGGGTCAAAAATATCAGCAGATCTTATTATATTTTTTAGAAAAATTGTTATCATTTTATCACAGTGTTGCTCAATACATATTTGTGTGTCCCCATATAATGAAGGGTACAGACATTAAGCAGTTATGGTATAAAGCTCCAGAGAAAGAATACAATCTCTTACTTATGTAGGGGACAGGCAAATGCCAGCCCCGAAGAATATCTCAATTGACACAATAAAGAACAATGCAGAAAATCACATCGATGAGAAACACAGTGCATAACAAAATACAATGTGGTTCTTTTGCATAACAAACATATTTTTAAAAACTGAATAACAGATTCTGCTAACCCTATGTCCTTCTGAATTCATATTCTGTGTCAATTCCTATAATAATTTCCTGCATTAAAACTTTTTATTCTCACACCAAATATTCTCTTCATTCATATATACATTATGACATTTCCAATTGTTAATCAATTTTTTATATGCAAAAATTACCCAAGATTTCAACTTATAGATCAACATGTTAATTTTTCTGCTATTCTTTCAGAGATTTCAGTGGCAGGTTGGAGAGTTTCATCACTTCTGAATCGTAGTGAGGAAGTAGGACACAGCAGAAAAACATGGCCGAGGAAAAAAATCTGACTCAGAGTATACAGGAAGGAGAAAATCAGGAGAGGAGGACAGGGCAGGTGGAGGGGAGAGAGAAAAGCAGAAGACAAGTGAGGAGAGGGAAAAAGAGGAGTAATAGATGGGAAGAAAGCAGAGGAGAGTAAAGGCCATGGGAAGAAAAAGTATACCTTTTAATGGTGCAACTTTACGTTTCTATTTCCTCCAGTCAGACCTTTTATCTTACGTTTGACACCTCTCATGATACCATCTAATTGAGAATCCATGATTGGAATAATACATTGTATCATACCCTATGATCCAATATCTTTTAAAAGCTCTATTTCGCCAGGCGGTGGTGGCGCACGCCTTTAATCCCAGCACTCGGGAGGCAGAGCCAGGCGGATGTCTGTGAGTTCGAGGCCAGCCTGGTCTCCAAAGCGAGTTCCAGGAAAGGCGCAAAGCTACCCAGAGAAACCCTGTCTCGAAAAACAAAAAAAAAAGCTCTATTTCTAAAAATTTCTGAGGTGGATTTAATCATCATTGTATGACATGTAGGTATTTATGTAGAGGCATTTAAATTACAAAAAAAAAATAAAAATATGCAACTACTGTAAGCCTGCCATGCCTATATGTATATATTATAAATATTTATGTTTAATGTATATGTATATAGATTAGATTCAAAGTGTATTATATTGTCTCTTACTATTGATTTAATTCACATTACTTTAATGTAAGCAGAGTTTCCAATGGGTTTAGTTTCAAAGCATTCCTTTCAAATCTTTAACTTCATAGAACTTCTGAGTTTGAGTCAAAACTGGTCTCAATGTTATATTTGCTGTGTGAGAATAATTTATGGTTTTCAAAACTTCTGAAGAAAGAATACAGCATTTCTCAGTGTGATTACTTTTTAATAAAGATTTGAAAAAGCTTTTGGATTTTACTATGAGAGAAACACAATTTGAATATATTTTTATTTTTAGAGATGAATTTACTGACATTTCAAAGATTATATCTTAGAATGCTTTCCTTTGAAGTGTTTTAAATGACATATTTATATCTCAGAGTTAAAAATGTCTCTGAAATGAAATGTTCCAAAATTCATTGTTACTGTGTGAAGAATGCCAGTGTTTCCTGATCAAATGATTCAAATATCCGAAGTTTCACTCATTCATTGATACTCCATGGTGGCATGTAAAATCGTGTTGTCATTACCTATGTCTTGTTTAGACAGCCATGGTGTTTGTATTTAATATGTACAGCTTTCCTGCCATTTCTACAAGATATTAAATATTAAAGCTCAGAAGATATCTGGATTCTCTGGCTCTTAAAATCTCTCTGACCCTTCCTCTGTTATGTTCTCTGAAGCATTAGGTTTGAGTTGAATCATTGATGTATGAATTGGGGTTGGGCATCCAAGGGTCAATTGTTCAATGAAGTTAATATATTTCATGTATCTCAATTCACCAGTCCTTGAAAGGATATACATTCTGAGAAAAATTAGAAATTATACTTGTTTCGAAAAGTGGCAGTATTAAGTTTTTTTCTACTACCACATAAGCCACAGTTTCACTAGTTTTATACTTTATGGTGTGTAACATTAACTGGGAGTATTTTACCTACCATGGAACAAAGCCTAAAGAAAACTGACTATTCCTCTCCAAGCAACAGCAAACTGCTAACAGTTCTGTAACTTGGCCTAGGTCTAGATTTCCATCTCCTCTCTTTCTGCTGAAATTTTACCTAAGCTAAGCATGTATAGGTCTTATGAATGCTGTTGCTTGTTTTCAAAGGATTTCATATACATTCATAAATGCAACTATCCTGCTTTTTATAGAACACTTTGTTTTCTTGCACCCATCCGTCACTTATGGCTCTTAGAATGTCTCCAGTCTCACCTCCTGCATCAACCTTAGGATTGTGACAACAGTCCTCTTAGGGTGAAGTGTTCTGCAGTCTCTTATTCTCTATACATTTACCACCTTTGGTGCTTGTTGTTAATTGCAACCTATGGCAACTGGAGCTTCTATGATGATGGCTGAAAACTGAATTAATTGATGAGTATAGCAATGTAAAATTTGGAGTCAGTTTAATGTTATGTAAATTTAGCAGTACCAGAGGGACAGGTTCTCCCATAGAACCTATGATCTTTTAGCCTTAGCTTGTCAGTCCCAATAACCATGCCAGTGATAAGTTTCAGCTTGTAAAGCACACCTTAAAGCCAATCAGAAAGTGGGGGTTTACTCCTCTACTACTGGTGCCACTATTGTATCAATAGGCTTTTCTTCACAGGCCAATGGTTATTGTAGCTCACAGGGTTCACATCTGGGGAATATGTTGCTTTATTTTCTCCTATTGTAATAGAAACTTTTCTTTTTCTGTGTAGAAACTTCTAGGACTATGTAATCTTGTCAGTAAGTATGAGAAATGAAGCTTCCGTATGAATATTAGCTTGATTTTGCCGTGTTTTACAACTCAAGTTTATGGTTTCTTTAACAATAAGGTCTCATCATCAAGTTCTAGCAGATAACTGACAGTATTGGTAACAGCCTGTTTTGTGTGCATATCTAAGGGACCTCACCTACTAACAATTCTAACAATTCCATAATAGTTATCCCATTACTAGCACCAACCATCTTATTTCTTTTGCCTGTTATATACAGAAGGAAAGATTTTCCCAATATAAGGTAACTACACTTAAACTCTGTTATTTTATAGACACATTGTTAAAAATGTCTTAAGTAGCAGTCTTCCATTTTATATTTCAAAGCGCTATTACAAAGAGAATATGGGGAGAGATAATGTGAGAATAAGTCATGTTATTTAATGTACAATATATTATTTTTGAAAGAAACAATTTAATATTATATATACTCCACAAACTATCACTGATTTCTCAGGCAGGGATTTCTGTACTGCAAGCTGAACCTGAACTCACTAAAAACCCGAAGACAATAATCTTCAACTCCTCATTTTCTTGCCTCTAGCTTAGTACTTCCCTGGATTACAGGTGTGCACTACTGCTCCTGGCCTAGCCCACCGTATTTATATGGATATTATGCATTATTTTGTCATTATGATGTCATTATTATGTTCAAAAATATTTTGCATAGTTCTGACTACGGTAATCTAAGAATACTGTCTTATATGTAGCAGAATACAAGGAATTTTGTGGGATATGCAGTATTTTAAATTTCCACAGTGAGGTCACTCACCTCAAAATACACTAAGCAAAAGAAATTAAGCACACAGAAATGGTAATTCATAAACCTCAAGACAATTAACAGATATCTTTAAAACAGAACACATTAGAAAATTAGTCTGTTAAAAAAAACTATCTATTTCTACTTATGTAGATCTTTTAACAGTTGTGAAAATTGCTCTCTGAGTCACAGCACAAATTCTATTGGAGCAACAGGGGAAATGGAGTAATTGGATAGTTGGTAGGTCATAGAGAAACTATCCAATCATGTAGCCAACACTGGGGACTACTAAAAGGTGATTGTCTGAATATGATTACAGCGTTTTAACAAAATTATGCAGGATTATTTAGGTTTAAGTTTACAATATCCTCTGTGTTGTTTTTACAGTGGCCTAATTCACTGCAGAAATGAGTTTAGGAGACAAAGTAATTGAAGAGTGCAAATGTAATTCACTAGGCCGCAATAATATTTTGACAGGTTAAATATAATTCCCACAGCGATTTGAATGAAGAGCTCCAAGAGAAATTGTCTGGGTGCAAAGCGACCCCAAACAAATTTTGTGAATGCATTTGTCAAGTAACATGAATGCAAAATGAAATTGACAAATTCAATATAGGAGTATTCCCCAAGTATAATGGAAAGGAGAGTCTGTGAGTTGCCTTTAAGTGACTTATAAGATAAGGATTCCATCTATATCCTTTCTGTGTATTCCATTCTACAAAATATTTTAAGGCAATTTCATAAATGTCAAAATGCTATATTGTCTTTTTTGATATAGTAACTATATTGTTGTTATATTTATGCTTTAAAATTATGATGTGATTGTTTATGAATAGCTTTACAAAATTGTCTCACAAAATACCACTTAAAGAGATACTAAAAATAATATTATAAAATGACTAAACATTAAATCATTTTGCAATCTATAAATATACATGGACATTTGAGTATCAGAATACTTTTGCCTTTTATATACTACATGTACTTTTCCATTCCTGTGGTGATATTGTGCACCCTAATAAACTTATCTGGGGTCAGAGAACAGAACAGCCACTAGATGAGACATAGAAGACGGAAAATGATAGCACACACACCTTTAAAGCTAACCTTCTGTAGGCAGAGATCCATTAGGATCTCTGTGAGTTCGGAGCCACACTGGAAACAGTCAGGCATGGTGACACATGCCTTTAATCCCAGGAAGGTATGCAGGTAGCAGAAAGGTATATATTAAGGCATGAGGACCAGGAAGTAGAAGCTTTTAAGCTTTTAGGTTTTTAGCAGCAGTTCAGTTGAGATCTATTCTGATGAGGACTCAGAAGCTTCCAGTTTGAGGTAACAGATTCGGCTGAGAAGTTGGCAAGGTGAAGTTAGCTGTGGCTGGTTCTGTTTCTCTGATCTTTCACCCCAATACCTGGCTCCGGGTTTGTTTTTATTAATAAGACCTTTAAGATTCAGGCTACACACACACACACACACACACACACACAGTATTTTACACAATTCTTGGTATCTTACACAATTCTCCAAATAGTGGCATTATTGTTGGGCATCAACACACCTGTGTAACAACTTCTTAAAATTACAAATACTATAATGCGACAATTTCAGTAAATATTTTGTCTTGAAAATTTCTATTTAAGAATAACACAATAATAATAATTTTTGTTTCAGTATTTGATAAGCAAAAGTAAATGATTACTAGAAGGGAAAGATGGGAGTTAGTATGAGATATTAACTCTTTTTCTTCCAATCAAGAAATTAGGAAGTTTTCTCTGGTTCTGCCCAGCTCCATGGACCCTGCAGTGCTGTGGGATGGTCTGTATGTCAAATGTGTTGCTGATTGGTCAATAAATAAAACACTGATTGGCCGTTGGCTAGGCAGGAAGTATAGGCAGGACAAAGGGGGAAGAGGAGAATAAAGCTGGGAAGTGAAAGGCTGAGTCAGAGAGACACTGCCAGCCACCACAATGAGAAACAGCATGTGAAGATGCAGGTAAGCCACAAGCTACGTGGCAAGGTATAGATTTATAGAAATGGATTAATTTAAGATATAAGCACAGTTAGCAAGAAGCCTGCCACGGCCAAACAGTTTGTAATCAATATGTCTCTGTGTTTACTTGGTCAGGTCTGAGAGGCTATGGGACTGGCAGGTGAGAGAGATTTGTCCTGAGGTGGGCCAGGCAGGAAAACTCTAGTTACAAATGGCGTCCAACGTGGTGGCAAGAGCTTTCACCTAAAAATTGAGAAACAAAGATTCTAAAACAGAGCTAAAAACAGCTTCCTAATTGTCTCTCTCAAATGAGCATCAGCTGCCAGTTTGAGCTACTTGTGGGTTCCTGGCATGCGTGCTCGACCTGCAGTATGGCGGGAATCAGGCCTCTGCAAGTGGCACATTAAGCTGCATGGTGGATTTAGACTTTGCTAGCACAAAACAACAAAAAAAGAGGTTTCTGGGCTACATGCTGCTTGGATAAAAGCATAGACCCATGATAGCTCCCAGAGCTGGTGGTAAACTGGGAAGCTGAGGTGGGCGGAGCCAGCAGCCACAGCTGCTGCAGTTTAAAGCAATAGATTCACAATAAGACAGATTCAGATGTAATAGTTTACAATGTGTGTAAAATATACGTAGGCTTGAAAGAGACAAAAAATTTGATATATACAGTTATACAAACAAATACATAGTTTTAAAAAATAAAGTCTTTAAAGAGACAGTAAAATTAATATAAAAAATAAGCCACGTGAAGATAAATATTACACAGAGAATCTGGATTGTGCTGTCTTTGGGATTTTTAACTGCAGAAAAACATTTGATTGTAAAAGCTATTGAGTTAAGCCAATATGTATATTGGGAATAGGGGCTGTTTCCAACTCTTTCATTCACTTTTGGGTCCCTATTCCCTTACTAGGTCGCCTCAGTAACCTAAAAATGAATACATTCTAAATGACTGTCAGCTGTCTATTAAAATAAAATAAATTGAAGCCATTGATGTTTCCTATAAATCTTTTCATTAATTCATTCATTCCAATGCTTTCTGTCCAGTGTGTGAGAGTATATGAGAAGGTGCTTAGTCTTACTGCAACTTGTTACGCCACGTTTTGTTGCTTCTCATGAGAGACCTGCCCTTGCTTAAACAGAAACAGAGGAGGAATAGATTGGGGGCTGGGAACTCTGTGGAGGTGGCAGAAGGGAATGGGAGGAGAGGAGGGAGGAGAAATGGCTAATGAGATGTAAAGTAAGTAAGTAAATAAATAAGTAAAATAATTTCTTTAAAAAATAAATTAACTACTAATGCTGAGCCCCACAAAGACCAAGATGAACATGAAAGTTTCTTCTTCTTTTCTTCTTTTTATTGAAATAGATTATTTCCTCATATAATCTATCCTTACTATGGTTTCTCCTTTTTCTACTCTTTCAGGTGCCTACTCACCTTCCCTCCCATCCAGATCTATCCACTTTCTGTCTGCCATTTGAAAAGAAATTGGTTCCTAAGAGATAATAATGAAATGATATGAAATGAAATGTAATAAGATAAAACAAAAAAACTAACACATAGAAATCAGACAAAACCAACAAACAGAAGAAAAAGAGCCCTATAAATTATGTACATAAAGAGATATGGACATAGAGACCCACATAATCTCACTTATGAGTCCCCTAAAAGCATTAAGTTGTAAGACATATCATATACAAAAAGGGCTTGTAGGATAAAGAAAGATAAATAAAAAATAAAAACATATCTAAATGGAATAAAATTAAAAAAGGAAATGAGAAACAAAACAAAACAAAACAAAAAAAACAAACAAACAAAACCACCTGACGAGGAACCTCCACTGATGTCTTAGACTCCATTTACTGTTGGTCATCCTACACCAGTACACGCAACCTATCTTTAGAGGCAGGTTGTTTCCCCAGAAGATTCTAATGGAGAAAACTAAATTTTTATTTGAAAATGGTTGTTAGTTGGAGATAGTTTCTGGATTAGGAATGGGTGCATGAATCTACTTCTTTCATCTCTATGACACCATTTGGTACAGCCCCATGGAGGTCCTGTTCATCTTGCCTCACCTCTCAGAGTTAATATATCCATCCATCCTATTGATTCCGAATGCCTGGCTTCCTTAGTGTCCTCCATCCCCTTTTGCTCTTACACTCTTCCACCTCGTTTCCACATGATCACCTGAGCCTGAAGTGGATGGATTTGATGGAGACCTTCCATTAAAGATTGACTGGTCCAAGGTCTTTCACAAGATGGAGAAATGGCTCAGACATTAAAGAATAGGGTCACAATGTTTGGGAGGCATCCAGGCAGTGAGACCTGGTCCTGTGATCAGTGCATGAGTTGGCTGTTTGAAACCTGGGGCTTATGCAGGGTTGCTTGGCTCAGCCTGGGAGGAGGGAACTGGACCTGCCTGGACTGAGTCTACCAGGTTGATCTCAATCCTCCAGAGATTCTTTGCCCTGGAGGAGATGGGATTGGGGGTGGCTGGGGGGAAGGAGAAGGGGGCAGGAGGGGTGAGAAAAAGAGAATCCATGGTTGATATGTAGAATTAAATTAAATTGTAAAATAAAATAAAATAAAAAGAAACATTTTATATGTGTGTATGTATGTGTACGCATCAATAATAAACAATGAGAAGTCATAGTTTGTAAAGGGATCAGTGAACAGAGAAGATAGGCAAAAGTAGAAATGATATAAATACATTTCTCATATATGTAATCCTCAAAAATTAAAATAGATAAACTTATGATAACAAAAAATAATAAAAAATCTTGTGCAGGCGTGTCTTGATTGCTCAGTGCATAAAGGTTCATGCTACCAAGGCTGATAATCTGAGTTTTATCCCCCATCTCAGGCCCACATCCTGGAAGGAGAAACCAACTCCTTCATGTTGTCCTTTGAAATCCAAATACACATTAAAAATTATATTACTTCATCCATACTGCCAAAGTATTGGCATAAATATTACCTTATATTTTCAGTTTTATATACTTTTTTTCTAGGTACATTAGAAGGTCTTGATAAGTGACCCAAATTATCTTTTTTATTTTACTCTGTTTTCTACAAAATGATTGTTATATTGTAAGGTTCAATCAATGCTTTGTAATTGAATCACTAACTGAACAAGTTAAATAATTGCATTACCACTAACAAAGGCAGACTCTGAAAAGGAAGATAATTGTGCTAATGTACATTCAGTGTATCATTTACTTGTTTTCAGCTAAAAATATATGGCTCTAACTTAACATAAAAAAGACATTCTATTGTTTTAATCTTTTAAATGCTTAATCGTTTAAACTGCTTGAACTTAAACTGATCATGCTAAGTGGGTTTTCTTCTACTGAGCATGCTAAGGGATCAGTAACCTTAATACGCATATATGCAGACTCCATGGATAAAATCCCAATGCTTGATTTTAAGGAGCACTTACTCTGGAAAATCCCCATTCCTTCTTCCTACTCCAGATAATAATTTTATCTCCAGATTTTTGTTTTTTGTTTGTTTGTTTGTTTTCTGTGCTAATTTTGGATTTCATTCACGAGATATGAACCTATTAGGTTACAATTGCAAATAAAATGTACCTCTGTATACTTTTAATCTGTAATTATCTAAATTAAAAATAAGCAAATTTACTAGCTAATAAGAATACAACCAGGAATGCAAGGATGACATGATTTAAAAAAAAAAAAAACATATGTGAGAGATTCATAAAAATGATAATCCAGTTAGGGGATCCAAAGAAAGAATAGCATTATAAAAAGGAAAATAATCTCATGAACTAAATACTAAATTTAACTACAATAAATTACTCATTCATTCTAGTAACTGAAGTTCAATACAAGTTTTGTTATCATAGAGTGAAAACCATAATCCACATAGATAGAAAACAAACAAAAACAACAGCAACAACAAAAACACTGTTCGCCAGAAGAGATAAATAAATAAAAATGACCCTTTTATGAATGAGGCATGTAATTTCCTATATAAATTTAATATAGAAAATTCTCATTAAAGAAATTAGTTAGTTCTGAGAAAATACACCTGGTACTTATTGTGGGTAACATGTTCTCTGAAGGTCAAAAAAACCCACCTATCAACTTTTGTTTAATATATTCTTTTCAATAGCTCACAATAACTACGAATCTAATCTTTTAAAAAAAAGAGTGTTCCTGTAACCTATTTTTCTATCAAGTAACTATTTAAATATATTTTATTTTTAATGTTTAGTTTTTATTTATGTGCATGTGTGTTTGAGAATATATGCCCACGTTGTCAGAGATAACAGAGGAGCATGCTGGGTTCCCAGAAATATCAATTATAAGTAGTTGGAAGCAGCCTAATGCTAGATACCTGATTCTGGATCCCTCTCTGTAGAGAGAACATCTTTTTAATCCTGATCTATAGACTGAATTACAATTATATCTCTTATTGTTGGAATTAGACTACTTGATATATTAGAATATATTTAATTGTTACTTCATAAATAGTAGCAATTGTTTATGTAATATTGTTGATTTTCTTGGTTGAAGGTTTCCAAAATTTTGTAAAAAAAATTCAAAGTTTGCAAGGACAATATTACAACATATTATAGAGAAGGATTTCACTTAACATGAATAAGGAAGAAAATGTACATCATTTACCTCTTATAATTGAAAACATCTCTGGAGCATTTTATCAATGTATTTGAAGAATTGTTGTCAAAGCTGAATTTTTCTTCTGTTCTCATAAAAATGGTATATTAGTTTTTGTAGTGGTTGACATTGGACTTTATTTATTGTAATCCAGTAGCAAAGACTATAAGACATCAGTTTTTATAAATGATGGCAAATTGAACAGAAACAACCAGGGTTGCACAATTTAAGATATTGATGCTGTAGCTGTTTACTGTAATTCTCCGTAGTGTGCAATGCTACTTTCTATTTAGCCTTTTTAGTTACGTAGACTGGAATTTTCTGAATGTTCCAGTTGGTCTTTCCTTCAAAGTTGAGTTCTGAGTGAAGGGAAATTATATTCTCACTGAAAATATAATTAGGCATTTACGAGCTTTACTGTGAAACTTATGATATTTGAGTCCTCTGATACTTGTATGGTCACAAAAACCCATATCCAGCAAATGGTTACAAAGAGCTAAGTCAAAAGCATGAGATGACAGCAATTTAAGGTCTTTGTTACAATGGCCTTAGTAGACTCATATGATGGTGTGAATGAGAATACCTTATGTAGCTAGAGTTTTCCTGCCTGGCCCACAGTCAGGACAAATCTCTGTCACCCGCCAGTCCCACAGCCTCAGACCCAACCAAGTAAACACAGAGACTTATATTGCTTACAAACTGTATGGCCGTGGCAGGCTTCTTGCTAACTGTTCTTACAGCTTAAATTAATCCATTTCCATTAATCTATACCCTGCCACATGGCTCATGGCTTACCAGCATTTTCATATGCTGTTTGTCATGGTGGCGGCTGGCAGTCTCTCTCTGACTCAGCCTTCCACTTCCCAGCTTTATTCTCCTCCTTGTCCCACCTACACTTCCTGCCTAGCCGATGGCCAATCAGTGTTTTATTTATTGACTAAATAGCAACACATTTGCCATATAGAACATCCCACAGTAACCTTACCTCCTGTCATGGTCCCTGCCATGATTGTCATGGATTCATTCTCTGAAATTAAATAAATGTATAAATAAACTCTTCCATGTATTGTTCCAGTCAAGGTGTTTTATGAAAGGAGTATAAATGTAAGTAAGATACCTCATAATATTATGCAGTAAAAATAATTTAAAAACTGGGTTCATAACTGTATTTTGTCATATATTTTACAATTATAATTAATTTCAGATGCTGGATCATATATGATGCACTGTTTATCACCAATTATCCTTTGGATTCCAACTGAATATCTGAGTGGTTGTAATGAATAATTTCCTCAATGGTCATATTTTAATCTCAAAACAATTACAAAAACTTTGTTAGTACTGCTAATTTTCCTTCATTCTTTCATAGTTTTTGCTTGTTGCTTAGTATTTCTGATGAGGTGCTTGCTATAGGCCTTGTGGAAAAAAACGGAAGTAATTGAAGAAAGTTTGTGGATGCTTCCTTCACTTCTAGAGGAGAAAAGAACCTGTTTTTCAGAAAATATATGTCAAAACTTTTAATTATAATGCATTCCCAGGATTAATTTATTATTCTCTCCTGTTATATAAATTTTATTATGACCAAGGACATGAAATTTGTTAAAGGGATGCTCATTGTACATATGAATAAGTAAAAGGATAAAGTCACATACAACTGTGTTTACATTCTTATCTTGCATTTCAAAATTTCATTGTTTCAGTGGCTTGCAACCACACTGCAAAATCAACTGAGAAAAATTTTAACAGTCCAATTATTTTGTATTGCTTATTATCTTCTATCATAGTTAATGATATCGTAGTTAAATTGAAATTTCTTTAATGTTGGAAAGTCTGGCAGTTTCCAATCAGAAACCTATGATACACATACTTTATGGAACTTATGGAGCTTTTGGTTAATTGTAATTATGGATTTGTAGATTTTTGTGGTGGTGATTCTGGTGGTGGTGGTGATGGTGGTGGTGGTGGTGGTAGTGGTGGTGGTGGTGTGTGTGTGTGTGTGTGTGTGTAAGAATATTAAAAGAGTAGGCAAGGGAGTTTACTCTTTTGAGAAAACAAGAGAGAATCAGAATTATTAAATGGATGATGGGGATATACTAAGGGAATATTTATTAAAATGTAATTTACTATGCACTGAGGATACACTAGTGAATGGGATCATACTCATTTGTCCTCTAAGACATATTATAATGAACACCTGTTACTATTGTATTCCATTAGTAAAGATTATACATCATGAAAATACGCAAATTGAGATATACACAAGAAAAGTCCCTGATTAAAAATTATTTTACTGAATAAGAGAGTAATTTAAAAATGATTAATTATTTCATTGTTGAAACAAATTTGTTTTATGCTAACAGATATAGTTCACTATGAGAAAGTAGCATTTGAGAAGTAGTCCACTGAAGAGCACAGAAAAATTTTGTTACAAATGCTATGAGTTGGACAGAATTGGAGAACAGCTTGAAATGTATTCAATAGCAACATTAGTTAAGAGTTAGGAATGATTTTTTTGAAATATTTTACATCAGAAAGAATATTGTTCTATATAATCAATGCAAACAGTAAATAATTTCCATAATTAAAATATAAAAAAAGTATAGCCGGGCGGTGGTGGTGCATGCCTTTAATCCCAGCACTCGGGAGGCAGAGCCAGGCGAATCTCTGTGAGTTCGAGGCCAGCCTGGGCTACCAAGTGAGTTCCAGGAGAGGCACAAAGCTACACAGAGAAACCCTGTCTCGAAAAAAAAAAAAAAAAAAAAACAAACAAACAAACAAAAAAAAAACGTATAGGACTAACAATATTAGTAGTTAAGACCATTGTATAACATTGATATTAAGTAACAATCTCACAATATTAAATAATCTATTGAAAATTTAATTCCCCTTTGTCTCACTCCTGCCTCTATCACAATTTTTAATTTAATCATATTTGCTATTGGTAATCCCACTTTCTCAGTTCAAAATGTTGTTTACTTCATGTTTATTTACAGAGTGGAAGCCTCATAGAAATGATGCTCAGTTGGTATACACACACACACACACACACACACATATATATGTATATATTACATATATAATATTAATACTAATCATGGTAGGCAAAAATGTATATTTTTTTCAAGGAAAAATTTTCCCTTATTTAGATTACATTGAGAATTCACTAGTTATCAGCTATCATTGTGTAAATGATTAGAAACTTAATTTGAATAAGACATATATCTTTTGTCTTGTTTTTCCTTTGCTTACTATAAATAAATAAAATTCTTTCTTGATTATTTTGGGCAAAATATTTGTTTGAGGTCTTAAAATCTATCATTTAACTCCTAAGACAAAACGAAAAAGAGAAAAGAGATGAAAACAATTCTTATTCTTGCTGTTCATGAAACTTAAGAAGGGCTCAAAAGAAACATAGAAGTAAAATAAAGAAAAAGGTATGTTGTGGGATGTTTGATTGCACTATAAAACTTCAACACTGTTAATAAAATTGACATTGGATCAGGGGATGGTGAGAGTGACTAGTTATCAGGAATTAGCCATAGAGAGGACATAGGAGCCAGGAAGATGGATAGAGAGACACAGTGAAAGGAGTAGGGAAAGACTTTGAGATTCATACTTTTTCTTTGGGTCCAGTGGAAAGCAGCTTCTCTTGCTGGATCTCTAGCCAAAAAAGGAAGGTCGGCTCATTGCTTTTTGGCCTCTCTGACCTAGCAGATTTTTGCACCAACATCTGACTTCTTGAGTCTTTATTTGTGAATAGAACAATAGAGACTTAGTTAAAATCTATATTTGTTGATAAATGGGCTGAGAAAGAAATCAGAGAAACATCACCCTTTACAATAGCCACAAATAATATAAAATACCTTGGGGGAACTCTAACTAAGCAAGTGAAAGATCTCTATGATAAGAACTTTATGTCTCTGAAGAAAGAAATTGAAGAAGATGTCAGAAAATGGAAAGATCTCCCATGCTCATGGATAGGCAGGATTAACATAGTAAAAATGGCAATCTTACCAAAAGCAATCTCCAGATTCAATGCAATCCCCATCAAAATACCAACACAATTCCTCACAGACCTGGAAAGAACAATACTTAACTTTATATGGAAAAACAAAAAACCTAGGATAGCTAAAAGAATCCTGTATAATAAAGCAACCTCTGGAGGCATCATGATCCCTGACCTAAAGCTCTACTATAGAACTATAGTAATAAAAACAGCTTGGTACTGGCAGAAAAACCAACATGTGGATCAATGGAATCAAATTGAAGGCCCTGACATTAATCCACATACCTATGAACATATGATTTTTGACAAAGAGGCCAAAACTACACCATGGAAAAAAGAAAGCATCTTCAACAAACGGTGCTGGCATAACTGGATGTCAACATGTAGAAGATTGGAAATAGATCCATATCTGTATCCATGCACAAAACTCAAGTCCAAGTGGATCAAAGACCTCAACATGAATACAGTTATACTGAACTTGATAGAAGAGAAAGTAGAAAGTAGTCTGGAATGCATTGGCACAGGAGACTACTTCCTAAATACAACACCAGTAGCATAGACCCTGAGAGTGACAACTAATAAATGGGACCTCCTGAAATGGAGACGCTTTTGTAGAGCAAAGGACATGGTCAATAAGACAAAATGACGGCCTACAGAATGGGAAAAGATCTTCAACAACCTCACATCTGACAGAGGGCTGATCTCCAAAGTATATAAAGAACTCAAAAAGCTAGACTTCAAAATACTGAACAATCCAATTAAAAAATGGACAACAGAACTTAACAGAGAATTCTCAACAGAAGAATCTCATATGGCTGAAAGGCATTTAAGGAATTGCTCAACATCCTTAGTCATCAGTGAAATGCAAATCAAAACAACTCTGAGATACCATCTTACACCTGTCAGAATGGCTAAGATCAAAAACACTGAAGAAAGCTTATGTTGGAGAGGATGTAGAGCAAGGGGAACACTCCACTGTTGGTGGGAATGCAAACTTGTACAGCCACTCTGGAAATCAGTATGGTGGTTTCTCACAAAATTGGGAATAAGTCTTCCTCAAGATCCAGTTATACCACTCTTGGGCATATCCCTAAGGAATGCTCAATCTTACCACAAGGACACATGCTCAACTATGTTCATATTAGCATTATTCATAATAGCTAAAACCTGGAATCAACCTAGATGCCCCTCAACTGAAAAATGGATAAAGAAAATATGGCACATATACACAATGGAGTACTACTCAGCAGTAAAAAACAATGATATCATAAAATTTGCAGGGAAATGGATGGAACTAGAAAATATCATCTTGAGTGAGGTAACCCATACTCAGAGGGACAGACATAGTATGTACTCACTCATAAGTGGATACTAGATGTGAGGGAAGGGATGACCAGACTGCAACCCACAACTCTAGAGAGTCTAGCTAACAGGGAAAGATCCTAAGAGGGACACATGGATGACCCTGTGAAGGAGAAGTGAATGGGGTCTACATGAGTGGACTGGGTGTGGGAGGGTAGCAGAAGGCAAAGAGTGTGGGATGAGAACATAGGGAAATGTGACGGTCAACCTGGAACAGGGACAGAGTTGGAGGGCAGGGAGGAAGATACCATGATAGATGAGGACATCAAGGGAATATGAAGAGGCAGGGTGCTGGGTAGGCTCTCAGGAATCCAAAAAGATGACCCCACCTTGGTCTGCTGGCAGTGGTCCAGAGGGTACCTGGACTGGTCTACTCTGGTGACCGGTCTAGCAAATAACCAGGAGTCATCATAGAGCTTTTGCCCAGTGACAGATGGAGGCAGATTCAGAGATCCATGGCCAGGCACCAGGCTGAGCTCTGGGAATCCCTTGATGAGAGAGAGGAGGGATTCTGCAGGAGGACATTGAGATCATGATGAGAGGACATGTAGAGATGACTGGCCACACTAGTGGAAGCCCATGAACTGTGGTCTGGTAGCTGTGGAGCCCCCATGGACTGGACTAGGCCCTCTGGATATGGAATATGGTTGTCTGGCTCGAACTGTTTGGGGGGCACCCAGGCAGGGGGATCAGGATCTGTCCCTGGTCAATAGACAGGCTTCTGGGAATCCAGTGCCTGGTGTGTGATGCCTTGCACAGCCTTGGTGCAGTGGGAAGGAGCTTGGACCTGCCTAGGCTCAGTGTGCTGGGCTCTGCTGACTCCCCATGGGAGACCTTGATTTGAGGGATGTAGAGATGCAGGGTGGCTTGGGAAAGAGGGCTGGGTGATGGGAGGAGGGAGAAGGGGGGATCTGTGGATGGTATGTGGAGTGAGTAGAAAATTTCTTAATAAAGAAAAATGAAAAAAAAAAAAGAATTTCGCAATTAAATAAAAAAAAACAACTATACTTGTAACCATAACTGAGCCTATAACAGAAGACCAGAAATCCCCCCAGGCTACTGTCTGAGCTTCACAAGGCTGATTGCAAGCTGAATGATGCAAACAGTAGTTAAAATATTTATAGATTCAGGTGCAGCCTCTAAGGCAACATTTGGTGATCCAATGTGGGGCACAAGAACCTAGAAGTCATGCAAGGCAGCAATGCTAAGATTCTACCAGTCTCTCAAGGCTTTGCTTCAGGTGCTGATACTGCTTACAGCGACACCTCATAGGGACTCCAGAGAGTGAGGATGCTGGTGACAAATCAAGAAGCCAGAAAATTTGGTGAGACACTTGGGAAATTCTTCAGGGAAAGTTAAGTAATATTTAGGAAAAAAAGAAAATCTTTTGCACATTAAGAATGGAAAATATCAAAATGCAGAGATTTGACTCTGTATAGTATTAAAATGGATGGCTTGAAAATGGAAAAAAAATAATTGCAGAGATAACCAGCTTAACTGAGATTGATATAATGGTGATTATAATTACTATCAGTTTGGAATTACATATTTTATCCTTAAAAAGTGGTTCTATAACTGCCAGATATGAAAAATTAGATTGATAAAATAAAAGATTTAGAGAAACTTACTATTGGTAAGACACAAGCCTTAGAAAGAACTACTAATGAAAATAAGAAAGTAATACTCAGACAAAAAAGAGGAATTTAGACAGGAACATACCGTACCAGTTCATGAAGAAAATGAAGAGGGAGGACCTAGGTTGTTAGAAAACCAACTTTATTTCATCCAGTTACTATACAAGAACAATCAGCAGGTGATAGGCACCCACAAGGTTAAGCAGAAGTTAACTGGAATCCTATAGAAATATTAGATTTGTGGAGATTAAAGGAAGTGGTCATTTCTTATGGTATGCATTTACCCTGTGTGAAGGAGATGTTAAATTCCTGTGCAACTCAGAATAAAATTATCCCCCAAGACTAAAAAGATTTAGCTACAGCAATATTGGAAGCTGATCGTCAGTTACAATGGAGATTATGATAGAGAAAGGAAGCTAAGGCCATTAAAAAAATAGGACTACAGGCATTGATACTTCCCAAGACAAGTTCCTGCTTGAGGTCAATATGCTGAATTGCAAAGAGAGTTTGAATTTGATGATCTCATCTTGGCCTTTTGTTGTTTAGCAGCTCTGAGTGCTTGGTACAAGGTTGAAAAATCAGGAAAATGGTCTGAGTCATTTGCTAAAATCATACAAGGCAAAAAGGAAGCCTTCACTGGTTTTCTGCAAAGATTGATTGCAACTATAAATAAAAGAGTATCAGATCCAAAAGTCAGACAAATATTAATTGAATCTGTGGATTTTTAAACTGAAACTCCTAATTCAGAATGCAAAATGGTGATTACGCCTTTTAAGGCAAGATTAGCACAAATACATGAATGGATTAGAAATACAGCTGCTACTGGATCTAACGATTTGATAAGAAAAGTTTCTAGAAACTTTAAGAAAAATAAAAATGTCAGATATTATGATTGCTGTAAACAACGTCATTTGAAAAGGGATTGCAGGCCGGGCGGTGGTGGCGCACGCCTTTAATCCCAGCACTCGGGAGGCAGAGCCAGGCGGATCTCTGTGAGTTCGAGGCCAGCCTGGACTACAAAGTGAGTTCCAGGAAAGGCGCAAAGCTACACAGAGAAACCCTGTCTCGAAAAACCAAAAAAAAAAAAAAAAAAAAAAAAAAAAAAAAAAGAAAAGGGATTGCAGGCAAGACATTCCTAGAAATAATTTTTGTTCCAAGAGATAATCCAAACAGAAGTCCCCATCCTTCTGGAGTATGCAAAAGGTGTAGCAAAGGCTGCCATTGGACTAATGAATTCAAATCAACAAGAAACAGGAAAATTAACCCTTTGTCATTGGCAAATACCATAGCGGGTCTCTAGCAGGCACCAATATCAAATTAAGATCAATCATATAGGGCCAAAATAAGAGAAACACATCCACAGAGTAATTAAAAACTGCATACATACTGTTTAAAACTACACCACTCTGAATGTGATCAAGGACAGAACAGCTTGAACAGATACAACAAAAATTTCAGGAGAGACCAAAGGTCAAGTATTTTGGCAAACTACTGTGGGTGATCAGAGATCAAAATTAAAAATACAAATAAATGCCATTGAAATTATAGGTTTATTGAACATAGGCACAGATGTACCAATATTTTCACCAAAATCTTGGCATCGAGATTGGCCTTATCAGGAGTTAAATATTCAACTTCTAGTGAAGGAACTTTATCTCAGGTAAAACAAAATACAAGATGGGTTAAGTGTATAGGACTATAAGGACAGTTAAGAAAATTAAAACCATATGTGACTGTCATAGCAATGTATTTATGGGGACATAATGTGTTGCAGCCATGGAAAACACAGATCAACATTCTTTAAATCTTAGAAACAAATTATAAAATAAACAATACTTCTGAGATAATATTAAAAGGTATTATTGAGAAGTATCACAGATCATTCAGGTTGTACATAACCAGGGCCCAATAGTTGATGGTCTTTCAAAGATACCAATATCCCTACTTTTAAAATGGTTAACTGAAAAACATGTGTGGGTTGTACAATAGCCTTTGACATCAGAAAAATTACAGACATTGGAACAGCTAGGACAGGAGCAGCTAAATACTCAACATATTGATGAATCAACCAATACTTGGAATTTCCCTATATTTAGCATTAAAAATAAATCTGGGAAGTGGAGAATGGTAATAGATCTGATAGCTGTTGATAAGGTGATTCAGTCAATGTGTTCTTTGCAGCCTGGAATTCCCTTGCTTTCTTTATTACCAAAGGGATGATCTACTATAGTGATTGATTTAAAAGATTGATCTTTTACTATGTCTTGACAAGAACAGGTTAGAGAAAACTTTGCATTCACAGTGCCCACTTATAATAATTCTCAACCTGATAAAAGGTACCATTAGAAAGTTCTTCCACAAGTAATGTTAACCAGCCCCACCTTGTGTCTGTATTTGTATACCAACCATTGGAAATAATTCACAAAGTTTCCTCAATTTGTAATTTACCATTATGTGGATGATATCTTACTAAGTGATTCAGATGCAGATACCTTAGAAAAAAATTTTCAGTGAAGTAAGGAGAATTTTGTCTTGTTGGGGATTACAAATTGCTCCTGAAAATATCAAAGAGGAGAGTCTATTAATTATTTTGAATATAAGATAGGCTTATAGAAAATTCAACCACAGAAAGTATAAATCAAGAGAGACCAATTACGAACTCAATGATTTTAAAATATTGCTGGGAGATTATATCTGGCTATGGCCCATAATTTGATTAACAACTCAAGAGCTAAGTAATTTATTTCAAACATTACAAGGGGATAAGAACTTAAATAGTCCAAGAAAATGATCACCTGAGGCTAAGAGAGAATTGGCTCTGGTAGAAAAGAAATTGCTTGATGAACATGTGGATTGCTTGAATCCAGAGCTTGATTGTATTCTGGTTTTATTACCTTCTATGCATTCTCCCACAGGAATTCTTATACAGAAAGAAGCTATCTAACAATGGATACTTTTAACTAACAGAGTAAAAAACTAAGGACCTATGTAGGAAATGTTTCTGAACTGATTCGGAAAGGAAAAATGAGACTTAATCAGTTAGCAGGAATATACTGAGCTTAAATTGTGGGATCATTTTACCAATGCTGAATTTGCCTCATTATGGACAGAAAATGACCATTGGCAAAGAGTTTGCAGTAAATTCTTGGGAGAGATTAGCAACAAATATTCCAAAAACCAGAGGCTCCAGCTTATAAAAAGAACTAATATTGGTTCTCCCTCATGTAGTTAGATGAACACCAATTTCTAGATCCCCTACATTCTATATATCTGCAATTTAATCAGGAAAGTCATGTCATATGTCAGAAAAACTAAGTAAAGTGGCTCAAAGCGCTTATGATTCAGTTCAAAAGTGAGAATTATAGTCTATTCTTATGGCATTATTAGATTTTCCAGAACCTCTTAAAATAGTTACTAACAATATGCAGAAAGAGTTGGTGAAACAATTTTACTTATTTCAGATGACTCAGAATTAACTTTGTTATATACTCAACCACAGCCACCTGATATGGGAAGAAGCAAACCAAAATTAAGGAACTAGTCTATTGTCACTAATGTCATAATCTTTCAATTCTATTTTAACTCTTTAAAACTTTTCTTTAGGTATAAATATGATCACCAAATCTGATCATTTTATGTCATGATATTAGTGTTCATATAGACTACTAACTAATTCTAAAAATAAGCTTCATCTAGCTTCTTGTACGTATTTTCAGGTTTAAGTCTGAAGTAGGTAACGAGGAACTAAGTTTGTGTACCCAGGATGTACTTAATAGATTATAGTCCTATAATCTTTTGGAGATCTGTTCCACATGGCATTTAAAATGTTTAAGCTTTTTGCAATGAACCATGACCATTCCTAAAAGCAACCATTGAAATCTCTAAAAAGATGATGGGGCCCTGTAATGACAGTTCTACCTGAACTTTGATAATGCCATTCTGCTTAGAAACAATGATCAGCTTCAGACTAAAACTGCTCAGGACAACATCAACACAGTTTAGTTAATATGGTTCACCATCATAGACTACTCCAGCCAGAATTTTAGATAAACTTTATGCTTTCCCATCACACAGAAACTGGATAAAAAATGAAAAGCTAGCTCTCCTAAGACTTGACCATTATCTCAAATTTCTCAGGGTTCCCTAAAGATGCATTTGCCTGAAGACAACAAGAACTAACTATCAAAACATGATGACTCTTACATTCCTGAGAGGTAGGAGTGGGTAGATTTTTGGCCTTTCAGTAGTTAAGAATGTTTGTCATTGTTTAAGAAGGTTACTTGCCAGTAATTCTAGGTCATGGTCAGGGAGGAAATTAAACAAAGGAGGTTAGATTAAGGGATTTCTTTCTTTCTTTCTCTTCCTTCCTTTCTTTCTCTCTCTCTCTCTCTCTCTCTCTCTCTCTCTCTCTCTCTCTCTGTCTCTCTCTTTATTTCTTATCTCTCCTATATAGTGAAAAAAAGGAGGGGAGTTATAGAAATGTTAAGATAAATGAGTAGATTATTGAATCTACTTTTAGGCTAAAAAGCAACTACATCGCAAATATTTTACATTGTTAAACATCTTTGTATATTGCTAAAAATGAAAGGTTATTTTGTTACAACATGCTATGTATGTGTTTCTACTCTTGTTTGAGCTATTGTACTTGTGCAACTCATTTAAGATTGGATTGTAACGGTCTAGTCCTTGAAAGCTACTATTACAAACGGTGTAGGTTAATTAAAGTAAAGATCAAACTTATAGTAAGGGTTTAGATATAGATAAAAATAAGCTCTAGTTAGCATTATTTATTTTAGATAGTATGTGGTTTTCAAACACTTTGCAGATCTACAGATATGGCATTTAAGATGTTTTGATAACATAAGGCTTTTCATGACAGTGAGAATCATCTACTTCTGGCAGTACCAATCTACATCAAAAAAGGACAATGGACATTGAAAAATGTTCCTATGGGCTTTGCTTTCGATGTTGCAAAGCTAACCCCTGGGCAAGTAACTGCCCCTTGCCTTGAATGTTGACAGTATGCTGCCCAAATTGTACAAGCAGGACAGGAAGGAAGTCAACTGCAAACTTTGTCATGACAAGGCCAGTCCTTGAAAATTCCTGCTTCACAGAAAAGTTTGTCAAATATTCTAGGCCTGTAGGGCAAAGATGGGTGCTCAAGCATTGCAGAGGAACCTTGGGTGACTATCCAGGCCGCCAGCCCTCTCTGTTATTTCTATAGTTTTGGAAGTTGCTTGCTCTGCACTTCCTGTTTTACTCAAATACTATTTTCTCTTTCTTGTATCTCTGATGGGGGTTGAAGACTAGATAGTTGAAGTTTTACCATTTTCTTTGTTTCCACATTCCCAAAAAAAGCTCACAAAAGAAATGTAAAGTCTATAAAGGTTAAGAGATTCAAAAGCTTAAGATTTTTTTTTTTTTTTTAACTAAGAATATTTTTTTCAGGTTCTAAAAGGACATTTTTAGTCTGGTAATATAATTTATGATAGAAAGTGATTTAGGTCTAAATATTTGGACTCCCCAAGATAGCATAGGTAATATAATATTTTCTTCAAATTTGCCAAATACAAATGGACTGGCATGGTGAATATTAATTGTTCTTATTGCATAAAGTTTTACTGTTTTAGAGTTAAAACCTTTCCTTTTTATTTAGACACAAAAGAGAAAAAAATTGTGGAATTTTTATTTCACTGTGCAACTCTGAGACCATGTTAGTAAAAGTAACCTTGGGTCAGGGGGCAAAGCAGTTGACTAGTTGACAGGAATTAGCCATAGGGAGAAAGGAGGAGTGAGGAACATGGATAAAGAGATGCACAGGAAAGAGTGGGAAGAAACAGAAATTTGCTGTCTTTTGTGTTTGGGACAAGGGAGAGATGCATCTGTTGATTGGTCTCCAGGCAAAAAGGAAGGTTAGATGTTTGCTCTCAGCCTCTCTAATCCAGCAGGTTTTCACCCAAACATCTGACTCCCAATTCTTTATTGGTAAATAGAACCATAGAGACTTAGTTAAACTTACATTTGGTGACTACAACTGAACCAGTGCTGGCAGAAAAGGAAATCCCACCAGGCCACAGTCTGAGCTGAGATGTGCTGACTGCTGGGCCACAGGGTGTAGGCAGTAATTAAAATATTAAGAGATGGGTGCAATTGCTAAGCTGACAAAAAAACAACACAGGTCTCATTCCTTTTCTGGCTTCATAAAACAGTTTCCTAAGACAATCACCAATTAGCAGGAGCATAGTCATTTCAGTAATTGAAACTAAGGTGTGATAGCTGATTAGTTCTTAACAGAACCTTCCTTTCTTCTCCCAATTCAGTTCTTTATAGGAAACAAGATTTGTAGAGATTGAGAGATTGCTTCATTTTTTTAAGTCACTCTTTATTAATTTACTGGTTCATTCTTTTAAACATTTTAAATTTAAGTTCGGACAAATTGAAATGTGTGCACTGTACTGTGAACAGGTTCATGCTACTACTCTCGCTTGTAACTCTCCCACTCCTGCTGAACCCTTCTTCTTATCAGCCCACTAAACTTGTGTTTCTGTTCTTCATTCAGTTTCTGAGCATTATCGTCATTGTTAATGATAATGTCAGCCGTGTCAAATTCAGAAGGCAGCAGTTCACAAACAGCATGGTTGCCTGTTCTCCACCAGTCTTTCTGGTCCCTCATCTGTGATGTCCTTGGGCCCTGAGGAAAGTCATTTAGGTGTGTCATTTAAGAATTAATACTGAACCATCAATTATTCTTTGGAATTTGACCATTTAGGAGTTTCACCTACTTAAAAAAGAAGCTTATCTTGCCAAGGCTGAGAGCAGTACTTAGCCCAAGAATATGGACATATAGTATAACACAGTTGTACTATTTGAGTGTTTAGTATGACATCAGTAGTAAGTCCCCTTCGGAAGCATGTGAGCCAGAAAGCTTGTCAAAAAGTTTGCAAAAATCAAAATGCCAGTTGGAGGTTCTATGTCTATGAGTTGTTCTCTGAGAAACCCCCAGAAACTCCCAAATCAAGGCTGTTGCCATTTTTCTCAGTCATGCACCAGACCTAGACAGTTATACATTATTGTGAAATATACCACACACTTTAGAATAAGTGTAAAATTAAGTCAACATGCACCTGAAGTGAAATTTCTCTATTTTTTTTGCCAGCATTCATAGTCTCAGAAGGCGCTATGTACTTTGTATCATATGAATGTATGAGAGGAAAAAAAAAAGCATCAGTTGATTTTCCTGCTGTGGACCCTGGATACAAATACGTTCCAAAATTTTGACCTAGGAATCCATACGATGAATTCATTGAAGTTGCATAAGATGTTTTTTGGGGAAATTATCAGGATGACAACCCACTAAAGTAGAGGAAAGAAGGAAATGAGGAAGTGTTTTAGAGCATAACACTTGAGATTAAATGGGAAAGAACAAATTGGGAATATAATATAATTTTTTTCTTAGAGAAAAAAAAGTTCTAGAAAACAGTATTAATTTTTATGCTGTTATGAGAAGTAAAAATGTATTCCATCCTTGGAAGTAACACAGAGTCTCATATTATCAATGAAAGGTGTATAAAAATAGTTTTTTTTAAATGTTTCTTTTGACTATCAGAATAACCAAAACCAATTTGAATTGCATGTGTAGCAAGCACAAGCTCAATGCTAAAATTAAGGAAGGAACTAGAAAAAATAAATAACCTCATTATGTTATTTGAGCACAACATTTATTGCATAAAACATTTGGGAAGAATAGACAAGTATAGCAAGTGTTCAGTTTCAACCATTTTAAAAAAATAAACCGATGTATATATTTGGAAAATAGTCTTTTATAACTGATGCTCCTTTTCTCCCACAGACTGGAAATCCTTTCATTTTTTTTTAATCACACTGAGAAAAAAGAGAGAAAAATGTCTCCAAATGACATTGAGCTACACTCCTAGTACTGTGCATTGCTCAGACATCATTAGAGAAGCTTCTGTTTGAAGCAGATAGGAAAAAAATAAAGAGACCCATAGCCAAACATTATGCAGAGAGTCTAGATATCTAAAATATTCAACCATGAATGGTAAGTGTCCATCAATTCCCTCTCCTCAGGTCTCAGGAAACCCTGTGGAAGATGAGGCAGAAGTGATGTAAGAGTCAGTGGAAATGTAGGACATCAAGAAAACAAGACTTTCCAGTAAACATTATCAAGACTTGTATGAACTCACAGAGAAGGAAGCAACACGCACAGGATCTGTATGGGTCTGCATATGATCTTCTGTGTACATATTATGACTTCCAGTTTAGTGTTTCTATGGGTTTCCTGGATGTGCTAACAAGTGTGTCTCTGACTCTTGTGCCTTCTATTGCTCCTCCTCCTCCTCCTCCTCTTCTTTTTTTGTTTTCATTTGTTTGTTTTGTTCAATTATGATGTATTCATTTTCATTATATTATAGTACTTTACATTGTATTATATTGTATTATTATACCTTAGAAGGCTCTTTATTTTTAATTGAGAGACAGAAAAGGGATGGATTCTGATGGGAAGGGGTGGTGGTAGGGAATTAGGAGAAATAGAAGAAGGAGAAATCATTATAAGGACATATTATGTGACAAAAATTCTATTTTTCATAAGAATGAAAAAGAAAAAAATGTAAAAGAACAATAACAGATAAAAAGGAAAAAAATTTTTCAATATAAATATCCATTTGAGTATTTATTGAAAGTATGTGTCAATTGCCTGGGCATAATCATATATTCCTATTGTCTGTCCTATAATAAATAATTAACATATCTAAAACTACTCAGTTTGCTTTCATAATATAATACCTGCAATAATTTCAAGAGGTAGTTTCTTTTGTGATTTTGAGATTCAAATATGTTAATGATATTAAAAATTTAGTATTTTAACAGATTTGTTTTAATGGTTTGTTTGGTAGACTTTTTTACTTAATATGATGCATATAGATATACCCTCCATGGGACAAAAATTATAAATCTAACTATATCACAAAATACGTATTTGTGAAAGACCAAACAAACACAAAGTTTTTAATCTGCCTAATTACACATTTAAAAAGTGATACATTTTCCCAATTAATTGTTATGAGCCACTAGTTTCAATACTGAAGAATGAATAGGCAAAAAAAAAAAAAAATAGTGATCATAGAAGAATGTAACCAGAACCTGGCTTCATGAACTAAGAATATTTACAGGCCTCTAATACCCAATTTGTAAGCTTTGAAAGGACTTATAAATTCAACAAAGCTTGAGTACCTCCATTTGATACTATACAAAAGCCATAAGCAAAGCATGGATTTACTTAGTTGAAAACATCAGTACAAATAGTTTCTACTTCTGAAACCTAAATCACACAATTCTAAAAATATTGACTCATCAACTGCAGTTTTAAATACCAGCTAACTTGTATTCAGCATGTCCAGTCACACAATGGGCTAATTAGTTGGAATATAAATTTATTTCTGTCAGCGGAAATGAAGAACAGAAATGACCTCTTGATTTTTAATGTTTTCCTTCAAAACTTTCTCCCACCAGATTTGTGAGCTATTCCTGGCCCATAAGAGTTTTGAAAAGGAAAAGTCCTGTAATGGATTAGACTTTTTGACCTTAAATCAGCCAGCTTTATTTCATATGAGAGTTCTTAAAATATCAAAACTTCTCTGAACAAGTAATTTGATTGAATATTTTATAATATATTGCTAACTTCTATGTTCAGATATAATTCTAATTCCTTCTTGAGGTTGTTTAGTTTCCTCTATGTGAACAGATCCTCTAAATGATCAAATCAAAATCTTCTTGATGAACAAGACAATGGATACATTTTCTTTGGGATGGTATGCTATTTACAAATCTGTTTCAGGGTAGTGATAAGAAGTACAGGAACTGTTCTCTATAACAGAGACAACAGATTTATCAAACTTTAATCTTTCCAATTTCTCTCTCCCATTTCTAAATTAATAAAGCTAAGCTTAATTTTATCCACCTGATTTTACCCATTTAAATGACTCTTAAGAGGTTTCAAGGACCTTGATTTTTTTAACCAATTACCAAATCTGAACTGTCACCTTACTAGAGTTGAACAGTTATCATACAACTAACACTATTGACAATTTCTATTGAAACCTGGCATTAAATGAAAACTTAATATTTCCAAAATATATTTTGAACTTCTATCATCAATTGTTTACTCTGCAGAGTTTTGGCAAGATTGGTTAATGAAAATATTATTCACTAGTTTGTTGTGTGCATATTCTTCTAGTTCTTACTGAATCAAAAGATCTTTTATTTTTTCCTTTTTCTATGTTGTCTATTAAAATACATTCTCTATGTCATCCATTAAAATATATTGTTGTTTTTTTCAGTATTTAATTGTAATAATATTAGAGTACTTTTTCAAATTTCCTATAACCTTTTTCAAACTGTTATAAGACTTCAGAGGGTCCTCCTACTCTTTCACTGTCAACTTTCTATATGGCTTAGTCCTCTATTTACTTCAGTACTTGTCTGATACTCCCAGATTGTGGCATATGTTTTGGTAATAACATTGAGAATTTTATCCAGATACCTCATATGAAATACTCAGATTAATGCATAGGATTCCTCACATGCACATACACACACAAATATAAACACATAGACACGCCTTAATAATTTTATTAGAATTTATTATTCTCTGAAGAATTAATTATTGTCAAGAAAAAAAAAATAATTTGTCAAAATATCTGTCAGAACATAAGGCTTTAAATTCTATGTTTATTGTCATAAAAAATGTGTTGTTTTAACAAACAGTAAAAATATATTTTAAAATATGTGTCCATTAATATGAGGTCCACATATATGTGTTTATGCTAATTCCTTCTTCAAGTTGTGTAGTAGACTTCTTTCATCTTTGGCTCTCTTTTGAGGGCCCTCTACCCATCTCCCAAATAAATCATACACAGAGACCTATTATTACTTATAAATGCCAGGCCTTAGCTTGGCTTATTTGTAGCCAACTTTCCTTAACTGAAATTATCCCATCTTACTTTTGCCTCTGGGCTTTTTCCTTTTCTTACTTCTGTATATCTTATTTTCACTTACTCCATGGCTGGCTGTGGGGCTGGGTGGCCAGCCCCTAGCATCATCTTCTCCTTGTTTCCTTTCTCCTCCTTCCTCTTTGCTCTTTTTCTCCTTCTATTTATTCCCTCTGCCTGCCAGACCTGCCTATCCTTCCTTCTTTTTGCTATTGGCCACTCTGCTCTTTATTAAACCAACTTTAGACAGTCAAAGTAATACAACTTCACAGAGTTAAATACAACATAAGTTAATGCAACACATTTTGCATCATTAAACAAATGTTCCACAGTGTAAATAAATCTAACATATCTTAAAATAATATTCCACATCATTTCCCCCTTTTCTGCAAATAAAAATTAAATATTTTAATTTTAACATAATAAAACTATATACAACAAAACAGTTTCTAAGTAAGAAGTGCATTTACAATATTCAATCCATTTGTATTTAGCAAATACAGAGAAAACACTCCATCATCCAGCCCATCTTAGTTACTCCAAAGCTTTAAACTTAATTTACTTTCTATCATAATTAAGGAAAATCACATCTGTAAATATGTAGTCTTCACCTCCATCAAAGGCTCAAGAAGGATGTAGCATTACATAAGTAAACAGGAAGTGTTTTGCAAGCAACTTCTAAAACTCTAGAAATGACAGTGATGGCTGCCTGGACAGTCACTGAAAGTTCCTGTGCAATGTTGGGGCCCTCATCTTCAGGCTACCGGACTAGAATATCTGGTAGATTTTTCAGTGAAGCAGGAATCTCAAAGTGATATCCTGTCTTGTTCTAGCAAATTTCAGCAGTCACTTTCTTGTGGGTCCTCCATGTCTAGTCTGCACAGCACACAGTCAAGCAGTCAAATGGCTAATCTTGCCATAATGAAAGAAAGCTACTATAGAGATTCTTTGATGCCAATAAGTCATGTAACAAATGTAACACATCTTAAAATAATATTCCACAGCAAATTTGTTTAGTTTCCTTCATGTGGACAAAACTCCGTATTATCTAACAATTCTTGCTTTGAGAATTTCTCTTGTTTCTGCAGATCACTGAAATATAAAATTCAATTAAAATATTTTCCTTAAATGGTAAAATTTTATTTCATCTCACATTTCTATTAAGATTACTTTTGTCTCATGTAGAATAACCAATTTATATTTGCAAATTAAAAATAATTCTAATGATTAAATTTACCTAATTAGCATTTAAGAATAACTTTCTACAAAGGAAACAAACTAATATGTCTTTAGTTAGGAAAAAAAAAAGAGTTTTCAATCATACATTATTCTACAAATAGCATGAGGTCATTATGACCCATGAGTCAATTTTTATGTACTACAGTGTGTTGCTGTGGGATAACGCTCTTGTACACTGTAAAGAATTATCACTCCTTTTGATTTAGTAAAAAGCTGATGGGTCAGTAGCCAGGCAGGAAGTTTAGACCAGACTAGGGGAAGGCTAGGAAGATAAAAGGCAGAGATGGAGTTGCCAGCCAGATGCAGAGGAAGTAATTTGACAATGCTTGACTGAAAAAGGCACGAAGTGATGTGGCTAAACATAGAGAAGAATTATAGGTTAGTTATAAGCCTGAGCAATAGGCCAAACAGTTTATAATTAATATAAGCCTCTTTGTGTGTATTTGGGACTGAATGGCTGCGGGACTGGGTGGGATGGAAGCTTCCGCTGACACTGTGTTTTCATTGTATACTTCTCATTCTGACTAATTGATATCCAGGAGTTGAACACTCAGAAAATAAGAAAGTAGAACAGGAAGCTATGCATGCATTTCATATATATTTACTATTTTATTACTGTATGAAGTTTCATTCACCAGGAAGTCTGTTTGCTTCCAAAAAGTGAGAAGAATAAAACAGCATAAAATTCCTATTTAACCAGTAACTTGACAGAATATGACTACAGTAAGTATATGAGAACAATGATTTTTGATTCTGGACTACCAGACGCCCATACATAAACTGTACATTATTTTCTATTGTTGTGTGTTATAAATTATTATATTTAATAGTTTGATAATCAGAACTGTTTTCTCGGTTTTTTTAAGGTTGAATGTCAGAAATTGCTTTTCTGGGTTTGCTACTTAGAGTTTCACAAGTTTAAAATCAAGGGCATAGCAAATACATACTTTTATTTTGAGGTTTGGCTAGGGAAAATATGCTTCTAAACCCAGACATAGTGTTGTCAAATTCATTTCCTGCCCTATGCTTTAAGAAATAACTTTTTCAGAAGTCCATTGTGAAGAATAAGAATCTAGCACATGTTTCCTGACATAGTCATTGGTATATAACCAGTTGTCACAAGACATGACAGCTTTTCTTCTTTTACATTAGCAGGTTTTTGATTTTTCCTGCCTCATCTACAAAATGTTTCTGATTACAATATTCAATGGAGCCCAATGTAAATGCTGAACTTCTTATCACTATTACTATATTCTATTATCTAGGACCTAGCTTTACAATCAGGTGCCCTCACCACGGGACAGACATGTACAATCATTCAGTAGAGTTCACTCCAAGATGCCCAGGATTTGAATGCCAATCTTCCAAGACTAATGCTTTCCTTGACACTAGCTTGCATGAAGACTAAAATTTTATTTACAACACATTTTTTTTCTTAGTCTTAATAGTAGTTTGAAAAATGCATAAAATTTTTATCACATTGTCATATATCCCAGATCCATCTTCCACTACATACACATTCAACTTTGTGTACTTTTTTTAAAATCTGATTGAGATTATAATAGAATTAAAATATATGCCTTATGCCTTTCTTCCCTTGAAAATGTCTCTTACATTCCTCCTTTCTTTCTTTCAAATCCATTGCCTATTTTTTCTTTTTTAGGTTTTTTGAGACAGGGTTTCTCTGTGTAGCTTTGCGCCTTTCCTGGATCTCCTTCTGTAGACCAGGCTGGCCTCAAACTCACAGAGATCCACCTGCCTCCGTCTCCCAAGTGCTGGGATTAAAGGCATGTACCACCATCGCCCGGCCCATTGCCTATTTTTCACTGATTGCTATTGCATGCATAAATATAGATGTACAAGTTTATGTTGCCCATATACTATTAGATATACTGCTGTCAATGGAAGATATTCTATCTATGACACTACATACACTTAAAGAAAACTGGCTTCTACCACTAGAAACTACCCACAGTTCCTCAGCTTCAGGTGGAAGATTATGTCTACCTCCCTGATCCATGCTGAGGCCTCTTTGGCCTCAGGCTGTGCAGGTATTGTGAATAGTGTTTTAACTGCTGTTGTGTATTCAAATGGGCAACTTCAATGCTGTGTCTGGAAAATAAGTTCCTTGTGTTTACTACTTTAAAAATTATTAGTATTCCTCCATTAATAAATATTTAAGTAAATTACACCCATTGTTAGAAAACCTTATCAATGTAGAGATAACTAAGAACTAAGTATCATAATTTTTTTTAAAAAACGGTCATTACAACATTAAATAAATATGATGCATATTATCCCACAAAGTTAAATAAATGGGTGCAATTACATTTATTTTACTTTTGTCCTACAGCAATATTATGATAACTAAATATTTTAAAGAATACATGATATTCAGGAACTCCTGATGGAGGGAGAAAGAAGGTAAATACAGATAGTGGGAGGAGGGTAAAGAGGAATAGCAGACGTGCTCTGATAGGGGATACAGGAAAAGATTTGGAGAAGGAAAGATGAACCAAGGTAAATACTGGAAGAGGGTTTGTAGGTAAGATATTATAGATGGGTGAAAATTCCCAAGAAATAATACCATTGACTACCCCTAAAAAACAAAACAAAACATAATATATGTAATTAAGTATATATAAAGTTCATTTATATATATATATATATATATATATATATATATATATATATATATATATACACATATTGAATGATGGTATTCAATTCAAGAGACAAAGACCACCTAACAAAAATATGATATCAGAAATTAGAAGACCCATTTGAGTTGTTGATATGATATGTCTAAAGAGGATTTCAAAACACACAGCCAATTCCTGTTTCCTTTGGTTGCCCCCACTGAGGTAGAAGATAAGTCCATATTACTAAAGACAACTTGCGCTTAAGAAATAGGGCCCAGGAGTCCTTGAGGTAGAACAGACTTGAATGATAGCACCCTTAGCAATAGTTTCCATGGCATTAGAAAGCACACTCTTTGGTTTCAAAGAATGGAGGTAACCAACAGTCTTACTCAACTATGATGCCTTTAAATCATATCAATGATCAGGATAGCACAATAACACTAGATGCAGTAGTTATAGACATACCTTGGTGGTAACCAACTGCTCTCCACTTGGACTTAATATTCACACAAGTGTGATAACATTCCTGGTCCTGGATAACTAGCTAATAAATCAGTGCTAGAGAAATTGTGATTATTGAAGGAAAAACAGCAACCAACAATTTACAAAACCAGAATAATCTCTAACAAAAATTTATAAACATTTGCCTTATATCCACAGATAAGTGTAGACTTGACTCTTCATTAAGGATTTTTCTTTTGGCAACAGAGCAAGGTGACTAGAGAAAACCATCGCCAATCAATATAGAGATTTGGAGCCCAGTCCCAGTGAGTACATCTACAAAACTATCTCACATCTAAAGCTCAGCAATCATAGCTAAAGATCAGAGCCAGAAGAGCAAGGGCTTTGCTGTGTGATTGTATCTAATAGCAACATCAGAAGATGTACCACTAAATTCTCACAGAAAAGATGATACAAACATTCACTGTGCAATCAGAACATTAATGAATTTTCTAAAATGAGTAGAGAAATATTCAGGAGGCCTCAATCCTACATAGAGAACTATAGAGAACTGAAGAACAGTGAGAGCAGGAGGGATGGCCATCCTCAAGGAAGATCACATTAATTGGATGTCCAATGTCAAGTGGTCATCTTAGAAAATATAAGTAAAATTACAGTTATATGTACTCAATAGATTACATTTAGGATTGTAAATTTCTACAAAGATGCTCTGAGAACTTTAGTTACCATGCATTTCCAATCATGATTAATATGATGAGCCAAAATTTCCTTTTTCTCTTGTGTATTCTGCTACAGCTAATAGAAAGATAACTAACATAATTCTAGTAATTGTCATTTATGATGGTTTCACAATGTTCTTTTCTATATTTCAGAAATAACTCTCAAGGATTTTTCTGCATTTCTCTATTGTGGGAGATGTGTAACTTTTTTGTATGATACCCATTGCATTTTTAAATATCAATTTATTTGCCTAATATTCTCATTTTTATTAAATGTTCTAAAATGATATTTTTATTAAATGTAACAAGGACATACCTTCTTACAACCAACTGAAGAATGATAGAGAAAGGCAACTTTTAATCACTCTTATAATTAGAATTTAAATTGTATTTTGTTAGTACACTAAACCTAGGATTTAATAATGTCAGGAGTGACTTCCAATCTTAATTTTAATTATGATATTTTATTTCTTAGATATTTTACATTCTGAATACATATTTTCTCATTAACTTATGAAAAACTTTCTTATTTTTGTTTTTTTTCTTTTTAAACACAAAATTCTCTACAATTATATTAAGTGCAAAATGTCGTGTTCAGATTGCTACCAATATATAAGTGAGGTACCAATACTACCTCAAGATTTGGGAACTATTGTTAGAGTTTTGAATATGTCGAAGTTTTGATTTCCCTTTTTATGTCTTCCAGAATATCATAGAAAGTTGTTTTTAAAAAATATTCAAAATATATTTAAGTATTATGTATACTAATTTGTGATTTTATTCTTTCACAGTTATAAGCAATGTGTAGTTCTATATTGAAGTATTCAAAATCTATAAGGACAATTAACATAGTTGGTTTGAGATTTCAATAAAGGAAAGTACAAAAACCTCATGTTGTCCGATAGGAAGAAGTTGTTACTATAAGGCTTTATTCTCATTCTTCAATCTTTTAAAAAATCAATAAAAACTAAATTTAGTTATAATGGAAAATTTGTAATTTGAAATATTTATCTAAGACTAAAATCTAAATTTTGTCCTTAATCCAGCTATATTTTCCTTACAGCAGTGTTTAACCTGATATTTCTTCTAAATGTAATCTTATAGCCTCTTGGCACTTAATACTCTCACAAAAATATCTTAACCACTTTCTTTCATTTAAGTGCTTATTACAGTCTAATGAATTTACATCTCTCCATTAAATTTAGATTTATCCAATCAATCATTGCCCATCAACATGTCTAAATACATGCCTCTTAGAAACGTGTATTTTAATACATCTAAAACAGTTTTAACAATCTCACTGTAATATTCAAAACTTCTAAATATTATGCTTCCCTTCTTACCATCTGCTGTACCATACAGACACCTTCTGTTTTTAGAAATATATATATTCTCTTTGAGGCCTTCCTCTTTCTCAACTTCTAGAAAAGGTCCTCATTAAATTTATATATATATATATATATATATATATATATCTTACCTCCAAAATATATCACAGGTCTGTTTATTGTCTCCATCCTCATGTCATGAATCTCTTCCAAACTGCTGTCTTTTTCCTAAGTATGGAACAATGACTATACTGATACACTCTGTAACCCACTATTATACTCTCAATTCAATATCACAAACTAAAAAGGAAAGTCTTTCTAATAGCACTTTTTAGTCTATGGTTCCATCTGATCAAACTTATCAGTATCAAAAATGACCATGTATAATATATATGCAAAAGAACAAAGTTGGATCTTTATATCACATCACATAATTTTTAAAAAATGTCTGTCATGTAAAATGTACAAATAAATTAAATAACCCAAATTGTTTAAAAAAATGCATGTAAAAATGTTCCTAGTGTTGGATTTGACAATAAATTCAAAGATATGAAATGAAAATTAAGTAAGAAAAATAATTATTTTGAACTATTTCAATTTAAAATGTTTTCATGTTAAAAGTCAGTATGTACAAAGTAAAATGATAACATAGTCCAGTAAAGGAGATAAACTGTTTGGCAGCTAATATATATAAAGCTAAATACTATCTAAAATATTGAAAGAATTCATTGAACTGAATAATAACCAAAAGCAAAACGGTAAATTGAATCAAAATATAGGCAAAGAATATGAAATAAACACAAGAAACCGTGCTCATCACAAATCCCTTGGGAACCAGAAATATAAAACACAGTTAGATACCACAATACTCCTCATCCAGCAGTATAACTATAGTTAACAACAAAAAGATTTTAAGTGTTTTGAGAATGCTGATATTAGAAGTAAAGTACATTGATGATTGAAATGCAAAATGATACATTTGCAATGGCAGACATTATAGAGATTACTTATAGACAAAAAAAAAGTACTACATGTCAGTGTTGGGTAGGCATTTCTTCTAGGCTGACATATTCTACCATACATAAAATATCTTTAAATTAGAGAGTATAAAATAAAATCTCAAAACAGCTTAATGGTGTCCCTGAAACTGACCTGATCCACTAGGCTCTTCCTCCACAAAAGGAAATAGTAAACACTGCTGAGAAACTCTCTTGGTAAGGCAAGGTCAAATTATGAGTTTCAGAAAACACAAGATGAAGAAGATTCTGAGACCATGTCAGCTACCTGGAAGAAGCAGGAACCTGTGGCACTACCTGGAAAAGGATTAGACCAAAACAGGTAGGTACTGACAAGGATGTTCTCCAACCTATTGAGCTGCCTACAGGCTGTACAGTATGCTGCAAGTTCCCAGCTTGGTGAGCTATCACCCATGCTTGTGAGGGCTTTTGTGATGCAGCTGTGTGTCCCTTCTTCTTTTTCTAGTAACCCTTTACCAATATTCCTGAAAGCAACCACAATAAAAGTAATTGGTTCACAAATTGGACTTTATTGGTGTCTATATTTTGTCTGCCATGTGTTTCCAATCTTGTGTTGCATCTCACCATGTTACACAACAGTCATAGTTCCACTTGTGAATATACAAACAAATTCATTGAGAACACCTACAAATAATACCAATCATGTGAGATAGGACAAGTAAAAATCATATATATATATATATATATATATTCTCCAAGAATTGATGAATAAGTAAAAGATGGTACACAAATATTGTCAAATGTTACTTAGCTTTAAAAAGAAAACATTCAAGTAAAAATGTTTATAATCCATTATAAACCTTGATACATTGATAGCATATATACAAATAAATGGATTAGGCACAAAAAAAGGATAAATACTTAGTGCCCAATATTAGTTAGCAAAGTGGTCAAATTAACAGTACAGTAAGTGGGATATTTGTGGCTAGAGGCTGGTAGAAGTGAAGTGGGGATCTATTTAGTGAGTACACAGTTTCAAATCACAAAGTTGAGAAGAAGCCTATAGATACCTGGTGATGATGGCTACTAAACAATGTGAATGAAAATTATTAATAATATTGATATAGACACAAAAATAGTAATGCATCACTACTATACTTGATATATTTTGTCACAAATAAGAAAAAAATGACTTTAAAGTAACCATACTGATCTATTAACAAATATTCTAATTAAAATATTTTATCTTTTCTAATGTGACCCTTGTTTATCACTTCAAATTTTCCATTCAGACTGTAACAAACTTACCACTGATTAGGAACAAGATATCAAGAAAAGACAACAATAACAACCAGAAGCTATCCTGGTGTTCACATGAATTTATTGTGGTTAATTATAGAATCACTGAACAAATCCAATATGATCGTCAGCACAAATGACTACTAATACAAGACGATCCTTTGGAATGTCTTTGACAAAGGCAGCTCTACTGAGGAGTCTTCTGCTAAAAAGCAACTCTATACGTTTTACACAATCCTATGTAGGAAGCTGGTAGATCATAACCTTTCTTTGGTCTTGTAAGTAGTAGATTATACATTTCTCTAATCTTGTGTGTTTCATTAGCTTACTGGATCTACTCTCTCAGAGGAGAGTGTTTCCTTTACAGGAAGCAGCATTACAACAGTGTCATAACAAACAACCTATTCACAACAGTTAAAAGGATGAAATTTCCTTTGTTCTTGCTACATGCTCATTAATACCAACTGTTTTTCTACGTAGCTCCTTTAAGCTCATTTTTGCTCTGATATACATGTCTTTTCATCTAAGATATTTTCCATGTTCTAGCATACACAGGACATATTTATTCATGTTGAACAAGCAATTATATTATCAAATGTACAGTATCATTTTGATTCATTTCTTTTGACTAAATAACATCACATCTACAGTGGATAAAAGCATGCAGTACACTTCCAGATGAGTGTAGCTCAATTACCAGCACCCAGGTCAGGCAACTAACAACTAACTACCTATAGCTCCAGATTCACCTTTGGTGCCTAAGTCTTCCATGAGTTCCCATATTTGTGTGTATAAATCTACACAAAGACATAGAAATATACATAACATAATTAAAATTAAAAAGAATCTTTTTTGAAGGAAGATGCATAAAGTGACTTTAGGGAGGAAGTTTATGCTATATTACAAAATAAAAGGTATATATTATTTAACAGAAGAAAAGGATATTTGCTACAGTGAACAACATACCCATTCTTCCGTTTTGATTAAACTTATTTAATTTGAATTACCTATGACTCAATCTTTTTATTGCATTTATGTCTGCCATCTCAATATTTCCTAAGCATTAGGGTATGATAAACTGGTACTATGTAAATGCTATAAAAATTGATCTTCACACAATACAAAGATATGCCACTGATTCAGAGCATAGCTTTAGTTTTGCTGATGTGTGCAAGTTCATATCAGTGACTTACAGTTATAATTGTCTGTACGTCCCTTTTATGTTTTCTTGGTCTGTGGAAGGGAAGGTGCTAGCAGCTGACTCTTCAGGGACTAGAAGTAAACAAGACAAAGCAGTAAGATAATTCTATTTTTTTTTTATTTTATTGCATTGATTTATTTAGATTTTTTTTAATTTTTTATTTTTATTTTGCAATACAATTCAGTTCTACCTATCAGCCATGGATTACCTTGTTCTCCCCCGTCCCGCCCCCCTCAACTCCCCCCCAGCCTACCTCCTACCTCCGTTTCCTACCTCCTCCAGGGCAAAGCTTCCCCCGTTGACTGAGATCAACCTGGTAGACTCAGTCCAGGTAGGTCCAGTCCCCTCCTCCCAGGCTGAGCCAAGCAATCCTGCACAGGCCCCAGGTTTCAAAGAGCCAACTCATGCAATGAGCACAGGACCCGGTCCCACTGCCTGGATGCCTCCCAAACAGATCAAGCCAATCAACTGTCTCACCCATTCAGAGGGCCTGATCCAGTTGGGGACCCCTCAGCCATTGGTTCATAGTTCATATGTTTCCATTCGTTTGGCTATTGTCCCTGTGCTTTATCCAACCTTGGTCTCAACAATTCTCGCTCATATAAACCCTCCTCATTCTCGCTAACTGGACTCCCAGAGATCCACCCAGGGCCTAGCCATGGATCTCTGCATCCAGATCCCTCAGTAGTTGGATGGGGTTTCTAGCACAACAATTAGGGTGTTTGGCCATCCCATCACCAGAGTAGGTCAGTTCGGGCTGTCTCTCGACCATTGCCAGCGGTCTGTTGTGGGGTTATCTTTGTGGATTTCTGTGGGCTTCTCTAGCACTTTGCTTCTTCCTATTCTCATGTGGTCTTCATTTACCATGGTCTCCTATTCCTTGTTCTTCCTCTCTGTTGTTGATCCAGCTGGGATCTCCTGCTCCCCCAAGCTCTCTTTCCCTCCACCCTCGCCCTTCATTACAACTCTTGGGCATATTCCCAAGGAATGCTCAACCATACCACAAGAGCACTTGTTCAGCTATGTTCATATCAGCATTGTTTGTAATAGCCAGAACATGGAAACAACCTAGATACCCTTCAACTGAAGGATGGATAAACAAAATGTGGTACATATACACAATGGAATACTACTCAGCAGAGAAAAACAATGACATCAGGAGGTTTGCAGACAAATGGATGGATCTAGAAAAAATCATCCTGAGTGAGGTAACCCAGACTCAGAAAGACAAACATGGTATGTACTCACTCATAGGAGGATACTAGATGTGGAACAAGGATGACTGGACTGCTACTCACATCACCAGGGAGCCTACCTGGAAAAGAGGACCCCAAGAAAGACACAGGGATCACCCAATGACTTAGAAATGGAATGAGATCTACATGAACAGGGGTAAGAGAATTCTATTTTAAGCTGCTTCTCAAGAACAACCATGGATTGCCTGTCCACAATGATGATCTGGTGATCTTCACCAGATTTGGGGTAGTTGCAACACAACTGCCTGAAGTGTTATCCTTCTCCTTCACCATTTGCTCTTGTGCCCTCTGATTAGCTTACTACTCCCAATTCCATTTCCCTATATGCTTGTTTGATAGTCTGCTCCTTGAGTAACCAAATAAAATTCTGTATATATTTTACATGTTTAATTTTACATTTATAAATATTATGTTAAATTTTTGCATATATGAGCATTACAATAGCTTTTGTTAAATTAAGTGATTCTTTTCCCATTTTAGACAACAAAGAGGTAATTTTTTCAATCTTTTATTCATTTAGTAGTCATCCTTTATGAGATATTTGATATCAAAATACTGGGTTGTACCTTGTTGTTCGAATTTATAATTTAAAAACCCAGAGCAGATATTGGGGTAAATGCTGAAAGATCAGAGAGTCAAAGGAACAAGCCATTGCCATGTCTTAACTCTAGGACTCCTCAGTCTGAAAAGCCGCTAGTTTGTGTCTACTCACGCCTTATATACCTATCTTCACCCAGCCATATCACTTCCTTCTTAGTGCTGAGATTAAAGGCATGTGTGCTTCCCAAGCAAAGACATGAGATCTCAAGTGCTGAGATTAAAAGTGTGTGATTCCCAAGTAATGGAATTAAAAGTGTGCGCCACCACTGCCTGGGTCTGTTTTTCTCTCAGATTGAATCAGCTTCATGTAGTCCAGGGTGGCTTTGAACTCACAGAGATCCAGACAGATCTTTGATTCCCAAGTGCTAGGATTAAAGATGTGTGCAGCCACTGCCTGGCCTCTTTCATCTAGTGGCTTGTTCTGTCCTCAGATCTTCAGGCAAATTTTATTAGGGTACACAATATATCACCACAGAACATACTAAGAAATATTACACAGAAAACAGAAAAGCAGAATAGTAGACATCATTGTGAAAATTTAAAATATAACGTAACCCAAATTTTCTTAGCTCTAGAATTCTACTAATTTTGTAAGTTAAAATTTGTATTGAATTGATCCTACTACTAGACAGTACTGATTTCACATTTGTGAAAATCATATACTAAAACATATCATGTTGGGATCTTCTTGAAAAAAATCCATATGTTGAGGAAAACAGTGCAACAAGCCTCAGGAAGCTTTAAAGACAAAGTAATAAATCTTCTTCTTCTTCTTCTTCTTCTTCTTCTTCTTCTTCTTCTTCTTCTTCTTCTTCTTCTTCGTCTTCGTCTTCGTCTTCTGATAAAGAGCACTCCATGCCTTTCCCAAATTTAAACTGTGAACTATCAGAATGTTAGAGTCATTTGTTTAAAGGTATAAAATTTGTGGTGGTTACAAATTTTATGCTGTTACTGAAGTGGTCAAAATGATTCTGCAACTGAAAATAAGAAAATAAAAATATTTTGAGAAACATGATAATACACCTAGATTTGAATTAGCTTTTTGCGCAAATATGAATACTAAAATAATTGTCTCTAAGTACTCAGTGAATGTGAGTAATCCAGTTGAGAGGACTACTCCATTTTTAGAGACTACCTAAAGCATTAGAAAATCATGTGGGTAAGTTAATTTGAGGGCTAAGAAGAAGACAAAAATACATTATATATTAGAAATATAAGGGAATTGGATTTGTATTAAACAGCAGCAGAAAGATTACTGTTAATGTCCACGGTTATCTAGAAAGAGGAACGTGTAAACTTCATTAGTTAAATTGTGAAATACATATACAATTTTTTTAATTAACAATATTTTTGTCATTTTTCACACCAATTAGAAATCCCCCTCTCCCTCCTCCCACCTCCACTTACCACCAAGGGATGGCAAGGCCCCCCAAGGGAAGGCATATCCAGTAGAGGTAAGTCCAAGTCTTTACCCCTGCCTCAAGGCTGCAGGAGTTGTCCCATCAAAGGTATTGGCCTCCAAAAAGCTCCCTCATGCACCAGGGATGGATTCTGTTTTTCTCGCCAAGAGGGGCCCCCAAGCAAATCAAGCTACGCAAATGTCTTGGCTATGGAGACTGCACGGGACTGGATTAGGCAAAACTGTAAAGGTAGACTCTATATCAATCTATCACTCTGTGTTACTATAGTTAAAGATCAAAGACATCAACTTCTAGCCTGCACACAAATACACCATGAACTAACATAAGCATACTCATATGCACCACAAACAGGAAAAGGGAAGAGGGAGGATGAGAGAGAGCAGTAAAATTTGAGAACATCCTTAGGAAAATATCAATTGGAGAGAAAGCCATGCATCTAAATGAACACAACTTCCCTAGTATTTTGGACCTTAAAATCCAAATATAAAGATTCATTGAGGACACTTTGAAATGATGCTTATGAGGACAGATAAAACAGAAACATGTTGAAAGAGAGGTAAAGGAGAAAAGGAAAGACAGAGAAAGGGAGAAACAGGTAAGAGAAAGACTGAACCACCATTCAAGAAAAATGTATATGACAAAATAATTCTTTAGTTCCCACATGACTTTGTCCTGTTATTATGACTAACTTAGCATATTTATATATGTTGCACTCTTGATTCCCACAAATTCAGCAAAATTGGGTTGATCTCACTAAAGTATTCCCTCTCATATATAGTTTAGCTTTCATGTTTTGTTGTTGCTGTTTGTTTGTTTTTTTAACCAATGGTCAAGAGCAAACTGAAAATATCAGGAACAATTCCAGAATTAAGAGATGTATTATAAAGATTGATATTCCAAGTTCTGAGTAGCATGATGAAATACATATCTGTCCTAGTCCATGATGTGGAGAGGGAAAAATCATGCTCTATACCACTATATATGAACACTATATAGCCTATCATCCCATGATATTCAACTGACAAAACTCATGCAACTTTACTATAGCATATTGGTATATTTACTTTGTTTAATTCTTCAGTATTGTTAATCGGTTACTGTTTCTCATTTATTAAAAAGAATTTATTTCATAAATGCACATATGTATGAAATAAATAATTTCTATATGGCTCATGCCATAGATTAAATTCTACTCTATAGTCTTAAAAAATATCCTCATGGATGAGGAAATATATTTTCAATTTTTGCTGATATGTTGTAGAATTAATATGAATTGAATAGAGGTACATATTTATATTGCATGTAAGGAAAATATATTTTGATTTGAAACATCAAAGTGGAACGTTTGTTCTTTCGAGTTCAAGGAGAGTTTAGACTTGATGCAGTATTGGAAAGTCATATATGAAATTATATCAAAGTTGGATATTTAATAAATTATTTTTTCTTTAACTCTACAAAAATTTTTGTAGGTAAATTATTGTACTAAAGCATTGCATCTTATACTTAACATGATTTTAAAATAATTTGTTTATCCATTTTAAATGAAGTGATCATGTCTGATTTTTAATTTAAAAATGACCACAAGAGCAAGTACTAAATAAAGGACCAACATGTAAGTAGGAAACAGATATTATGTAAGGAAACCAAGGTAACTGAAAGTAGATAATACAGCTTCATTTATTAAAGGTCAACCAGTAAAACAGTTTCTTGTCTTCACAAATGATATAAAAAAACATACAAAACTTTTTTTTTTTTTTTTTTTTTTTTTGGTTTTTCGAGACAGGGTTTCTCTGTGTAGCTTTGTGCCTTTCCTGGGACTCACTTGGTAGCCCAGGCTGGCCTCGAACTCACAGAGATCCGCCTGGCTCTGCCTCCCGAGTGCTGGGATTAAAGGCGTGCACCACCACCGCCCGGCATACAAAACATTTTTAAGAGCATGAACACACTAAATAATAAGAAAACAGTGAAAATCCAGAATATGCACAGTAAACCACATCGCAAAAATTGAAGTTTTCATGGTAATGCTAAGTTTTGCAATAACAATGAATAGCTCATTCTCATGATGGGGATAGGAATAGTTCTTTGTCTTGAAACTGTGATATTTTTGGATAATAGAACTTTTCTTTACTGTAGAGATATATGAAGTAATTTTTGTCAATAATTTTAAGTTTATAATCTGTTTATTCTGTGGACTTTAACATTTTTAAATATAACTTTCACAAATTTTGGGAAAAAAAATCAAGATTTTGGTAAAGGAAAATTTATGAACATAGAATTCTAGGGTTTTTATATATAAATATATGTTGGTTACAAACTAAATGATTAATGTATTTAATTGTAGGAAAGGGATTACTGACACTTAATTGTTTTGGTATAAGCATGTGGCTCTATTTCTAGAGTAAACAATATTTCTTTAAAATGTAAACCATGATTTTTAACATGGCTGAAATTTCATTTCTGTTAGAACTAACAAAATAAAATGGACAAATTAGAGTTTTAATTAAAATTAAATTGTTTGAGAATTGTTAATCATAAACTTGTTATATAGATGTTTAATATTTGTTATAAAAACAATCAACACAACATTATTGAAGATTTCTTCATATTAAAAATGGCTTGATAAGTGAATATAACTTAATTATTTATATGGATTAATTGAGGCACAAGTATGCATAAAATTATTTTCAAGCCTGTTTGGTTCCAGTAATATATGAAACAATATTTTGCATTCTGGTCTTTTTAAAACAGTTGTTATTATTCTTCCAAATGGACTAATTAACTTGATTTGGTAAATAATTAATTTGATTTGGAAGGATGCCAGTGTTTAACATCTGGGCTAATTTTGACATCTAAGAATAATATACAACTAGCTTTATAGAAAATAATGTTACACATAACCCTGTGTTCAGATGATATTAGATAAGAAATATTTTTAAATTAATTAGTTTTAAAATGTTTGATTTAATTTGAATACAGTTACTGTTTATCCTATTTTGTTTTAACCATAATGAATTGTTTATTGGTTTCTCTTGCCAGTTATGTGTAGTTGGTTTTGAAATTTCATCCCAGAAATTAGCTATGTGAATTTCAATTACTTCAACTTTTCAAAGTCCTTAATAAGTAAATAATTGAATACAATGTTTAAATAAAGTGAAATTGTTTCTAAAATATTAAAATATTTCAACTTCTAAAACAAGAAAGTAAAGGATAAAATTTAAAGTCACAAGTATTTAATGAGAATGTTTAAATAACTAATTTCTGTGAAACATGTAGGCACCTAAATTTCTCCATGCAAATATTTTCAAAAATATTATGAATTACATCCTAAGTTTACCTATAAATGTATATGTTTTAAAGAAATAAATTAAATTTACCACAATGATGAATTTTACAGAAAATGATTATACAGAGTCCATAAATTCTTAGAAGAGTAAACATGAAAAAGCATATGAACATACCACAATGATTGTCATTATGAAAGTTTATTTTAAACATGCCTTTGGCTTTCAACTCCTAGCAGAACAAGAATTTATCTCATAGAAAAGTAACCAAGAATTTTATATTCACTGTACAATTTAAGCGTTTTATAGAGTAAACGTAAAATTTAAAGTGTATTTTACCACATGAACTCCTCAGGAGTGCCTTTCTTAAGTTATGTGAGTGCTCATATACTTAAAGTAAAGATAAAATATATATGCTTTTAATATGTTCTGGTCATAACTCATTCTTAACTTTCGTGAAGTCTGCTGGGACAATTCAGTAAGAAAAGATGGATTAAATTGCTTATTTTTATTTTGAGAAAAAGCTGCATGTGTACAAAGGAATATATATCTGAAAAGGAAATTGATTGAAGTATCATGAAACATGTTTTCCAGATTTGTGCCCATCAACATCCTTGCACATGCTATTTTCTAAAGTGTTTTCTGCTTTAATAAATTTTGTAGGTAATTGATTTAATATGTTAAGCATGATTCCCTAATTGTGTAATCAGAAAATTTCAGTGAATTGTGAGTAAAGTTGTCCAACATAACCAATAAAACAGAGTGGATTTTTAATTTTAGATAGCATATATGCAGTATACTTACTTTGGATTTGTCATATTTTGTAACAAGTTCAAGAGATTAGTTGTTTCTCTGAATGTCAGTACAATTAGTTGAAAATATGTCTACTATTTGCCATGTCTGTCAGCCATCTTGGTGAGCATCGAAATAGGAGCATTAGCTTTTTCCTAGTTAGTATCTACTCATAGATATGAATGTGGGTTCTTTAAAACATGCATTCTAAAGAGAGCTTGATCTTTTCCACTTGCCTCAACTGAAAAAAGGAAGCAGAACTAAAGTCAATTGAAGAAAAAAAGAAAACGTATTAGCAGTAAGAATTTAATTTAAATATTAATGTATCAATTACTTATCCACAATTATTAAATTATTAACAATTATTAAAATTAAATTATTAAATCAAAAATTATTAAATCTACAATTTAATGGAATAATAAATCTATACACCCATGTGTCTCTAACACCCAAATACAAAGAGTATAAGTCCTACCCTTCCAAGGGACAATGTGAGGTATTAATACTTTGATGGTAAGTGAAAGATTTTACCAGTTTTTGACAAATCTTTATCCGTAATAGAGATCAATTACTTTAAGACATTATCTGAATACATATTTTAAAACTGAATAAATGTTTTCAAATATAACTCAATACATTATATTTTAATATAAAATTTATTCTGATTTTTTTTTCTTTTTTCAGTACTGAATATACAGGAGTCTTAGAATATTTGCATGTTTTGTTAACAAATCTTTTAAGGAAAACTGGATGAATGAGTGTTTAAACCCTTAAGAGAAATTCCCCATTCAACTTTCACTAACATAATTAAAAAACAAATTCCCAATCATCCTAAGTTATAATTTCTTTGAAAAGTCATACATATTTGTTTAAAAGTAACTTATAGTATAAATATAAAACATTAATCAAGAACAATCAAGGAAATATTACTTCTGTCTGCATTTTGAAGTAAAACTGTGGTTGAGCTGTGGAATGGCAATGCACAGATTCTGTGTTAGTACGGCTTTAGTAATATTTTCTGTGTTAATTTAGACAACTTATTATTTAAGGCAGTAAATCCATATGGCATGGTCCTCATACAAATATTCCATCACAAATATAACTTCTGAGTTTGTTGCAGCTTAGTAATTGCAAGTTGTTTTATATAAAGTAAAGAAAAAGAATTGACTCTTAGTGCCCTGAAATCTGGGAGACCAGGTCTTCACAGACACCTATAAGATACAATTTGAGTCTGAAATGCGCTCGACATTTCACAGGTATGGAGATATAATGGCAAGTGTGACAGTCATAATAAGAAAGTCTGCAGGCTACTTCTTTAAATTACAAGAAATGAGAAGCAAGGAATAGTTAGCATTTCCAGAATGGGACTTTTTATAGCTGGATTGTCCTTTAGCCCTCGCAGACTTTCCGTCCGCTGTTGAATTACCTAAGCTATCTAGACAGTGCTGAGAAGTGGAACTCACATATATTTAGAAATTGTGGAAAACTTACTGCACTAATTTTTTTCCCTTAATGATCTTCAGGAACTAAATGTAGAAATAGACAATAATAATACTGTTCTCATTTTTTACATGTTTCCTGGTATTAGAAAATTTCTAGTAGATGCAAGGTTGGTGTTTCTTTTAAAATAATAGTATACATAAATAAAATAATCAATGTTGTATTATGTACATTAATTTCAATGAAATTATTGAGGAATATCAGAAATATATTAAAAAACTCATCAATAGATCAAATTTAGATAACTAGTTGATTTTAAAATTTCAAAATACCTTTGTTCCACTAAGACCTGAATATAACTAAATGAAACATTTAACAAGAATCAAAGAGAATATATTTATGAGTGTCATGTGAACAAGATATCATGGCCAATTAAACACACTTACACACACACACACACACACACACACACACACACACACACACTACATTAAGAAGCTAGCATGCACATATACAAAATAACCCAAAATTTCCCCTACATCTAGATGCAATCCAATCAAATATACTACTTAATATTTTCCTAAACATTTTTTTGATATTATTATTGATTATATTAACAATCAAATAACTATATATTCATGGTGTTTCTCTCCCCATCCAGAGAGGTTTTGCAGTAATATTAAGAAGGTGATAATGGATACAAAAGCAGGCTATTCTCAAGGCTATTGGTTATCCTCCACAACCTGATGGTAAGGAGATATTGGTGAAGACACCACTTACTTACATCATCAAATTGGGGAAAATGATGTTTCTCAACTAAAAGATTCAACACTACAGACCAGTGCTATTCATAGTACTGGAAATTACTATACAAACTACACAGCCAAACATATGTAATTTTCATTATCACTCAGATATTAAGCCTGAGATATATAACAATGTCCTGCCTCTGATATATAATGGTGCAATAGTGTCACAAATGTTATGGGAGTATTCTACTGCTCTTTAATTGGATTGATGGAACACATACCTGAATACTAAAGTCACCTCTAAGTAAATAGATCGTGGGACCAGAAGTAAAACCTGATGTTCTACTAAAGGAAAATAGCATTAAAAGGACTCCTGATGAAATACTGATATACTCACAGATAAGAGCATTATTCAGCCTTTATTTTAGAAGCATGTTTTTGCAATATATGGTGATTAACACAGAGACTCATAGCTCAATAATGTGCAGAGAGTCAGAGTTTTTGGGATGGGATCTATGCAGAAAAGAGGGAGGAAAGATTTTAAGAGCCAGAGGATATGGATGACCCCAAGCAAACAGTATATACTGACAAAGCAGGATAATACACATATAAAATTACAGAATGTGACTTCACACAGAAGATATTAACAAGTTCAAAACAGAAAGAATCCCAGCAAAGAGGAAGGGAGGTGGGCAGAAATTTGCACACGTAAACAAGGAGTTGTTGCAACTGTCAACTTCTAGGAAATGGAAAATAAGTTTTCAGCAGCAGAACGTTAATGGACATATCAACCACACTCCATGCCAGACAATGTACCTGGGAGTAATTAACAAAAAAGGGTAACACAAAGTGGACTCTATGATTTCTCAATGATTTTTAAGTGCTTTTAGGCTTTGGTTTTGATTTTTTCTTTATTACTATGTTCTTATTTACTTTTAGTTTTCTTTTTGAGAAAGCAAGCAGATGAAACCTTGTGAGAAGGGTGGTGGAGAGGATCTAAGTTGTAGAAAATTGTTAATTAGGAAAATGACAAGGCTAAAAAGTTCTCATTCCAGGAAATTAGAACTAACCTACTCATTACTTAAGCTAGGATTTTGTCAAAATTAAAATAACAAAAACATTCTCTTTTTCTTCAGTATTTCTGCAGCATTGAAACTATGAATCTCTCAATATAGGCAAACTTATTTAGTTTATGGAGTAATACAATTAGTGCTAATTTCATTCCTAAAGTATGCAGGAAATGCTGTCCAACAGCAGTATTTATTATACATTTCAAAACTAAAACTTAAGACAGAATTCAGGGGCTAAAGCAGTAGAAGCTAAGGAACAGTATGCACATTAAGGAAGTAGGTCCGTAATGGAAGCAGTCTTTTCTTACTTGTTTCGATCCCATAATTTAAGGATTGTCACTGGGAAAGGAGTATGGGTGTCAGAATTGTTGCTTTTGATATGCGTACTGATCAAAAGAAAGACATTACACCTTCATATTTTACTATATGTACATTTATTTGTAGGTTTTAAAAATGAATTCTTCTCTCATGCAATACGTCTCAACCATAATTTCCTTTCCTTCCAGTATCCTTACTCCTCCACACCTACCCCTCCCAGATTCACTTTCCCTCCATTTCCTCCTCAGAAAGAGCAGGTCTCAAATACCTCCTCAAAAGAGCAGACAGGAAATATCAAGATACAATAAGACAAGGCAAAAGCCCTCTTGACCTGGACTAGGCAACCAAAGAGGAGGCAAAGAGTCCCATGAGCAGACAAAAGAGTAAGAGATACACCATTTTCTAGTGTTTGGAGTCCCACAAACACACAAAGCTAACAGCCATAACGTATGCAGAGAAACTGGTAAAGACACATGCAGGCCTTGTGCTTGTTGTGAGTCCTGTTTAGTAAATTTAGCGGACCGTTTTCATTTGGTGTCCTTCATCCCCTCTGACTTCTACAATTTTTCTTCCCCTTCTTATGTGGGGTTCCCCGATCTCTGAGGGGAGGGACCACACAGAGACCTCCAATTTAGACTTTCTTTCTGCATAATGTTTGGCAGCCATCCATTATACAAAGAGACATCCTTTAAAAAAAAGTGTGTATCATCAATTTAATCACCATTAATTTCTCCTTATATCAATAACATCATTTAACAAACCCTTAAGGATACACTCATGGTAACTATTTGGTCAGTGGTAACATGAAAAAGTAGATGCATTATTTTCCATCAATAATTGTAGAATTCTTTTTATTCATTTTTTATATTTCATTTGAAATAGAATTATGTCACTTCACACTTCATCCTTAACTTTCCTCCCTCCATTCACTCCATGGCTCCCAACTCATAAATTGATATTCTTTTTCTTGGATTTTCTATTTTGACAATCATTAAGTATAAGTTTAAAAGAAAATAGCATCCTATTTTCTTCTCAAAGAATATTGCCAGGAGCATAATAAACTATTCCTTGCCAACTGTTATTGCTGTTTAAAATCATTTTAACCTAATCAATAACTACAGATTTATTACTATTTATTTACAGATAAGGTTTGAATAAAAATTATGCATACTTATATTTATTTGTAGTTTTTCCTTTTTCAAAACTAACATGGATACATTTTTCTTAATGAGAACAATGAAAAAAATGACTTGTGGAGGACGTTGTGTGTTATCTTTGTGTGTATTTATGACATTTAAGTTAATCTTCAAAATCAGTAATAACTGTTTAATTATAATTATTATGTAATTGTTTTGAATTCTGATACTGGTTAACTTTAAATATATTTACTTTACTATGATTCTCCATTTGAAAAGAGTTGTATGAGGAATCTTGTATTTCTATGAAAATACTAAGTCTGAATAATTTTTCTTCAATTTCTTTACATAAGAAATCACTCCTTTTCAAATAGTTTGAATTTCTTGAACTTGGCTTTATAATTTATAGATGAAAGAGAATTCTTTGCCTATTCCTCTATTTGACTTCTTGGGTGAAAATGTGTTTGCGTAATGACTCTGGGCAATGTTGCATCCTTAATGAAATCAATAGTCTAGTACAGAGATCAAGGGTGGCTGAGAGTCCTACCTACATATTTAAGTTGTGAACATTTCTTTTGCTATATTGACTTATGATCACTGTACCACCTTGTATGTAAAAGATATCCATGAAAGTTCTTAGACATAAATCTTTTTCATCATGCTGAGACATTTCTCTGAATGCTAGAAGAAATAACTCACTTGAAATAGAAATATCAAGTTAAGTATCCTGTAGAAAAAAGTTGCTGTTAGGGCTCATTTGTTCAAACTGCTCTGAAATTACCTTTTCAAACTATGTGCAAATTAGAAAAAAAAAAAAAAGGAACATCTTCAGTATCTTAACCAGACTTAGAATTAATCCATTCATTCCATTCATGCATAACTAAGAAATAAATCGATAACAGTATGTGGTAATTATTTTTGCTAGTGTTTACTTATATAATCATACAAGTACAATTCACTACATAAATTTCATAGTTCTCAGTGAGATATGGTGTTAGGCACCCAGACTGGTTTGACAAAGAGGAAAGTGCATTTGACATTTACAAATAGTCAAGGTAAAGGGCCATTGGTTTAATTCAGTACTGATAACAGTGGTAGATATAAACATCCATTACAGTCTTCTCGATTATATTGCAGCATCTATAGGTAAAATGGTTTTGACCACGAAAAACATACAAAGAGAGGAAGAGAGGGGAGAAATTTACCACACATTTTACAAGGGCAAGTATGAAGAATGTTTTTATCCACTGATGAGTCTTTAATAGTATTTAAAATAGACTAACATTTTTTTTTTAAGAAAAAGGTACTTCTGTTTGGTAGCAGAAAATAAATTTTCTACAAATAAATCAAGTGTTTTTATATTGTAGTTGTTTCTTTGGATGGTTGGTTGAATTTGTTTTGTCTGTTTGTTTGTTTGTTTGTTTTGTCTTGTTTCAAAGACTAAGAGACTTGAAGATTTGGTTTAAAAAAACAGGTATTGATTGTTCATTGCATTGTCTTAAAAATCATTGAGGTTCCAGTTATTCTAGATTTTAATACAAATGGTAACTTCACTTGCTTTAGAAACTGAAAAATAGACATTTGCTTCTGCTCCCAACATCTTCCTACCATTGTTTATAACAAGCTTTGAAATACTCTTAACAAGTTCCGTGTTTAAGTATATTTCCTCTGTGTGATACGCGATGTATATTAAATCAACTCTTTTGAATTAAATTAAATTATGATACATTATTTTGGATAATTTCCTTTCATATTTGAAATATTGTCACATTAAGGGTTCAATAAGTTAACTTTGCTCCTGTTTACCAACAAATTCAATAGCAACATACTCATTTTTCCACCTTCAACTACTAGTGATATAAGTATGTATCCATGTGACTAAAGAAAGAATTAAAACCAAATATAAAGAAAACAAACAAGTAAAAACATGGTATGTAAAACAGAGTGTCCTTAAAAGCATAAATGCGAATGACTCAGAAATATTTTAAGTATTTAACATCAATAGCCATCTGGGACATGCAAATTTAATATACACTGAGATGTCACCTTACCCTGTCAGACTGGCTAAGATCAAGAAATAGCATGGCGACAAATGCTGGAGAGGATGTAGGAAACGGAGAACACATGTTCACTGTCAGGAGGAGGGTAAACTGGTTCATCCACATTATAAATCAATGTGTCGTTTGCTAGGAAAACCTAGAAATAGACTACCATATGAGTTATATCATTCCTGGGTATATACACAAAGGGCTTTGTTCTATTACAGAGAAACAGGTTCATCCATGTTCATTGCAACTACTTTCACAAAAGGTAATGAAAAGAACTATCCTAGATATCTGTCAACTGAAGAATGAATAAAGAACATGTGCTATACTTACATAATGGAATTCTATGTAGCTACAAAGAAAAATGTAATCGTGAATTGAGCCATTAAATAGATGGAAGAGTAAAAATCATACTGACTGTGGTAACCCAGGCCCATAAAGACAAATACCACATGTTCCTGCTGATATGTAGATAATAGATGTAGATGAATTTCAAAATGGTCTTATTAAATAAAAAAACATGGAGCCAGATATATGGGTGACAGCCTGGGCGATATCGGGCAACAGGACCAGATAGTATACTGAAAAACTTCTACTGTAATGGGCACTCACCATTGGGCATTAATCCACTAGACCTAAGAAAGCTTAAAGATTCTGAAAGCACAGGAATGAAGCCACACTAGGCTTCCTAGTCTCACAGTCTCATGCCAGCAGCAGCGCAGACAGCTGCATACAGGATGGAGCTGGCCACCAGCCGCCATGAGCTAAGCAGCATGGGTGAGGATTCCCGCCACAGTACACAGAGGTGTCTCCAAGCTGTACTATGTAGATTTAGCCTTTGCTAGCACAGACAAAAAAAACGAACAAACAAACAAAAAATATGTTAGTTTATTTCAGATACTATCAAAGACTCATCAGTGGGTAAAAACATTCTTCATACTTATACACTTGTAAAATGTGTGCTAAGTACCTCCCTCTCCTCCTCTTTTTGTCTGTATGTTTTTCATGGCCAAAACAATCACATATAGATCCTGCAATAAAATCCAGAAGACTGTAATGGACGTTTATATCTAGAACTGTTATCAGTTCTGAATTAAACCAATAACCCTTTACCTTGACTGTTTGTAAATGTCAAATGCACTTTCTCGTTAAAGTGTGGGAACAGTCAAAATAAGTTTTGCACATGTATGAAATTCTCAAAGAAATAACTGAAAAATATTTAAAAAAGAAAGTGCCTCTAAATGTTTCTAGATCTCTCCTTTTCGAGTCCTGCTTTGTTTATATTTATTTATTTTTGAAAAATTTAAATTTGTTTCATTTAATATGCTTAAAGGCCACCTCCTTTCTCAGGCTGCCTCTAGCTTAAGGGGGTACTCTATCTCCCTCTTCTAGAGAATTTATCACATTAAATTATTTTATTTCTAAATTCTTTAATAGCATATGATTATTTAAGGGCATAGAATGAGTCTTACTCAGCATTAATTCTTCAAATGCTTCACATTTCTAAGCAATAAATTCTTGTAGAATTCTTGGAATTAAATAATAACCTGGATCGTATGTCTGGTTAACTATTTTATTATCAGGAACACTTTTATAGCAAAATGTTTCAAATGCAAAATGCAAAACCAAAAGGATTTACTATCATAACTATAAAGGTTTCCACATACAATGTCTAATATAATAGTTAACAAGAAATGTTAACTAAAAATTAGTCAAATTATTTAAGCAACACCTACATACAGAAAAGTATCAATATAATACATTGACAGAATTTTTATTGAAGAATATAAAAATTTATCAGCAGTATCATAATTGTTACCAAATTCTAAAGTTTCTAAAGTTATCTAGTCTTTTCATTATTAGCATATAATAAATAAAAGTGTCAATACAAAATTAATGTTTCTACATCTTATCATAAGCATTCAACTAAAAGTTAAATGCACTCTTTTAATGAGCACACCACCAATTTTTTTTTAATTTTCACATTCAGCATGAAATTTTGATCCATATAAAAAAAGATTTCTATTGATTTAAGTGATTAAAAGTTAAGCAGAGTCATAATGAGTAATTATTTTAACTCATGAACTGATAATATCAAAATACTTTAGATATATCAGAACATACAAGAGATCTAATTTTTTATTTTAATCGGGCTTTAAATAAACACAATACTTATGATTCTTTTAAAAAATGTTAAACACAACTAAAATTTATCATGTGTGTTTTATTTTCTGTCAGACATGTACTATCCACATAAATAAAGTGTTAAAGTGAACCTTTAAGGAAGTTATTAATTCGGGGCATAATCTGGCAATTTCCTCAGGGAAGAGACTGCACAGTCAAACTCTTCCTTCCCCTGGACCTACCTAAGTCGTCCTAAGAAGGCAATGAGGGGCTATAGTTTGTTGTACGAGCATAAGTACCTTATTCTCTCCTTAATACATTCAGAGCTATAATTATCTACTATTCCACTTACTAGGTATCAAAGCATAAACCTCCTTGTTTCCAAACTGGGAATATCTTATGGTAGGTGGGTCTGAGGACCTTCAGCACAGCACTGGAAATAGATGAGTATTGCTGTTTGTTTTTGCTCTTTTGGGGAGCCCATCACCCAGCTCACAAATAAATCACAAACAGAGGCTTATTCTTAATTATAAATGCCTGACCGTAGCGTGGCTTGTTTCTTGCCAACTTTTCTTAAATTTAAAATATCTCTTCTATCTTTTGCTTCTGGACTTTTTCCTTTTCTTACTTCTGTGTATCTCACTTTCACTCTTACTTTGTGGCTAGCTGTGCTGCTGTTTAGGTGGCCCCTTGCATCCTCCTCTCCTCTCTCCTCCTTTGTCCTCCAGATTTCTCCTTCTATTTATCCACTCTGTCTTCCTGACTTGCCTATTCTTTCTCCCACCTTGCTATTGGCTGTTTAGCTCTTTATTAAACCATTAAGATGTTTTAGACAGGCAAATAACACAGTTTCACAGAGTTAAACAAATGCAATATAAAACTAATGCATTTTAATAATCTACAACAGGTGAGAAATGAGTCAATAGTATTTTCATTCTTTAGCAAGTGAAGGGGTACAGGAAGAAGTCCATTCTAATTCATGGGAATAGAATTGGACAAGGATTAATGTGTTCAAACTGGAGTCACAATAAAAAAATCTACCAGAGTTACCAGGCAAGGAGTGTGGACCTTGTTATATAGCAAAGAAGCTGTGTTTGAGGTTCTAGCAATAGGGGTTGAAAAGAGGGGTTCAAGTAGTCATTGTGAATCTATTAGCTGTTATCATCTATGTGAAATAAAAATACATTTTATATATCCTCATTCATTTTTCATATTAGAGAAACTGCAAATGCTTACTCTGGGTGTTCAAAGAACAGGCTGCAGGTGTCCAGAGCACTGATCACTCATTTCTAAGATAATGGGAGAAAATGAGAAGAGAACATGAGTTTAAACTTTGATTTACTCTTTCCTTAGAAAAGTCTGTATTAGAACAATTAATTACTAAATAGCTATAAGATCTGTGGTATCATTGATAATCATAGACTACCGACACATTACTGAGTATGAAGAAATATTAGGAAAGAAATAATGTTCCTTGATTATACTTGATTATACCAATTGAACACATTCTGTATATATATGCAAATACAACATAGTAATTACTATTATATATTGTATTATACATATTGCCAATAAAGCAAACAATTTTAGAGGCATCATTTCCTTGCTTCTGCATTAAGGAACCGCATGACGATGAACTAATAGAACTTTACTAACCTTTCTCCACACCTATAGAATTTAGTTCTAAATTATATAAATGTGTATTTATATTATCCTACTATGTAAGTCTGTATACATATAATGATTTAGATATAGCCATTAGTGGGTAAAGAATGCTGAGTACTAAGACAATCTATACAAAATCATAAAGAAATATATAGTAAAATTTTATTAAGAGAAAAATTCAATTCTCAACAGATGTACCCTATTACTTAAATTTAACACATAATTATATAAAAATCCTCAAGTAATTTTCCCCTAATTTTATGCTACTAGTTATTTTTTAATTGATAGTGTATAAAATGTTCTAACATAATATGATTCACCATGTTTTTGCTTTGTGTTTTGAAAATGTGTAGAAACTCCTAACAAGTACCCCAGTAAAAGTACAAGAGGAGAATTAGAGAAAGAGAGAGAAAGCAGGAGTAGTAAGAGAGAGAAAAATGAATGGAGAGAGAGACAGAGAGACAGAGAGAGACAGACATAGAGACAGAGAGAGACAGAGAGACAGAAATAGAGACAGAGAGAGACAGAGAGACACAGACAGATACAGAGTGAAGCAGTCAAAAAGAGAGACAGAAACAGACACAGAGCGAATACGAACCCCAACCAAATTAACAGTCCTCTTACTGCTAATTAAAAGCTCTTTACTTTCTGCCCACATGGGCAGTGCAGCTGCTTCCCATCCTTCCACATTAAAAGGAATACATAAATTCAAAGACAATACTAGGAACAGCACCTGGTTCTGAGTGCACCTGCCGTGATGAGAGTATATTTCATGCTGTCAGGAAATTAACATTTTCAGGGGCCCCCAAAGATACTTTTTCTCCCTCATTCAACTTTTTCCATTGTTCCCAAGTGGTAAAGACTCAGTAGTTTTCCTTCCATTTTTGATGCTAAATTTATCATCCTGTTGTTTGCTCCGCTGGCACAGACACCTGCCTCCTGCTGTAAATGCTGTGTTCCAGCTCTGCAAGATTTCCCCAGGGCTTCCCATTCAAGTACTGGCTTGTAACAGTGGCTTAATATCATGTCAAAATCTCTTAAGGAAGATCCAGCCTGTCACGTCATTTTAGGATTGAACCTTCATCCTCCGAGAATCTGAAAATGTCCTTTGAGTGTTTGAAGCATGAGCAGACAAATAAAAGGCTAACAAGTCATTTGTAAAGATAATAGCTAACAGCATGTGTTCCCTTTTCCCACCCCCACTTTCCATTAAGTGTAGATAAAGAAGAAAGAAATCAGACTGCAGGGCCCACGGCTTCCTTCTTTATAAACAGGTCAGAGGAAGCTGAAAATCCTTATTTTAGATGTGAGAGAAAAGAAAAAAAAAAAACGCCAATATCTCAATGCTATCATGGTTCAGACATCATTGAAACATGGATGACATGTCAGTTTTTCAGAAGAATACAACTCTACTAAAATACATTTGTGATTTAAAATGTATGATGTATTAGGAGAAAAGAAATAACATTTACTTCTATTTTATATTGGATTTAGGAATTAGTGTAGCGAGCAATAAGAAATTTAAAAGTTGAGAATGTGAGAAATCATACAGCATTTGTAGGAGGAAGGACTCTTCCTACACATTTCAACTAACTGTATAAAAACTGTAGAAAAATGTAATAAAAATAAGTGTAGCTGTGTCACTTTACTGACCCCGACGTTCTATTATACCTAAATAATAGAATTTTAGGGTTAGTAATTAATTTTTACTGACATAAGTAGTTCATCTTGAACATGCCAATGATATTGATAGAAAGATGATAGAAAATTTTAAAAGTTGCTCCCCTGATATGTATACGATTATTTATTCTATACACAAGTTTTTTGTATTGAATTGTATTGAATTCACTGAGTTTAAAATATTCATGTAATTATTGTAGTTAATTATCTATGAAAAGAGATGTGAGTGGTAAACATCTTGACAGAATATGATCATCAAAAATGTCTTTCTAGCACGACAATTAGGGTGTTTGGCCATCCCATCACCAGAGTAGGTCAGTTCGGACTGTCTCTCGACCATTGCCAGCAGTCTGTTGTGGGGGTATCTTTGTGGATTTCTGTGGGCCTCTCTAGCACTTTGTTTCTTCCTATTCTCATGTGGTCTTCATTTACCATGGTCTCCTATTCCTTGTTCTCCCTCTCTGTTGTTGATCCAGCTGGGATCTCCCACTCACCCAAGCTCTCTTTCCCTCGACCCTCGCCCTTCACTACCCCCACTCATGTCCAGGATGTTCATGTAGATCTCATTCCATTTCTCTGTCATTGGGCGATCCCTGTGTCTTTCTTGGGGTCCTGTTTTCCAGGTAGCCTGCCTGGTGATGTGAGTAGCAGTCCAGTCATCCTTGTTCCACATCTAGTATCCTGTTATGAGTGAGTACATACCATGTTTGTCTTTCTGAGTCTGGGATACCTCACTCAGGATGATTTTTTCTAGATCCATCCATTTGTCTGCAAACCTCATGATATCATTGTTTTTCTCTGCTGAGTAGTATTCCACTGTGTATATGTACCACATTTTGTTTATCCATTCTTCAGTTGAAGGGCATCCAACTACTGATGGATCTGGATGCAGAGATCCATGACTAGGCCCCAGGTGGATCTCTGGGAGTCCAATTAGCGAGAATGAGGAGAGTTTATATGAGTGAGAATTATTGAGACCAAGATCGGATAAAGCACAGAGACAAATAGCCAAACAAACAGAAACACATGAACTATGAACCAATGGCTGAGGGGTCACCAACTGGATCAGGCCCTCTGAGTGGGTGAGACAGTTGATTGGCCTGATCTGTTTGGGAGGCATCCAGGCAGTGGGACCGGGTCCTGTGCTCACTGCATGAGTCGGCTGTTTGAAACCAGGGGCCTATGCAGGGTCCCTTGGCTCGGCCTGGGAGGAGGGGACTGGACCTACCTGGACTGAGTCCACCAGGTTGATCTCAGTCTGTGGGGAAGGCTTTGCCCTGGAGGAGATTGGAATGGGGGGGCGGGCTGGGGGGAAGGTGAGGGGGGCGGGAGGGGGGAGAACAAGGGAATCTGGCTGATATATAGAACTGAATTGTATTGCAAAATAAAAATTAAAAAAAAAAAAATGTCTTTCTTAGCCGGGCGGTGGTGGTGCACGCCTTTAATCCCAGCACTCGGGAGGCAGAGCCAGGTGGATCTCTGTGAGTTCGAGGCCAGCCTGGGCTACCAAGTGAGTTCCAGGAGAGGCGCAAAGCTACACAGAGAAACCTTGTCTCAAAAAACCAAAAAAAAAAAAAAAAAAAGTCTTTCTTGTAAATAAAGAAGGTAAGGGGGAAACACTTTTAAAACTGTAATATTTTTATTATTTCTTCAAGGATACACATATATTTTATTCATAATCAATCTCACTCTTTCCCCTGACTCTTTGATCCAACCTTACCTCTCTACATCTTCCCAAATTCACACCATTTGACATTTGTGCTGTTTGTTTGTTTACAAATAATGCATTAGTTCTAATTTGTGCTGCCTATATACCATGGTTCCATCCATTGTCTCATGGTTGACCCACCCAGATCCAAACACTCAATGAAATTGACTTTCTTCAATAAGCCAATCATTTTTCTGTTAAGAACTGAGGCTTGTGAGACCTTCCCTCATCTTTGCCAGAATATTGATGTTCTTGCAAAGGTCTTTTGAATCCTATCACAGTTTCTATACATTCATGAATTTCCTATTTTTTCCAGAGGACACTGTTTCACTCAGGTCCTTCCAAAGATTTAGATATTACTATTGCATTGACCACTCTTCTTTGAACATTGGTGAAGGGATAACATAAATGTTCCATTTGTAGCTAAGCAGTCTACTGACACTTGTTCTCTGTACTTTAACCAATTGTGAGTTGGTGTGTTAACCACTGTCCACCACACAAAGAAATTTACCCAATGAGGTCAGCAGGGTGCACTAATCAATGGATATAAAGATACAAGCTGATATAGGCTTAGGTAAGCTTTTCCTGACTAGGACTATAACTGCAAACAATCAATGAAGGTAATTTTGTGGAATTAAGTTTTGTTGCAAAGGAAAATTTTAATTTGATAAGCTGGAAACCTATAAAATGTAAAAAAAAATAGTTAGCAGCTATATATCTGACTAAAGCTTACTGATTATATATGTATATATGTATATAGGTTAGATATATATTCAAAACTAGGCACCATAAAAACAAATGCCCCAATAAAAAAGTAGACTTTGCTACTAAAGAGTTTTTAGAAGAACAGACATAAATGATTAAGAATTTTTAAAAATATTTATGGTCCTTACCCATCAAGAAAAACGAAAATTAAAATTACTTTGAGATGTTGTCCCACCTTAGTCAAAATTGCTCAGGTTATACAATCAAAAGATGACCCTTTCTGGAAAGAAGATAGGAACAGGGAACCTTTATGCACCATTTGAGCTATGAGACTGGCACAAAGACTTACAAAATAGTATATGGTTCCTGAAGGCCTAAAAATAGATCCCCTATACAAACCAGCTAGACCAGTTCTGAGCAGATACCAAAAGGATTTTATTCCCTTTTACCGAGACACATGTTGGTCAGTGTTCATAGCTGTTCTATTCAAAATAGGTAGGACATATAAACAGATGACATACTCTTCAGCTAATGAATGTCATACCTATAAACATGAAATTTTAGTTAACTGAAAAGAAAAATGCAATTATAAAATTTACAGGCAAATTGGGAAATTGGGAAATATTGAATGAGAAAAAAAACCTGACCTATACACTTTTAAAGTCATAAGAATAAGGCCTAAGAGCACAGAATGTTCTCTTTTGATTATATAGTTGTCTATTGGCTTCATTTAATTTACAGTTATTTTAAGTACAAATTTATGAGTTGTGTTATCGTACAGGAGTAACAGCAAAATCAGCTCCTGCCCTCAGTTTTAATACAAAAATTGTCTGTAAAAATCAACAGTTTCTCAGAATTTTGAGATATTGCTAGACTCAAAAAATACAATTGAAATAATATTCTATATTCTATGAATATTTACTGAATACATCCAAAAATTCACAACATGATTCTTACAAATTCAAGGACAAGTTTACTCCAGTAATCACAATAGATTTTAGAACTCTTCCTAGATAACAAATCTGTATATATTAAAATCTATGTATATTAAAATCAATATATACACAATTATTAAATTTTCATATAAAATGGAACACTATTTGTATATTGTCTATGCACATATCTACATTTATTTACAAAACTTGAGTTCTATCTAGATGGTCTATAATAGCTCATGTAATGTTATGCCTTGTAAATAATTGTTATACTGTATCATGCAGTAAATAATGACAAGAAATGTGACACATGTATATTATAAATGTGATTACTCCAAGTATGTTTAATTCATTGATTGCTAATTATGCAAAAGAAAACCCACTGTTAGAGGCTCCCTGATTCTTTTCAAGGAATGCTCTCCCTGACATCTTTTCTTACAAATAACTTGTAACAGGTATTAATGTCAGAGATAACTGGCATCTAAATGTTCATTTTCAACTAAAGCAAATCTTGTATCTTATATAAGTTTCTTTTATTCTTTTTTTCAGAGTAATTACACCTTATTCACTTCAAGTTTCTATAAGTTTAATTAATTTTTTTGAATCTGCATGGATTTAACAGCAGAAAGAAATTCTACTTCCTTACTCTTGTCCAACAGCCACTACCATGATTAAAAATTATTTCATCATGTTTTAGCTTGTTTTTCAATTGCTCAACAAAGATATTCTGGACCCAATTCCCCTGAGAATATCCATATTATATTTTGACTTTTGACATATTAAAAGTGTCCATAAACAATACACTCAGTAACAGATGGAATTTCTATAGCTCTTTCCTTATGAGTGGGATTCATTACGTCCTTAAATAAGACTATTTATAGTGAGTCAATATGAAAGTGGAGTCATGCTTCTTATAGTTTATTGAATCATTTAATATTCAGGGTACTTTTTAACATTTCTCAGCAACTTTGGTTTGCCTTTTCCTATTTGTGGCTATTTTATCTGTAATTATTAGAATTTGGATTTTATGTGTCCTCCAAAAGCTCATATGTAAGCATTTTTAATGCTGACACTGTTGTAGCTGTCACTGGTGGGATTTTTAGAAAGTAGATCCCAGCAGGAAGAAGTTAGATCGTTCGAGGTATGCACTTGAAAATATTCTTGGGCTATTCAAACCTATTCTTGCACCCTGTGTCATAAGATGAAGCAACCTCCTCTTCTATACAGTCCTTCTGTGAATTAAAACCTCTGAATGCTGTAGGAATAATCCTTTCTTCTTCACAAGCTGGTTATCTCAAGTATTTCATAGTTATGAAATATAGTTAGCAATGGAAAGCTGACTATGATTGGACAAAAGCAGAGATTTGCATAATTCTGTTTGCTTAGTTATTGTCTACATTACAATCTGTGTATTGTGGTATGTTCAAATCAATGTCTCTCATAGTTTATATAAATTTCTGTTCTTAGCCAGTACCAAGTGCTAATTATTTCAGGAGTGCTTAACAAGTATAATGGTATTTTTGATTTTTATATAAATTTCTTTAGTTTGGAATCTGTGAAGCTTTTCTTATGAGCAAATATTTTCATACATATGCTTGGTGGGGACAATTATGTAAAACATAGTAGGTCTATTAACAATTTATCATAGATTTTTTTCACCTGTATTTTACATTATACTTGTTACTGTTGTTATTATTTCTATTTATTATTTGTGTGTTTATCTTTCTAAATGGCCTACTTCCGATTATAACATTTCAAATTGTAATGATTTTTTGATACCATGTCTGGTGGCATAAGCTATCACTTTTTTTTAATACAGAAGTCATCACTCCTTTCTACATCTGAGCAATAATTATAGTAAGCATTTTAAATATACGTTATAACATGAATTTTCAAATGCCAAGTTTTGATTAATCTTCCTGACTCTTTTGATGTAATCAATGGTATATCCATATCATTTCCTGATTTGGAATGTAAACAAATTCTTCAGTTTTAGTTGACTGAACAGTATACTTATGTTTCTGGCTTCTTAAAATATATTCTCTCTCTTATCCCTACTTCTTTTTCCCCTTTCTCTTTCTGACTTCTCTAGGAAACTTTATAAATAATTAAAAGTAAAATTCCATCTACTGTACATCTTCAATATCATACATTTTAATGTGCTACAGCTATCTCAATATTGACTCATCCGGAAATGTGTTCAGGATAATTCAAGGAATACAACAATGTGTAGCAGTGATTAATTCACACAGTATCAGGTGAATATAATACATCTGATTACTGTTTGCACATATTTCCTGCTGAGATTTGAGTAATTCTCTCTGGAGGTGATTAGAAAATTGACTAAGAAAAGAAAGAATAACTATTATCTCAACTTTTCAAAAGGTGTATGAATGCTTTCCACATTAACCAGATCTCAGTGTATTATCTTAGCAGAATCTATGAAAATAGCATTAGAACAGACATTGTAAGTTTGTCCCTTGTGTGGTCTTGAAGATTGGCGTGGGATTTATGAAGGAAGATATTCACAACATCACCATATTGATGACAATCCTGGTGACAAAGAGGATTTTGATGTCATGTCCTTAATGTAGCTTAAATACTTATAGATCAACTGTCCCTCATTGGAAATGACATTGTAAGTAACAGCACGAGAATGAAGAGAATAGAGCTTCCTAGATTAAAGACAAACATACATATTATATGTGAAATATATATATATATATATATATATATGAATAATTTATTTGTATTATGTTTCTTCTTTTATTTCAGGAAAGTAAATGAATGTAGATTGTTAAGCAGCATACATTTGAGTTTACTGCTGATGCATATGCCATATGTAATACACCACATAGTAAGATATTGTGGCATGGACAGTAAATGATTCAAAACGGCAATATACCTTTTTTAGAATACTATGAAACTGACTATTTAATATAAATGGCATAGATATAGTTTATTGAAATCATCTTTCTTTTTAAGTTTTTCTCTTTATTTTCTTTTGCTTTTCTATAAAAATATACTGACAGGATCAGAAAAATTATCATGATAGCAATATTTGAAATTGCTATATAAGGAGAAAACACAGAAAATAAAATTGTTCAAAATGAATGGAAATCTTGTCTATAAAAAATGCCATTAACACAGTCAACTTCAATAATCTTCTCAGTGTAAAAGAGTTCTCAGCTTTTCTAGAAATGTTATATTGTTATTTAATAAAAGCCTTTCTTACTGTTTCTCTTAACCACATTTAATTTTGTAAAAGAATCTCTTTCTCCTTTCACTAGTTGCATTCCAAATGTTTCCCATACCACATATCCCCCCTGAAGCACATGCAAGTGTCTAGCCCCTGCAGGTTCTTTGCTTATTTGACATACAAATCAGTTGACTGAATAAAATACAGTATTAATTACTGAAGTATTTAGCTAGGGGTTTGAAATTTTATTTATTATAATATGAACTCAGTTTCTGTTCAGACATAACAATACCATGATTTTTATAGCATATCAAGGGGGGATTGAATCACCTTAGCAAGGGAAAATACAATATTTATGGATATATGTCAGAGAGCTGAAATGGATGAATAATAGCGATGAGGAAGGAAGAAACAGGTAAAGGAAGGAATAAGGAACTATGGGAAGAGAGCAAAAATCCAAAGGCCGTTTGAGAGAGTATGTGGAAACCTAATAGAGTAGAAGATTCCTAAAATATAAACCAACATAAAGGTAATCTAAAGGTAGTTATGAAATAACATGGAAGACAGATCCCCAACTGGATATCTCTCATCACCAAATGAAGCTTCTAATTCAGGGAATGGGTAACCTCTAATCAATTTATTAGTAAGAAGGTACCCATGGAAGCCTCCAAGCCACCCAGTAAATTGTTAAGCTGTCAACAACCTATTGGTAAAAAACCTATTGCAAAGACAACATCTACACAACTAATTGAATATGGAGAAGGTAAGTTGGTACCTACCTAGAGCCTTCATCCCTATGAACTAGTGTTCATGATATTGGAAGATACACTTGCAGGCTACCAAACAAGAAAGGTGAACATCAACCCACCTGCAAACCTTACCACCTACACCTAGAAAACACAGAATGAGAGATCTTAGAACAAACAATCTTAAACGGATGTCTTCATCAATCCCTTCCTCTCACACCTCAGGGAACTCTGTGCAAGAAGAGGCAGAAAGAGACTGTAAGAGCCAGAGAGGGTTGGAGAACATTTGGGAAACAGGCATCTAAAAACAGGAGGTCCAATGCACGTAGTAATTCACAGAGACTGTGGGCCCACACGCAGAGCCTTCAAAGGCTCTGTTTGGGTCCCAACATGGAAAATGGAAGTGGACACACACCCACTTTCATAATTCAGAAACTAACTCTAATTCATAGTCACTTACAAATTAAAATCTAATTTCCTCCAATGGAATCTTACTGGATGTACGAATCACTCTTAAGCTCAGAACCCAAAACCAGCGGACAATGGCCCCCACAAAACAAAATCCATGGTATTGTTGGAGGGTATTTTTTGACTCTTTATACTTTGGACATTTATCATACAGGTCTTTTGTTCGTGTATTATGGTTTCCAATATTTTATTTTTAGGGGATTTCTGTGAATATTGATTTGTGTGTTTCTATGTCTACCTGTGTTTCTTATGCTTTTCTTTGGGTCTTCGCTTTTCTGTTTATTTGTTTGTTTTGTCCTATTTAGATTTGTTTGTTTTATTTTTTTAGATAACTATTTATTATCTAATGAGAGGGAGGAAAAAATGACATGGATTTAGGTGGGTTGGAAATTAAAGAAGATTTGGGTGGAGTTGTGGGAGGCAGCACCATAATCAGAACATATTATATTAAAAAATCTATTTTCAACAGAAAAGACATACATCTCATACTTGAATGCCCTTTTAGAAAAAAGAATGATGCTTTTTAAATTTCTGTAAATCACTACAAGTGCATTTCTGTATACATCAGTTTCAGTTTATACTTTTGCATGTTTTTTTTTTTTGTTTTTGCTATTTGCTTTAGTTTGTTCTCCCTAAGAAAACCCAGTAAGAACTTTTATTTTATATCTTTCTATATGAATAAAAAATAATTATGTGCATATTATTAGTTAAATTATTTGTTTATTTGTTGCTATAAATAACAAAAGATATCCATAGTACCTGTTTTAAAAAGAAACAACAAATCAGCATGCATTACATACATGTAGAATCTTCTATTTTTAAGACAGTTTTTAACCTGTTCCTTTCAGATTAAAAAAAAAACCCTCATTTTCCTATTTTCTATTAATTGCTTATAAGAATTTTCATTATTATCAGCTTTGAAACTCATTAAAATTGTTGAAATATGTTTATTTATAATAATTTTGTGTTTATTAAAAGTACTTATTGTGTTACTCATGAAGATTATTTTGAAGACTATTTGATGACTGCTCTTATTTAGGATTTCATTTCTGGCATTAAAATTTTAATCATTATTTGACAACTGGAGTACCACATACCGACATATCACTTATTGAGATATAAGTGAGAGTCTACATAGAGCTTAGAGAACAATTTTAAGGGAATTTTCATTTATCCTGCTTTTACCACATACACTGATCCCTCAGTCTCTCTTGGTGTGGAGGTGACTGAAGAACAATAGTGGGGTAACACAGGTCCACACTCTGTTCCTCCCTTATGCATATGCTCTAAGTGTCATGAGATTATGACTATAATAATCTGAAGCAATAGTGAATGGTAAAAATCATGTTTTCCACTAACACTAATTCCTTTGTAAATATATGCACAGACGTTTTTGTCTTTAAAAGACATCTTTATAACCCCTTACTAAATGCACTTTTATTGAGAATAAACAATGAAGACTGCTAGTGGCTATTTTAAACATTGCTGATCATACATTCAAGTCTCTGTGTTTTCCGTGTTTACGATGGTAGGATCAGAAACGCAGTGTAATATCAACATCAGGTTTAGTCTTTTATGCACTGTGTTTGCTGTTATTCTGGTGAGATCAAGAAGCTAAAGTCTCCTGAAACAAGTAAATTTTTAAAATATTGTACCAGACATATTTTCAACTTCAGCAAAATACATGCCTATGTTTTGCTGTTAACCAAGGAACAAATCATACTTTATACTAGCAAGCTATATTTGTACTATGTAATACATGCTGACATCATGTATAACATAAAAATATGTATTTGAACAATGGTTTTTTTTTTCCCTCTATGCTCCCTGCTTTATATTTCAGCTTATTAAGTTGGTCTTTTGTATTTGTGTATTTGTGAGAAATGTTGTAAAATGTATGTTTCTCACACATGATGGCTGTCACTTGGGTCTTAAATTCTAGCACTTTGTGATGAAAGTATGCACTTTATGTTTACATTTATGTAAATGTGTTTACTAATGTCATTAATTTCCACTATGCGATGAACTTATTTGAGCATGTGCTTCATGTGTGTTGATATCCCTGGTGTTGAAAGCAGGACACTAGGGTGAACATAATTTGAGATTTCATAAATATTTGATAATGTATCAATTATGCATAATATCTTTCTGTTTCTTTACTATTCCTCCAATTTTCTATCTACTCTGCTAGCATTTATCATTGATAAATCAACATCTTAAATATTGCTCATTCTCCTTATCATGGAGAGTAAAACAAAATCATTCATCTGAAAAAAAAATCAGCATGTAAATTTTTGTTCATTCTTTTACATTTTATTATGTTTTAGACCATTCCATTAACCATTTTTTTAAACATTATTTTAAATGTTTATTTAGAATGTCTGTTTGGAACATCTTCTTCCTGATTGCTCAATAGAATAACTTTAGTTCTTAAAAATAGCCCCTAACAGGAGACTTTCTAAGTAATTGCTTAATGGTGATTGTGTTGTTAAAGTTGAAAATGTTATGATAACTTTAAAAGAAAAGTCAGGGAGCTTATACAACAGTCATTTAACCATCCTTTTAGCGGGTGTATTTTATGGTTGAATTGCTTTATTGCAAACATCTATTATAAATCCCTAGAGTAAAGGCCAAATTGCCTTTTATGTCTGTGAGGCAAAACACAATAGAACTTCTGAATAGATAAAATATAAAAGTGATTTTAAAAATGATACCTCACAGAGATGGGAAAACAATTTTATGTTTAAAAGTATTTTTCATTATTTGTCCGTATAATTAAAATATAGCATATTTATAGATAACCAAATCTTCATTACCCTACATGTTCTTTGAAATAAGCTTACTTGCAATGGTTAACACTTTGTAATTGGATTCCACAAGCCATGGGAATTAAAGTAGGGTACATTTTTCAAATAGGTTTGTTGTCATTATTGTTACAATTTAAAGCAAAAGGCAAATCTCTTCCCTGTTGAATGTAAAATGAAATCTAAATTTACCAGACTAACAATCCAAAGAATTCATAGTCACTTTAGTTTACATGAATATAATATTAAAATCTGTAGCCCTGTACTATTATAATTGAGCTTAATCACATGTCAAGCCCCCTTGGCATTGACATGGTTACTTTTCTGTCTGTATGGGCAAGATTTCTATCATGAGCATTGTAATTAATGGCATAAACTGTCCTTGCACATAGGACAATTTATCAAGATTATTTCATTGATGAGGATATACAAGAAGAAAACAAAATTGAAATATGGTAATCATTTAGATACAGTAGAGAATTATGCCATCTAATTTTCATTATAATTAAGAATATATCTTCAGAAAATATTTTGAAACTGTTGTTATTATTATTGATGACTCTTATGCAGATCTATAATGAAAAGGAGTAAACTAAGCAAGGCAAAATACAAAATATATAGTTTGAGGAGAAAAGAAGCAGCCAGGGAGTGAAATACAGCAAAGTTTGCTGCTCACAGAGATAAAAATTTAAAGAAAATCCTGATCCTAGATGGAATAAATGAAATGGCTACCTCAGGGCAAGACCTCACCCAACCAAGCTTCCAGTTTGTGAAAAGGAATTAAAGAAAAGCTTAAGGGTTGGCTTGGTGGTACACAAGTCCTTTAATCCCAGGACTGGGAGGCAGAGACAAGCAGATCTCTGAGTTTGAGTCCAAGCTGCTCTACAAAGCAAGTTCTATGACAGCCAAGTTTAGATTGTGAAGGAAACTTTAGAAAATAGAAAGGGGTGAAAAAGTGAATGACAGAGTCATTTTCTAGTCTCAATAACTAGCAGGACTAGACAGCTTCTGTCACATGATTTTGGCTTTAAAGTCAAGGATACAAGAACGTTGATGTGGAATTTACCTTTGCAACTAGAATGCCACTGAGGCCAGGCTTGTGTCTCAGGTATCACTGCTAGAAAGCTATGAGGATGAAGCCTGGGCTCTCTTGGAGATCCAGAGATGCTGGATACCAGAGCCACAGGACTCCTGCCAAGGAAAGCTGGAGATCAGCTATGGATCCAGCCCCAAAGAGAGAAGTGTGTTGCAGTCAACAAAACTGAAAGGAACTGCATATCTGAAAATGGCTTTGACCTTAGACATGGAGATGCAGTGTTTGGAGTTTGCCCAGCTGGTTTTCAGTCTTGCTTTGGTTCAGTATTTCTTCTTTATGCTCACTTTCCTAACTTTTGAAATGGTAATGCATATTCTGGTCCACTGTATGTTGGAAGTTTGTGACCTGCTTTTGGATTTTTATTTTACAAGGGGTTACAGTTAAGAGATTGCCGTGAGTCTCAGAAAAGACTTGACTTTGAACTTCAGATTTTTAAACAATGTTGAGACTGTCATAGACTATGGGACTTTTGAAGTTGTACTTGATTCATTTTTTTTTTTTTTTTGATTTTGACATGTCTACAAGCTTAGAAGGCCAGGGAATAGAATGCAGTGGTTTGAATAAAAATGCCCCCCTATAAGTGCATTGATTTGGATGCTTGGGACTTAGGGAGTGGGGCTATTTGGTAGGGATTTGAAGGTGTGATATTGATGGAGTAGGTATGATGTAGCACGAATCTTAGAAGGTCTTATTAATAAAAATAAACCCAGTGCCAGTTATTGGGATGAATTCTGGAAGATCAGAGAAGCAGAACAAGCCACAGCTACCTCACCTCACCAGTTCCTCAGCTGATCCTGTTTCCTCAGGCTGGAAGCTTTTGAGTCCTTATCCAAATGGATCTCAGCTGAACTGCTTCTCAAAAGCCTAAAAGCTTAACCAACCTAGTTTCTCATCCTCATGCCTTAAAAACCTTTCTGCCTCCTGCCATCACTTCCTGGTATTAAAGGCTCTTGTTACCACTCCTGACTGTTTACAGTGTAGCCTTGAACTCACAGAGATCCAGGTGGTTCTCTGCCTCTGGAATGCTAGGATTAAAGGACTGTGGGCCACCATTTTCTGGCCTCTATATCTAGTGGCTGTTCTGTTCTCTGACCCCAGATAAGTTTATTAGGGTGCACAATATTTTGGGGAACACAATATCACCACAGTATGACCTTTTTCTCTAAGAAGTACATCACTGGGTGGAGGGGGAGGTTCAAAAGCTCCAGCCCAGTCCAATCTCTCTCTCTCTCTCTCTCTCTCTCTCTCTCTCTCTCTCTCTCTCTCTCTCTCTCTCTCTCTCCCTGTAGCCTACAAATCCAGATATAGAATTCTCAAATATCTCTTCAGCATCATATCTGTCTTGCAAGCCACAATGATACTCACCATGATGGTAATGGACTAAAGCTCTGAACTGTAAGCCTGCCCCAATTAAATGTTTATCTTTATTTGAGTTGCCATGGTCATGGTGTCTCTTAACTGCGATAGGACATTGAATAAGAGGACTTAGTAGTAGGCAGAAATAAAAGTAAAGGTAAATAAATAAACAAACAGTAAAATAATAAGCACAAAACATTGAAAGACAGTTCAACAAAAATGAGGTGAACTAATATACAAGCAAACCCAACAGTTCCTCAGCTACACTAAAAAATGCTTAACCTTGGCACTATGAGCTCTCTAGACACATGAAATTAATGAAGACAAGGATATCACAAAATTTACACTGTCTAGATGGAGGACATCATCTTGTTTTTAATCATCAACCTTTTATTAATATCATTACAGTTAATTAAATTTATTCATTTATTTTAAAACCCAATTGCAGTTTTTCATCCCACTCCACCCTTCCCCAATTCACTCTTCCTTTCCTCAATTCAGAAAGGGGCAGACCTCACATGGGTGTCAACAAAGCATGACATATCAAGTTGAGGTAGGAACAAGCTCTTCCTCCTGCACTTAGGCTGGGCAAAGCAACTCAGAATGAGGAATAAGTTCCTGGATGGCAGCCAAAGCATTGGAAATAGATCCCACTTCCACCAGTAGAGTTCCACAAATAGATCAAGCTACACAACTGTCATACATATGTAGAGGGCCTAGATCAGTCTCATGCTCAGTCCAGAGTCTGTGAGCTCCTAGGTGCTGTGGGATGTTCTGTATGGCAAATGTGTTGCTGATTGCTCAATAAAACACTGACTGGCCATTGGATAGGCAGGAAGTATAGGCGAGACAAGGAGGAGAATAAAGCTGGGAAGTGGAAGGCTGAGTCAGAGAGACACTGCCAGCTGCCATGATGACAAACAGCATGTGAAGATGCCGGTAAGCCACGAGCCATGTGGCAAGGTATAGATTAATAGAAATGGATTAATGTAAGTTGTAAGAACAGTTAGCAAGAAGCCTGCCATGGCCATACAGTTTGTAACCAATGTAAGTCTCTGTGTTTACTTGGTCGGTCTGAGCAGCTGTGGGACTGGCAGGTGAAAGAGATTTGCCCTGACCATGGGCCAGGCAGGAAAACTCTAGCTACACCTAGGTGCCCAGGTTAGTTGTTACTGAGGGTTCCCTTGTGATGACCTTGAACCCCCTTCCCAAGGCTATCCTTCCTTCTTCTATTCAACAATGCTTGCCTGTGTATCTCTGCATCTGATTCTATCAGTCACTAGATGAATGTTCTTTGATGACAATTGAGGTAGTTATCTATCTGATTACAGAAGATGGCCAGTTCAGGCTACTTATCCTATTCACTATTGATAAGTCTTAGCTGGGGTCATTCTTGTAGATTCATGAGAGTTTACCTTACCATACCCCATAATGTGTCTCCACATCAAAGCATCTCTTTCATTACTCTCCCCCTCCACCAACCTCTCAAACTATTCCCTCATGTTCCCATCCCTGCCAGCCCTGAGTCTACCAAAGAGATCTTCCTGTTGTGCCTGCATCCCATCTCCATCCCCCTTTGGGCCCTCCATGTTACCTAGCCTCTCTGGGGCTGTGGATTTTATTATGGTTTATCCTTTACTTTACATTTAATATCCATTATGAATGAGTACATACCATGTTTGTCTTTCTGGGTTTGGGTTACCTCATTCAGGGTGTTTTTTTCTAATTCCACCAATTTGCCTTAAAATCTCCTGATGTCACTGTTTTTTACAGCTAAGAAATATTTCATTGTGTAAATGTACCACATTTTCTTTGTCCATGCTTTGGTTGAGGGACATTTAGGTTGTTTCCAGGTTCTGGCTATTACTAACTACACTGTTATGAATGTAGATGAGCAAGTGTCCTTGTGGAAAGATTGTGCATCCTTTGGGTATATGCCCAAGAGTGGTATAGCTGGGTTCTGAGGCAGATTGATTCCCAATTTTCTGAAAAACCTCCATATTGATTTCTAAAGTAGATATACAAGTTTCCACTCCCACAGGGAGTGGAGGAATATTACCCATGCTCCACATCTTCTCCACCATAATCTGTCATTAGTGTTTTTGATATTAGCCATTATGACAGGTATAAGATGGAAACTCAGAGTCATTTTGATTTGCATTTCCATTGTTCCCAAGGATGTTAAACAATTCTTTAAGTGTCTATGGGTCATTTTAGATTCTGCTGTTCATAATTATCTGTCTAAAACTGTACCATATTTGTTATTGGATCATTTTTTGTGTATAGTTTCTTGTGCTCTTTATATTATATATTTTGGAGGTCAGTTCTCTGTCAAATGTGGGGTTTGTAAAGACATTTTCCATTTTGTAGACTGCTGTTTTCTCCTATTGACAGTGTCCTTTGCCTTAAATGAACTTTTGAGTTTCATAAGAATGAAATCATCTTAATGCAAAGAAAATGGACTGGAAATTGTTGAATTTTACTTTCATCTTTCACATAATAAGTTTATTTGAAAAACACACTTTTTCTTGTATTGCAAATAAATAAAACATCATTTTTATTTTCTTATGCCTATATGAAAAGTTAAAAATCAAAGTAAAGCTTCTTTAAATTTCTGATTAAAATATGAGTTTTGCATTTATATAAGGTTTGCTTACCCAAATACCAATTAATAAGATCCTTAGTAAGTTAATTATCAGTATATACTGCTTGGTTTATTGAATCTTTAGTAATTAATTGAATTGCCAACAACAAACATTCTAAAAAATGAACTTCTATTAACAATTATATTGTGAGCAAATCCAATTACCAGTAACACTTATGTAAAGGCAGCTTTTCAGCATTTTGAACCTCCAGGCTAAGATTACATTTAATCGATGACAATAGCAAAGTCTTACTTGGTTAGTAGAGAGGGGCAAGGCAACTTTAACAGTATTATGTGCATGCTATATTCAAAAACTATTCTCAAAATCAACAAAACAGAAAGCATGAGCCATTTTGATGCAAGTTTTTATAAAACAGTGATTTTGTCAAAAGCCAGTTATGGAGGGATGGGGAAGAAAGAAGAAATGGCAGAATATAAGATATATTGAATAGTATTGGAGTAGGCCCTTCTAGGAGTGTCTTGATTTGAATAGCCAGAAGGCTAGAGTTTGTAACTATGATAGCTCAGGATATCAAAACTCTGGTGAAAGTGACAGAATAAGATTTTTTTTTAATTGCTACCTAAAACAATAGAGGCTGAAGAAATGACTCAGTACTTAAAAGCATTGGTTGCTATTTCAGATACCCACATTCAATTCCATATATCCAGTTGGCTGTTCATAACTCTCTGTGACTCCAGCAACATGGGATCTGTTGCCTTTTTCTGGCCTTCCAAAGAGCAAAATGCATTTAGTACAAAGATATAGTCAGACAAACACTCATACTCAATATAAAAATCAATAAAATCTAAAAATAAAAATAAGTAAAGAATACAACTCCATATCCATCTGTATAACAAGGCACTTGAATGGAGAAATGTATCGCAGTGTGATAAACAGAATGCTTGGATTCTCTTCAATATATGAACTAAATTGAACTTCAATGCATCAATACAAAATTGTGAAGACTGAAGGAGGTTAATATGCTAATAATATTCTACTTCACTTATAGATTAATGCTTCATGAATTAGTCCAACGTGGTAAACAAACTGAGACTAAGAAGAACATACAACATTCTATGTCTTACATCATAAAGAACTACAGTCAACTAAAGAATGCTGAGAGCAGGAGCAATAGTCTCCTCAGAGAAGAGAGCACCAAGTAAAGACTTGAAAACCTAAATATTCCAGTCAATCAATGGAGTAATACAATAAACAGACAGTTTTGAAAGAATAAATACAATATGAGCCCTGTCAATAGCTTGTTATGGCTCCAGCATGGATTCATGGGTTCCTATCTCTCCCTCTTGAATCAGTGGCTACTCATGGTTTATGAGAAGAAGAAAAAAAAAATCAATGTATTCAGTTATATACCCAATTGAAAGCCCAGAAACTTCAGCTCTATGCCTGAGGTCCCACAGGCTACTCTGTTAAAGTGATTGGGTCATGAACTAAAACAGAAAGATGTGGTTGTGGGAATGGAATTTTTATTGAGGTAAGGCAATAAATCAGAGTTAGGGAGAGAAAAGGAAAAGAGGAATTGAATGTATCCATAATTTGTTGTATTCATGAGTTAAATCATCAAACAATTTCATCAATGAAAGTAAAGTAAAATAAATAGACAATAATTTCATTTTTTATATCTTCATTAGCCATATAGGGGAATGTATAATAAAACTATGTCGAGATTTCTTCTCACCCCAGTGGAAATGATTATGATCAAGAAAACAAAAAGTAACAAATTCTGGAAAGTTAGAAAAGAACACTTACCTACTGCAACTCTTTGTTTAATATTCTCTCTATATATAAAACTTTAATTAAAAATTACCTTAAGGGCTGGGAGGCAGTGGTGCATGCCTTTAATCCCAACACTCAGGAGACAGAGCCAGGCGGATCTCTATGAGTTTGAGGCCATGCTGGTCTACAGAGCGAGATCCAGGACAGGCACCAAAACTACACAGAGAAACCCTGTCTTGAAAAATTAAAAACAACAACAAAAAAATGACCTTAAAAATCTCTTATTCCTATAACATTTGCTACTGTGTGGTAGCTAATTTTATGATGGTATGGCATAGGTATTAATTTTAACTATGTTCTAATTTTTGTTTTTCCAAACTGGACTGCAAACTTCATGAGAGAAAGAATTTGATTTATTTAATGTTGTCTGCATTTTGATATCATGCATAGATTTATTTACTCTATTATTAAATACTCAAAATTGAATGTACTCTCTCAGAATATCCTGGTTTGTTTTTGTTTTGTTTGTTTGTTTATTTGTTTGTTTGTTTGAGACAGGGTTTCTCTGTCTAGTGTTGCACCTTTCCTGGAACTCACCATGTAGTCCAGGCTGGCCTCAAACTCACAGAGATCTACTTGTCTCTGCCTCCCTAGTGCTAGTATTAAAGGCGTGTGCCACCACTGCCTGGTATAATATCCTGTTTTATAGTAAAGAATTCTATCAAGAAATTCAAAGTTATATAGTTTCATGTACAACAATTAAAACTATATTACTTGTGTAGCACTCTGCTTCTTCCTATTCCCATGGGGTCTTCATTTATCTTAGTATCTCTTTTCCTTGTTCTCCTACTCTGTCCTGATCCAGCTGGGGCCTCCTGCTCCCTTATGTTCTCTTTCCCCCAACCCTTTCTCTCCATTACCCTCTCACCCCCAGTTTGTTCATGTAGATCTCATCCATTTCTCTGTCTCTGAGCAATCCCTGTGTCTTTCTTAGGGTCCTCTTTACTAGGTAGCCTCCCTGGAGTTGTGAGTTGCAGTCTGGCTATTCTTTGCTTTACATCTAGTATCTACCTATGAGTGAGTACAGAAATCCACAAAGATACCTCCGCTATAGACTACTGGCAATGCTCAAGAGAGTGCCTGAGATGACCTACTCTGGTGATTGGATGGCCGAACACTCTGTCATGATAGAACTCTCATCCAGTGACTGATGGAAGCGGAAGCAGAGAACCATGGCCAAGCCCCAGGCGGAGCTCCAGGAGTCCAATCGATGAGAGAGAGGAGGGATTATATGAGCAAGAAATATCGAGACCATGATTGGAAAAAACTCAGGTACAAATAGCCGAACTAGTGGAAACACATGGACAATGAACTAATAGCTGAAGAGCCCCCATGGAACTGGATCAGGCCCTCTGGATAAGTGAGACAGCTGATTAGCTTGAACTGTTTGGGAGGCCCCCAGGCAGTGTGACCTGGACCTGTCCTTGGTGCATGAGCTGGCTTTTTGGAACCTAGGGCCCATGCTGAGATACTTTGCTCAGCCTTGGTGAAGGGAGGAGGGGACTGGACCTGCCTCAACTGAATCTACCAGGCTGGGCTGACTCCCCAGGGGAGACCTTGCCTTGGAGGAGGTGTGAAAGGGGAGTGGATGGGGGGGGGGGCTGCGGGTAGGAGGGGGAAGGACAGGGGAATCCGTGGCTGATATGTAAAATTAAATTAATTATGAAATAAAAATATTTTAAAAAACTATATAACTTTTGAGAAGGTTTATATTTTAAAACCAAATGTGTTAAGTAAAATTCATTATTTACATGTCTAAGAAATAAAGCTTTTTTACTCTGTTCCTAAAGAAGGTAGCCTTGTTCCTAAAGAAGGTAGCCTTGCTACATGTAGATTTTCTTCTCTTTCTCTGTTCCACTAAATTCAATCCTCCAATCTCTTTCTCAACCATGTAGCCAAAGATGTGCTGCAGCCTACCTACCCCAATCTCCCCTGTTTACAGTGAATCACATAAGTCTTTCCCTCCAATCTTCCTTTCCCCTCACTTATATCTTTATATATTAGCCTCCATCTTCAGTAGGCCCTCTTTAGGAACCTACAGACCATTAAAGCCTGAGATACAGACAGCCTAACTCACCCCTCTCCTCTAAATACAATCCCCTACTACTCCCAGTTCTGTGGTACTCTCTAGTAGACCATCTGCTGTGGCCTCCTCTTCCTCTCTGTCCTATCTCTTGTGGACCAGGCAGATCCTGTCCAACATCCCTTTCCTCTCACTCAGTTATCCCATTCCCCAACTCCAGCAGATATGCCCTGGGAACCCACTAGCCAAACCTGGCAAAGAAGCAAGTAGGCCAAGAAAGCAAGTAGACAAGCCTCAGGTCTTCAGTTGTGCTTCTCTCCTGCATATCCAATGCCTCCCTCTTATCCCCTGTTCTGTAGCAGACTGTCTGCCTTTCTTCAGTCTCTGCTGCCTTACCCAGGGAACTAAGCAAATCCCCATGGAATATGCTGCTTTCCTCTGACTTGTGGAGTTCTTCTCTTTCCAAAGTGTCAGCCCTCATTACCTAGAAACACTTTTCAACAGGAACCACCAGTGGTCACACTCAGCAGGACCCCAGAATACTTCCCTAACAGGCAACACACAGTCACCTTAACATCTTTAAAAAAAAAAAAAAAAAAGAGGGCAACAGGAAACAAGGAACAAGCACCTAGTTAAAACAGTCATGACCAGACATTAACACTTAGAAATACAATCTTCCCAACTGGACGGTGGTGGCACCAACCTTTAATCCTAGCACTAGGGAGGCAGACGCAGTCGAATTTCCTAGTTTGAGGCCAGCCTGGTCTTCAGAGTGAATTTCAGGACATCCAGGGCTTAACAGAGAAACCCTGTATTTTGTTTGTTTGTTTGTTTGTTTGTTTTGTTTGTTTGTTTGTTGAGATAGGGTTTCTCTGTGTAGTTTTGATGCCTATCCTGGGTCTTGCTCTGTAGACCAGGCTGGTCTCAAACTCACCTCCACCTGGCTCAGCTTCCTGAATGCTGGGATCAAAGGCATATACCACCACTGCCCAGAGAATCACTGTCTTGAAAAATCAAAGAAGAAAAAAGGAGAGAGAGGGAGAGGGAGAGAGAGACAGAGAGAGAGAGAGAGAGAGAGAGAGAGAGAGAGAGAGAGAGAGAGAGAGGAATTACAAACTTCCCGAACCCAGATGTTAAGTGCTAGTGTAAAAGCAAATCTATCACAGCCAGGACAGTATGTCTCCACTAGAGACCAGCAATCTCACTGCAGTAGAACCTGGGAATTGTAACACAGCTGAAGCATAAGACAAAGACTATAAGAGAGCCTTTACAGATATGAGATACATCATTAAAGAGGGAATGAATAAATCCCTTCAAAAACACAGACCAACAGAGGAAGGAAATGAATAAAACAGTTTAAGACCTGAAAGTAGAAAAAGAAAACACAAACAAAGGGAGATCTGGAAACAAAAATATTTGGAACTTGAATGGGAACCTCAGAGGCAAACCTCAAGAGATACATACAAGAGATGGAAGAGAAAGCCTCTGTTATTAAAAACACAATAGAAAAAAAAAAGGATACCTTGTTCAAAGAAAATGTTCATCTAAACAAATCTGGGCACAAAAGAGCCAGGAAATCTGCGACACATTAATACACCAAACACAAGCATAACAGGAAGAGAGGACAGAGAAGAAAGTCAGGTCAAAAGCACAGAAAATATTTGAAACAAAATAATAGAAGAAAAAGTTCTTAGCCTAAAAAAGGAGATGCTATCAAGGTACAAGAAGCATTCTGAACACCAAATAGACAGGACGAGAAAATAAGTTCCCCTTGGCACATAATAATCAGTACACTAAATGTACAGAATGAAGAAAGAATATTGAAAAATGTGTGGGAAAAAAGACCAAGTAATATACAAAGGCAGGCAGACTTGAATTCTAAATAAACACTCTAAAAACCAGAAGGACCTAAATAGATGTTTTTCAGACTTTATGAGACCATAGATGCCAATATAGACTATAATACTCAGAAAAACTTAGCATCTCAGTAGATAGGGGAAGTAAGACTTTCCATGATAAAACCAAACACAAGCAATATTGATCTACAAATCCAGCCCTATAGAAGGTGTTATAAGGAAGAAAGAAGACTCAAATCCAAAGAAGTTAACCATACTCAAGAAAAGATGAGAAATAAAAATCCCCAGGCCAGAAAATAGTCATCCTTAGTGTGGTATCCCAGACCCAGAAGGATAAATATGACATACATTTGCTTAGAATTGATAAATATGACATACATTTGCGTAGAATTGATAATTATGTATGGATTATGGGACTAGAACAAGAATATCAAGTGGGGAGGGAGAGGGGGGGATATGAAGAAAAATGGCTATTATTAAGAGCCATTTGAGGGGTAGTATGACAAATTAATACAGTATAAGCTTCCTAAAATAAATATGTGGTGGTTGTCTAAATTAAATTTCAAAATAATGGGAGAGACAGGGCCACCACTGGATATCTTTTATCACCAAGTAATGTTTCCAGTAATGGGAAAAGGTACATTTAACAAGTTATTTATTAAAGGGATCCTGTGGGAACCCAAAACAAACAAGGCTATTGATTGTTCTCCACAAACCATTGGCCCTGCTGCTGAAGACACCACCTACATTAGTCATTGAGCACTCCACAATGTGGAACCGATGACCAACAATGCTTGAATGACCAAGAATCTGAAACTAGATAGACAAGGGACCTAACATAAAACCAACTACTGGTCTAAAAAAATAGCAGTTAAATGTCCTAATGACATTTCATAGATGCTATATTCATAGATCAATGCCTTACTCAGTCATCATCAGAAAAGCTTCCTTCCACAGCAATTGGGAACAAATATAGAAGCCAACAGCCAGGCATACTGCAGTTAATGGAAGACCTTGGGACACTGAGGTCTAAAGAGGATGTCTCCAGTAAACCCTGACACTCAGGGCTCAGGTACCCCTGTATATAGGAGGCAGAAAAAGTGTGGGAACCATACAGAATGGAGGACACCAAGAAAACAGGACTCTCCATATCAACAGGCTCAGAAGCAATGCACATATGAACTCACAGAGATAAAGGTAGAATTTCTAGAGCTTGTGTGTATCTGCAGCAGATGGGGCCCTAGTGCTACAATGATAGTGGACATTTGCTTACATCTCTAACCCAGAAACTATCTCCAATTGGTAATCACTTGCATAGCAAAATTTACTTTTCTCAGTGGTAGTCTCCTTGGGAAACAAACTATTCTTAAGGGTAGGCCCCATACCCAGCACTAAATGAGCAACAAAAAGTGAACTCAAGGGCCTCATTGGAGGCTTCTTGTCTCATATTGTTGTGTCAGGATATTAAAAACAAACAAACTTATCTCTTTATTTCTATCATAGATAGATAGATAGATAGATAGATAGATAGATAGATAGATAGATAGGTAGATATAGATATAGATATAGATATTGATATTGATATAGATATAGATATAGATATAGATATAGATAGATAGATTCTATTTGTCCTTTGTGTTTATATTATGGATTCCAGTTTAGTGTTTTATAAGATCTGTCTCCGAGTATGTGAAATATTGCGTCTCTGCATCTATACCTGCCTCGTGTGCCTTTTTTAAACTCTTTTCCTTCTGTTTGTTTCTTTTTTCCTGTTCCAATGTATTTGATTTTGCTTTGTATTATTATATTATATTTTATTATTATTATTCAGAAGATTGGTTTTTAATTAGAAAATGGATAGATCACAATGGGAGAGAAGGTGGACAGGAACTGGGAAGAGTAGAAGGAGAGGCAATTGTCATCAGGATATATTATGTTGGGGGAGACTACTATTAATAAAGGCTAAAAAATAAACAGATATTTTAACTGTCAGGTTTGTACTTGTATATGTACATAAGACATGATTACTCCAATGATTATATATAGGGGTGGGGGAAGAAAACTAAAATGGAATGCCAGTATAAATATGACTGAGAAATCCCTTCACAGTTTTATTGCTCTTTTTCAAAAACAATAAAGAAATATTTGATAACAAATATACCATCTTCCATATTTCCCATGACAATTCGGGAAATATATAAAATACACACTTTGTATCCTACATTTGTTTTATAAATCTTAGAATTCTGTGTCACTCTTCCAGTGCTGGGTACCATCAATATTGAATTCCCTGTTTGGATAGAATTTTCTCCTCAAAAGGTTATATTTTTAAAGGATATGGATTTGACTCAGCTGTAGAGTTGATGCCCAACATGCTCATGGCCTTGCATTCTACCCCCAACTCTTTAAGAAAAGGACTTATAAAATAAATGAATCAGGATTTGAAGACTTGCTCCATCTGATGACAGCATTAGGGGATGATATGTCATAATGGTGAAACAGCATTAATATCAAACACAAAATTAAGTCCATAGTTGGGTAAGCTGTTATAAGGTGGGGCCTATGTGGAGGAAATAGATCCTTAGGGGTCTACCTTTGAATTACATACTTAGCTTCCCCAAGGTCCCCCATCCCTTGGTTTCCAGCAGTCATAAGGTGAATATCTTTTATCCACACTGACCTCCCACTATGATGGTCTATCTTCAAAAGTCTCTGAAACAGCATCAAGTGAGACAGGAATGTTTCTCCTTATTCTGTGAACCCAAGTAAGATTCTCTACCTGCTTTTGCTGGTTAATTGAATACTAACAGTAAGAGGTGGCTTTAAAAGGGACACATACACACACACACAGTGTGTGTGTGTGTGTGTGTGTGTGTGTGTGTGTGTGTGTGTGTGTGTGTCCTTGCAGGGCACACTTAACAGTGTCACATGGTACACTAGCCAGTGTTTCAGAAATTAGACATGGTCATTCTTCTCATTTTACTTTATCATTGTAGTTTTAACCATTGTTTAGGCCACTACAACTTTTGCAGTTAATCTTAGGACAAAAGTACCATAAAAAAATGTGATAAATTTCTTGTGATCAAACCTACATCTTATTTTTCTAGAAATTACTCTTCATTTTCAGTAGTTCTTACAATTCTGAAGCCTTGAGTAAGAAACATCACTTCTAAATGTCGTCAAAATAGTATTGTTCAGAAATTCAATGCACAAGTGGCATGTTCAGCCAATTTTGGAAAATTACCTCCTTGTGATGAAGTAACCTATGTCTAGATTTTGCCACCACTGTAAAAAGCTCTTCATCTAACTTTGTTTTACAATGAAGAAGGCAGTTTGGAAGTGATGTTCAACTCCCTTAGACAGGAAAAATAACTTTTGAAAAACACTTTATTTTCAAAATGTCCCTGTTGCTCAAAATTTCTCAAAATGTATTCAATTGCCTTTTGACAAAATATTCTTTTTCATTTGTTGGTTGAAAATAGATTTTTAGTGTAATAAAAGCCCACTAATGAGATGAAATAAGATAATGCTCTCAGTCATCAGTAAGCAAAATTTACATTTAAATATCATGTTGTATGTGTTTGGAGGACAGCTGTGATCTTAGAGAAAGTTTTAATGAGAAGGTGAATTATAAAGTAAAACTGGCTTTTTATCAAATAATCTTTTACCTTGTACGCTGTAGCATTTATTTAGTTTGAAATTACCTGCCAACTTAAGCACCCCAAGTGCTTTAGATTTAGACAATGCAGCATGCACACCTAGAGGCTGAATGTGGACCCATGAGAATAACATGCCTGCTGGTCGTCTCTATTCAAGACAAACTACTTTGAGTCACTCTGAGTTACAACCAAGTCCACAATTGTTCCAAAAGTAATGTCAATTCTTACTTTCTAGTTATTTTCCAAGACCAAATGTAAGACTGAATAGAAGAGTGGCTGACTTCAAAGTTGGGCAGTCTTTGATTTGAATAATGTCTCTGTTTCTCACTGACATTAAAAGTTTAGAATATAAGAAAGTTCTCTACCTTTGTTTATTCATAGTAGATATTCAGTAGAGGCAGTTTTGCATACACTCTACTAAATGTATAGAACATTTGAAAGACTGACATGATTTAAAAAAGCAATTGGGAAGTATAAAAGTGATACAGTAACATATTAAAGAGAGTTAGATGAAACAAGTGTTTTATTGTTTTAAGTAGGATATGACATTCCAAAGAGAATCATAAATATCATTAAAGTTTTCTGATTTCTCTTACTCATGACCTGAATCTACATAAAACAAACTTCATAAAGATGACTGCGTCCCTGCACAGTGACTTGAGGCATGTATTAGACATGGGACTAAAATTTAAACTAAACACAATCCCTGTCCTCAGTGAGTCAGAACAAGGAAAGTAGAAATCACATCCACTCAGCAAGTCACAAGTATAAATGATAACAACAACAGAATCAGGAGGAAAGCCTGGCTTAACAGCCAACGTAGAGGTGTTTGTATGTAGGGCATTGAGTGTGTAAGACAGGAAAAGGAAAAGTCTAGTCAATGATGAGTAAACTCCAGAAGATATGTTTAAGAACTGAATTAAACTTGCCTTTAATATCCTATAGTTTTCCTTTATGAGACTTTATAGTTTGCATTTACATGTCTGCAATTATATTCTAATGCTTGTGTTTCCCATTAACATATAATTTTCGCTGGCTTGTGTCTCTTTTACTCACCATACTGTCCCAAATGAGGCATTGCTAAACAATCTTGCTTGTGTGCAACCAAAGTCTCCAAGCAGCAAATGGGTCTAAAATGTTCCATTATGATAGAGTTTCCCTGTACTTACCACTCTACAATAAGCCACCCTGAGATTTCTGACATGCCATACCTTCTCCCATACTGAGACAGAAAATATGCACTGACATTGAATATAATAAATAGGACTCTCTGAACTTCCATCTTTTACAGTGTTTTACTACCTGATGATATAGATAGCTTTTTCCATATATAAAGATATAGATACAATGAATGTATTTGCATATGTATGAATATGTGTACTAAAACTTAACAACAAATGGTCTCTCTTTCCTTTAAATATTGGTGCAAAATTTTAGGTTCAGCAAAATGATGGGTACATGAAAACCTATCCAAAATACAAAACAAAGAAATCTTAGTTCTTACAATCTAGGAGTATGACAGGACATTCTGTGACAAAAGAGTCTTCCACCATGACAAAAGACATGTGTGGAATGCAAAGCTAAAGTCCCTGGTCTTTTCCTTAAAGATATTGAATTTTTGTCATAAGATTGTATAAAATATTACTCATTTTAAAAAACATACCAGTATCTTAATGATAGACTAGTATAAGCTGAAAGTACTTTAGCTTTTTAAAAATTTAAAGTGCTTAAAAATTGTGCTAATTGATATTCTGTCATCTATGAGAATTTATTCCTCTGACCTTAGGGATACTACCAAATCTGTTCTTATTCCAGGGAAGTCTAATTCTGGTATGTGGTATCACATTATTCAGAAATGTCTGTCTTTCATGCTTGATCCATGCAACCAACACTCCATTCTGTGTGGTGGGTGAGGAATGTAAATGTAAGGAGATATAGACCACTGATATTTTAACCACTTACTGATAGAACTTTCTTAGTTTTCAGTGAGGTTCCCCATTTGTGCCCAGCCATAAAACTTTTCGATTATTTTGTATTAACTTCATGATAATGAAGTATTATAGAATTTTAATGGATAGCTGTTTTTGACCTAAGGACCTAGCATGCCAGAAATTCATAGTCATCAAAGTTACTGTTTCACCAGCATGAAACAGTGGCACCAAGTTCCTTGTTCAACCGGTGATGATGACTAATTTTTGAACACTTTTGAGAGTAAGCATTAAAAAGAATGAGGAAGAATTAGCAAATGAGTGCAGTAGTCTCCAAAAGAGGAAAAAGCCATGGAACTTCCTTTTCTAATGATTTTTATAGAAATATGACAAAAGTGGGCAAAAGCTGAAGTAGTGATTATGAGACTGACTGACTAATTCTTTGGTATAACATAGGCTGAGTTAGTGAAGTGCTCACTTCTCTTTACCAAACTAGAATTATCATTATGCTCTGTTCACATGATGCCCATTAAGTTAGAGGACCTAGAAGTCCTCTGACCAGTTTCAGTCACTCTGACTCCAGTTTTAGTCACTGACATGTGTGGCTATATCTGACCCCACCCCCCCCACCCCCCACCCCCCAACCCACCCCCCACCCCTGTCCAGGTTTCCCAGGTGTGATTAGTTACACTAAGCTCATTTTTTCACAGTCACTGTAGAGCGGGAGTTGCAATTACTCCTTTACTATGGACAGGTCTAGGGGTTCATTTTTAAAGTAAGAGATTCTTTTGGAAAATCTTGTAATTTAGTCAGTTACAATTACCTTAATTAAAAGCAAAAATCATCTAAAGAACAATAGGGCCATATGCCCCCCCAACCCCACCACGGGCCTGCAGAACCTGGCTCAGATCCCCATCCCTCCTCATATCTCTCAATTTTGTTATCTCATACTCAGCTACAAGTATCTTTGTTTCTAAACCTGTGTCCCTAGACACCCAATTGTAACCTCAACACTCATTTTCATTTTTATGCATTTATTGGTTTTATCTTTAAAATTGCATTTGCTTTTAGAGAATCACACATAGGTAATGACGACACTCATCTCCATATCTATCCTATCAAACACATCTCCTCATAAATCTCTCTTGCATAAATGCTTGCTTTGTTCTGTGATCTGATGAGATTAACCAGGACACTTTTGTTACCATGAGTTTGGATCTATAAGTTAGATCCTGGTAGCCTCAGCAGTCAATATACAACTGAAACTTTGGTTTGCATTTTCCCTGACCGAACTATAGCAAATATCTCCGAGTTAAAGTGCATAGCCCCTGGAGTTCCCCCCACCCCCGTTCCATCACACTTTACTCATTAGGCTGGTCTTGTCTGGTCCTAATGCAGGTGGGTATAGTTGTTTTGAGTAATAATTACTGAGTCTAGAAAATGGCATTTTTACAGGCTCTTATTCTGCCTTTTGGCCATTCATATTTCCTGATCCACTTTCCACATTATTCCTTGTACCATTCAGTAAATGCTAGAAATGTCTTGCTCATGGCTGGGCCCACAATATTTGCTTATTCTCTTCATTTTTGGGTAGTCATTGGTCTCTTCATATATTATCAGTTTCTTTAGAAAGAGGCTTTATATCATATCTCATAATGATGTTATGAGTAAGTTTCATGGACTCCTTGTGTTTACTACCTCCAGTGGGATAGATACTAGATCAATTGGAAATGCCATTCATGTGGCTCCTTGGCATACTTAATTAAAGTCTGTAACACATCAAACCCTCACCAACCACTTTGAAACTTGAAATCAGGATGTCCATCTCAATGTCAACATATACACTAGTGCCATAACACTTATCAAATATTAGGCTTTTTGTTTTGTTTTGTTTTTTGAGACAGGGTTTCTCTGTGTAGTTTTGGTGCCTGTCCTGGCTCTCACTCTGTAGACCAGGCTGGCCTCAAACTCACAGAGATCTGCCTGGCTCTGCCTCCTTAGTACTGGGATTAAAGGCGTGTACCACCACTGCCCCATCTAGGCTGTTGTTTTTACTAATTCATTCATTGTTCCATCTTTGGCCATTTTTAGATATTCTCAGACCTTACAACCACTCCAACATTTCTCTTATCATTATAGTTGGGATTCCAGTGTATTTTTTGTGACTGTTATGATTTTTACTGTTTTATCTTTATATCCTCCAATGTTACCAGAGTTCCTGTTTTGGTTTTTTTTTTTTTTTTTTTTTTTGGATTTTTTTGACGAACATTCAGTCAGTCTAAATTAGTAAAAGAAATGCCCATTCGCTTCTCAGAGTCACATCCTTGCATGACAGTCTGCCTCTGGGTTCAGCATGAGGATTTAAGAACAGCATTGCCTAGAGTGCAATATCAGGCAGGCTTGGCTCATATGGGGGGCCAGGAATAAGTGAGATGTGTGTCAGTGAGGAGGGAAGGCTCATCAGATGTTTTAGCTTCAGTATTCTTTGTTGTAGGGATATTCTTCCATGTTTACTGTCTCGGGCAGCAGGAAGGCCCTCCAGTTTCTGTTGAAGCTGAGGGTAGTGGCCATCTCCTGATCACTCAACTGGAAATCAAAGACCTGAAAGTTCTCAAGTATCCGGGCTGGTGTCAGGGACTTGGGGATCACCACCACATTCCTCTGGGTGTGGAACTGAATCAGAACTTGGGCTGAGGTTTTCTTGTGCTTTGCAGCAATCTCTTTAATCTTAGGGTCCTCTAGTAGTGAAGGGTCTTCTGGCTTGTCCCAAGACCTATGTGGAGAGCCCAGGGGATTGTAGGCTATCACACCCTTGGAGTGACAATACTGGATCAGTTTTTCCTGAGTGAGGTATGGGTGACATTCAACCTGGTTGGTCACTGGCTTATGTTTCAGTCCAGGATTGTTCAGGAGCCTTTCAACCTGCAAGTGGTTGAAGTTGGAGATGCCCAGGGCTTTTACTAACTCTTCATCCACCAGTTCCTTCATGACCTCCCAGGCATCCAAGAATGTTATTTTACTGAGGAGGACATTGCCTTGATCATCTTTGGAGAATAACTCCTTTCCAGGCTGAAGTCCCCATGGCCAGTATAAGATAGAGGTTCAGATAGTCCAATTTCAGATCTGTGAGGGTGTTCTGAAAGGCTTCCTTTAGTTTTCTCTCCAAGCAGGTAGGCCACAACTTGCTGACAGTAAAAGAGGTCCTCTGGCTTCACAGCCTTCTCATTGATCTTCTCTTGGATGGCTTCTTCTACTTCATGTTCATTGTAATATGCATATGCACAGTCAATATGGCGATATCCAGCATCAATGGCCACCTTCACAGCTTCTTTGACTTGGCCTCAGGAAGACTTCCAGGTGCCCAGGCCCACAATGAGCATTTTGGCTTTGGTACTGACCTCCACCAAGGTGGACATGGTTGCTGCCGAAAACTTCCTGAGAGATCAGATTTCTGTGTGCTGGTAATGAGGCTAGTGGAGGCTTTATGTTGGATTCCAGTTTTTAATTCAATGGTGTTCAAGTTCTAGTAGCTTGCTTCTTGATCTCTAATGAATGTAGAATTAAAAGTCAATCACAGAAAATCAGTCTAAATGAAATACTTTGGCTAGATTTAAATTTAAATTATTGAATAAATCTCAAATAAACATATCTGGATTGACAATGTATTCTGAGCTAAGCTATGTTATCTCCTGTACCATTCTTGAATCTTTCCACTCTGGATAAGTTGTAACAGCTAGATACAGTTGTATCTACCGCTACAAACATTAGTTTTTTTCTTGTTTCCTATATCCTATTTCATTTGCAAGTTCTACTGGGTCTGTCTCCAAAAACCCAATCAACTAACTTCTATATTTTACTTTCTGAAATGGTTTATTCTGAACAGCAGTAGGAGATAAATTAGAAGATGGAAATCAGGTGTTGGTCTTTTACTATTCATAGCACAGCAGTAATTTCACATAGCTCTAGCATAAAATGTGAAACTTTTACTACTACCAACAAGGCCTTTTTCATCTGATCTGTAACTACATATTCAGGCTCATATCTGGTTTCCCTACTTGTAGTCAAGGCAATGCCTTGGTTAATACTCATCATACTTTATAATTTCTTCCTTTTATTTTCTTTTAATGCAAAAAAGGCTACAAAATGTATTTTCTAACTTTCTGATTATACAGCATCCAGGTTTCTGTACAATTTTCATTGTATACATATATGTGTGTATGTATTAAATATTTCCCAATTACCTTTCCAAACATGGCAAAGCCTGCATTTCTTGTTCTTAAATAATATCCTACTCCATTTAGTGTGTTAAAGCACGCTCATTTACTTACAAGCTATACATTCTTGCAGGTTGACATTACTTCATAAGGATAAGTTTCTTTGTGCCCATCAGCTGCTGTGTCCCAGAGAATAAGACCAGTGGCTTTTGCTCAATAGGAACTCAAGAAATAGTGGATAATTGATTAAATCAACTAATAAATTATTTGACTGATAAATGTTTAATTAAAAATGAAAGTTGGCAAAGTGTAGATAAGAGCTGAATAAAGCAAAAAAATAGAGTAGATAGAATTAACTTATTCGTAAATACAATAGAAAATTTGAAAAATATCAGTGTAACTGGAATAATAACAGTGAAAGATACTTTATATTTTTGTCCTCTTATTACAGAGTAATGGTTATAGCCGTATTTTGTGATTAACAGCACATATTACAAGCAGAAGGCCAGGTTCTTTATTTGAGATAGAAATTATGTTGGTAAAAGAGAAAATATTTGAATGGAAATTAATGAGATTATAAAAAATGTCATTTAAAGAAATCTCTAAAACTAATATTAAAAAGTAAGAAAGCAAGTATCCTTGTGGTAAGATTGAACATTCCTTGGGAATATGCCTAAGAGTGGTATAGCTGGGTCTTGAGGAAGACTTATTCCCAATTTTCTGAGAAACTGCCATACTGATTTCCAGAGTGGCTATACAAGTTTGCATTCCCACCAAGAGTGGAGGAATGTTCCCCTTGCTCCACATCCTCTCCAACATAAGCTGTCTTCATTGTTTTTTATTTTAGCCATTCTGACAGGTGTAAGATGGTATCTCAGAGTCATTTTTATTTACATTTCCCTGATGACTAAGGATGTTGTGCAATTCCTTAAATGTCTTTCAGCCATTTGAAATTCTTCTGTTGAGAATTCTCTGTTAAGCATTTTTTAATTGGATTGTTCAGTATTTTGAAGTCTATCTTTCTGAGTTCTTTATATATTTTGGATATCAGCCCTCTATCAGACATGGGGTTGTATGTGATTATACTTTTTCACAAAATATATTTTAATTGTTGCATAATATTCTGGAAGTATCAGAAAGGTAGTCAATTAATCATTTCTCACTGAACATTTACATTCTTTATACTTGTTATGCTATAAAGCTATGTTAAAGATACTTTAATTAGAAAAGAATTCTGTAAAAATAACTATACGTTTCAATATATTAGCATGTTTTTAATTTCTAGAGAGAATTTACACAATAATTTTAAGAACTGCTTCAATAGTCCCACCAAGTTGTGTGCCCACCACAGTGTACCTTTTCCTGTACCAAATCTAATAACAACACTAAAAAAAAGGGAAGAAAGCATTTAACATAGTAATGTATGTAAGATATCACTGGTCATATTATGGTAAAAAAGTATTCAACAGAAGAAACTTTTAAAAAATAGATTGGAAAGAAATAAATGCCAGCAATAGGATTCATACTTGAATTCACTCTTGTTCAGAAACAAGAAATAATGTATTGAATTATGAGAAATTTGCCCCTGGATAGTGTTCACTACTTTTTACAATAGGAATAATTTAGTGAGATTCTTTATGAAGTAGATGGCATAGATTTTGAGAGTCTCTTTTTCTTTATTATTTCCTTCCATGGTCATAATGAAAACTTTTGATCAATAAATAATTTTCTGATATGGTTCAAATACTGAGAGTTGAGTTTCCTTAGCTGGAAAATGTTATTACTGGAGTAATATTAGACTTTTACATATTATAAGATAAATAATTTGGTAATTTCTGTGCCATATTTAATATAAAATAGAAGTTAAATTTTAACAAATTTAAAATATGTTCAGAATTTTAGTTTCAGTTTGTGACAAAATGTTAAGTAAATGGGAAGTAAATTAATATGCATCAAAAATTAGTGATATAGCTTTGACGAATATAAATTGCAGCTAGTAGTCATCCACACTTTAAAGCAGCCATTTATTAGCTGATAGAAGAAAAAATATTTTATTAAATGTTACAACACAATTTTTAATAATATAATACCATTATATGTAATAAAGAAGGACTGAAGTGATGGCTTTGCACTTAAGAGAATATACTACTTTTCCAGAGGTACCAAGTTTGTGGCACAGCATCTATGTCAGGCAGCTCACAACCACTGATAACACCAGCTACTGTTATTCATCCGCTTCTTCAGACATACTTAGGTACTGCAATCTTTCACATAATTTCTCTCTTCTCTCTCTCTCTCTCTCTCTCTCTCTCTCTCTCTCTCTCTCTCTTTCTCTCTTTCTCTCTCTTTCACACACACAATTTATTATTTTCATTTAATAGGTAAGCTTAAATGACAAAACAGAATTTGCTAAAATATTACAATTAATCATTAAATATTAAGCATTTAATAGAGACAGAATAAGAAATGATTATTGAAAGATACATATTCTAGATATTCTAATAGTTGTGATGAAATCATTTATGTAAAATCTGGTTTTCTAGAATTGTCTATTGGATAAGGTCACTTCCACTAAGGCTAATACTTTTAGTTCAGTAACCAGAACCCATATGAAAGACGGAGATGGGATGTTATGCCATGTGTGCACATACCCCCCAAAATAAAGAATAACATTTTAAAAAGTCATTAAAATTGGAATGCAATGTTACTGTCATATTCATGGTGTCATAGCATATCTATAAATGCATCAAAGATATCTATTTGTCCAAGTTCTAGTTTCATTGTTTTTATTTTGCTTTCTCATTTTTCTCATTGTGGATTATATTTTCAATTTATTTTTGTAGTCTTTTCTAATTAAATGTCATACTTATAAAATTCTGTCCTCTTGATACTTTGATATTTCCATAGTGTACATAATTTATTTTGCATATCATCACTGCATTTCATATTAAATTTCAGAATCAAAAGAGATTATAACATTTATCATTATACTCACTTAACACTTACATATATAATTACGATTGTATTTATCACAGGATGGACAAAAATGCAAAACTTTTACTCAAGACAGGCTGTTTTTTAAATATATTAAGGAATCCTGGTCCTCATGAGGTTGTCACAGGATCTCAACTTGAGCATGTAAAGTCCTTGAGATGTCTTTCTGTATGCTGTGAATATATATTGTTACCATCTAATAAATAAAGCTGCTTTGGCCTATGGCAAGGCAGATTAGAGGCAGATGGGAAATCTGAGCAGAGATACAAGGAGGAGAAAGGTGGAGTTGGGCAGTCATTGCAAGCCACCTTCAGGAGAAGCAAAATGTGAGAGAACAGGTAATGTCACAAAGCCACGTGGCAAAACAGAAATTAATAGTAGATAGAATTAAGTTATAAGCGTTAGTTAGTAATGAGCCTGTGCCATAGGCCATACAGTTTGTAATTAACATAAGCCTCTCTGTGTTTACTTGGAACTGAGCTTTTGCTAGTACAGACAAAAGAAAAAAAAAAAAAAAGCTTTCTGGGCTACATACAGCTTGATGGAGGCATAAGCTTACTACTTCCCAGAGTTGGCAGTGAACATAGCTCCTGGAGCTGGTGAGAAACGTACCTTTGCCATGTTAAAAAGACGAAAGGGGTAGAGCCAGCAACCAAGGCTGCTGCTTTTGTCCTAGTCACATAGCTTAGCAGTTTAAAATCTCTCCTGGTCAAAAAAATGATTACAGATACACAATAGGATAGATTCAGATGGAAAAAAAAGCTCTAAATAGTTTATAATATGTGTAAAAAATGCATATTTTTGGGAGAGTAAAGAGAAAGTATAAACAGTCATAAAAAAGAAATATATAGTTTTAAAATAATAAAATAAAGTCCTTAGAAAGGGGAGTAAAATAATATAAAGAAAATGGGTCACATGAGGATGAAAATGCACAGAAAGTCTGGATTATGTATATTATTGTATTGTCTTTAAAAATTTTGACTGCATGAAACATTTGATTACAAAAGCTAATGGAGTGTACCAACCTACATATTTTAAAAAATATCTTGATTCCAAAACATAAGTCAAAAGGCATGCCACTTTGGAGGATAGGTTATTTTTTTGCTTCCACAGAAAATGAGAGGTTATGGATTCATTCAAAATTAAAGATCATCATAATCAATCAAGGTAGACCCCCTGAAATCCTGACTACAGAGATAAAAACATAAACCTGAAAAACTGCAAGACAGGTGATGAATATTTAACCTGCTCAAACACATAACAAGAAATTATCTTTGGCTGACTTGTGTACAGCTCCCAGTCTGTACTTGTATTAATGCAGATATATATGTTACCTTTAAAAATGTATTTATTTTCAGTACAGGGGGACCAGACTCCAATGAAAAGAGATGGCTCAGTTGATCCAATGTTTCAGAGTACCTCTGTTGCAGTTTCCTCTGAGTTCTGCATCCAGAAAAGCTTCAAGGCTGCCGGCTGAGATAATGCAGTCTCACAGACTACTCCAGTTGGGACTTGACCATAATCCTAAATTTTCTCAGGGTCTCCATAAGATTAACGTTGTCCCCAATCAGCAAGAATTGCCTAGAAAACTATGCCCACATTACCAAAAAGTGGATTATGGATGTTTGTATTTGTTTAAGGGGTTGGCTACAAATTGTTATTGGTCATAGTCAATCTCTTTCTAAAAGAAGAAAGGGGGATATGATATAGAAATGTATGGTATAGAAATAATAGGATAAAAGGGGAGATTATTGAATTTGCTTTAATACAAAAATCAACCATTAATTTTGCATATTTTATGTTAAGATAGATTTTGATATATTGATACAAATTTAAAGTTAATTTTATTATACTGTGTGTAAATTTCTACTCTTGTTTAGGGCATTATGTTTATGTAGCTTATTTAATATTGTATTATATAATTAAGAAATACAAATTAATAGTGATCTTAGTAGTCAAACTTACAGTCATGTTAGGTTTTATAGATATGCAGAGATATATTTCAGATAGATAGGGAATCTTCAAACACTTCAAAGACCTACAGAATATGGCATTTAAAATATTTTAAGAACTTAGACTTTTCTCCTGGCAGCATCAATCTACTTCAGAGAAGATGATGGGCATCAAAGAAACTCTATATGGAGTTTTTCTTTGTGGCAAAAGTTAGCCATTTGTGCAAGAAACTACTCTTGTCTGGACTGCTGGACAGTATGTTGTGTAAACTGGAAATACAGAACCCATAGGAAAATGACCACAAAACTTTGCCTAAACAGGATGAGATGGTCATTCAGGTTCCTGCTTCATAGAAGATACTGCCAGACTTGCTGTAGGACACAGAGGAAAGTCACTGATGAACTTTGCCAATAGGTGAGACAATCCTTCAAATTTCCTGCTTCACAAAGAGCTCTGCCAGAGACTCTAGGCCTGTAGGCTGAAGATGGATGCCCCAATGTTGCAGAGGAACTTTGAATGACTGTCCAGACAGGCAAATGTCTCTGTTATTTCTAGAATTTTGGAAGTTGCTTACAATGCACTTCCTGTTTACTCAGATAATATCATATCCTCCTTGTGTCTTTGATGGAGTTGAAGACTACATAGTTATAATTATAGTTTTTTTAGTTATAATAAATGATAAATTAGATATAAAATTTTAGGCTCACAAATATAGAATAGATGATAGAGGATTTTCTTTTTATTATTATTAAAAAATTTTATTCATTTTGCATACCAACCAAAGACCCCCCTCTCCTCCCTGCTTCCACCCCCAGCCTTTCCCCCGAAGCCACCCACCATATTCACCTCCCTCAAGGCAAAGCCTCCCATGGGGAGTCAGGAGAGCCTGGTACATTCCTTAATTTTGCCAAATACAAATAGACTAGATATTGTAACTGTAATTCTTGCTTGATAACTGTTTTGTTATTTATAATTTTACTATATTAAAGTTACAGCCTTTCTTTTTGATTTGCCAGAAAAAGGAAAGTGTTTTGTGATGTCTTTCTGTATGCTATGAATATATATTGCTCTCATTTGTTGATTTAAAAAAAAAGCTGTTTTGGCCAATGGTGAGGCAGAATAAGGTTAGTGTTATATGGTACATTCAAACTGAAGATGAAGATGAATAAGTCAGACATCAGCCTGCTGCTGAAGGAGCAAGAAGATGGCAGCAGACAGGTAACACCATGGCCAGGTGGCAATGTATAGACCAATAGAAATGGTTTAATTTAAGTTATACAAGCTAGTTAGCAAAAAAAAAAAAAAAAAAAAAAAAAAAAAAAAAAAAAAAAAAAAAAAAAAAAAAAAAAAAAAAAAACTGAGGCACAGACCAAACAGTTTGTAATTAATATTAAGCCTCTGAGTAATTACTTTATAAGTGGCTATGGGACTACATGTGGGAGAGATTCATCCAGACCACAAGGGCAGGCAGGACCAGAGAAATTTCCGCCTACAACTTCCTTATTTCAAAATTAAAATAAATGAGAATTTTGAAAAATAGCTGTCAGTTAATAATGATGAATATTCAGGTAAAATCAGATACATGAATAAGTATACCACTTTCTGAATTATATAAAAATTCATGATAAAAACATAAAATCAAAAGTATAAGGTAATTGTCATGCAAAATGTGTATGAAATACTAAACCCTCAATACAAGGTGACCATGACTAACAAATTTCTGAGGGTTTATGTATATAAGAAAATTAAAATCCCAACATTTAGAATTCTTAATTTAGTTTTAAATTTAACACAATTTTATTACTTGAAAGTAGCTTGAAACAACTGTAAAATCAAAGTGATATTTCTTTTTGAGTTATTTTCATTACTATCAGGACTAAACATTCTATCTAGTATAGTCATTGTCCCATAATTATATGACTTTTATTTTAATTGAAGTGTTCATTATTTATATGTAGTCCCTTAATCATACACAGGAAGAGTGTAAGCACCAATGGAGAAGGTTATCTTACCAAACACATACAAAAAGAGAGTTCTTGATATCAAAGGTAATACCTTGGCTATCTAATAAATTGTTGAATACATATTTTCAAATACTATGATCCATAATCTTCACCAAGGCTGATAGACAAGCATTAGACTTGGAATTTAAGATATCTAGAGTGTGATCCCAGGATACATGGCTCTCCATAAGAGGCTGAAATTGTTACCTATGAATTATGCTGTAAGACACTATGCTATGAAAATTGAAATGAACAAATCTATGGAAATCTGAGCTACAGTCGATTATAGTTCCAGAGAAGCAAGGAGAAAAAAAATGAAGATCTGACTCAAATTCAGAGATAATAGCAGCTCCCAAAAGGGATTGATTTGAAGGATGCTTAAGAGATAGCAAAGAAAAAAGGTGTTAATATAGAAAAAAATTTCATACTGAGCATAAGGCTGGGAACTAAGATTATATAGTACACTTAGGCAATCAAAGATATTAAGCATGAGTTGAGATTCATAACAAGTTTTAATAAATAACTATTATCATAGAGATTGCTAAAAAGGATAGTAAAGTAATAAGTTAATATTTAATCAAAATCTAAAATCTATTATCTAAAAGAGTGTGAATTTCATCTTAATTTTAATTGTGACTGTATCCTTTAGTAGATATTACCACATATTCTGATATGAATATCCTCTTTATATATTTAACATGTATTCTAAATATGTGTGAAGTTAATAAATACATTCTAATATTAAATGACTGATGTTTATTTTTAGGAGTAGTTACATGTTATAAGTACAATATTAATGAAGTTTTACAGAAATTCTACAATTCTGCAAAAATATTCAAAATCAATTATATATATATATATATATATATACATTATTTATATATAGACTTTTAGTCAACTAGAAATTTTTAATGCTCCTTGTATTCTACAGTCAAGACATTATGATATATAATTAATGAGACAGACAGACACTAGAAATAAGTTTTCATTGGCAAGTGGTGTTCAAGTATAATAGTCATTATCAATTGGAAATAGCTTCTGGGTTAGGGGTATTGGTTTATGTCTACTTCTGCTCTAATCACTGGGACCCTGTCAGTCACAGACCTGTGCATGCTACCAAAATCCTTGTGCCTTCATATGTTTTCATGTGTGTATTCATTCTGCTTTAATTAGAAAGTCTTCTATTTTACAATTATGTAGCTTGGTCCACTCCCACTCTTCTTCAGGATTCCCCGAGATCTGGCTAAAGTTTGGCAGTGGGTCTGCATCTGTTTCCCTCAGTTGCTGGCTGGAATCTCCTTGATGACACTGGTCTAGGCGCCAATCTATGAGTATAGCAAAATATCATTACATTGACATTTTTTTCCCTCCAGTTGTGTTTGGTTCTATAGTTACCCACTTGTATCTTAATGAGAAAGAGAAAGAATGAGTGTGAATTTTGGTGGGTGAAGAAATGAGGAATATCTGTGAAGAGTTGGAGGACAAGAATACATAATCAGAATGCATTGTACTAAATATCCTCTATTATAAAAAATAACCACTGTTATTAACAGTACTTTGTTATAGAATATTATTTTAAAATGTGCTACATTTGTTTATGCTGTAAAACAATTATTTAATGATGCAAAGATACGCTGCCTTTTTTTAAGTTGCATTTGTTTAACTCTGTGAAGCTGTGTTACTTTGCCTTTCTAAAATACCTTATTAGTCTAATAAAGAAATGAACGTCCAAGTGTAAGGCAGAAGAAAGGATAGGTGGGGCTGCCAGGCAGAAAGAGTAAACAGGAGGAGAAATATGGGGTGAAAGAAAGCTAGGAGCTAGAGAAGGAGGAGGACTCCAGGGGCCAGTCACCTAACCACATAGCAAGCCAAGGAGTAAGAAGTAAAGAAAGGTATATAGGATAAAGGTAAAACCCCAGAGGCAAAATGTTAATTTAATTTAAGAAAAGCTGGCTATCAACAAGCCAAACTAATGCCAGACATTCATAAAAAATAATAAGACTCAGTGTGTATTTATTTGGGAGCTCAGTGGTGGCCCACAAAAGAATAAAGAGCAATGAGTAAAGAGTAAGACAATAAAAAACAGTACTTGATTTTATTTGTCTCACAGCTTTACTAGGAACTCCTACCTACACAAATGAAGTATAAAAACATGGAGAGGCACGTGTTATGATTCCTATTTTGTAATGCTCAAATTCTCAATTTTGATGCACCTATTCCTTCTTGGTTCACACACTATTACACTGCCATCTTACATAATTTATATTTTTGATTAAAGAAATTTTCTATTTAACCATATGAAAAGTATGTTATAGTTGGTCACACTAGGAGAATCCAGTAAACAGACTCCCATTATATAAATTTCATTTTACTATTAACATATTTGTGGGCAAACTGAAGATATGATGATTATAGTGAAAGGTGCAGGGAAGTTATTATAATAAAAAGGACTGTGAGGTTAAGAAGAAAAAACAGTCTTCTAAGAGGCTGCTATGAAATCGCCTTGAAACTGAAGTCCTGCAAAGAAATAACTCCTTAATGGATATAGCTAAAACACAGACCTGGACCTTTCTGATCCCACATACACACTTCCCTCTCCTATCACAAACTTCTATTCTCTATAAACATCAGAGAAAGCCAGTTTGCAATGGATTTCAGATGACTTAGCCCATTAAACTCAGATTCCTATGCCTGCAGCCAGGCACAGAGAGAGAGATGGAGAACAGAGAAACAGAAACAGAAGCTGCTTACAGATTCCATTGTCCTGTGCAAATTCTAGGAAAAAAATTCAAACTACACAAACTATTTCCTAGTTTGTTCAAATTTTAACATTAACACAGATATAATACACTAGTATTACTTCCAGTTATCACTTTGTGATGCATAAAGTCTCAAACTAAATTTCTATGCCTTTAGCATCTCTGGCAATAATATTCTGATGCACCAAGACACTCAATTTTTGTGATGATTATAAATATCTTCTCAGATGTTGTCTCCTTCATTGTCTCATTTGATATGATTGGTATTTCTTTATTTAAAAGAAATGAGAGTTTTCCTGACAGATGATAAAAATAAATATTTCATTTGCCATCACATGAAAATGAGTAAAAAAGGTATATATTGCCTGTTTATGACACTTTTTCTAAATGAGGTTTTCCACTCATTTTTTTTACCTGCATTGAAATGACTGTTGATATGTTCGATAAATGTATTGTTTTATGGTTATATTTTTCTGCATTTCAACTATTCAATTTAATATTGTATAGATATATGTGTAGTTTATGGAGATACAAGTGGCAGTGCATTTGGAAAAGTACATCACCCTGAGATAGATATGGCATCCCACCAAATGGCATGTCTACTTTGAAGTGAATGAAATTAAGTGTATTTTTATAGTAAGTCTTAAACTTTTTAGTGTAATGCACTACTTTTCAAATAATCGACTGTTACTAAGGCAAGAAAGACAAAAGTCAGCATTAAAAGGCAACATATACTTCCTTCTTGAAGGGAGAAAAGGAACATTTTGGACATTGGATGAATCAAGTCTTAATATCTGAAAATGGCCATAAAAGGAAACATGATCACAACACATTTAAGAATCTCCATGAAGATGTAAACGCTGACAGTGTTAGGTTGATTTGCATCATACATTTTCTTATTCTTTTTATGCAGATCATTGCTGTGATCTTGAGGGGTAGGTGTGGATATTTAGGTACATTTGAGAGGAACTGAACGTTAGGACTATAGAACATTTGAACTAAGAACTAAATCCATTAACTCAACTGTCTCTGTTCTTGAGTTGATGCTTACACTATTGTAACATGATTACTAATAGTGTTATGTCTAGGCCTTTAAGTTGTTGGTAATTTGTCTTTTGTTCTGTTGTTGTTTTTCTGCTTTTTAATTGATTAAAGTTTATAATTGCCTTGTCTGGAAATCTCATTTGCTACAGATTTATTTTCTCTTTTAAAGTTATTATTTCATGTACTGTCCTCTTAATTTAATATAGCTTTCTGCCAAATTGTTGTAATATTAGTGTATCCATAGATTGAAATTGACCATTAATATTTCATTTGAGTACTTTCTAAAAAATATTTTATCACACAGTAACTATTTAATTATATTGCATCAATCTATATCTTGAAATGTTTAATTTGCATTAATGGACTATATAAAATATAAGAGGTGTGCTTTCATACCCATTATATATTTGCATTAATCCTTTCTCAACCTGTTATTAGCAAAGCATGGGATTTTGAGGCATGCTTATACAATCTACTGAAATATTCCACTTTTAAGGTAATGTCTGATTTGTCCCATTTAATGTTCCTAGTTTGTGATACAATTGGAAAATATTTATATGGTGGGTAGTGAAATGTTCAAACATAAACAATTTCTTAGTTTTGATCTCAAGTACTGCCTCCACTCCCCACCCCCACCCCCCCAAAAAAAAACACATAAGTAAATCCAACACTTTGTTCATTGGAAGCATAATTTTATGAGAGAATGTTGTTTTGGACCTGGGCAGTTAACACTAGCATGTCCCTGCTTTGTCTGGAAGAGAGCTGAATAATAAAATAAGTAAGATTTTGTGACACAATGGCAGCAAATTATCGATGACTGACATCATGTAGATCCTAGAAAATTTTTGGTTTATGGAATGTATGGAGGTAAGATCATTTTGAAAGGAACTATGGAACCTATATACCATAGATATATATGGGTATATCTTATTGCTTAGGATAGAGTGCAAACACTATAATTCATGAAAGATCATTTAAAAATAGCAAGTATTGGATGGTTTCAAGGTGTCTCAGATTCCTTAGCTGACAAAAGGCTTTAGTAAGAAAAGTTTCTGAGCTAAAGTTCCACTCCATGGCAATACACTGAAAAGCTGATGTCACCAAGAGGCTGACCATCAAAACCTTTGTTCAAATTTCAGAACCTTAAAACATTGTACTTACTTTTCCTACTCTAGAGATAAAAAGGAATGCCCAATATATTAAGGGAACCTTCAGGTTATACCTTTAATCAGATATTAGACTTCTAGAAAGATTAGGATTCTACAGTCCAGCACAGGACCATGAATTTAAGAGGATTCCTTTCTCAATAGCCTCAAAACCATAAGCTGCCAACACCTAATTGACGATAACCTTTCTCACTGGCATGTAGGGCTTTGAATAAATGTGTCAATAAACACTGAAAGTCAGATAACTGTCCAGTTTTCCCACAAGGACTTTATATGCATTTGCTTCATTACATTATACTTACTTCAAAGTTTATAGTCAAATCTAATTATCAGAGCATCATTGGAAAATATAGCATCCCGGGTAAGACCTTGATTACCTGTCAAACATATCTAATTAAATCCTTGCGGTAAGGAACAGTTTCTTGTAGAAGTTATGTATCTAAACTAGGTAAGTATTACCCAATCATAAAAGTACCAAAAAAAGAGAAAAACATGAAATTCATAACATTTAATTTCTATTTATATTCACATTAACATAACTGACTAAACATGTTTAATATGTTGATAGTTCAATAGAAAAATTAAGTATAAATAAAAGTTCTTTTCTTTAACAGTGATCAAAAAATACTCAATTTGTGTAATATAGTAGTCACAATGCTGTGTAGGTGATATATAAGGCATAGATAAGTCATAGAATTCTTTTTATTAATTTCCATATCATAGTCCTTATTAATGAGAGCACCAGCAGAGACAAAGCATTCAGATCTCTAGTGAAGGTCATGAGCTTTTAAAGAAGCAGCACACTAAAATACTAGCTTACATTAAGAATGTCATTTACTGCCAACACATGTGTAATGGTTTTTACAATTACTTGTTGATCATTATTTTGATCTTATATCCCAGGACATAGATTAATGTCTATTTCTTTCACCAGGGTTATCCATGCATTGATGTATCTAGTCTAGATGATGAAACTGATAAGCAGCAATGAAATGCATTGAAGAGAGTCATTCAGAGTCATTCAATTGTCTGATTGATATCATGGGACAGAATGCACGTGAAGATAATTCAGAGCATGCAGACATGATTGAATATTATGGCCATCTATATAATCAATCTGTTGCAAAAGGGTTAAAGAGCTCAATATATGCAATACAGCTTTACATAAGCATAATGTAAAGACATACAGTAAAGCAATACTCCTTTTTATAGGATACAGTCATTTCTCTAATTTATACCTAACCATATATGTTTGCAATGGTTTTACTAGTTACCTAAGGCTATTTATTATGCTTTGGGAGCTGCAGAAGGGGAATTATCTATTTTCAAGAGGCATGTAATCATTCTGGGTTGCAAATGACTGTAGTACCTGGTAACTTGTTGTATGTTGTGGTATAAAAATACTACATGAGTTCAAAGAAGAGAGCAATCTATGCTGACTACAAGGGGATGGGGATTATAAATTGCTTCTTTGCAGGTGACATGTTAGCTGAAGCTTGGCAGATAAATAGGATTTCAATAGGTGGAAATGACAGGGTTTAGCTATAGCAGAAAAAATAGAGTGAATAAATGAAGGCAGTAAATGACAGCCAAGTTCCAGAGAAAATCAATGCCTATATGGAACTGCAGATGTGGGTACTGGGGTTAAATTAGATCTGCACTGACTTCATAGAAACACTGGAATTTCCTCTGTGAACACTCTATTATTTTAACAAGTCCTCTGTATTTTCCTTATAAAATTTAAGGAAAAATAAAAACAAAACCTTAAAACCTAAAGGGTCTAAGTACTTGAAGCCCTGAAAATATTTGAGTTTATGGTTTACTTTTTCCTCATTCAAATCTTTGTTTCAAATGTCAAATATATCATACACGAGATATTTTCTGGAATAAATATCTAAAAATATTACATGATTAAAATTTTTTATTACTGGAAGACAAGCTAAATATTTTAAACTCCCTTATAATCATGACATTAAAAAGTTCACAAAACATATGCATTGTTTCTATAAGATAGCCTATGTTTTATTTTGAAAAGAAACCTTTAGCATAGTATTAACATTCACAATATGAAATCCCACTTAAAACTCTTGAAGGCCTATCACAAAGATTCAGATAAATATTGAAAGTAAGAATACTTAGGAAGTAACATTTGTCCCAGACTTTGAGATATCCAAATGCAAAGTCATGTCTTACAGCAAAACACCTTAACGACCATATAAGCCAGTGGTTAGTTAGTCTACTCGTAAAATTTTATTGCTTTGATAAGCTCTGAGTTTTATTTCCATTTCGTGGTTTTTGTTTTGTTTTGTTTTGTTTTTTTGTTTTTTTTCGAGACAGGGTTTCTCTGTGTAGCTTTGTGCCTTTTCCTGGAACTCACTTGGTAGCCCAGGCTGGCCTCGAACTCACAGAGATCCGCCTGGCTCTGCCTCCCGAGTGCTGGGATTAAAGGCATGCGCCACCACTGCCCGGCTCCTGTTTTTCTTCATACTGATGTTGCCATTTTTCTTGAGTCTGTTTATTTTCAAAATCAGAAACTCACCTTATCATATGATGGAAAACTATGAAATGTCTCTAAATGTTCAAATAGGCATTTCAATTTTTTGTTTCTTGCATTATACTTTATTTAAAATAAATGTTTTCCCAGTTATGTTTCGTTCTGTTTAAAAGGAAATAGATAGATTACTACTTCTATAATATTATGTCAAACAAGCATGATGGACCAACCTTTACTGAGAATTAGGGATTTTATAGGGTGAAGTAAATATTGGATATTATTAGTATATTAATGAATATCAGTGGAACTGGCCAATATTCATAGATGAAATTCAATGATAAAACATAGCTTACTTCAGACTTTGATAATTGGTTAAAAACATAAATCACCTAATTTAATTTTTCCCTCATTGTGGCTTTTTATTTGGAGAAACCTTCAGTGTTCTTACCATCTGTATTAATTCAGAGTGCAAGTAGAGTTGAATAAAAGGAAAGAAATTATTTTCATTACCTTTGATTATTACTTTAAAAGTTCCTTTTGTATTGACCCTTAAGTGATTGGTTGCCAAATATAACATGAAAATAATTATGATATGTGCAAATGCATATGCATCAAAGCAATATAACAATAAAAGTAGTAAGACATTTTTTTTCTGTTTTACATAAGAAAAACTTACCATCTCAGAAGTGGTATTAGTGTTTTCAAAGTCTCAGGAATTGATACCCAAATATGAATTCTAACAAAAGTGGGTATGTATATCTTTTTGTGTGCTTTCTAATTTTCATGTAATTTGCCTGAGTTAACAGCTATAGCATAAAATTTGAACTGCTATACTTTTGGCCATATTACTAAATTGTAGCCAGTATATGCTAATAAGATTTTCCTCTTAGTTATTAGACTAATTAAACTATTTCAAGCAGAAATAGAAAAACCTTTTAGAACAAAATGTTCTAAATTCATAGGAGAACAACCCACTGAGAGTTGAATGAGAACAGATCATGGTTATGACAGCCACACTGCTAAGAGAAGGACATATATTGGGAAGCTACTTTTTTATAACACAGTCTTAGTTGTTCTGAAAGTAGATCAAACACATTTTATTTTCACAAATAAATAGTACTATTTGATTTTAAGTTGTACATATCACAACTCTGAGTTAATTGTACATAGAAAAATGTTATTGAATGTAATATATCTTCAACTAACAATAATTTCTGTAATTTTGTAATCATCAAACATCCTTTTCCTGGGACGCCTGTAAAATAAAAATTAAAAAAAAATATTAAAAAATAAAGAAACAAAGAAGGAGAACAACCATGCACCTGAGCATATGGGCAGCTCTAATAGGACTTATTTATTTTGTTTAAAAGAAAAAGGAAACCAAAAAAAGACATGAAATTGTAAGTAGGATATATTGTGAAGTCTATGGAGAGTTTGGACAGAAAATGGATGAATATGATTATATTTCAATTGTAATTAAATATATTAAGTGATGGTAAGTATGACATTTACAAGTAAATTTTGATTTACTTAAATTTTCTATAAATTTTCTATTTTTAAACAATGATGTTTATTATAGTGTAAAATTTCATATATTTTTAATATTAGCAGAAATAGCACTAAAATTCTAAAGGTGTGGAGATTAGCAGAATATGTAAATAATATCTCATATAAATTGTGCCACAACAAGGATATCAGGGCACAAGGTACAACCAAAACATTAAAGTAAAATGCACTGCAGGGTACTGTAGTGAGTTATTACATTTTCCTCTAAAATTTAAAAATTCTACTTATGTAGTGTGTGTGTGTGTGTGTGTGTGTGTGTGTGTGTGGGTGTGTGAGGGTGTGTGGGTGTGTGTGCTCACACGTGTGTCTGTGTATGTGATTTCTGTAGATGAGTACTAGGAAAAACAAAACAATACAAAACAAAAACTATTGTCCATGCTAGAACCCAGAAATCTGTTTCAAATGCCACCCAGGAGACAGTCTTTATACACATCTGTTTCACAAAGGCTATATCATTCTCTCAAAGATATGATGCATCATGACAAATCAAATATCTGAGATCGACAAGGTAGAAGACTTGGCTCTTTATTAGTTACTTTAATCCAGAGTTCTGACTTCTTCCTGCTTAGCAATGTTATCTGTTTTATTTGGACCTTATATCATTATTAACCTGCTAATTCTAAAAGTGAAGAAGTAACTAATAGCTATTTGCTTATTTTCTTATGTAATTTTTCTCACACTCAAATATCATCTACATAATATGAGTAAGGAGGCATTGTTTTTTTTTGTTTGTTTTTTTTTTTTTTTTTTTTTTTTTTTACTGTTTTATTAGTCTACAAACTGCAAACTTTTCTCTGACCCATTATAGTAAATGCTACATGTTTGGACAATCTCTAACTCATTTATAGACACATGCTTTCATGGTAATTGCTTTACCAATTAATCCTTCACTCTAGACCTACCAGTGATATTTCTATATGTATGTAAATAAAACACAAATTCTGAGAGTGTATGTCAAATGATAAAAATAGATCTAAATTTGAATCTAGTATCAGGAGTATGAGTCTGTCCATTGTGTTTATGAAAAGGGAAAGTCAGCACTGACTCTTGTGATTCCTTAGCTATCACAGATCATGTTACCTCATCCAATCTCTCAGAGCTTGGCTCAACCTTTGACTCTCACAGCAGCTGAACAAGCAAATGAGTTACTGTCCATGTGTATGGTCTTGATTATTTCCCAGCACCGTTGTAATGATAATGGTGCAAACATTCCCCCCCCCCTTTTTTTTTTACTTTAAATATTCATTACGGAAATTTCTACCCAAGCTTAAGAATTGACTCAGACACCTCTAGTTATGTCATAGGCACAAATGAATGTTTTTGTTGCTGCTCTGTAGACTTTTAGGGATACTGTGTATTGGATTATAACTGAAGTGATTGTGTTGCCAGAAAGGCCATTTTGATTTTATACATCAATTTTCTTAGTGCAATTAAATTAAGACTACTCGTGGGAAATGGATGCATGCCACATATCCTAATGAAATTGTGGTTTGAGCAGGTTAGTCTTAGATGCCCTTCTTTGTCTCTGGTAAAGTAATCAAGTAAATGGTCCCTTGCCAATCTTTTAGAAGCCAGCCAACAGGACTTATCAGGTAATGTGTGCATTCTTCTCTGAAGTCTAATACCCTTTGGAAAAGAATTTGAATTCATGGATATAATGTTTTCTTCTGAAGTATAGTAAGCATTACTTCATAAATATTTCATGTCTTTTAAATAAATAATCTGTATTATTACTTTCCTTATTAGGAAATGCTATATTTTATAGGTTCAGCTATTTTAAGTTATTATTTCCTTAGTAGTTCTATCAAATCAATGTGATTTTTAAAATGATGTCTTTGAGAATTTTGGACATATTTCAATCACACCCACCTCCTTGACTCCTCCTAGATATATTCTCTCTTCCCTATTTGGACTACTTTATATTCTTTTAAAAAAATAATAATAATGTCCAATTTGTGCTGCTCGCATATTTTTTTTTTATCTTTGGCCTTCCATTAAAGTATGGTTGACTTATCAGGGACCATACTATTTAAGCAAACCGACTTTTCTCCCAGCAGCTATCAATTATCAATAGTACCTCAGATATGGGATGTTGAATGGCACTGCTTGCTGGTCAAAGGTTGCAGTCTATATCATGGTCTGGCAGCTTTTTCCAAAACCTCCACAACATGGAGACTTTGTCCCTCCCTAGCAAAACCTACCCTTATCTAGAGAATGTCCCTTGGCCCAGAAGACTGACCTTACCTGAAAGCACTTTCTAAGCCAGATGCCTGATTTATCTTGAGCGTGAGCCTTGGCACAGGTTTATGCTAGAAGACTCCCTTGCTGCACATATGATAACTAAGACTTGTGCTAGAAGTCTTATGATATATCCTTGCCATTTAATGCAAATTAGTGTTTGTCCCCAGGCTTCCCACTCGTATATATTCCTTATACTCTGGAATAAAGTCGAGCTGATTCACAGAAGACAGCCTATATGCACGGAGCGCTGTCTCCATTATACCCACAGCCTGTTCCTCACAGGCTTAGGCTACCTCTACCCTTGTGAAACAATGCAGCCAATGATCTGGAGGAAGAAGTAGAGCCAAGGGGGTGGGGATGGGTGGAGGGTGGCGTGGGGTGGGGAGGTGGTGTGGGGTGGGGGGTGGGTGACATAGAATTCGCACTTATTTCCTTTATCCACGCTGGGATTTGGTCCGTCCTGCACTTGTATAAAGGTGTCATAATCATTGTAAATTCATAAGTACAGCTGCCTTGGGTCAGAAAGACATTACATTCTTGTACTCATCTACTACCTCTGACTCTTGCACCTTCCTGACCCTTCTTCTGCAAAGGTCACTGAGCCTTGGGAGGTAGGGTGTGATATATCCCATTTGGGGATGAGGATCTCACAGTCTCCTATTCTTTGCACCTTTATTAGTTGTAGGTCTCTGGGTTAATCACCGTCTAGTGCAAACAGAAGCTTCTCTAGAGAAGGCTGAGTAATGCATTAATCTAATAGTATAATGACAACATATCTGGAGTGAGTTTAATTCTGTGTTCATTTAGCTAAATAATAGTTCTTCTTAGGCCTATTTCCTGTAAAGCCTTAGGTTCTTGGAATAATAATTGTGCAAATTTGATGTGTTTCTAAATTGTAAGTTATGTATATATTATGACTACTTATATAATTTTGTAATCTTTAAACATATGTGAAAGTGAAAAAGAATATACTTAAGAAGTGGAAGGTAGAAATATGAAGAAACACATTTACTGAGGTAATCAACTTTATTCCCCTTGAAATAAATATATAGTTATTGCCTTTGTCCTTTTGAAGCTTAAAATCATCTTCATGTGTATCTTGACTAATATACCATAGGTCGGTAACAACAACAGCAAAGTAGAAACCTTCTTTATGTGATGGCTGTTTCAATCACATTTGTATTAGCTTGAAATCCATGTCAATATTTAATGTTTTAAATCTCAGTTGATAGCATCTCTCTTAATTTCAGGTCCTATAACTTTTATTTTTTGAGACTGAGCCTCATGCAGCCCAGATTGTTCTCAAACTGTGCAGCTGAAGAGGGCCTGATATTTCTGATTCTTACGCCTCTACCCCATAAATACTGGCATTACAACAATAAGATCTTCAAACACTAAAAAACATAATAACAAATCACAGAAATAATATTTAATGAATAAATGATTGATTTTAATAGTCCACAAATTCCCCTTTAAATAATTAAAAATAAGTTCATATGGTTTTGTAAAATCAGAACTATGTTCATTTTAGAGGACACATAATGTCAATTACGTGCAACATAATATACAACTCATATCAAAAAGTAGTATGATATTCAAAATTAGAAGGATGTAAATAATCAGGCACAGGAAATAAACTTGTTATATGCATGCTTGCACATGTATATACCTGCGAAAACATTATCTACATGCTCTTGTGATTTTTATTTGGTACTAGACTTTGAATAAAGATATTCCTGTGTTTTATGAATAATTAGTCTTAGATTTACAGTCAAATGTAGTCATGTTATAAATTTTCAATTAAAAAATTACAAATACTCTAATGGATAGAAATTAACTTTATTCAAAATTTGGATATGACTTCCAACAGAAAAGACAAGTGTAATATTCTGACAAATTTTTCTTCAAGTCATGATCAAATAATGGGAACAAGTTCTATATTTAACAAAGAGAGAAAACAAAATCCCTGAAACCAAAGTTTTCATCTATTGAAAACAGAGACCAAAACCAGGTAAGGTGAGTTCTAAAATTCCATCAGCTCGCTGCTGCCTGTGGACAGTTTCCAGGTCAACACACTGAGTGAAGAAGGTCAAGTGGAACTCACATTCTTACACATTAAGGAGGCTGAGATGTTTGCCAGTGGAGGTGATAGCACTTACAACTTCCCACCAGAGTACTGGGGAAAGGAAAGCTATCCAAAGAAAAAAATAGCCCTGAGATCTTCAGGGAGTGCTTTTGAGCCTCAGCTGAGTTCTAATTTCTTCTTGCTCAAGCAGATATCAGAAGCTAAGAAATAACATTCAAAAAGCAGCAACCTCCATCATCCCCTGTGCTCAGTGAGAGCATAGTGTACCTTCTGTTCTTCTCCATCAATCCAAAGTGAAAGAATACAAAATACATACACCACTTGGGATGTATTTGGATGCAAGTTGCCTCAACAGTTAGACTTCATGACACTTAAAGTTAAGCCAGCTTTGAATATATCTTAGAAAAATTCAACAATGACTCCTAAATAGTAATTCAGTTGAGTCCAAAAACTAACCTGGGTGTCTGAAGTGCAGTACTACTAAAAAGAAAATGAAAAGGAAAAAAAATAATGATAGTAAAAAGGCCAAGTACCCTCCAACCAAAATAACCTCTAACATCTAATCAAAATGAAATCAGGAAAACAGAAAACTGGAAAAAAATAAATGAACTTACAAAAGTAAGTGGATAATTTGCTTTTCTGCATGTCTTTTGAGAAAGGAATGTTCACAGATCTTCAATCCTATGTGTTGGAAATGCTTTGTAGAGAATAAATTTTAGTGATAGAATATTTTTTTAATCTTCAGACTATATATTTACATATTCTTACAGATAAACTTCCTCCAGACTGAAATCCAAGCAAATTTAAGCCATAGAAGTACAAAGACAATGCCTTCTTTGGAAGAATGGGAAGAAGCATTTATTGTCTGGTATTGTAGTCACTGGTTTCTATATTTAGGGTTACTCACTTCTAATCTAACACCTGCTTCATGCAGAGACCAACTACATCTCTTTCCATTGTCCTGTAACTGAAGAAACTGGGACAAACACAGTGAATATGTAAACATCCTTTCTGCTATTCCTATGCAAATCTCCTTGCTTATGAACCATGAGTATCATTCAGAAGAATTGAAGAATTTTTTTTTAAATTAATTTGTTCTTTCCCTGTCTGCCCTTTCTTTATGGGACAGCAATAAAACACATATTGGAATACTGTACATCATTTCCACAGGTCATAGACACTCTTTTTTTTTTTTATTTATTGGGGATTTGGGAGATACCCTTTCTTTTCTTGCAATCATTTTAGAAGGAAACTATGGCAAGGTAACAAACAATACAACTACAAGGAATAATAAAGAATAATCTGAAACCAGAATTATGCATTGTCTTTTCTAAGAAAAAAAAAAAGGATACTGTTCAACTACAGCAGGCACTTAGAAACTGCATTTGCTATACAAAGCACTGACATACATCCCCCACAAGGAAACAAAAAGCAGTTTGATAGGCTGGTATCTGCCTCTGTTTTGTGTGTTTCTCATTTGCTTTAGTAACTTATTCAACTCCACACATACTGGTTAGTGACTCAGAGAGTATAAGTCTCAAACCTACTCATATCTGGCCTTTCTCAATCTCTTTCAAATCTGAAGGCAGAGAAAAAAGGAGTAACTGGTTATCTTCCTGTCAGCTTTTACAACATTCTGTTTCATATCCCCAAATTTACATGTGGAATTCTGAAGGTATTGTCCTAAATCACTAACCACCTTGGATTTAGGAGGAGCAAAGCTTAACACAGCAGATCACCATCAAATGATGGCAATTATTTGTTGTTGTAGGTTTTACTTAGAAACAGAGTGATAATGCTATGAGAACAGCAGTCATGACAATGATGATAATTTCTTCAAGCCCTCATATGTAACCAGAAGCAGAATAGTGTTTAAACAGCCCACACTTACTTAACCATGCACACAGAATGTCTGAACACAACTGTTCCTCAAATTGGACTGTGGGCATACACTCTCTTCTCTGTTCTTCCCTATGTTCCATGTTAACTACAGATCTTTTTCTATTTGTCATTAATATTTTTATGTACTGTTAGCTGCACTCAATCCAGTGATGCTTCCCAAACCTGGAAATTTGTGTCCTGAAACTCACTAGCAAAACCCATTGTGTAGAAAGTAAACCCTGTTATTGAATCCCATATGTTACTCTAAAGTATAAAACATTTCTAGGTCTGACTTCTCATGGGACAGAGATGTTGGAAGACAGTGTAACAGTGGAAAGCTTTACAGTCTGGACTGTCTCCTGAGGGAGCTTTTATGTCATCTCTGTTTGATCTTTTTAATGCAGAGGCAGGAAGTTTTTAAGTGAAAGTCAAAATACCGGATATCCTAAAGCTGGTAAGCTGTCTGCAGTGAAACTACAGAAAACCCTTTTGATTCGCTGGCTATCGCTGGAGGTCAGCACAGTAAGAAGGGGAGGAATGTGACAAATTCTACCTACCCTCAGTCCATTCACACTGGGTCAGTCTGATCGGTAGAGGAAGTTGTGTTAGAGTCAGGGTAAGGCTTATTGGACTGTGACTGTTTTGAGCAATACATTCTTAATTTGCAACCCAATTTATTCTATCAAATGGTTTTGAACGCTAATCAAAATCAGGAAGGGAAGCTTATTGAAGGGACTGATTCAGAAATAATTGCTGTTAAGTCTCAAGATTTCAGTTCGAAGAATGGGCATTCTGATATGAGTCCGTGTTGTTATTATACACAGCTCCTTAGTGATTCTTGGTCTTTTTTCTTCTGCATTCACTGCTAATTCTCTATTGCCTGCCACTGTGTGCCATGATCAATTAATGGATTGAGAATAGTTCCTCAGAAACAAACTGCAGAGTCTATTCTGTGTGGAAAACAAAGAAACTGGAATACATTGAAAAGAAAGGACTTCTTAGGACCCACAAATAACCTTGAGGCCCAGGAAGTTCATTTCCTCCTATTACAGATTTTGAATTGTAAAAACTAACATAAAAATAAGAGTGGGTTACTATTGCCACCCAGTGGAGAATTTCAGCAAATGTATAATTTTTTTGTCTGATACAGCTTTTTCTTTATCCACCGAGTTCAATGCTAAGTTTTAATTTAATCACTTACATCCTGAAAAAGCCTAATTTTTTATTCTGAAATCCTACTGAACTCAGATAGCTGATTTATTTACATCAATTTAATGATCATTTCAGAATGACTATGTCACTATCACATTGCAAGATTCTCACATCATATTCAAAATATTGGATTCTACACCAGGTTGTATATGTGTGTGTGTGTGTGTGTGTGTGTGTGTGTGTGTGTGTGTGTGTGTGTGTTTGTATATACTTATGCTACCATACAATTCTATGCCATTTGAGGTAGAGATACATATAAATACAAAGGTCAATTTTAACAGAATAAAATTATTCTTTTAAATTTCTATTGTGAAACATGCTGTATTCAGTATTATTGGAAACTAAATTAAGATACATCAACATGTATCTTGTATTTATATAGTAACACACACACATACACACACACAGACACCAAATCTTTTGTGTGATATTTCTCTTTCTTTCACATACAAAAAATTCACTCAAGTAGAAATGCTAAAAATACAGATTATAAATGGCAATTACTAAATGGATTCCTTTTGCCTTAAATTATATTCTAACATCCAAGCTATTCATTAAGAATCTAGGTAAAAAATGTGAGTGAAACGTTGTCAACAATGAGATCATTTAATTTTACAGTAATTACAAAGCCAAATGTAAAGGGATGTCAGGAAAGCTTAAGAGAGGAAGAAAAGGATAATAGCTGCACAAAAGAACAGAATTCTTTCTGAATTCTAAAATTTGCCTTAATTGCAAATAGAATCCCTTCATTTTCATGTCCTTAGAGACTAATTACCTTTCAATGTATCTCAGCACCAAATTTCCTGCATCCTCTTTTTTTTTAAAGAGTAAATGAGAAATTAGAAGAATAGAGGAAAGCATTTTGCTTCTTTTTTTATTTCTTGGTGGATACTTTCACTTAGTAGATTGTTTAAAATTAAAAGTTAACTTTAAGTGTTATCAGCTAAGTGAGACATGCTTGAAGATTTATAGTATGTGGCAATACCTGCTGAAGAGGAAAATCCAGTGAGTAAAATGCAAACCTAAAGAGAAAGTGTTATCAATGGTACCACTCACCAACAAAGACAATGTGTCTGGGATGCAGCTGCTGACTTTGTTGTGTTAGATAGAAGGCAAAGTCTTTCAACAGCTACACGGTAAATAGACAAAATGTTACCCAAGTCAGCAGTGGAGAACAGCTATTGTATGGCTAAAGTTTGAAAATTAAAAATATCTCTGAAATCACTGTTGTTGAGTTAGAGAAGTAACATTTTAGGAATGTTTATTCTATTGATTTTATCTTAGGTTTTTTGTATCCATGGTATATTCTTCAGCTCTTTATATTTGTGGTACTTTATAGAGACTTAACAGTTGTATTTATCTATTCAGCATATGTGTATGCAAAAACAATGGAAAAGAGGCCAGAAATCTGAAAGATGGCAAGCAAGGGCATATGGGAGGTATTGGAGAGAAGAAAGGGGGAAATTATGGAATAATATTGTAATCTCAAAAAGAAAAATGAATAATAAAATATACCAATTTTTAGAAGGAGATATCTGCTTCAAAACCAAGGCTTTTGAGTTCAGCATTTTGTGAGTTTGACAAGATGTTAGCATTATTGTACCATATAGTTTTATCTGTGGTTTGAAGATTATTTTATACTAATTTGTTAACCAAATTTTTGTTGGAGTCTTGTGTTCCAAACTGACTCTTACAAAGGGATTCCTGTGCCCTTGAATAAGTAGACACCTCACATTCCGATCTATTTCTATTACTATTCCAGGCTAAGATGTCTAAAGACTGTTTCCCTCTTACTAAAGTCAGATAATGACACTACTTGCCCTAGAATTATATGGAACAATGAGAAGACACTATTAAACTGGGGTTGTAGTTTTTAGACCACTGTATAAGCTGCTTGCCCCATTATTTTAGAGTACACTCTAAACATCCCACTGTAGAGAATGGGCATGGATTTCCCAGTCTACACTTGAAGCTGAAAGAATGTAAAGACTCCAAACACATCACTTTCTTGCTCCTAGGCTTTCTTTCTTCTTGTACATTAAAACAGAAGATGGAAGGCTTTGATGTATTTCCAGGAAATCTCAAAGCCCTGAATCTCATCAGAAGAGACCTTCAAAACAAAACAAAACAAAAAAAAAAAAAAAGGAATTATTTGTTAAATTTACTCCACTGCATTGAATTTGTAAAGTATGAAATTGAAATAACATAATATAGGAAGGATGAGCTGTACTCTTCTGAACATTGGGTGTTGAACTTATGCTGTGGCTTCCTAAAGGAAGTGTCATTTATAATTTTATTAGGCTATCTTATCATATTTTCCCTTAGGAAGAGGAAAACATTCATTTGTTAAGGTCCTTTTTTAGTCTTTATCTAAACTCTATTTAACTTTATGTTCAAAAATTGATTTATTATTCTGAGATCTTTTAATGTATGTATCGGTAGCTGCCCATTGTCATTGACTTTGACACAAAACAGGGACCCATCTTTTAAAATTATTTTCTGTTGGGATTTTAAACACTTAAAATAATAATAATAATAATCCATGCTTATTTGCATACACATTTACATTAAATTTTATTTTTATAAATGCTACAAAACTGAATTTCTTTGAGAAGAAGCAAAGAAATAGAGTTATAATCTTTAGCTGGATTATGCATATTATCTGTGTAACTGTGAGCAGGCTCTCTCTACAGTGGAATATAGACCATCAGTGTCTAAGAATGTGTGACTACATACTCTTCTTTGTAACATTAGCAATGGAGATAAATTGAAAATTATTCTGCAATAAACAATTATTGTGAACTCTGGAAGCTATATAATTTTTCATACACAGCACTATCTGCATTCATATATGTATATGTATATTTATATGAATACACATATATATATATATATTCAATATATGTGTCTCTAGTGTATAACTGTCTCTGTATTATAATATAAATAAATATATATTAGGCAGGGAATGAACTAAGGACTTTAGTTCCTTTCTATACATAAAGTCTTTATTTTACATGTTTATATCAGTAAAGAATTTGTGATGATAAATCTATATGAGGTAGCCCACTAGAGAGAGTTCAGTTTTAACTCCATGATAAAAAATGCCATGAAGTTTGAATGCTATATATATTATACACAACTGAATACTTGCTTAGCTTCGAATAGCAAATCAGAGGTCTCAGAAAAAGTTTACATCTGTGAGATATTTTTAAAAGTTTGTGAAATTCTGTAAGGTTTACTTTTGAAAAACAAGTAAAACAGAAAGAAAACATGCTGAATCATTTGTATTGTCTACTGCAAAGCTGATTCAAACTTTGGTCTCATTGATGCTACTGAGAATGGATGGAATAAAACAGATTTTGGTTTGTTTTTTTTAATTATTTAGTTTTGAAACTTTCTCCTTATCAAGGTGGTTCAGAGATGATCAAATATTGGGAATCAGTGACAGGAAATATTAGAACAAGTGTGTCTTCATCTTATGTTAAGAATGCAGTATGAGCTCAGTGGCATATCTTAGTGAGTAAAAGCTCTTGCAGGCAAGTGTGATAAACTCGCTTGTATCCCTCATAACTTTCATGGTTAATGGAAAGAGCTGATACCTGAAATGTATTTTTGATGTCCATATGTTCTGTATAACATCCTTGTACACCCACACATATACTCACAATATAAAAAATATTAAATTATGAATGCAGTGTAAGAGTTAATGTATATCAAATTTTATTTTAAATACCTACTGAGTAACAGGATAAATCCAAAGACAGAAAATTAAATTTAATAACTATGAAGCAGTTAATTTATGTATATTTTCTCTCAATATCATATTTATCTCTTTTCAGTGATGTAATTAAGTGACTAATATTAGTACAAATGCATGCAAAAAATGCTTAAATACAATTCGGTTACAATATAGTGTAACTATTTCATGTAAAGTGACCTGATTATAGTTATTCCATTATACATCTTTTTAGATGTCATGATGGAGGGAGTTTTATTCACAAAGGAACAATTTCAATTTTATTTTAAGTATTTTTTTGGTTGACTTATTGTAAGAACTTAAGTGAAATTCAAGAAAATCAAAATAATAATTATGGTATTTCATTGCAAATCACAACTATTTGGTAATCATTTCTACTCTTGAAAATCCTGAGGTAAAGGTGGCATTAAACTTGTGGGAGTGGCCAACCAATAGCTGGTCCGGCTTGAGACCCATGCCACAAGTTAGAGTCCATGCCTGACACTACCTGGAGGGCTAGGAACCAGATAGCCCAGAGACATGGAATAAAACAAAAACAACCAGCAGAAAAAAGTCAATGAAATGACTCCTAATGATACTCTACTACACTTGTAGACCAGAGCCTAGCATAATCATCACCACAGAGACTTCATCCAGAGAGTGATTGGAGCAGGTGAAGAGACCCACAGTTAAACTTTAGGTGGAGCTCCTGGAACGCCTCAGAAGAGAGGGCAGGGGAAGGGTTGTAGAAGCCAGAAGGGTAAAGACAGCACAAGAAAATCCACAGAATCAACTCAACTTGTCTCATAGGGCTTCACAGAGACTGAACTGACAATCAGGGAGCCTGCATGTGTCTGAGCTAGATGCTATGCATATACGTTATGGTTATGTAGCTTGGTGTTCTTATGGGACTCCTAACAGTGGAAGCAGGACTGTCTCTGACTCTTTGCCTGGTTTGGGGACCCTTTTCTCTTATTGGGTTGCCTCATTCAGACTTAATATGAAGAACCATGCCTAGTCTTACTGTAACTTGGTAAGTTATGTTTATCCCTAGATGATACTACCAATGTACATAGAACTTGTGGTTCCAATGCACAAATCCACTTCTATATGTTCCCCTATTAATGGTGTTTAGGTGTTTTCTTTCCTGAATTTCTTATTCATATAATTCAGGAATATGACCTATACTGTATCAAATAACCTGAAATATATTTTAAATAATGCAAAAATGACAATGAATCTGTCAGACATATAAACTCTTTATGCCTATGATATGCTCAAGTGTAATTAGAAATGGAGAACACAGGAAATAATTTGTGTATCACCCCAAGTGTAAATTCTCACCAATCTTCAGAGAAGTTTGCAGAAATTTGTTTAATGGAAAATTAGCACTGCAATAATTAAATAAGTCATGGAGCATTTTCCTCATAGCCTTTCTTACTCTAAATATTTTAACATTATATATATTAAATGACAAAAGTAAACTGAGGTCAGAAAGCATTTATATTAAAACACACAATTAAATTAAATTCTGACAGCAGTAAATCTGTTAAATAAACTTCCACAAAGTTAATTAATTATAAAAACTATTACTAAGCTTTTTCATTCATCTTTTACCCATTTCAGGGTTTGTTAATTAAAATTAGTTTCATTTCCCAAAACCCATGAAAGCCAATTTTTATGGATTTCTAAGTGATTGAACTTTGCATTTTCAAAATTTTTTTTGAATTTAATAAAAGGAAAAAAGTACAAAATTTAATGCATATCATTGACCATTTAAAAAAAGTAATAGTCAAAGAGTATACTTCATTTTATTTAAATAATCTAATTCAGATATATATATTTCTGACAATTAAATGTTATATATTAAAATAATAATTTTTCAATGAAATAAGTATGTAATAAATTCTTACAGTACATACTATGTTGTAGTCAAATTGTTATATAAATTTCAACTGTATTACTTAGTATGAGTAAATATGCCACAGCTTTTCTAAATCTCACTTAAGCTTTTCTCTTCCATAATTTTAACAACTAACCGTATAATATACTCAGAATTGATAAAACCTTCAGAGATGACTCCAACCACACAAGATGCTGATGAGGCCTGTGCTGACTATGCTATACTGGGTAAATGTCGTGTGATAAATAGCACATTGTTTAAAGATTTGTATGCTTGACTAGGAAAAGTAATGACTACAACTCAGGTTAAGATATTAACACGTTAGAGAACATCTAGTTATGGTTTTGTTTGTGTCCAGAGGGTAATGTCGATAAAGAAAGGCACTGATAAGCTGAATCCAATATACATTTATTAATTAATGCTGATTTTTAGTTTTTCTTGTAAAATTCTTATTATTAAGTTGATATTGGACATTTTAGATAAATTTCCAGAAAGAAAAATGGCAATTGATAAAATTCATTAATATCTTTTTCTTGAAAAAATGTCAACAATGATACTGATTTGTGGGTTGAGGAATATTAAAAGACTGAAACAAAATGACCCCAAAGACAGAGTCAGGATAAAATAAAGGAAAAGATTGATTTATACCAACTTCATTTTATAAGTCTATTGACATGTTCTTAGCCATTTTTAGATTTCTATAAATAAAATTGTTAAATTCCTTCTACTGATACCATGTGAATTCACTAGGTAGTTGAATTCATTATCAAGTTTTATGATCAATTTGGTAATACACTGATAATTTAAATCTCAAAATATCAAAATTGACATTTTGTGAATACCCTAATAATTCAGTATAAAGTCATTAAACATTGCTGTACTCATTAAGAGAGAAAAGAGAGACCATATCTATCAACTTTCATTATCACAGTTACAAACAAGTACAGATATCTAAATACAAAATTAGAGAACTAGATGCTATGTGTACAAAATAACATTCTACTCATCTTAATTGAAGCTTTAAAAGCAGTAAAGCAACTGCAAAGACATTGGAGATTAAAGGCGTTATCTTAGGAAGACTCTTAAAAGAAATACTCAAACAGAACAAAAGACTACAAGATAGGTGACTTGTTTTCTTTGAAGAGGAAAGGTCTTGCTTTAGGAAGGAATGGCTTTGAACTAAGAATCCTTCCACCTCAGCATCCTGAAGCATGAATGAGCTCTCTTGGTTAAGTTGATTATTTCTCATGAAATGGCAACTATGGATCACACATTCAGTCATGTATGAGTTCCTAGAAAAAGGGGCTTTGGTGTGTTTCAAGAAATGGTATCTGATTTGGGTTTTGATAAATCAGTAGGAGCCTGCAATATGTAAAAGTGAAAATCCCAGTTCAGGAAGATAGAGAAGCATGAGTGAGTGAAGGCAATATGAGAACATGTGCCCAAATTAAGAAATAAAAAGAAAATTGATGTCTGAGGAGAAGGAAGATAGAGTAAAGGAAAACTTTCCCTATGTACAGAACTGGTACAGCCTCAGACAGTACTAAAGAAGCTAAGTTATGCTGCACACACTAACTTCGTTTTGTTAACAGTTATAAATTTAATTGTTCAGGGAAGTAAAGAAGGGAGCCATGGCCAGACTCACCTGACAACTTGGAGATAAAGATAGGTAGATAGATAGATAGATAGATAGATAGATAGATAGATAGATAGATAGAGATAGATAAATGCATATATAAATTACCTTCAATTAGCTCCAGAAATAGTGTTAAGAATATGTATGAGAAACAACAGTGTTATAAATACAAAAAGGACATATAGATGTGCTTTAATAAATCACACAGCATCATAGTGACACGTAATTGGTATAAATAAATGAGTAAGGTTTCTTAGGTTGGGATTAATTATAAAGTTCTCTTATGGTCTTTAAAATTAAAGATGTCAGTCAGTTTGAACAACTAAAACCCATATATGAAGTGGAAAGTTTGATAATCCTACTTTTTGATATGGGATAATTGAATTGCTAGAAAGATTGACTAGATATCTGCTGTGGGGTGTTCTGTATGTTAAATGTGTTGCTCTGATTAGTTAATAAATAAAACACTGATTGGCCAGTAGCCAGGCAGGAAGTATAGGAGAGGAAAATTCTGGGAAGTGGAAGGCTGAGGCAGAGAGACGCTGCCAGCTGCCGCCATGAAAAGTGAGATGTAAGGTACCAGTAAGCCATGAGCCACGTGGCAACTTATAGATTAATAGAAATAGGTTGATTTAAGATATAAAAACAGTTAGCAAGAAGCCTGCCATGGCCATCTAGTTTATAAGTAATATAAGTCTCTGTGTGTTTACTTGGTTGGGTCTGAGCAGTTGTGGGACTGGCAGGTGAGAGAGATTTGTCCTGACCATGGGCCAGGCAGGACTGGAGAAAACTCTAGCTACAGCTATCAGTTCCTTTTACTAGAATTAATGCCTGTGTTGGCTACTGCTGTCAATTCAAGGTTAGAGAGGTTTCAGATATCAGACAGAAGGTGTTTGGACTTAAGACAACAATTTATGTGTATCTGTTATCATGAATTTAAGGCCAAAGATCCTCAACCTTAAGAGTTGGAATGAAGTGAGCTGGCTTGTTGGTGCCCATTACCTATGGTGGGACACCTTGCATAGCCTTAAGGCAGGGAAGTGGGGGCTCATTCCTGCCTCAACTGAATGTACCAAGCTTTCCTGACTCCCCAGGAGAGGACTCACACTTTTGGAAGAGGGGATGTGGGGCCGGTAGGGGGGAAATGTTGCAGGGAGAGAGGGGGAAATGGGAGGATGGTTGAAAGGGCATCTGAGGTTGGTATGTAAAATGAATAAAAAAAAAAATTCTTAAATAAAAAAAAATTTAAAAAAAAGTTGGCATGAAGAAATTAAAATACCAATATTCTAGTTGAGTTTCAACTTTTACAACATGCTTAAATTTAGTATAACTTTAGCTGGGCAGTGGTGGCACACCTTTAATCCCAGCACTTGGGAGGCAGAGCCAGGCGATTCTCTGTGAGTTCGAGGCCAGCCTGGTCTACAGAGCGAGATCTGGTACAGGTACTAAAACTGCATAGAGAAATCCTGTCTCAAAGACCTCCCCCCAAAAAAAATCAGTACAATTAATAAATTAAGAGATGCACAAGTAATATTTTATTAATATTGACAGGCACTCTACACTAAGATCTTATCAATATTTTAATTATAATTTTACCTAATATTTATGAGTAATGTTGTCTAAATAAAGCACAGCCTTGATTATCAACAGTAATTTTGTATTTTTCATAATGGATTCCTCATTCAAAGTGGAGAGAAATTTGAAACGGCAAAATAGGAAAAAGTAGAAATCAGCACTCCAAGGAGGGAAATTGCAAGTAATTTAAAATGGAGTATGTTTGCCCAGGTAGGGTTGCATTTTTAATAGGAATACTTCAGGAGTATAAACAGAGAGTTAAGGTTAGAAAAGACAGTTGTGAAGGGAAAATGTTTAAAGTTGTTCCCTGCTTTGGAGGAGTCTCACTATGACGCCAGCCAAAAGATGCATTCGGCTGACTTGCTTCTTTTGTTTCTTGTTCTCCTATACAAGTTTTCCTCTGAGATGAAAAGCTTTATATAGAAATATAATACTCTTGTATATAGCCGAAATGGGAAAGGTAACCAGATATTTTTTGGTGATATTTTATTTGTGCACCCTAATAAAGCTTATCTGTAGACCAGAGGAAAAAGCCAGCCACTACATTAAACATAGAAGTCAGGCCATGGTAGCACACACCTTTAATCCTAGCATTTGGGAGGGAGAGATTAATCCAGATCTCTGTGAGTTCAAGGCTACACTGGGAACAGAGCCAGACATGGTGGCACATGCCTTTAATTCCCAGCACTAGTTAACCATAGAGGTTTGGAAGTCTGTACACACAGACAGGAAGTAATAAAGCAGGGCAGAAAGAGGAAGTGATATAGCTGGGTGGAGAGAGGAATTAAGATGGCAGGGCACAGAAAGGATAGACAGGTGAGTATACAGGAAGTAGCTTTCTCTTTGGCTAAAGATTTCCTAGGGGTAAGAACGTGGCTGGCTTCTTTCTGCTTCTCTGATCTCTCAGTTTTAACCCCAATATGTGGCTCCGGGTTTGTTTGTTTTTTTAATTAAGACCATTTAGTAATCATTTTACAGATATTAGATATTAATAAGATAGTCTGGGTGAGATTTGACTTTGTCCATATATACCAAATAATGAAAGAAAAAAAGTCGAGGAAAATGTCTTTAGAATAAAAATTAGTGAATAGGTGTGTGTAGCTAGAGTTTTCCTGCCTGGCCCACAGTCAGGACAAATCTCTCTCACCTGTCAGTCCCAGAGCCACTCAGACTCAACCAAGTAAACGCAGAGACTTATATTGCTTACAAACTGTATGGCTATGGCAGGCATCTTGCTAACTGTTCTTACAACTTAAATTAATCCATTTCCATTAATCTATACCTTACCACATGGCTCGTGGCTTACCGGCATCTTCACATGCTGTTTGTCATCATGGCGGTTGGCAGTGTCTCTCTAAGCCTTCCACTTCCCAGCTTTATTCTCCTCCTTGTCCCGCCTATACTTCCTGCCTGGCCACTGGCCAATCAGTGATTCATTTATTGACCAATCAGCAACACACTTGACATACATACCATCCCACAGCAGGTGTGAACACAGGAAAACAGAATCCTGCTTGGTAAATATGCCATTGTATTATTACATAACTCCTAGCTTGGGGTTTGAGACTACAAAGGAAGACAGGTTAGCTCCTACCTCATGTACCACTTACCCCTAGAAATCACAGGTAACTATGAACATATAATGATACATGAACATAATATGATAAGTGATTGCATCCTATATTAACCATTTTTTTTCTGCCCAGCCATGGGTGTATAGGCCTGTAATCCCAGCAAATCTAAGGTTGCACTCATGGGACCAATGATCTGCTTCCAACCAGAGCTATAGCTAGACCCTGTATTAGAAACCACCAAAATTATAAACTCTGAGAATTCTGTGAGTAACTGATCAGTTGCAAAACACTTGCCTCTAAGGAGATACAATAAATGCTGTAGAGGGAAAACAATAAATAATTTGGAACACTGTGGAATACTCCAAGGACTTTGTGTCTTACAGTCTAGCACTTATTTTTTCTCAGTAATGCATCTCTAATGGCAGCACTGCAGGCAAGAAGATGCGGTCATTAGAGAAGATTGTCGTGAGAATGAGAAGGCTTCTTTTGCCCTTTGCTGGGAAGCAGTATTACCCTGTTGGTGAATTCACAAAGCATACTTCTGCCTTGGGTCTTCTGTTGCCAGTTCGCAGGGGCAAACTTTTCTTCTGAGATGAAAGCAGATTATTGTAATCTCTAGCTTTGGGGGTGGCCATGAGACCTAATGGACAAAAGCTAGATTTATTTACTTCTGCTGCCTTAGGACTATGATATGTAATAAGGCTACTTCAATTCTATTATGTTTATTCATGTTTTATACATATAACTGTTAATCACAAACTACACTGACATTTTGTTTCATTGACATGAAATCAAATGAATGAATAAACGACAAAATTCTGGGGCACTGTATTTCCTTATAATGAGTATTCCTTTCAAATACTAAGATGAAAAAGTAAAAATATCATAATCAAATTTCAAAACATCTTTCTTAAAGAGGAAAAGGACATTTCATTTAGTCTCCAGATAAAGATTTTCAGCCCTTGCCTCAGCTCTTCTTCCAACACTAAGTACTGCATTTCATCACTGTGTAAAAACTCAATACATAACACCAAAAATAGCATCTCAATGGAAAGCTCTTTTACAGTTTTAGGTATTTGTTCTGTTTTGTTTTGTTTTTAATGCTGGAATTCCCTAGGGCTGCATAGCCAAACCACTGTTTCATTTTCTGGTGCTGTAATGACAAACAAAAAAACCCACAATCCACTTTTAACAGCAAATTTTAAAAATACATCAATGTTCCAAAGGGAAACGTACACTAAGAATTATAAGTTCCATTAGGCAGTGTCCCACTTGTAGGGCAACATTTATTTGCTTCCTTAGATGGCATAATTCCTCAAGAGGCATCACAGATTTCTTGAGAGTCAGCAGTGAGACATCCTCTAAAACTAGCACAGAGAAACTTCCATGGTACTTTTCTTAACTGTCCTTCTAGAGCTTGAAATTTGACCTTCAAAGTAGTATACATCTTCACTAAACTGAATTCCAATATTCAAATTACCTATAATCTGTCACCTATCTATCTATCTATCTATCTATCTATCTATCTATCTATCTATCTATTTTCCTATCACCTATCTATTTGTCTATCTACCTACTATCTATTTATCTATCTACATCTATATATTACATACTCATTCATTGACATCAATCTACCATCTATTATATATATATATATATATATATATATATATATATAATTTACGTGCTGTGTGTGCAAATATACATATTAATTAGAATATATAAGTAAGAATATGTTAAAGGAAGATATATCTGTCTTCATGCCATCTCTAGTTTTTATCATTTGACATATACTTAATAGGACTTAAAATTTATATGGAAAATGCATTAAAGTTATTCTTAAACATAAACATACTGCACTTAATTTTTGTTTTGCTTTATTATGCTTGTTTGGTGTTTCATTTTATATGTCCTCTTGAGCTAAGAATTACAAAATCTTGAAGGGATGTAAACATGACATGGGAAAATATTAGGTTTATTTATTTATTTATTTATTAGTTTTTGATCCCATGTTCAATAACAGAATAATGAGACATTGTCCTATCAGAAAACAATATTCTTCCTAGGTGTATGAGACTTAGTGAATTGTCTGCATCACTGTTTTTAATTCTCCAAAGAAGATTCTTTGTTTTCAGAAGAACCTTACTAGTTTGCAGTATTAACCTCTTCAGAGGGAGAGTTTGGATCAGCAGGAAGGATTTTAAATAACAAATAGTTTATAACCAGGGAGATATTAATAAATGTCAGGGAGAAACAACAGTAACAAATACAGCAGGCCTGCAGAGGTGTAGAAGACAGACTGGCTTGACATAGTTCATGTAATTTCCCAATGATTGGAGCCTGTTGGTATATACCAATGTTATCAAACTTCCCTAATTATGAGAATCACCTGCATGACTTCTGACTAAAAATACAGATGCTCTCACCCCAGGAGATTCTAATTCTGTGGGCATGGAGTAGAGCTCAGGAAAGTCAATTATTAACAGGTACCCCAGGTGATTTTATTGATTCTGGAAGCGTGAGCTTGGCTGATTAGCCAACACATGCCATTGGCAGCGCTCTTCTTGTTTCGTGCAGCTGACCTAAGTAAGGACTCTCATGAAAGTACATTTCCTTTCTGAAATTTGTTATTCAGCTTAGACATGATCATTCTCTCGCCTCATAGCAATACCATGGACAGTCCCACATACCCCGAAGTGGAAGGTTTTCCTACTTCCCTGGTGACTAGGTACAGCAAGTTCTGGATCTGTTCACTGCTACCTCTCTATCACTACATGTTAACTACTGCCCTTCCCAGTAACTACTACTTTTCTTAATTTATATATGTCTCTGATTATGCTCTCTAAGTGTTCATGGTGTGGTTGTGGGAAAAATATATTTGACTGATTGGGATGTTCTTCAATGTTTCAGAAACCATTTTTTTGTTATTATTGCTCAGTTCTTGGAGAAATTCATACAATGTATTTTGATCGCATTTATCACTCTCCTCACCTACCCAACTCTGCACCATTATTTATTGTTTGTTCTATGTATGTATTTATTTATTTTTCCTTGTTCATCTTAACCAACCATGTTCAACAGAGATGCCCATGTATTCAGATGCATGGACATCCACTGGATTGTGGTCATCCAATTAAAGGAAATACAATTAAAGAAATTCTCACAGAAGCTATTGATTACAAATAGATCCTCAACCAGGAGTGGGCCTTCATTATCACCTCCCTCTTCTATCCAGAATTTTGGATTACTTGAGTTTGTGAAGATCTTGTGCATCCTGTCACAACCGAGGTGAATTCATTAGTTACCAATATGTTCTGTGCTCCAAAATACTGTTTGATTGTAGTCATTCACAGTATCTCCAGTCTCAAATTTAGAGCCCTTTATCCCAAGCACCTCATTTAGTCACCTGGAGAATGTGTTCATAAAATCTCTATGTGTTTAGCAAAAGAGGAAGGAATGCAGCTAGCCTGCACTGTGGACATGGAATAACACATCAGACTTCTTCCATTGTAATTTTGTACACTTATCTGTACTGAACTGGAGCTTCCATATCTCAAGGTGATCTTTGACTCATGTGACTTCTGTTTCAGCCTTTAGTAAAGGAATAGAGATGTGTGTGACCCTGTGCAGCAGTGTAATGCACACTAAGTTTCTGATTATGTCTCTTGGTATTTATTTAGCCCCTGTATATTAGTTTAAATAAATTAAAATTGTAAAAGATTTCGATTATATTGTGGAGTAAAGAGAAGAGGATAATTTTTGCAGCATTTAGTTGTTTGCTTTTTCCATTTTGAATGGGGTGAGATGAGTATTAAAAGTACATTTATTCATATGTTGCTATTGGTTTTAAATTTTTGCACAATGTAATTAAGTTAATAATGTTGAGTTTTAAAACTCAGCTGCCTGAACTTCTGCCTTCACATCCCTTAAATGATGGACTGTAACCTAGAATTTTAAACCAAATAAACCCATTCTCCTTTGAGCAGGTTTTTGTCTGACTATTTTATCACAGCAAAGAAATGAAAATGGACCATTAGTCTAGGGCTTATTTTTTCAGTGAATCATGAAATCTATTTAGGGAAACAGTTTGCATAGCTAAATTATGTCTCTTGTATTACAGCAGAATTAGTGAATACAAGCTAGACAAGGACCAACAGCTAGTGAGTGGTGTCCACTCACCTGAGAGACATGTGGACATCAATAGCGAAATGCCACATGAATCAATGACATGTGTCATGTTGGCACACATGACCTCATAAAACTTAAAAATAGCATTACATTGAATAGATGTCTAAATATTTGTTACAATCTCTCAATAAAATAGGATTTTTTGTAGTCGTAAACTCAGCAAAATTTCTTTTTAAATAACCACACACAAAAAATTATTTCTTCCTTAGAACCTTTCATGTAAGTTTTGTGAACAAGTCAGGTTTGGGGCTGATGCTTCTCTGAGCACTACTTAACCCTAGAGTACATTCAACTACAAACCTTTGACAAATCATTTTATGTCTAAAGGTCAGGTCCACCATGATTAATAATGTTACTGAGAGAGTACTCTTTAGAATTGCTCCTTTCTATTACATTCAAAAACATTACTAAACTACAGGAAATTTCAAGCTATGAAACATAAATGACTAAAATTATAAAAGCAAGATCTTATCTCCCATTATGTACAACTATCTTTGTTAATATGGGGGGAAGAAAGTAGGATTGCTTCATATTTCATATTTAGTAAACTTCAATCTATTTCTTATTGCCATCTTCATTTAAGACTGACAGTTAGGTAAGTCTATACTTTAGAGGAAACAATTCATGAACAAACCATAGATGACTTTTGGCATATATTTGCATCTCCTAGTGAATATCCAGTTGTCCATGGGTGAAAACTCAGAAATTTAATTGAAAATTTCATAATCTATTGCAAAAATCACCTGTTCATTGTGTACCGGGCCTTTCATTTGTCTTCTCAATCTGTTTGTAAGTGGACATGACCTGTAAAAATAATTCCAGCAGTAAGCCTTTGGTTCCAAAGTGCCTCTCATTTCCCACAAGTGCTTTTACAACTATAGCTTACTCTGTAATGAAGTTGTAATGACAGCTGTCATCAAAAGGCTTTCATGAAGCATTTGCTGACCTTTGATACTTCACAGAACACCACTGTTGCAGAGTCTTCAGGGTCTTACTTTGGAGTTTCCATAGACAGCAGAGTTTTTATATAGTTAACCCTTAATATACCTGTAAAAATCATATCATTCATTTATTTTATTTCTGTTCTGGATCTTTATTCTGGAAGCAATCACTGAGTACATGTTTTTGTCACTTGAACTTCATTAAGCCCTAGATAGATAGTAATGAACAAAGTGAACACGCATTGTTCTTTTGAAACTAACACCTACCAGCCACTGAAACACAAATAAATGAACTTTGATATAGTGATGTCATTATAATGTGATAACTGTAAAAATTAGTGTGTGATGTTATGAGAGATAAGAATGAAGTTTACTTTAGAACTAAAAAACTTGGAGAACTCTAATGATAGGACAAAATTGAAAACCTACGTATTCCATGAAGACGAGAGAGAGAAATCGAATTTAATTCATTGAAAAGGAGAGATGTGATTTTAAACTAGAAATATTCTACCATTTCAGAAACCTTTGGCAGCACAACCTATAGAATTGTGTTATTAATAATTTATTTTCTCTGTAGTAGTGAGTACCCCAACAGCCCGATATTGGAAAAAAAAAATATGCTCTGTAAGAAACAGAGTTGGTGTCTCTGCTGAGAAGCTGAAATTCAGTGTTTCCTAGCTATCAATTACTGATAGGGTCACAAACCTTAATAGCAAATAATAGGAAAACATAAACATTTAATTTATTTTCTCAGAACAATTCTCTGTGTTTTATTTCACCTTCCCCTTCTATTCAGATTTATGAATTACCTATACTATTTGTACAGTCACACACTTTAAACCATTAATGAGTTGCAGGTAGCAGTTGCATCATTTTTCTTTCTTTCTTATAAGAATATCCTGGATAGGAAGAATAATGCCCATGGGAGGTAAGTCATCTGGAGAACATAATTTCTAACACAATCCTTGCACAGCTGGGAAAGTGTAACATGAATTGCTAAATGGTATTTTAATTAAAAAAAAAAAAAACACTACCGCCAGATATTGGGGTAAATGCTGAAAGATCAGAGAGACAAAGGAGCAAGCTACCTCTTACCTCTAGGACTCCTCAGCCTGAAAAGCCTTATCTTAGAGTCTCCAAATCCACAGAGAGGAAACATGAAACAAATGAGGGCTAGTTCTTTGCTGTGGAAAGGATCAGGGTCCCCTTTTGGTTCCTGCTTTCAGTTACAAGTTAGAACAAGCCCCACCCTCACCCCAACCCTCATTTACTGGGCAGAGACCACAAAGATCCCAGCCCAGACTTATCCTCATCTCAGATACAGATACAGAAAAATGTGGCTTTAAATTTCTGCCTTCGATAATGATACCATATGAAACACTTGCAAGTACGCACTGGTATCTTCGGGAGTGAACTCTGGAAATGAAGTTGTATAGCTGCCTGTGACGACAGACCAGCTGAATGGAAAGTGAGCATGCATACTGGAATCTGTAGACCACATTCTGTCCCTGCAATTTTGGAACCGCGTTTGGTTTGTGTTCCGTAATGCATTCTTCAGAGTAGTTGTGCAATTGCTCCCAAGCTACTTGCTGTGCTTGACAAACTTTATGCTCATGTTCTTAACTGGGTAAAATGGGCCTGCTTTTGTGTCTTAGTGGGAGGCCACAGTTCTATTCAACACACTCTTCTTTTTACCTTGTGAAACATCCAAAGAATTGAGCTTTGCAAAACCAAAACAAGAAAATAAGACTTTCTATCATTGAAAAGGAATTTATCGTCACTTATGGTTCAAAGACCAGCTTCAGAAGATGGACTCTAGAGCCAGGTAGTTGCCTGGCTAGTTCAATTGGTAGAGCATGAGACTCTTCTTCTCAGAGTTGTGAGTTTATGCCCCATGTTGGGCACCAGAGGAAACATGAATTGCTAAATGGTCTTTTAATAAAAAACCCACAGCCAGATATTGGGGTAAATGCTGATAGATCAGAGAGACAAAGGAACAAGCCACCTCTTATCTTTAGGACTCCTCAGACTGAAAAGCCTGTCTAGCCCAAAGGCCTCTAGCTGAAAGTGGTTCCTCAGTCGAAAAGTATCTCCAGCCTAAGAGCCTGTTCCTCACACCTTATATACCTTTCTTGCTGGGATTAAAGGCGTGATTCCCAAGTACTAGGATTAAAAAGTATGTGCCACCACTGCCTGGCTTCTATCTAGTGGCTTGTTCTGTCCTCAGATCTTCAGGCAAATTTTATTATGGTATATAATATATCACTACAGGAAAGTCCCTTCCTAGCTCATATTTTTGATTCTGCTCTAGCAACATTTTCACATATCTGACTTCTTGAGTACACCCAGGTGTCTGACATCATGTCCATTTGAGGATAAATCCTTAAATGGAATGATTAAGAATACAGTCTTTCTGGATGGATAGATGGCTCCTCAATTCATAGTACTTGCTGTCCCCACAGAGGAATAAGGTTCAGTCGCTAATACCCGAAGGTCACATTACTGCATATAACTTTATTTGTGGAATATTTGACCTCCTCTACTGGCCTCCATGATCAGTGCACAAACAAACACTCAGACACATAAAATAAAAACCATTTTAAGAGTATTTAAATCAATAAAATCTCTGTTATCTATAAATCCTCTAGAATTATTATTACATTTTAGTCAATGTTAAATTTCCATTTACTGTGACCAATATAAAAACCCATCAAGACAGTACTACTATATATGTTATAAACAGTATTCAAAATGCACAGCACACTTCCTAAGTGGATTCTGATACTTACATCTATTCTCTGCTATGGTTGTCATACAGTGTGCCTATGTGTAATATTTGATGTAATGCTTCTTAAAGCAATTTCATTTATGTATCATTTACCAGGGCCCAGAAACACTATGATGGATTATATTAGTACCACAATTTATTTTTAAATCTTTCCTCCTGAAATTATAGTCACTATCATAACATATCAGTAATAGCCTTAGAGGAAAGGATGCTAAGTTTTACTTATTAAAGTGCTTTGTTTCCCATGGGAATTAATTTAATTTGATATCAAGTAAAGGGGTTTCCAAAGTTAGTTGTCTTCCAGACATGACACGGGTGTTGTACTTATGGACTCACAACAGTACCTACAAAAGACTGAGCTAGCTAAAATTATTGCATAGTCAAAGGTGTTCTCCAAGCCCAGACCTCACCAAGGGACCATTGGGTACTACTGGCTATTGTGGGAGAGAGAGTCATTCTTTTAGAATATAGCTACTTCTAGGTTTACCATGCTATAGTGAATGGTCCCATACCTGTTCATATATGAGCAGCTATATTTGGAATTAGTTGGTTTATTAAAAAAAAAAAAAAACAGCATAAACTTAGAGAGGGAAGTTCTTTGGGGGATAGTTTAAGGAGTTTGTTTGTGGAAGTAGAACAGCATATTATATTTCATTGTTTACATGCATAAAATTCTTAAATAATTTTTATAATGGAACTTCTTGATGAAGGAAATTATTAAAGAAGCAAACTATAAAGAAAAACCTTAAAATATCTGTCCAAATTATACTCTAAAATAAAATAGAGGATAACAGTTAGATTACCCATCTAATTCATGTTTTGCTGGTCTGGGTTTTTAAATTATGCGTGACATAGCTTGTGACCCACAGATGAAGTTTTACAATCATGGTTTTAACCTAAAGCAAACTATATATGGCTTCTTTTCCAGCTTTTTTTTTTTCTAATTCCTTTCACCCTGGTGACTTTCGAAAGTGGTTTTGTGTCCTATTTCAGACTTAATCAGTTCAGCATCTTCCCAGGCCTCATGTGAACAAATATGAAAGATCTGAAAAGTGAAGCTGTTCAATACAATGGGGGCTCATTAACATTGTTTTAACAAGCCTTAGCTTATGCAAGCCCTTGTCTAACATGCAGCTCTAATTTGAATCCACACGTCTCAGCATGGTAATGAGAGCTCTGCTGAACACCAGTGTTTGTGCATATACATGAGCACTCTGCATTTAATTCCAGGAGAAAACAGAAACTTTTCCCTAACTTAATTTGGCTTTGGATGAAAAAATACTTCATATAATACTAAAATAATTTGTACTAACTCATACATGTCCAGGAAGAGACCATGTGGTAATGTAAGGCTATGATTATTTTAAAAGGAAGAATATCTAAATTTCCATTTGGGGGAAGGATCATATTTTTTGTTTACCAGTACCTGAATAATATAATCTGTTCTAATACGATTTAAGGAGAAGAGGATAAAGTACCTCATGAATTTATATTTTTCTGCATAGAATTATATGAACTTAATAGTAAAATATTAATTTTTGCAACTGCAAAGAAGACTAAATTGTATATTGAAAATTTTAAATCATTTTAATTTCATTTGAGTAAATGAATCTATGAAACCACAAGTAGCCAGTTGATACCTATCCTGAATATTGTCATGAAATATGCATTTTATACATTACAAATATTCAAAAATTTAATTAAAACTACTCTACAATAAAGTCTGTATGTCAGTGTTTTTACTATAAATAAAACTGTTTTTTTTAATTCTAAAAATGTCTTATTTAAAAGAGTACATTTTGAAATGAACATGAAATTAACCTTAGATACATTCCTAGTATTGTAAACCTTGTCAAAATCTCATGACAAGGGATGCCATAGCTCTATGGTGGAACTAAATACAATTCTTTGACTAAATTGTTATAGCACCAACCTGCCCTCTAAATATTTATGTTTATACCTATAAATAAACACCAAACTTCTCTTCCCAGAGAGTGGTGGTGAATATAGAGACTCAAGCTACTTTACTGAGAATAAATTATTGATGAAAGCTCAGCCCTTAAAAGTCATTCATACTATTCATCCTCAGACTTAAGGGACATTGGAGGAGCGGTGGAACAAAAAATGGAAAGGCCCTAAAATAAGAAGGGTGTGAAATGACATCTCTAGTGTGGTGGTTTGAATATGCATGGCCTTAGGATACGAAAGCAAAGATGTTCTTCTGTTATCTTCCCCCCTTTTTTAGGAAAGCTACTTAGGCCAGGCGTGCATCAGTCAATTCCTTGCATGACAGCCCTGAATTGTGTTTGAGACACCAAGATGTTAGAGATGACAGAACTATGTGATACCTGTCAAGGAGAGATACAGACTGTAAGTTGAACTAGTGCAAAAGAGAGAAGTGTGTTACAATCAGCAAATGTAGAAGGGCCATGGTATTTGAGCCTTTTGGCATCAGACTTGTTACTTTAGGATATAGAGTTTGCCCTTCCGGGTTTCTGGGTTTCAACAGTCTTGCTTTGGTCTAGTATTTCCTCACCATGTTCCCCATTATGCTTTTTTGTTTTTTGTTTTTGTTTTTGAAATTTTATTGCAGATCTGTACCATTGTGTGTTGGAAAAATGTAAATCACTTCTGACTTGGTTTTAGAGGAAGTTATATAACAAATTGATTTGAGTTTTAAAAATGATTTTGCAACCATGAAAGATTATGGGGACTAGTAAAGTCAGGTTAAATGCATTTTCCGTTAGAAACCCATGGTAATGGAATGTGGTGATTAAAGGCAAATGGCCTCTATAAGCTTGATTCCAAGTTGGTTGAACTGTTTGAGATCAGAAAGTTTAACCATGTTAGAGGAGGTGTGTTTCTGGGCCTGGCTTTGAGTTTTCAAAATTCCACACCATTTCTAGTTTGTTTTATCTCTACAGATTGTGGGTTAAGACTGAGCAATCAGCAACTAGTCCAGTACTGTACCTGCCTGCTGGCTGTAATACTCTCCGTCACTATGAATCATCATGAACTCTATCCTTTTGGAAACAAGAGCTCCAAAATCAACATTTTCATTTTTAAGTTCTTGGGTCAAGTTGATTAGTCAAATCAGTTGAAAAGTAACAAAGACATCAGGGCAAGAAATAGTTATTCTAATCATAACTGCACAGTAGATATAGAGCTTGAACTTGACCATGGAGCCATACCTCTTAAAACAATGCTCTTTGCTACTAATGGATTCAAGGAGAATCGAAATAATTGCTTTCAATTGTGTACCAATTGCTTACCTCCATCAGGATTTGGTAGATAGTTCCAATCCAATTGTAACATACATGGTCCTGGCTAAAATAATCGGGTCAAAAAATACAAACAAAAGACATGAATCTGGGAAAGGATGGTGGGCATGGGAAAAAATGTGACATGAATAGGAAAGTGATAAGAGAAGATGAGGCAGAGAGAGTAATCTGGGTACATTAAATGCATGTATATAAAGGTCAAAAAACAAAATTAGTAAAACACTGGTCAATATCTAAAATATATAAAGAACACAAGAAACTAGATATCAAAATTAACCTAAATAAAAATGGGGTACAAATATAAATGGAGGATTCTCTATAGAGGAAACTCAGATGGCTGACCAATATTTAAAGAAATGTTAAATGTCCGTAGCAATAAGGGCAATGCAAATCAAATTTTCTAAAAAATTCCATGTTAGACCTGTCAGATCGGCTAAGATCAATAACACAAGTGAAAGCATGCTATTGAGGAAGGGGGGCCAGAGAAACACTCCTTCACTGCTTGTGGGAATGAAAACTTGCACAGCCACTATGGAAACTAAAATGGTGATTTCTCAGAAAGTTTTGAATCAATCTACTGCAAGATCCAGCTATATCACTCTTGGGTATATATCTAAAAGATGCTCTATCCTACCACAAGGACACTGCTCAACTAAGTTCATTGCAGCTTTATTCTTTTTTTTTTAAAGATTTATTTATTTATTTTATGTATATGAGTGCTCTATTGACTTTATTCCAGAAGAGGGCATCAGATCCCACTATAGATGGTTGAGCCACCAAGTGAGTGCTGGGAATTGAACTCAGGACCTCTGGAAGAGCAGCCAGTGCTCTTAACTGCTGAGCCATCTCTCCAGCCCACAGCTTTATTCTTAATGGACAGAAACTGGAAACAACTTATATGGCCATCGACAGAAGAATGGATAGAGAAAATGTGGTACATTTACACAATAGAATATTGCTCAGCTGTCAGAAAAGGCTTCATGTAATTTGCAGGCAAATGGATTGAATTAGAAAGAAAAACATACTGAGGCAATCTAAACCCGGGAAGATACATATAGTATGTATTTCCTTGTAAAGGGATATTAGCCATTAAGGAAACAATAGCCAACCTATAATATGTAGATGCAGAGAGGTTAGGTGTAGAGGAGGAGTCTACTGGGGATGCATAGATACCCATGAAAAGGGGAAATAGAATAGATTTTACAGGCAGAATTGGGGTGGATGAGGATGGGAGCAGAGAGGTGTCAAGTATGAGTGAGAAGGAGGGAAGGCAGAGAGTGCCAGAAGAGATGTCTTGAATTGGTGGATCTTTGGAGGGAGGTAAGGAAACCTAGTAAAGTGAAAACTTCCCATAATCTATGAAAGTGGTCCCATTGAGAATTCCTAGAAATTGGGGATATTGATTCTCAACTGTTCATCTTTTCTTTCATCACAAGGCTTCCAGTGGAATGACTGGGTTGCATTCAATTGAGTTGTTTGCAAAGCAGGCCCCATGGAAATCATCAAACATCACAGGCTGCTTATAAGACAAAGAATTATTCTGCAATAACCAACAGTGGGGTGCCATTGCTGAGGACAATACCTACACAACTCATTAGACGTGCCAAAGTCTAGGTGCCTACATGGAGTCTTCATCCCTTTGTTGTAGTCTGTTGAGTGAGGGAAGGTACTCAGCATGCTACAGAAAGAGCAACACAAAAAACAACGCAGCCACAAAACCTTTTAATTACAATCTGCCCTGCCTGCAAAATATGCTAGGGCAGTGGTGGTACAGAACTTGTGAGAGTAGCTAACCTATGTCTGTTTTGACTTAAAACTTACTCTATAAGAAGGAACTCTTGCTAGACATTGCTTGGGTAACCAACAAACAAAGACTAGGTAGCCTAGAGATCTAGGGTAAAACTAAACTCTACTAGTCTTTATTTTTTTATTTTTTTATTTTTTATTTTTTTTGGTTTTTCGAGACAGGGTTTCTCTGTGTAGCTTTGCGCCTTTCCTGGAACTCACTTGGTAGTCCAGGCTGGCCTCGAACTCACAGAGATCCGCCTGGCTCTGCCTCCCGAGTGCTGGGATTAAAGGCGTGCGCCACCACCGCCCGGCCCTCTACTAGTCTTTAAAAAAAAAAAAAAAAAAAAAAAAAAGAAAGGATCAATATAATGACTCCTATACTCATAGATCATTGCCTTTTCCAGTTATTATGAGAGGCTTCCTACAGCAGCAGATGAGAACAAATGCAGAGACCCACAGCCAGATATTACTCAGAGATTATCTAAATGAGAAGTCTCCATTAATCCCTCCCCTTAGAGCTTGGAAATCGCATAGAAGAGGAGGTAGAAAAATTGTAAGAGCTAGAAGAGAGAGAGCCCTAAGCAAGGCAAATACAAATTAACTAAGCAAGGTTCATGGGAGCTCACAGAGACAGAAACAGCAAGCACAAGGCCTACATGGGTCTTCACCACATCCTCTGCATATATATTATAGCTATTAGCTTACTATTTTTATGGAACCCTTGACTGAGAACAAGTAGGTAAATGACTCTTGTGCCTGTTCCTGGGACTCTCTTCCTGCTTTTGGACTGCTGTATCTAACTTGGACATGAATTTTTTGCTTCATCTTATAATTTCTTTTGTCATGTTTGGTTGTTATCCCTTGGAAGCCTGTCCCTTTCTAATGAGAGACAGAAAGGGAGTGAAACCAGAGGAGAGGGGAGGTTTAGAGGAACGGGGAGGAGAAGAGGGAGGGAAAAGTATTATCAGAATATATTGTATGAGAAGAGAATCTATTTTTCAACAAAAGAAAAAATAAACACTGATATCTCTAAAATTGTTTTAAATAGACTTGGCATTCTAAAAATAAATATTTTCTGGCCAAGAAGATAGTTTACCTGGATAAGAAAACAGAAAATCTAATAAAGATATCACAATCATGAAGATTTTCAATATTTATATTTAACTAATATTTTTGTCTTCATATTTTACAATGTACTATCAACCAGACGAATGTTTTCCTTAGCTTTCTTGAGGCTGAATCAATAACATATTTTGACCTTGTTGTTATCTGAAGCAAAATAAAAAACAATTAGTTACATGAACCTTCAAGCCCATTTCCTGTAATTTCCTTTTTGAATATAATTTTCCAGTGATACCCTATTTTACTTTAAGCCAATTTTTGTTACTACTTGGTGACATTTATTACTGTTCTAGCATCTTCTCACCACTACTGCATAAATCTGTGAGAGTTTTCCTTTGTTAATCCCTCTCATAGTTAACTCTCTCTTCTCTTCATTTTCTTCTGTCTTTTTTTTCTTCTTGTCCTTATCATTATTCACTCTTCCTTCTGCCTAGGGTGATCTTCTATCTGTTACTTTCTTGGTGAGATTTGATGTTCCCTCAAGTCTTTCCACAAATGCCATTTTGTCAGGTTGGTTATTCTAAAACATGACCTTTCGAATTTATATTTAGACTCATTTTACTTTTTACTTATGTGTATGTTATATCTGGGAATGGGTATGAGCACACGAGTTTAGGTCCCAGGAAAGGGCAAAAAGGGTAGCAGATCCCATGGATTTTGAGTGACAGAAGGTTGACACATGCATGATTTGCATGCTGAAAATAGAAAGAGCAATAAATAATCTTAGTTACTAAACCATCTCTCGATTTCTAAAACAGTGTTTCTGAAAATGGAAGCTCCTAATCAACTCTATGTCATCTAATTCACCTTATCAGTAAGGTTTTGTCCTAACTTACTTTTAGCAAAAAATGAAAAGATTGTGCATTTTATTACTTATCAGTAACTACATGTTTCATTCTCTTAGCAAGAATATCTCACCAAGTACACCAAATGACATATGTGTCAATATAAGTGACACTTTGATTTTATTTATTGCTGATGTTTTTGCTGAGTATCCTGTTTCCTGATTTTTTAGAAATAAATATAAGAATGTTAATTTGTCCTTGTGTATACACATAATATTCACATTGATTCATAGACATTTTATAAATATCTACATGATTTTCTTTAATGTTTTATGTTTGCTGTCACAATATAACTAGCATTTAATGTCTACTTATTAGATACACTTTACTATAAAACTTAAATTTCTAGTTTTCCTCATAATTTTAAAGCATTATTTTGATTTTTAAGTCGATGTACTTCCTATCATTGCAGTAAAAAAATATTTTTCAAGCAGTAGTTGTCTCTACTTTTTTAGATGCCATTAAAGCATTCTTCTTAGCACAATACCTGCTAAAATTAATGTTGATAATCAACTTATTTATAATTCACTTTATATTTCCTCCTTTTAAGTTCTATTGAGATTCCCTGAGCTACTTTAGAACTTTATGAATGCCTTTACTGTAGGGAATGATCCTATTGTTTGCAGAACCATTATGGAATACTTCCTGTAAACGCTCTTAATCTGTTGTTATTTACTTTATTTATAATTAAAATAATGGATACGTAATTGACTTATTTGAATATTCATCTCATTATATATGCATGTCTTTCATTTTCTATACTAGCATTCATTTATTTCTATCTTTAACTATTGATGCTTGATTAATAAAAACATATAAGTTTAGATTAGCTTTTTATTTTCAGTTCACACTGGAGTTAAGGAAAAGGTTTCATTCCATTTATACATATTCTTTTTTTTTAAGATAGATGCAGCCGTATTCAAAGTTATCATCTTGGAAATTCATAATTAAATCATGTTAAGTACCATATAAATGTCTATTTTCATTTTGGGCTGAGAAATTGTATGAACATCAGTTTTAAAGCATCAACAACAGCAATAACAAACTATGCAGTTTGCAAAATCACAGCTACTCTTCAACTCTTTTGAAATCCAAGGTGGCAAGAGCAATCAACTAACACAAAACTTTGGATAACTGGATTGCATTCACTCAGCTTAAAATAAAACATACTAAACTGCTCACCTGCTGTGTTGATTTGTGTTTGTCAACTTGATACAATCTAGAGGATATTGGGAAGAGGGAATCTTAATCACAAAAATTGCCTCAATCAGATTACCCATTGGCAAGTCTGTGGGGGCATTTTCTTGATTAATGATTGATATGAGAGAGCTGGGCTTACTATGGGCAACAGCACCCCCGTTTAGCAAATTGAGCAAACCCTAGAGCCCAAGGCCCAATGTTGTTTTCCTCCATGATTCATCCTCACTATTTTCTGCTTGAGTACCTTCTCTGAATCTTTTCCTTACATTAATCGTGTGTGATGTGGAAGGGCAAGCCAAATAAACACTTTCTTGCTCAAGTTGCTTTGGCAAGATGGACAAAATTACAGTTACTATTAAGAAAATGTCTCTAAATACTTAAATAACACAATAAATAGTGTCCTTAGTAATAATATGGATGGACAATCATTTTAAGTAAAGTATTAGCCAATAAATATGATGAAACCAACTATAAGTATGGTCATTTCTGAGTCTCTCAGATGCAATGACCTATATACATTAGAGTATATGATTTATCTCAGGACGATTTCAAAGGCTGTCATCAATATAGACCAAAGCTCGAATGTGTTCTTCTACACTGATATCTGATGATATCTTACTACTCAATATGAGGTTGATTTAGAGACTCTATGTGTTTCTTCCTGGTACTGGTTATCATTATCACTAAATACCAAGGCAGTCTCTTGTGTGAGATCTTGTCCCTATGTCCAAGCAAGGGAGCCTTGGTCCTTGCTCAGTGCCTACACTGCAGGGTATGGCTGGAAGACTAATCACTTAGTCATCTTGAAAATGCAGTTCCAGTCATTTAATCCACTGGCACTAGTCCCAGGATCTCGGTTGTAGGCCTTTTGACTATCACTATTTACACTGTAGCTCTCTTGATAGTGTGTTTCTAGTATAATGGTTGCATTTGGTTCCTTTTTCCTTCCCGAAGTGAATGGTTTCTTTCCAAATCTCTGTCTTTGGAAACCATCAGCTGGAGAAAGCTGACACAGGCACTCACTTTCTTGCCAGCCTTCTTCCTGGTGCCCTTTCTTTTTAGGATGCTAACACCAGGCCCATGGACTCTTATGTGCCTCTTTTGCTCTATAAAGGTATCTTATGTGCAAAAAGTTATTCAGTGTAATGTGTCTGCAGGGAGGTAATCGCCACCTGACCTTACTCAGCTGTCATTAGGATCTTTACTCACAGTGATTAGTCAGTGTATTAAAAATAACTCATGTTTAATTAAATGCATAAATTTTGCCTTTCATAAAAGAACTCAATAACAGCACTTCCTTTCTAGGATATAATTGTGAATCTTTGCTTTAAATTTTTAAAACCTTTATGAAATATGAATTACCTGAATGACATGTTTTAGATTAAATGGTTTCAATTTGTTATCAAAAAAGTTCCCAAAACACAGATTCAAATAACCTTTTGAAAATGACTTGACCTCTTATATTTCCCAAAGCAATAATTCAAAATGAATATTTGAAATAACACTGAAAATCCAATGTACAGTTTTCAAAGTTTTTATTGATAATCCTGTTTCAAGATACAATATTTTAAATCATTATAATTGAAGCTATAAAATATTTATAATTTGAGTTAATTGTACATGGAATTATTTGTTTATCTCTGTTCTTTGAATGATGAGTTCTGAGGCACAAAAAAATCTTATCTATTAGTTCAGATTTTCAAGAAAAGCAAATCTATTATCCTTTGCAGAGTTGGTGAAAGGATCTGAGGAAAATATATTATAGAATTTTTTAATCTATTAATCAATCTTCAATGTGACAAGTATTTGTGTTTTACTCTAACCCTCCTTTATCATGAGTGCCTTGGAAGATAAAGTAGCATTGCTCTTCATGTTATTGAAGAGCAAATATTGGCAGAACAGAGACAGATTATGGGCCTGTAGTACCAACGTTAAACTCTGTTTTATGTATAGATATGGTCATATTCATTACAGTCTGTGTAAAAAATGCATGTAAATTTTGATAAGGTTCTCAAATTTCTAATAATCCCTACAACTGGATAAATTAAATTTTTATTTTTAATTTATTTTATGTTCATGGGTGTTTTTCATGTATAAAAATCTCCATTCTACTGTGGGCCTGGTATCTGGTGATTGAGGGAGACAGAAGAGGAATTTGAAATCCTAGAACAGGAGTTACAGATAGCTTTGAACCATGCTGTGGGTGCTGAGAATCAACCAAGAGTCCTCTTCAAAAGCTTTAAAAGCAGACACTATTTTCTAACAACTGAGCCATTTCATCAGCCCCATAAACATAACTTTACTTGTAAATCTTGATAAGGATATTTTAAATTTCCCGAACAAAATAAAAAAAAAATTAAACAAACCATAACCATATGATTATTAGGTGTACAAAATGACCACATCTGAAAATTAAGGAAATAAATTCAATATTATACATAGTAAATGGCAGCTTGAAACATGTGAAGACTTTCGATAAAAACTGTCAAGTTTCTCTTTTGCCTGTGATTGGCACATTGATTAGGAAATGCCAGTGGAGATACAATCACACCTAATATGACATATTTATGTTAAGAAAAATGAAAATAGGGACTGGAGAGATGACTCAGTGGTAAAGGGGATTCTTGTTCTTGAACAGAGTCTGTATTTGATTTCCCTTACCCACATTGTGTGCCAAACCCTCTGCAAATCCATTCCCAGTTCTACCATCTTTTTATGACCTCAGCAGTCACTGCTTGCACATACTACGTGTACATAAATGCAGCTAAAACACCTTTCTCTGTGAAACAAAAATTAAAAACAGCAAATATAACATGAAATTATATGTAATTGAAATTATTGTGTAAAGCATAACTGTTGTCATTCTCCTACACATTTTCTTTATGAGCTCTTGAACATCCTAGTAACAACCACAAAAACAAACTAATAGCCTCCAGTTTCACGATGAATAATGCCAAAGGCAGCTTGTAATATTTATTCATATAAATCTTCAAGTATTCTAGCCTTAAGCTTCCATGCATTTGACAAGCATAACTTTCAGTCTCTTCTAGAGACTTTTTCAATTTGATTTTATAAAAGCCACAGATACATATATTACGTATATATACAAACAATATATGATTTGGGAATTCTGCATAATATAATGCCTTTGCTATTGTTTGGTTGCCATGAAAATTGTGCCCATAGATAATGTAATACTCCTTTGCAGCCATCATTATCAGTTGTTAATGTATTCCCTAGAAGTGACTTCAGAAAGGCATGTGTCATAGGATATCTGTTGATATGAAGAGACACTATGACCACCACAACTTTCATAAATGAAAACATTTAATTGGGTCTGGATTACAGATTCAGAGTTTTAATCCATTATTTTCACGGCAGGAAGTATTCGGCACACAGGCTGACATGGTGATGGAGGAGGAGAAAGTGCCACATCTGGATTGGATTTGCAATTTTGTAGCACCTAAACTGAAAAATAGTAAACAAAATCCACAACTCAAAACTCAACATGTACACCAAAGCTCTTTATGAAGGACTGGGAGTAATCACAGATATTATGATAGTCTAGCTTTCATAGTGTAAGAAGAAAGTAAAACATCATTATTTAGTGCCTGATATTTGAAGATGCACAATTACAATTAGTGTCCTAATTCTGCAGAGGTATTCATTTATTTTTAAGCTTCTCTATTCAAATACAAAGAGATGTGATTTATTACATACAAATAATTTAGACAATTTCATACTTTTGTAAATTGATATTTGAAGTACAAAATGGCATGGCACATATTACAAACTAAATTTTAAAACAGAGACATAAAAGCATGTTATCATTTTTGACACTCTATTACAGTTAAATGTGATTTTAATGGGTACTTTGTTTAACAGCAACTGTGTCTGAAAAAAGCAGAAAGCTGTGCAACCTTGATAAGATTTTTTGTGGAATTAAGCCATGAGTCCCTCATGACAGCTTCCACGATTACCCAAAAGAGATATGAGAGCATACTTTTAGTTTTAAATCCTGGTAAATTCACTCTCTTGCCAGATATTTGAAGGAACAGAGAGTGTGCTATTCTATGACAGAGATAACAATGTGGATGAAATGAGTCTTCTCTTATTATTACAAGAGATGCTCTTCAGGAAACTCAAATGGCGATTCCATTGTGGGTGAGACTACAACGAAATATGTAAAATATGTAAACAGCAAAATGGATTGAATATATTGAATTCTCTATGATAAAAAAATTATTAATTAAAAAAAAGATTAAACAGGCTGGTTTTCTACTCAGCATAGTTAAAAACTTTGCAAGATGGAATTTGAAGTCCTCTTTTCTTACAACTGTTTCTGTTTAATATTCCTATGCTCTATTTATGTGTCTAAGGCCAATTTCTATATATTTTTAAAGTAAAATAATATGGCAAATATTATAGCTACCTATAGGAATAATGCCATATATGTGCTTCTAAAATAGATTACTTTTTTACTGTGAATATATATGATTTATATATATATTGAAATATATAAATTATATATGAAATAAATGCAGAGTTGTTTACATTTATATATATACATATGTATATACATAGAGAGTGATAGGCTTTTGATATTTTAATAATTTATATTCTAGTGAGGTACACTTGGTCTAAACAAAGAGAAGGTGTAGTAAAAGCTGCAAATGAGCTCACTGTTATTATCAATAAGTCAAAGAACTTATGGGTCTGTAAATATTAGCTCCCTAGTAGGACAAGCCACAAGAGCTTGAGTAACAGAATCCAGTGTGGAAATTTAGGGGAAACTTACTAATCTATGTGTTAAAACATTCTAAAACTCCATTTAGATAAACCAGGGGAAAATATGGAGCTCACGAGAATGTAGTGGTAGAAGTTTCATATTAGAATTACCATTCTGTATAGCATGCTATGCATAGCACATATATTCACCTGTGTGCACATGTACACACACACACACACACACACACACACACACACACACACACGCACACACACAAATACACATATATATACACACCAATCAAAAAGTGATTCTGTTAAATTTCACAGTGTGAGCTTTGGGATATTTTTGTTAATTCTTCTGACAGAGTGCCCTGTAGCCCATCTTGACTTCAAACTGACAGTAGCCAGAACAATCTTTGGGGAAACATGTGTTCCACTTTCTTGATTCTATGACCTCTTTATTCTTAAGAATATAATTTTAATTGCTAGAGAAATATATGAATCATAATAAACTGAATAATATATCATTGAGTACATATGTGGAGAACAAACAAGTGTCTTGCCTCACAGAACTGAGAAATTGACAAGGTGATCTTTGTACTTCATTTGTTTCTTTAATGTTATGCTTTACATTATCATATGGTCTCTCTAAGTCATTGGTTGGTTACATTATAAATAGTACATTGTTTTGTTTGGTGTTAAACACATTGAACATAGACACATATATAAATACATGATTTATTCAGTTTTGCTAAAGTCTTTCCTCTTTTACTTAGACACACTCACTAAGTCAGGTAAATTTATTCCAATACTTCAATTATAGAATATTATTTGTAACTAATATTTGCTATTTGTCCTATTGAATAAACTATGAGTAAGTAATAGGTGATTCCTTATATCTACTCAGTAATACATTCAGAAAACAGAAAAATTCTTACAGATAATGTTCATTACAATATTATATTAATGGTAGAATTTAAGCTTATCACATTCAATTTGTCCAAGCAGCATCCCAAAACTTAAGGTATGGTTATTTGTATTCAATTTGTTAATTGCTGAATTTATTTCTCATTTTTCCTTCTGTAACATAATTATTTGAGTTTTAAAACAAATTCCTTAAATAAAGACTGTGTGAGATATTTATAATGTGAGTTTTGTAGAAAATATAGAACCTTTTTTCAAAGAAATGTAATTATATATATATATATATATATATATTTATCATTACATAGAAGCCATACATATTTTGATGGCTCATTTTTTATTTGTTTCTGTTTTTTAATATTGATATCTAAATTGAAAGTAGAAAAAATGTTGAGAGAGTGTGAGTTTAGTATTACTAAAAGGTAAACTATGAGACATCTGTTTATGTCCTAGGTTTCTGGTATATCATCTTTAATGTTGTACTGACTCTCTGCGTCTTAGGAATTATTTGATTATGATACTGCTTATTATAATAAGTAAATAATGTCTCCAATTGCTATGTGCTGATTATTATTCTCATTATCTGGATCTTCATCATCCACGAAGATTTCAGATATTGCTCTCTAAAAAGAGATATGGATATTTTCTTCATATATATGTATACATACATATATATCAGAATGTATTTAAGAAATTTATTACAGTAAAACATTAAATCCAGAAACACATGAATCTTTGTTTTATTGATAGTTGTTACCAATTCCCTGTACACAGAATATGATGAGTTAGCTACACTGTGTTACAAATATCTGAGGTATTTGAAATCTGTCAAAATGAGCTTGAGCTTGACATAAAACTTAAGTTCATTTGATGTCTTATAGGATATATATAATTGAATCATTAGGAATATAAAAAGTATCAGCTCATGGTATATTTTAGAAGACACTAAGGTACAATTTGTATAAAGATAACTGAACAGATTAAAAAAGAATATCTAATAAATATTGATTTTGTATTGCTGTCTATTAATAAATAAGTGCTCTAAATAAACGGAAATAGTTTTCATTAAGTTTACATTTTCATCATGCCTTCACTGAAGCCACATGTATGCTTTTTTCAACATATAAAAATAAAATACTATTGTTTAATTGTGTTTTATTGTCAGTATTCAGGAAAACATACACGGAAAGAGTATGAGTAGATGCGCAATGGAAATGCTACGCTCTAACTTGAGTTACTGCACACAAAGCAGTTCCGTGGTGACAGGTAACTATTATTTATGAGAGGATGATATATTACTTTAGGTTCTCCTGACAGTCTTTATGTATATTTCTTTTACCCAAGACAGTTGCAATTTAATAGTGCATTAAAAGACCATGTGCTATGCCATTTGTCATATGCTAAATTTATATGAACTATGCCATTCCCTGCTTCAGTTCTAATTAATCTAGCAAATACCTCATTACCTTTTAAAAAATCTGATTTAACTAAGGTTAATTATTAAAATATTGCAACATTACTAATACATGTATATTTTATACTGATTTACAGAAAATGCTTTGCTCAATTTTAACTGTAGACTTTCATTAAGACTCCTTGACAAAGACAACTTGATTTTGAGTGCTAAATTTGTTCTCATCATGGGACTGAAGATCAATAATATGTAATATTCAATGAATAATTCCCTCATCCAAAGAAAACCTACAGCACATAGGAAATGGGTCCTAAGATGTTCTGCCTACTCTAACCAGCACCTGAAGCAAATAGAAGAGGGTTTCTCAAACACTGCCTCCAGCATATACTTCCTTACCAAATCAAAACCCAGATCATTTAGGAAAGGGGTACTTGACATTCTGGCACTAGGGCACAAATACTTTGCCATGGCAGCATCTGGCCCTGGCAGTTATGGAGTCCATTTGCTTCCTGTCTCTAGACACATATCCAGTTTCCTCTGGCAACCAGGTTTGGAAAAGTAAGTGACTCTGGATGACCTCTACCCAAGGCAAAATTCTGCCACTCAGAATTTTTCACTCAGCGAGCAAAGCATGAGTACTATGGATTTTATGAACTTGCAACAACTTCCTTTGTTTCTGCTAAGACTGTTAAAGACCTAATAAAGATCCCAAATTAACTAGTACAAAATTTCAAAGAGTACTTGAATAATTTCCCAAGCTGGTTCCAAGAAAATACAAGCAGTTGAATGAAACCAAGAAATCAATTCAGAATATAAAAGTAGAATTCAACAAAGAGAAAAATTAAAGGTAAAGGAACCTAAAATGATTCTGCAAAAGAAAATATTTAAAAAACAAAATAAAGGCCACAGGAGGAAATCTCCCTAACGAAATTCATCATGTGGAGGATAGACTAATAGGATTTGAATTTACAGTAAAGGTTTACATCAAGGAAAATAAATCAAGCTATATGACAGGAACATAGAAACTATATTTGACAATATGAAAAGAGCAAATTTACACATGGTAAGCAGAGAAGAAAGAAAAGAATGTCATGTCAAAATCATAAATAATATTTCCAATGAAGTCATAGAAAAATGTTTCCCAAGAGATGCCTATTTAGGTGCAAAGGTATAAAGAACAAAAAATAGACAGGGACAGAAAACAAGCATCCCATACTGCAATGCAGTTAAAATACTGACTGCATAGAACAAAGAACTTACATTTAAAACTGTAAAATAAAAGGGGCAAGCAATATATAAAGGCAGGTTTATAAGAAGAACAGCTAATTTCTCAATGAAAATTTTCAAATCCAGAGGATTTGGAGAATTATTTTCAAGTCCTTAATGACTACAGGTGTCAGTGTAGGTTATTATACCCAGCAAAACTATCTGTTTTAATGAAGGAAGAAAAAAAACTCTCTATCAAGATAGTAACTTGAAGCAATTTTGTCGACTAACAAAGTTCTACAGAGTATACAGGAGTTAATACTTCAAACAGAAGGCAATTACAAACATACGTAAGTAGCTACAGACATTAATAAAATAACCATTGACATTTGTTAGATAAATGCAAACTAGGAAAACACCAAATAAAACAAGATAAACAAAAGGACAGAAATTAGTACAAAACTTGAAATTGATTCACTACTGAATTTTAACATAACTTTAAAGAAGAAATAAAACCTATGTAGCTTGAGTTTTCCTGCCTAGCCCATGGTCAGGGCAAATCTCTCTCACCTGCCAGTCCCACAGCCATCAGACCCAACCAAGAAAACACAGAGACTTATATTGGTTACAAACTGTATGGCCATGGCAGGCTTCTTACTAACTGTTCTTACAGCTTAAATTAATTCATTTCCATTAATCTATACCTTGCCACATGGCTCGTGGCTTACCGGCATCTTCACATGCTGTTTCTCATCATGGCGGCTGGCAGTGTCTCTCTGACTCAGCCTTCCACTCCCCAGCTTTATTCTCCTCCTTGTCCCGCCTACACTTCCTGCCTAGCCAATGGCCAATCAGTGTTTTATTTATTGACTAATTAGCAACACATTTGCCATACAGAATATCCCACAGCAAACCTATGTTTCATAAATTACCTCATAAAACAGAAAAGTAAAGAATACTTTCAAATTCTTTATATGAAGCCAGCATTTCATAGAGAGATAAACTAAAGACACACACAGAAAGAAAATTATAGTCTGACCTCTATGATGTAGATATAGGCAAAAATTCTCAATAAAATATTTGAAAAATGAATTCAGGAATATATGCAAAAAAGGATTATTCACCACCCCTCCACTGAATGAAGAAATACTTTTAATTTTTTAGCTTTAAAATTAAAATGTTTACATTAGAATAATTTTAAAACCTATTTTATTGTTACAACTTAACTTCTTTAGGATAACACAAAAGAAACCTTTATGTTTTCCCTTTAAAATAAATCAATATTGCAAAACACTGAATGAAGAATAAACCATTTATCTTTTCCAGGTACACCTATGACAGTCTGAAGAATACACAGAGATCCACAATAAACAGGACTCAAAAAGGATGTCAGAGTATTTAAAACCTGATGATTGAATATATGATTCTCAGTAGTAGAAGCATTAGAAATAAATTAAAATTTGTGTAATTATGAATATTCTATGCATTTAGAACTAAGACTAAAATGTCAGTAGCTCATAAATTATAATTTACTCATATATTCTGATGGTCTTCCTGATTTTATCTCAATTCAAAATAATAATAGACTTCAAAATAATAAAAGCACTTCTATGTGCATTTAATTTTTATATTCAATAAGAGATATATTTCATGTAGAAAAAGTTATGTTAGTAACTTACATATTAAACCCATATTGATCTTACTAGATACAAAGTCTATTACTGTAATCTATTAGGAAAAGAAAAATATAAACTTTGCTATTCTCAGTGAAGGTAAAATTAGCCAAAGGAACTGGCTTAATTTTATAGGAAGCTAAATTTTCTTGCTATTTTGGGGGAGATTGTAAAATTAACTTACTGTTATAACATATAATATTTAAATAAATCTGAATTTTAGCTGGAATAACTGAACTGTTGAATTAACAAAAATCATAAAACCTATGACCCATGACTTTTAAATTATATTCCTGTTTTCAAATACATAAATTTGAAGAGCTATAGATAATCAACTCAAAATAATGAATTTCCCCATTTATGAATCAGATATCACTATGATGAATTAAAGAGATTGCCTACTACTATATGTTAAGTTACATAAAAAAAAAAATCCAAACCACTGCAGTTTATACAATAATACAAGTGTCAGGCTCCATGTCTGCCATTTGACATCTTACATATTAAATAAAAGTAATAAAATAAAAATGCACACATGATTGTTTCACACAGTTGTTGCATCAAACAGTGAAAAATAAAAATTAATATTCTCAGGGTCACATTCAGATATTAATCCTTAAAGTAGATCTATTGAGTTAAAAATAAAGTGTGGATGTTTATAGAAGCAGTACAATAAGAAATATATCATATTAACTTCTGGTTGTAGAAGAATTACAAAAATTAATCTCAGATGACTCAAGGAAAGATTTGATGGAAAAACTAAATACTACTTGCAAGTAATAGAATATCTTGATCATTTTTTTCTATCTTCATAAAGAAATTTATTATATCATCAAAGAAGTAATAACAAATCTATATGAATAAGCTATAATTTAGAAAAGTTGTTTGTATAAATCTGACAATAAAATCAAGAAAACAGTTTTGACTCTATCTTATTTAACATAAAGATCACTTTATTTTGGGCAAAAAGTTAAGGTAGTCAGTCCTTCATTGTTTATGAATGGAAAGAATATAATTTAATAGTAAAATATTATAAAATCGGCCGGGCGGTGGTGCGCACGCCGTTAATCCCAGCACTCGGGAGGCAGAGCCAGGCGGATCTCTGTGAGTTCGAGGCCGGCCTGAGCTACCAAGTGAGTTCCAGGAAAGGCGCAAAGCTACACAGAGAAACCCTATCTCGAAAAAAAAAATTATAAAATCAGATCTAAGAATTCATTTGTCATATGCTAAATCTAATAATCACAGTGAGGGTAGACATAAGTTGAAAATTTCCAAATACTACCTAAGCTTTGTCGAGCTCTTCCTCCCCCATGCAGTAAGATATCGTAGAAGGACTGAGTTTGCAGTAGTTCAATGTTAAAGATGACGGTGTGATCATTAAAGTATAAAGAATTGGAAGACTACCAATTACCTGGGCAGTGACAGTGGTGGAGGAGGTGGTTCAAGTGACAGAATACCTGGGGCACATACAAAGAATGGAGCACCCCATATCGAGCGCCTTTTTTGCTGATTGACTCATTTTCAAAGAAGGAGGTGCACTACATAGAACAGCAAAACCTACAATGGATGAGTGGAGCTGGTGTTACAGGATGGTGAGAGTGAGTGGGCAGAAGCACCGTGGAAGAATCACCTCTGAAGTCCCAGATGATGAGAATACAAGCCTGCTACTTCCAAAAGTCAGCTTCTTGAATGCGTGACATTTTGATTTACTGGACTGCTTCACATACATGAGGCATGAGAAGACAAATATTTCAAGTAACGTCATGCTTGGGGAGAAATTAGGAGCTCACTGAAGAATGAAAATAATTGCAAGGATGGGAAGGCAGAGGAGCCAGGGGAGAGAGAGCGCAAAGCTTGCTGTATAAACAATAGTTTGCGTGCCGTGTCCATTAATACTATTTGTGGTATTAAAATAAATGGTTTTAAGTTTAATGGAGCAGAAGCAGGTTTTTAAATTCTGAAAAACGAATGAGCAAACAAACAGAACCAGGGCATGCAGAGTATGCTACACGCCACTTTCCTTTCATCTTTCTACTTATTATTTATTAAAACACAACATGAAATGAAAATGACATATGAAGCAGTGGAGGTTTATCTGTTGTGTGAGAATTTCATGCATGCATAGCATCAAACAATTCGATCAAATCTATCATTGACTCCCTTTTCCAACACCTCATATATGCTTGTGCAAACACTTTTCCCTACCAATATTATGCACTCTTTTTTAAACCAAACGAGACCGTCCCTATACCTTCTCCCCTTGTACTCTGACACATAATTTTATGCCACAGCTTTTTTTTTTTAGTTTTCTAAATATATCACATCATTCTGTATTTATAATATTAATTTACAGAAGATATTCAATTGTTTAGAATGTTTGTAATCCACTGTGTCCCTTTTAATTTCAATGGAAAAGCTTAAAAATAATGATATACCTCTTAAGCGGGGCGGTAGTGGCACACGCCTTTAATCCCAGCACTCGGGAGGCAGAGGCAGAGGCAGGCAGATCTCTATGAGTTTGAGGCCAGGCTGGGCTACCAAGTGAGTTCCAGGAAAGGCGCAAAGCTACACAGAGAAACCCTGCCTCAAAAAAAAAAAAAAAAAAAAAAAAAAAAAAAAAAAAAAAAAAATTCATGCCCAACTTGGATTTTTGGGTTCTCCTAGATAAAAATTCTAAATAAAAGTAAACTGCACCACTCTACTTATGATTAAATATGATATCCAGGGTTGGGGATTTTGCTCAGTGGTAGAGTGCATGCCTTGCCTAGCAAGCACAAGGTCCTGGGTTTGGTCCTCACCTCTGGAAAAAAAAAAAAATACGATATCCAGACTCAAACGAATGGAAACACATGAACTATGAACCAATAGCTGAGGAGCCCCCAACCGGAACAGGCTCTCTGGATAAGTGAGACAGTTGATTAGCTTGAACTGTTTGGGAGGCATCCAAGCAGTGGGACCAAGACCTGTCCTCAGTGCATGAGCTGGCTGTTTGGAACCTGGAGTCTATGCAGAGACATTTAGCTCACCCTGGGAAGAGGGGACTGTACCTGCCTCGATTGAATCTACCAGGTTGAACTCAATCCCCAGGGGAGTCTTTGCCCTGGAGGAGATGGGAATGGGGGGGAGGGGCAGTGGTGACGGGAGTGGGGAGGACAAGGGAATCCATGGCTGATATGTAAAATTAAATTACATTATAAAATAAAAACAATACAACAAAAAAAATATTAAACTCCAATAAATTAAAAAAAATATTGTGTCTAAGCAGGCAGATTAGCAGTCATATATTTTGTCACTGTATTACAAAGACACATGTCTATGATTATTTCCAAACTCTCTTAAGTTTTTTTCTGTAAATGTATTTCCTGGAGGAGCTTTGGAGTGTGATTGCTACCTTGAGTCAATTATTTTTCATTTTAGGTGCCAAAATCTGGAAATACCCTGAAGGATTCCTCCTCATTTGCCTCTACTTCCAATTTCACCCTCCAATTTTCCTTTCATTAACTCAAAAGAGTAAAGAATATGTAACGGGCAACCATGTTTCTCTCCATCCACTGTACTTCTTCTTTCACTCTATATTGCTGTTTTGTGACTTGTTTTAGGTTTCTCTTATTTTGCTTCACAATAAATGCTCATTCATTATTCACTATAAGTGATAGATTTTCTGAAAGATTTTGTGACTGTACCTGAAATGTGAACCATTTTTAAGCATCAATGTTGATATATAACCCAGCAGTAGCTGGTGGGGTAGTGGGAAGGTGGTAGTCTGATTAAATAACTGCTTCTTCCAATTTATTAATGATGACTTCCTGAAACAAATGCAATTTGGCTTCTGGATGACCTATGGCATAGTTAAATCAAATAGATGTCAGACGTAAATTTAATTGCTTCCACTTATTTTTAGCAGTTTGGAACTTCCCCAGTACTTATTTCTTTATAATCCAGATATTGGCCTGAAAACATAAATGCCAACCACAGGTCTTGGATATTTTAAAGCTTTTTTAAAATAAACATTGCTATAATTTCTAAATTGCTTACTACATTGAAATATGATAATATGTTAGTAAGAAGTTAGAGAAAAAAACCAAAATATCACAACATGATATGTTTTTAGAAAATAAACACATTATCATCAGAATAATAAATTCTTATTTAAGTGCATGCTCACTATAATTGTACTAGATTATTTTATTAATTACTTGTATAGTTACAAATTATTTTATAAAGTTTCATTATGTAGTAAACAACAAGTCATAGTATACTTTTTTACACTGAGATGGTTTGGGGAGCATTTTTAGATGATGACTGTAAGGGTGAAGAGGAGGATTAAACTATTTGATACATTTTGAGCATATTTTAAATAATCTATTTATATTTGTTGTCTGTGTGTGGGTTTGGGCATGTGAATTCAGAGACCAGAGATTCAAGAAGAGGGCCTTAGATCTCTTAGAGAAGAAGATACAGTAGGTTGTAAGCTGCCAGATCTGAGTACGGAAAACTGATCTCTGGTCTTTTACAACAATCTGTGCTCTTAAATGCTGATCTATTTCTCCAGTACATTTTTCAGATTTATTAAAGGCAAACATTAGAGAATAAACATAAAAATTCGTATAATTGAATGATATTAAAAGAGTGAAACGGAATACATTAATTGCAGGCATAGAGAGGATTTTTCGAAATAACCAGTAGTTGAGCTGTGAGTGAAATGGAAGTCAAAAAACATAATAATAATAAAATGAACAAAATTTCAAGACATGCACATTTCCAAGATAAATATGTTAACAATATACATACTATCAATATATGAAATGAAGCTTTCTAGTACAATTACTTCCAATTATCACACTGAAAATCCTGAAGTAAATCTAAAGTGAACTTAAACAGTGAATGAGACCAGTAGCAAAATCTGTGATTATATCTATCATAACTGGTGTTTGTGCATTCAATCATTGGTGTGTACAATATGATATAAAGAATTAAGGTAGAATTAACTAAATGACATTTACATGTCTTATACATAGTATCTGATGTCATATTAGTTCTATAACTTTTAAATGGACACCCATTAGGTAAGAGAGTAAATTAAGCTTTATAACTACTGGAACAATCAAGAGAGCCAAAATGCCTATTATTAAAAAATTGAGGCTTTGCATTTTGTTCTTCCTGTTGTTTTTTATGTGTTATTTATTTTTCAAGTTTTAGAATAAATTTTATAAAAGTTAAATTAAAAAAACACCATAATCCAAATTTGTGGGTGCAGAATACTCACTAATCCTTTTCATGTGAAAAATAAAAAAAATAAAATAAAATTGTCTATAATATCAAAACCTGGATTACATATTGACTACATATGAATCTACATCTAGGTAGGTATGGTTACTGGTTGATATTGCTTTTTCAAAACTCTTACGGATATGCGATATCTGAGTTACTCCCAAATCAGGAGATCATCATCACACTGGCTACCCAGTGTTGAGTACTTGCAATAAAAGCATATGTTAGAAAGCAGCAAGAAGAATCTATTCATGGGATTATCCTAAGAAACTGAATTCCAAACAGTTCACCACACATAAACATGAGGCCTGGAGCTCTTCAAAGAATCTACTACCCATAGACATCTTGAATTTCTATACCTGTGCAATAGTTGTAACTCACGTAGCTTAGAAGAATTAACATGTGTTGAAAAGATCTCAAGAGTTGTCTGGAAATCAGTATAAACGATTTGTGTAACAGGCAATACGTTAGACATGGAGAGGAGCATGACATGACAGGCTGTTCTCACTGCTAACACATTACCACCCATTAAAAAGCACTATTCAGAGAAAAGCATGACCGAAGTCATGTATGTTTCATCTAGTTCAGGTGTCAAAGGGGATAGACTAAGGAAGCTTTATAGTCAGGTACTGCTAATGTTTGAATTTTAGAGTAGTAGCTTAGAAAAGGGGTTAACCAGTGTGAAAGAGTCACTGCAACTTGTGATTTTGTTAAAGTTGCTAATTATGTGAAAATCTTCTCAATCTAGAGAATCAACACCCCTAGTGATATTTCTAGTCACCTGTTTTAACAAGATATATCAATGACTGCTATACTTGCTAATGCTAGAAAAATATTCTTTAAAATTATAAATTAAACATTGAGTAAATAAAAAAGAATATATTCTAAAAATCATCTTATAAAATAGTTACATCTGTCTTGAGTTACTCTGTAATTTCAATTATTTGATTCCTATTATGCATAAAACACCAGTTCTATCAATTCAACAATCTCATACATCTTATTGTAAATCTTGTAAAGACTCTTTTTAAAGTAAGAGCAAATTTTTAAAAACTTGGAAAAATAGTGTTTTCTACCTATTAACAACATTGAAATTTGTCAAAACTTTAACCTTTTTTCATCTAGTTTTATAATTCCACCATTCATCAATTAAAATTTCTAGCATAAACTAAAGTGAAATCCTTACTTCTAGTCATTTCACAATATTAAGAGTATTGAGAATTTTAAAATATTATTGGAATGTATTGAGGAATGATATAATCAGAGTGCATTTATGTTTCAAGAATATTGTATGTCTTATATCATACTATAACTTGCATATTGCAATTTATATGTCATGTTCACTGTTACATGAAACCTAGGGCGAAACATTTTATTTTTAATATACTGCTTTCTACTATAACATATAAAAGTAGATGAAGAGAATGCCACTTGATTTTTAGTTAGCAAAAATGGAATATAAATGACAATGTTTTTTTTCTTTAGAGTTTTCTTATATTGAGAAAATAATGGAGATTGTCGCATTTTTTCCAAAACATGTTAAGGTTTTCCTCTTCCAAACAGAAGCTATAGAACACAGGATTTGGGATAGTAAATCATCAAGAAATAGTTGAATGTTTCATGTCTATAAGAGATGACAAATTACTGGTGGGAAACAGCATCTGTCAGGGACAGTGGCTGCTGACATCGATCACATCCTGACTACTCAGTTATGCAATGACTTACAAGAGTACAAGAAGCCCCATGGAGCTGAAAGCTGGGGAAAAGTGAGATCACAGAGCAGATGCTAAAAGTCTTAGTAGCTTTGAAATTACTCAAGGAGAAAAAGAGACACTGAGTTGACTTCAATTAGAAGCCATTATTTATTTTTAGAAAATCATGAGCTACATACTATCATGGTACTAAGTAGAGAAATTTGTCAAGTTTCTAGCTTATGAAATTAGGATTCATTTCCATAGCTTTGAGACAATTAATCAAGATTATATCCCAAATAGTGTCAGACCTAAATCTGAATGTTGTTTTGGGAACTTGAAAGACTGCTCAGTGGTTATTTGCATTTGTGGCAGTTGTCTTCCTTTAACCCATTTCTGATAACTCACAACCTCTACTAACTAGAGCTCCAGAGAATCAGAAGCCATCTATTGGCCTGTGTGACACCTGCACACACACACACACACACACACACACACACACACACACAATCACTGAAATATACATAAATAAAAAATAAAATAAATTTTAAAAATTTGAAAGCTGATTTAGTGCATTTATTTTGTTATACACTACTTCAATTTTCAATAATACACACAGCATTAATGATTTTAATGAAACTATTATTATATTGTACATTTTGACAAACAAATTGTGAGAAAGCTTATGAAGATTTATTTAATAATTTTTGCTTCAATTCTACATCTTTTAGCAATAAAGAAAAACTTAAACACATTTACCCAGATCTTAGTATTCTTTACTTATTTATTTTCATATGCACATCCAAATTACTCAGAAGCATAAATGTACATGTGGGTGGATATTAGTGACTGTGTGTGTGTTTATATGTGTGTGTGTGTGTGTGTGTGTGTGTGTGTGTGTGTAGTAAATTCTAAAATTCTTCACTTAGCCCTGACATGCTTCTGTAAATTTTTTTTTTTCTATTTCTATTCAGGAAATGATTCTCTTTATTTTTTTTCTTATTTTTTTTTAATTTTTATTTTGCAATACAATTCAGTTCTACATATCAGCCACAGATTCCCTTGTTCTCCCCCCTCCCGCCCCCCTCACCTTCCCCCAGCCCGCCCCCCATTCCAATCTCCTCCAGGGCAAAGCCTTCCCCACAGACTGAGATCAACCTGGTGGACTCAGTCCAGGTAGGTCCAGTCCCCTCCTCCCATGCCGAGCCAAGGGACCCTGCATAGGCCCCAGGTTTCAAACAGCCAACTCATGCAATGAGCACAGGACCCGGTCCCACTGCCTGGATGCCTCCCAAACAGATCAGGCCAATCAACTGTCTCACCCACTCAGAGGGCCTGATCCAGTTGGTGACCCCTCAGCCGTTGGTTCATATTTCATGTGTTTCCATTTTTTGGCTATTTGTCTCTGTGCTTTATCCGACCTTGGTCTCAACAATTCTCGCTCATATAAACCCTCCTCATTCTTGCTAATTGGACTCCCAGAGATCCACCTGGGGCCTAGTCATGGATCTCTGCATCCAGATCCCTCAGTAGTTGGATGAGGTTTCTAGCACGACAATTAGGGTGTTTGGCCATCCCATCACCAGAGTAGGTCAGTTCGGACTGTCTCTCGACCATTGCCAGCAGTCTGTTGTGGGGGTATCTTTGTGGATTTCTGTGGGCCTCTCTAGCACTTTGTTTCTTCCTATTCTCATGTGGTCTTCATTTACCATGGTCTCCTATTCCTTGTTCTCCCTCTCTGTTGTTGATCCAGCTGGGATCTCCCACTCACCCAAGCTCTCTTTCCCTCGACCCTCGCCCTTCACTACCCCCACTCATGTCCAGGCTGTTCATGTAGATCTCATTCCATTTCTCTGTCGTTGGGCGATCCCTGTGTCTTTCTTGGGGTCCTGTTTTCCAGGTAGCCTGCCTGGTGATGTGAGTAGCAGTCCAGTCATCCTTGTTCCACATCTAGTATCCTGTTATGAGTGAGTACATACCATGTTTGTCTTTCTGAGTCTGGGATACCTCACTCAGGATGATTTTTTCTAGATCCATCCATTTGTCTGCAAACCTCATGATGTCATTGTTTTTCTCTGCTGAGTAGTATTCCATTGTGTATATGTACCACATTTTGTTTATCCATTCTTCAGTTGAAGGGCATCTAGGTTGTTTCCATGTTCTGGCTATTACAAACAACGCTGATATGAACATAGTTGTACAAGTGCTCTTGTGCCTTCAGCAACATAGCAGGATACAAGATCAACTCCAAAAAATCAGTAGCCCTCCTATATACAATGGACAAAAAAGCGGAGAAGGAAATCAGAGATACATCACCCTTTACTATAGCCACAAATGACATAAAATACCTTGGGGTAATACTAACCAAGCAAGTGAAGGACCTATATGACAAGAACGTTAAGTCCCTGAAAAAAGAAATTGAAGAAGATGTCAGAAAATGGAAAGATCTCCCATGCTCATGGATAGGCAGAACTAACATAGTAAAAATGGCAATCTTACCAAAAGCAATCTACAGATTCAATGCAATCCCCATCAAAATACCAACACAATTCTTCACAGACCTGGAAAGAATAATACTCAACTTCATATGGAAAAACAAAAAAACCCAGGATAGCCAAAAGAATCCTGTACAATAACACAACCTCTGGAGGCATCACGATCCCTGACTTCAAGCTGTACTATAGAGCTACAGTAATAAAAACAGCTTGGTACTGGCATAAAAACCGACATGTGGACCAATGGAATCGAATTGAAGACCCTGACATTAATCCGCACACCTATGAACAAATAATTTTTGACAAAGAAGCCAAAAGTGCACAATGGAAAAGAGAAAGCATCTTCAACAAATGGTGCTGGCAAAACTGGATATCAACATGTAGAAGGCTGCAAATAGATCCATATCTATCACCATGCACATAACTTAAGTCAAAGTGGATCAAGGACCTCAACATAAATCCAGCTACTCTGAACCTGCTAGAAGAGAAAGTAGGAAGTAGTCTTGAACACATTGGCATAGGAGACCACTTTCTAAATAGAACACCAGTAGCACAGACACTGAGAGAAACAATCAATCAATGGGACCTCTTGAAACTGAGAAGCTTTTGTAGGGCAAAGGATACGGTCAACAAAGCAAAGCGACAGCCTACAGAATGGGAAAAGATCTTCACCAATCCCACATCTGACAGAGGACTGATATCCAGAATATATAAGGAACTCAAGAAATTAGACATCAAAATGCCCAACAGTCCAATTAAGAAATGGGCTATAGAACTAAACAGAGAATTCTCAACAGAGGAAACTCAAATGGCTGAAAGACATTTAAGGAATTGCTCAACATCCCTAATCATCAGGGAAATGCAAATCAAAACAACTCTGAGATACCACCTTACGCCTGTCAGAATGGCTAAGATCAAAAACACTGAAGATACCTTATGCTGGAGAGGATGTGGAGCTAGGGGAACTCTCTTCCACTGCTGGTGGGAATGCAAGCTTGTACAACCACTTTGGAAATCAATATGGCGATTTCTTAGAAAATTGGGAATCCATCTCCCCCAAGATCCAGCTATACCCAAGGAATGCTCAACCACACCACAAGAGCACTTTTCTTATTTTCTAAATATTTACAATTAACTTTGTAATATCTAACATTGCATTTGAATTTCAGTATGTTTTTTATAAATTTATTATTTCATTATACTTGTGTTTATATAAACATTCTTTGCTCATCACATAACGAGGTGCCAAGATTACTAACTTTTTTTAAACACAAGAAATGCTTTCAATTAATTATAATTTTTAGGTATCTAGTTTCATTCCAAATATATTTTATATATAAAAACAGCATCACATTAATGGGAATCCACAGAAAAAGAACAAAGTATCTCTATGATTTTGTAGTTACAGCTTTATATTTTAGTATTTGCAGAGACAAAGGTTGTTTCAAGATACCAAGAAGTCAACACAGTTTTGTTGATGCTAGCCTGTCCTTACAAAGGAAACACATTTTAGCCAGATGTCAGTCATATACTAACTGTAAAGCCTTTATTAGTTTTCACTAGCTTATTACTTTCTTCTCATTTTAAATGGATTGGAAAATTGAAGCACTGTTTTACATTTTCTGCTTCTAAGACAAAAGGTAAAACTAATCTAAAATGTGGCAGCCACAATGTATCAACTTTGTCAATCACTATTGACATAATATTCATTTCTATCTATATGCTAATATCGATTTATGTCTGGAAATGAATTTTTCGAGTATAAGTCAATCAGGAACATAAAACATTAGTACAATTCCTGTGAGCAACATGGTGTCTGTAATTTTATTTTAGATAATTTTACAAAAAAAAGCAAAAGCTATTAATTTTTCCTAATACTTGCATACTCATATTGGGATCTTCAAAAAAATTATTAATCTTTGAGTAAATTATTAAAATTTGAGTAAATAGTATAAAAATTCCTAGTCCTTATTATTCCTTTTTATTTTTATTCTCTCAATTTATAACCACCTCCCCCCCTCAATTTCATTCCTCATCCATTTTCCATCAGAAAAAGTGGTCAATTTTATTGAGAATCAAGAAATATTACCCATACATTTATATATCATTTTCATTGTAAAATATTATTATATATCAGGTACATTAAACTAGTTTATATGTGGTGATAAAAATTCTTTGATTTCTTAAATTGAGATTTAAAGCTGAAGTTTTCTTAAAGCTGCTTTATTTCTGTCTTGAATTATCTCTACTGTTGTAAAAACATGGCATATACTGTACAGCTTACAAGCAATAAGCATCTATTACTGCTACCTTAAAGACCAAAAAGTTTAAATGATAACTGAAAACTGCATAATTGGACTTAAGATACCACTCAAAACAGAGGTAACCATGCCTGATACTGGAAACCTAGCCAAGTTTTCAGGCCTAATGAAGTCAGGGGAACCACTAACTGCAGCCTTACTAAACCTATATAATCTCTAAAAGTTTGTGATTATACCAACAGATCAGAGTAGTCCTCATCCCTCACTAAGGAAACTTTCTTTGCACAGATGGAGACCATTTCAGAAATCTACAACCAATCAAAATATAACATTTTTGAGCTCTGACCTATTGGATACATCTTCAGCACAACTTATTCACCTACACAGCCCAGACTTTTGTGGAATCATGAGCAGAAAGTTTTTTAGGGCCCTGGGCCAGAGGGTGAAAGACTTTGCCCCAAAGCTGTGTCTCTTAGTAATGTCATACATTATTCCCATACAATCTCACTAACATAGTTGCCTTAACATAACTGGCTATTGGGAAAAAGGACTGCTAAGGAGGATGAAAATTTATACAAAGAATTATGGAAGGTAGGAGTGCAGAAACGGTCTTTTGTTTCATTGAAGAGTATATCAATTGCTTGTCTAGTATGAAATCGTTAGTCCCAAAAATGCATACAAAATTATAAAAACTGAGCTTAATAAGATGGGGGGGACAGGGCTTGGGCTTGCCCCAACTTAGTATGCCAGCCTATGCTGAACACCCAAGGGAGGCCTTCACTCCTGTGAGGAGTTGGTGGGGTAGGATGAGGGGAGGTGGTACAAGCTGGAGAAGGGGAGGGAGGCAGAACAGTGGGCAGTATTCAAAATGAAAAAAAATCTTTAAATAAAGAATTAAACCTAAAAAAAATGAGCTGATTATAGTTATGGATTTACATATACTGTGTGTGTGTGTGTGTGTGTGTGTGTGTGTGTGTGTGTGTGTAACAACAATTAATGCAAGGAAGAGGTCATGAATTTGAAAGAGAGCATACTACAATATATGGAAGGCATTTGTGGGTGAAAACAAAGGGACAAAACGTCTAATAATATCATAATCTCAACAGTAAAAATGTATTAAAAACATTGCTAAGACTGGCAAAGATATGTATGAATATATGGCAATTCCTAGCCTTTATAATGGACTAAATGATTATTGGAAAAGTGTAAGGCTGAAAAGAACTATTTTTCACATTAATACCAGAATAAAGTATATATTACATTTATAATTTAGAAATAAATAATAACAGAAACATATTTTTACCCATGAATACATCTTGCAACAAACTGACAAATCATATGCAAGAAAAAGTGCTTAATTTTCTATAAGTCAGTATGAATATACAATGTGAATTTTGTCATTCAGCCAGAGCATATACTTATAAAAAATTCATGCATTTATGTAAATGAACAAAACAGATTTTCATGGATATAATATAGATTATATACATAGATTATTTGTATATACATGCACACATACTACATATTGTATATATATGTAAAAACTATATATTTTTCTATACAATATAGGAATAAATGTATATTCCTAATATAATATTAAGCATATGAACTTGTATTAAGTAAATAACAGGTCATTTGAATATACCTATAGCAGTCACTCATCTTTTCTCATCTAACTGAAAGAGTGTTTATGGTTTTGAGGCAGCACCACCATGGTTTCTTGAAATGTTGAGAGCATGCAACTGAATCTTGTGGCTTTAAAAATAGCTGTGAGGGCGAGAGGAAATGTTCTAGGAGTCATAGTGTATCATACGTGAGGATTCTTACTCTGAGTAAATATTAAGGAATTGATGGTGACAGAATTCTGAAGAAGTGCACTCAATGACAGAAATACCATGATTTTCTATTATATGCTCTAGTAAAATCCCTGCCTCCTACACGTTGCTTTCAAAATTAATAAAAGAAGGGAACTAATGGAACTTATTTCACTCCACCAGAATTACAAAGAGATTGAAGTCTGCCGGTCTTCAAAATGTAGTCGAGTTGAAGAATCTTTCAAACTTTGCAGGTCATACACAAAAATAAAATCCGAGGGCAGCCAGGAAATCACTTCCTTCTTGTATGTACGATTTAAATGCTGAGTTTGTTGAAACCTCTCATCACTAAAATCATAAATGAATTGAATAAGCGCTGTATAGTAAGCTTTAGAGGAGCATTTCCTCATGAGACATGGCTACACAAAGAGTCACAGTTTAACAGCACATCTCTACTAAGCAGAATGAAATTTCAGGCAGTATGTATCTCTCTAATTTCAAGAGATATACTATATACATATTCAGAATAAGGACACTGTGTTACCTGTATAAAAGGAACTAAAATTGTTTCACTTAAAACTCAAAATTCGCAAAAAATTCAATGGAACCAGAGAACATACATTAAGTGAAGCAAGTCAGACTTAGAAACAAGAATATTGCATGCTTTCTCTCATGTAAAGAATCGCTGGGAGGATGTATATGTTTGTGATTAGAAGGACAATTGGGAGAGCGAGGTAGAGACTTTAAGGAGGAAGGAAGTAGAAGAGAATTCAGTGGAGTAAGTGAACTGAGGCAGAAGCAATAGGTAGGGGGACAGAAAATGCCAAGGCTGGGAAGGAGATGAGGAAAATGCCTCAATAAGGAAACTGCAAAATCAACAAAGTATGAGAAGGTTTTTATACACCCATTATTTTATGTACTATTTGAAAAATAATTTTAAAACGTTTAATTTAAACAATGCAAATTTTTGGAGAGAGTCATACTAAAAATAAATTTCATTTAAAAACAAATGATAGAAAAATGTACATTCTCATAATTACAACTTACTAAGGATTATAAGCAGTTCCTAGATAAAAAGTAGGAAACAAAATGGTTAAAATGAGGGAGTAAGGAAGTGGATGAAATGATGAATATGAATAACACTATCTTTACAAATAAACCTCTATTTTTAAAAATACATTGTATTTCCAGGAAAACAATAATAATAATGTTGAACAATAACGTTAAGCATTACCATGACAACCATTGCTTAAAATATCCATAAATTTTCACCCAACTAAATAATACTTGAAGCAGTCTAAAAGAAAAGTAAACATTCCTGTAATTGTTTCCTCTTCCTTAAGTCTTTGTTAACTAAAACATTAACGTTTGGAAAGTCGAGAGACAGAAAATGCTTTTGATAATATGTTACTCTTGATGCAGTGTTATCTTTATGTACTATAAGGTCTGGACATTATGGTTAAGTGAGCTCCACTCAGGACTTGATATGGAGAATTGCTTTGTGTATATTACACTGTAAGACCAATGTACAATCACTAAAAACAATTAGCTATTTTTGTGGAATCAATTTCAAGTATTAAGAATCTGTATGCTGTGTGGACAAACAGTAATATGTCTGAGCAGCGTTAATGGCTATACGAGTTTTCAACTCAACTATCATACTATATGTGATCGCTGATAAAATTCACATTATATTTTGAATACCCGTTTTTTCTTTTAATTATCATAGTAAAGTCTTTGTTTGAGATATTGAATTAATTTATCTTAAATAGAACCAAATATTTGGAGCATTGTATATTTGTTTACTGATGCACTTCTTTGGATTTTTTACATTCATTCAGACATGTGTAGAAATAAGTCTCTTGGAAAATTATTTCTCTTGAAAGAATGCAGTCATTGCCAGGTTTTGAACATTCCTTTAAAGTGCTGTCAGAATAAATACATCAGGTCACACAGCATGTGGTTTATCTCTGTGAAAGTGCAAGCATTAAAACAGAGAAAGCTGCAGACTTGTAATTAGGTATTGATTGGTTTATCTAATGCATTCTGCACATTTCTAAACAAATGCAGCATTGTTTCTGAATTTTTTTTCTTTTAAACCATGAAATTGGTCAGTACATTCATTTTGAAGATTACAAAATATGAAATGTGGGGCTTTTTCACAACTTATTTGGTGATCTCACTTGAACCTGATCAATACATCTCACAGAATGATTCTATTCTTAGAAAATATCACAAAGATCAACAGAAAAAGACAATATCTTCACTTCAAATAAGGACTTCTAGTTTATATCAACAGAAATATGCATTTTAGACATTACAAAAGCATTGGATTAATTTAGAATCTCACAGCACCACAAAATTATATGGCAGTAAAAGACAAATATAAATTCATAGGAAAATGATCCAAGATCTCATTAAACAAGGTACTTTACTGAACACAAATGGGAGCTAACAAAAGAGAAAATAAACTATTGGAGAACAAAAAAAAGTGCATAACTGAACAAGTTAGTTGTGCAAATCAACTCTAGTTGTAGCAGAATTGAACATATCTATAAAAAATGTAAGAAAACCTGATTAAATCAATATATGAACAGTGGTGGTATGCAAGATGTCAGAATTGATTCATATAATTAGTGCTCAAAATTTTAGAAGATCAAAACTACACAGTGAAGAAGGTAGGAATTGTCTGATATTAACAAAATAATTTAAATATATGATTTCCTTTAAAGGAGAAGAATGGTAACACATGAAGAACTGAAAAATATAAAAGGTAAAAAATAGTGTGTATTTTGATGCAATCAAAAACACATATCTTCTGGTCCATTATATTTATAATAGATAAAACTTGTAAATGTTATCATTAATAAATTGATGAATATTTTAACTGAAAGATAAAACAACTATAGAAATAATTAAAAGAATGAAAGGAGCCATACTCTGTCTTCCTAAAAATTTGGATACTACATATTTGATCAAAACTATATATACGCAAAGTGAATTGTGTCATAAATTGCTAGATTTTCAGAAGCCCCATCTCTAATTAAAGATATTATTTAGTTTCTTAAACTTAGCTGAGTAAATAAAATCTTTCAAAAGTAGACTATACGAATGTGTTTTAAAGTCATATTTCCAACTATTACAGTTAAGAAATTGTATTACTAAAGATTAATTGTGACAACTGGTAATTAGGTCTTTTAGACCAGAACCCATATTCACTATTCCATGAAAGTTATCTGCTTGTCAACATATTTTTCTTTGCTGCTAAATTGAAGGGAAAATATTGTATTTTGTATATGGTTGCATATTTTATTTTTTAAACAAAAATAATCATATTGCATGGCAAAAACATACTTCATTCTCCCAAGGAGACAATAGACATAAAATATGCATGAGCTGGATCACTAAGGCAATTTGACTGTTTATGAAAGATGTTGTTATATATATTTGTCAATTATCTATTTTTCCTCTACACTAGTTTTCTGCACTGTCTTGATATTGTCTTTCCAGTGTCACATTTGCATTTCATCGTAAAACAAAATACAGAGATATACTATGTAAAAACATGGAATCTAATGTGGTAGAAACTTAGAAATTACTTCTGTTCACTGATTTCATCCAACACGTTGTAACATTTTATTGTTTACCTGCATTTTGTGAAGTCAGGGAAAGTGGGACATAAATATTTAAGGGGTTGCTAGAATGTCATACATTTTAATGTAAGAGAAATATACTGAAAAAATACATTTAAAATCTTCTAGCTGTAACAACCTTACTCAGGGCTACATGAAACCATGTAATGGAAAAGGACTGTCCTCACTCTTTTCTTTCTTTTGCCATGGCTGAAAGGATGAACAAATCACTGCAACTGCAGATTGTCACAATTACGAGTAACTCTCCAATTTTATGCATAAAATGGATGATTTTTTCATTCTTTACTATATATATAATATATATAATATAAAATATATATTATATATATTATATATATATAAACTATTATAAAAAAATGAAGGATAGTTCACCTTTTCCAGCTAAAATGTATATGAAGGTCAGTTCCTATGAAATGGTAAATAATAGACACATATTTTATAGGTCTATTTAAATGAAGACTGTACATAAAATACATGCAGAAAACCTAGTACATAACTGGGCAGGCCTTGTGCCCCCTGCCTCGGGATAGGTCCTGTTTTCACATCCATTCTGTTACTGTGTGTCTTTTATTGTGGAATTAAGACCATTGATGTCAAGGTTTATAGATTAGAAGTGTTTTCTGACATGTGTTTTTTGTTTTGGTTAATGTTGTTGTTGGTGGTAGTATGTTGTGGTGTGTGTGTGTGTGTGTGTGTGTGTGTGTGTGTGTGTGTGTGTTTATATGTGTTTCTGCGATTTATTCGTCTGTTCTTCGTAGAACTTTATTTATAGTTGGCCAGTTCTCTTCTACCTGTCAATTCCCAAATAACCACTCAGAGGTTTAACATTACTTAGAAAAGTGCAGCCAATAGCTCAGGCTTGTTACTAGACAACTCTTACTCTTAAATTGACCAATGTTTCTTATCTATGCTCCACCATGTGGCTCATTGCTTATTACCTCATTTTCTCTCTCTCACTATTTGTTTGTTTGTTTGTTTGTTTGTCAGGGCTTTTTTTTGGAAATTTTTTATTCATTCCACATACTGACCACAGATTTCCCCATCCCTCCTTCTGCTCCCCCTCAGCCTTCCCACAAACAAACAAACAAACAAACAAACAAAACACCCTTGTAAGATTTACCTCACTTTCTATATGTTCTGCTTCCTTGGTAGCTGGCTGCCATCTCCCCTGAATTCACCCTTCTTCCTCCCAGAGTGTACTTTGTCTGGTTTTCCAACCTATATTTCCTGCATCTCTAGTGGCCTGTCCACCTTTTATTGATCAATGAGAGTAATACATATTCACAGTTTACAGAAGGATTATTTCACAGCATTTATTTGTAGATAGATGTTGCTTAAATTTAGTTTTATCATGAAATGTCTATTTTCTTATTATATACAGATTGGAAGTTTTTCTGGGTATATAGACTAGACCACTGGCATGTGAAGTCTTTCAGAATCTGTAAAATATCTGTTCAAACCCTTCTGGCTTTTTGTCTCTATTGAGCTATGAGGTGTTATCCTAACAGGTCTGTCTTTAGGCTACCAGGTATTTTTCCCTCACACTTTTTAATATTCTTTTTTTGTTCTGTACATTTACTGCATTGGTTAATATGTGCTAAGGAGAATTTCTTTTTTCCATTTAATGTTCTGTATGTTTATTATACTTTGAAAGACATCTCCTTTTTTAAAGTTAGGGAAGTTTTCTTCTACACTCTGTTAAAAAGATTTTCTGTGTCTCTCACCTAAGTTTTTTCTCCTTCCTCTATCCCTATTATTCTTAGGTTTTGTATTTTCAGAGTTTCCCTTATTTCATGGATTTTTGCCCTAGGAATGTTTTAATTTACTGTTTTCTTTGAGTGTAGTATTCATTTCTTCTGTTGCATCTCCAATGCATGAGTATTGTTCTTACAGATTTTGTGTTTTGTTGATAAGTCTTACCACTCAGTGTCCTGCTCAAGTTCCTAAATGTTTAATTTCCAAATTTACCTCAGTTTAGGTTTCTTTTTTTTAAATTATATTTCCATTTTCAGGTCTTGAGATTGTTTTATTCATTCCCTCCTCCTATTGTTTTGTGTTTTATAGATTCCTTTAATGGATTTATTCATTACCATTTTAAGGAGCACTATCATATTCTTAAAGCCTATATTAATGTCTTCTTCTTGTGCTTCTGCTATATTGTAGTACTCAGGGTCTGCTCTGGTACTGTTGCTAGGCTTCAGTGTAGCTGGCTGTTGCCAATTGTGTTTTTATGCTGGTATCTAGGCATCTGAGATTAAGAAGGTTGTCATTTTAGGTGCTGATATTTTGTCTCCTCTTTGTCAGGTGGATGTTTTGTTCCTTATTTTCTGTTGCATTCTCTTTTAAGAAAGTGAGGTCACTGTGTATTGCCTGGTTATAAATATTTCTGGAATTCAGATAAGTGTGGCCACTGGCGGTGTAAGTAAAATGTTTCTAGGTAATGGAAGCTGAAAATTAGAAATGGAGAGAGGATAGACGTAAGAGGGTCCACAAAATTGAGGGGAACAGAATGTCCTACCCAGGATGTGATTAGTCCCCTGGAAATTAGGGTAGAGAGTGAAGAGAGGGCACAGAAAAGTTCTGCTACAGACCTGGGGATGAGATTCTGGAATTGTACTGGAGGAGTGGAAACACATGTAAAGATTTCCCATTAGCTTACCTGCTTAGCTGGTCCAAGTGGCCTGTGGGTGCCTAGGGGATTCCTCTTGGTTTTAGGGTCTTGGAAAAATCAATGAGTGTCCCAAAAATGTTTTGACGATAAGATCACTGTGATCCAGTGAAGAAGGGAAAAGAAAGAAAAAAAGAAGAAGAAGCTTCACCATGTGTTCTGCTGCAGAGATATGGACAAGACTAGGAGATGGGGATTGGACAAGTAGAGACAGAGATGCACAGATCTGCAGTTTAGCCTACATGCTTTCATGGCTGAAGCGTCACTCTTTCCTTAGAGTAAAATTAGAAGGAATTAAAATGTTTGTTTTCATGTAAAATAATGTTCTAAAGTGTTCAATCTTCTTTAAAATGAAGTAAAAACTAAAATTCTGTACAATTCTATAAAATAAAGCCCCTGAGTACAGGCTGAACCTAAATTCATCAGCTTTCTTTTTTATGCTCTGTCAGAGGCTTCCTTGTAGTTATTTGAATAAAATGTCTCTCTTATGGGTCCTATATGTTACACCTCAACCTATATGTTACCTTGGTGTCAAAGTAATCTATTCTTTTATCTTTACTACATGGCAACATTTAATGGAAGGCATGCAAAGATACAAGTTCTTAGATTTCCCTAATAGAAAAATTTGAATTAGGATATATGAAATGAAGCTGGAAAATTTAGATTTCTTACATGCTTCCTGGTGTTCAAAGAATTATGCTTTATAAGGGTAATTGATTATAACTCATTTCATATACAAATAACACACACACACAGACACACACACACACACACACACACACACACACATATATATATATATATATATATATATATATATATATATATATATATATATCATATGTATTCCTAAATTTATCTTTGTTCAACCTTCCATTATATTGATCATTTTACTGATTGAAGGTATGTGACCTTTTGTTTACAGTGCTTGAGAAAGCAATAATCTTAGCTATCAATGAGCATCTCTGCATCAGTGGACTTATTAACAATTGGATAGAGGCAATGTTTGATACTTTCAAATGAGTAGGTGAAAGTAGAGTGTAATGGCTTTTCAAAACAGAGTCCCTGGGATACCGTGACACAGTGGGTATATCTGTATCACAACCCTTGCACCTAAGGATATAGTAATATTATGGAATATGGTTGTAGGAACCAGAGGACCAGAAGTCTATTCTGTGCTTGTGCATTCTAGCCACGACAGAAAAGCTACACCCATGAAATCTCACCACCATTGCTTACACAAGACAAGAACTATATCAACAATAATTGGCATCCTGACACATGTGAAGAAAAAACTCACAGGGCTCCAGAAACATTTGAAGATCTATAAGAAATTAACAATTGCTAAAGGAGGGAGAATTAGTCTTCTCCAGGAATTAGCCTACTGATTGGTTATCCATTTCAATTGTCCAGCCCTATGGTCATATGAACACAAGGAATATTGAGTGGAACCATCAAATTATACTTATATGATCATATACATATGTGTACACACACACACACACAAACACACACACACACACACACACACACACACACACATATACATATATATGACAAATGCTGAAGAAAAGGAGGCATTGAATGAATTGACCAAATTGAGAGGGAGGAGTAAAGTATATAAGTAGAATAGAAGGAAGAAGAGTTAGTGAAAAGTGAAATTTTATTTTAATTAAATTAAGAAATAGTAAAATAGTTAATTCCTTAGTAAAATCAAAATGTCAAACTTGCAATAAATTGGTAATAAGTATAAATAATATCTAAGGAAAAGAATAAGTCAAAAAAAATATTTGCAGTGAAGATGATCCCTCTAACCAGTATACCAAAAAATCTGAGACTTGATAAATATTTAAAACTGAATATCGGACTATAAATTTAACACCAATCTATGTGATACTCTGTATACCAGTAACAATGACAATCTTGGTAAGAAATAAATTAGGAAAGGAGCCTCATTCATAATAGCTTCTTTTAAAAATAGGAATAAATTTAGTCAAGTATGCAAAAGACCTTTTAATTAAACTTTAAAGAAACAGAAAAGAATTGAAGGCAATAATAAAAGATGGACGTATTCTACATGTTCAAGCATTGTCAGAATTAATATTGTTATTAAGGCTATGTTCTGAAGGAAATCTACAGACTCAAGTCAGTCATTAAATCCCAGTGTGCATCAAGCCAGATCTTCAAAAGGGCATTCTAAACCTCATATGGAAATAGAAAAGACACCAGATAACCACAACAAAAAGAACAGCTTATATCTTATTTCAAGTTCAATAGAGAACATTACAAACAATAGCTATATGTTACTGAGAGAAAAAAAAAGGGACACATTGATCAATGGCATAGAATACTGGACCAAAAAATAAACTAACAGCTTCTCAGTCACAAAGGTGTAAAAAATTACAAAGATTACCCTGAGGGAATTTTTCCTCACAAAATTCTGCTAAGCAAACTGGATATCTACTATTGAAGAATAAAACTAGACTCATACCTAATCACCTTTCACACACACACACACACACACACACACATACACACACACACACACACACACACACACACACACACACACACACACACAAAGTTTCAAAATGGATTGAAGGCCTTAGTATAAAAGATGGGATGTTGAAACTACTAGAGGAGAACATAAGTAAAGCATTTAAATTGGAGACAGAGATAAGCATATTTTGAAAAGAAATCTAATAACACAGGAAACAAAGTCAAGAAATGAAATACATCAGCATTACAGAAAAGTAAGAGGTTCCTTTATAACAAAAGAAAATAATGTACAGGAAACTGGAAATTTTTATGTTAAATGAAATTTTGTATCCCATATTCTAAGCTTTATGTCTGAGTTACAAATTCAATACACAAACATTACCACAATTAAATTTTAGTAACTATGATTGCATTGTCAAAATTTATATTTAAATGTGTGATTTTTGTTCACTAAACATTTTTATGCTATAGTATTTATTTTCAATTTTTAATAAAATAAACATTAGTTAGAGAAAACCAAGCAGAGCTGCTGAGATCGCTCCGTGGGCAAAGGCACTTGCCACCATATACTTAATGATCTGATTTCCATCGACAGGTCTCAAAAGTTGTCTTCTACCTCTAGTCCTTCACTGCTGGAGCCCAGTAACTTCTATGTAAATAAGTTACTTAGACACAAGAAAATATTGCTCTTATATTACTGTTAATAAAAATAAAGTATGAAACATTGTTTAGCAATTCTCAACAACATTGTGAGTGTATGTGTGTATGTGTGTGTGTTATGTGTGTGTGCTAGGACAGATTGTCCAAGATTATCTCACAATCCTTTGATACAGTAGGCTAGCCTAAGCATGAATTCATGATTTTTGTTGCCCAACATCTAGATTCTCGGTCTAAGGGCATACATTAAGATACCTATATCAAATCTTTTAATGCATAACTATAATTTTGTTAAATAAAATATTCACTCGGTTTTATTTTTAACCCTTTGAAAATAATTTTACACTGATGGAAACAGATGCAGAGTCCCACAGCCAAACATTAAGCCAAACTTGAGGAATCCCGTTGAGGAGAGGCAGGAAGAATTGTATGAAAAAAAGGAGTCAAGAAAATCACAAGGAAACCCACAGAAACAACTAATGTGAGCTCATAGGAGCTAACAGACCATGGAAGGACAGCTCAGAAGCCTACATGTGACCAATCTAGTCCCTCTACATGTGTGAGACAGTTGTATAGCTTGGTCCATTTATGGGACTCCTAGCAGTGGGATCAAGGCTTGTCCTTAATGCTTGAGCTTGCTTTTGGAAACCTATTCCCATACTGGGTTGCCTTACCCAGCCTTCATACAAAGCGAGGAGCTTAGTCCTACCTCAACCTGATATGCCCTGCTTTCTTGACACCCATGGGACGCCTTCCCCTTTCTGAACAGAAGCAGAGAAGTGACTAGGGTTAGAGAGGCAGAAGGGAGACTGATGAGGAAACGGGAGAAGAAGAAGGAGAAACTGTGGATGGGATGTAAAATAAATGAAAAAATTTAATTAAAAATATAAATAAAGGAAGTCATTAGGCTACAAAAGGCCAAATGTTCAAATAAATATTTAAAGAATTACTAATTTGCCTACAGCATGTTTTAAGACATTTTTCTTTTATATTGTTTATTCATCTCAAACCTTAATAAAATGTAATAATTAGCATTACATATAATATCAATTACCATTTACATTTTATGTCATATATCGTATCAAGACTTTTATAATGCATTATATTGAATATGCTATAATATTAGCAATAGCAATGTGTTTTTAAGGCAGGAGATAGATATTCCTATATCCTTTATTAACAGCCTTCCAACTCTCAGGAATGACCAATATTTCTGGTTCTTAAAATTTCTTCTTGATATTTTAATTGTATCTAAACCTACTGTGATGGTTATTCTTGGTTAAAAATTTGACTATAACTGGAATTAACTATAACTCAAACTGCTAGGTTTAACTGTGAGGGGATATTTTTTCTTGAGTTTGTTTATTGAGGTGGGTTTCACCTTCTGGTGGCAGCCTTTGTTAAGGACATGGAAGAAAAAAACATTTGTTCTTTGCCTGTTTGCCCTAATCTCATGGGGAAGTTCTTTCTTTCACGGGTATTACAGCCTAATTCTTCAGGATTATGATATATAATGAAGACAAGCTGAAAGATCCCTCCTTGTGGACTGGAAAGCTGCTGGACTCTTGAATTTTCCTTAGGGAGAAAGCAGTTGCTGAAATAGTCTGTCCACATACTCTAAGCCACTTAGTAACAAACATCATAAACAAATTCATTCTATCATTTCTGGTTCAGTAGAACCCTGTCTTAGTCATTTTTGGGGTAATTTGTATAGACACACACTATGAAAATTAGTCCAAATCTCCATTGTTACTTTCAACTGCATAGCATATAAATATGTTTTGTAGAGAACAATGCATACCTAATAAATCCTCATGTCAACACAAAAAAAACTAGATAATTTTAGACAGATTCCAAAAACCAAAAAAGAAATATTCAGCAATTTTTTTTACGGGCCATGCTCTCAGTTTATGCAATATAAGTACATATAGTTTGGTTCACTGACTCACAATGGAATCAAAACATCCAAAATCGTGGTAAACAAGATTGTCATGAGTTTGAAGCTACATTGTGATTGGACTACATTGTGAATTCTGGGGAAACCTGGGTTATAACATAAAACATATAGAATAGATTTAATAAAAAAATAAAATTTAAAAATACATTTAGGTGATTCCTTATTATATTCTGCTATGCTTATAGATTGATGCTTAGTCCAAGAGTCATCAAAGGGTCATCATCCAGAAACTGATGGGTTGCCTAGTCCAGCTTTGATAAGAGAGCTTCTGCCTAGTATTACTGTAACTTGTTAGGCCATGTTTGGTGGATATAGCTGGGTGGCCTGCTCTTCTTCTTCTTTTTTTTTTTGAAGGGAAATGGAGGAGTAGAAGATCTAAGGTAGAGGTGAGTTAGGAGTAGGGACTCGAAGGAGTGGAGGGAGGCGAAACTGAGGGATGGATATAATGTATGAGAGAAGACTAGAAGAAAAAACTAAATCTAGAGAGTAATATGAATAAATACTAACAAACGTCCTGGTTGATTATAAATCATAGGGAATTAAGAAAAAATGCCATTATGTTTCATAAATGGGTACTGATTTTCTAACTCAATATGTAGAATATCATATCCTGATTACAAATCATTAATCCACAAAACAAGAAGCCTCTGTCCTTCTATAATATTATAATGAAAGGAGAAAATAATAATTTTGCAACAAATTAACAAAAAATAAAAATATTTATATCTTTATTTATAACTTTTATTAATAAATGTAATTTGGTATCACTTCATTTTTGGAATGTTACATTTTATAATAACCATTTTTTGGCTTAAAACATCCAATAATTAAAATATTTTAATAAAATTCTGCATACATCCTAAATATTAAAAATACTTCTTTTAATAATAATATTTATTAGTTGAAAATTAATACAATTAAGCCAAGTCACTTGAAAATTATTTTGGCCAAGCATAGAATATTATTATTATTATTATTTATTTTATTATTTACAATATTTTTAATTCTGCGATTTCATTACAATACCATTTGAACTATTTCCATTAATTCCACTGAAATATCATTATACTAATTATAGGAGGTAAATACGAGGCCTACATGAGGACTCACCTAGTAAAGGCACTTACTTATAAGTGCAAGGACCTGAGTTCATTCTCCAAGTTCTATATAGGTAAATGAAAGAATCAACTCCCAAAAATTGTTCTCTGGCCTTTACACTCACCCTTTGTACATGCAATAACCCCCACCCACACAAAACAAATAAAATAAACAAAATATGAATGTACTATGGAGTATATGCTTAGAACTGTTCCAAAAGTATTCACTAATTAATGACACTTCTATTTTCTTGCATGTGTTCAAACATGAACAAAACAAGTATTTGAAAATAATTAAGCAAAGTTTATCAGGAAATGCAAGTGTATTTTTTAGTGAGTTTATTAGACTTTATATTCCATAAGAAGAATGTTTTAAATATAGACAATAGCAAATTTATTTTTTTTTTCACATTTATTTTGAGACTACTACATTAGTTTCTGGACTCAAACCCAAGTAAATAATGCCTTACATATTTAAGTAGTAAATTACTCCTGTACAAATGGAAAATATGTTTGATACTCATAGACTAATGTGACTGTTTATTTTTTCTTTTCTGTATATGTGCTTTAATAAGAACTTTCTATATATGTGCATCTGGGAAATTTTTTATTAGTGCTCAGATTAGATAAGAGTTATACAAATTAGATAAGAGTTGGTGATATAGTTTTCCTGTTTCTCTCTTTTCTTTGGTTTTGTTTGAAATTCTTCTGTAAGAGAAGTTTTTTATTTAAGATGACATTTTCTGCAAATCTCAGAGGAGTATTAAGTTGCCATGGACTAAACTGAATCATCAGTAATCATCCTGTCTGTCAACGACCTATAGATGACATTTGTATCTAATTAATTAGATGTCTTCTCTTGAAAGAAACTGTGCATCATATATAATTAGAAGAGACTTCAAGGGTAGAGTCAGGGGCTCATTAATTTAATGAAACTATTCTATAGCATTTATAACTCTCAGTAGTGGAGTTATTTTATTTTCAATTAATATTTGATATAAAATGTTAATTCTTGTTAAAGAATATAGAAAATTTAGCACCCTGCTTCATATAAGAAATTTAAAATTTAGATACTAGGCAATCAGATCCTATGGTTTTTGATCAATGCGTTCTACCTCATAATCCACCATCTTTCACTTCATAATATTCTATTTTGGGTAGAGAGTTTAACACGTGCCTTCTCTATGGTGTAGCTATTGATCTAAGGCAGAAACACATGCCAACATTATGGCCAAATGCCTATTTGTGACTTTGTCTAGGGCACTCAGATAATCCTGAGAAACAATTGTGTTTTATTGATTATTTTTTCTTTTGGGGGAACAGAAGTGTCAGGTGGTACGTCTGGAGTGCAGACACCTCTGAAGCTAGCAGATTTGGTAAGAGGAAGTCATACAATGAAAACAAAGTCATACAAGAAAAACAAAGCCATGATTTTATTCACACCACTGGACTATTTCTAAGACTAAACTTATTTATATAAATTAATAAATTAATCATTTACATAAATTAAGGAATATAATTGTGCTGTTATTTCAGCTATTTAAAAATGAATTAGAGTTAATTTGTTTTGAAATAGGTCTGATCAAATGGCACGTATTTGACCATCATCTATGTTCTTTAACATATTCACAGTAAAATAAATCAGAACTAAGCTAAAATAAAAATAAGATAAGTGCATCATCGTTAGCGTAAATCTTAATTGTTTTGTATAGAAAGTTTATTATAAATAGTAAACAAATGATAGATAAAATATTTTTTCCAGTTTGAGAAACAATATTGCCCTTGAAATGATGTATTGCAGACTAATTGTAGCCTGGTTCAACTTAACTGTATAATCTCTTATTTACAGTACATATAGAGCTTCAATGTATATTTTAAGTAAAAATTAAATATATATTATGTTTCAAAAAAGTATTGAAATTGTTTTGAACAATAGGTAATAAACTTTAACTCAGGAGTACACTGAACTAATGTACACCTTTGGTCTTTTAGACATTCAGTTATTATAAGTAGTAAAATCTAAGTTAGCACATTAAATAAAGTAATGCATTTTTTGAGAAAAGTCCGATGAATAAAAATGAATGTTTTACTGTGCATAACAAATCAGAAATAACATTTTTGAGCCATTTGGTATTAAAGCAAGCTACTTTTGATAGACTAAAATTCATAAACATGACACTGTTGAAGCCAGTTGAATATAATATAACCAAATTACTTGAAAAACAGATCATGTTATACTTTGAAACTTCATCAGAACTTAGTGGATTTTATATTAAATATATTTAAATTATGATATAAATATGAGTTATAAATTCCTATTAGTTCAAATAATTACAAAATAAAAAAGAATGCATGATTTATTACTTAAAATTGAAATGATTGGTTAGAGAACTGGCATATCTAAGAAGAATATGATTCAAAGCAAACTTTATAAAACTAACAAGATGTTACAAAAAATCTTCCATCAAATTATAAGAAGTTCTTCTATCAAATTATAAAATAATCAATAGATAAGCCAGGGCTTTGGCAATATACAGGTTCACACTTTACAAAGTGTGTTTTCTCCAGCATTAAGTTTTTACGTCCTTTAACTCTGTATTTTGTGGCCTGACAACAGCATCTTCATGACATGATTTTTCAAAGATTCCATTTGTCAAAATTGTGGGAACTAATGGTTTTTATTTTAATTGAAAATTTTATTTTTGAGCAAGTCATACATTGTATATTATTCTCCATCACTATTTGTTGAATAGATATTTGAGTACAATGAGAAGCAAACTTCTGAATGTTGTGTTTTAATCATCAAGGGTAAAAATCATTATTTGTCTATAATAAAATACGTACAGGTGTAAGAATAAGTAACAGAAAACTTCAAGTAAATGTCCACTTTGAAAGTGGTACAAAGTTAAAGATCCTTGGAGATTTTAACACATGAAAATATGATAACGTTTGGAAAAGTACAAGTCTAATTTGAAGCATTGAATAAGTTGGGAAAATTCAATTCATGGCTTCGGCAATAGTACATGAAGTGTGCAATCCTACCTAATTCCTCAGGGTCATTCAGCTGGGGAATATAAAGACATGGATAGAAGGATTGTAAATTCGTATTATAAATTGCAATGTAAAAAGTAAATGTATTTACATCTCATAAAAGAGGGACATTTTACTACTTATGACAAGGAACTCACCTAAGTTAAATACATATCATCTCTAGGAATTGAGTTAGGAATGCCTTCTGACTGGATGACATTTCATAAGTAAGATAGCTTTCAGTACTTGAGTTTTAAGAAAGATTTACAGACATCTGTAGGTAGGCAGTGAGAGAATTTACATGATATGTTTTCTAGTAAACATACTTGAAGAGAATAGAGGGGAGGGGTTTCCATGATAAGACCATTAGGATACTCTAATACCTAGGTGGTAAGAAGGTCCAAGGTTGAAAGGAAGCAAGAAATTTACACAGTTTCCTTTAGCTGAGGGAAATGAAGGACTGCCTTGAACATTACATTTGGACTAAATTTAAAATATAGCAATTTATTTACTTTAATATTTTGATGTATGAAAAATAGTGAGAATAAAACAACCTCAGACATTATTCAAAATTACATAAATACTTCTATAATTTTGAATCTTAAGGAGATAAAGGTTAAATGTCACATATATATATATATATATATATGTCACATACATGTCACATATATATATAAAGGTTAAATGTCACATATATATAAAGGTTAAATGTCACACACACACACACACACACACACACACACACACATATATATATATATATATATATATATATGGCATCTTTTTTATTCTTTACTTACTATTTGCTTATCATGGATTTATCATTTGCTTTGAAGCCTACAGAAATTTTGATTTGATTCACCATTATCCATTTGCCTAACAGTAAGAAACTTTTCCTGCACTTTATTGAAATTGATTGATAAGATGTTTCTTTTTTATATAATTTTTTATTAAATTTTTTTCTTTCCAAGCTCTGTCCCCTTCCCTCTTCTTCTCCTGCTCTCCCTCCCTCCCACCTACTCCATCCCACCACCATCCCCTCCTCATAGAGGGAAAAGCCTCCCTTGGATAGTCAACACAGGCTGTCATACCACATTGGGGACAGACCTAGCCTCTCCCCCTTGCATCAAGGCTGAGTAAGGCATCACACCATAGGGAATGTAGTCCAAAAAGCCAGTTCATGTACCCAGGATAAGTACTGGTCCCAATGCCAGGAGACCCACAAACACATCAAGTCACACAGCTTTCAACCACACTCACAAGGCCTAGTTCAGTCCCATGCGGGCCTCCTAGCTGTCAGTTCAGAGTCCATGAGCTTGCTTCAACTAATTCTGTGGTTTTTCCCATCGTGATTCTGACCCCCCTTGCTCTTACAACCCTTTCTCCCTCTCTTCAACTGAACCCCAGGATCTTGGCCAAGTGCTTGGCTGTGGGTCTCTGCATCTGCTTCCATCAATTAATGGATGTAGGTTCTATGATGACCTACATTAGGGTAGACACTAATCTGAGGGCAGGGGAAGGCTAGTTCAAGCACCTTTTCACAATTTCTGTGAGTCTTATCTGGGGACAATCTTGTGAGTTCCTGGGGTTTTCTCTAGCTGCAGCTTTCTCCCCATCCCGTTAATGGTAAATTCTGTCAAGATATCTTTTATACTACTCTCCCTCCCCATGTCTCCCCCATGTTCCTACCTCCCACCCCCTCTCCTCTATTCCTCCCTCTCAGTTTACCCAGGAGATATTAACCCTTTTCCCTTTCCAGGACAATCTATGTGTGTCACTCTTAGTGTTCTCCTCTTTAACCAGCTTCTCTGGGGTTGTGGACTGTAGCCTGGTCATTCTTTGCTTTGCATCTAACATTCATTTATAAGTGAGTACATACCATGTTTGTCTTTTAGGTTCTGAGTTACCTTACTCAGGATGATTTTTTTTCTAGTTCCATCCATTTGCCTACAAATTTCATGATGACATTGTTTTTTTTACTGCTGTGTAATACTCCATTTTGTAAATGTACCTCATTTCTTTATCCATTCTCTGTTGAAGGGCATCTAGATCTTTTCCAGGTTCTGACTATAGCAAATAATGCTGCTATGGACATGGTTGAGCAAATGTCCTTGTGGTATGATTAAGCATCTTTTGGGTATATGCCCAGGAGTGATATTGCTGGGTCTTGAGGTAGGTTGATTCCCAAATTTCTGAGATACTGCCATACTAATTTCCAGAGTGGCTGTACAAGATTGCACTCCCATCAGCAGTGGAGGACGGTTCCCCTTTCTCCACCACCTCTCCAACATAAGCTGTCATCTGTGTTTTTTTTTTTTTTTTTTGGTTTTTCGAGACAGGGTTTCTCTGTGTAGCTTTGCGCCTTTCCTGGAACTCACTTGGTAGCCCAGGCTGGCCTCGAACTCACAGAGATCCACCTGGCTCTGCCTCCCGAGTGCTGGGATTAAAGGCGTGCGCCACCACCGCCAGGCCGTCATCTGTGTTTTTGATCTTAGTCATTCTCACAGATGTAAGATGGTATCTCAGAGTCATTTTGATTTTCATTTCCTTGATAGCTAAGGATGTTGAACATTTCCTTAAATGTCTTTTGGCCATTTGAGATTCTTCTGTTGAGAATTCTGTGTTTAGCTCTGTAGCCCATTTTCTAATTGAATTATTTAATATTTTGCAGTCTAATTTCTTGAGTTCTTTATATATTTTAGAGATAAGCCCTCTATCAGATGTGGGGTTGGTAAAGATCTTTTCCCATTCTGTAGGCTGCCTTTTTGTAGAAGAAACTATTAAACTCAGTATTCTCCTTAAGAAAAGAAAAAATGTCTAAAAAAAAAAGGAAAAGAAGAAATGGAATGGATAGGTATAAGATATTATGGTAGATTATTATATACAATAGTAAACAAATTTAGTAAAATAGCAGCCTTAGATAATTTCCATTGTAGTTTGCACTGTCATGAATTCTTATATGTTGATACAAATATAAACTAATTTTATATTCCTGTTTAAGATAATTTGTATAGTGATACAAATACAGAACTGTATTTGTTATAAGGTACACATATTTTTACTCTTATTTGAAATATTTGTATATTGATACAAATGTAAATTTATAGCTGTCAAACTGTATGTATGTCCTACTTCTGTTTAAGATATTCTGTATACTGATATATATTTAAGATTATTGTCATATTGCATATTACACTATACATTCCTACCTCTGTTATAAATATCTTGTGTATGATCACAATTTTGAAGTCATCATCCTTTACTGTACATTTTCTTAATAGACTGTTTACCTTATTTACATGAAGCCTTAGTCCTTAGGTTATTTAGGTAGATAAGACTTAGATTTATAGTCAGCTATGTTTGTTATCTCTGTAGTTATGTTAGTTAGGTTATCCAGATTTACAGATACATAGGTCAGATGGACAAGTAATCTTCAAACACTTCATAAACCTAGGGAATATGGCATTTAAATAACTTAGAATTCCGTTAACATAAGACACAATTGCTCCTGGCAGCACCAATTTGATCCCGAGAGAATGTTGGGCTTCTAAGACATCTCCATTTGGAAGCTTGTCTTCTTGGCACAAAATGGCCTATTGGGCAAAGAACTACCCTTGCCTCAATTGCTGACAATACGAGTGCTGTCCTTCTGGACAAGCAGGATGCAAAGAAAAGTGACTTCTGAACTCTGCCAAGACAGGGTAAGATGGTCTTTCAGAATTCCTGCTTCTAAAAATGGTCTGTCAGATACTCTAGGCCTGTAGCCAATTTGAATGCACCCACAATACTGAGAAACATTAGGTGACTGTCCAGGCTGCCAGCTGTCTCTGTCTACTCTTGCAAGATTCCCGAAAGTTGCTTGTATCCATCTTCCATTTCTCAGGTACCATTATATTTCTTCTCAGATCTTTGATGAGACTGAAGACTAGCAATTATAGTTATAACTTAGTATATATATATATATATATATATATATATATATATATATATATATATATATGTGTGTGTGTGTGTGTGTGTGTGTGTGTGTGTGTATGTATGTATGTATGTATATATGTATGTATATACACATATATATGTATGTATATATGTATATATATATAATATCTTAGATAGAACATATTAAGTATTAGATTCAGGTTCTTTAGGATAGGACACCTTTTGGAATGATCTTTGTAACATGCCATTTACCCACACTCTAGACTTCTCTGGATTTTAGTATATGTTTCTTGCTTGATATTGTTCGCATTGATTGTAGTTCCATCTTATCTAGATCATTATCTCTCATTACTCCTGGACAATATTTGATAACCATTCCTTTGTACATAGTCTTGTATTAGGTTAGAACCTTCTTATTTAGACAAAAGGGGGAGATGTAGTGGGTAGCCATTCCAACCCCCACTGAGGCTTCAGTAATGGTCACGCCTACAAGGCAGGGCTGAGAGAGGATGCTGAAGACCCGAGATCTGGATGGGGGGCATCTTGGTTCCTGGACCCTGGAAGCTGGAGGGAGATCAATCAGAGTTCTCCAGAGAACACTGCCAGACTTGCTACACCTTTCACCAGACCCTGTAAACTATCCCTTCACTTGTAAGTTATCCCACAAAATAAACCTCCCTTTTAACTATGTGGAGTGGCCTTAATAATTTCAGGGAATCCGTGGCTGATATGTAAAATTAAATTAAATTATAAAATAAGAAAAGACAGGAAAAAAACAGAAATCCTCAAAGAATCCAATAAAACAAAATTATAAAATAATAAAAAAACCAAACCAAATAAATGGGAAGATAAAGTTAAAAAATAATAATAATTTCACCAATACATAAAGGTTCAAAATTGAGACTTCCTCTTGATGGATTTTTCTCATGATGAAAATGAAATGCCCTTCTTCATTCCTTTTGATTCATTCTAGTTTAAAGCCTATTTTGTTAGATATTATGATAATTGCACCAGCTTGTTTCTTAGGTCCATTTGATTGGAAAATCTTTTCCCAGCATTTTACTCTGAGGTAGTGTCTATCTTTGAGGTTGGGGTGTGTTTCTTGTGTGCAGTGGAAGGATGGATCCTGTTTTCATATCCATTCTGTTAGCTTGTGTCTTTTTATGGGTGAACTGAGTCCATTGATATTAAGGGATATTAATGACCAGTGTTTGTTAATTCCTGCTGTTTTTGGTGGCAGTGTGTGTTTATTTCCCTTCTTTGGGATTTGTTGATGTGAGATTATCTGTTGCCTGTATTTTGGTGGTTGCAGTTAGCTTCCTTGGGTTTTCTTTCAGTTACATTTTGTAAGGCCAGATTTGTGGATATCTAATGTTTAAATCTGGTTTTGTCATGCAATATCTTGTTTTCTCCATCTACAGTGATTGAAAGGTTTGCTGGGTATTGAAGTCTGGGCTGGCATCTGTGGTTTCTTAGTATCTGCAGAACATCTGTTCAGAACCTCCTGGCTTTCAGAGTTTCCATTGAGAAGTCAGGTGTAATTCTGATAGGACTGCCTTTATATGTTACTTGACATTTTCCTTTGCTGCTCTTAATATTCTTTCTTTATTCTGTATATTTAGTGTTTTGACTATTATGTGATGAGAGGATTTTTTGTGCTCCAGTCTATTTGGTCTTCTGTACACTTCTTGTACCTTCATAGGCATGTCTTTCTTTAGGTTGGGAACGTTTTCTTCTACAATTTTGTTATTTTGTTGAATACATTTTCTGTGCCTTGAGCTGAAATTCTTCTCATTCTTCTATCCCTATTATCCTTATGTTTGGTCTTTTTTATGGTGTTCCAGATTTCCTGGATGTTTTGTGTAAAAAAATTGCTGGATTTGTCATTTTCTTTGACCAATAAATCTGTTTCCTCTATCATATCCTCAATGCCTGATATTCTCTCTTCCATTTCTTGTATTCTGTTGGTTATGCTTGCTCCTGTGGTTTCTGTTCATTTACTCAGATTTTCCTTTTCCTGAATTCCCTCAGTTTGTGTTTTCTTTATTGCTTCTATTTTAATTTTCAGGTCTTGACCTGTTTCTTTCACCTGTTTGATTGTTTTTTCTTGGGTTTCTTGACTTTCTTTAAGAGAATTCTTGATTTCCTCCATTTTTTTTGTCTTTTCCTCCATTTCTTTGAGGGAATTTTAATTTCCTCTTTTATGGCCTCTATCATCTTCATAAAGTTGTTTTTAAGGTCGTTTTGTTCTGGATCATCTGCTTTGGGATGTTCAGGTCTTGCTGTTGTAGGATCACTAGGTTCTAGTGGTATTGTGTTGCTCTTTATGTTGTTTAATATGTTCTTACACTGCCCTCTACCCATTTCTTCCTTTAATCCGAACAAGTGAAGCTCCGGTTCACTCATTTTCCAGTTGGTGCAGCTGGGGCTTCTGGCTCCTGTGCTTATTCTTCTTCCCAGCTGGCCAGAAGGGGGCTTATAGCTCTGATGGTCATTGTTCCCAATCAGTGCACAGTGGGCATATGGCTCTCTTGTCACTGGTGCCGCAGGGGAGAGTTGGTTTGGTGAGGGGGTTGGGGGAAGAAGCTGTGGAATGTGCCCCTTGGGCTTAGGTAATAGAGAACTGGTATGCCCAGTCCGAAGATCAGGGCCTTACCTCTTCCCAGTTGGTGCACGGTGGGCATATGGTTCTGGTGGTCACTGGTGCCATAGGAGATGGGAGAAGAAGTAGCTGCCTGGTCTCTGGGGCTTTAGTGGCTGAGGGCAGGGGGCTTGATAAGATATTCCACATAGAGAGTAAGTAGTTTGACATGTCAATTGTTGGGAGACAATTCTAGGGAGTTGAGGGCTCTTTAGAAAATCTTATGTCCTGAAGATTTAGAAATGATCACAATTGTTATAATGTTCATGAAAGTAACTAAGGAAAGAAAATAAGAGAAGTGGAAATGTGAGAAAGCTGAAAAGTATCTGTCTTTGATAGTGCTTTCTCGTCAACAATGATCTGTTTATTCCCCAGTGTCAATCTTCCTGGATATATGAGTACATGTGTACCTGTACGTGTGTGTCTTGTCTGTGCATGTGTGTAAATATATGCATTTGTAGGTGCTTCTGTCTATGATTTCAATTTTGCAAAATGTCCACAATATATTGATAGAAAAGCTTCATAGCCGAAATTCTAAGGAAGTATGCAAGACTTAGTAAAAAAAAAGGCTTTGTTTTTACCCCCAAGTGGTTAATTCTCTAGGCTTTCATGTTTTATGGTTTATTCTAGAATGCCTGTTTTTCACATGAATGCTTTTTGTATAATGTGACCTAAGGAAAATTTCACAAGTTCATCACAACAAGGAGGCATTCTCTGGGCAATATTATGATAAAATATTGGATTATAATTGAAAGGCAGTTAACAAATTTTTCCTGTTTTTACAACTATGTAGCATTTGATTCAAGGACATAAAGGGGCCTCTTTATTCTGAGTCTCTCTTTCTCAGGAAATAGTTGTTTCTAATTCAAAATATATGCCTTTATAAAAGACAGCATAGGCATTATAAATGTGTTTGGAGCTAAGTATAGATGAAGTTCTAAATTCAGAATGTAAAGTACATTATCATAAGCAAAGTTTGTATGAAAGTCACTTAAGTCAACCATAAAGAACACTATTAATTAGGGTCAAAAGTCAGTTTCCCTTCTGATATTGAAACAGATGTTGTCCATAAAGTAATGAAGTTAAAATTAGTATCTGCATTGTGAAAAATGTATGGCATGGTGTGAATATGAATCACGAGCTATGTTAAGAGATTCTCAAACTAGTATAAAAATTTCAGATCAGTGTAACAAATCAAAACTAGTTGTTTGTGTTCAACCTCACATCCACTTACTTAGACAAGGCAGATCCTCATGTTCAAACATCTGATTCCTTGTCTGTTCTTTATTAGATCTTCCTTTCACCCTATTTTTCCATCCTCTACCTAGGCAGATGGTATTATAGCTGCCTAAGTTAAACACATTTGTATACACTTATCATAAGTTTCACTCTCAAAGTCTAATTCTTACTCTAATCCAATATATATTATCATATATAATTATGTACAACAAAGCATCATTTCATTGAATTTCAAACTTCATATATTATAGTGGTCCCATTAAATTACATCACTTACTCATATTATCACTATCTTCACATAATGAGTGAATTCTGCAACGTTCACATGATGAGAAAAAATCATGTCACATATTTTTTTTAGATCTTAATTATATTATAAAGCAGTATATTACTATTTTGGGCATGGAATATCAGTATTTCCTGTTATTAACTGAAGTAAAATTAAAAGCAAAAGGGACAAAGTTTCATAAGTGAGAAGTTATTGTTAGTAACAATGGTATATTGTGTTTAATTCCATAGAAGTATCATGGTGGTTGTTATTAGTTGTGTTTGACAAGGGCTAGAATCTCCATAGATACATGCTACTGAATGTGTTGGTCAAAGTGTTGAGAGAAAGTATTAACTGAGAAGGAAGACATACAGTGTTGTCAAATACTGATGTCAATATGTCTACACTCCCCCTGCCCTCAGGCTCTTCCATGAAGTTTCTTGAGCTCTGGATGATGGGAGGTTGTTATAGATTACCATACCTGAGGACTCAGAGTCTTTTGTTCTCAGTACTTTGACCAGATAGTAGTCTGCATTAACCACTGTCCACTGAAAAAAATAGCTTCTCCAAACCACAATTTAGAGCTACAAAAGGCTATGGTTATAAAGAAGGATTCAGAATGGAGTTGGACAGACAGCATGTGCCTTTGATAAAACAACTGCAAAGATCCTCCCCTAGGTCTATGACTTCTCAAGATCAGGCAAAATTGCAGATGGTTTTTAAAGGCACATACATCATATTATTATAAACTCACATATATTGTATTATTATAGATATTGTATATTTTATAAACTAATACTATTTAATACATCTAACTTGATTGAAACTCATCTTAAAAAGTGATTTTGAGAAATGATCAAAGACCACATCACTGAAGCCATTCTGAATTTTTAAAGATTAATATTTCAGGCAAAATTAATCCTATAATTATTAAATGTCAATGTAGTGTTTGATTTTAACATTGGGATTATAGTCACTAGCATTGCTATGATAATCAGTAGCAGACATTCTTATTATAAAAATATCTACTTTAAAATGTTCATGGAAATCTCTATGATATTATAAAATAAAATCCACATTGCATTTTATAGGTCTGAGTCATTCATATTTTTAAAGTTATTAGTCCATTAAAAAGATTAAATGGGTTAAATTTAAGCTTTATTAAGAAAATAAAGTTCCTTTCCATTATATCAATACTACAGATACTTTTAAAATGCCCCAAGTGATTAGCCCTCAAAGCATGTACATATAGACAGTTACTTTCATATATGTGTATGTATATGTATATATATATATATGTGTGTGTGTGTGTGTGTGTATTTAAATGAAAGTGACATTATACAGACTGACTCAGTTGTATTTAGATATTTAGGAATATATATATATATATATATATATATATATATATATATATATATATATAACATATATATATGCTGTGGATGATTCATTGATAAATAAAGTGCGGATTGGCCAGTAACCAGGCAGGAAGTATAGGCGGGACAAGGAGAGAGGAGAATTCTGGGAAGTGGAAAGCTGAGGCAGAGAGACACTGTTAGCTACCATGATGAGAAGCAGATTTTAAGATACCAGTAAGCCATGAGTGACACATTATACATTAATAGAAATGGGTTAATTTAAAATATAAGAACAGTTAGCAAGAAGCCTGCCATGGCCATACAATTTATAAGTAATATAAGTCTCCATGTGTTTACTTGCAGGACTGGCAGGTGAGAGATATTTGTCCTGACCGTGGGCCAGGCAGGAGCAGGAAAACTCTAGCAACATATGTGAGTATGTATATGTGCACATTCAACAACAGTAAAAGTAGACTGGTACTGTGAGAGACTACATATGGGAGATATGAGAAGGGGTGGAGAGAAAAGGAAAGAGGGAAATGATGTATGAATAATTTTTCTTGAAAATACAATTTTTTCATACAATATATTATGATTATGACTCCCCTTCCCCAGTTCTTTCCAGATCCTCCCCACCTCCCTATCCTCCCATTCCTACCAAATCCACACCGTTTTATCTTCTCTCTCCTTATGAGAACAGATTTATAAAAAAAAATATATAAAGTGAAAAAAAAACCTGATTAGGACATTATAAACAAGTGAATAGGAAAACAGAATCAAAGAAAAAGCACACAAAATGCATATAGACATGGAGATACACATATTGGCAATCACAGAAATCCCATAAAGGCACAAAATCAGAAATCATTATATATAAATAAAAGACCTATATGGTAAGTAAAAAAAAAAAAAAAAAGACAAAAAATGATGGGATAAAACATCATGAGATTAAAAGATTCCAAAAATACCGTTAAGTTTACTCTGTGTTGGTCATCTTCTGCTGGGTATAGAGCCTGTACTTAATAGTAGTTTGTATCCTTAGGGAGACGCTGTTTGAGAAAACTAACTTTTCATTTGCAAGTGGTAATCAATTGGAAATAGCTTTTGGATTATGGATTGGGGATTGTGTCTACTTCCCCTATCAACATTTGGACTCCATCTGCTGCAGCCTGCAGGTCCTATAAATACAGCCACAATTTCTGTGAGTTCATACATCAGTCCTGCTGTTTAGAAGGTTTTATTTCCTTAGGTTCCTTCATCCCCTGTAGCTCCTATTCCATGTTCACTTCAACAGAGTTCTCTGAGCCATGAGGGGAGGGATTTGATGAAGACATAACATTTAGGAGTGAGCATCCAAAGGTCTTTCACTCTCTGCACACGGTCCAGCTGTGAGTCTCTGAATTTATTCCACTCTGGTGCAGAAGGAAGCTTCTCTGATGATGGCTGAGCAGAGTACCAATCTATGAGTATAGCAAAATGTCTTTAGGAGTCTTTTTTTTCCCTTTAATAGAACAGTAGTTCATTTGTTCTTTGTTTCTGGGCTATCTAGTCTCTGGTTCTTGGCTATAAAGCAGTGTCAGGAATGGTTTACATCTCATGGAATGGACTTTAAATCCAATTAGATGTTGGTTGTTTAATCTCCTAAATTTGTGCCACTAGCACATCATGAATGCAGGTTACCATTGTAGATCAAAGGGTTTGTAGCTGTGCTGGCGTTTACCTTTCCTTTTAGTACCTTGCCGAGTACTTCCAGTACCAGGAAGATTCATTAGTGTGCTTAAGGTTCTAGCAAGACACCAGTTTGACTTTTCTGTCTTCAAGGGGTTGTATAGATTTTGTCTTCAGGAATAGGACCTTACCATCATTTTTTTTTTGGAAGGGGAGGGCAACCCATAGCTTTAGCAATAGCCTGTCTTGTTTTTTTTTTCATATTTTCATATTTAAAAATAAAATAAAATTTAAAAACCACACATCACAAATTTCATGAATGAACTCCTGCCCTGAGGTTCTTCTTTGGCTCCTCTTTGGAGAGAAAAGGCAAATGCTGTCATGTCACTACACAGCAGCCAAGGATTTGCTTTTTTCCAATATAGTAGCAATATATCTGTTAAGATATATAAAAGCTGTTTTCCTTGATGAGCAGAAGCAAATTCTCCTATAAGGCAGGATGTATTTTTTCTCCTTTCCCTAAGAGGCTGAACAAAGTACAAGCCGAAAAATATGTTTTCAGTGTGAGTGAAGCTTTGTATACCCCACTGCGTCTACCTTCTCCAGTTTTCTAATTGTCACAAATAGGTGAAGCTTGTCCTTGCCAGTCTTTAGTGACATCTCCTGAAGAGTAAACACTGTCATCTACAGTAATTGCTCCTGAGCTGTGACTGGGGCATGCTGCTCTTCTCGGCATGTCTGAAATCCCACTGCTGCTGCTTATAAAGAACTCAGAGAGCTGAGCAGATTTTTTTTTCATTGTGCCAATAAGAATAAAAACTGAAAAAAAAATACAGCTCTCACTTTTAACATTGGCAAGGTGGGTGAATGAATTTTATCCCCTTGGCAGGTAATATTGTCACAGATGTGGTTTTGTTTCTAGATTTTTTTTTTTAGAATATACTATAGATATATCATTTTCTCTTCTCCTTCCTCTTTCTAAACTCTCCCATACACATCTCCTAGCTCTCTTTCAAATGTATGTTTTTTTCATTAATAGATATTATGTATATGTGCATATATTCTGTTTTATACACATTCATCTACATACTTTCTTGGATTTCTATACAGTTTAAAATCAAAATGGAAGGAAAATAAAGCTAAACAGAATATGCAGTGATCTTACAAACTCAAGTAGAATTATTCTAATTACTATAATTCTGAGATCCATTTTTCACATTTAGTTTCTATTCTATGCATTTGGAATGAAATAAGTAAGCTTTATTTATTATGAATGAAACAAAAATATGATAAAATCTGTGTGTTGCGGCTAAAAGGCTGTATAAGAAGCTGTACTATTTTTATCACAGTGTTATTAAATTTTAAATTATATTCACATGCATTAACTGTATTAAATAGCGTGAATTAGTGTTTTTGATATATCTGAAAATTTCCTATTAGAATCATTTCATCATATAAAGTCAAAGATTGCATAGTATAATTATTAATTTGAATTAAAAATTAGATTTTTGAATTTACATTTAGAGTTGGCACCTGGCATAATTTTCTATGTAAAACATAATAACTATGTCCTTCCCTACCTGTGTTAATTCAATAGACTATTTACATTCTTGGTAGAATTCCGTGGGCCTCTTATTTTCTGCTAACCCTCAAAAGTCCAGGCATGGTACAGTGGCTGGAACATATGAAGACACTGAGTTTTTTATTAAATTGAATCAAATACTTTGACGTTGGCTCAGAGATCTGACTTGTGAAATGATGTGTACTTGAGTAAGAATCACAGCATTTGCCACTTATTCCTCATTCTTATGGTGCTGGCACTATAATTTTACAATCATTAGACAAAAAACAATATTTTATTTTCTCATATATTCCTTACTTTTCTCTACAATCTGTAAGAGAGAGGTAGGGTCAAACGGCTCTAGCCATCTATTTTTAAATTTCCATGACGAACAGTTAGGTTGAGCAACATGTTCAACATGTCAGAGAGATACATGGTCATTTCAGGTGCAAGTCATGATCTAGCACCTTTTTTTTGTGTTCCTCCAATTTTAACTTCAAGATGTTGCCAGTCATCATTGTAATGAACATCTAACATGGAAATTTAATCTATATTTCTGAATAGTATTTCCTGAACAGTGTAAATGTAGGGAGTACAAGCATACATCTGTTATACTTACATTATAAGAAGTACATATACATTGTCATGTGTGGATATCACAAAGATAGGATATTTTATAGTAATAAATATATACTCTTTCTATAGTCAAATTTTAGTATCTGGATAATTTTCTGTCGTTGCTAAATTCTTGCATTCTCTTTCATGCGGGGACTGATGCTGTTCTCTGAGCATCTTAATCTTTCTGTTTCTGGAATTGCTCATGTCCAGTCAGGCCTTAATCTTGCCTACAAAGTGATATTTCTAAAAAAAATCACTCTGTTTATGTCACAATTCTATTTAAAATGTTCTATGATTTGCAGTTCTATGTAGAACTAAAGTTGAATGTTAAATATACACCCAAATCCCCAGAATGTTTCATAACTTTATTAAATTTCCCGACTTAGAGTTACTATTTTCTAATTCGAATTACATACTTCTGTTAAATACAATAGATGATTTTACATACCCACATACAAAATTCTGAGTCACTAAAGTCCATCTTTTCTTGATGGTCTCCTCTGAATCATTTATACAATACTGGTAGTCATCATTTTATGGACTGAGTAGATGAATTGTTGCTACCCTAATATATTACCATATATATTTACTTATGTTGATATTCCTAAATGGAAAAGTAGAGGCTTTAAATTGTTCCTCATTCTTGCTTTGATTTCTAGATTCTACCACAGGCAGTGGTACATGACAAGTTAAAAATTATGTTGGATAACTTAGTTGAACTTAAGCTACACAGCTATTAAGAATTACCTAGACTATAAGAACTAAAGTAATTAAGCAATTAACAAAATTCAAAAATAAACATGACAGTAACCTCAAAAATTCAAGTACTCTTTGTGTAGTAAAATTGTATTTTCTTTAATACCACATTTTCCATGATATTCTCTTATTCACTTGGTTTATTTTCTTCTTTTTCTCCTTCCTTTTGTTTTCTTATTTTTTTTCTGATGCTGATATAATCATTCCTTTAAGGACATTTCTTAAATTCTGTATTACATAGCAGTTTTTCAGTTGTTTCTTAAATTTCAGGAATTTCAAATAACATCTATTATGGTGATATTGTGTTCCCAAAAATATTGTGCATCCTAATAAACTTATCTGGGGTCAGAGAACAGAACAGCCACTAGATATAGAGGCCAGAAAATGGTGGCATACATGCATTTAATCCTATCACTTGGGAGGCAGAGATCCATCCAGATCTCTGTGATTTTAAAGCCACCCTGGAAACAGACAGGCATGGTGACTCACACCTTTAATCCCAGGAAGTGAGCCTTTAATCCCAGGAAGTGATGGCAGAAAGCAGAAAGGTATATAAGGCATGAGGACTAGGAACTAGAGCTGGTTAAGCTTTTAGGCTTTGAGCAGCACAGTTCAGCTGAGATTCATTCTGGATGAAGACTGAGAAGCATCTAGTCTGGGGAAACAGGATCAGATGAGGAATTGGCAAGGTGAGGTAGGTGTGACTTGTTCTGCTTCTCTGATCTTCCAGCATTGACCCCAATACCTGGCTTCAGGTTTGATTTTATTAATAAGAACTTTTAAGATTTGTGCTACATCAAAAAAAAAAATCTTCCGGGGACCATGACCACACCTAACAGCAACTTTGAAATCTTCAAAAGAATGATGGGACCCCACAACGTTGATTCTACATGGACTATGGTAAAGCCATTAAGCTGATTAACACCACGGAAAGATCAGCTTTGGACTAGAAACTCCTCAGGACAGTTTCAAGATGGCTAGCTGAGATGATCCAGATTCACAGATTACTCGAGCTATGACTTGAGACAAGCCCTGTACTTTCCCATTATGCCGAGACTGGACAAATGATACAGCTAACTATCTCAGGATTTGACAGTTAACCCCAAAATTTTCTTTTCAGGATTACCTAAAGATTCCTTCACCCTACAAAGCAGGAAGTAATTTTAAGAAAATGACACCTACATTCCCAAGATGTGGGATGGGAGGTTTTGGTTGTTTAATGAGTTATGGATATTATTACCGTTTAAAATGGTTGGTTACAAGTTGTTAATTGTTAAGGGTTAGGAAAAGGGCTAAGCAAAGGAAATTAGATTTAAGATTCTTATTTTAAAAAAAGATATGTAGAAATAATAGAATATATGTCAAGGTCAGAGGATAGCAAAGTGGAGTTTATAAAAATATGATGTATGGTTTAAAAACCATCTGCAATTTTGCCTGATCTTGAGAAGTCCTAGACCTAGGGGAGGATCTTTGCAGTTGTTTTGTCAAAGGCACATGCTGTCTGTCCAACTCCATTCTGAATCCTTCTTTATAACCATAGCCTTTTGTAGCTCTAAATTGTGGTTTAGAGAAGCTATTTTTTTCAGTGGACAGTGGTTAATGCAGACTACTATCTGGTCAAAGTACTGAGAACAAAAGACTCTGAGTCCTCGGGCATGGTAATCTATAACAACCTCCCATCATCCAGAGCTCAAGAAACTTCATGGAAGAGCCTGAGGGCAGGGGGAGTGTAGACATTGACATCAGGACTTGACATCACTATACTGTAGAAAATGAAGTATTATATAAGTTAGGGAGATAAAGGAACAGGTAGAGAATGGATTTGGGGAGGGATAATTGACACTAAAAAAAGCCTTTGTAAAAAACATATGGAAAACGTGTGTGTGTGTGTGTGTGTGTGTGTGTGTGTGTGTGTGTACTATAAAGGGGTATACAATATATCAACTACCAACTAGGTATCACACTCTTTCAAATAGAAACCCCAGTGTAAAAGAAATGGGTTACAAATATTTGAGCCATTGACCAGTGGTGTCATACAGACCCTACACAAAAACATTACAGGCTATTGTCAATGCTATAATTGGTTATTTGCCACAAGTTGAGAATAAATCCCTATATATGAAGACACTCCATACTTACGGCAAAGAACATGGGGAAATCTAGCTACCACTCAACTGGTAGCCTTATCTCTACAAGCTAACATTCGTAGTATTAGAAAGTGCTATGCATGTTACCAAAGGATAAAAGCGATCCCCACGCTTGCCCAGCTGTGAACCCTACAGGCTACAATAAAGAATTGACTGGGCAGATGTACCCTGTAGTGTATTATTTGAAACAGCATTATGGGAGGAAGCAATCATTTATTGGTTGTGTTTAAGGCCAGTTTCTTGAGATGGAACACCCTACCTGACACTGTCATTGAAACCAAGAACCTGTGGGTAAATATTTTACAGTCTCTAGGGGAAAACTTAATAGTATTATTTTTTTATAAATGGATATAGACATAAAATAATCCCTAATGATTTAATATCCCCTTAGATAAGTTCATTTCTCAGGTCTCACCAGAGAACTTTCTTCTTGCAGTAGATGGCAATCAACACAGAAAAACAGAACTGGTCAAAACAAGCAAAGAAAAAGACTCTTTGGATAACCCAAACATAAATGTGATGTCGATGGTTCATCCTTCACCACCAAGATCAAATTCTCAAGCAATAAATAAAAATATTAAAAAATAAAATGTTCTAGTCATCAAAATAAAAGCTTTTTCAATGATACAGACAGGGTTAAGGGTAAAAATATAGAGTAGAAAAAAAGGACAGTTCTATTTCAGATTGGAAGACAAATGTTAATTAGAAGACTGGACTGTATTATAAAGTATTTGCCTTCAGCCAGCACCAATGAAGCCCCTTCAATATTCTGCATGACATTAGCAAACTCAAATGAAGAAGTCAGTATCTCAGTATGAGATTATTGAAATCAGATAGATAGATAGATAAATAGATAGATAGATAGACAGATAGATGTATATATTTGCTCATATATGTCCATATATATCTGCTCAACTTAAATACATATATTGAAATGTTCAGTTTCATTTTTTGGTTTGTTTGTTTTCCAAGACAAGGTTTCCCCGTGTAACAGCTCTGGCTGTCCTGGAACTCACTTTTTAGACCAAGCTGGCCCTGAACTCTATCTACCTGTCTCTGCTTCCCAAGTTCTGGGATTAAAGGTGTACACTACCACCACTAGGTTTTTCCTTCATTTTTCATCCACTGGTTTAAGAGAACATTATGGAAATTACTAGAGAATCTTTATATGGTAGAGTTTTTTTAAAGAAAAGTTTAAAAAATTAAGTTCACAGACTCTATCTCCAATAGTTCTTGGAGAAATGTTTATGGTACTAGGTAGTCATTTGAAAGTTCAAATGGCTTCCATCTTTAACTCTAAGAAAATTAAAGAATACTAAAAATAATCATGAAGAACAGGTTTTATCATTCAATGTTTTAAAAATAACTGTCTTAGATCTCCCTGAAAAGTAAATGATGTGTACTCAATTCTAGTTCAATGTTCAGAAATCCAAAATTTGTCTTTGTTTAATAAATATGACTGTTTTCTGATTTTAATATGAAGAAAAAGGAAACATTTGTGTGGCTTGGCCATCAGGGAGTTGTTCGTATTCCTCACTATAAATATACATTTTCCCTCTTGGGTGGAATATGAAGGCATGTACTTCAAAGAAGTGATCTACAAAGGGGAATGCTTCATGATAATGGATGAAGAGAGGTGAGATTCAAGGGCAAAGTACAGAAGTTTAACTCTGATTCCTTGTTGTATGTTTCAGGAAAAGAAAGAGAGAAGAGTAAAACCATTCTAATGGCTGTTTCTTTCCAGGCAAATCAGAATTTGTGATGTTGCCAAACTGCATATAAATTTTACTATGCTCAAAGTTTTAGAGATTTTAGCCCATCACTGTAGCTAGGACATGACTAAACAACCCACCTCATAGCTGATAGGAAGCAAAATCGAACAGGACACGACATAGGCTCTAAAGTTCTACTTAGAAGAATTACTTCTACTAAGCAGGCACGGAAATCCACAATTCCATGAACATGTCATCCAAATTATGGTTTCCTAGGTTCTCGCTTCCGTGAAGTGTACGGGGCAATGTCATCACCTCTATAAGCAAAATCTTACTTTATTAATTTTGTAGGTATTTCTCATTCCAGTTAAGTTGAGACTCAAGACTATCTTCCTGCTTTTGTTGTTGTTGTTGTTCATTTTCTTATCTGAGAAGACTGTAGGATTTTCCTAGTGAATGATATACTTGGCTCACTTGAATACACCTATAACACCCTTGGAGCCCCAGCATGATCTCTTTCCATTGTATTTGGATCTTCACTGGACACCAGAGAAGAATGAGTGCCAACCTGAGGGAGACAGAGGAATGTACAAATTACACAGAGATATTGCCTGCTTGTGATTGTGTGGGACAAGCTACTAACCAACTCAAATGTTCTAGTAACAGTGTCTTCCAGGGAGCTTAAGACTGAACATCATATGAAGTCCAAACATTGACTTTGGAAAAATAATAACGGAAAGTAAACCAAAAGTGAAAAATTCTGTAAAGAGTTAAATGGAAATGATAAAGGAACTAGTTCGGGACCTTGGTTTTTAAAGATAAACATTTGGAGAAAAAATACCCAAAATAAAAACAATCCTCAGTGCTAAAAACTTTGAGAAGCCAAAAACTTATTTTCTAGATGTAAGCATTCTGTGCAGTGCCCGTAGCTCTGCGTTCATGAGAATATTACTGGAGGCAGGAACAGGGACCTCTTGTTCTTGATCCTCTTTGTCAGGAAATTTTCAACATTAAAGCCCTGTCATGCAGAAAAAAATGGAGGATTTACTATTCTGTTTGATTCTTGGTGTGTGTACATTTTGCCGTGTTCTCACTTTTTTCTTTGACTTAGAAAGTCACTATAAAAAGCTTGTACAGTCTCTTCTGTAAGCAGAATAAATGGTCCAATTCCTTTCCTACTTGACGGGTTTTCCTCCTTACTTCAAAATTGTGATGAAGTAGTCTTTGGATTGCTAATCCCCTAGGACCTTTGTTCCAGCTTTCCATTACTAGCCATTTATTAACTTCTACCCTCTTCTACTGCTGAAGTGTTTCTAATTTTCTTGGTAGTTAATCCTCCACTAAAGAAGCATTTCTGAGTTGCACAAATCCACAGTATATTATTCATTCTGAATCCTTCCCTGTAGAATTTAAAATAGATGTACAGAGAACATGGAACATGTTGATGGAATGTCTTGCCTCCAATTGTTGCTCTGAAGCACTGAAGCCAACAGCACAACTGTTTGTACTTTTCTGACCATACTATGAAGCTACATGGCTAAACACAGGACTTCCTGTAGCCATTCTTCTGCTGCTGTCTGTATTCATGTACAGTTTCCGTTTCTGTCACAAACAGACTAAGATTTTCAAAAGAATTTGAGAGAAACAAAAAAGACATTTCTTTCTAGAATAATATCAATAAGTTACATGTAAAACACTTATTCACAAAAGAACATTACAGAAAAAAAAAACCTGTTGGTACAACCTCATTCAGTTTTCTAACTCACAAGTTCTACTTCATAAAAAAGCATCTCAGACAAAACACCTCAAATTTTTACTCAGGTAAGCTAAAGTTCTTGATAAGTTCTAGTTGCTAGGAATTTGGTGCAATATTTTAAATAGGTGATGGTAAGAAATAAACACATTCTGCTGAAAATGAGCTTGCTTCTTCCCGAGAGACTCTGCTTTGTTCTGAGTGGTAGACTGCCAGTGTACACATCAGATCAATGTTGTTCTACTCAGTGCTTGTTCTTAGCATTGTTCTAAGCCGATCTATCCCTCTTACGTTTTCTAACTATGCATCTTTTCATAGATTATATATATATATATATATATATATATATATATATATATATGATATGTGTATATGCTGTGGGATGGTCTGTATGTCAAGTGTGTTGCTGATTGGTCAGTAAATAAATCACTGATTGGCCATTGGCTAGGCAGGAAGTTTAGGCGGGACAAGAAAAAGAATTCTGGGAAGTGGAAGGCGAAGAGGGGGACACAGCCAGCCGCCATCAGGACAAGGAAGATGTAAGGTACCAATAAGCCATGAGCCATGTGGCAAAGTAAAGATTAATAGAAATGGGCTAAATATAAGAGTAAGAGCTAGACAATAACAGGCCTGAGCTAATGGCCAAGCAGTTTAAATAATATAAGAGTCTATATATTTATTTTATAAGTGGGCTCTGGGACTGGCGGGACTTGGTGGCGGGAGCTGGAGAGAAATTCTCTAGCAACAAATGGCGCCCAACGTGGGGCAAGAGTTTCCACCTAAAAACTTAAAAAAAAAGATTCTAAAACGGACCTAAAAACAGCTTCCTAATTGTCTCTCTCAAATAAGCGGCAGCTGCCGGTTTGAGCTACTGGCGGGTTCCTAATATGCACTCTCGACCTGCAGTATGATAGGAATAAGGCCTCTGCAAGTAACACATTAAGCTATATGATGGATTTAGCCTTTGCTAGTACAAAACAAAAAAAAGAGGTTTCTGGGCTACACGCTACTTTGATAAAAATATAGACCCACTATTTCTGAGAATTACGGCTCCCAGAGCTGGCGGAAAGCGGACCACCGCCATGTTGGGAAGCTGAAATGGGCGGAGCCAGCAGCCACAGCGCCAGCACTGTTTCAGGCTTAGAAGGCTGCAGTTTAAAGCAATAGGCTCAAGCTAATATAAAAAAAAATAAGCCACGTAAAGATGACTACCATACAGAGAATTTGGATTATGTTCTCTTTGATATTCATAACTACAAAAAAACATTTGATTGTAAAAGCTGTTGAGTTATGCCAAAATGTATATTTTAAAGGTACCTTGACTTCAAAATTTGGATATAAGGATATGTTGCTTTGGAAAAGAGTCTCTGCTCTTGTTTCCACAGAAAGCCAGAGACTATGGATTTGTTCCAGATTAAGATACATCAGATTTGACCAGCCAAGACCCCCTGAAAGGTCTCCAATGACACCATGGCCCAGATGATTCAACATCCAGAATGATTTCAAATCAACTGGCTCAGATATACAGCCTCACGGACTACTCCATGATCCTAAAATTTTCTTTCTGTCTCCAAAAGATACAACGCCCCCCTCCAGCAGGAAGTAATAAGAAAAGCTACGCCCAAATTCCCAAATATACCAAGCTGGCTTTAGAGATGGAATTGGCTCACTCCCCCTCTAAACCCAGACATATTGCTCAAAAAAAAAAAATGATTAAGAGATTCTTATGTCCCAAATCAAAAGAGCCCTCTGATATGGGACAGACAAAAACCAATATTTTTATTTAAAGCAGGTTGATTATAAATACAATCTCTTTCTAAAAAAAAAAAGGAGATAATTTAGATATGATAGGATGAAAAGATAGATTAATGAACCTACTTTAAAAGAATAACAACTTGTTTAAAATGTTTTACATTACTATAGATTTTAATTTATTGATACAAATTTAAACTTAATTTTGTTATACTATATATATATTTCTATTCTTGTTTGAGATATTATGTTTATATAACTCATTTAAAATTATAATGGATAATTAAAAAATAGATTAATAATTAATCATCTATGATAATATTTATAGCCATATTAATTAAGTCTTCTAGATATACATAGATATATTTCAGATAGATAGGTAATCTTCAAACACTTCAAAGACCTACAGAATATGGCATTTAAAATATTTTAAAAATTTAGACTTTTTGGACAATGAGACATGTCTGCTCCTGACAGCACCGATTTACTTCAGAGAGGAGGATGGACATCAAAGACACTCCATACGGAATTTATCTTCACCTTGACAAAAATAGCCATTTGGGCAAGAAACTGTTCTTGCCTGGACTGCTTGATCAACTGGACATGCAGGACCCATAAAAAGATGACCACTGAACTTTACTTGACAAAATAGTCCTTCAGGTTCCTGCTTTACAAAAAAAACTGCCAGACATTCTACAAGACACAGAAAAAAATAAATAAGAGACTCTAGGCCTATGGGCTAAAGACAGATGCCCCAACTTTACAAGAGAACTTTGAATGACTGTCCAGGCTGCCAGCTGTCTCTGTCTACCCTACAAGACTCCTAAAAATTGCTTATATCCGTCTCCATTTCTCAAATAATAATATATCCTTCTGAGGTCTTTGATATGATTAAAGACTAGATACTTACAATTTTCCTTAGTTATAATAAAATATAAGTTAGATATAAAACCTTAAACTTACAAATATAAGATAGATAGGATCTCTTCTTTAATATTATAACTATAATTCTTGCTTGATAATTATTTTATTATATATAATTTTACTATATTAAAATTAAAACCTTCCTTTTTAAGAAAAGAAAAGGGGAAGTGCTGTGGGATGGTCTGTATGTCAAGTGTGTTGCTGATTGGTCAGTAAATAAATCACTGATTGGCCATTGGCTAGGCAGGAAGTTTAGGCGGGACAAGAAAAAGAATTCTGGGAAGTGGAAGGCGAAGAGGGGGACACAGCCAGCCGCCATCAGGACAAGGAAGATGTAAGGTACCAATAAGCCATGAGCCATGTGGCAAAGTAAAGATTAATAGAAATGGGCTAAATATAAGAGTAAGAGCTAGACAATAACAGGCCTGAGCTAATGGCCAAGCAGTGATTTATTTACTGACCAATCAGCAACACACTTGACATACAGACCATGTGTGTATAAATTGTGTATAGATTGTGTTTGTATATAAATGTATGCATGTGATAGACCATGCATGAAGAAAACTTGTTGCAGTTGATTGTATTCCTCTAATGGGTACTGGGTGGTATCTGGGATTGTATTTTAGGTATTGGTTTTAAGATTATATTTTATCTACTGGCTCATCTTGCCAATCTCCTTTTTTAGTCTTTAGTTCTCTATAAAATATTTAAAAATAATAATTTACCTGGATGTCATGAACAGAACGGCTTTGGGATTGCCATGACTAGGGCACCAAGGGAATGAATTAACTGGACATGGACAGAAAATCTTGGGTCACTGGACCTTGTGCTTTGATAGAAGTGCACTAGCACCACAGAACTTCAGCTTTTTTTTTGTATGTTTTTGTTTTTCAAGACAGGATTTCTCTGTGTAGTTTTGGTGCCTGTCCTGGATCTTGCTCTGTAAACCAGGCTGGGCTTGAACTCACAGAGATCGGCCTGACTCTGCCTCCCAAGTGCTAGGATCGAAGGTGTGTGCCACCACCGCTTGGCTTTGTTGGTTTGTTTTTTAACATATACAGCTTAATGAAGAGGTGGGTTTATTATATAGACCTGAAAAGGGGGTAGGTTTGTTAATCTCAGTGTTGGGTCTCTGTAGGAGATCAACTTTATGTTGCTGTCATCTGGGATGAGAAAGCTAGGAATGATAGTTTCCTCCTATAGTAGTTTTAGCTGATGGTCAATGATTAGTCATCATTTAGACAAGGACCATGAAAGTCTTTGACATTTCCATGGGTTTAAGACATTGGGATCCTTGACATGGTGATGCTTATCACAATATACATTCACTAAGTTGTTGATAAATGATGATAGAAATGCTTGTCTCACTACATTAACATAAACTCATGTAAACAAATGACATATTACAAAGAAGTGCGGTATATAGAGAAATTCAAAGAAGATACATTTTCAACGTTTTTAGCCTTTTATAGCACACTCTCTTTTGAAGATGTATTAAGCCAACATTAGACACAGACTAGCTTTGGTCACAATTTGGAATTGATTTTAGTATATAAAATATGAGTTTTCTTGCCTTAAAATGTTTCATTCACTGAGTCTGCTAGATCTAAACTTGTTACATGCCGGTGCCATAATTCTGTAGCTTTATAGCTATTCACACCTTCTACAAAAGGGGAAAAATTAAAATTAAATCTATTCATTAACCATAGCTTACAAAACAATATTAACAGGGAGAAAGTGCTTCTGATGTACTTACTATGTGTCATATGATTAAATTAATTTATAATGACATACTTGTCAAACAGCTTCAAGATGTAGTCTTGCCTATCTCCCTGCAAAGTGATCAAGGATTTCAATTTTATTTTTTGAAATAAAATCCCTATGTGGGCTGACAGCTACAAACAAATTTATTTAATCAAACTAAACCAGAAAGAAGGAATACAGTTGGCTATATTAAAGTTCTAATTTTCTTGGAGGAAACTTAAAGAGCACGGAAATTTGGCACTAGAAATGAAACTTTAAAAACACGATTCTGACAGAGTCCCAACATTTCATCGAGGTTAAAAGCAATGATTTCATTCAGAAGCTCAGCTTGGGGGTGAACAACCTAGGACTTTGAAGACTAAATAGGAAGGCTCATCCTAGGTAGACTTCTTTTCTTTTCTCTAGGATCCAAATGGGCTACTTGAAATATCTACAAGTCGTTCATCTAAACAGCAGTGCATCATTTCAAGAGCTAATTGCTCATTATTTTTGCAGCCAAACTTAAAAGAAATACATGAAAGATTTCTCAGAGGGTTGCTGTTTCAATTTTGAAACCTAGAGCGAAAGGACTTCATCTGTGATCCATTGTGAGCAGACTAGCAAATAGAGCCTGTTGCAAACCCCTACTGTGCCCCATGTTCTAAAAGAATACAAGCCCCCTGTGTCAGCAGTTGTATCAGGCACACATGAATGAACTTTCAGAATGACCGTTTTATTATGTGTATCTAAAAATGAGACAAACCCATACACCTGGGGTGTGTGTCTTCAGAAACGAGGATGCATCAAGGCCAGTGGTTTGATTAAGCATTTTCCCTTATTTTAGAAGGAATGGTGTCTGTGAGATCAAACTAAGACTGGCCCCTGCTTGTTCTCTATGAATCTGACATGCTTTCATACAGAGAGGACACTAATAGGCTGCTGTGCTATTAATGAAATTCAATTTCAAACCATATCCCATGGCCAACCATGCTGGTAGGATACAAGAACAACAACCATAGCCCTTTTAACAGTCCTTTCTGGTAGAATTAAAGGAAGATGATAGAAAGCTCACACATATAACAAATAAAAGCACTGAATAATGGAAGCAGGACCAAACAGCAAGGCTGCTCATTGTCAACATCTCATAATCTCTGTAACTGTTACTACCATGCTTAGGACATATGATGCTAAGACATTAAATAAAGAGAGCTTGACACACTATGAACTGATTGACTACATTTAATTCTTGGAAATATGAGATACAGAAAATGGTCATTTTTATTGATATAAAATGTCTCAGTGGAATTTCACTATATATTGACCTAAATTTTTGTGATCTATGTGTTGTACGAGAATAGTGCCAGAAATAGGTATACCTTGCCATACATAACTTTAAAGCTTTGAATATAATCCATGAGAGACCACATTGCTTAAATCCCATGTGTAATATGGGAAAGTTCTTTTTAACAGTACTTACTCTGTAATGTTGCATGGGATTCGGTTTTCTTCATGCTCCCACTGTCATTGTTACTTAAACTGAAGTAATATAATCATATAACTTTATATCAAAGAGATTTGGGGAAATTACCCCAATATGTTCTTTGCATGAAGAACATAATTATAGTCCAGAGATATTTTAAGACTTTTAAATAAAACCATTCTCCATAGATAAGTATCAGGAAGAAAATCTTCTAGTTTTAATCAGACATTGTTTCCATAATCTAAGCCATGGTACTGATGATTAGCATACACACACACACACACACACACACACACACACACACGTAAATATATACACACATATAAATATATGTGTGACAATTAGCACACACACAAACACACACATACATATGTATGTGTGTATGAATTTTGACTGTGTGAAAGTTTGTTTGTGCTTGACATTCTGGTGATTGAGTCTAGTGTCTTACATATGCTAGGCAAACACTCTACCATTAAAATACAACCTAGTCTAAAATATTTTTGTATGGATTAAATTACTTCTTTTTAACTCCGTGTTCCACTTACTCTTTCTCAGATGAAAAGCCCTTTACAAATAGGTGGCATATAGTTAATGTCTCAAAGAAGCCATCATTAGTACACTTATACAAGCAAACTACTAGTTACTTTCCTTACTTAAGTCAAATTGATTGATAGGTTGATTGATAAAGTGCAACATTGCTCATCCTGAGGCCTTTGTGAATCAATTAATGTTTCCCACCACTAATTGGCCTGTTTCTTTGCCCTAATTGCACTTTGTGAAGATGACTCTAGGGGACCATCTTTGCAAGCTCATTAACAGCTTTGTTCAACCTCAGGGTGGTGACAGCAGTCACTCAAGGTCATACACCTAGTTAAAAAGGATGTCAAGTTTCAAACCCCTTTTCTGATTGAACCTAATCCATTCAGAACTTTGAAGGCACAGATGACACATCACTGTCCCCAAATCTGATTTATCTCTATGACTGTCAGTACAATAGAATACTAAGATAACACAATTGATGAATAGATATTTTGCAATTGTATTTTGTGGCAAATAGGGCCAGGTTAGAATAAAGAACTTAGAATTCAATTTCAGATATGCTCATTTGTTTAAACTAATGGCTTCTGTGTTGTCCCACACTGATGTATGCAAAGATCCTTTAACCATTTTATTTACTCTGTAAATATTTTCTAAATAACTCTGTTAATGATGATTGTGCCTAGATTCAGTCCCCAGAATGGCAAGCACAAACACACTTTTGCATAGCCAAAATTCATACAAACATACAGAAACTGACTGTGATAATTTAAAGCCCGTACTGTGTCTCACCCCTACCTTCACCTGACTTTCCATTCTCACAACATCTCCCCTGATTCTTAGTGATAGGCATATTTTTCTGACTCCTAATTGGTTCTGTCTTTTCACTATTATATATATATATATATATATATATATATATATATATATATATATATGCATTAAGGCCTTAAAAAAGACATTTTATGGGAAAATGAGTGTGCATTTTTACTACTTTTTTTAAGGAAATAAAATTTCAATTCTGTAACATCACACTCTCTTTTGTATTTCTATATCTGTTTAGATAGTATATTAAAAAATTGATGAATTCTAGTTTATTAGATCTTTTTTTGTTTATGATAGGGTTGAAAAGGAGAAGGCCAACAACAGACTTCATAACATAAATGGCCTACTACAATCACCATAGAACCAGGTTTTTCTATCGGGGGATCTTAGGACTTTATTTCTTTACAACCATATACATCACATGAGTATGTGTATCAATAGATTTATTTACTGGAAAAAGATAAAGACTGCTCTCTTCCCTCCTAAAATATGCTATATCAGCATCTCATGTGTTTTCTTTTTACCTTGAAAAAAAATTTTTTTTCATACGATATTCTAATTACCTAACGGTAAGGTCTGAGTGAAGGTTGAGAGTATTTTAACAGGCACATTGGAGGCTCACTCAATTCTGTTATATGCACCCCAAATACATACCACAAATCCATGATAATCCATATTTTAAAAACAATATGGTTAATGGATTTATATTCCCATACTTTCTTTCTTCTAAAACACTCCTCAATGAAGATTATTAAACTTTTGCTATCATAGCCATGATAATATGCTTTACTCATGACATATTATGTCCTATTTTTAATTGGAAATTGATTTTTTTCATGCAATATATTTGCTTGATGATTTTTCCCTCCCTCAACTCCTCCCTGATCATCCCCATTCACTTAAATCCACACCCTTTCTTTCGCTGTCATGAGAAAACAAGCAGCCATCTAAATAAAATAAAATTAAAAATGACTAGGAGAGAAACAGACTGAAAAAAAAAAAAAGAGCCAAAGCAAACAATCACATACAGACACAGGGACAGACACAGGAACATTCACACACATTCTCTAAAAACACAACTAGAAACTATAACATATAAGCAAAAGACTTGTAAGTTAAAAGGAAAAAAGCCCAGACACAGCATTTTGAGACAAAAATCCTCCACAGAGTTTATTTTGTGTCGTCCATTTACTGCTGGCATGAAGCCTGTGCTTAGGTATGGTTTGTATGTCCATGAGACTCAGCTGGGAAAAACATTCATTTTCTGTGTAGGAGATATTCAGTTGGAGACAGCTTCTAGGTTAGGATTGGGGCTCATTTAGACTTCCCCTCCCAGGGTTGGGTCCCTATCCGGTGTAGATGTGCAGGCCCTTTGCATGCTGCCACAGTCTTGTGAGCTCACATATATGTCAGTCTTAGACTTCAGATGTGAAAAATGGATTCATCTGTGTGAGAGGGATAAATACCCCTCCTTTACCTCTGATATTCTGCAATACTTTCTTTCCCTGTCTTTTCTAAGTTTAAGATTTGAGTGTGGACTAAACGGGAGAATGTCAGGCAATCTTGCACTTTGGTTGATTCTTATTTAACACTGTGTCTTATGCTGAGATTTTAGGTCCAAGCACTTACTAAATGCTATGTTGGTTCCCTCTGATTGCCTTTTTCTTTTTTCATCTCTAGAACATCACAAGAATTTTGGGAGCTTTGGCCCTATTTATTTTTCCCATTAAGCTATTTAATTATAAGATATTATGTAATCTTATTTACACATGAAAATGCAGTTTATGAATATATATTTTCAGATTTTGTGGTAAATTTAGAAACAAACAATGTAATTTTGAAATTGGATTGTTTATTTTTATTAGTTTCTTATGATGTGATTTGATCTTACTTATCTCACTCCTCCAGTTCTTTCCAGATCCATTCCTCACTTCTTGCCTACCGTCCATCCTACTTCATGTCCTTTTTCATTTTACAATAAAAAACAATTTGTGTTGCCCAAATATTATTTGATATGTGGTACTTTAATAGATCATGGTTGGCTTAGCAGGGCATACACTCATAGAGAAAGCTGTCTCTTCCTCTCCAGAAGTTAACAACAGCTATCATTTCAAGGCTAGGTGTGGAGTTGTGGGGTATGTATTCACTTTCTCTCTCCATAGTGGAATTTGGGCTGATTTAGACTGACACAAGTTCTTTCATTCTGTTGCAACTGCTGAGTGTTCATATGTCCAGCTGCCTTGTTATGTCCAGAAGATAATCTTTCTTTCTAATCATCCACTGCCTCTGGCTCTTACACAGTTTTCACTCCTTTTCTACAACGATACCTGAGCGGAGAGGACAGATAAAGTATATGTGTTCCCTTTAGGGTTGAGAATGTCTCTGTTTCTTATTCTCTGCAGTTTGGCTAGTCATGGGTCTCTGTGTTTAACATTGTCTACTGCAAATAGAAGCTTTTAAGAAAGGGCTCAAATAAGCCTTATTCTTCTGTCAGATGTATAACTGGTGAAGATGGTCTTCCTTCTCTGGAGGCAGCCTCTTTACAGGAGTGATGGTATACTTTGCTGTAAAGAATGCTTTTAGTTTCATAGGGTCTCATTTTATTCATTACTTGTTTATCAGTGTCCTGTTAAGGAAGGTTTTTCCTACTTTATTAAGATTTTTTTTTAAATTTCTCTTTTGTAGATATGACTACTGGATTTATAATAGTCAGAAAAAAATTGGATATCTATACATTCTGTGCATGAAATGGTTAATAATTCCAACAATGCATGAAAAAGTCATATGGAAACTTAATATTTTGTAAACTAAAACTATGATTTATTTCTTAATGGTAATGCAAAGCCCAATGCAAAGTTCAGTATGCTCCCTATGAGTTGCTGGATGGAGTGACCTCAAAGACCCCCAAAAGAATAATTATTACTGCCATTATTATTCATTACCTATCAAAACTGTATAATAAAATTATACTGTTGAAGACACTACACACTTTGTGTATAGGACACAGCAAAATCAAGGTGAAACTTAGCCAGAAACTCCAATCCTGTTGGCTACCATTTGCAGGTACAATGCAGGCTACTGAAGGAGAAAAATCATCAAAGGTTTCCTCAAGGTCTGTACTAAGCTTGCTACAACCCATCTTGCCAGGCAGGATATGCCCACCGGTACAGTAGTGGGATGGCCATTTGAGGGGAAATCAAGTACTTTGCAATTGGATTGGAAGCCGGCTCAACGGTAAGAAATACAAATCTAGTACTATAAACATAGCTAAAAGACTATGGCAGAAGAGTTGCCTGGGAAATGGGAGAACTAAGTACATTGTCTTCCTAAATGAACACTGAATTTCTTCTTAATTATTTATGTTTATACTCATCAACAACTGTAGCTCTCAGATTAAGCTAGAGATGTTCTACTTTGCAAAGGGCAAAAGTTAACGCAGAGATGCATATCTGGTCAAAGTGCTAAAAACATCTGACTGTTGTTGAGCACTCCTCTCTAAACTGACACTGATTTCATTACCTAAACCCTACCAAGGTCCCTCAAACACTACCATCAGAAATAGCATGGCTATTGAAATTATGAATGCTAAACATTGATGCCTTTCAGCTTCCCATTGTGGATGGCAGAGGTAAACTGGAGACCTACCACTTCCTGGAGAGCTCCTGTGGCTAGGGAATTCTAGGAGGTAGGATGTCATAATCTTCAAAATTTTAGCTATTAGAGGACTGGTTGGGAAGAAAAAGTGGCTCAGAAAGAAAGGCGGGGGTGTAGATGTAACCAACCTTCTTATTAAATAAGAAACACAGAACCAATGCAAAGAAGAAAGCCAAGAGGTCGAGCTAAGAGCTAAAACCTTACCCTTCCTCCTGCAATGGTCCTACCTCTCCGAACCAGAGCTACCCCTGTGTTAAAGTCTTTATATAGAGTTCCTGTTCTGCCTTCTCATTGGTTGTAAACCCAACCACATGACCGCCTCGTCACTGCCTGTCTGTACAGACCTCCAGGTCTTCTATGATTGGTATTGAAATTAAAAGCATGTGTATCCAATACTAGCTGTATCCCTAAACACACAGAGACTTACCCAGCTCTGCCTACCAAGTGCTGGGATTACAAGCGTATGCCACCACTGCCTTGCTTTCCTATGGCTTGCTAATAGCTCTAATCTGTTTACCATGATTAAATCTGAACTGTTCAAACATCCCACCTATAAATATACAGACATGAACATGTCTTATGGAGCAGAAAATATCTTTTCATTTTGTAATATTACCTGCAACAAAAGCAAACTGTAATTTTCAAACACCTACTTGGTCTTTGAGATTAGCGTAAGCCTTAGGCAAATGAACTCTTTCAGTCATCTCCTTGTTTTTCCTCTTAGTTCCCGGGAGAAGAATCAATGCCATTTGCAAAGTTTTACTTCTGTTGGAGAACGAACATTCGAAAAGCCCTTAATGCATATTAAGGATTAACTTAAAATAATAGCCTTTAATTTTCTGCTACATATTTCATTGGTGATAGAAAGCCAATCACCATGTGATGGGGTCACAAATAAATACATATTAGACTCCAAGAGAAGACAAAATATTATCACATGACAAACATGCTTATTTGTTTTTTCAAGGAGTAAAATACTGGAAATGGGGCTAGGGAAATGGCTCAGCAGATAAAGTGCTTGCCTCTCAAGCAGTCAGATTAAGCCTAGACTTGGGATCCCCAATTTGCACAAATGTGGCACATAGCTGCCTACCTGCAGTTCCAGCCTCTGAAGGCTTCCAAGAGCAAGTGGGCTAGTGAAGTTTGTAGAAGTGGCTAGTTCCAACAAAATGAGAGATCCCCTCTCAACAAATAAGACACAGCGAGAGATTAATGAAGATAGCTAATCTCCGGTGGGGAACTCTACGTGCTTAAACACAATGTGTACATTTACATACACACACAAGTGGGCCCAGACACATATAAATCAGTTCAACCATTTACACACTCCACATAGAGACACATGGAAAACAGTAGGTAAATTAAATATAACAGAAAGCAATAGAGTAGTTTGTAATATATGACAAACACGGGGTAGAACTGCTAAGAAAGATTAAGCTGGGGGATATGTAGCAACTCTAAGTAGCACCCATTGCTATGTGAGGAATTGTTATTGCATCCAGTCTTAATGCGATTTAGCAGTAAAATGGTTCTTTACAGTAATACTAGAGTCGAAGATGTGAAGTTATCATATTAAAGCTGCTGTTTTTCTATTACTATAAACTATACCTTGATTCTAAGTTTCTTACTCGAGACTAAAATATTATGTCCTTATATTATACTGTATAACCTTAACAAAGCAACATATGCCTCAGATGAGGGATGAAACAATAAATTATTTTAACTTAGATTACTTTTACAAATGAAATCTGCATGTCAAGATATATTGAGTTTTCCTTTGTTCATATTATACATATTGTAAATTTTACGTGTAAAACAAAAGAACAATTGTGAAAAAGCAATTGTACATTTTTTTCTGACACAACTATATAAAAATAGTTGAAAATGATAAAGTTTAAAATAATTAAATTAAATTACTGAAACTCCTGCAGTTTTTGGAAGACCTTTGTTTATATTTAAAGACTATATTTGTTATACAGTTAGTATCCTGAAAAGCATGTACTTAAAAGTAGTTGGTAAATAGGTATTCACTCCTTATTTGAACATATGTAATGCAGTAGAAATAAAGTAGTTATAACTTAATCAATCATATTTTAAAATAACAGATTAAAGGACTATAGAAAGAAAAATAAGCTTTATATCATACATTTTCAAACTTATAAACCTTGGCTGATGAAATGAAAAAATGCAATATACAAGTCATGAGAATTCATAAGAATGTATGAATCTCCAAAGAGTATAATTGATTTGATTGACTATACAGAAAATCCACAAACTGAAAAATACAGGTTATTCCAGCTTCAAATGGTGGATAATAATCCAGATAAGCTAAACATTACAATGTAACATGTTTATTCTTTGATTTAAAAAAAAAATCCACCCAAAATTGATTTCACATTACTTTAACTAGGAAAAAGCCCTACAAAGTACACAAAGCTACTTGGGAGATAATTACAGTAATAATAGAATAGAAAATATATAAGAAGCAAAAAATGCAGTTGTCCAAGGATCTGGTGTATCTTTCCCCATTGTGTTAATCTTCCAAAGTACTAATTATTACTGTTGTAGAAATCATCAAAAAATTAAATCATCTAAAAAATTAAAAATAAGGCAGTGCAGTATTCTGACATAGTGCAACCACAAGTATAAAAGAAAACATCTTAATCTTATATCAAATATGTAAAATAGACATAAAATCATAATATTATAAATGAATTGATCATTTGGGATACATTAAAACGTATAACTGTGGTGGTTTTAAAGAAAATGGCACCCAAAGTGAGTCGCACTATTGATTGTGCCCTTGTTGGAGGAAGTGTGTCACTGTAGGGGCAGGCTTTGAGGTCTCCTTTGCTTGAGCTAACCTTAGTGTGTCTGTCAGTCAACTTCTTGTTGCCTAGAAGACATAGCAGTCTCATCTCTAGCACCATGTCTGCCAGCATGCTGCCATAATCCTCATCGTGATCATAATGGACTGAACCTCCAAAACTGTAAGTGAGCCATGCTCAATTAAATGTTTTTGTTATAAGAATTGCCATGGTCATGGTGTCTCTTCACAGCAATAAAAATCCAAACTAAGACAACATCTTTACATTATAAAATGTCATAATTCGGTCTTGAGAAAAACATACTGAAATTAAAGTATACAGGCAACTGATATTATCCAAAACTTCACCAAAAAAACTTTATTTAAACAATTAGACTTCAATGTAAGAAGTAAATGATAGGCTTGAATTAGTATCAGTTTTATGATAACAAATAATGCTTAAGAATTTGCAGAGAATCACCAGTGTCATTCCATGATAAAGCCTGGCATGGCGAATGAATTTCTTTCTATCAACATTAAGCAAAATGAAGCCCCTTGCAAAAAATTCCTTGAGTCACATTTGTCTTAAAAAAATAAATAATTTATCAGTATTTTAATGTGGCCATTCATCTACAGAAACACTTTACACTAGTTGTATGAAAGAGATTTTTTTTTATCAAAGGTATTTGTAAAATTTTGAAGGAGTATTTTGCAAATGTATTACGACCTTCAAGTAAAAACCCATATGTTTGCATGCATGTGTGTACATGGGGAGGCATGGATGTCTTCCGCTGTTGATTTCCACCTACCTTTTAAAGACAAGGTTTCTCACTGAACTTGTACTTCACTTACTAAGCAAGCTTGACTGGTCATGAAGCTACATGGATTAGCCTTTTTCTAGGATGAAGCTTAAAAATGCTCTCATGAAATATGATACTGTTTACCATCTTTATTATATTTTTTTCAAATTATAATTGACTTTCTTATATTTATTTTATTTTATAATTTAATTTAATTTTACATATCAGCCACGAATTCCCTTTTCCTTCCCTCTCCAGCCCCTCCACCTTCCCCCCACCCCACCCCCCATTCTCATCTCCTCCATGGCAAAGACTCCCCTGGGGATTGAGTTCAACCTGGTAGATTCAGTTCAGACTTTCTATTGTGATATGATTAATTTTCTTAATATAGTTTTTTAAACTTCCCTAATCACAGTTAGTTTTTTTATTTTCTATAACGATAACAAAAAGTAGATATTTGGGGTTCTTTCTAGTTACATGGACTATTATAATCACAAATTAAAAAATCTCAGTATTTAGAATCTATTTATATAGCAAATCTTGGGTTATACACTGGGTGAAATGTCATGAATAACATGTGTTAGACACAAAGGAACACATGAACTCTAAAGTCCTACATCTCAAGATTTCAACATAATTAACCAATAGTACAAAAATCAATGACTGATAATTTTTTAAGCAAATGACAATGGAAAAAAGGAATATTATATTTAAAAGTGATTGTGTTCCCTGATGTATTAGTCTAAGTTTCAAGTCATAACTTGTCTTCTCATGAATTAGTAATTTTTGCAATCAGTTCTGGGAATCAACCTTTTATCCTTTTCTAATTAAGCAAAAAATATTTTTTTGCTATTAAAATTTACAATTAAATGATTGTTTAAGCATTGCCTTACATTCTTTGAGAATTTTATAAGAATTCATTGTCTTGAAATAAACGTAATATTAACCCAATACTTTCTCTTAAAGGAAAAATAAAGTTAAAATTTCAATACAAATATTTAACTACTATTTTTACATAGATTGTTTATGAACTTAAATGTCATCATATTATGTTATTTTTACTATATTATATTATCTTATAGTTAGCTAAAATTGGGTTTTAGGCTACTTTATATATGCCAGACTTGGATGCAAGCTTGTAAATAAAATGATTTACATAGACATATAAGCCCAATAAGGTGAGTCAGAGTGGCTTTGGACTTCAATCACTACCATTTCCAGCCAGCACACAACTCTTAAATGGTAAGTAATTTACTTGGCTCTAGGGCATAGTATAATCTCATAAGCTAAAGTGAAGCACAAGATAAAAGGTACATTTAATTTTTTTGCCATCATTTATCGAGAAATTTTCATGTGAAAAGAGCTGTTCTAGATTTCAAAATACGGCAGTAAAACAAAATACACAAACAAAATGATAGCCATTTCCTAAAATAGTAAGCAGAGCTTAAAGACAATGGATAAACTTTTGGACAATTAAATATAATAGGAGATCCCTATTAATGGGTTGTTTCAATTTACATGGCAGTCATTCACATTATACTATATATAATGGCACGATATTACTCAAGGCTGGCTACAAGAAATAATTGATGTGTGTCATTCTTACTCAAGACAAGTCTGCATTGTTCACTATTGTCTGTTTCCCTATGAAAATCCACATGATTGCTGATGTGGAAACCCTAGAAAATTACAGAGGCAGATGAAAAAAGCTTCTATGACTCCAGTGACAGCTTGTTTCATGAGTTTGAGAATTAGGCATGCAACCTGAAGAACAGAACACTCTCAAACTAAGTACCACAATTTTCTCAAATGATGTCTCTTGGAAGACCTCCAGACCTCATATTGTAGTGTGCACCACTTTCCATTAGGGGAAATCTAGAGACCATGACTTTAGTACAGGTGCTTTTAAGGAACACTGAACATGGGAAGTGTAGAAGTAACCAAAATAATAATTAATCAAAAGTTTAGGTTCATTACTGTCAATTAAACAATGACATAACTAGAACAGTTTGCAAGTACAAGACCTAAGTACTCCATTGATCTTCAGTGACTACTCTTACATTAACTCAATGACTTGCACCTATTCACAGTGGCAGAATTAATATAAATTGTGGTGATATTTTGTTCCCCAATATATTGTGCACCCTAATAAACTTATCTGGGTGAACAAAACAGCCACCAGGTAGACTTAGAGGCCAGAAAATGGTGGCATACATGCCTTTAATCCTATCACTTGGGGGACAGAGATCCAAGTGGATCTCTGTGAGTTCAAGGCCACACTAGGAACACAGCTACACACCTTTAATCCCAGCACTTGAGATCTCACGTCTTTGCTTGGGAAAGACACACGCTTTAATCCCAGAAAGTGATGGCAAGAAGCAGAAAGGTATATAAGGCATGAAGACCGGAAACTAGAGGCTTTTTAAGCTTTTAGCTTTTAGCAGCAGTTCAGCTGAGATCCATTCAGGTGAGGACTCAGAGGCTTTCAGTCTGAGGAAGCAGGATTGGCTGAGGAACTAGCAAGGTGAGGTTGGATGTGGCTTGTTCTGTTTCTCTGATCTTTCAGAGTTCACTTTAATACCTTGCTCCAGGTTTGTTTTTATTAATAAGACCTTTTAAGATTCATGTTACAACAAATCTTGCTTTCTTGAGCAGCGTTATGTCTTTGTGTCACAGACTGTCAATGGAATCAGACTTGTAAAGCTCCTCTGTCCCCTGCATCATGTAGTAATTTTACATACTGTTGACTAATGATTACTAGCTATTTTGTATGTTTTCTGGAAATCATTTAAGGGTGTCAGTGATGGAACTCTGAGTTGAAAATTCTAATTCTACAGAATGCAATGCATGACAAGCAAGCAATCAATACATATAAACATAGTTTACTTCAACTCCACAATATATTTCTATGTAAGGAAAAAAAAACTATAAGCTTAGATATATGAAGTTCAGAAATTCCATATTGTAGTTGTAATAGCCACACCTTTTCATTTACTTGTGAGAAAAACTGCACCTCAGAGACCCATAGAAAAGAGATGCTTATAACAGGAGAACCATGGTTACATTCATTTTTATTGATGTGTAATCAATGTAGAATGCTCTTTTTTTTACAAGCATAATAATACAGCTTCTAGATGGAGGTTGGGAAAAATTATGATCAATATCTCATCAATAAGAAGTTTCAATAGTTTACTTCATTTATTGTTATCCTTAAAGTAACTAAGATGTGAAGAATAAAATTCAGAGTAATTATGAAACATAAGGGTTGTTTTAATTGTATCTACAAATAATACAATGATCTCAGAATGCCAGTTTATTACAGGGTCTAATGGTTAGTATTGTAAAATTTATAGCATCTATAACAGCTGAGAAATATACTTCAGGGCATGAATGCCACAGGTGCTAGATTCAGTGAAACAGTTGAGTCATCCCCCCCTAAACAATATTGATCCCATTTCATATGATGGGACTGTCAACTGAATACAAAGGAGGAAGTAAGATGAACACATCCATCTGTTCTTGTTTACTGACTCCAGACAAGAGGTCATCAGCTGTGTCAAGTACCTTAAGTGATACCTTCCACCCTAGAATAGGCCATACCTTCAAACCAAATTAATTAATGATTTCCTCAATTGTTTCTTGGCAGTTGATTCTGACAAGTCTTTTGTCACAATAATGATACAAGTAACTAATACAGAAAATTTGGACCAAGAATGGAGCTGTTGTTTAGAAAAACCCAACTCTGTCATTTTTTATTATTTAATTAATTAATTAATTAATATATTTGTTTACCTTTTCCAGCCTGATCACAGTTTCCTCTCCCTCCTTCCTCTCCTCCCAGTTCCTACCCCTAACTTTTACACCCTCACCATTCACTCTTCCTCCTTTCTCTTCAGAAAATATCAGGACTCCCATGAATATCAGCCAGACACAGCATATCAAATTGCAGTAAGACTAGGCACCCTCTCTCCTATTAAGTCAGGAAGACAGAATCCAGTAGGAGGGAATGGTCCCAAAAGCAGGTAAAAGAGTCACTGACAGCTTGTACTCCCACTGTTAGTAGTCCTACAAGAAGACCAAGCTACACAACTGTAACATATATGCAGAGGGCCTAAGTCCATCCCATGCAGGCTTTCTGGTTGGCAGTTCAGTTTCTGTGAGTCCCTATGAGCCCAAGTTCCTTGATTCTGTGAGTTTTCTTGTGGTGTCCTTTACCCCTCTGACTCCCACAATCTTTCTTCCTCCTCTTCCACAGGTTTCCCCCAAGCTCTACCTACCTAATATTTGGCTGAGGGTCTCTGCATCTGTTCCCATCAGTTGTTGGGTGACGACTCTCTGATGACAATTGGGCTAGGCTACAATCTATGACTATAGCATAATAACATTAGGAATTGTTTCACTGACTTTATTTTTTTTTCATTCATGTTTGTTTCTATCCTAAGTCTTTGAGCTGTCCAGCCACTGGGTCCTGGCCCTTCATGAATGTCAGGGATGGACTCCCTCTCATCTTAGGGGTCTCAAGCTGGACCAGGCGTTGGATGACTACTCCCAGTGTTTCTGTGCCAGCTTTACCCCAGCACATCTTATAGGCATGGAAAATTGTATGTCAAAGGGTATGTGCCATGGTCAAATGCCCTGTGAGGAGATCCAAGAGACCCATTAATTACATAAAGATATGAAAATGAAGTATATGTTACAAGAAAGACACCAGCATGTTGGAAGTGCCAATACTGTGTGACATCTACTAAGAAAAGTTGTGTAAACATGCAGAGGTGTGAGCCAGTCAGAAAGGAAGTTTAGGTGTGCTGCAGGTAGCAGAGCTTAGAGGCTAAGCAACCCCAGCTCTTCTAAGTCTCCATGATTTTTTTTTCAATGGCCCAAGATGTATAATATATTGCTGTGGAAGTTGTTGATTCTTGTGGTGATACTGTGTCCCCCAATATATTGTGCATCCTAATAAACTTATCTGGGGTCAGAGAACAGAACAGCCACTAGATAGACATAGAAGCCAGAAAATGATGGCACACACACCTTTAATCCTATCTCTTGGGAGGCTGAGATTCATTCAGATCTCCGTGAGTTCAAGACAACACTGGAAAAGTGACACACACTTTTAATCCCAGGAAGTGATGGCAGGAAGCAGAGAGGTATACAAGGCATGAGGACCAGGAACTAGATCCGGTTAAGCTCTTAGGCTTTTAGCAGCAGTTCAGCTGAGATCCATTTGAATGAGGACACAGAAGCTTCCAGTTGGAGGAAATGAGATCAGATGAGGTATTGGCAAGGTGAGGTTAGCTGTGGCTTGTTCTGTTTCTCTGATCTTTCAGCATTCACCCCAATATCTAGCTTTGGGTTTGTTTTTATTAATAAGACCTTCTAACAATCCGTGCTACAGTTTCTTTTCGAGGTTTTGCTTTTGGTTTTGCTTGCTCTGCCTCTGTTCAAATTTGGAAGGAGAAAATTTACCTCTTGCCATTGTATTTTCAAAAAAATTTTTTTTATGCAATGGGGCTCACATTTATATTTTCTCTGTACCGTTGGAGATTCTGAACTTTTGTCTTTAAACAATATGTGGACTACTAAAAACATTGAAAGTTTTAAAATTTCACTGAATGCATTTTGTACTGTGAAAGTCCATGGATACTAAAAATAGAAGATTAATGTTTAAATTGGGGGTATTATGTTAATAAAGGATAGACTAGCAATGGTTAATACTGTCATCTTGACAACAGGGTTTAGAATCAACTAGGAACTGAACCTCTGGTATCTGTATAGGGGTTCTGATTAGGTGATGAAGGTGTAAATATCCATTCTGCATCTGACTGACACCATCCCATAAGCAAGGGAGATTGACAGAAAGAAAGAAGAAAAACTAAGCATAAGCTTCTCTCCTTCTCCACCTTCCTTGCTCCCTACCTCTCTCCCTGCTTCTCTCCCTCTCTCCTTCTCTCCTATCTTCCTGACTGTAGATGCAAAGCTACAAGCTGACTTAAGCTCCTCTTGCTCTGCCATGATGGATTCTGCCCTCAAACTGGGAAACTCTGAGCCAGAATAAATCCTTTCTTTCTTGTTTGTTTTGTCTGGGATTTTGTCACATAAATAGCAAAATTATTCACATAGCCATAGGAAACAAATTAGACCTACAGTAAGGAAAATAACAGTGCATATTAAAAGTATGCACTGTTTGTACACTAAATGGTCCTGCAACATCCCCATTTACCATTAAAATGAAGATTTTGCTATTGGGTGTATATATATATATATATATATATATATATATATATATATATATATATGCTTATTACATGTTACATTTAGGAAAGTGAGTAATTGACTTTCATTCATATCAGTGGGTTTTTAGAACTTAGTGATCTTAGAGTTGATTTTGCATGCATTTTTCAGTAGGTCAGTTTTTCACTAACTACCCTCATTGTTATCAAGTCTACTTAGAATATTCAAAAGCATTAATGTGAACTCAAACCAAGTAGTCTATGACCCTAAAGTTGAACAGACACACAGAGTTACAAATAAGCTTCAGGGTCATCTTTTGTCTTGTCTCTCAATCAGTTGTTGTTCAGGAGCAGAGTTAAGTGCTTATCCTTTTATCTGTTCAGAAGCAGAATCTGGAGCCCTCAGGCTGCCAATTCTTCCATGTCAAAGATGTTAATAATGTATCTGCCTACCAATGTGACAAAGAATATGTCAGCTGGGGTCTTTTCTTTGAAGTGAAGTGAAACTGAAAACTTTCATTTTGTCATTGAATTTTTTTTCCATATAACTATATCATCTCACACCCCCTATGGAGCACCACAGTCAAGGTCAACCTTGGACATAAGGAATTCATCAGCTTGCCCTAATTTAATATTTAATAGAAGCATATGCATAATATTCTGTTTTTGCGGCCCAAAGAACACAAAATTGAATACTTCATTAAATTGTACAATACATGCATTTTTGAAAATGTGAAACTTGAAGCTAGATTAAGTGAAAAACAGTTCCAAATAAAAATCAGAAATTATACAAAGAGAATATGCTTCTGAGGAAACAATATAGTCCTGAATGTTTAACCTAAAATTAAATTTCTAGCTGAAAATATTCTGACAATGATTATAATTAAAATGTTACTATATTTGGTGTTATTTGTTTACTATTAATGTTGTCGTGGTTGGATTAAGTTATATCTTAAACTGTGGATTTTCAATCAAATGTCAAATAACGAAATCTAGGGGTTATACCAGGTAAAAATATGAGCAGTAACACACACACACAAACACACACACACACACACACACACACACACACACACACACACTTGTACTTTTAAAGTCTGAAAATAAATTGTGTGATTGAAATAATCTTTCAAACTGAAGCAAAGAAAATTCAAAATAAAAGTAAAGTTCAAATTAGGTGTCTCTCCCCAGTGTTTTGAAGTTTGGACTAAAGATCTCAGCTCCTTTTCCTAGTTAGCCAGGACACTAGTCATTGTTAGTAACTATTCTGTCTAATTTAAAATTTGTTTTGTCAAAAAGATAAATACAAACTAAGGAATGGCAGAGGTGAATGAAGCTTCGTTTCTTTAATTTTACTTAATTCACACTAATCATTTCTCTTACATGCCAAGAATATGGATTTTATATTATCCAGCAGCACCACCAAGTGGTCACAATTTTATTTTGTCTCCCAGAGTGATCAAATGGAGAGAAAATGAAACAGTGCTGCAAACTTGCTGTGAATCATAAGCACCTAAAACATTTTCAATAATTTGTGCATTTCAGAACCTCCAATGTTTGTGAAAGAGCCTCCTGTGAATTTTAGTTTTGTTATTCTTGCTTCCAATTTTACTCTAATGATAAACCACATAAGATATATTTTATATAATAAATGTTTCAGACTTTGTGGAAAAAAATTAAACAACAAATGTGGTATGTGAGCTAGAATTTCTACTTAAGGAAAAGGATATATTAACATATATGGAATTTTTTTTTTACCAAGTCATAAAGTAGAAAATATTTTGGTTTATTTTGATGAAATCAAAATTAAACGTAAATCTTTACCATCATGAATAAATGTTAACACACAAAGATGTTTTAAATTATATGTTAAACACAGAATTTATATTGGTGATTAGGTGTTTTTTTTTTCATCCATTCTTTTTTTTTTTTTTTTTAATTTTGCAATACAATTCAGTTCTACATATCAGCCACGGATTCCCTTGTTCTCCCCCCTCCCGCCTCCCTCACCTTCCCCCCAGCCCGCCCCCCATTCCCATCTCCTCCAGGGCAAAGCCTTCCCCACAGACTGAGATCAACCTGGTAGGCTCAGTCCAGGTAGGTCCAGTCCCCTCCTCCCAGGCCGAGCCAAGCGACCCTGCATAGGCCCCAGGTTTCAAACAGTTGACTCCTGCAATGAGCACAGGACCCGGTCCCACTGCCTGGATGCCTCCCAAACAGATCAGGCCAATCAACTGTCTCACCCACTCAGAGGGCCTGATCCAGTTGGGGACCCCTCAGCCATTGGTTCATATTTCATGTATTTCCGTTTGTTTGGCTATTTGTCTCTGTGCTTTATCCAACCTTGATCTCAACAATTCTCGCTCATATAAACCCTCCTCATTCTCACTAATTGGACTCCCAGAGATCCACCCGGGGCATAGTCACAGATCTCTGCATCCAGATCCCTCAGTAGTTGGATGAGGTTTCTAGCACGACAATTAGGGTGTTTGGCCATCCCATGGTGATTAGTTTTTTTTATTTGAGTTATACAATTTTCTTAAGTATAGTACATAATTTCAAGAACAAGTAAGAGACATAACTGAACATAACAAAAATTATATTCATATTTCCTACTTTGTCATAACCAGTTACAATCTCATCAGTGTAGAGACTCAGGCTTCATTAATACCAGATATTAGGAACATGCTGAATAAATTAGAATCTGAAGTTTGCTAGCCTATATCATCTTTGTATACTTTACATAGTAACTTTGATCTGCTTCTAACATAAGTCTCATTAAATAAAGAGAAGCATGGTTAATTTGTGAAATATCCATCTCCTTCTGCCAAGGTTGTCAGGTTGTCTCAAGATGATATATTCAGGTGATGGTTAAATATAAGCAATAATGAGGCTGGAAATGTGGCTCAGCATTAAAGTGCTAGATAAGCATGTACAAAAACAAGGGTTCGAACCACACCCCATGAAAACAATGTACACACACACACACACACACACACACACACACACACTTATGTGTGTTTATCTGCATTTGTGTGTGTGTATATTTCATAATTTCATAACACTATTAATAGTGAAATATTTGCTACTGTTGTAACATAAATTTTCTTCCTGTTCATAGAGAATAACAAAATGTACTTGACTTTCTGCAATGACATCATCTTGTCAGAGCCTAAATATTGTGTGAGAAGAATGTGCAGTTTGATTTTATGTTTAAATTTAAAAAGAGATTTGCAAGATGGGATCTACTTGAGTTCCGACATAGTTTATTCTTTTGTTTGGTGAGTACTTGGAGGAAATTGATGTTCTTATTGATGATTAAATTGTGGGTCTTAATAAGTAAGTTTCTTAGGTTAGTTCAGAATCAAATATATTTCAGAAGAAGATGTTAACTTTGTGGCTAATACTAATGTTGTTTAGCATGAACACTAATAAACATGGTCTACGAAGAAATTATTCAGACCGTGATGGGAAATCAGATTTGGCAAACCAACAAAATCATTTTTCCCACCAACTCCTGAGGAAATGACCTCTGTATCATGCATTACTGTTTCTTACGTCAGAAATACAGAATTTCCTCTAAAATATCCTTCTTAATGCACCTATATACCCAACAGCCTTAAAAATGCATAGTGGCTCCATGAGCATGGAGGAAGAAATTCTTAAGTTATAAATGGACAATGTAAGCAACCACATACTTTCAGTCCCCTATGAAGAATTAAATGAAAATTGTAGTTCCAGCAATGTTAGCAAAGTCATATGTATCACTATGAAGATTATATAAGTATTTTTAATACTGTTTTAAATTATATGTAATACCTCTCTATTTATAAGTGGGTATATATGGCCCAAGACATGGAACTATTGGCAATGTTTAGATACCTGAAGAGAAAAATGGAGAGCAGCTTTCTTAAATCATCAAGCTCCTGGTAAGTCAACCACTCTCCTATGGAAGACCACACATCTAACAACAATTGGGCAGGGCAATTTATCTTGAAGAATTAAAGAAAATGGGACACAAAGTTGGGTAGGCAGAGAGGAAGAATTGGATAAAGATGAATTGGAGGGGGGACAGTGGATATATTTAAAATTTGTGGTATAAAACTCTAACAGAATCCATAAAAAAAATCCAAAAATAATCAATTTAGGATACCAGGAAGGAAAAGCAAAATTATGTAGCTTAAAGATTTAAAAACAGTAGAAATACTATAACATGCCATGTCTTCAGAAAATGTTATTGTGTTCTCATGGATGATAGGAAAACAGACTACAGTCAATTTTATTTTGTTTTAAACAGATTTTGACATCCATGCTAATAATCACTTAAACCTTATCATTTTCAGGCTTCAGTATCTGTTTCTAGTGCCTATATAAGGATATCTAAACTCCCTAGTGATCAGATGTTGTCAACACACACAAAAGGAGGCCTACCCTTTTATCACACTTTTTAGGTACTGGACAGAACTTGTGGTCTCCTGGGTGTGTTACTTGTTCTTTCATGAGCTCTTTTGAGTAACAACCATATTAATAGAAGAGAATCAAAATCCGTTATCCCTACAACTTTTGATTCACTGTTTTTTATGTCTCTTGGCTCCATATCTCTTTCAATGATTATTTGGAAAATTGGAGCTAGTTGCTGCCTTCACATGGAAGTGATTTCTGTATTTTGGACTCAACTCCCAGACCCAATTACTACATAAACCAATTTTCAAAGAAACTCTTTTGTAGTACTGGAAGGTACTATGTAAGTGTCAAAGAGGGAAAGCAAAATAGTCCTATCAGTCTATGATGCATATGGACAACAATAATGACCAGCAGGTACAAAATTTGTTGGCACACACATCTAATCCCAGAACTCTTAAGGAAGAAGCAAGTGAATCTGAGTTTGAGTTCAAGGCCAGTGTGGTCTTCAGAGCAAGTCACAAGATAGCCAGAGATACACAGAAACCCTGTCATGAAAAATAAAACAACAACAACAAAGAATTTCTAAAGGTATAATGTAACACATTTTGCTAAATGGTCTTATTAATAGAAAACCTAGAGCTAGATATTGGGGTTAAAGCTGAAAGATCAGAGAAACATAACAAGCCAGCCACATTCTTATCTCTACAAAATCCTCAGCCTCAAGAGAAGCGTTCTTGTTTCCTCACACCTTATATACCTTTCTGTGTCCTGCCATATTATTTCCTGGATTGAGGTGTGTCCTTCCCAAGCAAAGACATTAGATCTCAAGTGCTGGGATTAAAGGCATGTGCCACCACACCTGGCAATGTTCCCAGTGTGGCCTTGAACTCACAGAGATCTGGAAGGATCTCTGCCTCCCAAGTGATAGGATTAAGGGTGTGTGGCACCACTGCCTGAGCTCTATGTCTAATTTAGTGGCTGGCTCTGTCCTCCAATCCCCAGACAAGCTTTATAGGAGTACACAATATATCACCACAGTATAATAGCAGTAGTAATCAACAGCTCTGTAATTGGACTTAAGACATTTTCAAAAGGAGTGAACTAGTATATAGTCATGAGAATATACTACTGAGGATATGGACATTAGAGAACTTACTACTGCCACTTTCCTTGATCAATGGAATTCCTAACTGCATTTCAAATAATCATCATTATACCAACAGATATAGTTCTCAAAAATCATGAAAGAAGCTTCTTTTGGCAGATGACAGAGATAATTATAGAAAGCCACAACTTGTAAAAACATAGAGAAGAACTGCCGCTGGGCTGCCCAACCTCGATTGACACATCTACTGCTCAATCCCTACACCTCAAGAAGCATCAGAGAGAAGGAGTGGGAAGAGTGTAGGAGCTAAAGGATTATAATTTCTGCTGCAAGATTTCATTTCCTAGATATGACAAGGAAGCTACAGCTATAAATATTAACATATGGCTGCCTAAGCAATATTTAAACAATGACAGCACAAGTTGATATTCAAATATATATGGGGGAATTTTATGGGGCTTTACTCCTAGACGAAGAGCTACAGGCAGTTAAAGACCTCAGAGTAAGAGAGATTTAGGAATTAATCATCTCCAGGAATGATCCCCAATTGGTTATCCATTACCAAGTTGTTAGCCATAAAAAATATATTCATATAAACAACACTACACAGACTTACTAGGTTGTATTTATTCGTGTGTGTGTGTGTGTGTGTGTGTGTGTGTGTGTGTGTGTGTGTGTGTGTGAAAAAGATACCAATAATTTCAGAGGGAGTGGGGTTCATGGAAGGGATGTAATTAAATTCTAATTACAAATTTTTGATTAATAAAAAGGAAGCTAGTGTCCATTTAAACAACATATGTATGTACACAATGACACTATATTCACCCATAAAGAAGTTTGAAAAAATGTCTAGTTACCTATTGACTACCATATTGATAAAAATTAAGTCAGTCTTTGAAAGACAGTGATCATGTTTTCTCTCTTATGCCCATTTTAGATGAAAAATTAATATGAATTGAAGTAGAAGACTAGTTATTTGTGAAGTGGGCAGGTTCAAAAGTGGGAATATGGTCAAATTATGTTATACATTTATGAAAATATCACAAATTAAATATTACAATGTACACATTTAAAAAAAGAAAAATAAGCTATTTACTTGGTGCTTTGCTCATTTTTTGTGGTGTTGATGAAAAACACGTTAGGCAAGAGTGTGCATTGATCCCAATCTCTAATCTTCCATTTTGAGAGAGATCCTCTTGTATTTCCCAGGCTTGCCTCAGATCATAATCCTTTTGTCTCTGCTTTCTGGATCCTAACAGTTTGAGCAAGCACATTTTATATATATATATATATATATATATATATATATATATATATATATATATATTATACGTATATATATGTATATATATGTATATATATATATCATGTGGTACAGAGGCTTTGTGGCTCTGGCATGATATTATCTCCCATAAATATCTACATCCAAGTGCAATGATTATTAAATCAGTCAGAATACAAGGCTTGTTTGCTAGAACACAGCATTCTATTTTTACCTCCCTCATATATGATAAATTGTCAGCTGAGATTTTTAAGGAAATATTTAGCCTTGAGTGTATTGTTTTTATAAGCAATTGTGTTGGAAGACATAGATTCTCAACTCATAGAAAGTATTCTGTTAATGTGTAAATGTTGTTGTAATAAAAATATCCTAAAACATTCAGTAGAGAAACCATTTATTCAGGGTACACCAAGGGAAGTTGAATGTTCCCAGAATGTTCCCTCCAGCCAAAGTAACTAGTCACATAATATACATTCACAGTCAAGAGCAGAGAGAGATGGATAGATGCAAGTCTACTTGCTTCCCTTCTGATACCTTTTTCCTCTTTTAATGTTCAATACACCTACCTAGAGAATGATACTGCCTTCAATATGCCAAATCTTCTTATGCCAGTGAAGATAATCCTCGACAGACACTTTTCCTAGATGGTTCTTGTAGCTGATTGTTTTTTACACTTAGCTCTTTTGGAGGACCCAACATCCAGCTTGCAGATAAATCACACAGAGAGGCTTATTCTTACTTAAAAACACCTGGCCTTAGCTTGACTTGATTCTAGCCAGCTTTTCTTAATGTAAATTATCCCTGTCCACCTTGTGCCACTGGGCTTTTACCTTTCTACCTTCTGTAATCTTACTTTCACTCTTACTCCATGGCTGGCTGTGTGGCTGGGTGGCTGGCTCCTGATGTCCTCCTCCTTAGTCCTTCTTGCTCTTCTTCCTCTCTTCTCTCCTTTCTCCTCCTATTAATTCTCTTTGCCTGCCAGCCCTGCCAATTTCTCTCTCCTGCCTCACAATTGGCTCTTCATCTCTTCATCAGCCTATCAGGTGTTTTAGACAGGAAAAGTATCCCAGCTCCACAGAGTTAAACAAATACAACATAAACAAAAGTAACACACCTTAAAAAATATTCTACAACAAGTTCTGTTGAGTGAGTGATTTCCTTTTTGTAGAAGAACTTCTAAGAAGAAGGCAGAACACTATATTGAATGTGCTGCTTTCCAGAATGTTCCCTCAAGCCACCACAGAAAACAACCTTCAATTATAAATATAATTATACAATTATAAATACATAATTAAGAATTCTGATAAAAAATTTAAGTTATTATAAAAGAAAATGCCTTCTCAAAATGACATGTTTGATCAAAATATTATGTTATTCCGTCCTGCAGAAGGAAGACAGAACAGTATCATGACTTGGTATCATAGAAAGAAATGATGGCATTGGAAAAAAACATGGAGAATGCTTGTATGAGGAAGATGTCAAGTTAGGCTTTTCTAATGTGAACATCTAATGGAGCATTTGGAGATTATGTATTTCAATAGGTACAATGGTCATAGGAAGATAAGAATAAAAAAGTTTGAGAAAGGTTTAAATTAAAGTAAGGTTTGATAATTAAGAAAATGTTTGATAAGTAAGCAGAGTCTGAAGATAAGTGGATTATTTTCTGAAAAGGGAAGATTTTATAGAGATGAACAAATTATTTGGTCAAATAAATTCTACTCAACTAATTTCCTAAACCAACATAAAAAACAGTAATTTTATATTTAGACATATCTTGATCAAGCATTTCATAGGACAAACAAGTAATCATGCTCTAGGCAGTGGTCACAATTTATTACAGGTGAAGAAGAGATTTAAACGGAGAAAGAGATGGCATGGTGGGTAAACAATTCCTTCAAAGCCTGATGCTCTGAGTCTGATTCACAGAATACACATGACGAGAGAAGAAATTTGACTCCAGAAAGTTGTCCTCTGACCTCCAGAGGTTCTTATTCATTCTATGGCAGACACACAGAGATGCAGATACACACAGGGACACACACATACACAAACACACATACACACACTTAAACATAATTTTAAAAGAAAAAGGAAATTTTAGGATGAATTAAATTTTTCTCAAAGTTTTCTACTTGTGTGTTTGTGCCCCAACCCCTGGAAATTATCACTGAATTTTTCATGTTTGAAAAATGTTGTATGTCTTTTTTTCTGAAATATCAGCAAATCCTTAGTCATATATGAAAATGCCTAGTGAATCTTACTCTAAGTGAAATTTGTAGTAACTCCAATTAGTGAAAAAGAGGAGGGTTTATATGAGCAAGAATTGTTGAGACCAAGGTTGGATAAAGCACAGGGACAAATAGCCAAACGAATGGAAACACATGAACTATGAACCAATGGCTGAGGGGTCACCAACTGGATCAGGCCCTCTGAATGGGTGAGACAGTTTATTGGTTTCCTCTGTTTGGGAGGCCTCCAGGCAGTGGGACCGGGTCCTGTGCTCATTGCATGAGTTGGCTGTTTGAAACCTGGGGCCTATGCAGGGTCCCTTGGCTTGGCCTGGGAGGAGGGGACTGGACCTGCCTGGACTGAGTCTACCAGGTTGATCTCAGTCTGTGGGGAAGACTTTGCCCTGGAGGAGGTGGGAATGGGGGTAGGCTGGGGGGAAGGGGAGGGGGCGGGAGGGGGGAGAACAAGGGAATCCGTGGCTGATATGTAGAACTGAATTGTATTGCAAAATAAAAAAAGAGGAAAAAAATCCTAAAATATTAAATTATTTGATTAATATTTTCTTATTGAAAAAATTGAATTCATTTTGGTGAAGATTACTTGTCATAATTGAGTTTTCTAAAAAATATTTAAGAAGATATAATATGAATTTCAAGAAAATATTTGGGCAATTTATTTGTATATATTAAACATACATATACACACACGCATACACATTTCATTGCATTACCCTTTCAAAAAACAAATTTTTACTTACACCACTATGTTTGTTTCTAAAGTACAAAGATGGTCCTATGTAACATATGCTTACTAATATTTGTTACTGAATTCAGCTGACATTTAAATAACAACTAAACTTAAAATAACTATGTTACATAATTTTATGTAAATAGTAAGTGATTTGAGTTTATAGAAAATACTTTGTTTCTGAGGAAAACTTTTAGCAACATTTAAACACGATGTGTTTTTAGTAAAATATTTGCAGTACCTTAAAATTCCTATGATGCTCATAAATTTCTCTGAGCCTTGAAAAATTTAGGAATGATCTTAAATAATACAGGAATATCAAATTCTGGAATAGACTACAAATTATAAAAGAAAATATAAAGTTGGAATGTTTGAGTATTATCCATTTTGCATAAATCTAGCCCAAATTTATTTCTCTGGACATAATTATGTTGAAAATGTGCTTTCAAGCTAAAATCAAATGTTGAGCATGGAAAATTTATCATTGTGTAATACATATTCTGTGTGAGCTGCAACTTTGTTTTCAAGAGGATTAGTAATCTTTAAAATTCAAAACACCATGTTTTAGACAATTATTATTTGTAACACAAACTGCTAGATGGTCTTATTAATAAAAAATCCAGAGCCAAATAATGGGGTGAATTCTGAAAGATCAGAGAAGCAGAACAAGCCACAGCCAACCTCAGTTTGACAACTCCTCATCAGATCCTGTTCCCATGATTCCTCAGACTGAAACCTTCTGAGTCCTTACCCAAATGGATCTCAGGTGAACTGCTGCTAAAAGCCTAAAAGCTTAAACTCCTCTAGTTCCTGGTCCTCATGCCTTATATACCTTTCTGCTTCCTGCCATCACTTCCTGGGATTAAAGGTGTGTGCCACCATGCCTGGCTCTGGTTCCTGTGTGGCCTTGAACTTATAGATATCTGGATGGATCTCTGCCTCTGGAATGCTAGGATTAAGGGTATGTGCCAGCACTATCTGGCTTCTATGTCTAATCTAGTGGCTGTTCTGTTCTCTGACCCCAGATGTTTTATTAGGGTACACAATTTATTGGGGGACACAATATATCACCACATTTCCCCTTTTTATCTAAAATAATAAAGGAAGGTTATAACTAATAAAAGAAAAACTATGTCCAATAAGTACAATAATTATAGACATTATATACAGTCAAGAATTACGTTAACAATGTCTAGTCCATTAACATTTGACAAATTCAGACAAAAAGTTCATCATTTATCCTATTTTGGTGAATCAAATACAAAATTTGTATACAATATGGAAAAATCTAATCCAATGTAAAATGTTTAAAACAAGTAGTTCCTTTATAAAAGTAGATTCAATAATCTAACTTTTTGTTCTATCATATCCATATTCTCTCTTTTTTCTTTTCATAGTAGATTCAATAATATACCTTTTATTATTTTTATATCTCCCCTTTTTCTTTTTAGAGTAGATTCAATAATCTATCTCTTATCTATATTCTCTTTTTTCTTTTTCTTTTTTTAAACAATAACCCAGAATCTAAATCTCCTTTGTTTAGCTTTTTTTTCCTGACCATTAACAATTAACTACTTCTAACCAACCATCATAAACAATGACAATATCCATAACTCATTAAATGACCAAAACCCACTTACCCCACCTCTTGGGGATATGGACATCATGTTCTTAAAATTACTTTCTGCTGCCTGAGGGTGAAGGCATCTTTAGGGGATCTTGAAAAGAAAATTTTGGTGTTAATTGTCAAGTCCTGGGAGTGGTAGCTGTATCATTTGTTGTCCAGTCTCTGCATAATGGAAAAGTGCAGGGCTTGTCTCAAGTCCTTGTTCCAGTAGTGAGGCTGGATTATCTCAGCTAGCCATCTCAAAATTGTCCTGAGCAGTTTGCAATCCAAAGCCAATCTTTGGGTGGTGTTAGTCAGCTTAATAGCTTTATCATAGTCCATGTGGAATCATTGTTGCAGGATCCCATCATCTTTTTGGAGATTTCCAAGTCACTATTAGACATGGTCTTGGTTCCCTGAAGAATTTTTATTTTATTTTATTTTATTTTTGCCTTCTCTGAGGTTTGGAGCAATAGAACTGCATCCTGGTGGCAAGGACAGAGAGCTTCATGTTGCTGAGCATCCTGCAGGACATCTCGTTCTCAAATGTTTAATAGAGCAAGATAAAAAGATGAAAGAAAATGGAAGAGAAGGTTGTTTTGCAAAAACCCTTGTAGAGCATGCTGGCATGAAGAACCACAAACCCTGGGCCAGCATCAATCAGTGCACCTTTATTGTTTCCAGCCTTCTTGAGAGCTGTGACCAGGAATTTGTAAACAAAGTCATAGCTGGACTGAAAAGCCTAATTTCGACATTGAAAAAAAAAAAAAAAAAACCACCAGCAGAGGAGTCAAAACTCTACTGGAAAAGCTGATGGCGTAGGCACTCAGGATGAGCAACAAGCTGGAACCTGCTTCCCATGGAGAAGAGGGGCAGATCCACTGTATTCATAACTGGATACTCTATACATGTAGTCTTTGTTAGAGGACCGAAGGACAAATTCCAGAAGCCAAATAAATTCAACAAGAAGAGGAAATTGATGAATCAGCAACCAAGAACCCAAATGGGATGATTTCAACAATGAGAAGAAAGTGCTGAAGCAGAGCAGGCCGCTCAGTGATAAGACCAACCACATGACATAGTGGTTCTAGCAAAGCACATTTGGGAGAGCTTGGGAAGAAAAGACTATGACAAAGAAAAAAGAGAGAAGCTGATGAGTGATTTGCAGAAGTGGATTCAAGGGGAATTTAAAACTATTGCCTTTGCACATGACTCAACACGTGTGATCCAGTACTTCGTTCAGTATGGGAAGGAAGAGGAGAGGAGGCAGGCTTTTGAAGCACTGCAAAGTGACCTGGTTGAACTACGTGAAGCCATATATTTCAGGAATATTGTCAAGAAATTTCTCATGTACGGAAGTAAACCACAGACAGCAGAGATAATCAGAAGTTTTAAAGGTCACGTGAGGAAGATGCTGTGGCACTTAGAGGCCTCGGCCAAGGCGGAGTATGAATACAATGACAAAGCCATTTTGGAACACGCTGACAGAGGAGCTCTATGAGAACACATTTCAGCTTTACAAGTGAGCAGATCACCCAACTCTGGACAAAGTGCTGGAGGTGCAGCTGGGAAAGCTAGAGCTTAATATGGATGAAATGAAGCAGATTCTGACTCCATTGGCCCAAAATGAAGCTGTAATTAAGCACTCACTGGTTCATAAAGTATTCTTGAACTTTTTTACCTATGCACCCCCAAAACTTTGATGGGAATTAATTGAAGTCATCCGAGAAGCAGTGGTATACCTGGCCCCCACACACAATGGTGCCAGAGCAGCCATGCACTGCTTGTGGTATGGTGCCCCCACGAACAGGTAAGTGATCGTGAAATCAATGAGGACAAACATTGAAAAGGCGGCTAAATACCAATAATCTCATTTGTTTTTACTGGCAGTGTTTGATTATATTGATGATACTAAGTAGATAATCATATCAGAAACCATCAGTTCCTTACCTAGCATAGTAAATGATAAATATGGGAGGAAAGTCCTATTGTACTTGCTGAGTCCCAGAGATCCTGTCCATATGAGACGAGAAATCATCGAGCTTCTGCAGAAGGATAATAGTAATGCACACAGTAAGAAAGATACTGCCATCTGTCGATGTGAGCTCTTGGAATCCATCCCCCCCAGCTTTGCTAAACCACCTGCAAGGACCAGCTCAAGAGGTGGTGCTGGACAAGTCTGAGTGTGTGTTGGTATCCAACATCCTGGGATCTCCTACTGGAGATGTTCAACCTGCCATGGATGCCATTGCCAGTTTGGCAGCAATAATTATTAGTTTATCGATTTAAATTAATTTTGTTTTTTCTCCTGTGCCATACCAGATGGCTCTTCTGACATGTGACAGAGTTATTGGATTTTGCTTTAACAAGCATGCTTGGATTTAGAAAAGAGAGCCATACTCCAACTCCAAAGACAGCCATAATTTTTAATTCAACTTGGACTAGGAAATGACCATTTGCCTTATATGTCTGTAAAAAAATAGCAGAAAGAAATATTTCGGACGATTTATGAAAGTTTATCCTGATGGAACTGTTCTATACCATTAGGCCAATTTACTTTTTTTCTTAGGACCTTTTCTCTGGATAATTCGTCCTTTTTCTTCGGATTTCTCATTTGCCAAATTGTCTTCAGATTCCTTAGTTGGATACCTTCATTTTCAAAACAGATGCAAAACCATGCCCCAATCCTAACTTTAGAGAGTTTCCTTTTAGGCCAGTTATATCTTATCAAATGAAAGTTATTTGTTAGTCTAAAAGTTAGTTTAGATGGATTGGCCACACCTTGGTGAACTCTCACATCTTCTAATCAAGTGGTTCTCTATTTCAAATATAAGCTTTATCAATTTTGATAGTATCCATAGCTTTTTTCTTCTGCAGAAACAAAAGTAAAACATCTCTAGTGTAACACATATCCTGGTTTCCATCCTGTAGTCACCACATCTTTAAAGTATATAGGCTGATTTAACTCAGCAAGCTATTATATTATCCAATGTCTCTCCACAGTTGTTATTCCTTTATCATTAACAATAAAAAATTAAAGATAATGAAGCATTGTGCAATCTATTTCTGGGGGTCTTTATTGCCCTTTCTGCTTATTAAGTACAATAATATATTTTAAAGTACATTTAGATATTTCCATAAATGCTTGCCCTGTAGGATTGTGTGCTATATCTGTAATATACTTTGTTGTAAAATGCAAAAAAAAATTATTTCATTTTAATAGAGGCATATGCTGTATGTTTGTTAGTCTTAATTTGTACAGGCATCCTCATGAAGACCATAACTTCTAATAAATGTGTAACTACAGAATCAACTTTTACAGAACTCAAAGCAGTTGCCCATTGAAATCCTGAATATGTTATCTATGGTATTGTGTGCATATTTTAATTTTCCTGAAATTAAACTGTGAAAAATGTAACACATCCTTTGCCAAATTTCATTTCTTTGAGTATCTTTTGGGTTACTTCCTACAGATAGTAGTGTTTAGTTATACAAATAATAAGTAGGTCATTTCCTTATAAATTGCTTGGCTTGTTGCCAAATGATACAAAAATCTTTTCTCAAGCCCTTGCAATTAATATGGTATTTCTAATGTAATTCTAAGGCTTCTAGCACATTTCCTACCAATATTTGATCAATTTCATCACTACCTTGAGCTCTTTGGGATCTGATATGTATTATATACAAAGGATGATTTCTATTTTTTGATTATTTCTTATAACTGAAAAAATTAACAATGCTAATTCTGAATCATCTGGAATAAGTTCAGCAGTTTCAATATGTAAAACAATTCTTTATATTAAAAGGCAGTAACTATATTCAGAAGTTCTGGAAAAATCTAATAATACCATGAGAATAGCATATAATTCTGACTTTGAGCCACTTTACTTAAATTTCCTGACTTATAACCTACCTTTCTTGATTTGATTGCATCAGTATAGAATGTAGGGGCTTCAAAATTGGTGTTCCCCATACAATATGAGGAAGAATCCAATTAGTTCTCTTTATAAAGAGAAGTTCTTGATTTGGGGATGTTTATTGTTAATCTCTCCCAAAAAGATTACTGCAAGCTGTTTGCCAATGTTTATTTTCTCTCCATAATGAGGAATTTTCAGCATTAGTAAAATGTACCAGGACTTCTTCTGGGTCTGTTCCTGATAATTGACAGAGTCTTAATTTTGCTTGCAGAATCTATTCAGAAACCATTTCTATATAGGTCTTTAATTTTCACTCTGCATATTGTGGAATATTATTTTAAGGTATGTTACATTTGTTTATGCTGTGACACATTTGTTTAACAATGAAAATATGTGTTGCATTCTTTTATGTTATGTTTATTTAAACCTTTGAAGCTGTGTTACTGTGCCTATCTGAAACACCTGATTCATCTAATAAAGAACTGAATAGCTAATAGCCAAGCAAGAGAAGAGATGGGTTAGGCCTGTAGGCAGATGTAGCAAATACGAGAGAAAATCTAGGAGAAGAAGATCAAGGAGCAAGAAAAGCAAGAGAGATCAAGGAGTGAGAAAAGAAGGGGCCAGTTACTCAGCCACACAGCTAGGTATGGAATAAGAGTAAAAGTAAGATTACAGAACTAAGAAAAGGAAAAAGCATGGAGGCAAAATGTAGATGGGATTTTAGTTAAGAAAAGCTGGACAGAAACAAGCCAAAATAAGGTTCAGCATTCATGGAGCTTGGTGATGGGTCCTCCAAAATATCAAAGAGCCAAAAGAGAAAAAAAAAGAAAGAAAGAAAAAAAAAGCTGCAACAGGAAAATCCCAGACTCACTCAGTGGGCTTGGGGCAAGGAAGAAATCCAGTGGGCAGCAGCAACTCCAGCAGATGCAAAGCCAGGGAAAAGCAGCTATCTTCTGATTTTGTCCCCTGAGGTGGATGGCAGATGATGGGTTTATCTAATTATTCTTTATAAATAAAAAATCAGGAGTCAGATATCAGGGTAAGAACCTGAATGAACAAAGAAGGAGTGACCTCCTATCTGGGTTGTTTTTCTGTCATGACCCTCTCTAAGCACCATCCTACTACTTCCTGTCTCTCTATCTTCAGTCCTCCAAAATATCTATGGTTAATTTTCATCAGCTAGTAGCTACCTCTGCCCTCTGAATTAAACGCAAATTTTCTTGTCAGAATGCAATCAAAATATCACATAACAAAATATGTCTACATAAAAACCCATACCCAATAGTTCATAGCAACATTATTAATACTAATTTTGATTTACAAACTTTTAAATCATTGATCAGAAGATAAACAATTAAATAAAATATGGTATAGCCATATAGAATAATATTTATCCCTTAAAAGATAGATATGAAATATATAAAAGTATCAATTAATCTTGATAAAAGTGAGGTAAGTAAAGAAACACATTACATGATTTTATACTATAAGCTAAAGTTGTAATGTTGTATGAAGTTGTCAAACCTAATACAAATATATTTTAGAAAACTAATTTTGATTTACCCTCTTTGACTGTCTTTTTCACATTAGAAAATTATGAAGAATTAGAAATTATGAAGGTAGTTCTTGGGCTATAACCCAGTAGCATATCCTGAGTTTCTATTTCTAGTGGGCTCCAAGCTGCATGGTATCAACACTGGAATAATATATATATATATATATATATATATATATATATATATATATATGAACAATTTAAAGTTATAGGCAACTACAGTTGAACAATTCCCTCTCTAAAGCCCCCTAATCCATATCTGGAAGTTAAACTAGCAAGGCAAATTTCATTATCTGAGACATTAAGCATTGCGATATTAAGACAGCATCTGCAGTAATGGTCATCTTTCTTGAATAATTTGTAATAGCATTGTATACACTAGAATTTGATAGAAAGGGACAAGAGGCTAGTGACTTGTTTGAATAATATGTAATTTAACACAGTAGAATTGTTTCTTTAAATAATCTATCAGGAACAGTAGAATTATTTCTTTAAATAATCTATCAGGTCTCTGCATCCAATTTATGCTATATAATGAAAACTTTTACCAATTAGCATCTTCCTATAAGAGCTAAAAAAAAATGGAAATGGCTTAAATGTCTATGGGGAGATACTGGATTTTCAAATGTTATATATATACAATTATTAGTGAAATTATTAAGGCCACTCCACGTAGTTAAAAGGGAGGTGTATTTTGTGGGGTAACTTACAAGTGAAGGGATAGGTAACAGTGTCTGGGAAAGATGTGGCAGTCCGTTGGTGTTCTCTGGAGAACTCTGCTTGGTCTAGCTCCAGCGTCCAGGGTCCAGAAACCAAGAGAGCCCAAGCATCCAGATCTCGGGTCTTGAGCGTCCTCTCTCAGCCCTGCCTTGTAGGTGTGACAGTTACTGAAGCCTCAATGCGGGTTGGAACTCCCAGGTCAAAGTGGAAACGGCTACCCACTACATACAATAAAGTGTTATTTAGCATTTGAAAAACAAGAAATGCATAGCTGGAAGTTTTCCTGAGTCCTGCCCAGTCTCGCAGCTGCTCAGATCCAAATAAATATACAGAGGCTTATATTAATTACAAACTCTATGCCCATGGCCTGTGACTCAAGCTTCTTGCTAGCTAGCTCTTTTAACTAAACTTAGCCCATTTCTATTAATCTATATGTTGCCATGTGTTCTGTGGCTTTACCTGTGTGCCATTACATGCTACTCCCTGGACAGCATGATGGCATCTCCCCTGCCTCTCTTTTCTCCTTTTACTATCTCCCTTGGATTTTCCCACCTGGCTCTATCCTGCCATGCCACAGACCAAAATACTTTATTTATGAACCAATCAGAGCAACACATATCCATAGAATACAGAAAGACATCCCATAGTAGTTCCCCCTTTTTTTGATCTAATCAAAAAAGAAAGTTTTAACTTTAACACAGTAAAATTCCATATAATAGAACAGTAAAGAGCAGAAATTACAGTTATAATATCTAGTCTATTTGTATTTGACAAAATTAGAGAAAATATTCTATCTATCCTATATTTGTGAGTCTAAAGTTTCAATCTAATTTATCTTTTATCATGACTAAAGAAAACTATAATTATAACTATCTAGTATTCAGCTACATCAAAGACCCCAGAAGGATATTATATTACCTAAGTAAACAGGAAATACATTGTAAGCAACTTCCAAAATTATGGAAATGACAGAGACAGCTGCCTGTCTGGACAGTCATCCAAAGTTCCTCTGTAATGTTGGGGCATCATCTTTGGGCTACAGGCTTAGCATACCTGACAGACTCATTTGTGAAGCAGGATTTTCTAAAGAGCATTCCTCCCTTGTCTTTGCAAGGATTGGCAGACTTTTGTTTTGTGTTCTGCTTTTCTATTTTGGACAGCATACTGTCAGCTCTTGATGTGAGGGCACTTTGTAGCACAGTGGCTAACTTTTGCCACAACTGAAATAAACTCCCTATGGAGTTTCGTCAATGCCCATCTTCTCTGAAATAGATTGGTGTTGCCAGGAGCAGATATGTCCCATAAGCATAATAAAAAAAAGGAAAAAATATGTTATTAAAACCTCTTAAATGCCATATTTTGCAGATCTCTGAAGTGTTTGAAGATGACCTGTCTATTTAAAATATATTTCTGCTTGACCTTGAAAACATACCTAGTATGACTACAAGTTCCATTGTAATGACTAACTACTAACTTCCATTTCTTTATATCCTAATAGTTGGTAATAGAAACTTTCAAGGATTACCAAATTGCATTATATTGTTAAATAAACTGTATAGGTACAAAGCCTTGAACAATTAGAAATATATGTACATTATTTTCTAACAAAATCAATCTCAAATTTGTATCAATATACCTAATTTGTATACAATATACAAAAATCTAATCCAATGTAAAAAATTTAAAACTAGTAGTTGCCTTTTAAAAGTAGATTCAACAGTATACCTTTTTATCTATATCATATCTATATCCTCCCATTTTTTCTTTTCAGAATAGATTCAATAATCTACACTTTATTCTATCATCTCTGTATCTTTTTTTTTTCTGAGTAAATTCAACAACCTACTTCCTAACTATATCCTCCTTTGTCTTTTATTTGTTTGTTTGTTTTCAGAGTAGATTCAGTAATCTACCTTTTATCTATATTCTCCTTTTTTTTCTTCTTACTATTTTTACTTTTTATTTTTTAGTTTTTAAATAGACAAAAATGGGGAAATGTGGTGATATTTTATCAGTGTACCCCAATAAAGTTTATCTGAGGATAAGAGGAAAAAGCCAGCCACTATAGCAAACATAGAGGTCAGGCAATGGTAGCACATGCATTTAACTCTATCACTTGGAAGGCAGAGATCCGTCTGGGTCTCTGTGAGTTCAAGGCCACACCGGGAATAGAGCCAGGTGTGGTGGCACATATCTTTAACCCCAGCACTAACCATAAAGGTCTGGAGGTCTGTACAGACAGACAGGAAGTGACAGAGCTGAGAAGGAAGAGGAAGTGATGTAGCTGGGTGGGGAGAGGAAATGAGATGGCAGAACAGAAAGGCATATAGGCGTGGGTATACAGGAAGTAGATATCTTTGGCTGAGGATCTCCAAGTGGTGAGAATGTGGCTGGCTTCTTTCTGATTTTCTGATCTCTCAGTTTTAACCTCAATATCTGACTCATAACAGGCCAACCATGTCTCTAATAGATATACCAGGCTAACAAATAAAAAGCTCAGAGCCAGAGATTGATGTTTTGGGGGGTTTGGGGCAATGATATCCTAATGACTCCCAAACATTCCAGGTTAATGCCAATGCTCTTGGTTGCCTTCAAGAACTTGATGGAAGACTCTACTGATCAAAACAGCACATAATTGCTTAATAGAAGATGAAGCTAACCTGGTAGCTTCATCCCCACTGGCTATCTTTCTATTGCCAGAAGGTGCTATATGTCATATCATAAAATATTATGAATGCTGCCACCTATAATAATGACTTGCCTGGCAAGACAAAGCATCTTAGTTAGGGTTAATACTGTTATGATGAAACACTATGACAAAAACAATTTGAGAAGGATAGTGCTTATTTAGCTTTATTTGTGCATAATCATATTATCATCAAAGGAAGTCAGGACAGGAACTCAAGCAGGGAAGGAATTTGGAGGCAGCAGGTGATACAGAGTTCACAGAAGTGTACTGATTACTGGCTTGCTTCCCATAGCTTGCTTAGCTTGCTTTCTTATAGAAATGAGGTCCATGAGCCCAAGGATGGCACCATACTCAATGTGCTCATCCATCCCCACATAAAATATGAATTAAAAATATTCCCTACAGGCTTTCCCATAGCCTGATCTCTTAGAAGTATTTTCTTAATTGAGGTTCCCTCCTCTCAAATGACTTTAGCTTATATCATCTTGACATAAAACTATCCAGCACTATTGACTGGTTGTCAATTTGACACACATATCACCATTAAACCATAACCTTTTCTTTGTCATTAATGCCCACGATCTCACATTAAAAATATAGATAACTTCAAAAGTCCCACAGTCTTGAAAAATTCAAACACAATGAATTTCAGTCACTTTAACATATCCAGTCTCTTTAAAAATTCAAAATCTCTTTCAAAAGTTGAAAATTTCTCAAGGTGATCTTCGTTTTTTGTCAAAATTTAGATAAATACTTTCTTATTTCAAGAGGGAAGAACTATGGCACAGTCACAATAATATCAAACCCAAACCAGATTCCCTACAGTGTAAATAATACAATGTCCAGTGTCTGGGATCCACTCAAGTCCTTCTGGATTCCTCCAAAGGACTCGAGTAACTTCTCTGGCCTTGCTCTGTTGTGCAAATGAAGCAGAACACAGCTGTTTGTACAAAAGAGGACAAGGCCAGAGAACTGTGTCCTATGCTCCAGGTGGTTTTTCTTCACCCCTGCTGTTGTTCTTGGTAGTCATAACATGGTACTGGAATCTTCAAAATGCTGAGGACTTATGCTGCAACTAGGCTGCATTTTTACAAAGAGCCTCTCCTGCGCTCTTCAGGGACTCCAATCCTTCCACATAATACCAAGCCTCAGCTGTTCTCCATGACCCCTTCCAACCTTCAAAGCTAGCACCACAGTGGTAACTCTCACACTACAATGTTTGGATGCCAGCACAAGGTATGACTTTGGCCATATCTGTAACATAATTCCTGTGTTCTGACTCTCAGGAAACATTTTCCATTATGTTTTACCTCAAAGATGCTGATCTCTTCTTAATCGCCAGTAACGTCTCAGTGCCAGGTGACCAGTATTGAAAATCTCAGCAAGGCAACGTTTTCAGTTTCGCAGTTCAGGTATCTTGTTAATCACAGAAGATTCATCAGCATCAGCTAAATGGAACCACAGAAACTTAATTCAAATTAACAAAAGGCCCAAATACAGTCTTTAAACTTCCCTCTGAAACTGCATAAGCCAAGCCTCCGTTGCCTGTATAGCCTTCAACATTATTATTTTCAAAGATTCTACATTAAAGTCCACTCAGCTCCCATAACTCAGTGGTTTTTCTAGTCTAAAGTTCCAAAGTCTCTCCATGATCCTCTCCAAAACAGACTTCTGATATCACTACCCAACTCCTGGTACCAACTTGTCTTAGTCAAGGTTACTGATCCCATGGAGAAACCCATGACTAAAGCAACTTGTGGATAAAAGAGATTGTTTGGCTTATACTTCAGATCACAGTTAATGATGAAAGGAAGTGAGGGCAGGAACTCAAGCAGGGAACAAACCTGAAGGGCAGAAACTGATGCAGAAGCCACAGATGTGTTCTTTTTCCTGGCTTGCACCTCATGACTTTCTTAGCTTGCTTTCTTATAGAACCCAGGACCACCAGCCCAGGATGGTGCAACCCACAGAGTGCTGGTTCCTCCCCATATCAATCACTAATTTAAAGCATATCCTACAGGCTTGCCTACAGCCTGATCTAATGGAAGCATTTTTTTTTAATTGAGGTTATCTCCGCTCACATGACTTTAGCTTGTGTCAAGTTGACACAAAAATATCCAAAAGACTTACCAACCAGTGCAATAGTAGCACAAGGATAATTGATCAGCCAATCACTTTCTAATTGCACTTAAATCTCATACCAAAAATGAAACCCATATCTGGTACCATTATTATGCCAAGACTTGTGAATAGACAGTTCATAGTCCTTAAGGATAAATCCACTATTGTTGTGTGGACATGACTCGTGGTGGCATATCATTATAATCATAAATCAAAAAACTTCTCAAGCCCCATCGGAAACATATGTATTTGCATTAATATGATTAACAGAGATAATCATAACTGACCAAAGTACAGAGAATAAGATAGGGCTTGTTGGATGTTCAGCCCTAAAGGGACCATTTATAGCAGACTGCCTCTTCCCAAAACTCAAGTATTATTACAAAATTGGGGTGGAAAAGTATAAGAAGCAGAGATAATAGATAACTACAAAGAAAATATCTTCTGGATATAACAGAGCAGTTTCTCATATGAGCTTACATAATTTGTGACAGCATGTATATAATACATGAGCAATGCCTAAGCAGACCAAATCCCATAATGGACAGGCAAGTTGGACATGAAGTTCCATACCTATCAGAGAAGCTATTGGCAAATGTAAGCTGTTGAGAAAAAGAAAATTATTTTTTTTCTAAGAGTAGCACCTGGTAATTAAGCCATGCTCTAGTAGAATGCTACAAATTCCAGTTTATTTGGGCAGACAAACAGATGGGTGTTTAGGGAAGTGGTGGTGTATCTGGAAAGAGATGTGAGAGAAGTTGACATGATCAAAACACTTTGCAAAAAATTCTCAAAAAACAAATATAATTTTAAAATAGAAAATGTTCTTTAAGCCTTATTTAGCTTGGAATATAATTGACACGTTTCTTTAGTAAGGTAAGCACTCGATGCTTTTTGTAAAATGTAAATTTTCACTCATTACTCAACAAGTGGTTAAGGATTAATTTTTATCCCCTATGTTGCCTGCTACTTTGCTAATAAATTGCACTGTAGAAGAGAATGTTACACTTTGATTATAAAATGTAGAGAGAACATTAATTTTGTATTGTCTGAACAAAAAGATCTCAGTTGAGTGCCTTTTGATTTTATTTGACCTCATTTATCTGCTCTTTAACTGATGTCAATACTTGAAATGCAAATTGTAAAAATGAAACAAACATGGTTTATATATATCAAAGGCAAGAAAACTTACATATCCTAAATAGTAGTCTAGTATTTAGGATGTGTTAAGTTTGATGGGAATTGGATAAAATTGATTTTCAGATTATAGTAATTTTTTTCAAGGAAATTTATGAAAATATTTTTAGTCAAAAAGCAGTTGAACTTAATGATGTAATTAACTTAAAAATATTCTGCTAGCACCTCTTTATGTTTAGATTCTAAGGCATGAATTAAAATATCTGCATGAAATTTGGAAGGTTTGTGGTGATATTGTGTTCCTCAAAATATTGTGCACCCTAATAAACTTATCTGGGGTCAGAGAAAAGTACAGCCACTAGATACAGAGGCCAGAAAATGGTGGCACACACACCTTTAATCCTAGCATTCCAGAGGCAGAGATGCGTCTGGATCTCTGTGAGTTTAAAGCCACACTGGAAACAGCCAGGCATGGTGACTCATGCCTTTAATCCCAGGAAGTGATGGCAGGAAGCAGAAAGGTATATAAGGCATGAGGACCAGAAACTAGAGCTGGTTAAGCTTTCAGGCTTTTAGCAACAGTTCAGCTGAGACCCATTTTGGATGAGGACACAGAGCTTCCAGTCTGAGGAAACAGGATCAGCTGAGGAACTGGCAAGGTGAGGAAGCTGTGGCTTGTTCTGCTTCTCTGATCTTCCAGCATTCACCCTAATACCTGGTTCCAGGTTTGTTTTTATTAATAAGCACTTCTTTTTTTTTTCTTTTTTGGTTTTTCGAGACAGGGTTTCTCTGTGTAGCTTTGTGCCTCTCCTGGAACTCACTTGGTAGCCCAGGCTGGCCTCAAACTCACAGAGATCCGCCTGGCTCTGCCTCCCGAGTGCTGGGATTAAAGGCGTGTGCCACCACCACCCGGCATAAGCACTTCTAAGATTCATGCTACAAAGGTTAATCTCTGAGAACATTTTAGATTTTTGTATAAGAAAATATTACATTTTGGAATATTAGCTTAATAAATAATTTAACGAAGATAAATAATTATTCTTGTACATTTCTAAAAATACTAACCATTTCTTTTAAACTTTGAAAAACAAGTCTGAAGAAGTGAAGCTATAATATCATATAGAAGTGATAATGAACAATCCAGTTAACACGTATATATGTATATAGTAAGACATGGTCCAGGACACATAATTTAGTTAACACAGGTACATAATATAACATGCTCTATGACATCTCTTTCAAAATAGAAACCTGATAAATAACACAAAGCATATAAAAAACAACAGAATTTTACATCATATTACAAGCATTTCCAGATTTTACCTGTATGTTTACATTTTAAATCTTAAGGAAATTCCAACATTGATATTAACAAAAGATGAAGACATTGTCATTGTATTTTCAAGAATTTTACAGAATTTTAAATAACTGACTGAATTTTGCATGTTGTATTAGTTATGATTTCTATTATTGAAATTGTAATGGGAGCATCTTCTCAGTTGAAGTTCCCTATTCTCAGAGTTCAGTATGTGTCAACTTGACATAAATCTTGCACACCTACTCAGGATAGCAAGCAAAAGTGTATAAAAGATACTATATAGGTTAATATCTTTGTTTCATCAGCTATTTAGAAGAAAATAAAGATCTTGGAAATATTTTATTACATGATTTGTAAGTAGGAGTTCTATCTCAATTGAGAAGTAAGTATTTTGGAGTAATTTGATCCAATTCCTATTTAGAGGCCTGAAGAGCATCAGAAACAAGTTGTTCCCCATCACAATAAAAAGACATAAAATCAATCATTATGTTGTAATGGGCATAACTTCTCACAGTCATATTTTAGCTCCCCCAAACTGTTTCTTTAACTTTGTGTATTAGTTAAGCACAGGGAAGAGATATTTCACTAGAAAACATGTTTTTCATTTAACTGCATGTTAAATGCATTATTACATCTATCCTGGCATTTCTGTGATCCTATTATCAGAAAACATATATGTTCATGAAAAAGATCATGTTGCATTATACCATTTATGCATTGTAGAAGACTACATTGTTGTCAATTTAAATAAGGCCACTGTTGCCAGCTCCCGAACCTGTAAATAATTATAGGATCTTGCTCATAGGAGGACATTAAGCATCTTGTCCTGGCTCATCCCAGGTGCTCTCAATTTAATTATAAGTATCCCCATGTTTAGAAGCTGTCCTATATGTGTAAGGGTGTTGGAATTATAGCAAGAAGGGACCAAAAGTCATGAAACTTAAGCAGTTTTAGAAGATGTAAAGTGCAGTGCCAGTACCTATGTTGGGGGGAGGAGGTGATGACTGAGTTTCAAGGTGTAGCTCCACCAGGAGGCTACACCCTGGTGAATGGCTAAGCAAGGCCCCTGAGACTGAGGCTCCTAGAATGTCTTTTGCTTCTGTTGTGACCTTGGATACTTGCTATTGCTCTTTCTCTGATACCCAGCATGGTTAAATTGGGTGTGGGGAAATTCCCCCACTGCCTGTAAAGTAATATGTGTATCTCATTGGAAACATCACATTCTACTGGGTAATTTTACCTGCAAATTATTATGAAGATGACCCCCTCCCTAGCTGTACCTTCTAATTGATAATAATGTTAGCTTTTACAGAGCCTTGATGAATAAAAGTATGTTTTTCTGCCAAGACCATTGAATTCCACCTTAGATGCTGCTTTAGACAACAGCTTAATGATTAAAGAAGAACAACAGAATTCTCTGGAAGCCAGTCTGACCTCACTTCTCTTAATTCTTAAAAGATACAGACACAAGTCTCAGTCTCCTTGTATCCATTTCTGCCTTCAATTTTCCTTGATATAAGAAACTAGTGATAGATGGGTATACATCCTGAGGATCTAAAGTATAGACAACTGATTGTCTTTTATGTACAAAAGTTTAGGTTTGTGATTCTGTTAGGATTCCTTGTAAGACTGACTTTCAAGATAGACAATAGAATTCTTTCTTGGTAGCCCAGTACAACACACCTAGCCAGTAAGGAAGTTGTCTGTGAAAGGATGCTGTCTGTTTATTCTCTGCTTATCTGGAGTAAGTTACTTAGATGTAAATATTGGATATTGGATATTTCTTCATTTTTAATCACACAGGAAGATGAAACAAGTATCATCTGTACCCTGTAGAAATTTAGCAAATCACTATGATCACTATATGGGATAGAGATTAGAATAAACAGACCTTTCTTAGAAATACTTTGACACTGAAAAGTGTTTGAAGAGGCCATCCCATGACCTTAGTCACAAGTCACTTCAGGCACACCTAAGGCTCCTGTATTATTTGTGTATTGCACATAATCCTTAATGAAGGACTAGACTCAGGGAGGCATGGGATGCTCTCCTTCAGTTGAGTAGATTAAGGTTGGGGACCTTGGAATGAGGAAATACTTTATGTAACAATTGATAAATATAATTTTGTATAGCTGTGAGGGAACACTGCTGAATCCAGCCCAGGAATACAGAAAAAGAGGCTGATGAATAAAGAAATGATCAAGAGAAAGTATGAGTGTCCTTTTTCCTTACTTCCTCAGATAGAAAAGGTCTTAGCTTCACCAACACTGTTGGTTTCCCTCAAATTCTGATCTGCCTTAGATGCAAGTTCCCTCACAGGCAGCAATAGTGCAGGCAAGCACACACTCTTCTGCACCTATAGGTGAACATAGCCCTACTCTCTGTTTAGATTTCTGGTCTATGGAACTGTGAATGAAAAGATGTAAGACACTGTACATGTCACAAATTTTCAAGAGCAAAGTGAAAATAATGAGAAATCCAGGAGTAAGAAAATTTTCCTTGTCAGTCTCTTGAAATAATAGCCATTTACACAATTTAAGAAGCTTAATACATATTAAGAGATGAAAAGGAGTACAAAATAATATTTGAAATGAATGACTCAATGGGAAACTGTAAATTGAAAATGATGAATGCATGTTGCCACTACTTCTCTGCACTACCACATAGCAAATGCTTGTTGTAAATCAAGACATACTTCTGCAGAATTATGGAAGAAGAGATAGGTAGGGTGGGTAGAGACTGATTTTCATTTTAAATTAGTAAGCTCTTTCAATTAATAACTGAAATATTTTACTTGTAACTCCTAAATCTTCTGCATGTGTATGCAGTCTTCTCATTATATTAAACAGTTATTCAGATCTATTGGAGGTGTATGAGCGAATGATGCATTCTCCTTTCTCACTTATGTCAAGTAATTGGTTAACAGTGCATAATTTGCAGAGCTCTGATAGAATCAAAATTCTTTTTTTTTTTAATTTTTATTTTGCAATGCAATTACGTTCTACATACAGGCACAGATTCCCTTGTTCTCCCCCCTCCCGCCCCCCTCACCTTCCTCCCAGCCCGCCCCCCATTCCCATCTCCTCCAGGGCAAAGCCTTCCCCACAGACTGAGATCAACCTGGTGGACTCAGTCCAGGCAGGTCCAGTCCCCTCCTCCTAGGCCGAGCCAAGGGACCCTGCATAGGCCCCAGGTTTCAAACAGCCGACTCATGCAATGAGCACAGGACCCGGTGCCACTGCCTGGATGCCTCCCAAACAGATCAGGCCAATCAACTGTCTCACCCACTCAGAGGGCCTGATCCAGTTGGGGACCCCTCAGCCATTGGTTCATAGTTCATGTGTTTCCATTCTTTGGCTATTTGTCTCTGTGCTTTATCCGACCTTGGTCTCAACAATTCTCTCTCACATAAACCCTCCTCATTCTCCCCCAAGATCTAGCTATACCACTCTTGGGCATATACCCAAGGAATGCTCAACCACACCACAAGAGCACTTGTTCAGCTATGTTCATATCAGCATTGTTTGTAATAGCCAGAACATGGAAACAACCTAGATGCCCTTCAACTGAAGAATGGATAAACAAAATGTGGTACATATACATAATGGAATACTACTCAGCAGAGAAAAACAATGACATCATGAGGTTTGCAGACAAATGGATGGACCTAGAAAAAGTCATCCTGAGTGAGGTATCCCAGACTCAGAAAGACAAACATGGTATGTACTCACTCATAACAGGATACTAGATGTGGAACAAGGATGACTGGACTGCTACTCACATCACCAGGCAGGCTACCTGGAAAACAGGACCCCAAGAAAGACACAGGGATCGCCCAATGACAGAGAAATGGAATGAGATCTACATGAACAGCCTGGACATGAGTGGGGGTAGTGAAGGGCGAGGGTCGAGGGAAAGAGAGCTTGGGTGAATGGGAGATCCCAGCTGGATCAACAACAGAGAGGGAGAACAAGGAATAGGAGACCATGGTAAATGAAGACCACATGAGAATAGGAAGAAACAAAGTGCTAGAGAGGCCCACAGAAATCCACAGAGATACCCCCACAACAGACTGCTGGCAATGGTCTAGAGACAGTCCGAATTGACCTACTCTGGTGATGGGATGGCCAAACACCCTGATTGTCGTGCTAGAAACCTCATCCAACTACTGAGGGATCTGGATGCAGAGATCCATGACTAGGCCCCAGGAGAATCAAAATTCTTAGAAAGGTTAAATGAGCTTGAACATCCGATGACTAACTTGAAGTCTTTTGTAGTCAGTAATTAGAGAAGTAGGAACTGTAAAGGGTACATATAAACTTGAAATGAAACAAAAACTAAAACATGTATATTTGAAAATTATTCAGATCAGGAGTATCAACAAAATAGGACATTTCATATCTTGAATTTTTATTCACTTTAGAAACATAGTCAGGTCAGATTTTATTTAGTGGGACTAGTCTCTAAATAATCTTCTTTTTAATTACTTATTTATTGAAAAACAAGCTCCTGAGTTAATTATGCCCAAGTTCCTGTGTATTGTATAGAGACTATATACCTTGCTCTGGAGAATATCATATCCATTTGAGAGTGATAAGCAACCAAAATGTAGTAGCATTCACACAAAATGAATACAATTTTCTATTGTATGAGATTTTAGAAATAAAGGAAATAAGACCTCAGGTAAGATTCAAAGGAGATATTTGAACTTCTAGTAAAATTTTAAACAATTGTTACTTGCGAAGTTTTATAATATTTTTGCTATGTAAATAGTCATAACAAACACTTATTTTGTTATGTATTAAAATATGCAGTTTTGTTGAAATATATGTGAAACCCAGTTGAAACATTTTTTAAATATTCCAATAATAGAAGAATTCTATTTGAACCTATTGAATAAAAGCCACAATTTGCTTTTTCATAACACAGGATATTTATTTATTTTAACATCTATTTTTGACAAATTTTCAAATTAATTTCCATTCATTTTAATCTTTCCAAATTGTAGAAGCCCTTTTTGTTTTATGTTACATTTGATGTTTTTATGTTATGATATGATAGACTCCTTTCTTTGATTATATTTTTTATTTATGTGTGTATGCATTTGCATATATATATGTTCATACATGTTTGTATGTATGTATGTGTATATAGAGAGCTTATTGTGTCAGTTTCTTTTACTTTTGTGTATATTGTTAAAGACCGTCTGCTCTACAGTGGACAGTCAATAAGTGGCTTCTTTATGAGAGAGACTAATTCTCCTCCTAGCAGTCAACAGTTGCCTGTAATTCATTGTGTAGGGTAGAATCCTATGGAATTTTACCCTTTCCACATTTACAAGTCCATTGATATCACCAATGTTTTGGTCTTATTGATCATTTCTATGACAGATAGTTTTATGGTCCTCTCCCTTGTATTCTGGATCTTATAATCTTTTTGTCCCCTACTCCATGATGTTCACTCAGCCACAGATGTAGAAACTCTGATATATATATTTACTGAGTCTGGGCACCTCAGGATCATTGATATGTGCATTGTAACCAGCTGTGGTTTTAATACTACAGTTATTATATTTTTCAAATTATTTTTGGTAATGTGTTATTGTATGATTTGATTAAAAAACCCTAAAGCCCAACTCTAATAATGTATATTAAATATTTAGAAGTATTAAAACATATTTTGAAAACACTTTAACATTGAGAATTCTAATATTCTATTGTCAAAGAAAAAGCTTTGTGAGGTTACAGCCATCAAAATAACACATATTTTTAACTCAAAATATATGATACTGGATTTTCCTGGGTTATAAAGTAGAATGTCAGGGTGAAGCCTTGACTCAAAGGAACTTTTTTCCTTTCTTCCTTCAGGCTTTCTGGCTCTTGGAATTATCATATGATCATTGTCTATAATTAACTATATTAGTTAAGATACTTTACAGCAGAGGTTCTCAAGTCTCCTAATGCTGTGACCCTTTAATACAGTTCCGCATGTTGTAGTGACCTCCCACCATCAAATTTCCATTACTACTTCATATTAAAATATCCTAGTGTTATGAATCATAATATAAATATCTGATATGTGACCTCAAATGAGGTTGTCACCCATTGTTGAGAACCTCTGTTTTAGTGGATGCTAGAGGATATCTGAGCACCCTGAATTTCAAAGAGATTAAATATCAATGCTCATTAAGAAGAGTTAAGAGTTCAAGCCTCAGCAGAAACTCATTCAGACACTTGTCAATAAGGGTAAATTCATGTATGTAAAATACAGAAGAAGCCAGATCTCAAACTGTAGCCTACATGACCAGCAGAAACCAGCAGATGTTTGGTGCTAATTTCACATAAGTTCAGCTTTATTCTTATTATTTAAGGAAAAAACGAAGTACCTAATGTCACAATAGATTTTATTAGGTTATTTAAAAAAAAACATTGATATCATCTTCAGAATTCATAGCATTCTCTGCATCTTCCTGTGTCTGACCTCTTTGCCCAGCATTCTTCTTGCACTATGCCTGCCATGTTGTGTTTACATGGAAAAACGTGTAAACCACAATGCCAGAGAGCAGTGCAATTGTGCAGGCACTTTCCTTGTTCAACTAAAGCTATATTGAAGAAAATAATGTTAAATACCTTGGAAACATGAGACTAACAACGGAAGTGGCTAATGTTTATAATACTTGCTCTGTAAAAGCTATCATACTAGATATTCCCCCATATTCATGGCCTAGAACTATTTAATTTTCTCAGTACATAAACACTGCTGTGGCTGAGCAAATAGGGACACTTCATCTCAGTAAAAAGTCATACTCAAGGTTGTACATCTAATAAATGAAGGAAATAGAATTTGTGCATGAATAAGTACAAACCCTCTGAGGTTCATGGTACATGGAGCCAACCAATACATATCTATCAAATTTAATTGACCATGGGCAGTGTATTATATTTTCCTCAGAAAGGTTAAGATGATTTTTTTTCCTAACATATGCTTTGGGATTTTGTATCATTTCAATGAATTTTCTTAACTTCCAAGTACAATGCTCCAGAAGACAGAATTGACCATTTCTATTCATCAGTTACTTACAATTTATACAGTTTCTAGTTTAGTAAATTCAAATATAAATGAAGACTAATGAATTCTCAGTCTTATTGTAGTAAGTAGAATATGTATGTTGAATTAATTAATCATTCTTAAATTTGATATTTAGCTCACAGAAACAAACAAAAGTAATGTTTTATTATTTTTCTAATTGAATATTCATTATTGCTGATTCAAAACAACTTAATAATTATGCTAAGCATTTGAAATATTATACCAAATATAAATTTTTGTTTTGTTTGTAGAGCCACTTAGTATCTTACATTTTAATTTGAGTTATCAAATATAAACATAATTTTCAATAAATAGCAAGTAGTACTTTTGAATTTCTTATTATTTTAATCCAGGCATGGTAGTGCAACCAAACTGCAGTAGCTAAACAATGAACGACAATCCCAGCTGACGTGCCCCACTCTCAGAAAAGAGATCTAGGCAACTGATGGCTGCTAAGATAGAGAGGATCAGTTTCTTCAAGGGTAAAGGCCCTCAATTAATTATCCTGCATCAAATGATCATCCCTAAAGCCATGTATGTGTCTTTGTGGTGTGTGTGTGTGTGTGTGTGTGTGTGTGTGTGTGTGTGTGTCTGTGTGTGTGTGTGTGTGTGTGTGTGTGTGTGTTATGCATGTGTATATGCAACACTAAATGGATTAGCAGAATGTTATTAGATAGATAGGTAGATAGATAAGTAGATGATAATAGATAGACAGGTAGATAGATAATAGATAGATGATGATAGATAGGGCCAAAATAGTTGTACCAAATGATTAAAGAGGGCACAAATTATGTACTCTTCAAATAATCTTTTTTAAACCTTTTCACATTGACATGGAACCTGACTAAACTGAGCTGACTGAACTTGAACTGGCTTTATTGCCCAAGTAGAATATGAACTTGTATTTCTCCTAGATAAAACTTCAGAATACCTGGAGTACAGGCCAGTAACATTGACCTTTCTGAGTATGTTCAGTTTTCATTGCTTATTTTATAAGAACTCATGAGTGAATAAATATGCTTTGATTATCAGATTGGGGATTTTAAATTTTAAGTGATGCTCGAATCAACATAAGAACTTTAGCAGAACAAGGAGGGAAAAGGAAATAATGAAATAAAGACTTACTCAAGAAGCAGGTAAAATTGCATATAAAGCAAAACATTAATTCTGTGATAATCAGGAAATAATAAGTACAAACTGTCTAAATGTGAGTCCAACAATCACACATTAACCTGTGAGACTTTGGACAAATTTGAATTTTGGGCAAATCAGGCCCAATTGCAGACATCATCTGCTCTAATGTATACTCAGATATGCCAAAGATATTGAATAATTTGTGAACAACTGTCCTGGGTCACACACACACACACACACACACACACACACACACACACACACACACATATATATATGTATATATATATATATATATATATATATATATATATATATATATATATATATATATATATATTTCCTGCTAAAATGTCCAATATAATTAGTTGAAACCAGCAAAGTGCAGTGCTGCAGAGTGTCACTTTTTCTCTAGAAGCCTGCACTTCCTTTGAAGGTTGTGATTTTCCTCATTCTCTCTGCTTTCATCACTAATTTTATTTTTGGCTTATCATCTCTAGTCTGCCATTGACAGGGTCAAGAATCTGCCAGCAGTGAACCAAGATCTACCCCGGCCCCATCTCTTTCATAATGACTCCTCAACCATCATATGCCAGTAAACAAAGTTATTTAAGTTCTTGGGTCTCCCAAGTATTGAAATTTATTTTGTAGTGTGAAAGGATAGGTGGCTTAGAGAACAAAGGAAGAATATTAGAGTCTAGATGGGATTGATGCATCAGTATTAAGAGGAACTTGTCCTTTATACTTTTATTTTAAATAGTTATTCAGCAGAAGTGGAGGAATAAATGTAAAATTTTTTCTAGTGAGCGCCAACCCTCTCATCTAGTTCCTTACTCTGAACATAAAGGATTGTATTTTGCTTATCAAGGACTTAAAAGCTGTCATTCACATATAAGTCAAAACAGACCACATTTATCTTTCTTAGTCTTGGTTACCTCACTCAGGATGAGTTTTTCTAGCTCCGTGTATTTACCTGTGAATTTCATGGTTTCATTTTTTTAGCAGCTGAGTAATATTTCTTATGTAAGTATACCATATTTTCTTTGTCTTTTCATCCATTGACCGACATCTACACTGTTTTCAATTTCTGGCTTTATGAATAAAAAGAGCAGCAATCTACATAGTTGAGAAAGTGTCTCTGTAGTAGGATGAAAGGCAAATTGAATAGATATGGATGGATAGGGGCTGTCAAGACATTGGAACTTGGGGATCAAATGGGGAGAGAGAGAGACGAGAAAGAAATGGAGGGAATATGGGGAAAGACACAAAAACTAATGGCTATGTGAAGGTTCATATGGAAACCTAATACAGTAAAACTTCCTGAAATATATATACATATATGAAATTGGTCTAAATCAAATTGCTCAATAATGAGGGAGACAGCACACCTAATGTAGTCAGAAGTTTTCCTTTGTCCCGCCTAGCCCATGGTTGGGACAAATCTCTCACCCACATAGCCTTTTATAAAAGAATCAACCAGGGGGTTAATATTACTTATAACTGCTCTGCCATTAGCTCAGGCTTATTACTGACTAGCTCTTACACTTAAATTAACCCATAATTTTTATCTATGTTTAATCATGTGGCTTGGTAACTTTTTTCAGCTCTGCCTTGTCATCTTGCTTCCTCTGTGACTGGCTGGTGACTCCTGATTCCACCCTTCCACTTGCCAGAATTCTCATCTGCAAGCCCCGCTTATACTTCCTGCCTGGCTACTGGCCAATCAGTGTTTTATTAAACCAGTATACGAAAGCATTATCCCAGAGCATTTCCCCTTTTCTGTCTAATCAAAAAGGAAGGTTTTAACTTTAACGTAGTAAAGTTACATATCATAGAATAGTTTTCAAGCAAGAATTACAATTAAAATATCTAGTCTATTTGTATTTGGCAAAATTAAGGAAAATATTCTATCATCTATCCTATATTTGTGAGTCTAAGGTTTCATATCTAACTTATCCTTTATCATAACCAAGGACAACTATAACTATCTAGTCTTCAACTACATCAAAGACCCCAGAAGAATATAATATTACTTAAGTAAAAAGGAAAAGCATTGTACACTACTTTCAAAAAATCTAGAATGACAGAGACAGCTGGCTGCCTGGACAGTAACTCAAAGTTCCTCTGCAATGTTGAGGTATCCTTCTTCAGCCTATAGGCCTAGAGACTCTCAGTCACCATTTGAAGCTTCTCTGGTCACCGTCTGAAGTTTCTCATAAAGGGAATGGGTTATAACAAATCAAGTTGTTTGGCAAGGATCTTCCATGAGAACCACCAAATAAGCTAGGCTATGGTTGCTCTCCACAAACTGACTGTAATGCCCTATTGTTGAAGACAACACCCACACAACTGATTGAACACCAAGAAGTTGAGAAGTCAAGCTGGTGCCTGCCTAGAGCCTTAACACTATGGACTAATGTTCATTTTACTGATTCTGGAAGGTACTCAGTATGCTTCCAAAGGAGAAAGGTAAAAACCAAAACAGCTATAAATCCTTTGATCTACAGTAGTGATCTACCTGTAGAACATGCTGGCATAATAGTGGAACAAATGTTGTAGACATAACCAACCAATATCTGAATTAAGGCCACACCACAAAATGGATTCCATACCTGACACTGCTTGGGTGACCAAAAACCTCAGACTAGAGAGGCCATGGACCTAGGGTAAAACCAAATATTACTATTCTGCTAAAGGAAGGCAGCAATAGCATGACTTGTAATGACATTTTTCTATACTCAGTGATCCATGTCTTGAGTCATCTATTATCATAGAAGTTGCAGGTAAAAAATTAGTTTCCTCCAATGAGTTCTCACCAAGGAAGCAAACGATTCTTAAGATGGGCTCCATGTCCAGAAATAGACAGCCAACACAAAACAAACTTGAATTAAGTGTCATCTTTGGAGGTTCTTTGTCTCATGATGTTGTTTCAGGACATCTATCTATCTATCATCTATCTATCTATCTATCATCTATCTATCTATCTATCTATCTGTCTATCTATCTATCTATCTATCTACCATCTATTTACTTACTTAGAGGTGCCTTGCATCTATATTATGGCTTCTGGTTTTGTGTTTTTATGTATTTCTCTGTGTTCAGATGTTCATGTCTGTATGTGTTTCTTGTCCTTTTTCTTTGGATATTTTTCTTGTGGTTTTGGTTTTGTCTTATTCTGATTTTTTTGTTTGTTTGCTTGGTTGGTTGTTTGTTTGTTTGTTTGTTTGTTTTTTAAGACAGGATAGGGTTTCTCTGTTTAACATCCCTGGCTGTTCTGGAAATCACTTTGTAGACCAGGCTGACCTCAAATTCACAGAGTCTGACTGTCTCTACCTCCAGAGTGCTGGAATTAAAGGTGTATACCACCATGCCTGGCTTGTTTTTGTTTTGTCTTCTTTTATTTTATTATTACTGCTTAGGGGCCTGTTTATTTTCTAAAGAGAAAGAAAAAGGGCATGGATCAATATAGCCTAGGGGGCAGGAAGAAATTCAGAGGAGTTGGGAGAGGGGAAACTGTAATTAGAATGTATTACAGGAAAAAAAAATCTATGTCCAATAAAAGAAAAATAAGTAAATGTAAACTTTATATGGTATCCAATTTTTTTACAGATGTTATAGCAGCCTTGAACTTCCATTAAGATAAGAAATACAGCATTGCATTGTTTACTGATAGCATTCAGTCAAATATAAAACCATGTTACTTAATGCTGCAAGTCTATATTCAAGCCTTCACAGGGTTTGCAAAGTTCCTAGAATACATCCTTTCTGCTATAAAAAGGCAGGAAAACTGTTTGTCCAAGCATTTAATGTTCTTTATATAAATGCAGAAGTAAAAAATCTTTACCTCACTCAAAGTAATTTTTATTATTAAAAGTAAAATATGATTTTACACTATTAAGATCTTTTAACAAATTCCTACTATTTGCAATATTTTATGCTTTCATTTCATTTTCTATACCACTATTAATCAATCTTCTTGAGTATGTTCTGTAAATTTTTTTTATGTCTCTGCATGAACAACAATTCTTCGAATAGCATAATCTCCCCTCTTTGTTTCATAGGTGGACCTGTGTCTTATGTGACTCAGTAGAATGTGGTGGAAGTTATATTATTTCAGTTCCTGGGATAAGCCTTAAGAGTATGCCAATTTCTCACATTGAGAGACGTCAAAAAGGATGTATGAAGTCTGAATACTACCATGTCTGCTTGTTTGTTGGCCTAAGGTTCAAATGAAAATAAATACAGTGCCTCATATAATATTTCCAAATATTTAGAAACTTGCAATCATCATTAAATGTTTAATAACTATATCCTAAAATTGTCTGAATATAAGTTAAACATAATCTACAAAGTTCAATTAGAAGCTTTGAAATTTTTAATTGAATTCAATTTTAAAAATTAGAAAAGAAAGAGAAGTGAAGACTACTTTGAAATACAGAAATATGAAATGGTTGATAACTGAAATTGAACTTAGAACTTAATATGGCATCCATAAAAATATAAGGAAAAGTGTAATGTGTCTTACACAGTGGTTAGATTATAATGACTTTGAAATTTTACTTCTAGTTGTATCTTTCAGGAGACTGATTAAGCAAATGACATCAGATTCTCAGTGTATATGGTAAAGGTGATTATGTCAGTTCATTGAATCACAGTCTAGAAGTTATAATTATGAGAGCAGTGTTCCTGATGAGGCTCATCCTAAAGATCAAACCTGATGTGGTGAAATGTACATGATTTTTTTGAAACTCTGACATGATAAATGAACTTTGAGGCCAAAAATAGAGAAAGAGCTGAGAGAGGATTATGGAGGGAAGACATCATTAAAATTTAATTGTAAAATTTAGAAAAGCATCTAAAATAAGATATAGGAAGGCAAAAATATCATCATACTCCTTCTCACTTCTCTTGTTTATTCCCATTGTTCCTCCTCTTATATATTTTTCTTCTAAAAACATTAAAACAACTATATAATTGCTATCAATTATATATCATTACACTTTATTGCATATTATTATTCTCTGATAGTCTGGTCCTTTAATCCCAGCAAAGTCTTACTCCCATTTTAATTTACCTATTGGAAGATTACTACGATATATTGGCTTCTGTTTCCTAAATAGTAAAATAATCAAATGAAGAAAAACACAATAAGTTATTATTATTATTATTATTATTATTATTATCATTAATAGTAAATACACAGATCAATAGAATATTGGGTACAAGGTAAAATGGCTTAATGGGAAAAGGAAATCACACCGTTGTTGCTGATTTAATGCTGAACTTTTCTCTACAGGATTGTTTTTCTCATATTTGAAACAAATTACTGGAGAACTCGTCACAGCATTTCTTTGAAAAATGCATAAAATAAATCTTTATTGTTTAATCATTTAACAAATTAATTGAAATTTTTGAGACATGGCCTCACTATGTTTCGTAGACTGACTTTAAACTCATGGAGACTGTCCTATCACAGCTGCCTGAATGTTTGGATTACAGACAGGCATAGAACTGGTGTTTGTATGGAAAGTTTTTAGCATTCCTTTTCTAGTGAATTTAAGAAAAATAAGCATGACTGACTATAGAGAGGTTGCGGTACATCTAAATGAAGTTTAGTCTCTTAGTTCATCTTGCTTTTAAACGTCACTTCCATATCCCATTACCCTTTGAACCTTCACTTTTCTTTCATGTGGTTGTAATCTAGATGAGCCCTCTGGATAAGTGAGACAGTGGATTAGCTTGAACTATTTAGGAGGCCCCCAGGCAGTAGGACCAGGACCTGTCCTTAGGGCATGAGCTGGCTTTTTGGACCCTAGGGCCTATGCTGGGACACTTGGCTCAGCCTAGGTGAAGGGAGGAGGGGACTGGACCTGCCTCAGCTGAATCTGCCAGGCTGAGCTGAATCTCCAGGGGAGTCCTTGCCTTGGAGGAGGTGGGAATGGAGGGTGGATTGGGGGCAGGGCAGGAGGAGGGAGGACAGGGGAATCTGTGGCTGATTTGTAAAATTAAATAATAAAAATAATAAAAACATACCTAATATGACTACAAGTTCAATTGTAATGACTAACTACTAACCTGCTTTTTTTAAATTCTAATAAGTTGATAATAATAACTTTCAAGGACTAGCAATTTACATTATATTGTTAAATGAGCTGTATAGGTACAATACCTTGAGCAAGATGAGAAATATATGTACAGTATTTTTTAACAAAATTACCCTCAAATTTGTATCAATATGCATAATTTGTATATAATATACAAATGTAAAATATTTAAAACTAGTAGTTGCTTTCTAAAAGTTGATTCAATAATCTATCTTTTTATTTTACCATATCCATATTCTCTCTTTTTTCTTTTCAGAGTAGATTCAATAATCTACCCTGTATCCATCGTTTCTATATCTTTTTTAAAGAGTATATTCTATAATATACCTTTTATCTCATCATAGCTATATTCTCTTTTTTTTCAAATAAGAACACTAAATCTAATCTCCCTTGTTTAGCATTTTCCCCAACTGTTAACAATAACAACCTGTAACAAACCATCCTAAGCAATACCAATTATCCATAACCTATTGAATGACCAAAAACAACCCACTCCACCTCTTGAGAATGTGGGCATCATGTTCTTAAAATTACCTCTTGCTGTCTGGTAGCGAAAGCATCTTTAGGGAATCCTGAAAAGAAAATTTTGGGCTTAAAACTCCTGAGCAAGTTAGCTGTATCATTTGTCTAGTCTCTGCACAATGGAAAAGTACAGGACTTGTCTCAAGTCCTTATTCAAGTAGTGTGTGAGGCTGAATCATCTCAGTTAGCCACCTCAAAATTGTCCTGAGCAGTTTGCAGTCCAAAGCCGATCTTTGGGTGGTGTTTGTCACTTTAGTGGTATTATCATTGTCCTGATGGAATCATCACTGTGGGGCCCCATTATCTTTTTTTTTTTTTTTTTTTTTTTTTTTTTTTTTTTTTTTTTTTTTTTTTTTTGGTTTTTCGAGACAGGGTTTCTCTGTGTAGCTTTGCGCCTTTCCTGGAACTCACTTGGTAGCCCAGGCTGGCCTCGAACTCACAGAGATCCGCCTGGCTCTGCCTCCCGAGTGCTGGGATTAAAGGCGTGCGCCACCACCGCCCGGCCCCATTATCTTTTTGGAGACTTCAAAGTTGCTGTTTGGCATGGTCATGGTTCACTGCAGAAAACTGATAGAGACTCAAATCAAAATCCTGTACAGGAAGCTACATGAAGCCTTTTTCTAGATATATACGAGTACTAGATATAGTACTCTATATGACTATTAATATCATGACAAAAAGTTAATATATATTTTAATCTTATAAATTTTGATATAAAATTCATACCTTAAGAAAAATTTTAAAGAGTCAAAAAAAAAAACCAAAGAATTATGAGATTAGTGGCAGTAAATAGTCCTTTAATTTTGGTTTTTCTTCGTTCCATATCAGGTGGCTCTTCTGACATGATACAGAGATTCTACATTTTCTTTTAAGAAACATGCTTTGGGCCGGGCGGTGGTGGTGCACGCCTTTAATCCCAGCACTCACTCTGTGAGTTCGAGGCTAGCCTGGGCTACCAAGTGAGTTCCAGGAAAAGGCACAAAGCTACACAAGAAACCCAGTCTCGAAAAACCAAAAAAAAAAGAAAAAAAAAAGAAACATGCTTTGTTTTAGAGAAGAAGAGAGCCATGCTCCAACGCCAAAGTCAGCTTTAATTTTTAATTGAACTAGGACTACATAAAGACCATTTGTGTTATTTTGTGTTATGTGTCTGTAGAGAGCAGCAGAAACAAACATTATAGGAAGATTTATGAAATTTTATCCTGTTAGATATGTGATATACCAATAGGCTAATTTATTCTTTTTCTTGGAACATTTTTTTTCTGGAAGATTTGTCCTATTTCTTCAGATGTCTCATGTGTCCAATGTTCTTCAGATTCCTTAGCCTTCATTCTGCTGAAAGACAAAAACAAAACCCTTCCTCACACCTAACTTTAGAGAAGTTCTTTTTTGGCAAGTTATATCTTATCAACTGGAAATCATTTGTTAGTAGTATAAGTTAGTTTAAATTGAATGATCATGCTGATAGATAAGCTATCACTTCTTCTAATTAAGAGGTCTCTTATTGAAATTGCATCTTTATCAATTTTGATGGTATCCATAGCTTTTCTTCCTTAGTTGAAGCAAAAGCAAGATATCATCCTCAATGTAACATATATGTTGGTTTCCATTCTAAGGTCAGCACATCTTTAAAGTATACAGGCTGATTTAATTCTGTATTTTTTTTTCTATTATGCAGTGACTCTCCACAGTGGTTCCTTTCTCATTAGCATTGAGAACATTCAAAATAAATAAAGCATTATGTTATCTATTTCCGTGGGGTTTTGTTACCTTTTCTGTTTATTTAGCATATTCTTTTGAGTTCAATTTTATGTTTCTGTGACTGCTTGGTCTGTAGGATTGTATGGTATACCTGAAATATGCTTTATATTGTAATAAGCAAAAATTGTTTCATTTTACCAGAGACATATGCTGGAGCATGGTCATTTTTAATTTGTAGAGGTATACCCATGATGGTCATAAATTCTAACAAATTCATGATTACAGAATCAGCCTTCTTACAACTCAGAGCAGTTGCCCATTGAAATCCTGAATAGGTATCAATGGTCTGGTGTACATATTTCAATTTTCCAAATTCTACAGAATAAAACACACCCATCTGACAGATTCCATTCCTCTGAGTAGCCTTTGGGTTACATACTGCTGGTAGAGGAGTTTGATTTTATAAAGACCAAGTAGGACATTTCCTCATAATTTCTTTGGCTTGTTGCAGGTTATAGAAAAATCCTTTTTTAAACCCTTACAATTGGCATGATGATTTTTATGAAACTCTGAGGCCTCTAGCACATTTCCTTTCAACAATTCATCAGTCTCATCATTACCTTATGCTAGAGGACCTGGCAGACCTGTATGGGAGTGGATGTGAGATATATATAAGTGATGATTCCTAGTCCTGATTATTTCTTGTAACTGAATAAATAGCAAAGTTAATTTTGACTCATTAAGGATAAATTCAGCAATTTCAATATATAAGACCATTCTTTTGGCATACTTAGATTCAGTAATTATGTTGAGGGGTTCTAAAAATATCCATTAATACCATCAGAATAGCATACAATAATTGTAAAAGTGAAATAAGTGTTTCTTTTACAAGTGGTATCTACTAATGCATTGTTATCCTTTGGAATGTTCAGATTTAGGGGGAGGGGCCTTGTTTTTTTATTTCTTGTTTTGTATTGTTATTTATTGTAATATATATATGTAAATATATGCCAAATTAGTGCAATGTTGCTAGCCCACAGAGGATTCAAAATAGTGTGATGAATCAGTTGATGGTGGAATTGGAGGTAGTTGTATACTTGCCTTTTGCGGGTTATCATGTGGTTTAGTCTCTCCCCTTTGTTCTAGAAGACCTGGTTATTAAATAAATCCCAAACTGGTAATAACTTAGAGAGGACAATTCAAAGGATGAATGGCTTTCGTATTTTAGGGCAACTGAGTAAGATTTATAGGATATAGCAGAAATATGTATTCAGTGCTGGTCAATATTTTATAGACAACAACTCAATGTCTATATGTGTACATGAGGAATATTTTCACAGAAATAGTGAAGGCAATTTCATTCATAAATAATTAATTTAAAATATTACACAAAATATTAATGTCATTATAACTGTTCATTTTTATTATTTTTCTAGCAATTTGAGCAGATTGTGCAAACACAAGAGGATATTTGTAATTTTTTAAATACTTACGTACATTTTTTTCTCAGCACTTGGAAAACAAAGATTGTTTAAACTAGACCAAAGATTTGTTTGTTTGTTTTTTTAAAGAAAATGTTAAACAAATTCAGTCTACCAGAGTACATTTCAAAATTGGGTGTGGCCTAGCAAATTTTTGCTAATGCTTTCAATAATTAAGATGCAGATGGGATGTTCATTAAAAATGACTTTCTAGTAGGGTTTAATGGAGTTAGTGGTCAATTATAAATTGAGGATACAAATATGTATTCTCTCTTCATTTCAGATTAATAATCACAAGAACTGTGCTGTGTTAACTGAATAAATACTTTGCTTATTATTGATGATCTGTTTCATTCTGTGCTTAAAATACCTCTACTATTTCACTCTGGAAACACTTTGTAACATGTTAAAAATACATAATGTCAGGCTGCAGACATGGATCCACAGTTAAGGGCTCCCCTTGATGTTCCAGTGGACCCAGTTATATTCCTAGCATCCATATTTGGTAGCTTACAACTATCACCATATGCAAGTTTTATACACCATCTTTTCTACTATCTCAATTTTGTTCTTAGTCCATTGGATATTTTTTGAATACTAAATAGCCATCTGATCTTTATGTGATATATACAAGTAGGAAAACACATTCTAAATTATAACATACCTTCAAAAGTAACTTGGAGGAAGATGTAGATTATACATAAAAATGAAAAAAAGATATTTTAATGTTATTTTCTGTCACTAGCTTGCCAAACATACTATAAAACTGAAAGATCTGAGAAATCACCAGTCATAATTTAGTACTGAAACTGTTTTAAAAATGAGAAGAGTATTTTGAAGTATGACCAAGGTGGGCAGGGAGGGGGATATGGCAGGGCTTGGAGGGAGGAAAGGAAAGGAGAAAAAAAAGTAAGAAAAAAAGACAGAAGCATTTCAAACATCATTTTCTAAAAATTTCAGTGGCACTGCACAGATACTAACAGTGACGGAACGTCTGGGATCTCAATCTGTGTAGTAACATCTAATTTCACAGCAATAGTGAGCCATCCTAAGCAGTGGGATTGTGATCTGGAGCTGCATTGTGTAGTTAACAACATATGTTCAGTATGAAGCTATATGCATATCTACTCTTCTATTAAACACTGGAGAATGTTGATGAAATTAATATAAATACAAAGAGAAATTGTGGGTTAATCTTACATTTTAGAGAAAACCAAAAGTTTTGAAGCCTTCAATCTATGTTTTTATTCTTTTATTCAAGTGTGAACGATCTCAAAAGACCTTAGCTCTGTAAGAGCCCTTCTTTTCCTCACTACAAATATAGCTGACATTGTTAGACCAAATGTTAGGACAGAAAAAGAATAATGGGTAAAATTAAAGGAATTGTTTTCATCCTTAATACGTATACCCATGGAATCAATTTTCTCATGTCATGGAAAAGTCTGTGATATATGAGCAACTCAAAACGCAACTAATGGTAAAGAAACATTTTCTCTGTGTTCCATTCAATGTAGAAATGAAAGATTTCTTTTCTATCAAGGAAGCATTCACAATTTCCAAAATCTATCAAAATTTCAAGAACCTTATCAATCTATGTTTTTCCCACTTCCTGAATTCCTTGGAAAAATAACTCTTGAAGCATAGAATTCAAAATACCAAAATTCCATATGTTCAAATTAATTTTGACATTGAAAATGACATGTTGGGCACATCAGGCTGTCAAAACTAAAACCAAGAATTTCTTTTTAGGCTCTTTGTTTTCTCTAACCATTAATAAAAAAAAAATTGCTGTGTATATGTCTACAATAACTTCTCATTGAATGGATAAGTATAAAGCAAATACATGATATTTTCTTATGCAGCTACTTGAAGTTTTAACTTTCAATCTTACATTTAGTACAACCATAGATGTTAGTTTTAGATTATTGGTTTATTCTACTCATATATACAAGCTATTATACAAGGGTATATGGACTTAAAATTCTTAGAGAACATATCTTTTATGATAATTAAACTTGATATCCATGTATTCATGCCATTCATTGACTTGACAAGATGGGAAAGTAATGGTCTAAAATGTTCAGCCAATTTATGGTAGAGCTTTATTCAGATCCCTCATCTTCTAATTTACAGTGTGTTTTATTTTTGCCAAATTCTTATTGTATGCTTTTGAATGAGTTACAATTTGCATATAGTACATAGATAATAGGAAAATAGAAGTGATAATCACATCTCTAAGTACATTCTATGACAATTACACATGTAACTTTTAGATGTATTCCTTCCACAGGGTGTATAATAATCATTGATTGTAAGGATACAGGCAACACATTTTCTTAGCATAAAATCTTAATTGTTACTACCTGCTTACCAGCTTATTCCCTTGGTGAGATCCAGGTTACTTTCCTGAAGGATTTTTCATATATTCATTCTTCATTCATATATTAAATTTTCATACATTTCATACATTCATTTATATATTCTACAAGTTCTGTTCCATTAGAGAACCCTGCCTAATACAACAAATAAATGATAGAGCAGAAGATATGGAAACTGACATATGCAGTCTTGGCATATGCAGTCAAGTTTTGAGCCTGTGCTGACCAATTGTGACTGAGAGTCATAAGGATTGCACACCCCTTAGGACTTCTAAAGGAGGCTGGATGACGTGCTCTTTTATTAATATGGTTATTTTATTTACAATGCCATTTGAAACTGACATAGGTTTAGATGTTCCATAGAATAATGGGAAGTTGGGGAATTGTCCCCACTTCTTCACACCCTCCATGAATTATAATTATATATCCTTGACTTTTCTGTGAGCAGCTAAACTGTGTCGCATTGCAGCCAGAGTGACCTTCTGTGCACATCTGTATTGACTTGGCTATGTGACTTGTCATGACCAATAGAACTTACATAGAACTATTAATGTGTTGCTCCCCAGCTGAAACCTTAAGGAACATTGATAGTTAGGGTTATCAACTTAACAAAATTTATAACCATCCATGAGACAGGTTTTTGGCCTGCTTTGGAAGGTTATCTTGATTGTGTTAATTGATATGCCCACTGTGAGTGACATCATTTTCTGGATGGCATCTTGAACTATTTAGGTGGATGGGGGCTTGGTGTGGGGCGTTTACCCAACCACCCCCACAGTTCTCCAGAGTTTTCTTGAGTGCGAGCAGCAGGAAATATTAGATAGAAGGATTTATTGTGGAGAATATCGCGGAGATAAACAGATAGAAAATAAAGGATAGCCTCGAGAGGGCCTGGAACCTATTCCAACGGGCCCCGACTGTCTCTGCCCCAGGGTTTTTATAGAGACGCCAAGGGGTGGAGCAAGAGACCTCCTCCCCCAGCACAGCCAAGTGCAGACCATCCCAGACACCTGCACTTAGGCCCGTGGTCTAATCATCCTCTATTCAGACCTGCTGGGTAAAGCCACGAGGAACCCGAGAACGGGCTCCCACAGGTCCCCCTTTCTTAATATATAAAAAAAAAAATAACTAATAATGGCTTACAGCAATCTCCATAGCTGTTACACCTCCCAGTATGGGAGTAGAGGATGATATAGATGGCATTTCTCTTTTGAATTAGGTCCAAGGTGACTACAGCAGTCTTAGCTGCCTCAAGCCCTTTCTAAGCCAAAAACTCTTAAGGCAACTACAAACTTAAAGAATCCCTTAGCTTCATCATTACCATTAACAGGTTAACATAAACATTGCTATACATAGCCACAATTCTCTGTCTTACAACTCAAAGCAAACTCTTAACAGAACCATTTGAATTAGCATATATGGTGCTATATATAGTTAACAATTTTCTCCGTCTTACAACTTTAACTCAATCATTTGAATTTTCTTGTTAACAGAACATAGGAAAAACTTCGATGTATTCACATCAAACTTAAATATTTCCTTAACTCCACAAAACCAGGGTGCATTAATATCAATAGGGTTCTGCAAACATAATTCAACCTCATAACTCCTCCTTTTCTTTATAATTTTTTTTTTAATTTTTATTTTGCAATACAATTCAGTTCTACATATCAGCCACAGATTCCCCTGTTCTCCCCCCTCCCGCCCCCCTCACCTTCCCCCCAGCCCGCCCCCCACTCCAATCTCCTCCAGGGCAAAGCCTTCCCCACAGACTGAGATCAACCTGGTGGACTCAGTCCAGGTAGGTCCAGTCCCCTCCTCCCATGCTGAGCCAAGGGACCCTGCATAGGCCCCAGGTTTCAAACAGCCAACTCATGCAATGAGCACAGGACCCGGTCCCACTGCCTGGATGCCTCCCAAACAGATCAGGCCAATCAACTGTCTCACCCACTCAGAGGGCCTGATCCAGTTGGTGACCCCTCAGCCATTGGTTCATATTTCATGTGTTTCCGTTTGTTTGGCTATTTGTCTCTGTGCTTTATCCGACCTTGGTCTCAACAATTCTCTCTCATATAAACCCTCCTCATTCTCGCTAATTGGACTCCCAGAGATCCACCTGGGGCCTAGTCATGGATCTCTGCCTCCAGGTCCATCAGTAGTTGGATGAGGTTTCTAGCACGACAATTAGGGTGTTTGGCCATCCCATCACCAGAGTAGGTCAGTTCGGATTGTCGCTCGACCATTGCCAGCAGTCTGTTGTGGGGGTATCTTTGTGGATTTCTGTGGGCCTCTCTAGCACTTTGTTTCTTCCTATTCTCATGTGGTCTTCATTTACCATGGTCTCCTATTCCTTGTTCTCCCTCTCTGTTTTTGATCCAGCTGGGATCTCCCACTCACCCAAGCTCTCTTTCCCTCGACCCTCGCCCTTCACTACCCCCACTCCTGTCCAGGCTGTTCATGTAGATCTCATTCCATTTCTCTGTCGTTGGGCGATCCCTGTGTCTTTCTTGGGGTCCTGTTTTCCAGGTAGCCTGCCTGGTGATGTGAGTAGCAGTCCAGTCATCCTTGTTCCACATCTAGTATCCTGTTATGAGTGAGTACATACCATGTTTGTCTTTCTGAGTCTGGGATACCTCACTCAGGATGATTTTTTCTAGATCCATCCATTTGTCTGCAAACCTCATGATGTCATTGTTTTTCTCTGCTGAGTAGTATTCCGTTGTGTATATGTACCACATTTTGTTTATCCATTCTTCAGTTGAAGGGCATCTAGGTTGTTTCCATGTTCTGGCTATTACAAACAACGCTGATATGAACATAGCTGAACAAGTGCTCTTGTGGTGTGGTTGAGCATTTCTTGGGTATATGCCCAAGAGTGGTATAGCTGGATCTTGGGGGAGATGGATTCCCAATTTTCTAAGAAATCGCCATATTGATTTCCAAAGTGGTTGTACAAGCTTGCATTCCCACCAGCAGTGGAGGAGAGTTCCCCTAGCTCCACATCCTCTCCAGCATAAGGTGTCTTCAGTGTTTTTGATCTTAGCCATTCTGACAGGCGTAAGGTGGTATCTCAGAGTTGTTTTGATTTGCATTTCCCTGATGATTAGGGATGTTGAGCAATTCCTTAAATGTCTTTCAGCCATTTGAGTTTCCTCTGTTGAGAATTCTCTGTTTAGTTCTATAGCCCATTTCTTAATTGGACTGTTGGGCATTTTGATGTCTAATTTCTTGAGTTCCTTATATATTCTGGATATCAGTCCTCTGTCAGATGTGGGATTGGTGAAGATCTTTTCCCATTCTGTAGGCTGTCGCTTTGCTTTGTTGACCGTTTCCTTTGCCCTACAAAAGCTTTTCTATTATTATTTTTTTTTGTTTTTTCGAGACAGGGTTTCTCTGTGTAGTGTTGTGCCTTTCCTGGAACTCACTCTGTAGTCCAGGCTGGCCTCGAACTCACAGAGATCCGCCTGCCTCTGCCTCCCGAGTGCTGGGATTAAAGGTGTGCGCCACCACCGCCCGGCCCAGTTTTCTATTATTTTTTTTTAATTAATTTATTTATTTAACATCCCAACTACAGTTTTCCATCCCTCCTCTCCTCTCAATCACCCCACCTCCCCTCTGTCCCCCACCCTCTCCTCCTCCATTTCTATTAAGAAAGCACAGACCTCCCATGGATATCAACAAAACATGGCATATCAAGTTGCAGTAAGACTAAGCACCTCCCCTTGCACTAAGGCTGGGCAAGGTGACCCAGTATGAGGAATAAGGTCCCAAAAGCCAGCAAAAGAGTCAAAGATGTCCCCTGCTCCCACTGTTATGAATCCCACAAGGGGACCAAGCTATACAACTAGTGACAAAATTTGTGGAACCCAGTACAAAGGGGAAAAAAGGTCTTTGTTAAAAAATAAAGTTAAAACATCTTTAAAAAATTATTAAGAATTTCAAAAGGGCATTGTAGATGAGCCAAGGCAGGAGCAGGGAAAAAAAAAAAAATCTTAATTGTTTTGTGGAATAGGGACTCCTCTGCTACTAACTGAAATATATTCAAGTTTTGTAATCTAGATAAAGAAAAAAAAGACAAACCTACGTTTGTAAAGCTACTAAAATTTGATGGTTTACCTGTTATGGAATGCCATGAACATGCTATGACAGGAATATTGATGAATATGTTCCTGTCTTTAGACAATGTCAAAGTTTACTGACTAAAAATGAATATACAAAGTTTAACATTTCTGCAATAGCAATTTGTCATAAAAATTTGCCTAGTTTGGTAGCCTAGTGAAGGACAATAAAATTAATTACTTAATTACTAATGTTAAGTCTCACATCACCTGTCACAGGACATAAAACATATAGATTCATATAAATCTATCATCTATCTATATATCTGTCTTTCATATATCCCTCTCTCTCTCTCTCTCTCTCTCTCTCTCTATATATATATATATATATATATATATATATATATATATATATATTTGTGTGTGTGTATATACATAGACAGAGATATGCATATGTATATAGATATAGATTGATAGCTATAGATATGGGTTCCAGTATGAATGTAAGTTAAAGAGATAGCATCAGAGTTCAAGAAATTTTAGAAGTAGATTCTGAACCAGTGTGTATTGATAAATAAGGACCCAGACCAGGACCTAGAGGACCTGCTGCTCCAGCATTTAAGGCTGCTAGAGTGCAGTTTGATAGTGACATTGCAGTCGAGATGAAAGGTAAAAGGACAATTGGGTCACCAACAGGAAATTGTAGGTCAGGACCAAGTCTAGATGGATGAAAATATAGATGGACCAGATGGGTGTAGAGGTCCTCTATGCCATATCAACAGCTTGGATTGAACCAAGTTGGTAAATTCTTGGTCCTTGATGAACATACCAAGGGAAAGTATCAGATGATAGGTTGGTGTGGGGCCATGTTAATAGTGTTAAATGCTCAGCAGTTTGTGGCAGGCAGAGAAGGGTTTATACCCTTTCTTCTATCTGTAATGGCTGAAAAGTTCTTGGGCCTAATTTTCTTAAAGTGATTTAAATCCTCTCAGTTTCAGCTTTCCCCATTTTATTTGTACTCCAGCTCCCTTTCTATTACCAGGATTAAGTTCTTTATGAACCCGTGTTGGATAGATGGTTCCTGGCAGATTTTCTGAGTCTACTACAAGGACTCCAAGGATTGTAGGCAAACTTTTCACTCAAAATGGAATCAAAATCTGTTTGTAAAATGGAGTCTCCTAGGGCAATAGATAGCCTGGCAGACAACTGTTTTATTCACTATGGACTAATTTAGAATAGAACATAGCCTGATCTCAGCACAGCATATAGCCTCACGTTAGGTTATCAATGTTCTAATGGCTATTGTGTAAGAACAGAACATAACCCTTTAGTTACTGATAAGTTTTTATTAGTCAACACTTTAGAAAATCAACCAGTGGCATCGCCATGAGTTTGAGGCTAGGTAGAGCTGAAGATTGTGTTTTAGGCTAGCCTGGACTATGACAGATTCTCCTTTCCAAAAATCAAACCCCAAACACACAGAGAGACAGGGAGACAGATAGAGAGAGAATAAACCAAAGAAACAATAAATAAGTAAATAAATAAACAAACAAATAAATAGCCTGACACCATGGAGGCTGAGATAGACAATTAAAAGATCAAATTATGAGTCTAACTTATATTCATATCTAAATTCTCTAGATTTTTTCTGGGATATGTAATAATGAATGATCCCGAAGTATGTGCAGTTAATTACTCCTCTTGAAGCAGACCACACTCTCCAAGAAATGTTCCTACTTTATTTCATTGGAAAGGGAAATGAAGAAGAACCTTTGAACTGGAACTGCAGGTGGGAAGAGAGTATCAACTTATCTATGGAGCTGTTGAATCCATTTCCTCCTGTCAGGATGTGCTTGTGATCATTTTAAAACAATAAGCCACAAAACCCATGTTCAAATCTCTACTTGTATAACTATTCTTAAAATTCTTTTTAAAAAGTGAGTAGGTAGAAACAAGTGAGCACTTTGGAAATTAGACTTGGCTTTTGTGAAAGATGTCTGAGAGGCTTTAGAGAAAGGCTTTAATTTGTCTGGAGGATAATGGTGGGAATGTGGAAAGTGGGATGGATAAAAGAAACTCCTTTGAATGTTTGTGAAAGAAAGAAATCAAACATTTCAAAGAGGCTTTGTTGTGCAAGAGCCATCTGCTGTGGAACACTCTTAGTCTGCATGTCTTAAAAGACCTGCAGAGACTGTATTTTGCTAGCAATACACACAGTCTTTATTGTTTGCAGGTTAATCACATTTGTAATTACACACAGTTTCTAGCATCAATAAAAAAAGTTGCAGCAAAATAAGTGAAAAAAAAGAAATCAATTTCATCTTTACAATCTATGTAATTGTATCTGGGAATTCTGTAGAGAAAATTACTTCTTTTAAATAAGAAAAAGGTAATAAAATTTCTGGGCATAATCATTAAGAAACCAAAAGGTTATGTGAGAAGATACCAAACCCAAATCACTTTCAGAAAGCCAAGGAAATGATACATTTTATTTTAAAGTAAAAAGATTTATTTTTAAAAAATATATCTGATTGATTTCTCTTTATGTTGATAAGTGCAACTTGTATATCTTTTTTTCTATGGAGGCATACGTATGCACTGGAGAAGGTGTTACAGATGGTTGTGAATCATCATGTGTGTGCTAGGAACAGAATCTTGGTCCTCTGCAAGAGCAGCAAGTGTATTATCCACCGAGCCACCTCTCCAGAGCTAGAATTATTCATTTAAAAATAAAATAATACATTTGCCTAAGGGATAAATTTCCCATAATTAGCACTGGAAAAGCTGTGATTCAAGCATCCAAAATAATAAAACAAGTAATTTTTGTCTTAATGTTTGTCTGCTATTTCTTACAGTAGCAGGCTGCTAGTTAGCATACTAACCAGAATATGAGAATCTACAAATGCTCTTCAAAGCAAATCATGAAAGACAGTGGTAGAGAAACTGCTTATAGTGTAGATGAATGTTTCTCAAAATCTATTCACATCAGAATAATTGTTGTTGTTGTAAAAACGGTAAATACCTGTTTAGGTTTTCTGTAATAGGTCTGGGGAGCCTGAAAAAGTCTCAGGCCATGCTAATGCTTGGGTCCTTGTAGCTGACTTGAGTAGAAAGCATGTAAGTGACATTACTGGCCTTGATCTGATAGTATTATGTAAGTACTAATAAGTACTTATAGTTTAATTCTCCCTCCTTAATTTTTAATTTCATACTAAAATTATTTCAAATACTATTTCTTTTGCTGTAGTTACAATTCCAATGAGTAAAATGATATATTGATACTAATAGGCATTCAGAATCTCTTTATGGAAGAAATGTTACTTTTGTTTTGTACATAATTAGTGAAAAAGGTTGGGATAGGGGATTGAAGCAATGAAAGAAAAAATTCAGTAGATAGAAACTTGCATAGGAAATGCATTGAAAGAAAAGTTGTTGTGAAAAGCGCTTTCCTATGCTGAAATTCAAATATATCTGCGGATAGTTGTGTATAGCACAGGATTTGAAGACTTAAAGATACTTTGCATTATTTTTATTTGGAGGCTTAAGGACCAATGGAAAGCAAAATGCACCAGGGAAATAATTACATAGGCCACAAGATGGCGGCAAATATCCTCCTGCTCACATGCTAGCATGCTTGGCTCACTTGCCAGTTTGAAATCTGGTAGTTGAATTTGAGAATAAAATAGAAACTCGGTGTTTTAAGTAGTTAAAATAATTAAAATTTGAACCTAGCCATTACCGAGGATAGTTTAATCATAAGTGAACTCATGCATTTTAATCACAGATATTAAATCCATTTATTAGCTCACATTAAGTGATGGAGAAATGTACATATTCATATTCGATAAGTTTATTCTTCGGTGAATTTCCTTGGCAAATTGCAGTTCAAGTTTTATTGGAAGCACTAATAATACTACTAAAGAGTATCTTTGCAACCTTTGCTTATTACATCTATGATTGTAAATGGATTTTAAATACCTGTTTATAACTGATGATACAGTTTTGTGTTGCTTGTTTTTTGTTCTGTTTTTCTAACACTCTTTTCACTTAATCATTTCAGTATCTGCATCCAACAACTGATGGGAGCAGATACAGAGATCCACAACAAAACATTATGCAGAGCTCTGGGAACTCCGCAGAAGTGGGAAAGGAAAGATTGTAGGAGCCAGAGGGTTCAAGGACACCAGAAGAGCGTGTCCTGGCCCACAGAAACAACTAAGCAGGCCTCACAGGGGCTCACAGAGACTGAATCAGCAGTCATTGCTGTGGGTGTCTTTCTGTATGCTGTGAGTATGTGTGACTCTGGTTGGTTGATAAATAAAGCCATTTGGCCTACGGCAAGGCAGTTAAGAGGCAAGCAGGAAATCCAAACAGAAAGACAGGAAGAGAAAGGACAAGCAAGGCAGACTACTACTTGCCACTGCCAGAAGAAGCAAGATGCAGAGGTATTGGTAAGCCACGAGCCAAGTGGTAAAGTATAGATCTATAGAAATGGGTTAATTTAAAATATAAGAGCTAGTTAGCAAGAGGCCTTCCATAGACCATACAGTTTGTAAGTAATATAAGCCTCTGTGTGTTTAATTGGGTTCAAGCTGCTTCAGGACCGGGTGAGACACAGGAAAACTTCAGTTATAAGTCATAGACCCGGAATGAGTCTACACCAGATCCTTTGAATGTATGTTGTGATTTTTTAGCTAGAGTGTTTGTTGGACTCCTAGCAATTTGGGTGGGAGGTGTCTTTTATTCTTTTTCCTGCTTGTGGAATCTATTTCCTTCCATTAGGGTTGTCTCATCCAGCCTTAACATGGGTTTGTGCCTAGTCTTATCGCATCTTGTTGTGGGGAGTCAGCTGGTACCATTGGGAGGCCTGCTCTTTTCTGAAGGGAAACAAGTGGACCTGGAGGAGGGGGAGAGAAGAGGAGGAGAGGCAGGGGAGGCTGCTGAAGTTGAGATGTATTGTATGAGAGAAGAGTAAATAAATAAAACAATTAAAAATACAAAATATGAAATTCAAAGTATTCAGTTCTTCCCTTGTTTTTGCCACATGATACTCCTTCAGCCCGAAGTTTCAAGTGACCAATTATTTAATGCTTTTCTTTTCAAATCAGTGAAATCAAAGAAGCTGATGATCTTATTGTGAAATGCAGAGTCTCAGAAAACTTCAGTACAATCAGTTATACATATTATAGATATTTATGGTGAATTGCAAAGCAATATGTGATGTGGATGATAGTGAAATGAAGAAGACAGTCTAATTTGAAGGGCAGTGTGGTGAGCAGTATTCAATGTGGAAACTCAGGCTGGCTAAGGTTAAAAGTTCGATGGGAACCATAGGGGAATCCGTTACTTAGTGATGTAAGGTTCCTTGATCAATGATGTCACAAAACAAAGGCTGAAACACAGAGCCTTGTGTAGAAAGTAAAGGTGAAAATTGAGACAATATTACCTGTTTAAAGAAGCCCAGTACTGAAAAGAATGAGAATACCTTCTGTATTTTAGAGAGGATACAGCCTATATTTTATGTCAAGATAATAGAAATTCAGAACAAATTTTCATTGTCTTTGTGAAAGAAGATCATCAAGGTGAAAAAATTTTTAAAATTAGGTTCAAAATTTGTGCTTCAGCTTATTTTAGAAAACATGTTAAGTACAAATCTATATGTAGTTCATATAGTTTTTATTAAATGGTTTTCTATGTATTTATTTCATAGATAAAACTATACCCTTCACCTGAAGTAAACCTACAGTGCAAGATAAACTATTTGTGACTGTAATATAGTAATTAAATGACTGACAGCACCATATGAGTTTTAAGAGGGGGACCAATTAAAACTATTTGGGAAATTTTCAAACACACTCACTCATACATACACATACAAACATATACACACTCAACACACACACCACACACATACACATACACACACAAACACACATAACATGTTAGTAACTTACTACTGAATGTGTCCAAAAAACTTAAAAAGCAACACTTTTAAGAAAATATTGGAGGGAGCTAGAGAGATGGCTCAGTGGCTAAGAGCATTTGTTGTTCTTGTTGAGTACAGTAGTACAATTCTAAGGAAAAACATTTTTAAAAATAGTTATAGCTCCAACTTCATTAGATAGAGCTGACACATCCTCCAGCCTCTGTGGGAATCAAACGCGTGTAATACACTAACATACATGTATGCAAAAACCCATATATACACTACTATATATGTATATATATAATATATGCATATGTATGTATATATATATGAACACACACACACACACACACATATATATATATAGTAAGTTAGTTAGTGGTTAACAATTGTAATGAAATGACAAAAAATATACTTTCTAGCTAATGATAAATATGTAAATAACTTAGATTTTTATTAATATTACTGAACAGATTCAGAAAGAGATTTCTTTAAAAGTTAAGGCAATAAACTTATCCTTTCATTCTTAACCACAAATTTCATAGAAACCCACACATATTCCTCCCAACCTGCTTATAAGTTTTGTATAGTGAGGACATTTATACACCAAATATAATTGAGTAATGCATGACAGAATGGGTGTTTGAAATATTAAAATGAAATTCTCATTATAAAGCACTGACATTTGCATTACTGGTGGTCTTGAATCTTAAGAGTTCAAAAGAGCTTTAACACTATAAATTTGAGCACTTATTATTTTATTTCCCTGTGTGAACTTTGTGTGCTTTCTATATTTATTGGTAGCAATTCTTATCAACTTTATCTTCAGTATAATATTATTTATTTACATGTAAGAGTACTTGGGCCATTGCAAAACATATTAACCATTCAGAGAGATTAAACAAAATGTGATGTTTCCATAGAGCAAGGTGCTTGGCATCTATCAGTTTATCATTTCTTGAATCACAATATAGTTCTTCATGTGTAGCGGTGAGCCTATGGAAGAGTAAAGGTTCCCATGCATTTGTTTACATGTGGGAGAACACTGAAGGTCAATTTGGGTGCCTTTTGCTATTGCTTTAAGTTTTATTATTTGAAACAGGGTCTCTTCACTGAGCTTGTAGTTCACCTATATCCGGGATTGGCATGGAAAAAAATATGCTCATTCAATAATCTGTTTTATTTAAAAAAATATACTACAGAAATAATAATGACTGAACTTTGACACAAACACAGTAATAAGAGCTGAATTTGTTACTTGCCAGTGGCCATGTCAGAGGAGCTTCAGGTTGCAATTGACTTTAGGGAATAGGCTCCCCATATTGCAAGGCACTGGTGGGTGAATTTCAGATAGACAAGGCTCCAAGGGCTTTGGCTCCAGAATGTCTCTTGCTAGCACTATGTCTTTGCATGTTCGCCACTGCCATTTTCCTTAGGTATCTGGCTTGGTGTGAATGGGTGGGAGAATCCCCGCTGCCTTAAATTGAGTGTGATTGTATCATGGAAATAACCTGTTCTACAGAGCATTGTTACCTGTGAATTATGATGAATATGATTTCCTCTTAAGCTGTACTGTTCAACTGGAGCAATGATTTTATGTAATAATAGGGTTATCTTAATTACTATTTTGATGATTGAGTTTTTTTTTTTTTTTTTAATGGTTATAGTAAGGGAACGAACAGTTGACGCCCGGAGTTCTTGTAGCATGGTGAGAGTTAGGTAAGTTTGACCCTTCCAGGCCACACTTGTTAGTCTCAGGCTGTGCTCACAGAGAGGAGTTTTCCTTCTCTGTCAAGTCAATTTCTGAGGAGAAAGGCTGCTTAGTGAGTCTGAATTTCTGTTTCAATTCACCATTCAGTTTTATTCAGAAAAAAAATGTTCTCAGGAAGTACACTGAACATAAAGTTATATTCACATTTTAGCATTTAATTTGAATTATCCTGGCTAGAAATGTAATTTGCTTTTCTTTTGAAGAATCTAAGCACCATGGTAGAATAAAACACTACTCTCAGTAAAAAAAAAAAAAAATTATAAGAGATTATGATAGAGGTTAGTTTACTGGGAAAATTAATATAGGCAAAAAGAGGATATGGTGTTACCCCCAACTTTGATAAGGCAGGTGCTGCCGAGGATAAAAATTAAGAACAAGGAAGTATCACACAGCTAGGACTTAAGAGTCTCTCTAGAGGACTTTTGTAGACTGTAGCTTAAGTTTGAATAAGAAAAATGATTAACAAGAAGAATTGAGTCTCAGAACCTAAGATAGTCCAAGTTCTTTTAATCTTAATGTTGGGAGATGTGTTCACAAGTATTGGTGTGCATCATAGCTAAAACAAAACTTTAAATAATGACTAAAGGTTAGGTGAAGATGTTTTTGTTAATAGTTTTGAGGTACAAAATCTTGGGGAACAATTTAAAGTTTATAAAGTCATACTTTCAATAGTTGAACAAGGGACTCATTGAGGTCAGGGAACAGAAACAACAGCAGCCTGGCTATTGCTGGCTAACTCACCTTTCATGCTAGGATAGTTTGGTGATCCAAGATGATTTTAATTCCCTGTACCCATTTCTGCCCTCAGCTTCCTGATATAAAAAGCTGTTGATGAATGGGTATGTGTACCCTGAAGATTGAAAGTAGAGCTCACTGATTGTTTTTAATATATAAATGTTTAGATTTGTGATGCTTTTAAGATTCTTTATAAGGTTACCTTTTGAGGTAAATTATAAAATGATTTATCCTTTATTTTTAACAGCAAAATGCAGCCTTTCAGTAAAAGAACTGGCTGAGAAAATTTACCTTGCTTCTGTATACTCTGTTAATCTATAACAAGTTGCTTGGACATGAATGTATATGGGTTCTTAGGATAATTTGTATATCATCTATAATACATAGAATGTTTAATCGTGTAAGGGAAATGGGAGACATTTTGTACTTGTATTCACTGTAATCATTGACTTAAAAAGTAAAATGTAACCACACTGTAATTTTTATTTTGCTTGAAAAATTTTGCTTGGATATATAAGCTCTATGGGAAAAAAATACACAAGAGAGGGAAAACACCAGGAAAGATATAGAAGAAAAGTTAGAAGGAAGACATCAAGAGAGGTACAGAAGGGATATGAGGTAAGAAAAGAAATAAAGATGAGAGATGATAGAGAGACCCTAAAGGGGTGTGTGTGTGTGTGTGTGTGTGTGTGTGTGTGTGTGTGCTCCCTTCTTCTGCCAGCCTCAGGAAGTAAAGTTCAGCCCCCCCTTTCTGACCCCAGAGAATTAAGTTTTACTCCCTCAGATAGAAAAATCAAGTTGAGTGATTAGTTCAATGACTCTGTGTACCCCCCTCTGTCTCTGAGCTTGCGAAGGCTGCTCCTCAGAGCAGCAATAGTTACTAGGCCTTTGTGTTAAGTATAATAAATCAGTCCTTACAAAAACAATTGCTGAATGAAAATTCTTGTTGTTGGCTAAGGTACAAAGTTGCCTTGAATGCAGAGTCCTGATGATTAGATGTTGTGGAAGGTGAAGGCAAAGGAGAATGAGTGGAGCTGGAATGATGAGGTCAAACATTACATGAAATGAATAAAGCCTCTTCATCCACATCATTGGAAGTGACTGTGTCCTGCCTAGTCTGCAGCCACTCAGACCCAAGTAAACACTCAGAGGCTTATATTAATTACAACTGCTTGGCATTAGCTCAGACCTACCACTGACTAGCTCTTATACTTAAACTAACCCATTTCTGTTAAGGTATATGTTGCCACATGTTCCATGGCTTTACCTATATGCCATTACATGCTGCTCCCTGGACAGCAGGCTGGCATCTCCTCTCCTGAATCAGCCTTCCTCTTTACAGAATTCTCCTTGCCTGCTTATCCTGCCTATACTTCCTGCTTGGCTACTGGCCAATCATCATTTTATTAAACCAGTGTACAAAAAGCATTATCCCACAGCAAGAAGGAAGATAATTACCAAGATTTTGTTAAGCACCTATTCTCTGCATGTGTTGATATATCATACTATAACCTATTAAGCTGTATAATGTATGTGCTAATCTGCAATAAAGAAAATCTTTGACCAACAAATAGCAAAGAGTAAACAATTACATGGAGTCCCAAAATTTCAGTTTGGAAGCATGTTAATTGCTCTAGAGAAGACATCAACAGATCTTCAATAAAATAAAAAAATCAGATCAATTATTATTTTCCACATGTCAAAATACATACCATTCAAGAAAACAAGAGATCAATTAGTAAGTCTTGATCCATTTGTGCTATACTATTTGGGGACTTGACAATCATTGATGTGCTTTGAGAACAATGATGTTACCCATAGATGGCTTTATCTCAGGGTCACCAGACTCTACACATTGAAAACAAAAAGACTACTGAATTGTTCACTAAAGAATGTTTTTTTTTTTTCTGAAAGCAAATCTTTATTCCTCTTATTAGAGTAATTAAACACAAGTGAAATATTAAAATATAAGAAGAAAATGTAATTTTCACTGATTTGCAGGTGTTGACTGAAGAATAGGACCTCCTATAAAACAAAATAAATTTGTGTAGTTAATATCGAGGGTCGAGGGAAAGAGAGCTTGGGTGAGTGGGAGATCCCAGCTGGATCAACAACAGAGAGGGAGAACAAGGAATAGGAGACCATGGTAAATGAAGACCACATGAGAATAGGAAGAAACAAAGTGCTAGAGAGGCCCACAGAAATCCACAAAGATACCCCCACAACAGACTGCTGGCAATGGTAGAGCGACAATCCGAACTGACCTACTCTGGTGTTGGGATGGCCAAACACCCTAATTGTCGTGCTAGAAACCTCATCCAACTACTGATGGACCTGGAGGCAGAGATCCATGACTAGGCCCCAGGTGGATCTCTGGGAGTCCAATTAGCGAGAATGAGGAGGGTTTATATGAGAGAGAATTGTTGAGACCAAGGTCGGATAAAGCACAGAGACAAATAGCCAAACAAACGGAAACACATGAAATATGAACCAATGGCTGAGGGGTCACCAACTGGATCAGGCCCTCTGAGTGGGTGAGACAGTTGATTGGCCTGATCTGTTTGGGAGGCATCCAGGCAGTGGGACCGGGTCCTGTGCTCATTGCATGAGTTGGCTGTTTGAAACCTGGGGCCTATGCAGGGTCCCTTGGCTCAGCATGGGAGGAGGGGACTGGACCTACCTGGACTGAGTCCACCAGGTTGATCTCAGTCTGTGGGGAAGGCTTTGCCCTGGAGGAGATTGGAATGGGGGGCGGGCTGGGGGGAAGGTGAGGGGGGCGGGAGGGGGGAGAACAAGGGAATCTGTGGCTGATATGTAGAACTGAATTGTATTGCAAAATAAAAATTAAAAAAAAAAATAAATAAATAAAAAAAAATCTTAAAGCAATAAAGCCATTTCTGATGGGAAAAAAAAAATATTTGCTAATCCCAAATGAGAGAATTTTTCATTTTTTAAAAATGTATTTGATCACCTATTTCACAGATATCAATTTCTTATTCCATAAAAATCAAGACAGAAATATTGGCTATTCTGTCTGGCTGCAGTAAAGTTTGAACTTTTTTCCACAGAGTGACATATAAGACAATCTAAGTTTAGAGTGATGGGATTTCAAACAGTATCACATTCAATTCTCTGAGGAACAACAGCTGTGTAAACCAAATGACAATGTTCATGTCCTTTTACTAAGAATGGAAGTATCAGTAGAGTTCTTAAAGGTCACAAGAATACATTTTCACCTAAATCACAAAATGTTATGTTTCACTCTTCACCTAAAACAGAGTTCTTTATGTTTGTTCAAAGGACATAAGGATTTAGAGAATTGTCAATATCTCAAATTACCTAGCCTGATATTGCAATGCACATCATATTCATCCTTTTCTACCTGCCTCAGTACAGTGAATTAAAAGCTATAGTTCCTCAAAGACTGTTTTGGAATATAAAGAGAACCAACAACAAATGCATTGCAGAATGTTAAAAGTACTTATAAAATAGGAACAATTGCAAATGACATGATTCTAGAATCTCTCCAATGTCTTCATAAATATTAAAGTAACTAGATAGCAAATATGAAGGCATAAAAGAACTTCTATAACAAAAATACCAGATATCACCACAAATATCAACCTTAGAGTGAGTTTTATCATAAATGTTCGCACAATCAGTATCTATTTCAGAAGGAAAAGGTGTCCATAGAGCACAAAAATGTGTTCACAACGGCAGTACCTCAGATGTTAGCAGGCTGCTTGTGATGACAAAGTTAAATCCTGAAGGATTTCACCCAGTTTAGTTCATGAAGACTCCACAAATTTGAGAAGTTTTAGAATCAGATTTGACACCATATGTCAAGACACAAGATGTGAAAACCAACTGAGCAGACCTCTCTTCCTACACAGCCCTTTCTGTGTTAGATTGTCTGGAAATGGATTCAAGAGAAATTAGGATTTGGAGCTTAGTGACAAAAAAAACCCCACAAGATCTAGAAAAGGCTGTGAATGCAAAAATAGAGAAACTAATAGAAAACAAATCATTGTGTTTTAAAATATTACACACATTAGAAAGGCTATGTTAAAACACAATTTAACAAAAGAACAACCATGATGTGTCTACATCATAATGTGAAAAAAAAGATGAATTATCACATCATCAAAAAAAACCTAAATAATTCAAAGAGAGATGTTCATATAAAAGATGAACTTTGAAAACAAGCTGATAAAAGAAAGTACATATGATTGAAGAATATTATGAACTAAATATAGTAAAGTGATATATGTAGATACATACTAAGATATAAAACTGAGAACAGAGACATAAAACCTACACTTAAGAATACTCATCAGTGAGTGAACACATGTACAAATAATACTACATGTAACAAGTTAAGAAAAATAGACCATTTTTTAGAGAAAATGGAGGTATAAGAAGGAAAAAGCCCCCACACTGGAGGAGTGTAATTTATCAAAGAATGATCTTAGTAACTATAGGTTATATTGAATTCTGAAAATATAAACAGGTAATATATAAAAGCAAAAATATTCATTTATATAGACACACATATCTGTGTATACTTACCCAGATTTAGTAACAAACATATTGTAGAAATGTTGCTATATCTTTAAGAGAAAAAGTCTTAAGAGTAGTTAAGCAATAATTGTGTGAATTAGAAAGAACATGACATTTTAATTACAGTTTTCCATCCAACCTTCTCACCAGAAGAAAATGCAAGAGAATAATTTAGGTACTCAGAAGAGAAAATGAGAGTCAGTGATTATGAGTACAGCAAAATTTACCATTAAGAATAAAAGTGAAAACAGACACATAAAGGGATTCAAATGACATTGTAAACAAGAGAGTTTCCTGGAAACTTGTAGAGGAAGTGGCTTAAGTAAATAAAAGAAAGGGAATGTATTCATTATAGGACACTGCTGGCATGGCCTAGAACTGAATTCTAGATGGTCCTGGGTGCTGGCTGGATTTGTATCAACTAGAAGACACAAGATGTAGGCATCTGAGAAGAGGAAACATCAATTGAGAAAGTACCTCCATATTTGAGAAAATACCTGCTGCCTGTAGAGCATTTTCTTAAATAACAATTGATTGTGCTGGGCCCAGCCCATTGTGGATGATGCCAACTACGGGCAGACTGTCCTGTGTTTTATAAGAAAATAGGCTGAGCAAGCCATGTAGAGCAAGTCAATAAACAACATCCCTCCATAACTGCTTCATTAGCTCCTGCCTCCAGATGACTGCCCTGCTTAATTTCCAGTTCTGACTTCCTTCAGTGATTGACTGCAGTGTGGAACTGTAAACCAAAAAAATCTTTTCCTCCCCAACTCGGTCTCCGTTCACGGTATTTCATTGCAGCAACAGAAACCCTAAGAGACCCAGGAACCTAAGGGAAAACCAAATGCTTCTCCTCTGTTAAAGGAGCCTGGCAACATAATTATACCTAATGATGGTCCATTCTCCTCATAAATCAGTGACTTGTTCTGCCATCATCAGAGAAGCTTCCTTTTGGAGAAACTGGGAATAAATACAGAGGCCCACAGCTGAACAATGTGCAGAGAGTGAGAGAATTTGGTACACTGAACCCTTAATTAAATATCTCCCCTCAGGGCTCAAGCAACCTTGAGGAAAAGGAGATGGAATTATTGTAAAAGACAGAGTGAATGGAGGACACCAGTACATAGGGACTTCTAAACACTGCTAGACCAAAGGATGTAAGAACTCAGAGACTGTGGCATCATGTACAGGGCCTGCACAGTTCTGGGATGGATGGGATCCTAGGACTTAGAGGAAGTATACACAAGCCTGAATTCCTCAGCCAGAAACTATATACAGTGATAACCAACCCCAAATTCTAAAAACAATAGTTTTCTACAACAGAGTTTCACTGGGTATACAAACCCCTCTTAGGCTGGCTCAATTCCCAGCAGTAGATGCTGACACAAAATGAACTCAATGGCATTTCTGTAGTTCTCCATCTCATAGTGGTTGTGCTGAATAGCTTTTTGTCAATTTGACATAAGCTAGTCACTGGAAAGGAGGGAGTTTCAGTTGAGAAAATGCCTTCATAATTTCAATCATTAAGGAATTTTCTATATTAGTGATTGATACCTGGGGGCTCAACCCTTTGTTGGTAGTACCATCCTTTGACTGGTGGTCCTGGGTTCTATAAGAAAGCAGATGGAGCAAGTCATATTCAGCAAGCCATTAAACAGCACCCCTCCATGGTCTGTGTATCAGCTCTTAGCTTCAAATTCTTGCTCTGTTTGAGTTCCTGTCCTTCATGGGAGCCTAGAGGTTTCCTAGTGAAATCTGAGCTTGCTTTACCCAGCAGGACTGCATAAGATGATGATTGAACCACAGGCCTTGCTCCCAGGTATTTGGAAGGGTCCACACTTGGTTGTTTCTAGCAAGGGGGAGGACTCTTTGGCACTGTTATAAAAAAGCCCTTTTGAATAAAGTACTGGGCCATTGGGTATTGACCCAGATCCTCCCAAAGCTATCCCGTGTTTCTGTCTTTCTTCTTCTCGCTGGCTGGTCCTATCATTCTACCTAATATTTCTAATTTTTCTCTCTTCTTCGTAGGAACCCTATAAAAGGTAAGGGCTGATCCCCCACAGTCCTGGCATCCTTCAATGATGAAAAATGAAATGGAAGTATAAGCCAAATAAACCCTTTCTTCCCCAACTTGTTTTTGGTCATGGTGTTTCATTGCAGCAAAAGAAACCCTAGGACAAGTTGCAACCAATGTAGTGAGGTATGGCTGTGGCAGACCTGACATGTTGTGAGGAAGAAGGTGGAAGGACTTTAAAACTTTGGACAAGAAAAATCACTGAGAGTCAGGAGTTCATTGAAGTGTTCTGTAGGTGGTTAGAATGTAAGAATGTTGAAAACAGTACAGATAATGAAGGCTTGTCTTGTAAAGATTCAGAGTAAGGCAAAGGCTCTTTTGAGTTACTTGCATGAAGAATCTTAGATTCACTTCAGCTGGAGCTGAAAAATCAGCTATGATTAACATGAAACCTGGACCACTAAATTAAAACCTTTGTTTTACTGGGACAGTTGATACTGGTTAGGTGGAACTGAAAAATTAACAGTGATTAAGAAGAGACCAGCATTGTTGTGGTGAAATATTCTAGGAAGTTTTTCCTGAGCATGGTTGAGATGAAATCTTCTGGGAAGTATTTCTTGAGGGTCAGCAAACAGAAGCTGTGCTTCAGAGGCAGCCAAATTTGTGTGGGCAGCTGAAGTTGGGAGTGTAAGGGTCACTCAGATGATACTGGTTTCAAAGACATGATGGGGTCATGGAGAACAGCTGAAGCTTGGCACTGTGAGGGGCCAGGCAAGGCCATTGGTGAAGACTACAGTCTTAGTAGCAATTGAAGATCAGAACTGAAGGGATCACATGAAGTTGAGGCTTGGCACCATGAAGTCAGCCTATGAAAGGCTATTGGTGAAAGTGCAGCCCAGTTGCAGCAAAAGACCCCGGTAATTTGGAGATGCCAGTACCACGAGATGGCCACCAGGAACAGCAGTAGCAGTGGAATGAAGCTACCCACCACTCAGAGTCTAGATGACAAGCTGTGTGTGCTGCAGAGCGCAGACCTGAAGAAGCAACCCAAAACTCTTTGAGGAGTCCAGGACATCATGCATATATCTCAGACATGGACAGTTGGAGTTTGGTGTTATGTTGATCTGATTGTGGCTCTGCCCTGATTCCCCCATCTTGAAGTAAGAAAATATTTTATGTTTTACAGGAGCCTACAGTGGAGAGGTTTCAAACTTTTAAAAAAGAGATTTTGTAATTTTAAAAAGACTAGATATTTAAGGGGACTGAACCTTTAGTATGTTTGAATTTGTAAAGACCGTGGAATTTTTAAAGTTATTCATGTTTTTAATGTGAGGACTTTGGGATGAATGAAAAAGGAAACGTTTGTGGCTTACACGTTGATGTGTTTGTGTGTCAAGTTGACAAGCAGTTATTTGTGCTCCATAATTTATGTCGACCACAAGACAGAGACACTGGAAAGGAAGAAGCTTCCGTTGAGGAAATGCCTCCCTGAGATCCATATGTATGGCATTTTTTTATTAGTGATTCAGGGTGGAAAGCAGAGCTCCTTGTGGGTCATGCCACCCCTGGGCTGGTGGCACTAGGTTCTATAAGAACGCAGGCTGAGCAAGCCATGAGGAGCAAGCCAGTGAGCACCAACCATCCATGGACTCTGCATTAGTCCCTGTGTTCAGGTTCCTGCCCTATTTGAGTGCCTGTCCTGACTTCCTTCACTGATAAACAGTGATATGGAAGTATGAGCCAAACAAAGGCTTTCCTCAACTTGCTTTGTGTCATCAAAGCTACAGAAACCCTAACTAAGCTAGTGCTCGGCCAGGGCTTTTTTTTTTTTTTTTTTTTTTTTTGGTCTTTTATAGATCTTTTCCATATATGTTATAGTTTTCTGTATTTCATTTTTATAAGATTTCTGTTTTTGCAAATGTATGTTTCTGCAGCTATACATGTTTCTTGACCTTTTCCTTTGTCTTCCGATTGCTTGTTTTATCCTATTTTGCTTTGTTTTTTATATTTATTATTATTATTATATTACTTTTTTATCCTAATCAGAGATAGAAGAAAGGATGTGGACTTGGGTGTTAGGGGAAAGGGAAGAGTTGGAAGGAATTGGGCGAAGTTTAAGGAGGGGAAACTATATTCAGAATATATTGTATGAAAATAATCTATTTTAAATTAAAAACAATTACATATGAGACCAGCAATAGCCTCATATTTTTAACAGAAAGTATAGTAAATATAATTAAAACAAATCATAGTAAATATTAGAAAAGAGGAAACACTGTAATGAGAACATTTGTCTACACCTTGTTTATAATAATGGTTACATAATTACATAATTTTGTGAAAAGTCATTAAACTGTTGTGTTCTTACTAGTGAATTAAATGATATGTAAATAACATCTTAATGGATTTATAAGGCAAAAGGTTTTTTATTATTGTTATATGAACTCAAACTTTCTCTAGCTACTCCACCACCCTGAAGCCAGGGGTAAATGCATTTCAACAGCCAGCATGTGAACCATAACAAAATGATGATGACTTTAAAATTAGAAAGATGAACAACAGTGATTACTATTGTGGAGATCTGTGCTTCTGGGGCTTATGAAAGCCTGATTCTGTGACCTGTTTTGAGTACATGAATATTTGCCTGGTGATGATGCATTAAACAAAAAAATGCACTTTAGCATTATAATGTGACAAATCCTAAATAAAAAAATTGTAAAAGGGCTGTGTTTTATAATATCAAATCACGAATGTTATTTAAGAAGGTAAAGGTGTATTATACCCAGACACATTTGGAGGTCTCTGTGTGTGTATAAATGTATACACAGTTGTGTTTGTATGTATTTCTACATATTAATCTTTTCTGTACTAGGGCCAAAGGGTACAATTCGGAAAGAGATAGATCTGAGAGATGGGGTAGGGGTAGGAAAAGGGTGTTATAGCTGAACTTAGGATCTCCAAACATTTTTCTTGTCATCATTTCCTCAATAGTATACATGATATTTAGACTATATTAAATATTATAAATAACAAAAACTAATTATTTCAAAGGTTACTAATAATAAAGCAATTATCAATACTACTTCATGTATTTAAAACTAATTATACATAGAAATTTAGTTTAATTTTGTGGAATTTGAAGAAGAAATAATAAAATTATTTTGATTTACTATAACATGACAGCTGCAATAAAAGGAAGGTTGCTTGATATATCACAAAAATAAAAGCTATTATTTATAAAGTTGAAAGAAGAGTTTTGAAGCAGACAAAAGTTCTCAGAATGTAGTTTGGTTCTGTTTTCACAATGATACTGTAATTTAAAAAGATAAGTGAAGAATAAAAATTGACTTTTATAATTGCCAGTCACTACGGTGAGTAGCTCTCTTGCTAAGTAAAAATATTACTATCTTAGTTTTCTTACTTTAAAGACATGGAGTCTTTTGAAAAATGTGTATCTAGAAAGTCAAGGATGACTCTCAGAATTTTAGATCTAACTATCCTGAGCCCTAGACACACAAAAATTCAACACTGTTAGAAGACTAAAATCTGTATGTAGAATAATATGATCAGAAAGAAATAATCCCTGAACACAAATATCTCAATAACAATTCACTCTTTCTTTATTAATAAATTACATACCAATCAAAGATCCCCCTCCCAACTCATCCCCCATTTCCTCTTACACTTTCCTATTCAAAAAAGAAAATCTGTTTGTACTAGAAATCCTATTTTATTTATTTTTGGCCATAATTTCACAAACACCTCCTCAATAAGCTAAGTATATTTCTTAAATTATATCCATATGATAATCACCTGATCACAAAGCAATAAATTGTCATTTGAAACTATGTTGGTCTGCTGAAAACTTGTTTATTTTAAATATTATTGTGTATAACTTTGGTTATTCCTCAAACAAGCCATTCATGAGATCAGAAGACCAAGGCTCAAAAAGAATGAAAAAATAAATTTATATGATTGTAGAGAATGTAAAATTAATAATGTGATAGATCAATGTGGCTTTCACAATTAGTGCTAGTCTTCAAAAGATACTTCTTATTGGCAGGAATTCATGCAAATTAGATGAAAAGAGAGCAAACACAGCACCAGTTCATGAAAATTTACATCTTACATTTTTTAAGTAAGTTTAGCCTAAAATGACTTTGCCTTAAAATATTTACACAGGATAGAAGGAACATATTTTTATATGAATTCATTTGAATTTCTTTCTTTAGGGGATGGATCTAATTCTTTTTATACCCACATGTTTAAATGCAAATTAAATGATTTGAAGTAACTGGGAACTTCAAGAACTTGTTAGCATTGTTTCATTGGAAAAGCATATTTGCTGTCTTAGTTTGGCTTCTTTACTTTTTCGCACACAATGTCAAGTGTGCTACAAGTGTTTGTTGAACAGCATATCTAGGCAAACACAATTCAAGAAACACAAAATGATTGGACATATATAAAGAGCTATGGAAATGTTTGCCTATCATGGCTACCAGTGAGTAGTCTAAAAGAATTAAGACTTAAGAATCATACTGCCTAGGTATTATTGGACTTCCATGTATCAGGCAGCGTTAAGGTAGGTAGATACTCATCTAGCACAAAGGTCTACTTGTTTCTTTGGATTATTTCAGGGTTCTAGTGACTCCCTATTCTTCTGAATCTTCAATGACACAGAAAATGCCACAGTCTTTTGTGTAATCTCAAAACTTGGGATTATTTTTCTGACATCTGTATATCTAGGATACACCCCGATGTTTCATTGATCCACTCTCACAATTTTCCCTAGACATTTTGGCAGGCATACCTGGCCCCATGATACAATGATAAAAAGTTTTATAGGGCTCACTCTGCTGTAATACCTAGGAGAGTGACTCACCTCAAAGCAATAGCTTGGGAGTTTACTCAGTTGCAAACTTAAAATCCAGACCACACTCTGTTTAAACTTTATTTCTTTCCCAAGAGTAGAAGGCATATTACAGCAACCTTTGTGTTCTTTCAGAAAATTCTGTCAATGTCTAGGGCAAAGCTCACAATGAAGGTAAATTCTTCTCTTACATGAAGGTAGGAAAAAGACGCTTAGAAATGCTTTGATTTTGTTAAAAAGGCAAATGTCAGTCTCAGAAAGTTATTCTTTCTATTCCTGGTGTACCTACAGGTTCCTCATGTAGTACCTTTGCAGGCATGGATTACTGGTAGAAATAAACATTATTTTTGTTTTTGTTTTTATTTACTTGCCCTATTCTTACACACATACACAGTATATGTATACATACACATATATATATATATGAAAGGTATGCATGCATGAAAGTCTGCTGTGGGATGTTCTGTATGGCAAATGTGTTGCTCTGATTGGTTGAAAAATAAATCACTGATTGGCCAGTGGCTAGGCAGGAAGTATAGGCAGGACTAACAGAGAGAAGAAAAGAAAGAACAGGAAGGCAGAGAGAGACACTGCCAGCTGCCACAATGGCAAACAGCATGTGAAGATGCCGGTAAGCCACGAGCCATGTGGCAAGGTATAGATTAATGAAAATGGATTAATTTAAGCTGTAAGAACAGTTAGCAAGAAGCCTGGTACAGCCATCCAGTTTGTAAGCAATATAAGTCTCTGTGTTTACTTGGTTGGGTCTGAGCGGCTGTGGGACTAGTGGGTGAGAGAGATTTGTCCTGACTGTGGGCCAGGCAGGAAAACTCTAGCTACAAAAGTCTGTGTTTACAATTAACAGTACTCAGTACATAGATTTGGAACTTTAATTCTCAGAAGTGTTATATTCATATTTGAATACACTGATTCATATTTATTGGGAATAATGTAAGATTAATTTTAGATAATATGACTGTGATTAAATTTTTCCACTAATTCCTCTGTATGGTAGTATGAGATTGAATTAATAGCATTTATTCATCTTTTTTTTAGTAAGAAGAAATCTTTTTTTATTAAGAAATTTTCTATTCATTTTACATCCAAACTACAGATCTCCCTCTCCTCCTTCCTTCCACCCCCAGCCTTCCCCCCGAACCCAAACCCCATTCCTACCTCCTCCAAGGCAAGGCCTTCCTTGGGGAGGCAGCAGAGCCTAATACACTCAGTTGATGCAGGTCCAAGTTCCTCCCCCTGCATAATCTTATAAAAGCAGTGATATAAGGAAAATCCAGTATTTTTTTTTTCTCTAGCAGTGAGCATGTTCCACAGTAGTATTCAGGATAGGACATGTAATGTATATTAAGGATAGTTGTTTGATCACTTTCTCTCACATATTCCTCATAACCATATTTAAAATTCAAAAGATGCACATTCATTACTTGAAAATCCTAAGCAATATTCTGATAAAAGATATCTGAATATTTTTAGAGATTGCATTTAATGTTATGTGCAGGAGTGTTTGCCTGAATGTGTGACTGTGCCTATGGATGCCACCCCAGTTCTTTGTCTAGGGGTGAAACCTAGGGAAACTGTCCTCCCTGCTCCCTAGATGTCTGTTGATACCACCTTGCTTGCCATCTTGTTTATACAGCTACCTCTAGGAGAGACTTTTTTTCACAGTAGGCTTCTTGGCACCCTAATTCTTTTTTTTTCTTTTTTGTTTATTTTACATACCAACCCCAGTTCGCCCTCCCTCCCCTCCTTCAACTCCTCTCACCTCCTCCAACCCACCCTCATCCACTCCTTAGAAAGGGTAAGGCCTCCCATGGGGAGTCAACAAGGCCTGGAATGTTCAGTTGAGGCAGGACCAACCCCTCCCCAGCATCAAGGCTGTGCAAAGCATCCCACCATATGGAATGAACTTCAAAAAGCCCACTCATGCACCAGGGATAGATCCTGGTCCCACAACCAGGGGTCACACAAACAGACAAGACTACAAAATTGCCACCCGCATGCAGAGATCCTAATTTGGTCCATGCAGGCTGCTCAGCGGTCGGTCTAGTACCTGTTTGTTCCCATAAGTTTGGGTCATCTGTCTCTGTGGGTTTCCCCATCATGATCTTGACCCCCCCTTTTTCCTGTAATCCCTCTTCCTCTCTTCAACTGGACTCCCAGAGCTCAGCCTGGTGCTTGGATGTGGGTCTCTGCATCTGCTTCCATCAGTTACTGGATGAAGCTTCTATTATGATAGGGTATTCACCAATCTGATTACAGGGGAAAGCTGTTCAAGCACCCTCTCCACTATTGCTAGGGGTATTAGCCTTTGGTCATCTTGTGGATTGCTGGAAATTTCCCAAGCATCAGATTTCTCCCTAGTCCCATAATGACTCCCTCTACCCAGATATCTCTTTCAATGCTCTCCCACTCCATCCTTCCCACAATAGGACCATCCGTTCCTTCATGTTCTCATCCCCCATGCTCTCCCCTTACCACCCTCCAACCCCCAGTTTACCCAGATCTCATCTCTTTCCCCTTCCCATGGTGATCCATGCATCCCTTTTAGGATCCTCCTTGTTACCTAGCTTCTTTAGAGCTATGGGTTGTGGTCTAGTTATCCTTTGCTTTACATCTAGTATCCACTTATGAAAGAGTACATACAATGTTTGCCTTTCTGGGTCTGGATTACCTCACTCCGGATGATTTGTTTTTCTAGTTCCATCCATTTGCCTGCAAATATCATGATGTCATTTTTTATAGCTGAGTAATATTCCATTGAGTATATGTACCACATTTTCTTTATTCATTTTTTGGCTGAGGGGTATCTAGGTTGTTTCCAGGTTCTGGCTATTATGAACAACGCTGCTATGAACATACTTGAGCAAGTTTCCTTATGGTATGATTGAGCATTCTTTAGGTATATGCCCAAGAGTGGTATCAGAGGTAGACTGATTCCCAATTTTCTAAGAAATCACCATACTGATTTCCAAAGTGGCTGTATGAATTTGCAATCCCACCAGCAGTGGAAGAGTGTTCCTCTTGCTCCTCATCCTCTCCAGCACAAGCTGTCTTCAGTGTTTTTGATCTTAGCCATTCTGACAGGTGCAAGATGGTATCTCAGAGTTCTTTTGACTTGCATTTCCCTGATGACTAAAGATGTTGAGCATTTCCTTAAATGTCTTTGGCCATTTGAGATTCTTCTGTTGAAAATTCTCTGTTTAAATCTGTACCCCTTTTTAATTGGATTATTTGGTATTTTAATGTGTAGTTTCTTGAGTTCTTTATATATTTTGGAAATCGGTTCTCTGTGAGATGTGGGGTTGGTGAAGATCATCTTCCATTCTGTAGGCTGTTACTGTGTCTTATTTATGGTGTCCTTTGCCTTACAGAAGCTTTTCAGTTTTAGGAAGTCCCATTTATTGATTGTTGCTCTCAGTGTCTGTGCTCCTGGCACCCTGATTCTTGAGACCCATTACTGCTTAGCAAAACCAAGTGGTTAGATCTGAAATGATATACACACAAGCAACAAAAATGACTTAGCATGTTTCATATATATGTGAAAATATCATTAAATATAATTATAAATATAAATTTTAATCAAAGAAAAAGAAGCTATGAAGTTGAGATTGGAGTTCTTGGTATAGTTTAGAGTGAGAATACTGAGGAAATTCTGGAAGGAAGAAGTGAATAGGGAAGTGATGTAATTCTATATTAATTAAAAATATATATTACAATTTCAAAGAAACAAGTCAAAAATTAAAACTATTTTCTACAAAAATAAGCATTGTCTATCATCCTTCAGTCTTACATGTTAACATAACTGCAGTAAGTGTTGAAAGAATAAGGAAATGAAAAGTGTTCAAGCTACTATAATTAATATCAATATATTGTACTGTAAAATATTAAACATAATGAGCAGGATGATAAATGATGTGATACCTGCATCAGAGATGTCCAGGAACCATTTCCTACAGGATTTCTACTTTGAATATTTATTCATTTATCAAACCAATTTAACAGCTATGGCCGCCACGTGAAAGACCGTGACATTAGAATTTAGGTAAATGGAAGAAGAGGTTCATTAATTTAGTGGTATTGAGAGTTACCTAGATCATCTGATTCCCTCACCTCCAGATGGTATGAAAGGACTGCCAAACCTGGCAAACTAAATTTGATCCCCAGGACTCATTCACAAATGGAAGGATAAATTCAATTATCACATTTGTTTGTCCTTTAAAGCCCACACAAGCGCCTTGACAAGACACACACACACACACACACACACACACACACACACATCACATACACACACTGGACAAATAACTGAATATAAAATTGATTATAGTAGTGACTATATGAGTTTACCTTTACAAAATTTTAAAAATAGTTCATACAAAACATTTTGATAAGATGATATTATTTCAGATACATTGTATTATATGTTATGTATATTTCCCTATGTATATTTATGAAAACTCTCAGATTACAAACCAAGGATATATGGTGCTTTCCACAAACTGAAGGCAAGGCCCCATTGCTAAAGATATCACCTATACAAGTGATTGAACATGTGGAAGTGGAACTGGTGCCTACAAAGTGCATTCGCTCCTTTGTTCAAGCAACTTTGTTTCAGGAAGGTACTCTGAAGCTTACAAAGTACAAATATAAAAACCAAGCAAGCCACAAAACTTTGGCTTGACAGTGGTTTTCTGCCTGCATGATATGCTACGGCAATGGCAGCACAAAATTTGTGGCAGTAACCAACCAATATCTGATTTGACTTAAGGAAAACTCTATGACATAGAATCCACACCTGACAGTTCTTAGATGACAAAGAACCTGATATTAGATATCCCAGGAATCTAGGGCAAGACTAAATACTCTGTGTGTGTGTGTGTGTGTGTGTGTGTGTGTGTGTAATGAGGTAGCAATAAAATGACTCCTAATGACATTCTGTACTCATAAATCAGTGCCTTACTCAGACATCATTGGAGAAGCTTCCTCCTGCAGCAAATGAGAACAAATGCAGACATTATGCAGAGAGTGAGAGAATTTGGAACACTAACCACTAAGAGGGGTGTCTCTGGAGGTGGTACAGAGAGTGAAAGAGTCAAGAAGGGATGGATAACACAAAGAAAACAGGCCTGATAAATCAACATAATCAAAGGTCATTTGAACTCACTGAAAATGAAGAAAATGAGGTAGTATACAGGGCCTGCATGGGTTTCTACCAGGTCCTCTACATATATATTATGGTTTCTAGTTTAGCTTTTTTAAATGGTATTCCTGATTGTGTGGATGAGTGGGTCTCTGGTTCTTGTTCCTTTTCTTGATACCTTTTTCCTTTATTTGTTTGTCTTATCCAACTATAATTTAATAGTTTGTGTCTGTCTTATTGTATAATACTTTGTTGTAGCTGGAGATATTCTCTCCCACTCCCACCAAGTCCCGCCAGTCCCGGAGCCCACTTATAAATTAAACACACAGACTCTTACATTTTTTAAACTGCTTGGCCATTAGCTCAGGCCTATCATTGTCTAGCTCTTACTCTTATATTTAGCCCATTTCTATTAATCTATACTTTGCCATGTGGCTTGTGGCTTATCGGTACCTCACATCTCCCTTGTCCTGGCAGCGGCTCCAGGCAAACTCCCCTTCCCTTCTTGTTTCCTCAGTTCTCCTCTCTGTTAGTCCCACCTATACTTCCTGTCTGGCTATTGGCCAATCAGTGTTTATTTATACAGAGCGATATCCACAGCACTTTGTTATTATCCCATTAGTCTGTTGGCTTTCTAATGCCAGACAGAGAGGAGATGGACCCAGATGGAAAGGGAAGAAAGGGAATGGGAGAAGGGAGGAAAGGGGGGAAGCTGTAAGAGGAATATATTATACGAGAAAAGAAACTATTATTATAAAAGGAACAATATACTAAAATAAGATAGAAAAGACAAAACTTGACTTTCCTCATTTCCATAATTATTAATTCTCAATAAAATTCAAATCAAAATAAAGCCTAATTTAGTGTGTTTTAGTCTCTCCCTTCCAATTATGCTTGAAAATAGAACACTAGTGCATTTGCAATGTTAGCATGTTTTAAAAGTAACAAAATCGAAGAGTACAAACCAAATCTTTTTTTGTGAGATTACAATTACAAATGTGATTTTCATAATCACTTAAATGTTTGTTGGATTAGGATAAATATTAGTTATCATTTCCATGGTCTTCCTTGTAGTATTCAGAACCCTATAAATATGAATTTACTAAATATTTCTACTTAATTATTGTATCATTATAAGAGACAAAATAATGTGACAAATATCCAACAAAACACACAAAGCCAAATAACTATAAAATAAATATTTGTAAATTCTCTTTCCTAGTGCAAGCTCATAATAAGCATAATGTCTCAGACAATATAATGTCTCATAATTCATTTGGGGTGATGAAATGGCTGAACAGGTAAAGGCACTTGCCCTGAAAGCTTAGGGACCTGATTGCAATCCCTGGAACCCATATCAAGATAAATGGAGAGAATTTACTGCATAGAATTGGCCTCTGACATCCACATGTGCATATAGGCCCAAATTCTGAACCCAATAATAAATACTCTAAATTTAATTTATTCAAAATAATGACATCATTAATATTACAAAATTGTTCTAAAGTATATGAGAATTATACATATATGTATATGTTAGTATATGTTAGAGGCACCAGCCATATTTTAGCATATTAAACATTGATTCTTTTGATTGATGTGTTGATGCTCTGAGGTTCATAACTATATTCATATGCATAATAAGCATCTTTAAACTGATATTGACTTTTTTTTCATCTGGATATGAGCAAGCAGTGTTTGGTTTTCCTAATGCTAATTATTGTGGGACATAAAGAATGTTATGATCATAATAAAGCTATTAATATAATTCACAAGGTTTTCTACACTAGATTGTCTGTATATAATATTGACTCTATTAATTTCCAGGGCCATTGAATATAAGCGATTATGGGAGAATTGCCCTGTCATGGCCGTAGGTAAATCATGTTATAAGCTCCACTGGATAAGACCTCTTAAAATTATATTGGAATCTATAAATATGATCTGGACAAAGGATGGAAGCCTTTATGGTAGGGTAATGACAGTGTCACAGTAAAGCAAAGAATAACTGAGCTGATAGTTTAGAGAGCTCATTGCCAGTGTTGGTCTTTCACTGGCTTTACTTTGGGACAAGACACCACTGATTTCACTGGGTTTCTCTTGCTTATTTTCAATATTGATTGATGGAAGAGAACCATTTCCAAATGTCCTTTCCAGCTAAAGAAATTATATGTGGCTATTAAATTATGATTTTGTTGGAAATATAAAATTTTTGATCAGTTCTATTAGTTGTTCTTGTATATCTATTCATTGAAAGCTTAGTAATATTAAAATGGGAAAGTTAATTTTCTGGGAAACATCATATATATATATATATATATATATATATATATATATATATATATATATATATATCAGGATATGTCTCACACTTTCTAATATTTGAAATCACTGCCGAACTGAAAGGCTTGCCTTTCCTTCTCTTTATGGTATGCCTCAGTTAGGTTCCTGGCGTTTTTTTTTTTTTTCTGAATTTTCTAGGTAGACAGTGCTGTAAGAAGGTCAAATCGCTGAAAGGTTAATTAAGATTTGTTTACATAATGGCAAAAAGTGGAAATTATATTGCATATTTGTCATGATGGTTAGTATACAGTCCTTGAAGACTATTTTTACTTCAAAATACAGAACACAATTACCACAGAAAACAGTCAAAACTCTATTTTCTTGAAAAGTAATAATTAGTCTTTTCTTATTGTTAAAAACTAGAAAATGGAGTAAATCTAAAGCTTGGACTTTGATATAAATCCCTGTTTACACATTCAAATGTATAAACTGTCATTACTGTTATCAGAATAACTCTCTTTAAACATGGTTTCATACACATGAGTGAGTTTACATGTTATTTATAAAATTATTGTTTTATGTTCCTTTACTAGTTATTCTTTGTTCATTGACTTGAATTCCTTACTAATACATTTTTGTCTGTTTTATAAGATTGAGGTTTACATAAAATTTAAAATGCAGGTTTAAATCCGTGAGGGTTCTGTGTACAATAAATCTACATTTTATTAAATTCCTAAAACTTCTTAACTAAATGACCGAAAAGAAGTCTGTAAATTGCTAAACCTCACTTATCTCACCAATCACATTAGTATTATAAAAGTACAAACTTTACAGAGCTTATGGGGAAAACAATTTTCATTAAGCCATCAATCGATACATGTTATTATGGGTCGTGAAAATGCTGAAATCTGAATCTACAAGTGGACAGTCATCAGGCAATTATATGTAAACTTGGATTTCTGATCATGACCAACCTTAATTGCTCACAAAACCAACTGCTTGCCACAGGAAGCAATTCACAAATCCACCCTAAAGTATAAACCTGCATAAAGACAAATGCCTTTCTTTAGTAATAGCCCAGACAAATAGAAATTTCTTCAGCATTTGATGTAAAGTTACCATGACTGATTATTAACTGACGGCTTTCCTAAAACTATCTAGAATTTCTGTTTTAGTTAGCCTACCATCAACCTCCCCACACCAGCAGTCTCCAACTGAGACATACCTTTAACCTCCATTTGTTCTCATATTTCATTACTCTTCCACTTGTCTTTTTGAGTCTTTGCTAAAATGCAGGTGATGATGCCCAGTTTGCTTTCAAATCAAACAAATCACTTTGACTTTTTCACTTATTTGGATTTGATAGTGCTTTGTCCAGTGAAGCAGTAGTAAGAATTCTTGACATTGCTATATTATACATCATACGGCAAGGGGCAGTGAACACATCAGGAAAAAACATTTTTGCATATGTAATTTTCTAATTTGGAACCTACTTAATTCCATGAAAGCTGTTTTTGTGTGTAAACATGCTTACATGTCACAGCACTTTACTCTAGATAAGTACCATATTGTCCGGCAATTACCCCGTCTTATCCTAAGAAGTTCAAGTTGGTTCTCTTACTAGTATAAAGCAATCAAAACTTAAGTAGTACATGACTTCCTTATTTAGAATTCAGATCCAGAGGGTAATACACAAATTCCCTGTACCTGGACTTCTATGAGTCAGTGCAGTAGTACTTTTGAAAAATTATTAGTATAGTTTAACTAATCATTTTTCTAGATATTTAGGGTTGTCAAAATGCATGCCGAATCTTAATGATTTTATCTAAGGAAATAGTACAAGTAGTATTTAGTAAAGATGAAACATCTTAATTAAATTATTTAATGCAGCATAGTAAGATATCCTTGTCCTAGGAAAGGTCCTTCAGAGTAAAGAATACAGAGTATATCTAGCAAAGAAGTTGATGCTTCATCTGAAATAAAAAGGGCAGGTCTACCACATAAGGGGATGTCTGAGCAACTATTGAACATATACTACACTTCTATTCAGTCATACATCTGGCAGAAAAAGGTGCTTCAGAAGAAAAATGTTTAACAGCAAAAGCTGTGAAATGTAAGCTGGTTCAACTAAGCACAATGGAACACAGAGGCCATCGTGGCTGGAGTAAGGAGATGATGGTAAATGAGCAAAGTTTTATATAGATAGATAGATAGATAGATAGATAGATAGATAGATAGATAGATACCATAGCATGTGTGAAATCTACAAATATTATTATGATAAAAGTGAGAAAATATGGCAAGACTTAGAGCAGAGTTGTGAGGCAGTGAAATTTGCTTCTTAAGTTAACAAAGAGACTAAATATATGAAGGATAGACTGTTACGGTGGTCTGAATAAGAATAGTTACTCATTGTGCCATGTTGTTGCCCATGGCCTGTGTTACCACTGAGGACAATGATATTGTCTGTGGTCCATGATACCACTGAAAAACAAATGCTGTGCTGCCACCTGAATCCATGTTGATGTCTATGAGCTGGTATACCACTGAGGGCCATGATGGTGTCTATGGACTGTTCTGTCCACATGTAGAAGGCCATTATCCATTCTGCTGCAGAATGTAAAAGGTTAGAAAGCTTATTTTGCAGTGGCATTGATGCCTGCCTACTCATCATCCAGAATGACAGACATAGAAAGTTTCTGTGGCAAGTTCTCCCTTGACATCCCCTACTTCCTCCCTCCAAAAAAAAAAAAAAAAAAAAACATTCTAGACATGAAGGCACTGAAGAGAACTCTTAAATATTGTGACAGGGATGCTGAAGCATAGCTTGTCACAGCTGATGACTTCTGACCCTGTGCTCACAAATATGGGGACATCCGCTGGAGCATGGGCAGCCTCCCTGTGGCGGAGCATGAAAAAAAGAGGGACTATCACTCCCACAGCCATCGGTGGCCAATAGCTGCTCATCTAGTAGTGAAGACACAGTAGCCCCATCCTCATACATGCATGAATGGAAATGACTTGATCTTGCACAGTTAACCACAGTGGCTGTGAGCTCATATGTACACCAGCCATTTCATATCCAAAAAAAAACAGTATTTCATAGCTCTTTACAATCCTTAACTCTTGCATTCTGTCCATCCCTCTTTTCTGAGGTTTGCTTATGCAGGTTGATATAGATATATCATCTTTGCCTGAGCATTCACAGTAGTTTTTTTTTTTCTGTACTTTGGAAAGGTATGAGTCTCTTCAGTAATTACTGTACACTTCAATAAAATCATGAATCTGATCAAGGCTGAAAGTAGCAAAAATCTATTGACTGAAAACAAATATTTAGTAGGATTGTTAAGATGATTATTTAGAAAAATAACAACAGTAGATCACCATCTTATCCTCTGCAGGGCCTATGTCCTCCATAGCCATGGGTTTTGACCATGTTTTCAGTATCATATACCGATTTTTATTGAGAATGATAAAGTCCAATCCAGAAAAGAGTTGTTTACAACAATAAACAGTAATAGAATGTTTGTACCACTGAGCACATCTTGCTGGCCAAGATATCATGAAGGATCCAGTGCTGAGGATTTTCTTCCCCAACTGTCTGTACAGCATTTCTAAGCACAATGAATGCCACACAGCAAAGAGGAAATTCCACATCATTTCAAAATTGATTTGTTTATGTTCTGAAAACAAAGTATGTGATACCTTCTACCATAGTGTCTTAGTATCTACTTATGGTGGGCTACACACAGTAGTAGCCATAATCGTGTTGCATTAGGTGTCTCTGGGGGTCTCTCTGGCTAATAGCTCATAGAGAGGTAACTTTTTACTAGCACTGAGATTTGAATTTAGTAACCCACATCTTTTGGGAACACTGATGTCGCTCATTTTGGATACCTCTGTATAAATTCCTTTAAAAAATAGTTAGTTTGTCTTTTATTTAAAGTGTAAAATTTCAACACTTCACGTTTTAGTTTGTCTTGCATTGAAAGAATTATATCACATTCCATCCATTTCGCCTCTCTATTCCCTCCCAGGTATCCTCTCACCAAACTTTCCCATATCCCCACAAATCTCAAGTTGATAGCCTCTTTTCCTTTGAATTTTTTTGCTTTTTGTGTGTGTGTGTATGTACTAAAAAACACATAAATTTAGCCTGCTTTTTTGTTGTTGTTGCTATCAGTGTATACTTGTTTTCAGGGCTGCTTACCCTCATTGGTTAACCAGTAATATTGCTTATTCAGTTAGAAACTAATTCTCCTTCCAGAAAATCAAAAGTGCCTATTGTTTTTGTATAGGGGTTGTACCCTGCAAAATTTTCCATTCAAGAGATCCTTGCACAAAAGAAATACTATTACTATTATATATAATTATATAAACATATATTAATACATATAAAATTATATATACATATAATTTATTTCTATACTTCTACTAATTATTGAAGCACTGTATATGGAGCAGATAATAATACCTTAAAAATTTTTCCATAATATAATTATTCTTTTCTATAAATATAGAGATAAAGTTATCATCACACAGGTGGAAAAATATTAATTGAATCAATATTTGTATAATATTTTGAGTATCTACTAGAAGTTCAAGTACTTGCTATACTCAGAAGTTAAACATATAATTTAGAAGATGTGATGTATTTTCAAAAAATTCTCCTTTGTCACTGATGTTATTATTGGTATGAAACAAAAAGCAATGACCAGAAAAATAAATATAGATAAAGAACAGAAATTGAACACTGTCAAATAAAGAAAGTGAGAGACACTACTTTTGATCTAGAAAAATGAGTTGTTTTTTTTTTTTTACAAATTGACCTATATTTAGATATGATTAACTTCACATATGTGGTATTACATCAATTATTCATTAGTAGCATTCTCAAATAATGCCAAAATATGATGAATTTTGATAGACTTTCTATATCATTTAAATTTCCACTGAATACCGTGTACAGGTGATTTGAATGAGAATGCTCCACTCTAAGTGGGCTCCTCATATTTCTTTATATTTTTTTACTCAGTTGTGGAACTGTTTAGGAAGGTTTAGGAGGTGTGGACTTGGAGGAGGTGTATCACCAGGGGAGGCTCTGAGTTTTCAGATGATTTGTGCCATTTTTAATATGCTCTCTGCTTCTTAGTTTTGGATCAAAATGTGAGCACTCAGCAGTCTTTGTTCCACCATCAAGAACTATGACCCTCTGAAACTGTAAGCACCATTATATGCTTTTTTGTTATTAAGTTGCCTTGGTAACGCTGTTGTGTCATAGCAATAGAAAAGTAACTATTACAGTTTAACACCAAAAGTAGGCACATCTGCCTTCCATCTATAATGTATATTGTACTAAGTGGGATTTATTATTTGAGATACAGGTGATGACAAGTTTGTGCTATTTCTTCCTACTTTGCTGCCTGTTGTGAACTTTTCAGGCACTGAAGTAAAAGTCTGCCACCATCAACCATAATTTAAAGGCTGGTCTGAGAGACAGAACAAGGAATTCTGGTAGTTAATTACTGTCTTGAATTATGCATGTCACAACAATTCTGCCATCTACTAAAACTTATGCATAAGAAGAAAGAAAATGACTGTGTGTGCCATAAAATTTATTAGTTTTCTCCTTATTGACCTACTTGAAGTGGAACCAATTCAGAAAAAAATATAACCAAATACTGTTTCTCCTTTACTATACAATAGTTAAGGAAAGTAAACCTTTGAAATAAAATCTATGTTATCAGTGAAATAAAGCCTATATGTTGTTTAACTGGTCACAGAGGAAAGCCAACAAAGGCACAAGAAGTGGGGAAAGCAGTAGGCGTCAGGCAAAAGCACACACGGACAACTTAAAATCAAATTCTGCTATCTATTTAAAGAAAAAATAGGGAAGAATACTATTCAAATAATTGACTCTGTGCCTAATAATATGTTCCAAAAATGTGTGGAAGAGCCTAGTTTTTCTCTAAACATATTTACAGACTGACTCTGAAAGACAGAATTCATCTTATATCTTTTACTTTCTTCTTTAAAGGTAATATCTGCTTTAAGAAATTTGGGTTGATACTCCAATTAACAGCACCAAACCCATTATGGATCAAACTCAGCCACAGTGCTCCAAAACTGATGATTCTTCCTCTGTTCCCCCAGTAGAATTTGTACTGTCCTTGGAATGCTTTGGAAGTGCTCTGGCAAATAAAAATCAACGTAAATTTATTTCATTTAAGAAACACCGTACTGAATAATTAAATTTGACCTTTATTGGTGTAGTATCTGAGTTAGAGTTCCAAAATTGACAGTAACACAGATGTTGGTGTCATGAATCCTGTTCAGGCCTTGACTTCTATTTACCTTCTTGCTTGATAAATCTCTGTTAAAAAATAATGAAAATAATAATCATGAGAAAACGAGCTTCCCTGCTAGGCTCCTAAAAGTCTGAGTAAAAATGTAATTCCTACATTCCTAAGCAGCAAGTCAAATTAATAGCCTCCAAACAAATGTAACCAACCAAGCAGGAAAATTAACTTTCAACCATAATAACAATAAAAAAAAATCACTCAATCGATTCCCTGTTTATACAACTAAACACAATTATCTAAACTCATTAATAAATTAAGGGAGTCATTTTTTAAATTTAAAGCAGTAAAGGTAATGTTTTCACATGTATACTTTCAAAACACACTTTGTGGTAAAGTTACAGCACTTTTAAAGGAAGACATTTACCACTAAAACTTCATGTTTGGTATTTATCTACAGTTAACTAAATTTATATAGAGATTCACAGAAGAAAATTATGTCACAGATTTTTACCTTCATATATAAGAATATTATTGAATTATTAAGCCAATGTTTATACTTCACCATACTTGAAAAAAATATTCATGCTAGAAACTAAGCATAAAATTCATTATATTTTGACTTTATCCATCAGCTTTGCTAATTTCTGGATTAGAACTCACTTATTAACAGAAAATAATTAGTTGTCTATTTAAGACGATTAGAATTCATAAAATATTAAATTACTCCATATTATAAGGTTTTTTTTTTTTTTTTTTTTTTTTTTTGGTTTTTCGAGACAGGGTTTCTCTGTGTAGCTTTGCGCCTTTCCTGGGACTCACTTGGTAGTCCAGGCTGGCCTCGAACTCACAGAGATCCGCCTGGCTCTGCCTCCCGAGTGCTGGGATTAAAGGCGTGCGCCACCACCGCCCGGCCTAAGGTTTTTTTTCCTAGAGACTAGGAATAATAGATTGAAAAAGCTGTTATTTCATCTGTATTATTAAACAATACATATTTTACCCAAATCAAATCACTGTTCTTTTAATTGAATAATAATGTCTCAATGAAAATAAATGTCACACAATTTTCTATTATTATTTTATACTGTCATTGTTTATTATGCATCCTCTTTTTTGCATGAAAGCCAGTATCTGTATGTCAATCACAGATCAATTCATATAACTATCACAATAAAGGCTAGAAGGATGGCTTAGCATTTAAGACCATGTTCTGTTCTAATAGAAGTTGGGTTCCCAGCATCGTTGTAAGGCCACTCACAACAACCTGGCTTCACCCCAGGTGAGAAGACTTACTCTCTCTTCCACCTGTGGGTACTGTAATCATGTGCACAAACACACATACATATAGGTATACATGTACTTATGGTTAAAACTAAAGAAAAGAAAAGTATAGTAAAGTAGTGGACTGTACAGAACTTATCTTAACTGGCATTAATATATTTTATATAAAATATTGTTTCAATAAGGAATACAAACCTGTGTTTTCGCTTCATTCCTGTTGATCACAGTATGGTTAGAAAAGCAGTTCAATGAAATCAAACATTTTATTGAATTGACATTTTCTTCAATAGTTAGTTAAATAATGGGGCTGAATTTATATAGACACTCTCATAATGTAGTTAAAATAATATATTATTTCTCTATATGTGATTAAGGAATACTGATTAGTTATTAAATTAGTTAACAATAGATCTAGTTGTACACATCAGTCTCAAGATGAGTAAAGCAAGCAGGGTGGACAAATGGATCTCCCTAGAAAGGGGAATAGAATAGATTTTTGCAGGTAGACTGGGGATAGGTGGAGATTGGAACAGGAGAGATTCGATGTTAGGGGAAGGGAGGGAGGGAGAGAGTGGGGCCTGAGACAGCTGGAACTGAGGGGGTCACTTGGAGGGGCAGCATGGGAACCTAGTGCAATGGAAACTTTATGAAAGCTAAGAGAGTGATGAGTTCATATATATCACTTGTAATCTAAGAAACAGAAGCTTGCATGAAGATCATAGGACAGAGCTACTAACAGATTAAGCCTTGGAGGTCAGGCAGTGGTGGCACATGCCTTTAATCCTAGCACTGAGGGGGCAGAGGTTGAGATCTGTCTGAATCTCTGTGAGTTCAAGGCCACTCTGGGCTACAGATTAATCCAGTCTAAAAGAAACAGCCAGGCAGTGGTGGCACACACCTTTAACTCCAGCACTTGGGATCACACAGCTTTAATCTAAGCACTAGGAAGGTTAAGATAGGAAGTGATATGACTGGGTAGAGAAAGGAATATAAGGAGGAAGGAGACAGGAACTAAGGTCTTCTCAGGCTTTTGCAGGCTGAGGAGTTGGTGAGTTAAGAGGTGGCTTGCTCTGTTTCTGTGATCTTTCAACTTTCACCTTGATATCTGACTCCTGGTTTTTATTAAGACTAATTAGGATTTATGCAACAGAGTGACCCTAGTGAGGACTCCTAGTAATGGAGGAAACTGAACTGAACTGACTATTTTTTTGTAGTCAGGCAAGGCTTGATGAGGTGGTCCCATGAGGATCCATAAACAACCCAGGCTGTTTTTAGAACATAATGTTTCTCCCTGAAAACTGACAGTACAGCCCCATTTCGGAGCACACCATACACACAGATCACTGAATGTAAAGAGGTCAAGCTGGTGCCTGCATGGATCCATCACCCTAAGTACATTCTAGTCTCTTTGGTGTGGGAATGTATTCTGCAGGCTACAGAAAAAGAAACCTGGGCACCATCCCTACCCCAAAACCTTCAACATACAATTTGCCCTGCCTGCAAGATGAGCTGGGGCAATGGTTGAATAGAAATTATGAGAGTGGCAACCAAGGCCTGGCTTACCTGGAGTCCCAAGCCATGAAAAGGAGCCTATGCTAGACACTGGATGAAAGGTGAGCAACCAGACATTGGGTAATTGAGAGACCTAGGGGAGAACCAAACACCACTGGAAAAAGAAAAAAGATGATGATAGACATCAAGAATGAGCATAAAGGTGTAAGGGTTCACTAATATTCCTTCACATCACACAACTGATAGTTTTCTATTCAAATCAATGAAAAGATTCCTAATGATATTCATCTATATTCATATAACAGTGCCTTGTTCAGTCATCATCAGGGAGGCTTCCTCTAGAAGCAGATGGGAGTAGATGAGAGAACCGAAGCCAGACATTATGCAGAGGGATAGTATAAATTGATTGGAGGTTTCCATCCTGGTGGCTGGAGAATGGGTTCCTGTTTCCTCTGGGTTGCTCTTTGTTGCTGTGGTGAGAAAACACTTTAGGAATGAATGAAAATTCCTGGAAAGAAGCGCATCTTGCATGGAATTCCAACAACACTGATTAAGTGATGAGAAATTCAGTGAGTGTGGAGCAGTTGTAATGTTGACCCTATTATAATTTATACCTTTTGTGGTCTACGATTGAGATTTCTCTGCTTAAATGTAATGTGCCTGGTGAATGAGTCTACCAATGCGTTGGAAATAAACAAACAAACCTTGATTTATGACTTTGTTTTTTAAACTGTTACCATTAGGAACAAAGAATTTAAGATTTCCTGGAATCTATATTCCTATGGTTGGTTCCAAAATAAACTATCTCATCTTATTATGAGGGTTGTCACTTTACATCGGAAACACACTGCTGTAGCATGAATCTTAAAAGGTCTTATTAATAAAAACACCTGGAGCAAGGTACTGGGGTCAACGCTGGAAGATCAAAGAAGCAGAACAAGCCACAGCCACCTCACCTTGCCAATTCCTCAGCTGATCCTGTTTCTTCATACTGGAAGCCTCTGTGTCCTCATCTAAATGAATCTCAGCTGAACTGCTGTTCAAAAGCCTAAAAGCTTAAATAGGCTCTAGTTCCTGGTTTTCATGCCTTATATACCTTTCTGCTTTCTGCCATTACTTCCTGGGATTAAAGGCATGAGTCACCATGCTGAGCTGTTTCCAGTGTGGCCTCAAACTAACAGAGATCCGAATGGATCTCTGCCTCCGAAGTGATAGGATTAAAGGTGTGAGTGCCACCATTTTCTGGCCTCTATGTCTGTATAGTGGCTGTTCTGTTCTCTGACTCCAGATAAATTTATTAGGGTGCACGATATATTGGGGAACACAATATCACCACACACTGCATGCAAGAGTTGGTGCTAAGTAGAAGAGGCAAATGTGGGTATTTCCATCTCCAAGGCCTTAAACTTCATTTCTCTACTAGATAAGTGAGTAATTAGCACAATAAGAACTATGGCTAGGAAATGGTTGTGGCATCAACTTACACAAGTGGATACAAGTCTGTGTTGTGAGAACTACTGGTTATGATGAAGAGGAAAACAGAAGGCAATTAAAGTGGAAACGGAACCCAGATTCTGAGAAGAGGAACAAGATGGTCTGTGTGTATTGGGAGCAGAGATCTGGATCACAAAAAAAAGTATTTGCAAGGAATTCAGCAAGATTCAGCCCCACCTTCATGCAAAATGGTTTGGATTAACAAGTTTACACCTTTAAGCTGTAAAATATTCTCAGAATTCTTGGAACTGCTTCCAAATTAGAACACAAAACATATTTTAGCAAATTAAAATTACTTTTATGTTATCAGAGTATAATACTATAAAACTGGAAAACAGCACCAACGTAAATGACATATTATGTACAAAACAAACAGGTTGATCAAAGTAGACATCATTCTTTTCCTATAAACACCACTCCCCACTTTCCACACCGACAGTTGATCAGGAAGCCATCTAAGAACATCTGCTGTATTATTAAATACTTGTAACTGAAGCCTATGTCACTGGTGCAAAAGAAGAGAGAATGATGTTTTTAGAGAATTACATTCTTCAAATTATAATCCTGCTGTTTTCCTGTAACTTTCCACCAGCATTTACTTGCTTCTTTTCCTTATTGCCTTATTATATGTAACCACTAATTTTATCCTGCTTCTGGCCGTGGCACAAGTATCCCCTGATGACATTTCCTCCAGGTTTCAGCAAGTTTTATCCTTAGTAATCATATATATATATGTGTGTGTGTGTGTTTATATATGTATATATGCTCCCATATTTGAACACCTAGTTCTTAGCTAGAGGCACTGGTTGGAGAGGTTTAGGAGACAAAGCCTTGCTATGGTACGTCACTGATGGCAGTTTTAAATTAAAATCCTGGCTTCATTTCTAGTTCATACTCTTTGTTTCATGCTTGCATTTGAAGATAAGAGTCCTCAGCTTCTGTTCCTTGTTTCGTACCTGCCACTTGCTGGCATGAAGAATTTTTACTCCTCTGGAGCCACGAGTCCAAAGGATCACTTTCTTGTATAAGTTTGCTTGGTTCATTGTGGTTTTTGTTTGTTTGTTTGTTTGTTTGTTTGTTTGTTTTTTGAGACAGGGTTTCTCTGTGTAGTTTTGGTGCCTGTCCTAGATCTCACTCTGTAGACCAAGCTGGCCTTTAACTCACGGAGATCCACATGGCTCTGGCTCCCAAGTGCTGGGATTAAAGGCATGCACCACTGCTGCCTGGCTTTGATCAGTGTGTTTTTTCAGAACAGAAAGGTAAGTGATATAGTACCACAAATACATAATGGACTGAGAGTAACACATTGCACAAAGGAAAATCCAGTATAGATACTTGTATGTGTGCTTAAACACATACATGTCCTTACTTTCCCAGTCAATCACAGCAATTTTAAAACCTTGTACACTATTGATATTTTAGACTATATAGTATTTAATATAAAAATATGATGTTATTTCTAAAACAAACTTACCCTATTTCCCCTTCCAGTTTTCAATAAGCTAAGATGTAAAACAATGTAATCATGAAGGCAGATATATCGACATTATTACAAATAGATAGGTTTAAAGATATTGTTTAAATATAAGGGACACTTTGTACAATTTGAAAAGTATATTTAATCACAGACAGCAATGCTTGGTTAAAACTTCCAACTTTAGAAAGGTGCCCAGGTGAGAATCACGCCATTCAAGAAGGAAATACTGATCAGAAAATATCTAAAAAAAAAAAAAAAAAAAAAAAAAAAGCACAACTGGGCTTACCATACCCAGTTACTTTGTTGGCTTTTCAATATAATGAACCGCTAGGTTTCTGCTGCCATGTTTGAGGCCAGTGCCTAAACATAGCCTCTTTGAAATATTCTTAGAAATTCTGGGAAGTAGGTATGCTTTGCTTTAACACCCTCATTAATGATTACAACTGCATTCCAGTTAACAGAATGCAGAGAACATGCAGGTATTCAAACATGGAAACATTTCCTTCTGTTGTTTCCTTTCATAAATATTCCAGTTTAAAAGAACACCTGGTATGCAGTCAGCTTTCTATACAATTTTTAAAGGTAAAGTATCAATTTTGAGATTAAATATCATCATTACGATGCATGTCTTTACCTATATCTTTCATGAGCCCTGAGTACACAAAACAAATTATCAAATTATCATGTAAACATAGAAATAAAGAAAAGCACGTCTACCAGTGTTTATCTCTGTTCTAATACATAATTATGAGAAGCTGCTAACACTGTCTCCTCCTATTAAACATGTACATAAGGTCGGAGTAAACATTGTCCAGATTTTACTCCATAAGAAAATCTGCAAGCTGCCATGCATAGAATTTCAAGGAAATATTTTTCTGTAAAACTAAAATAAAAATGCAACTTTGATATTAAATTAATATAGATATGTCACTAATTTTATTCATTGACATTGTGGTAAACCCCACTTGAATAGGAGTATCTCTCATTAAAAATTTACAAGTATGTTGTAATAGTAAATCTTTTTGAAAATTATAATTCAAATATCAAAGGAAATTAACTCAGAACCATTTTATATAAAATTGAGTTTTATTAAATAAAGTCCCAAACAATACTACCCAATTTCTTGATTAGTTTATAGCCAGTTGGAGGTTTCTTGAATCCTGAAAGGAACTGGCGTTATCAACTGGTACACCTGGCCTGGGTGCCACATTCCGTCTTGCATGCTTTGTCTTTTTTTTTTTTTTTTTTTTTTTTCCGAGACAGGGTTTCTCTGTGTAGCTTTGCGCCTTTTCCTGGAACTCACTTGGTAGCCCAGGCTGGCCTTGAACTAACAGAGATCTGCCTGGCTCTGCCTCCCGAGTGCTGGGATTAAAGGCGTGCGCCACCACCGCCCGGCGCTTTGTCTTTTATAACTAGTGTGTATAGTACTTTTGATTGGAATTTGCATTAGTTTGATTTGAAATTCCTTAGTTACCTCCAGGTTATACAGTTCAAAGCCTTAATATGGCATTATAACTTGTCGCTGTATGCAGAGAATTAAGATCCCCTGAGGTTTCAAAGGGAATTCAAACTTCAAATCCAATGATAATTATTTCAGGTATCACTATACTTCTAAATCTAGTATTTAACACATTTTAGAGACCATAGAATAAAATAAGTGCTACTAATTACAAGAGTAAGCCAGATGGTCTGAAAAATGCTTTCCAGAAATCAAGGCTTTTGTACTAAGATGAATTAGGGCATCTTGGAGCAAGATGCTAATTTTGGTATTTGACTGTGTTTATTTACTTTATATTTTTTCTGTACCTACTTGCTACAAGCTAATGTCTTAACACAACACACCTTCATAATATGATTCTGTGTGGCCAGTTTTAAATAAATCTCCTAGTTCTAAAATCAGAACATCTTAACAGTGTGTGTGTGTGTGTGTGTGTGTGTGTGTGTGTTGAAGTTTTTGAAATGACTATTTTTTTTATATAAAAACTCTATCCCTAAGTTTCTGTTGCTTTTTCTGATTCTGATTCTGATTTGACTGGCCCTTTCTTTCATATATGAAGTTCTTTGGATTGCATTTTTGCTATTTAGACAATCTTGTTTACCCTTTCCACAAGAAGTTACAATATAGTAATATATTCAAAATTATCATCATATAGATGACATAGTATAAATTCCAAGCTTTAGGATGGGAAATTCATTAGAGACTATCATTCTATACACCTCAGTTTCATATATCATATAAAAGGTATCTATGTACCCTCAGCACACATTCTTTGAATAAGACTACATAAGGGTGTTTGCCCTTCTTCAACTGTGAAAATACTTGTAGGGTATCACAAACATTCTCTAATAAAGAAAACTTAAACATCGATTTGCCGTTATAACATTGTATCGTCATCATCATCATCATCATCATCATCATCTTCATCCATGTAGTGCTAGCTTTTCAAGCACCAGGAATAAAAAGAGAAATGAGATATACATGCCTCCTTCAAGGTTAAAAAGTCATCAAAACAACACATTATATTTCAGGATTATATTCTGTTTATGAAACTCTACAAGGGATTGTAATTAACCTATAAAGTGAAATGTAAATTGAAGTGGGTGTTGGAGGTACCAGGAATATGAGGTATCTACAAAACAAAATGCAGGCACTGGCTATCATAATACCAATAAAAATCACATGTAAGCTGCAATGACAGGGACAGAAGGGATATCCGTGCACATTGCAAAACACCTTAGCATGGTCCTTTGTGTGACAAATGAGGAATCTTCTAGCTTATATCTAGGTTATTCCTTAATGTCTCATGTATTGAAACCTTAGACCCTGGATAGTATAGGGTTTGGGAATTGACTAGATCATGAAGGTTCTGAAGAAATTATTTGTTATATTGAGTCAATCCTTATTGAACACATTTGATGGAATTTGAAGTGATACTTGAAACAAGAGAAAATCAAATTGAAGAAACTAGGTCTTTTGAGGACATGGCATTTGGGACAGGATTTTGCCCTGTTTCTCTTCCTCATTTTCCTACTGTCTCAGGTGTACAAAGCACTACATTTTCTTCACCAGTGTGTTCTGGTGGAAGACAGGCCCAAATATAAAGGAATCAAGTACCAAAGAAAATGCTCTTGATATTAGAAGCTGAAATAAACATTGCATTCTTTGTTTTCTCAGTATTTTTTACAACCGCATGAAGTTGATGAACAAATTCATCCTAATATTAAAATCTAGATTTCCTGGAAAAGTTTTCCTAAAGTTATAATTCACTGTGTGCATTAGTTTAGCTCAGAATAGAATTTTTACAGAAATTTCTATTTTGAATGTCAGCTTTTCTAATAATGTGAAATAATTCAATATGAGAAATGTAACACTGCCAATATATGATTTCCATGATTTTCTTCACTCTATTAAGTTCATGTTTTCATAAATTATTTAAAACCTTAAATTCAATGCCTTTCCATTACCTTTCTACTTCTTTGTTTTCTATATATTGTTTTCTTAATGTTATAAGTGATGAACTGAGGAATGTTTATAAGATCTACTCACATATCTATAGGCAAGATGATTAAACAAGGCATTAATTTATGCATGGGGGAAGTCCCTTTAAGTAAATAATGGGAGGAAGAAAAAAGGTAGACTCCTCTCTCCTTACAATCACAAAATAATCTCATAATGGATTCAAGAGCAAAATTCTGTTTTTTTTTTAACTTTGAGAATAAAAATGTGGAAATTATTCATGATATTATAATAAATAAAATGTCAAAAGCACAAAATAACAAAGAGAAATAATATAGAAACATATAAAATTAAAAGTATTTCTAAGGATAGAAGACAACAAACTAAGTAGTCAGCCTAAAAAATGAAAAGAAATTTGTGCAAATTATACATATAACAAAGAACTGATTTTCATAAGTAGTATACTTTATATCAACACAAATAAATAATACTATTAAAATAGATAATCAATGTAGAAAGATATTTCTTAAAACAAGATAGACAAATGACCAAAAGCTAAATTAAAAATGTTCAATATGATTCATAATCAGGAAATACAAGTGACACCACAATGAAATGTCATTAATAAAGCTGTTACCGAAAAGTTAACTATAAAAGGTGCTGAAAAGTATCTTGAAAACTTCTACATTGTTGATTGTAAATTACTATAATTCTTGTGAAATAAAGTAAGATGTTTCCAAAAAAAAAAAAAAAAAGAAAAAGAATTCAAATTTCCCTTATGATCCAGGAATTCTACCACATAGCATACATGCAAAAGTCGTGGAATAAGAATGTTGAAGAGATGTCTACAATCATATTTATTGCAAAACTAGTCAAAAGCATACCAACTGATAAGTAGATTAAAATATATAGAATAGGACATGGAGATAGGGTTCCACAGTTAAGAGCTTTAGCTGCTCTTGTAAAGGATTCCATTTAAACCCTAGAACCCATGGTCAAGCAGTTCAAGGGGAATATGATACATCTGTTCTCAACAGGTGTTTCATCCACCCGTAATATACTCTTACACAGGCATGCACACATATACATAAGTAATAAAAATATTTTCATCAAGGACTATGCACTATATGAATCAGACTCAGTTATATATTTAGATTTCAAGTTTTCTAAGCATGTGGATATAAAAAAATTGGTTATGATGTGTAGCACGGATCTTAAATAGTCTTTTTAAATAAAAACAAACCCAGAGCCAGGTATTGGGGTGAACATTGAACGATCAGAGAAACAGAACCAGCCATAGCTCACCTCGCCAATTCCTCAGCTGATCTCGTTTCCTTGAACTGGAAGCCTCTGTGTCCTCATCCAAATGGATCTCAGCTAAACTGCTGCTAAAAATCTAAAAGCTTAACCAGGCTCTAGTTCCTGGTTTTTACGCCTTATATACCTTTCTGCTTCCTGCCATCACTACCTGGGATTAAAGGTGAGTGTCACCATGCCTGGCTATTTCCAGCATGGCTTTGGACTCACAGAGGTCTGCATGTATCTCTCCCTCCAGAATGTTAGGATTAAAGGTATGTGTGCCACCATTTTCTGGCCTCTATGTCTATCTAGTGGCTCTTTTGTTCTTTGACCCCAGATAAGTTTATTAGGGTGACAACATATTGGGGACACAATGTATTACCACAATGATGGGGAATATATAAAATTTTATGTCTGTCTTCTTTTTCTAATTGAACTCCCTGAACACTAGTTATGCCAGTGAGTGGAATGCCTGGCTTTAATTCATATCTTCTTTCATTTGATTTATAATTTCATTCCAACTCAGCATAAACTTTTAAATGGATTTAATGAAAAACATTAAGATGAAAGCATACACACAAATTTTCTTTGTTACATTTTGAATACTTCAGGTATATTTTACAACTAATCATTACAAAGATATGGAAAATTTTCATCATGTTTACATAAAATCCATCTATTTTATTTTATATCAATTTTTATATCTTCAACATTTTGACTATAGCCTATTAAAAACATCTCTTATTTTGTTAATGTTAGAAATCTGCCATGTTCAAGATTTTAACTGAAGAGCATAGGAGTTTCAATGCTTAACTGCTGCATGAGCTACAGATTTAAGATATTATATTAATAAAACCTTCTTCTATTTTTAGTGGACTGTCAGCTTTTATCAGCAATGTGTATTCAACTTTATCATATGACTTTCAGCATATTTTCCATTTTATACTTATGTGTTTTGGTTTATTAATAGTTTTCCATTGTCAAAATACTTTTGTACTGATAGGTAATATTTTATAATAATGGGTTCTTTTTCATTTTAATATACCATTGATATTTCTTCTCTAAATTAGCTGAAAATAAAGTATTTTTCCAATTGTTAAAAAATGTTCTGAAAATTTCTTATTCTTATATTTAAAAGAATATTTATAGTTTCCCCAAAATACAAGTTGAGCAGTTTCAGTCATACTAACAGATCCATTTCTGAGTGTATGCAAAAATCATCAGAATAATGACATTATTTTAGATTAGAAAGAAAACCTGCACCCAAACACAGTATACACAAATAAGGAGAGTCAATGGTTTTCATTCCTGAGACCATATATAAGAAAATAATTATTAGCAAATAATAATAAATAAGGTTCAGAGATCAGATAAAAGTAGGTACACATAATTTTAACTATTCTTAAAATGCCTCATTTAAGCATATACAATGATAGAATGCCACTTAACTGCATTTTACTTGTATATAGTAAAATATAAATACTCTGTGAAAAGAATGCTCATCAATACTTTTCCTTCCCATTACCATGAGCTAGAAAAAAATCTGGATTTACTAGAAAAGATCTGGTTTAGCCTCCCTTTATATTAATAAATATAAAGCAGAATATTCTCAAAAAAGAAAATTGGCAGCACTAAACAAATAATAATGTCAGATGTTAGCTACAAATCTAGGAAGAATATGATCTCTAATCTCTAAAATTGAGGAGATGCCTCCAGAGACTGGGGAGATGCTCCTGAGTAAAAGTACTGGCTGCTCAATCTTGAAGAATTGAATGCAATCCCTAGCACCCAGGTAAAAGGCAAGATGTGGGCATGTTTGTCCCTACTCTCAGGTCTTCTGTATGTATGGGTTGGAAGCAGTCAGTCTTTGAGGGGTGCTAGTCATTAGCCTAGCCAAAAACTGAGCTGCAGGTCAAGAGAAAGACCTGTATTAAGTAAGGAGAGCCACACTAGACACCACAATTCTATTTTGGTCTTTGCACATATTATATATAACCATATGAGCATGCAACACATACACACAAACAATGTTGTGTCTATAAAAATGTATCATTAATGCCTTCACTTATCTCAGCAAGGCAATTATAGATGGCAATTTATAGCACAGTGTTATGAGGGAGAAAACAAAGCAGAGTTTGAGTAATTATTTAGTAAATAAAAATAGTATTCTGGAAGGAATAAATGGATATAATTAGAGAGTACATTGTAGGAAATGTTGAGCTCTAAAAGTCTGCAGAGTGATGGAAAGTGCTGATCTCTGTTATTAAAAGGTGATTATTTAAAGGATGCAAGATGAGAAGGCAAGAGAAAGCTACTGGCCAAGAAATTCTCCTAGATCCTAGAAAGCTAAAAAAATTCAGGTTTCCTAAGACCCAATGTGCAAAATTATTACAGCTTGCAAAATATCCTGTAGAACACATTCAAGTCCCTGTACTTATGGGTTTCACATCTGTGGATTCAAAAATAGTGCATATTCACTGAATATGGACAAACATGATAGGATAAAAGGATAAATTGGTGAAGCTACTTTTAAAGAGCAACTTATTTAAAAGTTTTACATTATTATAGATTTTAGTCTATTGATATAAATTTAAAGTTAATTTGTTGTACTGTACGTATATTTCTACTCTTGTTTAAGTTATTATGTTTGTGCAGATCATTTAAATTTTAATGGACAATTTAAAAAGACAAATCAATAATTAGTCTTCTATGGTAGTCAAACTTATAGTCATATTAAATTTTCTAGAAATACATAGATATAATTCAATTGGGTATATAGAGATATAATTCAATTAGGCAGATAATCTTCAAACACTTGAAAGACCTACAGAATATTGCATTTAAAGTGTTTTAAAACTTAGATTTTCTGGACAATGAGACACATCTGCTGGCAGCACCAATTTACTTCAGAGAGAAAGATGGGTGTCGAAGACACTCCATATTGAGTTTATCTTCTTCTTGGCAAAAATAGCCATTTGGGCAAGAAACTGTTCTTGCTTGGACTACTTGACGAAATGTTGTACCAACTGGACATGCAGGACCCACAGGTGACCACTAAACTTTGCAAGACAAAATGGTCCTTCAGGTTTCTGCTTCATAGAAGAAACTGTCAGACATTCTATAGGACACACACACACACACACACACACACACACACACACACACACACACACAAAATGACTGAGAGACTAGACCCATGGGCTAAAGATGGATGCCCCAAACATTACAAAGGAACTTCCAATGACTGCCAAGGCAGACAGCTGTCTCTGTCATTCTAGATTTTTGGAAGTTGCTTACAATGCTCTTCTTGTTTAGTTAGGTAATATTATATCCTTCTAAAGTCTTTGATGTAGTTAAAGACTAGACAGTCATAATTATAATTTTCCTTGTTTGTGATAAAAGATAAATTAGATATAAAACTTTAGACTCATAAATATAGGATAGATAAAATATTTTCTTTAAATTTGCCAAATATAAATACTAGATATTATAACTAAAATTCTTGCTTGATAACTGTTTTGTTATATGTAATTTTACTATGTTAAAGTTAAACCTTTCCTTTTTGATTAGACAGAAAAGGGGGAGTGCTGTAAGATGTTCTGTATGCTGTGAATGCGTTGCTCTGATTGGTTGATAAATAAAAAGTGGATTGGCCAGTAGCCAGGCAGAAAGTATAGGAAGGATAAGCAGCACGGAAAATTCAGGGAAGAGGAAGGCTGAGAGAGGAGACACCAGTCCGCTATCCAGAAAGCAGCATGTAATGGCACACAGATAAAGTCACAGAAAATGTGGCAATTTATAGATAAACAGAAATGGGCTGAGTTTAAGTGTAGGAGCTAGTCAGTGGTAGGCCTGAGCTAATGGTTGAGTAGTTTCAATCAATATAATCTTCTGTGTGTTTACTTGGGTCAGAGTGGTTACAGGACCAGGGAGCACACAGTAATTTTATATGTGGCTGTGGGACCTTGATGCCCAGTGAACACAAGAAAACTTTCAGCTACACAAACATTATTCTTGTCATTAGTCACTAAACAATATTGTGAAAAAGCTGTTGGCATGACATTTGTAACATGTATGTCAGGAATTTTAAGTTACCCAGTTTTTATTTGAAATTTGTGGCAGAGGAGATATGTATGAACAGTATGCAAAATTAAACTCTTTTTAAAAAAAGGAACTAAAACCAATTTGGAAGAAAGCCCATGGTTTCTGACAAATTTGTGTCTTTAGACAGGTAAACATTGCCTTTCTGAATTTTTCTTGATCTTCCCTACGGAGTGAAAACTGTGCCTTTACTGAGACCATTTACCAGAATTGGTAATAATTAGAGACTTTGGGAGAAAACAGTAACATTCCCAATCAAGGCAGTAAGTAATACGTTTTCTTCCTGTTTTCAACTCCATGTTCAGTGCTCTGAAACAGATTTCAAACTCACTGTATGCTTATAAAACTGTTTGAGAATGTCACATTAGAGTCATACAGGCTATGATACTCCAGGAACATATATATATATATATATATATATATATATATATATATATATATATATATATATATATATATATACCGCACACATACTCACCAATAGTCACCATACTTTCTGTACCTGAGAACATTCATAAAATAGTAACAAGAGTTTATAAAGAATATTGCATCCTTGGTAATTTTTAATGAAGATGATTTTTCTGACAGTTTCACTTGTGATATTTAAGACCAAGGTGTTAACATCTGGATCGTGCCTTCTTATAGTGTTATTACAGGGCATCAGTAATCAGGTGTATAAGTTGAACTCAAATGTATGCTGATCAAGAATGTATGAGCCACTCCTCTGATAAAATAGTTATCATGATCTAAGCAAAATCAAGGTTCCCAATTCCCAAGTTATCAGGCTTTCATATAAGATTTTCAGTGAACAAAAATTTAGACTACAATAGAATGTAAGTAGGATTAAGTTTCAGACACTTAATAGACTCAAGTGTTTTCAAAGATGAAGATTACATGTTGAGAGATAAAAGCCTTTATGGATAGTTATAATATACATAAATATGGCATGTCTACCTTGGATATATATGTTAAATGGGAATAGATGAATGGCAGGGTGATCATGAACAAAATAGGTTAATGAGGTATTAAGTAGATGATGAATGGGTGAGGTAGGATTGTGTCTTATTTTCTATTTATTCTCCTTCCACTAAGAAGAGGGATAGAAATTATCCTACAATAAGTCCATTAACAACATACCTATCTAGAAACTAAACTGGAAAAGGTGACAAATAATGAATCTATGGAATTAAGATTGATGGTGCCAGTAATTGTCATCTTGCTCATTGACATAAGACCACTTGTTTGAGCAGTAAGCAGCTACCATATTGCTCATTAGGAATAATAAATACATGAAGCAGACTAACAGTGTATGTATGTGATTCTACCTCTAGGGGGCCTGAGTGAGATGGGTTGCAGGTTCCAGCCTTGGCTTTATTGTGAGTTCCAGAACAGCATGTGCTACATAGAGAGATGCTTTCTCAATAAAATGTAAATGTGAATTCCTTGTGTATCATTAACAATTTTCTTCCCTGTATTTTTTTCAGTTTGTGTTTCCTATATAGTCTTGAGTTTTATTGTTTTAAAAGTAATATCATCTAAACAAGCACACACACACACACACACACACATACACACACACACACACATACACAAACATACACACACACACACACACACACACACATCTTCATAGAAGTTTCCATATCTACTATTGATAGAAAAAATAAGGAAGGTACAAAACTTATATTATCCTGATATACAGTAGGACCAAGTCACCATTCTCATTTGTTTCCTGTGTGAGGTAGAGATGAAGTGGGCAGGAAACTTAAAGGTAGGTGGCTTATAAAATATCATTTGGAAAGAGTATTATAACACCCACATTATTTCATGCTCAATCTTGAATGTCAGCCAAAAGTTTGTGTTTTGAAAGACTTGTTCCAACTCTGTAGTATGAAGTGAGGTAATCTTCAGGACTTTCAGTTCAGTGAAATAACTTCATCAATGGAGCTGTGCTCCTAAAGGATATACTGGGACCCTGATAATTCCTCTTTCTTTTGGTTTGCTTACTGGATAAAATAAGGAGAGGGCCTTCATCTGTAGTGGCTCCCACTACAGATACCAACATGATGGAGTTAAATGAACAAAAACAGAAATCATGAGTCATATTAAATATTTATCTTAATTATTTGGTTAAGAAAATGAAATGTTCCCAACACAGAGCTAAACAAATAATAGAGAAGACTCAAGGTGTCATACTTGCATATTGTCATCCAATAACCTTGACAGGTAATTCTACTGTTTGGGAATAGTTTAAAAGTAGGCTGATGACTTGTAGACCGCATTCTGTTACTTTCCAATTTTTTTCTGGGTTTTACTCAGAGTTGTCCAGTGGACGCCCAGATTCCCAAGGAAATAATGGGAAAAGGCACCATTTTCATTTCAGGAGAAAGCCATCAAAATGTGGCATAGAATGTGTGAGGCCCATCTGACACAACAATAAAAAAAAAGTCATCTGCTGGAAGCAGAGAGAATAGATACAGGTTAGAAATTATCCCTCAACTGAAAGGGCAGCTAATAACTAGCTACCATGTCTGTTCTGCCCACTGGAAAAACACAATAGCATTTTATAGGCTTTCCACATGAAAGTATCAGCTTTTTCTAAGATCATCAAAAGTGTTACCATGTCATCATCATGCATGTCAGGATCTCATAACTCATAAACAGATGTAGAGTTTCTCATTATTATCAATCACAAATTAAAGTCTTTTGAACAAAAATATCAATTATGTCTATATATATGTTCACTACAGAAAGTGTAACAAAATAAAAAAATAAGAACAGGAGGAGTGAGGAGGGGAGTGAGAAAGAAAAAAGAGGAGAGGAAAAGTGAGAGATGAGGATGAAAGGGGAAAAGATTAATATAATAAATATTCCCATTCAAAAATAGGATTGCCATTTTTACTATGTTAATCTTACCTGTCCATGAGCATGAGAGATATTTCTATTTTCTGATATCTTTTTCACTTTCTTTCTTCAGAGGCTTAAAGTTCTTGTCATACAGGTCTTTCACTTGCTCAGTTAGAGTTACGCCAAGGTATTTTATATTATTTGTGGCTATTGTAAAGGGTAATGTTTCTCTGAATTATTTCTCAGCCTGTTTATCATTTGTATATAGAGGGCTACTGATTTTTTTGAGTTAATCTTGTATCCTGCCACATTACTGACAGTGTTTATCAGCTGTAGGAGTTCCCTGATAGACTTTTGGGGTCATTTATGTATACTATCATATAGTTTGGAAAGCTTGAGTTCTTCCTTTCCAATATTCCAATATTTATTCCCTTGATTTCTTTTTGTTGTCTTATTGTTCTAGCTAGAACTTCAAGTACTATATTGAATAGGTATGGAGAGAGTGGACAGTCTTGTTTTGTTCCTGATTTTAGTGGAATCACTTTGAGTTTCTCTCCACTTATTTTGATGTTGGCTGTTGGCTTCCAGTAAATTGCCTTTATTATGTTTAGGTGTGTTCTTTGTATTCCTGATCTCTCCAAGACCTTTATCATGAAGGGGTGTTGGATTTTGTCATAGGCTTTTTCAGCATCTAATGAGATGATCGTGGTTTTTTTTTTTTTCTTTCAGTTTATTTTGGGTATGCTGTTAAGTCACTACTATTTTTTTCAAACTTCCTCACATGAGCATTTAGTGATATGAATTTTCCTCTTAACTCAGCTTTCAAAGTGTCCTGTAAGTTTGTGTATGTTATACATTCATTTTCATTGAATTCTAGGAAATCTTTAATATCTTTCATTATTTCTTTCTTGACCCATTGGTGATTAAGTTGAGCATTATTCAGTTTCCATGAGATTGTAGGGAAATGTCAATCAAAATGACTATGAGACCATCTTATACCAGTCAGAATGGCTAACATAAAAAACACTGATGACAGCTTATGTTGGTGTGGATAAGGAGCAAGGGGAACACTCCTCCACTCTTGGTGGGAGTGCAAACTTATACAGCCACTTTGGAAATCAGTATGGGAGTTTCTCAGAAATTGGGAATCAATCTTTCTCAAGACCCTGCTATACTACTCTTGGGCATGCACCCAAGGAATGCCCAATCATACCACAAGGACACATGCTCAACTATGTTCATAGCAGCATTATTTATAACAACCAGAACCTGGAAATAATCTAGATGCCCCTCAACTGAAGAATGCCAAAGAAAATTTGGCACATATACACAAGGGAGTATTACTCACATTAAAAACAAATGACATCATTAAATTTGCAGGCAAATGAATGCAACTAGAAAATATCATCCTGAATGAGGTAACCCAGACTCAGAAGGACAAACATGGTATGTACTCACTCATGAGTGGATATTAGATGTAAAGCAAAGGATAAGCAGACTGCAACCTACAGCTCCAAAGAAGTTAGCTAACAAGAAGAAACTTAGAGAGATGCATGGATAGCCCTGGGAAAGGGAAATAGATGAGATCTCCATAAGTAAACTGAGTCAGGGGGGCAATTTTTGGAGGTTAGGGGTAGGGGATGAACACATAAGGGAACTAGATGGCCAAGCTGGAACATGAACGGAGTGGGAGAGCAATGAAAGAGATATCATGATAGAGGGAGACACCATAGGAATAGGGAGAAACAAGGCGCTAGGGAAGTTCCCAATAATCCACAAGGATGACCCCACCTTAGACTCCTAGCAATAGTGGAGGGGGTACCTGAACAGGCCTACTCCTGTATTCAGATTGGTGAATACCTTAACTGTCATCATAGAGCCTTCATCCAGTAATTGATGGAAGCAGATGCAGAGATCCTCAAGAACTAGGCCAAGCTCCAGGAGTCCAGTCAAAGACAGAGAAGAGAAATTTTATGAGCAAGGGGCATCATGATTATGATGGGAAAACCCACAGAGACAACCAAATCAAACTAGTGGGAACTCATGAACTATGGACCAATAGCTATGGAGCCTCCATGGGACTGGACTAGGCCCTTTGCATAGGTGAGATAGTTTTTTAGCTTGACCTGCTGACTCCCCATGGGAGGCCTTACCTTGGAAGAGGTGGGAATGGGAGGAGGGAGGAGAGGGAATTCTGTAGTTGGGATGTAAAATGAACAGAAAATTTCTTTTTTTTTTTTAATTTTTATTTTGCAATACAATTCAGTTCCACATATCAGCCACAGATTCCCTTGTTCTCCCCCCTCCCGCCCCCCTCACCTTCCCCCCAGCCCGCCCCCCATTCCAATCTCTTCCAGGGCAAAGCCTTCCCCACAGACTGAGATCAACCTGGTGGACTCAGTCCAGGTAGGTCCAGTCCCCTCCTCCCATGCCGAGTCAAGGGACCCTGCATAGGCCCCAGGTTTCAAACAGCCAACTCATGCAATGAGCACAGGACCCGGTCCCACTGCCTGGATGCCTCCCAAACAGATCAGGCCAATCAACTGTCTCACCCACTCAGAGGGCCTGATCCAGTTGGTGACCCCTCAGCCATTGGTTCATATTTCATGTGTTTCCGTTTGTTTGGCTATTTGTCTCTGTGCTTTATCCGACCTTGGTCTCAACAATTCTCTCTCATATAAACCCTCCTCATTCTCGCTAATTGGACTCCCAGAGATCCACCTGGGGCCTAGTCATGGATCTCTGCATCCAGATCCATCAGTAGTTGGATGAGGTTTCTAGCACGACAATTAGGGTGTTTGGCCATCCCATCACCAGAGTAGGTCAGTTCGGACTGTCTCTCGACCATTGCCAGCAGTCTGTTGTGGGGGTATCTTTGTGGATTTCTGTGGGCCTCTCTAGCACTTTGTTTCTTCCTATTCTCATGTGGTCTTCATTTACCATGGTCTCCTATTCCTTGTTCTCCCTCTCTGTTTTTGATCCAGCTGGGATCTCCCACTCACCCAAGCTCTCTTTCCCTCGACCCTCGCCCTTCACTACCCCCACTCATGTCTAGGCTGTTCATGTAGATCTCATTCCATTTCTCTGTCGTTGGGCGATCCCTGTGTCTTTCTTGGGGTCCTGTTTTCCAGGTAGCCTGCCTGGTGATGTGAGTAGCAGTCCAGTCATCCTTGTTCCACATCTAGTATCCTGTTATGGGTGAGTACATACCATGTTTGTCTTTCTGAGTCTGGGATACCTCACTCAGGATGATTTTTTCTAGATCCATCCATTTGTCTGCAAACCTCATGATGTCATTGTTTTTCTCTGCTGAGTAGTATTCCATTGTGTATATTACCACATTTTGTTTATCCATTCTTCAGTTGAAGGGCATCTAGGTTGTTTCCATGTTCTGGCTATTACAAACAACGCTGATATGAACATAGCTGAACAAGTGCTCTTGTGGTGTGGTTGAGCATTCCTTGGGTATATGCCCAAGAGTGGTATAGCTGGATCTTGGGGGAGATGGATTCCCAATTTTCTAAGAAATCGCCATATTGATTTCCAAAGTGGTTGTACAAGCTTGCATTCCCACCAGCAGTGGAGGAGAGTTCCCCTAGCTCCACATCCTCTCCAGCATAAGGTGTCTTCAGTGTTTTTGATCTTAGCCATTCTGACAGGCGTAAGGTGGTATCTCAGAGTTGTTTTGATTTGCATTTCCCTGATGATTAGGGATGTTGAGCAATTCCTTAAATGTCTTTCAGCCATTTGAGTTTCCTCTGTTGAGAATTCTCTGTTTAGTTCTATAGCCCATTTCTTAATTGGACTGTTGGGCATTTTGATGTCTAATTTCTTGAGTTCCTTATATATTCTGGATATCAGTCCTCTGTCAGATGTGGGATTGGTGAAGATCTTTTCCCATTCTGTAGGCTGTCGCTTTGCTTTGTTGACCGTATCCTTTGCCCTACAAAAGCTTCTCAGTTTCAAGAGGTCCCATTGATTGATTGTTTCTCTCAGTGTCTGTGCTACTGGTGTTCTATTTAGAAAGTGGTCTCCTATGCCAATGTGTTCAAGACTACTTCCTACTTTCTCTTCTAGCAGGTTCAGAGTAGCTGGATTTATGTTGAGGTCCTTGATCCACTTCGACTTAAGTTTTGTGCACGGTGATAGATATGGATCTATTTGCAGCCTTCTACATGTTGATATCCAGTTTTGCCAGCACCATTTGTTGAAGATGCTTTCTTTTTTCCATTGTGCACTTTTGGCTTCTTTGTCAAAAATTATTTGTTCATAGGTGTGCGGATTAATGTCAGGGTCTTCAATTCTATTCCATTGGTCCACATGTCGGTTTTTATGCCAGTATCAAGCTGTTTTTATTACTGTAGCTCTATAGTAGAGCTTGAAGTCAGGGATCGTGATGCCTCCAGAGGTTGTGTTATTGTACAGGATTCTTTTGGCTATCCTGGGTTTTTTGTTTTTCCATATGAAGTTGAGTATTATTCTTTCCAGGTCTGTGAAGAATTGTGTTGGTATTTTGATGGGGATTGCATTGAATCTGTAGATTGCTTTTGGTAAGATTGCCATTTTTACTATGTTAGTTCTGCCTATCCATGAGCATGGGAGATCTTTCCATTTTCTGACATCTTCTTCAATTTCTTTTTTCAGGGACTTAAAGTTCTTGTCATATAGGTCCTTCACTTGCTTGGTTAGTATTACCCCAAGGTATTTTATGTCATTTGTGGCTATAGTAAAGGGTGATGTATCTCTGATTTCCTTCTCCGCTTTTTTGTCCATTGTATATAGGAGGGCTACTGATTTTTTGGAGTTGATCTTGTATCCTGCTATGTTGCTGAAGGTGTTTATAAGCTGTATCAGTTCGTTGGTGGAATCTTTGGGGTTGCTCAAGTATACTATCATGTCATCTGCAAATAGGGAAAGCTTGACTTCTTCCTTTCCAATTTGTATCCCCTTAATCTCCTTATGTTGTCTTATTGCTCTGGCTAGAACTTCAAGTACTATATTGAATAAGTATGGGGAGAGCGGACAGCCTTGCCTCGTTCCTGATTTTAGTGGAATTGCTTTGAGTTTCTCTCCATTTCTTAGTAATAAAAAAATAGTAGGAACTGGAACTATATAATAAAGACTCACCCATCACACCTCTGAAATATTGTAAGGAAAATGTTTTCTAGTCCTTAAGTAGGGTTCAGAAATCCTTCCGTAATATATAACCTTTGCTCTCAGTTGTCTACCCACTGACTCATTCATACTCTTGTATAGTATTTTCTGTCTGCATCTTTCTTATAGAATTGTGACTCTTTTTATTTTCCTTTGTCACTAAGCCATTTCTGAGAAAAGTTTTACAGAGATGTGGTTCAGGATTTCTAAAAATATTACTGGTTTTAGTCCATTAAACATAATCATCACAAAATATATTTTTAATTATCTTTTATTGTGCTATGCTGACAGTCATTATGTTTCAGGGCAACATGGTTAAAATTCTTAGAAAACTTTTTCTATTCTGGCCTTTCTACGATGAGCTGTTAAATCTTTCCATAGTTTAAGATAGTCTTTGAGCCTGAAAATTAGAATCATTTTACCCAGAACTGTGTTCTCATTTTAAAAGCATTTTTTCTGTCAAAATATATGATGAATAAGACATAATTTTGTTTTCAAATGTTTCATCCTTCATTCCATCATATTTCTTTTAAATTGTGCTTGAAAACTAGACAGTCTCCTTCATAGATCATTTCTCTATCCATGTCTCATTATGTTGACTAAAGAAATTGGTCAGTACTTCCAAAGCTGTAACTGAAAATGTCCTTATGAAAATACATTGCATACTGGTAAGCTTTCTATATAACTCTATGGGAAAGGGTAGGTCAATGGACTGCTGACTACTGTGCCTCTCTGCTGTTCTTTTTAGCATAGTATTCTCAGGTTAGTCAGTCTCAGTGCCCTGAGCCACAGTATTCTTATGAGTCTGCTTGAAGATCAACACCTTTATTCAATTAATCTGAAATTTCCCAAATTTTCTGTCAACAATTAAATTTTCAATAAGTTGAATGCATTTTCATTGGAAGTACACTTAGAGTTTGTCTAGTAAATAGTAAAGGAGTGCCTCAGAAGCTTCGAGACAGGGTTTCTCTGTGTAGCTTTGCACCTTTCCTGGAACTCACTTGGTAGCCCAGGCTGGCCTTGAACTCACAGAGATCCGCCTGGCTCTGCCTCCCGAGTGCTGGGATTAAGGGCATGCTCCACCACCACCCGGCAGCTTGAGAACTTTTGCTTTTGTTTATCTGGGGCCTTGTAACTAGTATGGTGCCTGAAGCAGAGAATTCAGCTCTTGTTCCATGCAAGTCTTCAATACCAGACATATTTGAGTGATTCAGAACTTCAAAATTATCAAACTCACTCGGATCTCTGCAAAACATCAGTGCTTCATTTATTTTCCCTAAGGCATAGAGATTGTTTTTTGATACTCTTTGGTCTACTTTTTTATTTGTTCAGTTCTTTAGAATCCATGATCTAGTTGAAGGAGGAAAGGAAGGACTAGAATATATCTCTGTGTTCAATGCAATTTAAACATTCTAACAGAGCAATTTTCAAGAAAATAAGTCAGCATTTATATTCCACATGGGTGAAATTAGTAGAGACAATATATACTTTACAAAACTTAAATCCAGTCTACTCTGGAAAATACAGTTATAAGAATTTCATTCTTGTGAGAATGTAGATTTTGAGTTATTATTTTTCCTTTATTTACTTCTTAACATAAAGGTTATTTAGGTTTAAAATAAATGTTATACTCATCATAAAATACTTATATATGTCCCATTACTCTTCCAGAAATTTTACAGTATAAATTTATATGTTGTTAACAAATAGATGGCATAAAATTAGTATATCCATGAGAAAATTTCTAAAGATGAGGAACAACTAGAACATGAAAGATATTTTATTACTGTGCAAAGACATAGGGTTTATATAGAAAAATTTCTTCAGTGATTAGTAATAAAATCACATAGTGTTGCATATTGCATTTATACTTTTTAAGATATTTAATGAATATTAAAATCAAATGTAATTTTCCTGACAATTTTAACCCAAGACATATAAAATAAGAGTGAAAAACAGATGCCAAATTGTAGAGGGGGAGTGGCTCTTGTACTCACAGATAAGGACTAGAGAATTCAGAATGTTATACACATGTTTCTTCTCATCAATGAAAGCGATTTATGTCTGTTTCTGCCTGGAAAGCTATGATCGGGTGTAGTTAATAACCGGATGATCTTTGCTATCTCACCCAAATGCCAAGACTATTATGGTTATCTTAGGCTCCTCCTAGTCACCTGAGCATTGTTTCTCAGTCATTAGAACTCATTCTTATGAAAGAAGTTCCTGTGCTTTGCAAAAGACTTTACTACTACCTTTATCACAGTTCCTTCCTCCTTAGACTCAAGCTTTGCTTCTTAGACAATAGAACTCATTCTTATAGAAGAGGGCATAGATACTTTGCAAAAGACAGCAAAAGACATGTAAAATAGTTTAAGTATAGACAGGTCATGGCTTTATTGTAATAATTATCATGAGGAAAGTTGTTTTTTTTTTTTCTGAAGTTGTACTGTGTTTATGTATGTCAAAAATAAATACCTCACGGTCAGACTCTCGAAGTTTGAAACAGTCCAGCTAACTACATCATTCTAAACCAGCTTTCCTTCTTGCCTCACAAAGATTGCTACTCTGGGGACTGTAGCATTTGCAGGGACCCCCACACTTAATCTCCTATATTTTTGAGACCTGATTCTATTCTATTTAAGCTTTTACTTAGTTATGTACTGAGACAGAAACACTTTAGACTCATTTCAATTTAGAGTACCTTACATGGTAATTTAAGACTCAGATAACACAAGGGTCATGGTAAAATATGCAAACTTCAAATGATTGGTTGTATTCTTTCAGAAATGGGAAGTTTTATGGTCAAGTTAAGAGTGCTTGTTTAGTGATACAGTTTAGTCAAATATACACCCAAAAGAGGGACTGGGCATCAGTATGCATCAGTTTTACATCTTATGCAACATTACAGCCTACAACACCATATTTAGTAGTAATTTTCATTTACATATAATCTTAAATAAAGTAAGAATGAAAATTAATATGTACCTCCATTGTATAATGGTATTTTTTTCTTTTTGTTAAGTAATATGGTGAGGATGAGGTCTTTTAAAAAAACAGTGTTATTTTCATGGAAATAACGTGTGTTTACAGACAAAAAAATGACAGCAAATATATTGTTATCTACATATCTTAGAAGAATACAAAATTTCTCTTACACAATATTTTCTCACTTAAAATGCTTTATTATATTGATAATAGAAGGATTTCATACTAGCAGGATATAAGAATATTTAAAGTATGTGGTGATTACCAATTGTGTTAATTGCTAAGTTATTTAAAAATGTATGTATATATGTATGTATGTATGTTATATTCCTAATAAACTACATTTTGTGTGTGCATGCGCATGTGTAACTGAGAATCTATTACAACCTAAGACCAATTCTTTTGGTGAGGTTACTTATTTAAATAATTATTTTGAATTTTTGAGAAAATTAAAAAAGTGATTACTTCAAAGGAAGTAAAAAGCCAAACATATTAATTGGCATGTTACTACTTACAGTTATTGATACTTATTTTAGTAAAGATCCTACTGCAAGATATAGCATATCACTAAAAACAAATGTTTCATACACATACACATACACACACATATACGTCACCAACTCTGTTGTCTATTAGTTGAGAGAGATGCCACCGAGCATTACTAGCTACCTGTTACCTGACCTTAACATTTTTCCCCTTGCATCTAAATATGGATGAGGTATTTTGAAGGAGTCATGTTCTGGAACTAATTATGATGGAAATATCTTTGAGATAATTTTTGAAGGACTGAAAGGATATAAACCAAGAAATTCACAGTTATCAACAGCCCTTCAACTAGAACTGCTTGCATTTTTGTTGGAAAAGTTTTTTTTTTCTGATACTTCTATACAGATTCTTGTCACCTCCAAAACTTTCTAAAATTAAATAGTTAAGGAAACAAGCTGATTATTTTGTCACCATTTTTTCTTCTCTATATCTTTTATATACACATTTCCTTCTTTATGTCTGATTTTATATTTCCTTCATCAAACAGAACCACATTTTGTCTATTAATTATGACTAATTTAGTGGCACTAACTTCTTTGACAAATAGAGTCTGTATTAGTTTACTTTTCTACATCCAAACAAACTTATGGATATTTCTGAAGTGAAAACAATCAAAGGTATCCTAAAATTTCTTGAGGGTTCAGATATTTTCCTCATTGTATTCATTATGTAGTAGCATTCCAATGCATTCTTATAATTCCAGAAATAATGTAATGTCTTACTTTGGTAATCAAATAACTTGGGTATCCAACAATGATTTATGTATATAATTTTTGGGTTGTTTGTTTTAAATTTATTGGAACTGTTATTATGTTCACCTCTACCTGAGGATTCTGATTCTAATAGATTTATGTTCTGGAAAAGGAAGAACAAACATTTCCAACAAGATCACTATATAGGCTGGTGACTGGAACCAATATTCTTTCTATAGCTCTCTTTCTCATGAATACATGACATTATTAGGAGTCTACAATTTAAGCAATACATCAGTGCTTTAGAACACACTGTCCTTTTCACATATGGTTAAGTCTTCAAGTTGATTCCTTATCTATGATTTAAAAACCTTAGTTCAATATCCCATGTGAATGACAGCTATTGTATCACATATGATATTGCAGTTCTAATATACATTATCATCATAAATCTAGCATCACTCGTTTTTACTAAACTAGTTCCTTTGATAGGAAGATATAATGTATAGAATCCTATATCAACAAACCAGGCATTATGCTAGTGATTATAGAGTAGACTGGGGATTGAAAGAAAAACCATGATCAAGATTGATATCAATTATTGAAAAACCCCTGTTTCCTATATTATAGATGTGCAAGTAGATTATGCATCATTAATAAAGAAAATCTATTAACATTTGTGCTCTTACAGTGGTAATTGCTGTTCCCTGTTGTTGAAACTATACTGCTTTAATGAAGAGAAGTCTTTATTTATTGGTAATGTATAATAGCCATTCTCATCACTGGGACTACTCTGCTAAAAGCTCCTAGACAATCAGTAGCTAGTTAGGCTTAGTGACTTCTTTATCAGAAGGGTCACAGTAAGCAGTTGGAACATCTAGATCTTTTTTAGAATGAGCTGCTATTCAGGAAATCAGATACAATTTCATTGCTTATGCTAGACTGATACCCATTTATTTTTTAATAAAATATTAACTCTAAGAACTAATTAGAGTTAGTAAGGTGGTTTTGCTAGTAATGGTACTTGCCAAAACATCTTAAATTGGTCTCTGGAACCCATGGTAGATGGAGACTAAAGTCTAAATTTTGTACATTGATCTCTACATGCACATAATCACGTGTGTGTGTGTGTGTGTGTGTGTGTGTGTGTGTGTGTGTGTGTCATAGAAGTCACACACAACAGACACACACACAGTTGTGGAGTAGAGAAGAGTGAGGGAGAGACTATATTAGAAATAATAGTAATGATAATAATAATTACAATAAAATTTAAAAAGAAACAATCAGTGAATCTAGGCACAGATATTGAGTAGGACATGATCTTAAAATAATTCTATTTCAAGAGACTTTTAGGCAATTTACATTGTTGTCTAATAAGAATATGACTAATTGTATCATTTTCGAGAATTTGCAAAAAAAATCTTAAATTCCAGTGTTCTGAACATATATCTAATTACTTTGTACTAAGAAAACAAAGAAGCCGGGCGGTGGTGGCGCACGCCTTTAATCCCAGCACTCGGGAGGCAGAGCCAGGCGGATCTCTGTGAGTTCGAGGCCAGCCTGGGCTACCAAGTGAGTTCCAGGAGAGGCGCAAAGCTACACAGAGAAACCCTGTCTCTAAAAAACCAAAAAAAAAAAAAAAAAAAACAAAAAAAAAAACAAGAAAACAAAGAATAGCAAAAATGGATAAGAAATACTGAGATAAGATATTTGTTACTTGTTATTGCGAGAAAGTAAATGAGAAAATATCAATGAAAAGGAAAACAAAACTTAAGGAAGAAAGGGTTTATTTTAGCTTACAGTTCCAGAGTATCACCTATAATAGTGAAGAGTCATGCCAACAGGACCTTGGGTCACCTGGTCTAATTGTATCTGTGTGAGCCTGAGTTAGTGGATGATTACAAGGAAACAATGTCATCTAGACAAACAGGACAGATACATAGATGAACTCAGAGACTGTGACAGCAAGCACAAGTCCTGCACAGGTTCAAGCCTCACAGTGTCACAAAAGTGAGAGGTGTGGGAGTGGACATGGGATCTCACCCCTAAACAAGAAGCTACTCTCATTTGTTATCAGCTATCAATGGAAAGTCGGTGTTCTCCATTGTAGCATCATTGGGTATATCAACTATACTTCAGGGTAGACTTATGCCCAGGAATAGATAGTTAGTGAACACAAAATGAATGCCATTTTATTAAATTATTATTATTAGTAGTAGTAGTCGTAGTAACTTTTTTCTTTGGTGGGGGGGGTTGTTGTATTTTGTTTTGTGCTGGCATTTTTGTTTTATTCACTTTTGTTTGTATTGATTTTCATTTTTATGTTTTCATTATTTTTGTTTGTGTTTTGAGAGAGAGTTCTCTAGTATAAATTTTGGTGAGTAGAAAGCTGTAGAAGACCTGGGAGGAGTTGGAGGATGAGAAAACATGATCAAAATATATTGTGTGGAAAAAATAAATTAATGAAAACTAAAAAATTGAAGTAGAAGATGAATGTTGAAGCTCAGCTAGCTTTCTCCTTGGTCTCTCTCTCGCTCATCTCTAATTGACAAAGCAGATTTTAGCTGCTTGTTATCTTGACTTGAAAAATCATGAAACCAAATGCCCAAACATTTAGCTGTTTGTAGTTCCCAGGTCAAAAAGGCTCAAGTCACTGTCTTTTTCAGAGATCCCCGACTCAGGAGATGCCTTATTGTACAGCTGTGCTATATCAATCAGATTTTTATTTCCTACCTTGTGTTTTCTTAGAGCTTCCTAGATCTGCTCTGCTTCTGAGTAACAATGACTGGACAGTCTTGCTATGGTTTCCATAGTAAGCAAATCTGTCAAAATATTACTTAAACTTGTTTCTGCTACTGTTGCCTGGGCATTAGAATATTTTCTCTTTATCAGCCACTAGATCAGTCAAATATGTACATGAAATATATATATTTTATAAGAAAATGTTATGTATTACATTTGTGCTGTTACAGTGGTAATTGCTGTTCCCTGTTGTTGAAACTATATTGCTTTAATGAACAGAAGTCTTTATTTATTGCTAATGTATAATAGCCATTCTCATCACCGGGACTACTCTGCTAAAAGCTCCTTTTATTACTTAAGAATATTACTATTTTTTGTAAAGACTAGATTGTTCATGTCAGTGGAAGAATACTAATAATCTTGAATGAGATTTAAAAAATAAACATGGTAATAGGGGCCATAGGAATTGCTGATTCTGTTAAATTGTGAAGATCAGTCACCCATCTTTTCCTACTAAATTTTCTGTTAAGAATGAAAGCAAGAAAAATAATCAAAAATAATATCTTAATTGGATGCTTATTAGTGAACCTTAATGAAATGAAGAACATGATCAATGAAACAGTTTATTAAATTATGCCATAGAGAAGAGAAGTTTGTTATGTTTATATGAAGCTGCATTGAGAAATCTGTTAGGTATTCAAGTAGAACTGTCAAAATCTACTGGAAAAGAAAAAGCTAGAACTCTGTTATTATGGCAGCCTGCACAGCAATTGCAAAATCATGATACTGATTGTACTTAAAGGGAATAAACCAGGAGGAGTTTCCAAGACAGAAGTCTGGAATAAACCAAAAGTGTCAGCACAAGAGGAGTCAATAAAACCATCAAAGAAAGTAATGATAAGAAAGAAAGAATATAGGTGTTCTAAAAGAGGAAGATACTCAATATGGACATATGAACAGTATAAACACACACACATACACACACACACACACACACACACACACACACACACACACACACACATACCTTTTAGATAGTTGAATTCTTAGAAAACAGCAGATCCTGACTCTCAAAGTCATCTAAGCAGGATGCCTTCTTATAATGATCAATGAGTAATGTAATAATAGACTTCTTTAAAGAAAAAGTTAGACCTTGATTGATTGGCAACAAAAACCTGTGGCAGTTGCACAGGGAAATATAAAATTATAGTCAATCTTAGTGTGCATACCTCAGTGGAAGTGATAATCCCTAACCCTTTTCCCTCCTGAAACAACACTGATGAGAAACTTGCCACAGGCTACCCTCAGGCAATGTGCAAAAACTCACAAGGTGAGTGTTGATAGGACAAGGGAATTTAATTGGAGGAATTTATGTGAGGCTTGTTAGAAAGCAATGCGAGGGGAAGTAAGTGTTGGTACATTTAGATTCAGGAAAGGACCACCAGTTGTCACTATCTGAAAGAAATTATGTGTTACAGTTACTGTGAATGTTTTTCAGGAGATAATGAGCCAAAGCTATAAGCATAAGCTGAGGTTAACTCAGTATCAAAAACTCTTTTCATATCAACTCATACCCTTACAAAGGTGTCCAATAATTGAACACTGTGGGAGCATAAAATATTTCTAGTAAAAGATAGAAAATAGGCCGTTTGGCTCTGGAACTTTTTGTGCAGTAAACAAAGCCATGAAGATTATTTTCTAAATTAATATCTGCCTTTGCTCAAACAAATATTTTTCTCCCTTTTTCCATTTGTGTTGGCTAAAAGGTGTGTCCTTAGAAAACATCTTGTTTCTAAAGTGCATTTCAGAATTGGCTGTCTTAAAAATCTAGGAAATGTCAAAATAAAACTCACAAGATCAGGATTTTGAAAGATATTGTATCCCATTATATTTTGTTACATTTTTGTGCTGTGTCATATTACAATACAAGCAAAAAATATCCCATTTAACTGATCATTTTGAAACACATGTTATCTCTGAAACTGAGGTACCAGTAACAGCTACCAAAACATTCAAAGGTATTGATATAGATATTTTGGCAAACACATGTCCTAATGATGCAATGTATCAAGTGTTTGAAAATTTTATAATAAATGGCATTATGCAAACTGCAAGGGATAAAGTATTAAACTGGATACCAGCATCTGCACACTGTGTGGTTCAAATCCCTGTATTATACTTAAATGTGAGTGGGACCTGCCATGTGTTCCCAATCAATAGAATATAGTAAAGACATAAATCCTTAGGTTTACAAGTATGTCATAATAATATATGTTATTAGTAATACAACTCTTTTTTTAGAGACTTTTATGTGAGGAAGAAATTGCTTATGTTAACAAATACCACATGCCAAGGGGAAGAGATGACTTTTAGGTATGGAGAATATTTTTCTCCCAAAATATTAAGATATAACAGGTTTCAGTACTGCGTATGAAAATAGCTGAATGTTAATAATTAATATAAAAACAGAGACAGCAATACTTTACAGTTCATCATCTAAATGAGGGTATAGATAAGGCTGTGCTATATTTTTTTTTCTTGAAATACACTAATGATTTAGACAACTAAGATTTACCTGAACACCTAAGAGACACAAAGTGTAGTGGCAGATTGCTTATTGGCTTAAGCTGCATGCAAAGTTTGTGCTGCTGTTACACAAACACAGAAAATAACACAGGAAATGTTATCAAAAGGCAAAAGGCAAGACAAGTTCTGAAGGCTAGGGAAAGACAATCCAGGTCTGAGACAAAGTTTAGCCGACAAAGACAAGAAAGCCTGCCCCTGTGTCTTTCAGGAGAAAGACATTGGAAATGATGTGAAAAACAATTACAAGAGAAAGTTACACATTAAGAAAAGTTTAGATCGTAACTACAAGAGACTTAATATACCAAAGTCAAAGCCCTGGAAGAGAGACTATTGCCCTGACAGCAGATGGAACCCTTTGATTCTCAACTCTAAATTCTTTTTTTTTTTTTTTTTTTTCAGATATATATTATTTTATAAATTGCGTAGCATATATAGTATGTATTATATTCACTATATATATAAAATTGTTGAGCATAGAAGTGAGATTAACATTATTCTGGAAAGAACCAAATCTGAAAATTAAAAACAAAGTGTAGCAGTTCAGGAGAGGCAGCTCAGTGTGAGGTAAGGCTTTCTTTTTTTTTTTTTTTTTTTTTTTTTTTAAGGGCACATTATTTTTATTTTTTATTTTTTTATTTTTTTTTATTTTTTTATTTATTTATTTTTTTTCCGCCCCCCTCACCTTCCCCCCAGCCCGCCCCCCGTTCCAATCTCCTCCAGGGCAAAGCCTTCCCCACAGACTGAGATCAACCTGGTACACTCAGTCCAGGTAGGTCCAGTCCCCTCCTCCCATGCTGAGCCAAGGGACCCTGCATAGGCCCCAGGTTTCAAACAGCCAACTCATGCAATGAGCACAGGACCCGGTCCCACTGCCTGGATGCCTCCCAAACAGATCAGGCCAATCAACTGTCTCACCCACTCAGAGGGCCTGATCCAGTTGGTGACCCCTCAGCCATTGGTTCATATTTCATGTGTTTCCGTTTGTTTGGCTATTTGTCTCTGTGCTTTATCCGACCTTGGTCTCAACAATTCTCTCTCATATAAACCCTCCTCATTCTCGCTAATTGGACTCCCAGAGATCCACCTGGGGCCTAGTCATGGATCTCTGCCTCCAGGTCCATCAGTAGTTGGATGAGGTTTCTAGCACGACAATTAGGGTGTTTGGCCATCCCATCACCAGAGTAGGTCAGTTTGGATTGTCGCTCGACCATTGCCAGCAGTCTGTTGTGGGGGTATCTTTGTGGATTTCTGTGGGCCTCTCTAGCACTTTGTTTCTTCCTATTCTCATGTGGTCTTCATTTACCATGGTCTCCTATTCCTTGTTCTCCCTCTCTGTTTTTGATACCACCTTACGCCTGTCAGAATGGCTAAGATCAAAAACACTGAAGACACCTTATGCTGGAGAGGATGTGGAGCTAGGGGAACTCTCCTCCACTGCTGGTGGGAATGCAAGCTTGTACAACCACTTTGGAAATCAATATGGCGATTTCTTAGAAAATTGGGAATCCATCTCCCCCAAGATCCAGCTATACCACTCTTGGGCATATACCCAAGGAATGCTCAACCACACCACAAGAGCACTTGTTCAGCTATGTTCATATCAGCGTTGTTTGTAATAGCCAGAACATGGAAACAACCTAGATGCCCTTCAACTGAAGAATGGATAAACAAATTGTGGTACATATACACAATGGAATACTACTCAGCAGAGAAAAACAATGACATCATGAGGTTTGCAGACAAATGGATGGATCTAGAAAAAATCATCCTGAGTGAGGTATCCCAGACTCAGAAAGACAAACATGGTATGTACTCACTCATAACAGGATACTAGATGTGGAACAAGGATGACTGGACTGCTACTCACATCACCAGGCAGGCTACCTGGAAAACAGGACCCCAAGAAAGACACAGGGATCGCCCAACGACAGAGAAATGGAATGAGATCTACATGAACAGCCTGGACATGAGTGGGGGTAGTGAAGGGCGAGGGTCGAGGGAAAGAGAGCTTGGGTGAGTGGGAGATCCCAGCTGGATCAAAAACTCTAAATTCTTACATATTTAAAAAATTCCCCCAAGTTCCAGAGTCTGTTTACAAAGAATATCACTTATTAAGATCCAGAATTTTAAATTTATTTGAACCCAAGAGTAGGTTGTGGAGAGTAGCATCACAAGATCAAATATTTAGTACCTGATAATCTACTTAGAGGATAGCCCAAACTCTGTCAGATGGCTTTATGAAACATCCAGACTACACATGTTCCATGCTAAGCATGGTTAAAGTCTCAGAAATTATCTGATATCATGCAATGATGAAATTAAAAGGCAAAAGGGTGAGAACTAGAATCCATATAAAGATGTGAAACACTCACCAGAATTTTTCCCTGGTAATACCCTTAGGATTTCAAATGACATCCCTGATGTATGATGGGAGAAGTGCAATTTTTAGTGATATAGTCAGTCATGCTTTGACTGTAAAAAATTCGGCACAATCACCAACTGAAGTATTGAAGTAAATATCTTATCTCCTCTATATGTTTCCATTTCTCTAGAATTGATCACTGGAATTTTGGCAGAGTTTATATGAATATTTTATTTCTTATTGCAGTTTGAGGTTAGCCACCATTGATGTTTCTCATTAGGAAAGGTAATTTCTTTATTAAGCTACTGATTCCTCAAGAGAGGGTGAAATTATGATATGATTATATAAAGAGAATTTTCTTTGTAAGAGTTTATGAGCATACCTATTCATAATTAAAGATCCACAGTTTTTCTGCCTTCTGTTTATTTGTTTTCTTTTCCTTTATTCTTTACTGATGTTCCTTCCTCACTTTTTAAGTTTACCTCTCATGAACTACAAAAGTGACCTGTATGGCAGATGAGGCCTTCTGATTAGATTTAAAGCCCATTATGAAGCAGAAGAAAACATGTGTGTAGTATCACATATCTGATAAAAAAACAAAAAAACAAAAAAACATGATTAGGGATCTTACAGGCCCCAGGGGTATCTGTACTACTACTATTTTGCTAAATTGACATAGAATCAAATTGTTCTCTAAATTATTACCTCTCTACTAAAAGGTTAGTAAAGTTTCCATACCTCATAAGAGAATTTTCTTTGTGGAATGGATGGAATTTAAAAAGGAACTCACAACTGCACATAGACATAGGGAAGAGAACCAGTGATGGTGGAGTATTAAGCCATAAATGTGGCACCTATTCTGTAAATTTCAGGGACTGTCTTAGAACAGAAGCTTTATCATAAACTCGGGGGTCAGAGAGTCCTGCAAAGCAGTACCTTGTAGACCTGATAGGACTAGACAGTATATTGATGAAGTCATAATACCTGTGATTGCCTGAACAAGATCAAGCCAGTTAACATTCTAACCTGGAATGAAAAGTGGTTCATTAGCCCAGCATCAATCAACTGTGCAGCTATAGATAGTTTATGGCTTCTCGGGAAGAAAAGTCAGTTTTCTTAAAGGGTATGGCTCCTAGTAGGTGAAAAATTTCCAGGAAATGTCTCCACACTCAGAAGGATATAGACAGCACTAATTAGAGTTGATGGGTTGATATTTTTTTTTTCTTGACACAGGGTTTCTCTGTGTAGTTTTGGTGCCTATCTTGGAACTCGCTCTGTAGACCAGGCTGGCCTTGAACTCACAGAGATTCCCCTAGCTCTGCCTCCCAAGTGCTGGGATTAAAGGTGTGTGCCACCACCACCCAACTGGGTTGTTAATTTTAAGGAAAACAAAGACATGAAACTGGAGAGGGCAGGAAATGGGAGAGGTCTGAGAGGAGTTAAAAAAAAGATAGGGTGATAATGATCAAAATATTGAATTTATCAGTATATAATCAATACATAGTTTGAAATTATCAAAGAATTAATAAATATTTATTTACAAAGATTGCCTCCCATTTCTATTATTTTATTTTATACTAATAATGTGTATTTAATATAAAAATTCCAAGATTAACTCTAAAATGTCATTCTATCTAGATTCGTCCAAGAGGTTATAATTTTCTATTATTAATTTATTATAATGTAATTAGTTACAATTTACATTTAAATTATATTTAAAGAAAATTTTAATTTGATTTATACTTTAAACACTTGGCTAGATCTTCTGATTTTTCTCATTGAACTCTCTTCTTTCTTCCTAAAATGGATATTTTAATGTTTATTCTTGGTATGTATTCATTAAGAATTATCGATATACTACATCATTCCTAATTTTTTAATTCTTTGTTAAAAAAAGAACAGCCATTAATTTGAGAGAGAGCAAGGTATAGGGTATATGGCTGGAGAGAGGAAGAAGGGAAGGAAAGAGGGAAATGATCTAATTATAAACCCCAAAATACTAAAAAGAAAATTAAAGAAAAAGGATATTATAATGTTTAAAAAAACATTCTTTCACTGTATACCAATGTTTTGTGTTGTTTTCTAAATATTGTAAAAATATCTTTCCAGTCTTCTGTTGTCTACTGTCATCTGAAATGTTCTCTATATCAAAAGTATTAATATATGTCTCACCTTCTACACTTTTCCTTTGATGTTTTAATATTCTTTTGCCTTCATACTGCACACAACATGTAAAGATAGCCCTTGTTCCTCTCTCACATCTAACCATGACCCCATTTAGTTTATTCAGATTTTACATTTTTACTGCTGGTTATAAATCTCATGATGTTATATTATATTTCATAAATTCATAAATGACACTATCAATGTACAGTCTATTTCTCCATCTTCTGTACAGCATCAAAGAGAATTTTGTCCTTTCTATGGCTCCTAGAAAAAAAAAAAAAACCTAAAGCAATAAAAATCAGAGAAACTTCGTAAAGGACAATGAACAAAAACAAATATTTACCTCCACAAGAACTAAAACAAAAATAATAAGGAAACAAATTAAACTCACAGATCTCAACTATTTCTATTTTGGTAGACCATGTTTTATTGTTTACCATGGGAGGCCTCACCTTGTCTGAGAAGGAAATGAGGGTTGGTTTGGGGGGAAGGCTGGAGGGCGGGAGGAGGGAAGAGAGGGGAATCTGTGGTTGGTATTTAAAATGAATAAAAAATTCTTTAAAAAAAAGAAATTCAACCATGCAGATATGTGATTTCAACAAGCTCAAACCTCATTCCTTCCCCTCCAACTTCTCCCTTATTTCCACTTTTCTCTCCAACTTAAAACCTATTGAGGGCTTCTGGTATGTGCTTGGATGTAGGGCCATCTACCAGAGCATGACTAACCTCTCAGAGGATATACCATGGAAGAAAATTTACTCTCCATTCTCCCCCCTAATCATCAATTGCTAATAGCTCCTCATCTAGGGGTGATAATTTGTGGTCACCTCTCCCATTTTGCCCAGAATTTTCCTTGTTTATCTTGTGTAGGGCTTGTAAGCACTCATAGATGCTGTGAGTTCATCTATGTGGCATTCCTGCCTGACATAGCAAACAAATACTATTTAACAGCAGACATCTACTACTTCTGCATAAAGCAAAATTTCCTCCTCATCTTCTGCAGTGGGCTCTGCACCATGGTGGGAAGGTTGTAATACACATGACTTATTTAGAGCTGAGGGCTCCATAGTCTATTAGTCTCTGAATATTGACTAATTATGGTTCTCTGTATTAATCACCATATACTGAAAAGGTTGAGCTCTTCTCATGATGGTGTGGAGATCCACTAATCTACAGGTTTAATGATAATAATTTAGGGTCCAGTTAATGATACCAAGAAAGAGTTAGTTCTCATGCAGAATGTGTTAAATCCAGGAAGAAAGCAGTTGATTGCTTCAATAACATTTATTACTCCAATGTACCAATGGCCGTATCTTACAGTGTGTGAGGTTGTTAATGCACAGAGTGCTCACTAGCTAGGTAAGAATGTTGATTAATTTTCTCCTCCTTATAGCTTGCATATGGACTTCTGGCACTCTGGAAGCTATTGAGTAGGATATGAGAGTTCTAGGTTGATCCTAACTTGTTTTCTCAATGACTTGTAAATAAGTATGAGGTATCTTCAGGAATATAGAGTTTTGTCTCAAATTCTGGAAAGTAATCAAGAATAATGAAAATAGTCTACAATGTTGGAGGTGGGCAGGTCAAAAGACTCCACTAACATCTCAAAAAAAGAAAACCCTTTCACAGTCTCAGGTTATATATTCAAAAACCTACTGGGTCTGAAACAGGCATTGTCGCCATGCTATAGGATAACTCCAGTGAATCTACTTACATGTATGCATGTGTATATGGTTTAGGAAATTTCTACAGTAGTATGATCTAATCTTCAATACATGGGACAGATAAAATTTCACCCCTGAATCCCTAAGAAGAGATTCTATGAAGTATAAGCATCTGGAAAATCTTTGAAGTTGGTCTAAGTCCTCATCTACATTTAAATGATTAATCATTTTGGTTGATGGCTTTCATATCATCTCATTTTTTCTTTATGTTTCATTTTTTGTCCATAGCATTTTACTCTGTTTATTATCATTATATATGCATGCTTGTTTTGTTTGTATGTTTGTAAGTGTACTGTGTGCACATCGAGTGCTCACTGAGGACCAAAATGCATGTTGGATCACCTGGAACTTGAGTTGTAGACCATTGCAGGCCTCTACATGGGTGATGGAACCTGAATCTTACTATTCTTGGAAGATGTCATTCTTTATCAAATCTTCAATCTTTTTTCTCCCAACTTCATATCTTCTTTTTAAAGCTCACTGAGTTTCCTTAATGCTGCAAGTATGTATGTAAATGTAGGGTCACGTACTGGAGTATGGGTTACTACTCCTTAAAAACAAACAAACAAACAAAAAAAAAAAAACTCTGCCCCAGCATCCAACATCTCCTCAACTAGGCATAGGACTTCATGAATCTCTTCCCAATCTATCCATCCATGCTGATCATGTTCAGATCTTATACATAATGGCATGGCTTCTATAAATCCACATATGTATTGGCACTTTTATGTCCAGAAAATTGTTTTGCAACAGTAATTCACTACCACTAGCTATTTAAATCTTTTCACCCCTTCTCCTGTGATGATCCTTAAAATTTGGAGGGGGGTATAATATAGATGTTTGTGTTAACTTCATGTTTAGATAGACTTTACTAGAATCTGTTCCTGTGTATTTAGTCTTCCTTAATAGAAAATTTTCAGGAGTCACTGAATGTCTACTGTTTCTCATGTCCTCTACATTCATGTTTGTTGTTGGGTGATCGTAGTTACTTCCTGTGAATACTCTATTTAGCAGAGCACCTCCTTAATAATGCCAATGTCACAGTACAGAGCAACGCCTTTGAAAATTGTGGTTTCTGAAATGAATTATCACATCATGGTTTCTTGTGTACCTTAGACTCTATCACAGGTCTCAACTATACTCTTTTGTCCTTGGTACCTGGAGATTATTTGTTGTCTTTCCACATTTTCAGAAAATACCCATCTCTTTTTTTCATGAATATGAAGTTCCTAGGTAGAAATACTATAGAGGAGTATCAGGTAATAAATATAAATAAATATCCAGGGGAGGGGTAAATTAGACATAAATGTGAATTAGGTCTGTTTTGCTCCCTGTGGAATGAGACTTAGAGGTTCTGTTCTAGGAATTCTAGCCTATGTTAGCACGGGCAGAGATGTGACAGAGAGGAAACTCAGGTGAACCAAGAGACACTAAAGCATCAGCCAAGCTCATGGTCATTTTCATCTTTTTTTTAATTGATTTTGTGTTCATGCTCTTGATGCAAAATGATGGCTGCTTTCTAGAATTCTGAAAAACTTCAAGGTGACATATTCTGTTTCTTTTTTAGTGTTTACCTGGAGAAATGGAATGTGGAGCTTCCAATTCAACCAAGATGAATATCCAAATAGTGTATTTTAAAACACAACAAAGGTTGTTCATATTTACCAGTATCAATTTAAAGCTTAAGGGGTAAACATTTTTCTCCTTGTTTCAGCCATTTTTTCACCATATTTTCAGAATTTACTAGCTGTTGATTGATTTCAAACTGTTTTTCTAGAGTTAACTGGCAGTTAATTCTGCTAGTAGTCATGGTGTTTTGATTTGTTTTTGCAGGGCTAAAGATCAAATCAGAACTTGACACCTGCTGGCCAAAAGCTCTGGACTGAGCCTCAGCCTGATAACTTTACTCAGATATTTTCTGTTGTTTTTAAGTTTTTGTTCATAATTTATTACCAAAGACAATTGCACTTACTGTGTATTTTTCTAATGATGGTGCCTTATGTATGGTATCAATGTTTCTGTCTCTTAGCATCTAACACAGAACAAATATTATTTAAAGATTAGGACATGAAAAGGTGAACCACAGAGTTAGTCACAATATTGTAAAATGTCAGCTCATGTTGAGCTTAGCAGGTGGATGATCTCTGGCCTCCATTGGATCCTTTATTTTTCTATAGTTAAAGTAATATCTAATAGGCCTCACAGTTTCTGACGGCCTCAAAAGGAGGAATTTCATAGTCTTAAAATTCTCTTATTTTCTCTTAGATCAAAAGGGTATAGTCAAGTGGTTGTTGTGTTCCAAAAATATAGAAAGAGAAGCACCAGACTCATTTTCATTCTTGGTTTGCAACTACCTCAACTTCACTCCTATTCCATTTTCTTTTTTTCAAATTTAAGAATATAAAATTGTCAGAGAAAGAATTTTTTTCCAAGGAATGTAAAACAATGGTTTTATTTATGTACATATTTCAGAGTAAATGTCACAGTTGAAGTAATCAATGGATTCATTAACACTCATATTACATACCAGATATGACTTTATAATTTTTCAAACAAAGTTTTGGTTCCTGTAGTATAATCCTTGCAAATCATCTTTGTATATCTGCTCTCCGTTTCTTCTAGTAAAAGGTATGTAAATTATACATACACAGGCAGACATGGCTTATTCCCTCTTACCCTGTCTTTAGTCATGTAGTACGTTGGCCTCTAGGTTCATCCATGTATTTACAAGTAAGAGAAAACTTTCTATTTTCATCTGTATTTATAACATTTTATTTATTCATTCATTCTGTGGACATGATATTTGTTTTCATGAATTTCTTACTGCAACTAATACTGAAGTAAATACAAGTGTTAACTTTTTTTTCAGGTGTAGGTTTTATTTCTTTACATACACTTCCAGTAGTAGGGTTGCTAATGTGACTGATAGTATATATAGTTTTGGACTTGTGAAATAATTTTATAAGGTACCCTGAAATAATCATGCCATTTGATAGTCCCATCAACAGTGTGCAGGAACACTATTTTTCTTTACATTCTTGTGAACATTCTTTGTTACTTGTATTTTTATCAAGAGTCATTCCAACAGGTGTGAGATAATATTTTAATTTTTGTTTTTCTAGTTCATTTTTAATCAGTGATGTTGGGTACCTTTCATATATCTGCCTACTGTTTATGTTTATTATGTGTGAAAATGTCTACTCAAGCCCTAAGATCAGCTAAGTGAGTTGTTTGTGGTTCTCCTGCCACTTTATTTGCTTTGAAATATGTAAGGTGCTTATATTTTAGACAGTAGCCATTTATAAGTAGGTTATTTAAAATATTTTGTAAAACTACATCATTCACATTTTTTATATTGTTATTATTTATAGTAAAGAATGTTTTAAGATCTACTTTATTTTTGATTCTTTTGGCTAACCTACAAGTAACATATAAATAACTATAAATATATAAATATGTTATAGTTAAGATACATGCTAAGCCAGATGGTGGTGGTGCACACCTTCAATCCTAGCACCCGGGAGGCAGAGGCAGGAGAATCTCTGTGAGTTCGGGGTTGGGGGTTCCCTACAGTGCAAGTTCCAGGACAGCCAGGGCTACACAGAGAAACCCTGTATCAAAATAAACAAGCAAAACAAATAAACAAACAAAAATGCATCCTATAGCTATTTCGTCCTTCATTTTCACTTGAAGTTTTACAAGTCTAATTTTTTGTATATGATGAAAAAAAGCATTTAATTTCAGTTATTGGCCAGAAGATGCACATAACACATTCCCAACAGAATTTATAGAAGATAATTGCTTTTACTTCAGTATACTTAATCACACAGAAAACATTTACTAACTTTAAAGGTAGATTAAATTAGTCAACTAAAGTAAAACAAAAAAGAACAAATTGAAAAAAAGTTCATCACAAGAACCCTATGTACCAATATCTGAAATGCCCATACATAAATTTGAGTCCTATAAGAAGAGACAGATGGAAAGGGGAAAATAATTAAAGAAATACTGGATAAAATACATCCTTAGAAGAGAAATGAGGAACCAACTTTAGTAAGATGGAAAAAATTATGCAAGATAAACACAATAAAATTCTCCAAGACCAGATGCAAGTCAAATTGTAAAAGTTATTAACAGATAATCTTGAGGAGAGCAGGAGAAAAGAGATTTTTTTATATCTAAGTGGACTCATTAGATTATCATGTCAGACTTTGTCAACAACATATTCAATATGATGAAAAAAAAATAAACAAACCCCTGCTATTCAAAACTACCACAGACACAATTCTAAGAATTTCAATTGTCTTCATTTGGAAATTATCTTTAATGACAATATTGATAGAAACTATTCCTTAATGAAAGAAAAATATTTTCTTATTCTCACCATTTCCGGAATTTCATCATATGAAGATAGAAACAATTTTACAAGTTACAGAAATCTAAATTTCTAATGTGGCCTTCAGATATGGAAGTCAATGACTTTCTGCTGAACCTCTTTTGTTCATGACTTCTTTTGTCTGCTTCCATGGCTCTGATGATGTCGCTTGCTCATAATTGATACTATGCTTACATAAACATTGCAACTAAAATTAAAACATGCTAATGTGTTTTAAAATAATATTTCTATTTTTTCCTGGAAATTTTCTTACATACAGAGAATGTACTTTTATCTTATCTAATCTTCTGTTTCTTTCTCCCAGGAAGCTATCTCACTCCCAAGTTCCTGTTCTTTTTTTTTTTAAATTAGTTTTAGAAATAATTCCATCATTGCTTCCTCTTATTCTCCATTTACTTCTTCACGTATTAAGAAATGATCTTCTTGTATAATATTAGGACACTTTCTTGTTTAGTTCACTAGTTAATATTAAAATTATATAATTGTATTATGTATATGTGTGTAGTTTAGGGTGCATTCATAAATAGTGTCCCAAAGCAATGGAATTAATAACATGTCACAAAGATTTGAAGTTTAATAATATAATAAAGTCATTATATGTAACAATTTGTATCCAGTTATTTATTAAATTACCGGTATCTCTTAAGTTCTAGATATACTTTGCATGCAAACAATGGAGAAAGTTAACAACAACCCAGCTACAAAATCATAAGCCTATAATGATGACCTGCTTACAAGATACCCTGATGTGATTGAGGGACAAAGCTTGTGGGAATAAACAACCAAGATCTGAATTATCTAGGGCCCACTCCACCTAATGCTTCCAGGTCACCAAGAACATGATAATAGATAGTAACAAAAGTAAAGCCAAATACTGTTCCTTTAAAGGCACATAGCAATAAAATGACTCCTAATGAAATTTTCTATACTCAGAGGTAAATGCCTTGCTCGGTTTTTCTGAGAAATGCTTTCTCCTGTAGGGAAGAAATACAGAAACTAACAGGCACACAATGTGCAGGTAGCAAGAGACCTCAGAACACTCATCACTAGATGGGCTGTCTCCTTCAAATCCCTTCTCTTAGGGCATACTCTGAGTACCAGGAGGCAGAAAGAGAGGGTAATCTAGAGGGGATACAGGACACCAAAGAAACAAGGCCTTCTCAACACAACAGTACTGATGGACATTTGAACTTAGATTGTGGCAGCAAGCACAGAACTTACCTGGTCTGCACCATATGGGGTCCCAGGGCTGACAGGGAAAGTGTACAAAAGGCCCCTCCCTATCCAAAAGTTATCTATAAATGTCAACTACTCACAAATGAAAAATTAGTTTTCTCCAATAGAGAAATGGGACACAAATCACTGTTAGGGGAAGACCCAAGACCATCAGTAAATGACTAATAGAATATGAACTCAATGCCGGGCGGTGGTGGCGCACGCCTTTAATCCCAGCACTCGGGAGGCAGAGCCAGGTGGATCTCTGTGAGTTCGAGGCCAGCCTGGGCTACCAAGTGAGTTCCAGGAAAAGGCGCAAAGCTACACAGAGAAACCCTGTCTTGAAAAACCAAAAAAAAAAAAAAAAAAAAAAAAGAATATGAACTCAGTGGAAACTTTGGGGTTCTTTGTCTCACAATGCCTTGTCAGGGCATTTTTTAACTTTACAAGTCATTTGCTTATATATTATGGTTTCCAGCTTCTTTTTATGGGGTTTCTGTGTGTATAAATGTGTGTGTGTGTGTGTGTGTGTGTGTGTGTGTGTGTGTGTGTGTCTGCATCGATATGTGTTTCTTGTGCTTTTTGGCTTCTTTGCTTCCATTGTTTGTTTTGTAATTTGAACTGTTTTTCGTTAATCTTGTTTCTTTCAATTTATTTTATTATTATTCATCAGGTGTCTGGTTTTTTTTTTTCTTAAGAAAGACAGAAAGGATGTGGATCTCAGAGGGAGGATAGGGGAGAAAGCAGTTGGAGGCGTTGGGGGAGGGGAAACCATAATTGGAACTGCATGAAAAAAAAATCTACTTTAAATAAATGACAGCAAGAAAAAGATAAATAAAAAACATAACTGACTAAAGAAGTCCTAGGTATATGAAAACATAAAATGTTCATGAATATTAAAGAATATGCTGTGCCCACAGATGTTTTGATAAGCATTTTACCAAACCATGATGTTATAACTGCATTTTTGAGAAATCTTTTGTGATACCCATTGAATAAAACCATGGTCTAAATGTTGTTTCTCAGATCTATTACATCATCTCAGAAAAGTAGAAGGGTTGTTCACATGGGCAATAAAACCAGATAATTACTTTATGTGCCTTATATGTGATGGGTGGTTGCATTATCCTCTCACTACTGGTTGATACTTGGCTTATGATTACTGAAGCTAGTATAGACCTCATACCAAAGTCATTTGAATATAGTGTCATCTGATTTTACCTTCACATAAAATTCAAATCAAGACATTAATGATTTATGAATAATGTTACATTTCTTACTATTCAGTGTAAATTATTGGACAATTGCCACTTTTATTAATCATTTTTCATTGTTGTGTGGATGTGTAAAGTTTACAAATGTAAACATTTTAAGACTCATAGGAAAATTTTTTGTTTCTCATTTCTCAACAGACCAAATCAATTTGATCTACATTGTTAGTCAGTAGTTGGGTTTGATTAAAGAATGAAATGTTTCACAGAGCATATTTTCCTTAGTAATAGACCATGACCAAAATTTTCACAATTCTTTGAACTTTCAAAATTATTTTTACCAGCAAGTCATGCAGCAAGACGATATCAACTTAAACTACCTTGGAGAATTTTCTTTAGTCCATGTTTTCTGTGTATTTTATTCTCAGCCCTCTGCCCTCTGCACTCTGACTAGATGCCCACTTCCTGCCTTGTACTTCTCACTCTTTGAACTTTCACAATCTAACAAATGTGTAATTCTATAAGAAGTACTCATCTGTTGTCATATAAGACCTATTGGATCATGTTAAACATAGTACTTATAACTGCTCATGGGACATGGCCCCTAGACAATTAAACATGTAGCAAAGGACAAGAATATAATTTGCTAGCAATTGCTAAGTTACTCTCATTCTGAGAAGCTTGGCAAGTGGTACCTAAATTTAATATTGCCTTTTAAACTTTATCTTTTTAGCTAGTATTACTATGTCTAGTCACAAATCTAAGCATAACAATATGTACTTTTCATGACTGAAAATTTTTCATTTTCAAAAGATCTTCTTTGTTTCATGGATATTTTATTCAAGAGCATATTTTAATTTGTTAAAAATCTCAGCAGCTGTAAAGCATAATCCAACAAATTGTATAACTGTGGAAGTTCTAAAATGCGCTGTTAAATAATGCCATCATATTCAAGCAACGCATATCTTTAAAATGTCAAACATTTATGAATATTAGTAAAAGCTGTTTATAAGCCCTTAAGCGTTATAGCATTTGGATAAAACTAACAATGAAATGAGTGCATAGAGCCCTATCAGACACTGTATAGACCTCTAAGTTTAAATGTGAGGTAAAGATCTTTGCTTTTGCTTAACAAGATAAATGGGATTAAGAAAAAGCACAGATTTTTACTGAATCCAGACATTTGAGGACAAAAAGGAAACCTGAGCTAGTTCAGTTTTCAGAACCTCCCTCAATTACAAAAGTTGGTCCATCTGACCTTTAAATGTTTCTTATAACATGACCTCAGTGATTTAAATACAGTCCCATAATAGAAATTCTCGCCAAAAAAAAATTAGCTAAAAAAATTTCAACATCTTTCTCAGCCTGGTAAATCACTAGATCTTTGATTTAATTTAAAAATATCATACCTTGTACCAATATAAATTGATATACAAACATGCATACACACAGAAAAAACAGTTTTTTTCATGAAGCCAAAACAAATACACAGAAAAAAGTCTTCCATTGTTTGTATTTCTCCAAAGTCTGATATTTTGATTTAATTTCATTTATATGCTAAAAAGATATTTCTCAGTGAATAAATTGGAAGAATCAAAGACAAAATGAATAATTCATCAGTATTGGTTTGATTGTACAAATGCTGACTTGTACAAAGTACATAAATTAAAAAAATCTTAACATTTTCACTAGCTATATGTAACTACATTGCTTTCATTTTCTACACAGTCCAACTGAACACTCACTGCAGCACATATACGTTCAATGAGGATGTTTACTCTAGTTAACACAACTTGAAAATTTCACATGTCGAGAAAAGTGTTCTAGTCAAATTAATGAGTGATATGTGTTCAAGTTGGCTTCACTTACTTCATAAAAAGTATGCCTGGTAAGCCTGAGTTCACAGTTGAGACAGCAATGACAGAAATGCTTATGTGCTGCAAGTAACAACTCCTCACTTAGTTAACTTTGTTCTCTCTATGGTACTTTTATTCCCAACAAGGTTCTTTTCTTGGTTATCAGAGGTTTAGTGGTTGGTGAATACTGTATTAACCTCTAAAGGATTCAAATTCCTGAACACCAATTCTTTCCAGAGGAATAGCATATTGGAATTGAAATGTATATTTTGTATACAAAGGAATGTTCAGTTTCAGAGAAACCTCAGTTTCTCCAATGGAAGAAAATGATGTACAGGGAAAGAAATAGACAAGGAGATATACACACCACTTCATTAAGTATGGATTGGTTCAATAATTCAATTAAGTGGACAGAATGAGCTATGTGAGAGCCCCATGGGGTTGGGAGAAAAAAGTAGCCCATTCTGATTCTCTGTGATTCTAATTTCAACATCCTATTTACATGTGAGATCAGTCTAGTACTTTGGGATTTCTTTTCGTGGACTATGAAATTGACTTGTGTTTGCGTTAAGACTAAGTGTTATTTTTACTTTGATGTTGTTTTTATTCTTCTAGATGTTCATTTCAGTTGCAGTCTAGCCAGATATTTTCATTAGTCAAAAATACTGAACTTATTGGTATTTCCCATTGATTGAAATCATTGGAATAATTTATTAAAGTCTTTTCTTAATATTGCTAGTACATCCAACAATAACTTTTTAGATTAGATGCAAAATTGTATTCATTAATTTTAATTTTAATTTTCATTGATATTGTCTGCAAACAGGTAGTTGAATTCCTAAGGGAGCTATGTTTTGAATTAAAATTATACGTCCCTTTTAATAATATTTCTGAATATGATCTTTTACCACTGTTTACACATGGATTTGATATGTTAGAGAAGCTATAACAAAGTACCTTAGAGTGAGGATCTTAAAAAAAGAGAAATATAGATTCAGCTCTTGAAGACAGCAAGTCCTTCTCAAAGGTGTTGCAGCATACCTAAGACCATACAGGATTTTTCTGGATTTCACTCATTAGCTTGGGGACAGCATCTTTGTAAATACAATCCCATTAGAAAATGCTAGCCAAGGAAAGAGATATCATGATAAATGAAGACCCCATGGGAATAGGAAGAGGCAAAGTGCTAGAGAGGTCCCCAGAAATCCACAAAGATACCTCCACTATAGACTACTGGCAATGGTTGAGAGAAAGCCCAAACTGACCTACTCTGGTGATCAGATGGCCGAACACCCTAACTGTCATGGTAGAACTCTCATCCAATGACTGATTGAAGCAGATGCAGAGATCCATGGCCAAGCCCCAGGCAAAACTACAGGGGTCCAGTCAGAGAGAGAGAGAGGAGGGATTATATGAGCAAGAAATACTGAGACAATAATTGGAAAAAGCACAGGGACAAATAGCCAAACTAGTGGAAACACATGAACTATGAACCAATAGCTGAGGAGCCCCCAACTGGATCAGGCCCTCTGGATAAGTGAGACAGTCGATTAGCTTGAACTATTAAAGAGGCCCCCAGACAGTGGGACCGGTACCTGTCCTTAGTGCATGAGCTGGCTTTTTGCACCCTAGGGCCTATGCTGAGACATTTTGCTCAGCCTTGGTGTAGGGAGGAGGGGACTGGACCTGCCTCAACTGGATCTACCAGGCCGAACTGAATTCCCAGCTGAGTCCTTGCCTTGGAGGAGGTGGGAATGGGGGGGTGGATTTGGGGTGAAGGCTGGGGGATGGGAGGAGGGAGGACAGGGGAACTCATGGCTGATATGTAAAATATAATTAATTATAAAATGAAATTATAATTTAAAAAAGAACAAAAGGATGATACAGTACTAAGATGATATCTATCTCCCAAACTCAAAAAATATAGCTGCATTTATGACTATATAATATAGAATGCATTATTTAACCCCTGTGAAGTATCCTAGAAGCCAAAATATAAAACCTAAATAAATCTATGAGATACACATAAGTGGCCTGTAATTCTGTGAAATATTTTTGGAGTAACACGTAAGTACTTCATTGAGTTAAACAAAATAGACTATCAAAAATATTTTTTCTTACCTGAAACACCTTCGCCAGGAATAAGAGTGAATGAAAAAAAAATTTTGCACTTGAACCTTTGGTGTGAAACTATACCATTCTGAGGTCCAGTCATCAATGGCTTCTTCTATTCTGTTAGAATTGGGGCTCAAATTATGTCACTAGTAGATTAATTATAAATAAAGGGGCTACCAGTTCAAAATATATTAGTAGTCAATGATAAAAAAAAAACATGAAGCAAAGTATGTTGTAGAGACAGCTTGAGATGTTACTGTGTCAGATATTTCATAATCAAATAAAACAAGAAAATCAACTTTTTAACACATTTAATGTGTTTTATTTATAAGAATAAGCATATAGTAAATGCATATATGTAATAATAGCCCAGCTATGAAATTCATCATTCCTACATTGATTTTTTTCTCATGTAATTATATTCACCGATATTATTCCCATTTGATTGATTCTCTTAATTACATTTTTGTTTAAGTGAAAGTGGAGGCAGTAGGTTTTATTTGTTTGCTTCAGTGTTTAAGAGATTTGATAATGTTTGACATAGGATGCTCTGGGTTCTCTCCAAGAGTCAAGGGAGTTCATTGCCTGCCTATTATGCCTCTTCCTCTTGTTTTATGATTATGTATAATGTTGATAAATCTGTGGTGACTGAAGCAGCTAAGTGTAGCTGAACAGCCAAAGGTAATATATTTTATGATATCCCTCAGAAAAAACTCTGTCAATTTAAATAACAAATTTATTCTTATTGGAAATTTGCATTTTTTTTCTTTTTAATGTGATCTACTGTTCAATCTGAATTGATGAGATTTGAAGAAAATGCACTTCTTCTCCTCATTTGAAACCTTACATTGAATTGATACATGTTGACATGATGGTAAAATACATATCTTTATCTCTCGACAGTGATATCTGATACAATGGTTTAATAATACATGTTGAATATACTTATTTCAAAGTCTCTCCAGCTTATTTATAGCTATGCAAAACTGCTTAGCCAAGAGGACATTTGATTGTGTGGAACAGGGCCTTTATAGACACAAGCTCCTGTGTCTCTTTTTCCATGATTACTTTGGAAATGTCCATAGATACCAGTGAGAGTATCACCCAATATATTTCCAGTTTGGAAATCTGACAGCAGTGGCAGCAGCCTGCAGCTGACAACATTCTCTGTACAGCCAGTAGTTACTGTGTCAAAAACCATCATAGAGTTAGAGATAAAACCTAAAATATTTGCAAAGTGTAATATTTACTTTGCAATGATTTCCTGCCTTTTAGAGCTGGAGAACACACAACAGTAGTTGGGTATTGTTGTCCAGTGTTCATCACACAAAATAAACAACATATTCATTTAAATGTATCATCTAATATTGTGTAATTTATATGTAAGTGTAATACCATTCTTACAAGAGCTACTGTAAGAAAGAGGGTATGTATCAATTAAGAATTTAAAACAAATTATTATGACATTATTGTAGGAACATATGCTGATATTTGGCATAATATGTTTTGATTACTTGGAGTTTTCCTATTAAATAAGAATCCTTACGATTGTTATGACACATCTCTACTGCATATACAATAACTATTCAAGATATAACATTGATTAAAATTTGTTTTATAAAGAAAATTATGACATTCAGTGTATTAATCTAAAAAGCACAATGGCTGATAGTAAGAATGTGGGCTTTTATAAAACAAGTTAATAGTAATAATAAATATAGTATGTTATAAATTATTGATAATGTTATAATTTCTAACTTATTTAAGTGTCAGAATCTGAATATATTTGGAGGATAGGATTATAAAGAAGATTGTGATATATGTAACTGGACTGAGAACCACCTGGTAAGCAACTCTTTGAAAGATTGTTTCCACAGAAACTAAGCTAATAAACGAAAGTCCACCATGAATTTGGACATCATCATCCCTTGGGCTGGGTCTTCAGATTAAGCAAAGAGGAAAATGTGAGAAAGATGTGAGAAGTCACTGATGGCTCAGTTTTTCCCACCATAAAACAAAAGAAACCCTTACTTCATAAAGTCATATATTTAGTCACAAAAGTTTAATAGCTAACAGGAGGCTATTGTTTGAGTGAAGCCATCAGTGAATGGTTTTCTAATGTAGCTAGTATTTTCTATTTTTTAATTTTATAATTATTTTAATTTTACATATCAGCCATAGATTCCCCTGTCCTCCCTCCTCCCACCTCTCCGTCCTCCCTCCTCCCACCTCTCCACCCTCCCTCCCCCCAATCTACCCCCCATTCCTACCTCCTCCAAGGCAAGGACTTCCCTGGGGATTCAGCCCAGCCTGGTAGATTCAGTTGAGGCAGGTCCAGTCCCCTCCTCCCCTCACCTAGGCTGAGCAAAGTGTCCCATCATAGGCCCTAGGGACCATAAAGCCAGCTCATGCACTAAGGACAGGTCCTGGTCCCACTGTCTGGGGGCATCCTAAATAGTTCAACCTAATCAACTGTTTCACTTATCCAGAGGGCCTGATCCTGTTCCATGGGGGGCTCCAAGGATATTGGTTCATAGTTCATGTGTTTTCACTAGTTTGGCTATTTGTCCCTGTGCTTTTTCCAAACATGATCTCAATATTTCTTGCTCATATAATCTCTCCTCTCTCTACCAGATTGGACTCCTGGAGCTCTGCCTGGGACTTGGCCATGGATCTCTGCATTTGCTTCCATCAGTCATTGGATGAGAGTTCTACCATGACAGTTAGGGTGTTTGGCCATCTGATCACCAGAGTAGGTCAGTTTGGGCTTTTCTTTGAACTAAGAAAGCCTCTAACACTTCCATTTTTTACCTCTGGAACCATAAAACAAATAAACTCTCCCTTACTTAAGGCATCTTTTGTTATGATGTTTTCTCATGGAAATAAAAGTAACTATTGCATGTAACCATGATTAATTTTTTTCAGTATTTACTAATGAATTTTATTTAAATACCATGGATTTATCTTTTCTATCGGTGAAGATCCAGACATTTCTATAAATATATTAAAAAATAACAGTTCTTTAATTTGTAATAATTCAGTATTATGACCATCAGATCATTTTAATTGATCCTATACAATGTATGATTAAAGTAAAATTCTATCACATTATGTAATCTTGTTTTTCTTATTATAAGTTCATTCATATTATGAAAACTCCAAAAACAAGATTGGTATTTCCAGAACTATAGAAGCCTCTAAACTGACTCACAAATAGGAAAAAGGTAGTAGAATATTTTTGGATAGAAGTAAATATTGTCTTTCTTGATGTTGTTTTAAGTAACTCATAAAATCTAAAAAGAATTTCACTTCTTTGATCTCTTCCATGGGAATGCTAGAGATGTAAACCACTTTCAGTTCTCTATATCTCCAAATCAAAAGATTAAAAAAATATTTACAAAAGAAATATTATTTTGTAAAATTTTGAAAAAGAGGGTTGATTGCAAAGAAGTCTTAATTCCATCTTTAAACTTTTTCCTTCAATAGCAGTAACTATCAGGACAGTATATTATATTTTGGGGTAATTCCTATAAGAAGTAATTCTTTTTCTTCATATATTAAAAAAAAAAAACTCTCACAGCACCATGTTAAGAATGAATATAATGCTTTGCTGTGGAATGAAGCTTTTTAAAGGCACAGACGATTCAAGTAAAAATGGCTCTAAAATGTAAGCCAGAGTTTTGATTTCTCTCTTCGAATGACAAACTGGTGATTTGTAATAGGTCAATATGATGAGCAGAGCAGATGTTGCTGAGAAATTTCCAAATCCATTCCCCAACTGCTTCAGAATTGCTAACTTTGTAGAACTACATCTCCAGATAGTAGTGTAATATTTTCTGAGAAGAGATCACTGTTTCTGAGAGCTTTCACAGAGTTCCTCCAGGCTGCCTAATTCCCCACAGAACCTGCTGCTTCCTCCTCAGTGTTGAGAAGTTATTCATCATTGCACTTGCCTTGACAGCTGCGCTAAGTCTCATCATCGTCTTGCTAAATAGCAAGGACGAGAAAATCCATCCTGCACACTTTTGTGGCAGCACTACTCTTTCTAAACAATAAAATCAGCTTTTGTTGGTTCATTTTAAGGGATTCATCAGCACAGCATCAGAGCATCGTCACAACAGGCACCTTATGTTAGTGAGCTTGCAAACAATTCTGAGCATTAGACTCGGAAGTTACAATCTTTTCTAGTTTGCTTCTTTGATATTGCAATAAAACACTTCCCACAAGCAACTGAGGAAGGAGAGGGTTTATATTATAGCTTACTGGTTATAGCCCATCATCAGGGTAAATCAAGGCAAGAACTGAAAGCAGCAGCTTGATGCAGAAACCTCAGAAGGATACTGCTTTCTAGCTTGCTCCCTGCTCATTTCAGCTACTTTACTCATGTAGTCCAGGTCCACCAGCCTAGTGATGTTACAGCCTACAGTGGGCTCAGATCTCCAACATTAATTAGCAATGAACCAAATGCCTCACAGGCATGTCATTGAGTTAATGTGACAATTTTTTTCAGCTGAGTTCCCTTTTCCTAGGTGTTTCATATTTACATCTGAGATTAGCTACCACACAATCATTTTATATTTTTGAGCACAGTAACAATACCATGAGTTTCTAATGGAAATTAGAAGTAATCATTTCATTCATTTCTCACCTTTATGCTTCATGCTCCTATTTGATTCCACATTAGTTTCTAGGCATAGAACTGTTATAGTTAAGGTGTTTATGCAACACACACAATGGAAATGTTAAAAAATCATGAAAATATAAGAGAGGAATCACCATCCATCTGTTGGGAAAATTGTTAGAGCTCCTTTGAATAATGGTCTCTATTTTCAGCTTGTAACTTTAGAGTAGTAAACACAAATATAATAATAAATAATGTAATAATTATAGGTACTTCAAGAAATCCAAACAGAACAGAACAGTTCATTTTTGCAGTTATAACTCAAGATGAACTCATGAGGATGGAAGGACAGAAGAAGGAAGACAGAGCAACTATGATTATAAAGTTCTAAATGAAAGAAGTTGTAAAAACTATATTATCAATAATAATGGAAAAATTGGGTGTAATTTTATGAAACAGTGCAATAGTTAAGATAGTAAACATGTTTGTTATGTAATCCAGTACTGAGTTATATTTCTGAAATAAAGGTAGAAAAATGGAATTATTTTAATTAAATAATGAAACTATTAGGGCAGGCAATTCTGAGTTAAGAGAATTTCATTTTATAAAGGTTGTCACATTTCTAAGACAAAGCGTGATAGATATGATACAATGCACTGTCGTTATCTTTATCTTTAGTGTGGATTCTTGTACATTGATTCTAATCAGGTGAATTTATAGACTTAATAGCAAGCAAGTAATCACAAATGACAAAAAATATGGAACAATGCTGTTTTGGGATGTGTGTTTCCTGGATTTTGCCATTCAAGAAATTCCTCTTTTCCCGGATTGCTGAATATGGTAGTTAGAGAATAAAAATGGATTTTTCTCTTCTACTAAAGGAATTTGATAGCACTTTTCACAGCATTATTTTATCTGTTAAATAGATTGTTATTTAAGGAAGGACAGTCACTTTTTTTTATCTGCCCTAAATTTCAATTCAAAGTGTTAATTGTCAGTTTCTTAAAAACACTGATTCAGTGCTTCTATTTCTCAAGAGCACATAAGACAGTGAAATGAAAGCTGAAGGGTTTTGAGATGTTATGGAAAAGAGTCATTTATCATTTATTTATGTGTAATCCATTGGCACCTGGAATGTTCCCAAAGTCCCAAGTGTAGAAATGTGGTCCTCAGGTTGGCTCCTGTGGAAGTGGAGGAACCTTTAAGGGAAGAGGATTACTAAGAGGTCTTCAGATTATGAAGAGTATGATACTGAACACACATGGTGATTCTTTAATCTCTACTTCGTTTGTTTTTGTTTTTCTGGACACAACATGAGCACTATCACTTTGCATGTACTCACATCACAGCCTCAAAGTAAAATCAACAATCAAGAGGAGATGGAAACCCAAAAAATTTGAGGTAGGCTTTTCATTGTTCTGTAATAAGACATCTGATGTGTTTTGTTACATGGATGGTATATGTAAGCCAAGCAATCAGGGGAGGTAAACATCTGGGAGAAAGAGGCAGTAGTTACTGGTCATTTCACATACTCATAAATCAGGCATAAACACTTGGACTCTGACTACAGATGAAAAACTTTGCTTTCCTTCTTGAGACAGGTCATAAAGGTAATGGTTTTTAAAATTTACTGTGAGCCAATTGGTTTCAGAGTCCTCAACAGGCCAGGACTGTGTCAAAATTCATATTTGCTCAGGACTTTGCTAACTCTGGGCTTCCCCTGCCCTCTAGACTAGCGCTTTTTAAGTTTTATGTTATACTTCCCCTTGTATAATTGTAAGCCATCACTGTTGATGAAATTCAAAGGTCTCCAGATTTTTATGCGTATCTATGCTAGCTACACAAAACTTATTAACATTTACTGAAGTATTTATTGTTTGTCATTCATAGGGACTTTCCCTTTCTTCTACAAATGAAAGGATCATATTTCTGAACATTGTTCATTCTAATGTTTGGACATTTATTGCATTGTGTTAGAGAAGAATTACTGCATAGTTTTGGTTGGAAAAGAACAGATGATGGAAACTTCAAATTTGTTTTGAAAACAACATTCAGAAAGAGTGATAAAAGGGAAGTAAACTAGATTAAGCATGAATCTGAGTTATAAGAAGATAACTAAAGGCTAAGGCAATGATTAGTACATTTTATTCTTTGTACATTTGTATCTAACCATCACTATGGTATGGTAAAACTTCTAACTAAGCATTTATCATGTTTTTTTTTAAATCAATACTTTGGAGGAGATACAGTGATATAGAGTATTTCTTTAAACCATTACTGCAATCTGCTTCTATCAGAACTTTTCTAATTTCAATAAATAGTATCTAGATCCTTCCAGATGTTTGGATAATAAGATTTATTCCAGAGTACTAAACTTTTCTATTTTCTAAAAGTGTCCAAGATTTCAGAGTGTATTTTTTATAAACTCTGAATATGTGTTTGCATTTTAAAAAATTTTACATCGGTCAGCAACAATTTTAAATAAAATAATGGTCAACTACACCAATTAAATCAACTGAGAGAAAACATACTGTGAGATCTAGACTGTAGACATAAAGACATTGGCAGAGAAAAGGAAAGAGGTTGAGATAGACAGACAGAGAGAGAGAGAGAGTGAGAGAGAGAGAGAGAGAGAGAGAGAGAGAGAGAGAGAGAGAGAATGAAAGAGAGAAAGAATATGGTTGTCTTTTCTATATTAATTATCTGTATCTAACATAGATTTGCCTAGCTGTTTTCTTGTGTCATTTCTCCACAGAAATGTCTTGCCTCCAAGAAAAACTCAACCCCTTTAGTGACTTCCTCAGATTAGCCTCTATTCTTTTAAATAAATTTGCATTTTCAAAAGATGAAGCCTTGACTGTTTGAGGCACTTCCTCAGGGAAACTTCTCTCATTAGAGAGAAACAAATATGGAGGGTTTCTCTTTAACAAAACTGTTCACGAGAGTTCAGTTTCATCTATGGATGTATAACACATGGATAAAGAAGGTAAAAGGCCGTTTGGGGTTCAGGGAAAGGTGTGCAAGAGGATACAGAAAGACTGTGTGAGCAGATGGAATGAAGGATAACAAGAAAATGAGAATCTCAAAATTGACATGAACAAAACTCATATGAACTCACAGACATGTAGCCATCACATACAGGACCTGAAGAGGTCTGCCCCAGGTCCCCTACATATATATTATGGCTTCTACTTTAGTCTCTTTATGGGATTCCTGAATGTGAGAACGAGGGGGTCTCTGATTCCTGTGCCTTCTCTTGAGCCCTTTCCTTCTGTTGTTTGTCCTGTCCAACTCTGATATGTTAGGTATTGTTTCATCTGATAATATTTTATTTTATCATGTTATATTTTATTATCATTCCTTAGATGCCTCTTTGCTTTCTAAGGTGAGAGAGAAAGGTGGTGGATGCAGATGGAAAGGGATGTGTGGAAGAACTGGGAAGAGTAGGGGGAGGGAAAATTATAACCAAAATATGCTGCATACAAAATCTACTTGTAATGAAATGAAAAGAGAAAAGATGTGTTCATTTTGTCTCACCATTTAAGGGTATAGTCAATCATGGCAGAAAAGTCATTATCAACAAGATCTTGAGGCAGGTGTTTATATGGTAGCCACAGACAGGAAACATATAAATACTGGGACTAGTGTCTCTTTGTCATTTTCATCCAGTCCTGTACCCCATTTAGAATAATGATTTCCATATTTAAGGTATACATTTCTACCTTAATTAACCCAATGTTGGACTCCTTCAAGGAGATGTCCAAAGTGCCTCTACTCCACAGTGGTGTTAAATACTATCAAATTGAAAATCAAGATTAACTATCAAAGCTTCTGTGAAATATTTGTGTAATTATAGAAACTTCTCTCATTTTTGTTGGTACTGTTAAAAATTAAATATTAGGAAATGATTGTTGTCATTAAATAATTTGTAAGAAATAGAAGAAAATTTAATTTATATTTTAAAATGGAAATATTAGCGGAAGATTTATTGAATCTTCAGTGGTTGTTTGATGAGAATGGTGTCCATAGGTTCATATATTTGAATGCTTGGTCCCAGGTGGTAGGGCTGTTTGGCCAGGATTAGCAGGTATGGTCTTGTTGGAGGGGATATGTCACTGTTGGCTGACTTCAAGGTTTCATGCCCTTCCCAGCATCTCTTGCTGTTCTCTTTTTTTGATCAGTGTGCAACCTCTGGACTGTTGCTCAGATGACACACTTCCCTGTGTGCTGCCATTTACATTATCAGAATGGTGATGTACTCTGGAACTGTAAGCCCCAAACAGATTCTTCTATATGTTGCCTTGGTCATGGTGTTTTATCATAGCAATAAAAAGTAAGTAAGACATTCTCTTACCTATTTAAATTTTATTATTCATATCATCAGTTTTTTAAAGATCTACTTATGTAAAGGTTGATGCTTTTGCCTATTTACCTGATTTTAGAGTAAAAATTGGATCCTTGTACATGTTAAGTACATGCTGTACCACAGAATTCAAATCAAAGCTTTAATTTCGTACTTAAGGTTTTACTTAATTTTAAAATTTTCTTTCTAGATATTTTCCAGCTGTTTATATGCCTTAGATATATTTATACTAATATTTCTTTCTTTGTTTTTAAATTTTCATTTTTGAGATTAATACTATTGAAACATTTCATATCATCCACTTTATCACTCCAACCACCCCAGATACTCCTCATGCCCCTCCTTCAAATTCATGGCCTGTTTTTTCGCTAATTGTTACTGATTGTATATTTGATATATGTTCCTAAACATAATCTATTCATTCCATATAATGTTAATTTTATGCATGTTTTAGCTTGGCACTGGACAGCCAATTTGCATGCTCTTTGAGATTATAACAATGTGATAATCTTTTTGATATCTTTTTAGCATGTTTGTTGTCTGTATATAAGTAGGCTATTAAATGTTTATGTTAATTTTATATCCCTGATACTTTGCTGAATGTGATTATTAGCTGTAAGAGTGTTTTAATGAAGTCTCTAGGGCTGTTTATATATAGAATCTTGTTAACTGCAAATAAGTTTGCTTGGATTTTAACTACAAATAAGTTTGCTTGGATTTCTTCCTTTTATATTTTTATTCCATTTATTTTCCTGCCTTGCCTTAGGACCTCAAGTATTATGTTGAACAGGAGTTAAAAAAAATAGATATCCTTTGTCTTCATCCTGATTTCCATAGAAAATACTTGAGCTTTTCTCTGCTTAGTAGATATTGGCAGCAGGCTTGCTATATATTGATTTTATTACCTCCTTTATCAATAGTTTCTCCAGGAATTTTATCATAAATGGATACTGGATTTGTCTAAGGGTTTTTTTTATACTAATGATATGCCTATGTGGTTTCTGTTCTTGTATCAATTTATTGCTGGGTTCCATTTATTGATTTATGTATGTTGAAACATTTCTGATTCTCTGGATTGAAGCCAATTTAATTATTAAGAATGGTATTTTCAAGTTGTTTTACTTAGGGATTCTAGTTCTGTGATGAAATATCATGACCAAAAGCAATTGTGGAGGAAGTGGTTTACTTTGGTTTCATATCCTGAGTCCCATCTGTTGAGGAAAACTTGTGCAGGAATTCAAACTGGCTCGGGACTTAGAGGCAGGAGCTCATACAGAGGCCATGGTGGAGTGTTGCTTACTCTTCATGGTTTGTTAAGCCTGCTTTCTTATAGGACCAAGGGTTACCAACACAAAGGTGGCCCAAAACTCAACACATTTGGCCCTCACGCATGAATTACTAATTAAGAAAAGCCCTTGTGGTTCTCCTACAACCAGTTCTTATGGAGGAAATTTCTCAAGGAAGGTTCCAATCCCTCCAATGACTCTTGCTTGTGTCAGGTTAACATGAAACTAGCTGGTACAGATGTAAATTCATGTTCTTGAATTTGATTTGAAAATATTTTTGAGAAATTTTGTTTTTAATGATCATTGGAGAGATTGGTCTATAATTTCCTTTTAATTGAGTGTTTATCCAATTTTGTTATTGGGGAGATTGGCCTATAATTTCCTTTTAATTTGGCATTCATCCAGTTTTGTTATCAGGGAAATAACATCTTCATGCCATATCAATGCTTGGCACACATATGGATGCTCACAACTATGTCAATACAGTTAAAGGTGATTTAACATCATCTCTGGTGTCTGACGACACCAGACATGCATGAAGTTGCAATATTACAGTCAAATCACACATACACATTCAAAGAAAGAAAGAAAAAACAGAGAGAGAGAAAGAAAGAAAGAAAGAAAGAAAGAAAGAAAGAAAGAAAGAAAGAAAGAAAGGAAAGAAATGAAGAGTCATATGTGACTATAGTGAAGCAGTGGTTTATGGGCAGGCAGGGCAGGTGAAGGACGGCATGCACAACACTTATGCAAGATCAAATCAGTCAAAATACGGACCAGGATGTGAAGAGGATCATGAAGTCAAAACCCTAGCTGAGGACCTGTTCATTTTCTCTAAAGTTGCTGCTCCAGTAAAGCACCATGCAGTCACACTCATACTAGAAGAACCATATGGACTTAATGGGCTTTAAAAACAGAATACATGGAATTTGAAGGGAGTAGTGGTGGAATACATAAGGGAGAATTAGGAAGAGAGGGAATGGGTGAAGATTTTGTTCAAAACACCTTATACGCATGTACAAAATTCTCAATGAAATAATTCTCAAAGCAACCCTTTTCCAATTCTTGTGCCAATTCCCCCTCAAAGTATCAAAAAAACAAATTTTACTTGTTTTCTTGAATTTTTTATTATACCTGTATATAATTAGAATTTCTGGCTTGCATCAGTTCTCAGATGATCATAATTTTACATAAAAGTATATGTTTCTACTTTCTGATTTGGTATAGCAAATTCAAGTTTTGCTTCAAACAATAATTTTATATTTATTTGCTGTTATTGGCAATATAAATTCATTAAAAATCTCTTAAAATGTTCTCTTTAAATTTATGGTGAAACTCATCAACTTTTGCAATAATTTGAAAAAACACATTCTAAGTTTTCATATATTATAGTCCCCTAACATTGTTTAATAATTTCTATGTAGTATCCATTGCCTACATAACTGCTTACTAAACAGAAGAGAATGCAAAAGTGATCCATACGATTCCTTTCCTACAATGTACATCCTGAGTGTGAGTGGTTTGTGGAATATGATTAAAAGGTCTACAGCTTGTTTAAGTTGTGTTAAGTAAGGTCAAAGGAGTCAACTATTATAATTTATTCCTATAGGAACTGAAGACTGGAATTGCTAATTATGAAATTCATATGTAATAGATCTGAGGGAGTCTGCTTGAGCTATAAAGATCCTTTGAGAACAAAAATGTTCCTTTATAGCCACATAATACTGAGTTAACAATATACCTTTGGCTTTCTGTTTCACATTATCCTGAAAAGAGTATATGCAGAGGATTTACCTAATCTGTGCCTTGACCAATGACTTATAAGATAATAACCGGAACATGTATTATAGAGCTGTTAATTATGTGTTAAATTGTTCTATAGCAATATAAAAAAGCATACTCAGCATTCTATGTTGTTTTTTTTTCTTTAGGAAGTAGTTCTTGAGTTTCATTATATTTTATATAATATTTTATATGATGTTCAGTATTGACTTTCAAAAAACTCAAATGGTTTTGACAAATGTGTCTTTACTTTAGGTTTTATGTAGGAATGAAAAGTAAACAGCATGGTTTGAGACCAAGTTATTTTTAACCAGTATATGTTCTGCTTAGGTATTGTATCCATAATAATTTGTTACTGTTTATCAGTATTTTTTCAAGCATCTTAATTAATTTACAATAAAAAAGTGTGATATGAATATGAATGTTTTGAAAAAATTAAAAATAGTCATCATTGATAGTGCAGACCAGTTTATTTGTTAACAAATCTATACTGTGTACTTACATGTATGATTTATTCTGTATCTAAATATATTTAGATATTAATATTTTATTTGTGATAAATATTTATTTAAATTTAGCAACACTTTGCAGAAATTTGCAAGACATTATATAGTAATACATTAAATTAAAGCTGTGAAGCTCCTAATATGCAACTTGCTTTGCTTCTAACATGTTATTTTATTTATTTGAATTTGTTAACAATCTCTAAAATGATGATAAAAGAAGGTAATTTTATCATAAAAATATATGCAGCAGTCTGACAGATAAGATATGGATTCGTTATTTTATAGTACATTTTATCTAGCCATTTGTTGACCTTCTGTTTCCTGAATATTATTAATATAAACATAGACAAGAAAAGTTGGATATTAAATTTCTCTTTGAAAATACTTGACAAAACTCACAAAGAACAAAGTAGGAAACTATGTTATATTGAAACTGGATGAAGGACAATATAGCTCTTAAAACAGTTCATCATTTTTCTCCTTTGATATAACAATTCTTTGTAAAAATAATTTGAATACTTAATAATAATAATAATTATTATCATAGAACTTTGACACAGTTTTTCGCCTTGGAAATTTATTATTTTATATATTCTTGATTCAATAAAATAAATATATATGCTCTAAACTTAATATAAGTAATTATATCTTATATATACTGTGTTTATTTTCTATTGAATTTACCAGCAGTCCTTGTATAGCTTTTAAATCAAGTTATACTTAGTATGCTACTAGAAAACCAATAAGATTTTTAATTAGCTATATTGCGTAGTATTGTATAGTGGCTTTAACCTCCAACTAAAAAACCCACAAAGCTCAGGTTATTTTTATAATTCATTAGTGTGTCTGAACATAAAGGCATAGAGATTGGAAAGTGGCACTATAAGATTCCAGAGCTACAAACAGAATTATTAAGAGAGAAGTTAGCACCAAGGACGGTTATTGTCGTGATAGCTCAGATTATGCTTTTGTTCGGAGGAATATGGAACACTTCAGGACTTTGGACTAGAAAAGCAGTTGAATGCTTTAAGTGGAGCTTAATGAGTCATCCTAGTAGGAGAAAAGGACAACACTGGTATTGAGGGTGATTAGAAGTTAAGGGGCTGACTCAAGAGGTTTCAGAGGGGAAGAATATTAATATATAGCCTAGATACCCATTCTTGTGATACATTGGAGAAAAATGTCTGCTTTCTGCCCTTGTCCAAAAACTCTACCTGAGGTGTGAAGAGTTACAGATTAGCAGCTTTGACAAAGATTTCAAAACAGCCTAATATTGACTGTGTCACAAGATTATTAGTGGTCATTTTTATACATATTTATAATGAAGAGTAGCAAGCTAAGCAGAAAAAAGTACAAAATGTACAGTTTGAGGAGAAAAGAAGCACCAGGGAAAAGTTTAAAGAAAAAATGATCCTAAGTGAAATAAAGGGTGTGGTGATATTTTATTTGTGCTGAAATATGGTGATATTTTATTTGTATGCTAATAAATAAAGTTTGCCTGGAGATCAGAGGAAACAGCAAGCCATTTTAAGTAAACACAAAAGTCAGGCAGTAGTAGCACATGTCCTTAATTCGATCACTTGGCAGGCAGGGTCTCTGTGTTTTCAAGGCCATACTAGGGAATAGAGCCAAGCATGGTGACACATGCATTTAATCCCAGTACCAACCATTGAAACCTGGAGGTCTGTACAGACAGGCAGTAACAAGGAAGTGAGGTAGCTGGGCTAAGAGACAATGAGAGGGCAGAACAGCAAGGCAATAAAATTGCAGGTAGACAGGAAGTAGCTCACTTTGGAAGCTGCAGCATGGTGAGGTAAGATTGGCTATTCCTATTTCCCTGATCTCTAAGGCCTTCACCCCTATATTTGGCTCCATGTTTTTTTATTTGATAAGACTGCTTAGAAATTCATCTATGAAAGGTAGTGTTTTATTCAGGGCAGGACTTCCCCAGCTAAACTTCCAACATATAAAAAGGAATTAAAGAGAGCTTATGGCTGGGCATGGTGACTCATACTTTTTTTTTTCATTTTTCTTTATTAAGAAATTTTCTAGTCACTCCACATACCATGCACAGATCCCCCTCCTCCCTCTTCCCCTAGCCCTCTCTCCCACGCTACCCAGCATCCACGCATTCACCAAATCAAGGTCTCCCATGGGGAGTCAGCAGAGCCCAGCACACTGAGCCTAGGCAGGTCCAAGCCCTTTCCCACTGCACCAAGGCTGTGCAAGGTGTCACACCACAGGCACTGGATTCCCAAAAGCCTGCCCATGTACCAGGGACAGATTCTGATCCCCCTGCCTAGGTGCCCCCCAAACAGTTCAAGCCAAGCAACCTTCTTCCATATTCAGAGGGCCTAGTCCAGTCCCATGGGGGTTCCACAGCCACCAGTCCACAGTTCATGGCTTCCGCTAGTGTGGGCCAGTCATCTCTGCACGTCCTCCCATCATGATCTCGACGTCCCTCAACTGCAGAATTCCTCCTCTCTCTCATCAATTAGATTCCTGGAGCTCAGCCTGGTGTCTGGCTGTGGATCTCTGCATCTGCCTCCATCAGTCACTGGACAAAGGCTCTGTGATGACAGCGAGGTTATTCGCTAGACTGGTCACCAGAGTAGAACAGTCCAGGTGCCTCACACTTTTTAATTGTCTCACTAGGGAGGCAGAGTTAAGCAGATTTCTGAGTTTGAGGCTATAGTGGTCTATAGAGGAAGTTCAAGGATGCCAAGCTTAGGCAGGGAAGGTAACGACTGAAAAGAGAAAGCTGAGGAAAATGTATTTGAATGAAAGAAGGCCATATACCAGCCTGAGCAAGCAAAATTTGGCAGTTTTAGCCACATGTTTCTTGCTTCAGAGTAAAGTATACAAGAAAGAAGTTATGGAATCTCCTTTTGTGACAATGGAAAGCTGATGAGGCCAGGAATGTATCAGATGTGTCCTTGCATAGAGGCCTAGAGAGGCCATTGCATGAAGCTGAGGAAGCTAGATGACATTGGAGACACCAAGATTTTGGAGATGCCAGAGTCCAGGAATACCTTCTAAAGAAAGATGCCAACTGGTAATTGAAACAGTCCAAGAGAAAGAAGTATGTAACAGTCAACAAAGTCAAAAAAAATTTGGATATCTGAAGAGAAGATTGACATCAGACATGGAGATGCAGAGTTTGGAGTTTGCCCAACTGGTTTTTAGTCTTGTGTTGGTCCAGTGTTTCCTCATTATGCTCCCTTTCTTCCATTTTGGAATGGTAATATATATCCTGTGCCATTGTATGTTGGAAGTATGTGATCTGCTTTTTCATTTTGATTTTTCAGGAGGTTTACACTTAAGACATTGCCTTGAGTCTCAGAAGAGACTTTGAACTTTGGATTTTTAAACAGATTTGAGACTGTGATAGACTATGGATTGGGACTTTTGAAGTTCGACTGAATTCATTCAGATGTAGCTAAAATTCTATGGGGGCCAGGGAGTGAAACATAGTGGTTTAAATGAAAATGTCCCCTATAGACTCAGAGGAAGTGGCACTATTAGGAGGTATGGTTTGCTGTAGTAGGTATGGCATTGTTGGCGGAAGTGTGTCACTGTGGGAATGGGCTTTGAGGTCTCCTTTGCTCAAGTTACACCCAGTGACACAGTTCACTTCCAGTTGCCTACAGATAAAGATGAAGAACTCTCAGTTCCTTCTCCAGCCCCATGCCTGCCTGGATACCACCATATTTCCTGCTGTGATGATAATGGATGAAACTTTTGAAACTGTAAGCCACCCAAATTAAATATTTTCTTTTATAAGTGTTGCCATGGGCATGATGTCTCTTCACAGCAACAAAACTCTGGGGACAACATCCTTTTCTCTCTCTCTCTCTCTCTCTCTCTCTCTCTCTCTCTCTCTCTCTCTCTCTCAGGCCTTCCTACTTTCTTAGCCTCTTTGTGCCTACAATATTGGAGAACATGGCACTTCCTCCTCCAGAAATCATTAAGTGTCATTAATTCCTAAGAAAACAATAGGACATTATAGTTACCTCCTTTGCCTATGATAGAAAATTGGACAGTTAAACCTTGTGGAGACGTCCATAGATGCTCTGTGTTCAAGGTAGCTCAGTAACATCATAGCTGAATGGCAGCATTCATAGTGCACTCCCCCATCCCCAGATCTCAGATTTGTTTTCTTCTATGGTATTCCTTGAGCCTTGGGGAAACGGAGTTATACAAGGGGACCTTTTGAAGACGAGCACTCTGTCATTTCTTCTCAGAACTTTGACCAAATGTGAGTCTCTTCATTAATGACAAAAAAGAAAAAAGAAAGGACGAAAGAAGGAAAGGAGAGAGAAAGAGAGAGAGAGAGAGAGAGAGAGAGAGAGAGAGAGAGAGAGAGAGAGAGAAAGGAAGGAAGGAAGGAAGGAAGGAAGGAAGGAAGGGAGAAAGAAAGAAAGAAAGAAAGAAAGAAAGAAAGAAAGAAAGAAAGAAAGAAAGAAAGAAAGAAAAAAAGAAAGAAGAAAAGAAAAGAAAGAAGAGAGACTGATAGGTAGATAGATCTTTACCCAAGGCTAAGAGCTACATTACACTTTATGGATACAAGCATGAATATTTAGAAGATGATTTGGCAAGAAGTCTAGACTCAGTAGTGGGGTTCCTCCCTGTGAGTTGCTAGCCAGCAAAGTTTCAGAGTCTTCTAAAGAATACTATTATTATTGCTCTTGGTTGTCTAACAGAAATGGATGGTAAGTTTCTGTTGCTAGAAATACAGCAAACTTTGGTCATAGAACTCAGAATACTTAAGATGGAACTGAACTGGAATCTCCATCTGTACTGGTTAGCGTTACTAGTATAGGGAGTGGTTATATAGACTGCTGGAGGCTGGGGGATAAATTAACACTCTGCCAACATAGGCCATATGTGTTATACTATTGAACTGCCAAGACAGATATACCCACTTGTGTAGCAGTGGCATAACTATTAGGATGATAATCAACTATAACTGGATTTCAGACCTACTCCATCGGAGGGAATATACACTTTCCATTATAAACCTGGTCAAAAGCTTCTGGTTGGAAATGGCTTAGGCACAAAGAGAGTATCCACTACCATCCCTCCCTCTAAATGAACATGTCTCAATCTAATGGAATATTTAGATGTCTTAAAATAATTTAAAATGTAAAATTTAATATACAAATCTAGTATATGTATATATATATATATATATATATATATATATATATATATATATATATATAGTTATGTGAATATCTACCCAAGAATATTAAATTGAAAAATAAATGAAAAGTTTTCTCCAGTTCAAAACTTCAGGCATAAAATTTTAAATCAAAAACAAAATCCATTACTATTAGCAAAATTCTTAGCTGCGAGAGTTGTTTTATAGAACATGCAACAAGAAAAGCAATAGTCTGTTTTCAGTGATGAGACAAATGCATGAAAAGAAAGCAGTTCCATTAATGTGTGTATCTACAAAACAACAGTTAACTGTTCAGTTTTTCACTCAGATTTGATTAAAATTACTCCATTCTAATGCCATTACCTTAATTTTGAACATCAAAATTATAAATCTGTATCTTATTTAAGGAAATTGTAGCATAATATATAATTTGTAAAACACTATGATCTATGTGGTATGGAACATTCTAAAGAATCATATTGAATATTTTTTTCCAAAAAAACTAGTAATCTAGAGCTGCAGTTATTTTTAAATGAAATAATGTAGTTTCAAGAAATGTTAAAAAACATAAATTCCTTCTTGTTTTAATTCACATCAGAATTAAATTTGTAAACTGTCATCTTTGGAATGAAGTAACTTTCTCATCTCCTAATCCTGCAGTAGATTATAAACTGGTGGTTCACCATGATTGTTGAGGTGAACAATGACCTAAGCTTTTCCAAATACAATACAAGGCATAATATTAACCAGGGAATGTAATGAGATGCATCACCTCTCTACAAGTGACTTGATTGAGAGTAGAAAATTATGAAGCCAAAGTCTACCCATTAAAATCTTCCCAAAAAACTATACTGAATTTGAGAATAATGTTAATATTATATCACTTAAAGTAGGAGGAAAAGAAGAAGACAGGTAAGGAGTAGAGAGTGATATATTTATGGTGAGTTAATTTGCATTCTCTGTTAAATTTCAGTTTACGACTAAAGTATCTAATCTCTGAAATTAATGAAGTAGTAGAGCTCCTCTTAACATTTGAATTGTGCTTACTTTACACAGCATGACACTTCAAAAAATTGAGAAATATTTTGTGATACAGCCTCTTCCTGAACAAATAACATACTAGAAATGACCGTAGACAGAGTCCTTGAAGAGAATGTTAAAGGTTGAAGTATTAGAGTAATGGTTTTTAAATTGGATTGTTTGACAACTCTTCCAAGCCAAATTTAATTTGAGCTTTTATCCATAGCCATTAGAACCACTAACAGTTAATTAAAACAGTGAGATGCTTCATTTACAGCTTTGATGATTATGAAATGCTCTGAGGAGTAAAGAAAAAGCATATGACTACTGGCCTCACCATCCCCTATCTGTAGATAGTGTCTCTGCTTAGTAGTACCAGTAACATTGCATAACCTTCATTCCAAGGAGCTGTTGCAAAACAAGAAAGATGTTTTGAAATCTAACTGAATAATACTAGCAAAGCATTAAACTGTCATTTTGTTTCATTGTTCCAAAAGCTCCCCAAGCAAAATATAGACTTTTCACTTAATTTATCTATCACATGCAGCCTATTTATCTGTGCCAATTATTTCTAAGACTTTTTTTCTGAAGAAACTATACACTCAAAGTTGGACGAGAAATTTCAAGCATGGCTACTAAAGGTAACACACAAAAATTAGATAACAGAAAAAAACAAATGCATTCTCTTGGAAGTCAGTAAACCTGCCTGCTCCTCAGAATCTGCTAAAGCTGGCTTTGTAAATTTTATCCTAGCCTTCAGGTCTTTAGCCCTGTGATTTTCTTCACCAGAATTCTGTAATACTTGAAGATACTTTCAGGCTAAAAATTGTGTGAATTGATAGTGTAGCAAGAGATATTTTCTAGAGTTCATATTGTAGCCCGGGGAGTTGCTGATTTTCTACATGTTAGAAGATTTTTCCACACTGGTTTCAAGGATTTGCAGGTTTCAGAGAAAGTGAGATCCTCAATGGATTCACAGAAGCCACAGGGCTGTCCTTTTATAGCAGTAATGGTCTTTGGCTCTGGTGGAAAATAACACTCTCAGCAAGAAAAACATGTTCTGGGAACTTTCCCATCTCATTTGTGTAGGATTACTTCTTCATTTTCATGGTGCATTCCTTGCATTGCTATTTGCTCACTGATGCCAGGTGCTGGGCATGTAAAGCTATTATTAATACTGAGTATCAAGAAGACAGAGAAAAGAGAAAAGGACTACAGAAACCTCTGTGGGACTTAAGGGAACGGTATTCATTCTAATATCCTTATTCATTCTAATATACTGAAACTCAACCAAAATCAGTTACTGTTTTATTTCATATAACATTGTTCTAACTCACCCTGACCTATACAAAAACATAATAAACCATAACCATTTTCTTCATTTAAAATGACAATAATGATAGATCCTGTGGTAGACTTTCATGACCATAATTGCCATTCTATCTTAACTCTCACAAGAATTTAGCTATGAACTGTTAATATTTTCATTTTACCCTTCAAAACACAGCGTCTCTCCAGTGTAATTAGGGTAACAAAACTCATTAAGTCAAAGGTCCTTATTCCTGTCTAGTGACACATATACTAAGAGTCATGATCTACCTTTTCTTGATGAAGATGGTACTGTAAATCCAACAAAAGTAAGGTTTGTTCTTCCTGATTTGTTTCATGATTTGCAATGTCAATGTGTCTCATTAGAAGTGGGAATTGAAATTTTATTCACCATATTTGGTAACACAAAACTCTAGTCACTTATGGTTCACTGATACCATAAGTTTCATACTATTGTGACAACTATAAAATTTCACATATTTCACTTTTCCTTAAGAAAACTAGATGCTACTTTAATGTGAATATTATGGTCTACAAAAAGGAAATGTAGATAAAATCTAATGAAATATTTACCTAACCAAAAATAGGTTCTATTATGTGTGCATATTCTAAATATATGTTTTCTTGGAAGCCAGAATTGGTGAATGTAGCATCTGTGAATTCTTTTGTTATGAAGTTGGGAAAAAATTCTGTATCCAGTAAAATCAAAGAAAGAATTATTCTGTAAAATTCCATATATATTGGCCATAGGTACTTGTAGCTAGAGTTTTCCTGCCTGGCCCACAGTCAGGACAAATCTCTCTCACCTGCCAGTCCCATAGCCTCTCAGACCCAACCAAGTAAACACAGAGACTTATATTGCTTACAAACTGTATGGCCGTACCAGGCTTCTTGCTAACTGTTCTTATACCTTAAATTAATCCATTTCTATAAATCTATACCTTGCCATGTGGCTCGTGGCTTACCGGCATCTTCACATGCTGTTTGTCATCATGGCAGCTGGCAGTGTCTCTCACTCAGCCTTCTACTTCCCTGCTTTGTTCTCCTCCTTGTCCTGCCCATACTTCCTCCTGCCTGACTACTGGTCAATCAGTGTTTTATTTACCAACCAATCAGAGCAAGACATTTGCCACACAGAACATCCCACAGCAGTACTAATAAAATTAATATTACTTTTATTGTGTTTTACAGTGATTGATTTGCTACACTCTATTGCATAAATTTTACCTGCAAACAACCTTAATGGTAATTTAAGACTGTGATTTTTTAAACCTGCAAGCATAGTCATTTGGTATTTTAGTTCCATAAACATCTTACAGCATATGTTTTTAAAGAGACTATTGGGAGAATTAACTATAATGATTTGATCTAAAGCATTCTTCTCTGGGAAACTTCTATCAGTTATGAAGCTATAATACAAATTTATTTTTCATTTTCAGTTTTAGTTTTAACCTTCATGTAATGTGACATCTAAGTCAACTTGAGCTTTTGACCTATAAACATTTTTTTAATCATCTGTGTGATTGCAGTACTTTCTGGAGTTCATGGTGGCAATTGAGCTATGATTGCAAGAGTAGGAGATATATTTAGTACTTGTCTCATTCTGAGAAGAAAATGCCTACCTGCATGGAGGTTCAAGGAGATCCAGGAAATTATAGTTAAACCATCACAAATAATTATAGAAAAAGCATGATTCAAAGTAGAAATCAAAGTTGTTTCACATTATTTTTTACTTTGAATTTTGAATAAGTTATTTAACTTCAATCATTGAAGTAATATAAATACACTAGGCAAAAAATACTTCTTTATTCCTCACTATGATTAGAAAATGTTGATATGTATTCTGATATACTTGTTTTAATTTTTGTTTTTTAGTGTTAATTATACATTGCTTTATCCAATTTGTTTATCTGTGGTACTTGGCAATCATTTTTTCATTTGTAAATTTAAATTTATGTTTAATTGAGTTTAATTAATATTTAGGTGGGTTCATACATGCTGAAGCAATTGAAAGCTGTGTTTTTAAATTACTTTTTTCATGTCATATATTTGATTATATTTTTCTCCTTAACCAGATCTTCCCAGATATTCCCACTTCTCCTCACACAAAACATCATGTTCTCTTCTCTTGCTCTCTCAACAAAATCAAAACAAGCATGTGCCAAAGCAAGAAATAAGTCTACAAAAACCATTGTGTCCTCTTAAGTGTGGTTGATATATCAAGTGACACGGCATTGGGGAAAATGGATTTTTCTTTTCCCAGCATGAGTCAATTGCAGATAACTTCTTGGTTAGATGTGAGATTTTGCATTCACCTTCCCTTTTCATTGCTGGGATTTTGTCCGGTCTTAACCTGTGAAAGTCTGGTGCCTATAGGGGTCTATAGTATACTTATGACCAAGGACTCAACAGGATTCAATCCATTCCTGGCACTGAGGTTTTTTATTGGTGGTGTAAAATGTCTCATTGGGGTGTTATCGCTCTCATTGTATTATTACTGCACTTAAATTATTTTCTTATGCATATATATTACAAAGTTTCTAAAGGAGTAGATTTTCACATAGCTTTCATAAGGCATATCATGTTAATTTTTCTTTACTCTTCTTTATCCTGCCCTCTCATTCCACTCTCCACTAAATCTTTCTATTCTAATATCTCCTTTATCTCTTTAAAATGCTATTCATATTTTCATTTCTTTCTTTCTTATTGCATCCCCTTGATCTCCTTCAGCTGTCTCATTTCTATAGCTAAAACGTCAAGTATTACATGGAATGAGTATGGAAAAATGTGAACATCACTGTCTTGTTCTCAATTATAGAAGAAATATTGGCTGTTGTCCTGCTGTATTGCAGTTTGTTTATTTTGTGGATTACATTTATTAATTTGCATGTGTTGAAGCATCACTGCATCTTAGGGATGAAGCCTACCTGGTCGTGTTGGATAATATTCTGTATGTGTTTTATAATTCAGTTTGCAAGTATTTTATTGTGGATCTTTTAACTATGCTGAAAAAGAGATATTGATCTAAAATTTTCTTTTTTTTTCTTTTTAGCTTTTGATGGATCTGTGTGTGGTTTTGTTACCATATCATAATGGCTCAATATAAAAGAATTAGAAAAAATTTTTAGAATTTTCTATTTTTCAGAATAATTTTAGAAGCACCTTCTCTGTAGATCTGGTAGAATTCTTCACTGAATCCATCTGGACCTGGGTTCATTTTGGTTGTAATATTTTTAGATTTTCTTTTTCCACTAGGGGTTACAAATCTGTCTAAATCATTTATTTCATCTTGATTTAAGTTGGTAGATTTTTCTAGTTTGGTAGAATATAGATTTTTAAAGCATGACCTTATGATTCTCTGAATTTCCTTGGCATCTGTTGTAATGTATTCGTTTTTATCTCTAATTTTATTAATTTGGATTTTCTATATCGATATTTTGGTTCATTTGACGAAAGCCCTGTCAATTTTGTTGACTTTCTTAAAGAACCAACTCTTTACATTATTGATTATTTAAATTTTTGTTTGTGTGTATTTTTCTAGTTCATTGATTTTGGGCCCAGTTTTTATTTTTTCTCCCTATCTACTGTTTTTATGTATTCCTTCTTCTTTTTTCCCTAAGGTTATCAGGAATTTATTAAGTTATTTAGAATAAGATCTCTCAAGTTTTGTTTTTGTTGTTTTAATGTGGGCACTTAGTGCTATGAACTTCATTGTGTCCTTTAAATGATTTGTGTTGTGTTTTTATTACCAATCAATTCTTAAATGTTTTTAATTTCCTTATTTTTTATGTGTTAACCCAAGTTTCATGCAGTAGTGAGTTATTCAACATCCAAGAGTTTGTGTGCTTTCTTGATTTTCTATTTTTGTTGATATACAGCCTTAATCTATAGTGGTCACACAGGAAGTAGCATGTTATTTCAGCTTTCTTCTGTCTGATGACATTTGCCTTGACTCATAATATGTGGTCAATTTTGGAGGAAGTTCCATGTACTACTGAGAAGAAAGTATATTCCTTAATGTTTGAGTTGAATGTAATATAAATATCATTTAGATCCACTTGACTTATGATGTTCTTTAACTCCAGCATTTCCCTGTTTAGTCTTTTTTTCAATATGCATGACCTGTCTATTGATGAGAATGAGGTATTAAAGTCACCCACTCTCACTGTGTTAAGGTCAATATGTAATTGTAGCTGTAGTAGTATTTCTTTAATGAACTTGAGTACCATTGAGTTTCTACCTACATGTAATCATTTTCCATTACCTTTTACAACTAGAAAAACCCAAGTTTATGTTAAATCTCTTAATTTTAACAGTCATCACCGTCCCTTATATAAAATATAGGCAACATTTTACTAATATTTACTGTGCCCTTCATCACCACTGATAGTATCACTCTCATATTTATGATCCCTTAATTCCCTCTCCTACCATATAATTCTTTTTTCTTTATTAAACTTTTTATTCAAAAAAAGAAAATTTTTATTCATTTTACATACCAACCATAGATCCACCTCTCTTCCCTTCTCCTGCTCTCCTCCCCATCCTTCTCCCCACCAACTCAATCCCCCTTTCCCTCCTCTGAAAAGGCAAGGCCTCCCGTGTGGAGTCAGCAAAGCCTGGTACTTTCAGTTGAGGCAGGTCTAAGCCCCTCCCCCTGTATCATGGCTGTGTAAGGTGTTCCACCGCAGGTATAGATGCCCCTCAAATGAAGAATGGATAAAGAATATGTGATACATACACACAATGGAGTACTACTCAGCAGTAAAAAAACAATGACAGGAAATTTGCAGGCAAATGCATGGAACTAGAAAATATCGTTGTGAGTGAGGTAACACAGACTCAGAAGGACAAACATGGTAGGTACTCACTCATAAGTAGATACTAGATGTAAAGCAAAAGATAAGCAGATTGCAGCTCACAGCTCCAGAGAAGAATTCAAAGTTTTCTTTCTTTGCATTCTGACACCATATTGGCTTGGGTTTTCTGAAAACAAATGTTTTTTTATTATTCCTGAAAGGAGTAAGATAAAGCACCTTGACCTAAGTACTGTCATTTTGACTTCAGATTCTATTTAACCTGTGGGTTGAAACCAAGTTCAAGTTCCCAAACTCTAGGGCAACTGGGAGTTTTCCAACGGCTGACCAAACTGATTTTTAGACAATAGAAATGGTCTGTTATGCCCCTTAGTTCTCTAAAACATTGGGGCTGTATGTAACAACAAAAAGAACAGATGAATCTAATTGGTGAACCATATGTGTTTGTTGACAGTAATAGAACACATAGAAAAAGCCCCTAATCCCCAAATCCTGAATGGTGAAAAATGTAATTGTAACTTGGCAACAAGTGTTTGTAGTTTTTGTGCTTACAAACCCCATTTCTGCCCCTGTGTGGGGTGGCCAGGAGAAACAAGGCTCCCAAGTCCTTGTCCTCCAGCCCTGGTGGATCAGTGTCCACGCTTAAGTGGTGATTTATAAAAGATAATTGGAACCCCATAAGTGTTGCTTGCCTCCTTCCTTTCTCATGGCACACAGTGGACACAGGTGTAACATTACTATCTTTCAAATACAAATTCAATTTTCTTAGGTGTGCAACTATATGATTAGATTTATTTCTATAACTTTATCGTCAGGTGTGGTGTTTAGTTTTTGTCAACTTGACACAAACAAGACACAGCTGGGAAGAGGGAACCTTATTGAGGAATTGCCTCCATCAGACCGGCCTTTGGGCACGTCTGTGGGACGTTTTATTCATTTGTGATCGATGTGGGAGGGACCTATCCACCGTGAAATGTGTCATACTGTAGAAGGTGGTCCTTGACTGTATAAGAAAACATCCTGAGCAAATCCTGGGGAGCAAAACGGTAATCAGCATTCTTCCAGGGTTTGTACATCTATTTCTGCTTGAGCTTTTGACTGACTTCCCTCAATGAGGCACTGTAATCAGGATGTATAAACCAAATAATCCCTTTCCTACTTGAGCCAGCCAGTGTTTCAGATTGTGTTTTATTGCAACATGAAGGAACAAAATATATACACTATTCAGAGAGACTCAGCAGCTTAGTGTAAGACAGAAAATAATTAACAGCTTTGCCTCTGTAGAACTAACTGTACATGTTCCTGCAGAGTTAGAATTGCCTGCTTTTCAATTTAAGATTTTAACACGAAGTAAAAAAAATGATTGAGTGAATAAATAAATTATTGTTAAACAATTATTTAATTCAATTTAATGAAAGAATTAAAGCTTAAAATCCTCCTCTGCTGCAGATTTCTGGCAAAGAAAATGAAGCCTGTTTGTCCTTCAGTTACTTGTCCTTTAATAGTGACCTGAGCATGAATCACAATTTACTGGAAGCTGTGAGAAATTATTAAAAGAAAACATAACTATATTTCAACATATACATAACAGTATTTTTGAATAAATGGAAGCATACGAGTAAAATGCAGCATCTGAACTGCTATCCCTTTCTATTTTTATGAGGATGGAAGGGAGCTTGCCTGGGACCAATTATCAAATTATCAAAAATTCCCTATCCATGTATTTCTGGTGTATCTCTTAATACATCTCTCATGTATTCATCACAATTATCCATTTAAAAATAAAGACTCACAGAAAGTCCAAGTTTTGTACAACAAATAAATATTTGTAAAACACTTTTCTCCAAAAATTCATACAATATACTATGGTAAACATGGAAAAGATATCATGCCTGGACTAGTCATCTGTGGTCATTCAATAGAAAGGATGTAGACGAGAAAAAAGTATTGTGTAAAAGCACAAAGACAGGCCATCACCTATACATATCTTAGTGGTGTAGCCACTTTCCCACACCCAAAGCACTTGGGAGACACCCACTAACTAAACTCAGTCACTTCCTGTGTTATAATCTTGGAAATCCTGCCATAGTGGCAGAATGCAATGTTAGCATGGCCACCAGAGGCTCCTATATGGAGAAAAACACAATACCTGTGAAGACAGCCATATGGGCACCAGACTCCTGTGCTATAGGGACTCAGCAAGAGCATAATGGAAAGAGATGTCTGTAGACGAATTTCTAAACAGTCTTATTGAATAAGAAACACACAGTCAAATACAGAGTTAAAAGCCCAAGAGATCAGAGCACTAGTGAAGAGCCAAGACTACCGTTAGCTTACCACTCGCTGCCTTCACTTCCCCTGAGAGAGAGACCTTCTTCCTGTCTGACTTGTCTTTTTATCGCCTTTCTGTTCTGCCTTCTCATTGGCTCTACACTCAACCACATGACTCCCTCATCACTACCTGTCTATACAGACCTCCAGGTCTCTATAGTTGGTACTGGGATTAAAGGTTCGTGTCACCATGCTTGGCTATGTCCTTGACCACACAGACACTCTGCCTGCCATGCGATCGGATTAAGGGCATGGGCCACCGCCACTTGACTTCTATTCCTGGCTCACTAATGACCTCTCATCTCCAGGCAAACTTTATTTATTAACATACAAATAAAATCACAATTCAGCACAATTAAAATGTCACCACAGATGTCCTTAAGGTGAATTGACACCCCAGTCCATGAACAAAACTGACAATTTCCAATGTCAAGGACCTAGACGGTTACCATAATACCTCATTATTTGTTTCCTTTTTTATTTTTTTCCCAAATGATCTGTACTTTTTACAATTTTCTGCCTTTTTAGTGTGATTTTTATTGTATAAAATTTTTAAAATTTTTATTTGTATCTATCTCTTTCATGTATTCATCTAAATTTATTTATTCATTTATTAACATTTTAAGATTTTTCCTTAGTTTTTTTTCTTTTACTCCATGTTTGCTAAATTTATATCACTTCTGTAGATGAATTTCTAATCAATCTTATTAAATAAAAAAAACAAAACAAAACAAAGAGCCAGATATAGGGGTGAAAACCTGAGAGATCAGAAATAGGGAAAGCCACAGCTAACCCTACCTCAGCAATTCCTCATCCAATCTTGTTTCCACAAATCGTCATATTGAAAGCTTCTGAGTCCTCACCCAAATGGATCTCAGCTGAACTGCTGCTAAAATCTTAAAAGCCTCTAGTTCCTGGTTCTTATGCCTTATATACCTTTCTGCTTCCTGCCATCACTTCCTGGGATTAAAGGTGTGTGTCACCATGCCTGGCTGTTTCCAGTGTTGCCTTGAACTCACAGAGATCCAAATGGATCTCTGCCTCCCAAGTGACAGAATTAAAGAAAGGTGTGTGTGCCACCATTTTCTGGCCTCCATGCCTATCTAGTGGCTTTTCTGTTAACTGACCCCATGATAAGTTTATTAGGGTTCACAATACATTGGAGGACACAATATTACCACATTTCCTCTTTTTTTATCTAATTAAAAAAATATAACTAATATAAGAAAAACTATATACAATAACTATATACAATATATATAAGCAATAAATACATCAACAATGTCTTTTTTTATGACTATGAGACATGTCTGCTCCTGGAAGCACCAATCTACTTCAGAAAAGATACAGACACTGAAGAAACTGGATACGGAGTTAACTTTCATTGTGACAAAAGTTAGCCACTAGGCAAAAAGTGCCCTCTCATTGACTGCTGACAGTATGCTGTCAAAAATGGACAAGCAGAACAACAACAACAAAAAAAACCCTGCCAATCCTTGCCAAGACAAGTGTGGCAACAGACATCCTCTGATGCTAGGACAATAGAGGACCACTGCTGAAGTGGTTTTGCAATCCAGAAAAGGTACAGGGCCCTTTCTTCAAAGGTAGCTGAACAGGCAGTGGGCCGATGGCTCCTGGTGTGCAGTGGAACAGTAGCTGAAACAGTTATTCTTGGAGGAATTACTGGGCTGATGGAGACTGGCCTCTCAATTTTACACTGGAATTTAAAAAAGGAGATGAAGCCACCCACAAACCAAGAATGGGAAGCCGAAATCCAAAAATACCAGTAATTTCCAGATTTTAAAATCCTGAACCATAACATCTGCAGAATTCAAGTTTATCTGGTAAATAGAATACTTGACAAATGTGGGTTCATGCATCCTACTTCATAAATGAGTCTGTCAGATAAGCTAAGCCTGTATGCTGAAGATGATGCCCCAATGTTACAGAGAAACCTCAGGTAACTGTCCAGAAAGCTGGCTGTTTCTGTTATAACGCATGTTTTTTGGAAGTAGCTGTTTGCACTTCCTATTTTACTAGGTAATATTTTCTTCTCAAGTCTCTGAGGGAGTTGAAGATTAGATAGTCATAGTTACAGTTTTCCTTGTTAAGAAATTCAGAAAAGAAACTCACTAAGAGGTGTTAAGTATATAAGTTTGAAAGACATCGTAAGATAGTTTTTTTGTTGTTGTTGTTGGTAATACAAGATAGGATAGAAAGTGAATTAGGTACATTTTGGAGTCACCAAAACAAGATTAGATAATGGAATATTTTCTCTCAATTTGTCAAATGTTAATGGACTAGACATAGTTAATGTAATTATTGACTGTATATATTGTATCTACTTATTGGATATAGTTTTGCCTTATATTACTTATAAACTTCTTTTATTATTTTAGACAAAACAAGGGAAATGTGGTGATATTGTGCACTCTAATAAACTTATGTGGGATCAGAGAACAGAACAGTCACTAGATAGACAGAGGCCAGAAAATGGTGGCACACACACCTTCAATCTTATCACTTAGGAGGCAGAGATACATTCATATCTCTGTGAATTCAAGGCCATACTGGAAACAGCCAGGCATGGTGACACATACCTTTAATCCCAGGTGTGGTTGATATATTGTGAACCCCAATAAATTTATCTAGGGTCAGAGAACAGAACAGCCACTAGATATACATAGAAGCCAGGCATGGTGGCACACACCTTTAATCACAGGACTTGAGATCTTTTGTCTGGCCTGGGAATGACACAAATCTTTAATCCCAGGAAGTGCTGGCAGGAAGCAGAAAGGTATATAAAGCAAGAGGACCAGGGACTAGAGCTCTTTTTAAGCTTATAGGCTTTTAGCAGCAGTTCAGCTGAGATCCATTCAGATGAGGACTCAGAGGCTTCCAGTTTGAGGAAACAGGATTGGCTGAGAAGTTGGGAAGGTGATATTAGCTGTGGCTTCTCTGACCTTTCAGAATTCACCCTAATACCTGGCTCCCAAGTGTTTTCAATTAATAAGACCTTTTAAGATTGGTGCTACACCCAGGAAGTGATGGCAGAAGCAGAAAGGTATATAGGTTGTGAGGCCCAGGAACTAGAGGCTTTTAAGCTTTTAGGCTTTTAGCAGCAGTTCAGCTGAGATCCATTTGGGTGAGGACTCAGAAGCTTTCAATATGAGGATTCTTGGAAACAGGATCGATGAGGAGTTGCTGAGGTAAGTTTAGCTGTGGCTTTCCCTATTTCTGATATCTCCCTAAGAGATAGGCAAAGTAATTAAAGTAGAATTTGCAACAAACACAATAAATATGCCTGTGCAAGGCAACACAACTTCCAAAATGACCTAAACAACTTATCTTCTGAAGCCAAGGATACTTGAAATGTGAGCCCCACCCACTTACCGATCCAAGCCAGAGTCACCTTTATCATGGAGCAGCATTTCCACAGATAGCAACCCCTACCTGTTCCAGGTCAGTCCACCCTGCAGACACCAGACTGATTTCCTGAGGACCAAATGGAATAGGACACCTTATGCATGTCTCTTGACCATGCACCCAACCTCTCAAAATCTGCTATCCCCAAAATTGATTGACTAAAAATTACTCAAAGGAAGAATCTGTTCAGATAATGAGAGACCTTGTATCTAAAAATATATGGACAATGGGCATTTTTCTTAATGAGATAAAAAATATGGGTATTTAACATAAGAGTACTAGATTTGGGAGAATTTAGGGAGAAGGGAGGTAATATGATCAAAATACATGTATAAAATTATCAAAGGATTATTTTTAATTACCACCTGAGAAAGAAAAAAGAAAAACTCAAATAATAAAATTTGATGAGAAAAATATGAACCATGAGACTTATGACAGACACAGAGTAAGTTCAGAGGTTCAAAATGATACTTTTAAAAGTCTGTTTTCCATTAAATTAAAGACTCAAAGAGAAATGGATAAATTTCTAGGTGTATATGTGTTATCAATGTTAAATAAATGTAAAATAAATACTTTAAGCAGATATATAGCAACCAATGAAATAGAAGCAATAACTAAAATTCTGCCAACTAAAACAGCCCATGCCTAGGTGGGATCCGTGTAGAACTATACCAGCTCTTCCAAAAAGTGCTAACACCAATGTCCCTCAAATTATTACAGGAAAGAGAAAGAGGAAGGAACATCGCCAAATTCAGTTTATGAAGTCAGTATTGTCATGTTATCAAAGACAAAGAGCTGAAAATGAAAAAGAAGAGAATTATAGGTGAGACTTCCTGGAGAATATAGACATGAAAATTTTTAATATAATACTTAAGAACAAATTTTAAAACACACCAAAAAGTTCACCCATAATTTTAAAGTTGGCTTTTTGCCAGAGAAGAAGGCACAATCAATAAGCATAAGTATAATCCCTAACATAAGCTCAAAGGTAGAAAACACATGAACATTTCATTTGACACAGAAGATGTCTGCCAGTATTCAATACCCATTCAAAATGAAAGTTGTGGAAAAACCTAGGGACAATGTCTTTATATTATGAAGGCAAAATTATACTAAATGGAGAAAAACACAAAGTGTTTCTTGTGAAATCAGGAACAAGAAAAGAAATTCTTTCTCTGTCTCTAATCACTATAGTTCTATAAATATTAGCTAAAACAGTAATGATACATATAGGAAAGGAATAAGTGAGGTAGTCCATATTTGGACATGACATGATTCTCTGTAGAAAAGACGAGGAAGACTGCACCAGAAAACTACAACTGTAAAACACATTCAGCAAAACAGTATAATATAAAATTAACACATACAAGTCAGTAACCCTCCTACATAATAGCAACAATCATAGATAGAAAGATATAAGAGAAATAAGGTGGTTCACTGTTGCCTCAAAATGTATTTGGAATGAATTTGACAATGACTTGAAACATGAACACAATGAAAATTTTATAATGCTGAAGAAAGAAATTGCAGCAAGTACTAGAAGAAAAGATTTCCATGCCCATTGATTAGTATGCTCAGTATTATGAAAATACCCTGATTAAGAAAAGAAATAGATTCAACAAAATCCATAAAACTTCTATGAAAAAAATAAAGTACTATAGACAGATAAAATACACAGATTCACCAAGAAAACAAACAATAATTGCACTGGTATTGTCTTGCAAAATTTCATGTTATAATAAATTGATATAGCAGCAGAAACAGGCTTATACTGCTGTAAACCCAGCATTATTGATCTATTGAATAAAATTGAAATGCACATATAAGCCTATGCTTCTACACCCACCTGATATTTGACAAAGAGATCAAAAATACATATTGTGTTAGAAATCAGAGAGCATATTGAAGAATGATGGTAGTCCCAAAGAATAATTACATATAAGATGAAGACAAAAAGGACTTCCTAAGAAAAGAAAAAGCACTCTAGTACACTGATGAAGATTAATAATTAACAAATGGGACATCATAAACTTAAAAGCTTATCTATGGCCTTGTGGACCACTAATCATGTGCAAAGGCAGCCCATAAAATATAAATTATTTCTCACTACACATCTGACAAAGGGTTTTTATATAGACTATACAATCAACTCACCAAAAACGTTAATTAAACAACCTAATATTAAACATGGACATGGCCTGAGCTACCAAGTGAGTTCCAGGAAAAGGCACAAAAGCTACACAGAGAAACCCTGTCTCGAAAAACAAAACAAAACAAAAAAACAAAAACAAAAACAAAACATTGACATGGAACTAAGCTATTTCTCAAAAGAAAAACTACAAACAGCTGAAATATTTTATAAAAAATGTTAGACATCTTAGCCATCATGTAGTTGTAGCTTAAAACTACTTTGAGATTTTATCTTACACAATTAATAATTAATAATAGCAGTAATAATAATAATAAAATAATAATAAACAATTTACTTGAAAATAACGTCCTACTGTTGAATACAACAGTTATTTATGTTATCAAACATGGAGAAGTTAGACTGCCACCCACACAGAAGCTTCATCTCTACTTTATAGTGCTGGAAAGTACTCTGCACACTACTAGACAATCACCCAGCTACAAACCCTGTGACAAGTAACAGTGACTTGCCTGAGAGATATACAATAGTGGCACAAATATTAGAGAAGTAACCAATCATTGTTTAAATTGTAATTAAAACACATTCTACAAAATGAAACACATACTTGGTACTGTTAATGTGGCTAAGAACCTGAGCCTTGATAGGTCATGTTCCTAGGGGTATAAATAAATGTAGAAATTGTGTTCCGTCAAACACAATGAAATTACATTAACAAAGAAAGATAAATAATAAATGATCGCATTTAAAGAAAAATGGGTTAAATTATGATTTATTAGTTAAAAAAATAACAATTACCAAGCCAGACCTGGTGGTACATGCTTTTACTCCTAGCACTTGGGAGGCAGAGGCAGGTGGATCTCTGTGAGTTCAATACCAGTCTATTCTACAAAGCAAGTTTCAAGCCACTAAAGACTACACAAACAATGTTTACCTCATATGGAGAACCTAGATTTTACACTGTGTGTGTGTGTGTGTGTGTGTGTGTGTGTGTGTGTGTGTGTGTGTTAGAGAGAGATAGAGAAAGATAGATAGATAGATAGATAGATAGATAGATAGATAGATGATAGATAGATAGCTAGATAGATAGATAGACAGACAGGCAGGCAGACAGATAGATGAAAGAGAGAGAGAGAGAGAGAGAGAGAGAGAGAGAGAGAGAGAGAGAGAGAGAGAGATACAGAGATACAGAGATACAGAGATACAGAGACAAAGACAGTAAAGGAGAAAAAGAGACCTAGTTGTAGTAGGAGGTAGAAAGTAACATTTGTAGTCAAATAGATCTTAAGTATTATTGCTTTCCTGACATGGGTCAGATGCAAAGCAAACTTTCTTATTACTGCTCAGTGTCTCTTTGTTTCTCTCTTTTCTTCTTTTCTACAGCAAAGAAATACTATGGGTTGCACTAATACCCACTGTGGTATAAATAAATGTAGAAATTGTGTGCTGTCATCAGGGCCAGTACCTTCCCCAGTACAGATCCCCTATTTAAACACTCACAAGAATTAATTCCTTATTCCTTTATCTCCTACAATTCCACAACTAGTATGCTAAACTTCCTTCAAGAAGGAAGCCACTTTTGTTCTCCTTTATCCCAGTGGTGCAACCTTGCATCAAGTTTTTTTTGTTGTTGTTTTTTTTCCCTACATATAGGTCATGCTCTCTGCTGGACTTCGCTGCAAGTTAATCCTTGTTGTGGGCTACCGGAAACAAGACTGTCTCACATGCTTTCTCTATTGATGTGAAAAAAACATCCTGACAAAGGGAATTTATAAAAGAAACCACCTAATTTGGAAATCATGGTTTCAGAGGGCTCGAGTCCATGACCATCACAATGGGGAATGTGGTAGCTGGCCGGTAGCCATGACACAGTTGCAGTAGCCGAGAGTTTACATCTGATCCACAACAAGACAGAGAGAGAGACAATGGGAATGGCTTGTGCTTTTACAAGCCCAAAGCACACTCCCTAGTGAAACACCTTCCCCAACAAGGTCACAACTCCTAAACCTTGGAAAACCGGAAATCAAGCATTCAACTATATATGCCTGTGGGTCATTCTCAAACCACCACAAAGGTAAAGCTGTGGGTCCAAATAAGACTGACTTAAGTTCTCTCTCTACTTCTTACTGACCAAATACCATAAAGAAAAAACCTTCCCAACTGCCTGATTGTCATTATGCTAGGCACAGCACAGATCCCTCTGGTCTGACTTCACTTCTAAACGGTGAAAATACATGTTTATCAAGGATTCTGCCACCAATGAGTGTCTGCACCACTGCCTTCTCAGTTCTGAGCTGTTCCTTCTATTTGACATCAAAGATTGCTTGTGAGACCATGTCTCAATTCTGTCAGGCTAAAAAATCACTGTGTTTCCTCGTTCAGACAAGTCAAAGACTAGCCACTCTCCAGCAATTTTGTGTCTGTCTTTCAAGAACCATGTGATTGATAGGTTCCAGGGACTCACTACTACACACTTCTATTTTCTATCATGAGCCATAAATGAATTAGATAAGTAAGAAGTAGACATAACTAGTCAAACTACGAACAACATGAACACTACCTTAGCTATAGTAATCTGCTAATACTATATTTGCGTGTTTAGTGTCAGGTGTGATTTATTAGGCAAGCATATATTCTTGCTGTTTAACTCTAATTTTACTCTGTTTATACATGCTTTTCTTTCATATGTATACATAAAGAGACTAGAATGATGCATAGAGATAAAAATAGATATAGATACACATGTACTTATATGAAAAGTTTCCTCAACACAATTTGAGAGTCTTCAATGTGTTTTCCCCTGGGCCTAGAATAAATAACAGAAAATAGCGAATAATAAATGTAGTAAACATTGTCTTGCTATCCATGTTCTTTCATCTTTACTGGTGGCTGGCTTTGTACAACTAAAGCCACTTTTACTGTTTTCATTTGCTCAGTAGTCCAGCTTCCAGGATGCTCACCTTACTTTGCAGAATACAACAGCTGTTTGCCCTTTCCCTTGAGAAGAATATTTGGCCATTTTCTTGAGTTCCTTTTTTATCAGCCAGCTCTATGCTATGGCTACTCCAGTGGCCCAGCTAAACAGGATGCACATCCAATGTATGCACAAATTTACTATCTAGGGAAAAATATGGCTGCCAGCTGCTTTGTAGTTTGATCCCCTGTGTACCCAACTGGAGCATACCAAACATATTCATTGACTGTACTGTATTCTTTCTACATTACAGGCAAACACCTTAAAATTCCAAAACTGTCTATCTCTGTGTATTTCCCCAACTATCACCCTTTGAATTTCCAAATCAACAGAACAACTGCAGAGGTGATGTGTAGATGTGGTCATCTTTACCTTAAAGGAAACAGCAGCTTACATAATGCTTCCTTACAAATGCTAAACAATTTGAGGAATTGATTTGCTGTGTTGAGACAGGATCTTTCTTTCTTTCTTTTTTTTTTTTTTTTTTTTGCTGATAGCTGTGTAGTCATAGTATTGGTATCCTTAAACGCTAATTATAACTTGTCTACTATTTCTACCTTACACATTTAGAAAGAGAAAAGGGATCAAAATTTAATACAATTAAATAAATAATATACATAGATAAAGAAAATGACAAGAAATAGAATATATTGATAAAATACATTGGAAGAATAGAAGAGATAGACACAGCTGTACTCATCAATACATGGAAAAAATTGAGTCATACAGATAAATGAAATATTTAGAAATCATATATATGTAATATAAGGAAATTTCATAAGTTGTCAAGAAAAACACAAAATACACATAAGCATACACGTTTCTGTTATTAAAGCAACACAAGGCCTTGATTGGAAAACTTCTATTACCAATTATAATGGCCAACAAAGATTACTCATCATTAAGAAGTGCATATTCAAATTACATTATCATATACCATTAAGAATTTAAAAAAAATTAAACGCATAACAGCAAATATGAAGTACACAGACCTGGAAATGCACATATTTTCATACTAATGATTTAAACTTAGCTGAAAGAGTTAGTTAACTTTTTTATAAATTAAAGCTGAGTACCATATTCTGAATATTAGATGCCAGGTGTATATATATATATATATATATATTTACTCAAGAGAAATAAAAATAACAATTATTATTCATAATAACCAAAATGTCCTTTTATAAAAGGATAAATGAAGAAAATTGAAACTATGTACAAAATATGAACAAAATGTGGGAAATAAAAGTAAACATACAGAGACTAATGTGTGACCTAATTGAAGTACATTTGTCATCTATGATCCTATTCTAAATGGGCCAATGGCTTATTCCATGAGTTTGTTTACACCAATATTTACATCACTCAAAATACATGAATGATAAATGACAACATATGATAGATGATTTATATATAATAGGTGTCACTGTAGTACTTGACTCTAAGAAGCTGAAGAACATTATATGATGGATCTATACTGTTTAATAAATTTAGAGTATGAAAACAGGTATCCTAATAAATAAAAAAAATAAGATAAAGACTTGTGCATTTCATGTTGGAGAACATTCATTGTTAATCAATGCAGATGATGAATCATGGGGCTTATTGAATGTGTAAAGAAAAATAATTACCCGGGCGGTGGTGGCGCATGCCTTTAATCCCAGCACTTGGAAGGCAGAGGCAGACGGATCTCTGTGAGTTCGAGGCCAGCCTGGTCTCCAAAGCGAGTTCCAGGAAAGGCGCAAAGCTACACAGAGAAACCTTGTCTCGAAAAAAACAAACAAAAAAAAAAAAGAAAAAGAAAAAGAATTAAAAATTAAAGATAAATATTTAAAATATTTTGACTAGTCACCAGCATACAGATTAAATTAATCAGTGGACAGCAATACATTTTTGTAAAAATAAAATTACAAAGCTCTATACCATCTTTGATGGCTAAGAAGAAAAGCTGTTTTAGACATCACTAATTTTAATCCCTTCTTGAATATCATATAAAAGTGCTAAAATTACTTGGATAATATAATTACCGAGGGATATAAAACTGTACCTCCTGCTTTAGAACATCACACTAGCACCCGCTCCCAAACACCCAAAGGCATACATGTACATATACACACATAAACACTCACACAAACACATACATATATGCACACATACATCCAGCAAACTCACACATATGCATCCATACACACAGACACATGTAAACACAGACACATGTAAACAGACTTTGGATATACAGCTTGGAAAAAACAATATAAATTAATACTTTTAGATAAAACTATGTTTTAGGGATTAAAATCTTGATATTTATAAACCAGCACACCACATATCTGCCTATAAATACAGGAATTATGAACTTACTTGGTAGGTATAAAAAGTTAAACCATTTATTATCCACAATGTTAATTTCAATTAGAATAACCTATTTAAACAAAGAGATCATTTATAATGCATTATAAAATATAAAGCATTGAAACACTAGGACATTTATCTATTAAATGAAGAGATCATTTAAATTCTAAAGCCAGATTTTTCAAAATATTGTGTTTGTTTGAGAGATACAACACATTCATGAATTCAGATCTTTGTCACTTTGCATGACAAATTTGATGTGAACCCCTGCAAAATCCACCATTAGCATCACACTTCTTGGATCTATTTTTATACTTGTAATACAAATTCTGAATTTCCAAACAAAAAACTGTGAACTCTGAATTTCCACAGGTACACTTGTAATTTCACTGTGTTTAACGCATTCTGTTGTGTTAGACACACCATGGAGATGGAGTTCTATTTTGATTTGTGCTTTATAACAAATTCACATTTCCTTGAAAAATCCCTACAGACTACAAATAAATATTCAATAAATCCACTTTATCTACCCCTGAGCAAAAGAGCTCTGTAAAACATGGGATTCCTTATCAAATATTGATATAAAACAAAAGAGTTTGTAGTTTCACAAACCTCTGTGGAGTGCTACCTATAGGCTGGCAGAAGGGATAAAATCTGCTGAACAGTACCAAACATAAATGACACAGTACTCGAGAATAGCACTTTAAATTGACATCACATCAATAACTACATGCACAAACATATGGTGGAAAGAAACTCTCATCAGGTACTATGCACTGAATTTTTAATAAATATATAAATCTCCAATGCCTTCATGAAGTTAAATGTATTCCCTCATAATCCAGCAATTTCTATCCTTAATTTATATATAAAGCAGTAAAAATAAACTCACATGAAAAGCTGCACATGCATTTAATACTATCTTAATAATGACTACTCAAACTTGAAATAGAAGATATTTCCAGAAAATTGCTGGAGAAATAAAATATAAAGCATTCAAACACTAAGACATTTATCAGTACAAAGATATTATTCACTAATGCTTTACAAGATGTAACAAAGTTAAATGCATCTTGCTAAACAAAAAAAGCCACTTTGGACAAGGAAAACATTGTATTATTCTATGTGGGATTCAGGAAAATGATAGAAATAGAGAAGAGTTGTTGTCAGGGATAAGAGAGGGGAAAAATGTGTAGGTTATACACAGAGCTGTTGAGGCTATGAATATACTGCATATGATACTATCAATGATGGAGATATATGCAATAATCTATATGTCCAACCACAGGGAATGCCATCATCTAACAGCATAGATGTATACATATGTATAATTATATGTTCATTCATTATAAAAATGTAACTTTCTGTAAAGGATTTCTGATAATATATAGACTATGCAAGTTTGAAAGTGGAAAATATAAAAGAAATCTTTGAAAATTTACAGTCACAGTTACTGTTTTTTGGCTATGGAGAGAAACCATGAGCAATGCATTTATATAAGGAACCATTTTATAGAGGACTTGTTTACAGTTTCAGAGGTTTAATCCATGACCATCATGGCAGTGAGTATGGTGGCCAGCATGGAAGCTTGGCCTAAAGCAGTAGCTGAGAAACTAAGAGAATGGAGTCTTCCTAACGGAATTTCTGCTCTTATAGAAAGAGGCATAGTGACTATATGAGGACAACAAGAGAAAGGACTTTCGGTAGATGAAGAGACACTAGATCTCCTCACCATTTATTCTTGGCCAAGCTACCTTCCTGGAATGTTGTAGAAGCCACACAGGCCATAGTTATTCCAGTACATCAAATTGGTTAAGACATTGAGGATTAAAATAGGTTAAAGTTTTATACTGACTTGGATGGCTAAGAAATGGGGGTATAACCCCCAATGAAAAAAGAATACACTGGATAAATGATGATGGTTTGTGTATGACATTCTGCGTTATTTCAGAGTTGATCCATGATGCACATAGAGCTTGAATGCAGAATTTTATATTAAAACACTGTTAAAATAAATATAGAATTTTAGTTTTGAAGTTTTAAGGTTTAGTAATATTTTATTTGATGTGTATGAGTGTTTTATCTGTATAATCTGTTGATTGTGCATAACATGTATGCCTGGGCCATGACAAGGCCAGGACAGGGTGTTGGGTCATATGGAATTGAAGTTACAGATAATTGTGTGCTAATATGTGAGTGCTGAGAATTAAACCCAGCTTCTCTTGATGAACAGCGTATTTTCTTAATCTGAGCCATCCCTGTATCCCAAATTTTAATATTTTTAAATAAATAAGTAAGGAGAACTTAATTTTTGAACTCTTGAAATTTATAAGATAGTGATAAATGCAAATATTATAACATCAAAGCTGTTTATGAATTTTAGCATGCAAATTATTCCACATTTCAAAAATTTACAATATTGTGCCAATATAAAATTTAAGTAAAAAAGCACTCAGCCCACTTTTACTCAGTCTTACTAAAGATGATTGAAAATAATACTCAACCACTCAATACATAATTGATGTTCCAATAAAAAATTAAAGAAGACATTATTTGAGCAAATACTGCAAGACTGTTGAGTTGAAGGCAAAGGTCTTTTTTAAAAAGCCATATTACTAAAAATCCTGACAGAATAAATTAATTTAGAAATGAGAAATTGAAGACCTGTCAAATGTGACTTATCATCCCCTTTTCCATGAAGGGAACATAAAGAATGAAAGAATCTTTTAGCAATCAGACCATATGTTGGCAAAGGGTGATAGATGTATGAACTCAACTCGTTTGAGATGAATTAGTCAGGTTTTTATTATGGAAAGAGATTTTAAGATATTTGATTTGCCCTCTGAGACAGCACAAGCTGATGACCACAGGCAGTCTTTGATTTATCTAAATTATGGATTACAATAAAATATTATGTTTTTTGCCTCCTTAGTACTAGCAAAGGAGCCTTTATCAGCTTCCTGTGAGTCTGTGCCTTGTCAGCACTTCTTGTGAAAGTGATGTATATGTTTCAAAAATAATGAAATGCAATATATGTGTGTTAAGGAGCACATCTTCTGCCATGTTGGACCTGACAGGCTTAATTTATACTATGTTCATAGAAAGTCATGTGAATCAGAATTTGTGTAAATATCATCTTAATATATATTTCCATTATAAAACAAACGAGTGATTCTAACATAATGTCTCCTGCCTGTAATTCCAGTACTTGGGAATGCTAAAGTAAGCAGATGAACCCAGATCCAAGGCCAGCAAAAATTCAGTGTGAGCCTGGACTGCAGTATGTGACTTAGTCTCAAAATAAGCAGTCAAACAAAGTAAATAAAAACAGTAGATGTGGGCATTAAACATGCAAAATATATTTTATAGACATATAAATAATAAAGCATGATCATTATTGTTTTATAATTTATTTCAATGTCTGTATGGTGATGTCTGTCCCTGTTATATTCTCAAGTTGGAATGTAGAGTGGATCATGGTGTTTGAAATGCTTGGCAGAGTCTAAAATGAATAATTGTGTATTACTTTATAGAAGATTCTTTTTGGCCAGAATATGTTTACCAAAATCATAAGCAAATGAATAAATAGCTGGTGTTTTATTTACTAATCTAGATTCTCAGGTTCTGCTTGATCCCCATATTGTATCTCTATTGACAGAATGAACATAATCTTGATGTTCCATAATTATCCATCATTTTTCCTTATTAAAGACAGAAAAATCTCAACATATAATATGTAAGAACATAGCTAGTATGTATGGTGTCAATATTAGTGATCACTAATTGTCTGTGCTCATATTAACAGTTCATTTAAGCAATGTACACCTTAGCCTTTACAAGTTTCACAATAAAGTAAGTGAAATCATGAAACCATCCTGTTACCTGGCTGTTATTCTGCAGAGCATCCCCTTTGCGCTCTGAGTAACAAAACCTCTGCTTCTACTACACTTCTTTAAATTTAGTAGACAGGGCTGTGTAGAAAGCATGACAGCACTACTGTTGATTATATGCTTATCCAGTACATTAAGAGCTAACATGACTAATTTTAATTGACAGAATAACTATGGTATTATCTGATTAACTATATGTACTCTTACACTTGATTCAATAAATAAATAATTATCTATATCATCTAATTCAAACTGTCCTACATCTCCTATTCTGAAATTGAATTTGAAAAATGAACAATGACAAAGCATTTGTAAATATAGTTAACATTAGAGATTAATTTATATTAAAACAATATTTCTATATAAATATGAAATTAGAAATGCACAAAATAATCAGAAAATATATTTTGTACTGTCAAGTGACTAAAAATGGAAAATAATTATTTGCTATTGTCATTTACAGCAAAGCAGGAAGAATCTAGAGAAGAGGAACTACAACACAGCTTATGGAATATCTCCATAGAGTTTAAAAGTGTTGGGAGTCATGTATTCAATTCCAAACTGCTAGTGAGATAATTTTGAGCAGAGGGTAATGTTTATTTTTTGAACCCAGGAACACAGAACAGCAGCATTATTTGCTTCAATAAGTGGAAAGGAAAGTAAATAAAAATAAAGATTCTATAATATGCGACCTCTATGTGTGAATGTCCTGAATATCCCTAGTGTTATTTTACCTTTGTGTTAAATGATGTTCCCAGCCTGGGATGAAGAAGGACAGAATCAGCAGAGACATGAGCCAGCCACTCAAAAATCAAAATATGTAAATGGAGGTGGAGGTTTCTGTCCCAACCACCTGTTTGGGAATACCTGGCAGCCATTTCCAAAATTACCACACAGTGACTTATATTAATTATAAATGTTTGGCCAATTTCTTATGCTTATCACTAACTAGCTCTTACATTTAAATTAACCCATTTCTATTCATCTATTTATTGCCATATGACCATGGCTTTACTGGTCGACTTACATCTTGTTTCTTGGGCAACTACTCCAGTCTCCCCTAACTCTGTCCCTCTTCATTCAAGTCCTCAGTTTGATTGTTCCGCCTAACCTTATTTTGGATTGCCATAGGCCTAATAGCTTTATTATTAACCAATGAAAGTAATACATATTCACAGCATATAGAAGGATGATCCCACAGCAAAATGATATAATCATAATCAGTGTTGTGTTCACACATTCTTTAATGTCATATGGTCCATTAACTACTATTCAATTCATTTAACATATCTATAATACCTTCCCTAATATGGAAAATTACACTACCTAATGAGAATTTGTAGACAAAATTATCAGATAAAACATGTGCTGCACCTAAATAACCATTCTTCATTATTTCTAGTTTAAGAATGACAATTTAAAATTGGGTCTGGTGATTATCCCTTCAGAGGCTGAAACAGAATTAGTCAAAACTGGCCTGCACTATATTGCATGATCCTGTCCCCCACCAAGAAAAGAAACAACAGCAAAAGAAAATATTTATACTATCTATATAGGTTTTATTTATTGGTGTATTTACTTTATTTTATTAAATAAATATTTGAGAAAACATATCTAAAAGCAACTTTATATAATCCAATGTCACCGTATCATTTTGTTTTGTTTTGTTTTGTTTTCTTCTAAAATATTATGATGGAGCTTTTCATGGTATGCATCTGTTATTTGGGAGGTAGAGGAAGCAAACTGACCTGAGCTTCAGGCAACCTTGACTACATTGTGAGATTCTGCCTCAAAACCCAATCTAGACCAACTCAATCTGAAAAAAAACAAAACAAAACAAAACAAAACACATTATGAGGAGTTTGGTTTCAAAGTGGAAATTTTATTTTTAAATAATTGATTTAATACTTATGTTAATAAACAATACAGATGAGAGAAATATATACTAGAACATTTTACAATTAAAATGATAAAATAAAAATTGTTCCCACCCAGTTATCTCTGTTTTTTTCTTTTTTTATTCATTTTAAATTTTGTTTTTAATTAATTAATAAGGTAATAAGTGTTGTGTGATAGTTTGTTTGTGTTCTGACAAATAAAGCTCGGCCGGAGATCAGAGGGTGTAGCTAGCCACAAGCTAACCATAGAGGCCAGGCAGTGGTTTATGCCTTTAATCCCAGCACTTGGGAGGTGGAAAGAGGAAGTGATAAGGCTGGGTGGAGACAGGATCTAGGCCCTTTTGGTTAGAGGACCTAGAGAAGTCACTGGTGCTGCTCCTCTGCTTCTCTGATCTTTCAGATTATTACCCCGATATTTAACTCCTGCTTTTTATTGATAAGCCTAATTAGGCTCATGCTTGAAATAAGTCTCTTCATGTTATTGTCGTGCTTGCTTGATTTTGCTTAGCCCTCCTCTCTTCCCCTACAGCTCTCTTATGTTCCTGCTCCCTTTCTTCTTTTAAACCTTTCCAGCCCCAACATTCTCTATCTACTGTCAAATCACAAAATTCTGCTACACTCCAGCTACACTCCCTCCAGGCCTCCTTTTTCCTCCTTTAAAGGACCCCTTTCTAGATTCCTGGTCTCCATTCATGCCCACTCCAACACATACCATCATGCAAAACTTAGAAGCTAATCAACACCTGAAAACCATGAGCTATTTGGCTTTCTGAACCTGGCCTATTTCATTTAATGACTTGAAGTAACAAGTCACACAGTCCCCCAGAAACCATTTATTTACCCTCATTGCCAATTAATTGTAGCATCATTCTTCTATTATATGAACATTCCTCTAAGAAGAAAGTATTTTACCAATATGTAAAATATAATTAGTTCTATACTTGGGAATTATTAATATTGAATGAATTTTTTCTGATTTCCTTATGTTAAAATACCTTGGATGAATGGCTATATTTTAATTCTAAAACTACAAAGATTCGCTACTGTGTTTCTGCACAGTTTATAATCTAGTAGACAATACCAAGGAATTTGAAACACTGTGCCCCGATGTCACTAATCCTCTCAAGGTCCACATGTATTTTCTAACACAAAAAGGTAATAAAGCCACTTACAGCAATAATAGCAGCACATCATGCTTCCACTAAATTTCTGCTACTAATAGAAGAGTATAAAAAGCAGAAAGAGGAAATCACAGGGTAAGTGGTAATTAAAAGAAGGACATTTAGTTTGAAGCACGTTGAAAAGGTAATCTGTCACACATATCTACTCTTAAGACACATGTCTTTTGGCAAAATTTCACACATTTTTTTCAAAATTAGGACTTAATGCTCTTTCAAGGGGCATTTCTTTGCATACTACAGAACAAAAGAGTAAGCATGATTGACATTTACAAGTACAGTGAAACAGAAAAAAAAAATAATAGAAAATACTGGAAAGTTAGATAAAAAAATTTCAGAAAGCCCTGAAATGCATTATTCATGGGAAAGTATAAGAATGTCAAATTCTTTTATATTTTATTAATATTGACAAAATTCACATTTTTATTTAACATAAACTTGTTTTAATTCCTTTAACTAAAATGCACTTATTAATAATCTTTTATGAATCATATAATTTGTAAAACATCAAAGTATGGAATGAGTCATAAAGTTCATCTTTCTGGGTCTTTTGGTCCAGTAGAGTGAGAAAGTCATTAAACATAAAAATTAATATTCAATTGCAAATTAATGATTTAATTATTCTTTGCAAAAAAGAATGGCTAATGTTAGATTGAATAGTGAGAGTAATTTTGTATAAATACATGTAGAGTAACATTTTATGTTTGATGTGCAAATTAGAAAGAGGAATGTACTTAAATAAAAATGAATATTAAATATAAAGCCATAGGTGAGCTAAGGGCTACAGTGTTGACAGAGCAGGTAAAAGACAGCTATGTGCAGAATGGAGAAGAGATGAAAGTTAATTGTTGATAAATTTTGATTGCATCACACAGACACAAGCTGGCCCCAAGCTATTTCATTTGGGATGAGAAATAACTTAAAATTACTTTTTGATTTTTAATCACAAGAACAATGAAATACTTTTGTCTATGTTTGATCACAAGGTGTAAATCTTGGCAACAGCAAATAAAAGGGTCTTGTTTTCCAAAAAATTCTGCTAGCCTGTGTCTTTTGATTCAGAAATCTATAACGTTAATATACAAAATAATTATAGAAAATTTTACATTAATTCTGGTTATTATTTTTTTTTTACTTTGCAGTGTTTGGTCATTTTATAATCCCTGTGGACTTAACTAGTCATTTTTTTTCCTTTCCAGTTCACTCTGTAGAATTGGCTTTATGATCATATATCTCCTCAACCTGCTTTAACCAGAAACAGCTTTTCTTCCTCCAGCAATCATGGCAGATGATTGCTATGGATTGTAGTCTACTTTAGCAGCTCTAGGGTTTTAGATCTTGAAGTACATCACTGTAAGTCTTCACTTTTAAAGTTTCTGCCAAAAAACACCCAGCCGTTTCACTAATAGGCTACCTTTACATGTGATTTTGTATTTCTGAGTTGCAGCTTTCAATATACTATCTTTGCTTGCTATATTTTTATTGAAAACATAGTTACTTTCATACCATATGTTCTGATTAAGGGTATAATATAGAAAGTAGTGTGTGTAGAAGAAGAAACCTGGGTGGAGCTGTAAGATAATGAAAACTAAGGACAGGTCCCAGTCCCACTGCCTGGGGGCCTCCCAAACAGTTCAAGTTAATCAACTGTCTCACTTATCCAGAGGGCCTGATCCAGTTGGGGGCTCCTCAGCCATTGGTTCATATTTCACTGTTTGGAACCTGGGGCCTATGCAGGGACACTGTGCTCAGCCTGGGTGAAGGGAGGACTGGACCTGCCTAGACTGAATCTACCATGCTGAATCCCCAGGGGAGTCCTTGCCCTGGAGGAGATGGGAATGGGGGGTGGGCTGGTGGGGGAGGAGGGGGGACAGGGGAATCTGCGGCTGATATGTAAAATTAAATTAAATTATAAAATTAAAAAAAAACAAGATAATGAAAACTGCCTAGTCTGATTTCTTTTTGTAAATTTTGTCTGGGATCTATCTCACTGTAGAAGCTGTTTCACAATTGGGAGTCACGATGTGTTAAGTAGTCCCCTTCCTGCATAGATTATTTTCAGGATTATTGTGAGCTACTATCTTGTTCAGGTGCCAGAGTTGGCTATGATTGCTTAGATATAATAAAGAGGCTCTACAAAATACTTCCAGCATTTTGGTGTCAAACTCTGGCATACCTGCATAGCATGAGCAGTCGAGTTGATCCCTGTATTCTTTTGGCTTACATTGTTTTAGCTCAGCTTAGTGCTATGGGAAAGAAGGAGAATAATGGCTAAAGAAGTGTGGTACATTTACACAATGGAGTATTGCTCAGCTGTTAAAAACAATGACATCATGAAACTGAAGAGTAAATGTAGCGCACTAGAGGAAAAATCATTCTGAGTCAGGTAACCCAGACCCAGAAAGAAAAACATGGCATGTACTTACTAATAAGTTAATATTAGATGTAAAGTAAAGGATAACAGTGCTACAGTCCACAGACCCAGAGAGACTAGGTAACAAGTAGGGCCCAAGGGAGCACTCAGATACTGGGGAGGAAAAATAGAAGAGATTTTGTGGGTGGACTTGGGGCAGGTGGGGATGGGAGCATAAGGGATCAGCCGAGAGTGGGGTTCAATTGGTGGAGAGCACTAAAAGAGCACACTAGAGAAGGAGGACATTTGGGAGTCAGGTAGAAACCTGGAGCAAGGGAAAGTCCCAGGAATCTACAAGAATGACTCTAGCTAAGATTCCTAGCAATTGTGGATATGTAGCCTGAACTGGTCATTTCCTACAATCAGGTAAGTCTCCATTGGAGGCATTGGGGCATCAATGCTGCTATGAAACCTTTAACCTACAGTCTGTCCTGCCTATGGGATGTGCTAGGGTAAGGATGACACAGAGATTGTGGGAGTGGCCAACCAATGGCTGGTCCTGCCCGAGACTGATGCCATGAGGGTAAGTCCCCCTTAACATTGCCTGGAGCACCAGGACCAACAGGCTAGATGCCCCAGAGAACTAGGACAGAACCAAACACAACCGGGGGAAAATGTCAATGTAATGATGCCTAACAATATTCTGCTATGCTCATAGATTGGTGCCTAGCCCAATAGTCATCAGAGAAGCTTCATCCAGCAACTGGCAGAAACAGATGTAGAGATCTACAGCCAAACATTAGGACTAGCTCAGGTAATCCTGCGGAAGAGAGAGAAAAAGGATTGTAAAAGTTAAAGGGGGTTAAGGACACCACAAAAAAACCCATAGAGTCAATTAACCTGGCATCATAGGAGCTCACAGAGACTGAACCAACAAACAGGGAGCCAGCTGACATGGGACTGAAGTAGGCCCTGTGCAAATATAAGTGACAGTTGTATAGCTTGGTCTTCTGGAACTCTTAACAGTGGGAGCAGAGGCTGTCTCTGACTGCTTTCCCAGCTTTGGGGAGTCCCTAAGGCTCTGGCTGGCTCTTGGGAACTTATTCCTCATACTGGGCTTCCTTGCTGAGCCTTAATACAAGGTGAAGTGCTTAGTCTTAATACAGCGTGACATGCTATGACTTCTTGATATCCAAAGGAGGCCTGCCTTTTTCAGAATAGAAAAGAAAGATGAGTGGATGGGGGGCAGGAAGCAGAGAGGAGGTGGTGGCAGGACTGGAAGGAAAGGAGGGAGGAAAAATGTGAAATAAAGTAAACAAACAAGATTCTTTTTGTTAATTACTCTTGTATCCATTGTTAAACAAAGTGATCTGCAATTTCATTATTTTTTTCTTTAAACAACACATTTTTTTATGGTTAAATCAATCTCCATGTTTATATCCAACATTCCTATTAGACATCTAGCCTAAATTTCATCTATTGTCTATAATGAATAATGCCATAATGAGCACTTATATTTAGCTTTGTGTTTCTGTGTTCCTGCCGGGGAACACTGTAGAATAGCTGTTATGGACATTGCAATTTAAATTTTTCTTTTCTAAGGCCTTCCATACTGACTTCCATAGTGACTGCAAAAACAATCCTGGGCAAATTGAGAATTCTGGAGGTCCCACAATACCTGCTCTCAAATTTAATGCAGCATCACAGTAATAAAACAAGCATGGTGCTGACAAAAAAAAGACACATAGCAATGAAAGAAATTGTGGGGACGAAAATAAATCCATGTATCTATCCATTGTATTTAATTAAGGGTGTTCAAATCCATATGTGTCAGAGAATAATAAGATAAAGATACTGGAAAAAGAGTATATGCATGTAAGAAAAGAATACCATATGTTCCTTTATTCATACAGTGATGTAACAGAAGTTGATTTCTATTCGCTGGCTATTTGAATGATGGAGGTATGTTTTGAACATGCTGATTTTATTTTTTAATATACACTAATAAATAGATGTACTTTCTGGTATACTATTTATATACTTAGCTTTTGAGAACATTCATGCAGTGTTTTAGAATGACATTACTAATTTGCATTCCCAAGCACATTTCACAATGATTTTCCCTTTTTATAGTCTATTTTTTTCAGTAATAGTTTTAGTTCATATCTCACTGTGGCTTTTATTTCTATTTAGCTAATAGTTTATAATATTGGTCCTTATTTTTACATATTGTAGGTTATTTGCATGTCTTGTTTCACAAATGTAAATTGAGGGGCAGAGAAGATGGCTCAACAGATAAAGAACACTTTTGATGCAAGCCTAATGATCTAAGTGCAGACTATTAGAATCCATACGAAATATAAGAGCTAGACACAGTCATGCCGGTGCCTGTAATCCCATCACAATCACACTGGGGCATGAGAAGCAGAGTAGAAGAAAAATTCTAAGGGTAGCTAGCCTTGTATACCAAAGAGTAAACAATAGACTGTCTCAAAATCTAGCATGAGGCCTAACAGCTAAGATATTTTTCTGTATTATCTCTGTACATAGCAATTATTCAACTGTACTCACAAAATATAAACTCACACAAAACAATAAATGTGTATTGAGGCTTTGCCCCATTCTTAAAACTTAATATTTTTCTCTGTCAGTTCTCTTGAATAATCTTGTTTGTTATTCTGCTTTTTCAGCTTCTGATTCATATTTTTATTTTACCGATATCTTAATTAGCCATGCTAATTCATTTATGGATAAGGAAGTTGAATATTGGTTTTTTCTTATGATTATTCTGACCCATTTAAATATACAAATTTTTCTCTTGGCTTGTTTTCTCAATGTAGTCACAAATATATTTTTCATATATCAATAGACTATATTATCAGTATTTAATGTTTTTCCACAGTGAAGTGTTACTGTACAATCCAAGAATCTGAACTTCTCTGAAATAACTTTTCTGTTGTGCTAAAGAGTAGTAGGCTCTATTTAATTTTTGTTTAGTCCCTCCTACCTCAAATGGTAATCAGGTAAAAGTTCCACAGACATTACTGCAAATCAAATCTTAGGGAGGCAATTGTTCAACAGAGATTACATTGTCTTGGGTGTGTCAAGCTGATAATAAAATCTTCCAAAATATTATGAGTATAATCAAATTCATTGCAATTTGAATTCATATAATCTTATGTTTATTTTGATTAAGAAATACTAATTATAAATGATTGTGGCATACAGTGTGATATTCCAGTATATGTATGTACTGTGTTCTTAAAGTCATGGTAAATAGGATACATGTTTTTAACATTTGAGGTCTACTGTACATACATGCAGGTAAAACACCTAGATACATAAAACATAATTAAAATCAAACCTTGAACTTAATATCATCAGTCACTATCAAGAGGGACTTGGGAGATAGCACAGTGGATAAAATGATTGCTCAAGAGGCTTGAGGGCTGGAGTTCATTCACATTTTTCGAATCCTCTTAAATCCAGACAAGCATGACAGCCACAAATAAGCTCAAGACTTTGAATGAAGATACAATGAAGACATAAGAGATGCCTCAAAGAAGCTAGTTGTGTAAAGTAGCTAGAATTGGTTTATTCCAGTTAAAGTTAGACACCCTGCCTCAATACATAAAGTAATGAAGATTTGAAGAAAAGATCTGACATAAGTCTTCTCTGTCTCTGTCTCTGTCTCTGACTCTCTGTGTCACACACACACACACACACACACACACACACACACACATAAACACACACAAGCAAAGCAGATGAACAGAAACACATAGGCATTATGTTCAAGGTGCAGAAAACAAGGAGCTGTGGAATATTCCGCTCTAAATGGCACATCTGTATCACAAATCCTCCACACAAGGCACATGGATTGTTACAGAAGATCAGACAGAAAAACGGTAAGATTCAGAGATGGTGGGTGGATAATAACAGTGAAACCATGTTGTCTGGACCCAGAAGGATAGCCTAACATATGAACAAACAGCAGTTGTGACAGAATGCACAAAATCATGCATGCTTAAGCCAGACCATACTTCAGCATAGAGAAGGCACAAAGTCCCACCCTTAGCTGAGGAATTATTGGCAATCGATAGATCCTGGGAAAGGGAGAGTCAGGTTGCTTTAAGAATGTAGCTCCAATAAGTAAATTATTCTACCATTGGAAGGCTACATTTCCTAGAATGTACAAACAGGCAAAATTGGATTTGATGAGTTTTTAACCCTACACAGAGAAACAAAGACAATTAAGGGATGTGCAAACTGGGAGAGATAGTCATCCACAAGGAAGAGTACACAATTGATTATCCAATTTCAAATGGTGAGACTTGCCAACCCACATATAAATTATATTATACAGGCTGAGAAGGTGGTTGCATTTGTAAGTAATAATAATGAAAGTATCATCGATGAAGGAGAGGTATATTAAAGGGTATGGAGCAAGAAAAGAAAAGAAAAGAGAAAATAATATTAGAATCTCAAAAAATAAACATTTTTTTTTCCAGACAGGGTTTCTCTGTGTAATAGTTCAGGCTCTCCTGGAAATTAATTTGTAGACCAGGCTGGCCTCCAACTCACAGAGATTTACCTGCCTGTCTCCTGAGTGCTGAGATTGCAGGTGTGTATGCCACCATCATCCAGCAAAGAAACCATTTTAAAAAAATAGAAAAGGAGAACATAAAGATCAGTGAGTATGGAAGGGAGGCATGTGTAAGAGAAATTGGGAAAGGGAGTGAACTTGATCAAAACACACTGTAGGAAGTTCTCAAAGAATTAAAAATGAATGAAAAATAGAAAGTGACAATGAACTCAGTTCAACATGACACTATATTTTAATAGTTACAACATGTTTCTGTGTCTGAAACTATGTAATAATTATTCTAACAAGAGAGTATTTAATTCTATGTCACAGGAAGAAAAGTGAGAGTGCTTTTCTTTGGAGTACACCACTGACATGCTAGAAACAACACATTTGAAAACTTTTTGGGCTCATGTAATATTGGTAACTGACCAGAAAATTTTCTTATAATGCGTAATGTCAAAGTCATTATGATTGATTAAGACACATGTTGCATTGAAATGATTAAGAATTCCAAAATAATAAGTTGATTTTTGATTATGAAAAGTCATAGATGTGACTCATTACTGTAATGTGGAAAGATAATTACTGAAAAGAAACATTAAAATATAGACTGTAATTAGGGATATGATATTTAGAGGGATTCACATATAACACTCAGAGTTAATATTTATGATCATGTTTTAATGTAAAAAGAAATTTGAAGATTTACATCTTTGTACCTAAAATTGTTTCAAATAAGTTTTTAAAGAGTTCCTTTCTTTACTACCTCTATGTGAAGTGACACATAAATCAAATTGTCATCAATTCAACTAGTGACACTATAATACCTATTGCAGTCTACTATGTCTCACAGAGGAAAAGACACAAAGTAAAGTCCCAGAAGGAGTTACCCAGGACTCCTTCAATAAATGAAGAAATACGAAGTGTTGCTCTTCTGACTCTTGTCCCCAGAGGTGGAATGAAATCACTGAAGGTAGGAGTCCATCAAGCTGGATTGATCATATCTCCTGGTCATTCTGCACAACATTCCTGCCACTGGAGGTCACGCTGTTCACTATGAGAAATTAATAGAGAGAAACTCATTTTTCCAAAAATCTAATTCCTGTCTCTGGTGCCTCTGGGTGTAGATTGCTGCTTTCATTATAAAGCACTTTTCTAGTAAGATCTATGATAAATCTCTATGGCTAGAGTCAAATAAAAGGTCTGACTGTGAGCATATTAAAGAATTAAACAACTATTTAAAGTGAAAAGAAAACTATCCCAGAAGATGAAGAAATATGAATTGATAAGTCATTTTCATGTAGAGATTGACTAAAGTAACATTTGAAATATGACAAAGGTGATTTATAAAAAGCAATCAGTACATAAATTGGATCAGAAAAATAATTTTAATATAGAAATAAATAAGTTGAAGATTTGGAGAATTTTACTTTGAAGAGTTTTAAAGGAAAATTAAAGAAAATTATAGAAACAGTGGTCACTGATAACTGTTTATATTCTTTTCATATTTTGTTTTTTCCTTCTCTTAGAAACAGATTTTTTTTCATGTAATATATCCTAATTATGATTTCCCTTCCCCTTACTTTTCCCAGCTCCTCCTTACCTTTTTTCCCATCTGAATTCATCCCTTCTGTCTCTCATTAGAAAACAAGCAGGCTTCTACAGTATGATTCAAACAAAATATAATAAGAAAATAACAAATTAGAATAAGACAAAACAAACAGAAAGAAAAAGACCAATAAAAGGCACAAGACACGTATAGACAGACACAAAAACCTACTCATTCACACAATTAGCACTTCCATAAAAAACACTAAACTGGAAGTATAGGCTTTCTGGCACTATCAGCAAAAGAATTGATTCTGAGCATTTCATGTCAGAAACCATTTTAGATTGTATGTATCATGCAGTTAAGTTATAAACCACGTCACAGTATTTTAAGTTTCGATTTTATTTATTCCCACAACAGACTTTGTATTCTATAAGACTTGTTAAAAATGGAAATTTAAAAAGCATGCAGACTTTTGCCTCTGTGATGTGGTAGAAGCTGCTGATGTATTCTTGGAGAGTCATTGTTTTAGTTGTGTTCCCACTGAGCACATTTTGGGGCCCATCAGGTTCTAAGGGAGGGTTCCAACCTCATGGTCACATGGACAGGTCTGGGTAGAGACAGTGAGCCTCTAAACAGAAGAAAAAGTCAAGAACACAGGAAGGGGGTTATAGGAAAAATGAGAGGAAGGTAAAGAGGCCAAAGGAGAATAAGAACTGTGGGGGTTCGGGAAAGAGGAATGAAATGTGAAATTGTCAAAGTACAAATTCCAAGAAGTTATTTTTATAAACGGTGAGGCTATTATTATGCGTTGAGAAGGTATGCAAAAAGGTTCAATTTACTGTTTGTTTTTTTTTTGAGGCTATGGATTTTGTTGGTGCATACTGTTATGATTTATTGTAGCGTTTTAACTTCATTATCATGTAAAATTACTTATTTAGCAGGAGTTCCTGACGTATGTATTTATTTAAATTCTGTTTATTTAAAGTCTGTTCATTACACAGAAAACAAAATGCTTATCAGTCCATTCCTGTATTAAGGTTAATATCCTGTGATAAATTACTGTGTCCAAAACCACCCAGGGAAGGAAAGGGTTTATTTTACTTACCTTCTATATGATAGTTTATCATTTAAGGAAGTCAGAGCAAGAACTCAAGCAGGGCAGGAACATAGAGGCAGGAACTGATGCAAGACCAGGGAGGAGTACCACTTACTGTCTTGATCCAGTGGCTTACTCTGCTTACTGTCTTATAGAACCTAGGACCACCAGCCCAGGTGTGAGCTTACCCACAATGGGTAGCCCTCTACAGCCAAACACCAATTAAGAAAATGTTCTACAGGCTTGGCTCCTACCATGTCTAACCTCATTAGAGGTTCCCTCCACTCAGATGACTCTAGCTTGTGTCAAGTTGATATCAAAGTAGACAGTATAATTATTAATAGTTTCAATCTATGCAAAATATTTAATAAGAGACCACATATCCATAAAAACTGTTTGTGGTATGATGTAAGTGGCCAGCTCTCCAAAACATTGGGAGAACATAATTAATGTTTTTTAATGTAGATAAAAAATTAAGTTCCCTTAGGAAACTGAAGTTCAATGATTCTTCAATAACAGATTGATCTTGTTCAGTGAGGGCCTGCTTAAAACTGGTGCAGAGTGTTTTCACTTCCCCATGACACTGAATCCCTAAAAACAAAATACTTTGCAAAACAGTTAATGTAGTTCATATTAGGCTTAGTTTGAAATAGGAGTACACTTATGGAAATACAAAAAACAATGGAATAGAAAAATCAACATAATTTGACAACTACTTATACTACAAATATTTCTAGTCATTTAATTTCTTTATGCACTGAAGTCAGAAAAAAAGAGAAAACTGTATAAAATAGGAATTTCAATTACTGGAAATATATTCATTGATAATGGAGTGTATAGTGTGTCACGGATCCTATTTAAGTTTTAAATATTTAAAACCTCTTAAACTTTTGAAAAACATGACAATGATGTGCTTGGTGAAGTGATATAGTTGATAAATAATTATGAAAAAAATTTATAGAATTTTTAAACTTAGAACAGTTATTATATCTAATTAATGGAGTGAGTTCATGCTTCCTAGAGAATTATTATTCTATTGTATATTACTTTTGGTTTTAAAAAATTCAATATTTTATTTATAAGAGTGCTCCACAATTTTACGCTTTGCATGTTAAAAGTATATTTATATTTACATTTTATTACTTTATTAATGTGTGTGTGCTTGAGAGGTGTGTGGTGTGTGTGTGTGTGTGTGTGTGTGTGTGTGTGTGTGTGTGCCCGTATGCCACCGTTTGCCTGTGGAGATCAAAGGAACCCTTGCTAGAGTAACTTTTATCATTTCACCATGTGTGTCCCAGGGTTGAAGGTTCAAACTCAGATCCCCAGTCTTGGCAGACTTGGGACAAGTACTTTTATTCACTGAGACATTTTACATGACCTAGAAATACATGTTTTAAAAATGAATGAGATGGAAAATATTTTCCTGTCTTATATTTATTAGTAGATAAATTCCATATGTACAAGCATAAGAATTAATTCTTTCTATCAGGGAATATTACCAGTTTCTACATTTTCTTCCTTGATATTTTCAATTTTCCACATTTTTCCATATATATATTATGATATTAGATAATAACCATCTGTAAGGCAACATACTATATATAACTAAGCAATATAAACTTGTATTATAAAACAATTTTGTCACAAAACTTTCTAAATTTGATTCCTAAAGATTTTTATGACCTCTGTTATATGCTTCCTGTCTCAACCTTCTGATCACTGGAATTACTGGCCTGCACTCCCAAGCTAATGTATTTTATTTTGTAATGATGTAATCATTCTACCATAGACACACTTTCTTATTCTGTCTCTTACAATTGAATTATCTTTACCCATTCAATGCTGTTGCAGCATGTTAGCATCTTTTAATTCATGCATGAACTAGATTTATTCTAATTTTCTCAATTTATTTGTTTCTCACTTTTTATAGTTTTTTTCAAATTATTTCAGTCTTTTTTAATATTGAATTTTTATATTCTATGTATACATGTATTAAATTTGTTTTTAGTAGTAGTCACATTTTATTTTCTGATTATGATGATGTTCCTTAATCTCATATTTTTAATCAAGTGAGATTTTTAATAAATCATGCTAGTACAATATTTTACAAGTAAATTTAAAGATAAGTGCCTAAAAACAGATAAGAGAATTGATTTATTTTTTTCTATCCTCACTAGATGATTGGATGAAATGTATGACACACATACTAGAAGTACCAACATTTGAAAAATTTGATAAAAGCAAGTATTAGGGAAAATATATACATATGTATCTCCTACTGAAAATAGGACAGCTACCATATAAAAAGTTTGACAAATTTTCTGCTAATTCATTATTTTTAATTGACAGAAATGTGAACTTATCTATAAGATTCATTGGGAGGTTTTGATTCAGGCATATATTGGCTGGTGATAAACTAAGGGGAATATTATACATATATATATAATATATAATATATATATATATAATTTTATACTTCTAACATTTCCTTTCCTTTTGCAGAGTGCATTGGAATTGACGTTGTCTAATTCTCAGTAATTATATTCATTATTCTGTGACAAAACACCATATGATAGTTCTATCAAGCTGAAACATGGCATCCCTCATAACCTTCATCCTTTCCACTCTCTATGACAGTAATAAGTATTTCTCTACCTTTCTGAGACCAATGTTTTAGATTTTGCTGAAGATGAAAATCATGTGGTGATTGGTCTTCTATACTAAGTGACTTCACTTAATGTTCTCCAAGTCCATTTATCATGTTAAAGTGAGATAGTTTCATACTTACCATGACTGTTTAGCATATCATTGCCTACATATAAAGTAAATTTTCTTTATCTATTAAACTTGAATGTTGTCAGCATGAATACCTCTCTTGGCTACTAGGAACAGTAAAACAGCAAACATGAAAATTTACATATGATTTCATGGCATTCAGAGAGAGAGAGAGAGAGAGAGAGAGAGAGAGAGAGATTTGTGTATGCCCTTCATACTTCCAAAGAAGAATGGATAATTATAACAAAATACTATTCTGCTGTACAGAAAAAAGAAAGAATAAAATGTAAAGGTAAATGGATGATACCTAGAAAAGAATATATTGGATGAGGTAACTCAGTCTTAGAAATACAATCACCACATGTTCTCTCTCATCTGCAATGGCTAGCCCTAAGTTCTCATAAGTTAGTGTACAACAGTTCAGATTGGTAATACTTAGTACTTTTAGTGCACAGTGTGATTTGTTTCACAAGTCATTTTGGTGACTATTTCACCATGACTAGTATTACATAAAACTAAATTATTAAAATGCTTGCTGTCTTAGATGAGGTATTTTAATATAAAAAAGTAAAACTTCTGTTGTTGCATATTACACAAACTAAACATTGAAATGACATAATTGGTTCAAAATGGTTTTCCAGGAGATACAAATCTGTTATAAAAGTGGAGGTCAATATTTTTTATTAGCAGAGTGATCGATTCCAATAAGGGTAAGTACCAATGAGAGTGTCTAATGTGTATAACAGAACAAGAGTTTTTCACTGTCTTCTGGATAGGAGTGAGCAGGGAACTTCTCATGATGAGGCTTCATCATCTTAAGCACTAAAATCTGCTCAGCCATGATTAGTGTCTGTGGACAGTTGATAGGAGTTTATTTCTTATCCAACAATTTCATAGCCATGCCCCTGATACCTTTAGGATCAAGTTTGGCTTTCACTAGATCAATCCAACTACTACAGTTTCACATTTCAGAACTCTAATTTGTTCTGGTCTTGGTACAGAACTGAGAAGGTTAAAAAAACAATCTTACAAAATATTACATTGAGGAAGGTAGTATAGATATATGAAGGCTGTTATCCAATTTTTTTTCTTTTTTTTAATTTAATGTACAAATGGCAGAGTTGAAAAATACAACTGTTATATTTGTCTTAGGAAAAGTGATGATGTATTTATCTAGGTATTCAGTTGACCTACATTTGGGCTACTCACTACTGCTACAAATTCCAGAGTTTCCAACTATATTTGGTCACCAGACCAGTTTCTTAAGGAGAAGCTTCCCTGTTTAATATTGTATGTTTGAAATTGAATGTCCTAGGCTCAGAATTTCTGATGTAAAAATTTTTAAAAGATACCTGACATTGGAAGTTGATTTTACATTTCTGTTGTTCAATTCCCTCATCCATCAAAATAAATGTCATGTGTATAGTGCATTTGAGAACATAAATATGTAATATTATATAGATATAGATATATCTTGATAGCCTAGGTTTCAGAACAGTAAGTTAGGAATAAATTATTCTGAGTACAGCATTACTATACTTTTAATATTTTCTCCTACATGGTCTGAAATGTATATTTCTATTGGTATTATATCTTCCTAGAATTAGTTGGCAACATTCTCTGTGACAAGCAAGCAAAGGTAGATTCACTTAAAGAAACTACATAACCACTTGTAATCACTGTTTGTTTCCTAAAGCATGAGATTATTGCTGTTAGCTGCATCTAGTGTTTAGAGATCTCTCATCCTGCTTCAGAGTTTATATGGGAGAAACATTATTGAACTAAATGATCACTGTAGAAAGTCTTAGTCTTTTTTCACATGATTATGTTCATCTATTTCTGGAATAAACTCTTTTAATAATCATAAGCATAAATAAATGTCATTTACCTTCCTCTAAAGGGGAGGTTTTGCAAGGTTGATGGTAGAATCTGTAGTTTGGGGAACACTCACTACTTTCTTATTCACACATTTTAACATTAGAGTACCATCATGCTAAACGAGAGTTGCAATTCTTCAAGGGTAGACTTCCTGAGAGGGAAGATGCACAATGTGAATGGTAATTAGCCTGTAAAACACAAGCATTCAAAATAGATGATAATGAAAACCGTGTATTTTATTTTATTACTTATTTTGATTGACAATTTCAAAATATTTCAAAAAGGGATGTAGTAATGTGTCTTGGCAGTATCCATTCTTTGTTGGGATATATTTAGCCTTATACCTCATATATTCTTTTTAAAAAATACAGAGCCAAGATGTACCAGGACATTTTTTTTATGCAGAGAGGGGGAAGAGAGGGAGTGGGAGAGGAAGAGAGAGAGGAAGGGTCAAGGGAGGGAGATTAAGGAAATGTAGCTTATTTTTTTGATGAAAATGTATTTTCTAATTCTACTTTTCATTATTTATGAAGTGCCACTTACCTCAGTCTGGTTTTCTCAAATATTTTTGCTAAAAAAAAATAATTACCTGCAAATGGCAAGGAAATAGATGTAGAACTGACCTTACAATGACATTGCTTTGGGATATTTCACATCAGTTCTCCTTCACGGCCTGACCACCATTGCCTCTCATTGGGTATACTTTAAAGGCTGATGTTTCAAATCACTCTGTGCATTTTACTTTCTTCTTGAGCACATATGACTGGATTCAGAGTCTGCTACTATTTCTCCAAGTTCTGTAATTAACAAAAATTTTGCAGAACGTGTTGTCCACACAGGTTCAAAATACAATAAGAAACTTAACTAAGTGTGATCAGTCTGACCAATACTTGTGATATTTCTTTCTTTCATTACTGAGATTACAATATTATTATATTACATCTTCCTTCCCTTACCTCCCTTCAAACCCTCCATATATTCTGCCTTGTTCCCTTTCAAATCATGTCCTCTTTTTCATTCATTTTTGTTGTATGTATGCACGATACTATTAAAGCCAGAGTATTGTAGCTTCCTCAAAATAAGATAAATTATGGCCATTTAATTTCTCTAGCACAATGCAGGAAAGTAGAGCAGAAAGAGCTGTCTTTCCAGGATCCTTTTCTCTGGATGTTGTTTGATTTTTCAACACTAACAGTGAGGTCACCACTGTGAATGGAGTGTACCTTATTACCTAAATTAGTCATATGAGAGCCCAGAGGGATTGCAGCTATTCAGCGATAATCTAAAGAAATTAGTTTGAATACAGAAATGAACTCCAACACAATAAGAATACTTTGTTCTTGTAAGTTTTGTCCTATAAGGAGAAAAGAGTAATGACATGATTCAAAGTTCCTCTCTAATGCATTTGAGTCTTAATTAGTTTTATGAACTACTCATCCCTCTGCAGCCTGAATATCAATAACATTCAACTACACCTACTTAAATAACATATAGATCAATACATAATTAAATAAGTTGGTTAGATAAATTACAAGTAAATTATTATGTCTTCAATCCTCTAATTGATGAGCCATTGTTTAGCCGAAGCTATCTACATCCTCAATTGTCTGGATAGTACTTAGAGACAGCAAAATTTATTGGCAATTATTATATATCTATATAAAATATCTATATTTTTATTGTTTTCAACCTTTTTATTCTTTTTTTCCTCTGGAGTAAATGGTAGAGTTCATGGCCAGCCTGGTCTATAGAAAGAGCTCCAGGACAGCCAAAAAACAAAAAAATAAAAAGAACAGAAAAAAGAAATATAATATAAAGTGTCCCCTCAGTCTAAGCAATTGAGCTCTTAGAATGTTAATGTAATTATTCAGTGTTTAAATACTATTTTATTTTTATATTATATTTTCTTCTTTTTTGTTGTATTAAAGATATATAACATGAGGGCTATAACTCACCAAATTTTAAGTACACTAAAATTCAAAACAACTATAGTTACAATGTTGTTCACCTAGATATTATTCAACATGCACTACCTAGCATCTATGAAGGTCATACCTATTCAAAAAACCACGAAGTATGATACAGGGAGTGGAGTGTGAGGTTTCAAATGACTCAGGACATTCCCAGTTCCCTCCTTCTCTCTTTCTCCCTCCTACTTGTGGATCAAATATGAACTCTCAACAATTGCTACCACCATGCCTTTGCTGCACAATCATTGATGTAACCTCTGAAACTGTGAGACAAATTAAATATTTTCAATTATAAGTTACCTTGCTCATGGCATTTTGAAATAGCAAAAGAAAAATAGTTAAAACAAGCGGTATGGTGGGGCAAAGAAGAATAATGGGACAGGAAGGATTAAATGTGAAATGCAATGGGAGTGCTTGGTAAAAGAGAGACTACAAGAATGAATAATTAACGCTAAAAACATTTTGAAAAGTTTTATGAAAATCTACTGTAGATGCCTCTTAAAAGATATACATATGGATATATCAATAGAATTTACATGTTGTTACCCTAAACCAAAGGGAGGATGCCTCTCCTGTGTAACATAGGCTACTCAGTAACAACCAAGTTCTAAGTGTGGCTTACCTCCTTTGGTATGTTTGTCAGTAGGAAACTGTGGATAGGAAAAAAAAAATAGACTATTGTCACTGCTCTTGGTTGCATTCCAGAAATTGACTGTTAGACTCTATTGATAAAGACACCCCATGCTTGCATAATAGGATATGGAAAAAATCAAGTGGTTGCCAACCTGGAAGATTCATCCCTGTAAATGGTATTCAAAGTGCTGGGAGGTTCTATGTATACTAATAATGGAACAAAGTAATAAAGAATCTTGCCCATCACTAATGTTACAGTAAAGAGTGCTGTGTGAAGATATACTCACTGACACATTGGTGGCACATATGCTATAGAAGAAACCAACCATCTTTTGTTCTCCCTAAAGACTTGCTCCAAAAGAGAGAATGTGTGACTTGTACCTTAAGTGCCACAGGTCTTTTCTGATGTTCTTTGATTTATGAGTAGCAATTTCAAGTAGTAGAGTTCGCCGGGCGGTGGTGGCGCACGCCTTTAATCCCAGCACTCGGGAGGCAGAGCCAGGCAGATCATTGTGAGTTCGAGGCCAGCCTGGTCTACAGAGCGAGATCCAGGAAAGGCGCAAAGCTACACAGAGAAACCCTGTCTCGAAAAAAAAAAAAAAAATCAAGTAGTAGAGTTCATATGTCACGTAGTTTTCATTTTTACTTCCCTAATTATTAATGATATATAGTCATTCAGTTGCTTACCCAATCTTAATAGGATGATTTTGTTATTGTATTTTTAGAACTCCTCGTGTATGTTGGAAATTAAAGTTACATCAGATGTACTAATAATTTCCAAATATGTTAACTCATTTTTAGATAGTACCTTTAACATTTGATTATTTCCTTTTCTAACAGAAGATTTTTAGTTTGATAAAATCTAGTCCATTCATTTTTTTTTTTCAGATACATCTTGTTTATTCCTACTTTTGGTCTCATATCCAAGGAAGTAAATGCTAAGAAACTTTCCAAAACTTCTTGATGAGTTTTACTTTTTGACTTTATTTATAAATCTTTAGTCCAATTTGAATTTATTTTCTTGTATTATAAATGAAGTGTTATCAATTCCAACATATTCTAAGGGACAGCTTGACATCATAAAGTGGGGCTAGAAATGACACACTTTTCCTATAAAGAACTGTCCTTAAGAAATGTGTTTTATCTGAATGTTTACATGGACATCCAAGGTGTTAACTTTAGAATTATTAAACAGTAGCAGTCATTATATTTAAAATTGAGTGACTATGTAATGATTAAATAACAAGGTGAGTAGAATTTATTTTTATGTAAAGCCTTTAAAATATTAACACCTCTTCATTACCATATGAATAATTGACTAGGTAATTCAAGGAGATGGTTCTAAAAATTTTTATGATGCATGTTTTATGCTGGATATGTATTCAGCCTAAATAATATTATAGAACACAGATAATTCAAATAGTAATGAAATATTGCCTCATCTCTTTAGTGAGCAGTAAAATATTAGGTATGGCTAACGTTACAAATGATCAAATAACTCTAAATTCTATTCCACTCTGCTAAATTATTTTCTTCATTTTGGCTTAATTTGCTGATGCTAGGTATCATTTTTTCTTAGTTATCAATGATCCAAGAATTTATACTTGGTTAATATTTTAAAATCTAAATTCAATCTACAGCCAAAATTTTAGCCAATATATAGACAATAAAAGTGGATTGAATACAGAAGCACTAGCAGTGCTCATGGTCATTTTTTATTCCTTCTTTTCAAGGAGAATTTTAAAGTTAGAGAATATAAGTCACACCTCACAGAAAGTCTTTAGTAGAATTTGGGAGGTCATTCTCTTCCAATCTTACTAATGCATTAATGAGAAATTGCAAAATAACACGAGAAAGATATCTTCTTTTCTTTCCTTTTGTTTTAAAATTTATTCCATCAAGAAAATGTACAGAAATGTGACTTGTGTGACAATTATGATGGGGTGGGGTGGGTCACAGGAAAATGTTGGAAAGGCACAACTATAGTTGTCTGTTCTACTTTCTGTTTACTGTTTTATTAAACTTAACGTTGGTTTTAAAAATGAAGGAAACAATGAAAATGAATAGCTTTTAAAATGTAATTCCTATGAACTTTAGAGATTATAAGAGAATAAGATGCTATATTTAAATATGAATAATTTTTAATTTGAATAACTTGAAATATCAAGTGCAGTCAAAGTTTTCTTGTGTCTGCCTGGTCCCTCACGGTCCAGACAAATTTCTCTCCCCTGTGGTCTCACAATCTCTCAAACCCAAATAAACACACAGAGGCTTATATTATTTACAAACTGTATGGTCTAATGGCTCAGGCTTCTTGCTAGCTAGCTCTTATGTCTTAAATTAATCCATTTCTACTAATCTATGTTTTGCCATGTGTTCTGTGGCTTAACAGTCTGTTGGCATGTTCCTCCAACAGCGGCTGGCATCTCTCTCTGCCTTCTTCCTTTCCCTCTGCTTGGATTTCCTGCTTGCCTCTAAGCTGCCTTGCCATGAACCAAACAGCTTTATTTATCAACCAATCAGAGCAACACATATTCACAGCATACAGAAAGACATCCCACAGCACTCAAGTGCTTTGTGTTTTCTAATGTCAGAGTAATGGTAAAATACTGGAAGCAGAAGTAGTTCTAAACACTTAAGAATAGGAAGAACATTCAATATTTGATTGATAATATTGAACACAGCTGTTTGTGTATTCTTGGAAAATGGGGTGCTAATAGTTAATGGTATAAAGTGACAAAATAATCACTTATTATATATTCATTTCTCTATAAAAGAAAAATAAATTAAGATAATTTTCAAAAGATATCAGCATTGATAATAAATACTGATAATTATAATTATGTAGGCTGATTCATTTACATTACAAACATTAAAGAAATATCCCAATATATTCGACTAATAGCTCAAAGTACAAATATCCATAGATATTCAATAAGATAACCTATTACCTAGCTATAGAGCTATTTTCATCAAATATCTAATTTAAGTTCTGATTGTAGAAACCAATTGTAATATTACCCTAAAGTTTAATTCATATCTGTGTCATGCACATTATTTAAAATGAAGGAAGTCATGGAATAAAATAAGGAGTTTGAGAAGGGAGTTTTGGTGATGAGTTAAAAATAGATTTGGATGACTATCACTGTAAGTAATTGATGGTTTGTATTATTGTCTGATCTCTGATGGTTCAAAGCTATGCTTCATTACATTTAAGGAAGCTATCTTGCAGAGGGATTTAGGTAATTGTTAAGTTCCAGCCCAAATCTGTTCATTTGCCTCTCATCTAGTATTTACCCCCAACCTCATCACATCATCAAGTAAATAATTAACATAAAAGGTATTTATGTTAAAATATTTTTTACACTGTCATAGTTTTAATGTATATACATTTTAGTCATATTTGTAATAACAATTTATTTGTTTGTTGGAGCCACAAAGAAACAACAAACATATAAACACAGACAAATATATAAGTGTGTAGATGATCAGTGTTATCTATTCAACTAAATCATTGGAGTATATACATGTGGTTTTGAAGCTAACTCAAATGTTTGATTAAAATCTGTAAAAACTGAGGTTGGAATTAAAATCATATTAGTAATGATGGAAATACAACTCTAGAATAAAATATATTTGGTCAAATATCATGATATAAAAATTCAATTATAATTATTGTCATCTTAAGACCTACAAGAGTAATCTACCACTTGCTTGAGTGAAGATATGAGAGTAGTTAAGAGAAGGCATGCATCCTGAAAAAGGATTGTGAAAGATATGAAGCTAAACAACCAAAAACTAAATGATAACACTTCTGTGTAAATCACAGAAGGAATGACAGGATACTAGAATGTTCTAGAAAGTAACTAATTGATACTGGAGTTTTTAGGACACACTAAATTTTAATTGTGTCTATGAATGTATAGTATGTGTATGTATAGATGTATATATGTGCATATATATGTTTATGAGAGTGTTCACATATATATGTTTATATATATAAAGAAAGAGAGATATGTATATTTGCATATGATAAAGCAACTCCTCTTGAGTAAGAGATTATATATGAATATAAGCAGTTATGATACATAGAGAGAAAACTTCTTTAAACAAAAGTATATCAATTCACATATTCAGAAGGGAAAATATCTAGCTATGTCATAAATCTGTTCCGTGTCTTCCTTCTTTCATTTTCCAAAGCTACTTAGGACTAATTTCATGGAACTGAATATAAAAAGAACAGTATAGGTATAGGTCATGCTATTTGTACAGTCAGTTCATAAAGAAATTCAATTATCATTAACATAGGGCTAGAATGCTTTTATAATTGATGGTGATAAAGAGAGTTTAAGAATGTCATTTCAAAAGTTGTGTTGGCAAATCACACCTCACAGTACTTGAACTTCTAGCTACAGCAATAGACCACTAAAGCAAATCAAGGGGATATAAATTAGAAAAGAAGTCAAAGTACCATACTTTGCAGATGATGTGATAGCACACAAAAACAACCCCAAAAATTCTACCAGGGAACTCCTACAGAAGATAAACACCTTTAGTCAAGTGACTGGATATAAGATTAACTTTAAGAAACTAAAATAAGTCCTCCTATATACAAAAAAAAATATGAGAAATGGGTTGACAAAGAAATCGTGTCATCAACACCTTTTACAATAGCCTCAAATATTATATATCTTGGGGTAACTCTCACCAAGCAAGAGAAATTCCTGTATGACAAGAACTTTAAGTCTTTGAAGAAAGAAATTAAAGAAGTTGTCAGTGAGATTGAAGGAATAGTCAACCAATGACTGGTCTAGCTTAAAACCCTGATAGTAAGCCCATGTCTGATACTGCCTGAATCACCAAGACATACAGGTTGGTTGCATGACCCTGAGACCTAGGATAGAACCAAGCATGTTTGGAAGAAAAAAACTGTCAATGTAATGATGCCTAACAATATTATGTTATACACAAAAATTATTGCTTATCCCTATTGTTATAAGAGGCTTCACCTGGCAACTGATAGAAATAGATACAGAACCACAGCCAAACATTAGGCAGAACTCTGAGAATTCTGCAAAAGATGGGAAGAAATGATTGTAGGAGCCACAGTGATCAAGGACAATATAACAAAACTCAGAGAATCAACTAACCTGTGCACATATTGGCTCACAGAGAATGAACTGAGAACCAGAGAGCCTTAATGTGACTGATTTAGGCAATCTACATATATGTTTTAGTTGTATAGCTTGGTCCTCTTGTGGGACTCCTAACAGTGGGAGCAGGAGCTATCTCTGACTCTTTTACTAGCTTTTGGAACTCTACTCCTAATACTGGGTCATCTTGCCCAACCTTAGTACATGGGGAGGTGTTTTGTCTTACTGCAACTGGATATGTCATGTTTTGTTGATACCCATAGAAAGTCTGCCCTTTCCTAAACAGATAGGGAGGATGAGTGGATTTAGGGGTAGGAGGAAGGACTTGGGGGAGAGGAGGGAGGGGAAATTGCAGCTGGGATGTAAAATAAATAAATTTATTTGTAAAAAAGAGATGCATACAACATATTCTGATAATATTCATGGCCTTTTTGCCATTCTGTCCAGACCCACATCATTCCCAACCCACCTAAGTTTGTTTCCTATTTGCTAAAAACATCTAAGATTTACTTGTGTTGCACACATTTTCTTGAATGCTCAAAGAAAACAGTAGAAGAAAGGTTGGTAAGAGGGTAAGAACCAGAGGCAGCAGATGGCTACAAGGAAATATCTTCTTCTGGACACAGAGGACGGCTGCACAGATCGACTCACAGCTGTTGTGACAGCATGTACAAAAACCGTACAAGGCACCGCATTTCTAGTTTTCATACACTCAGAAGAAATTTTGGCACATGTGCATACATGTGTTCCTGTGTATGAACACACACACACAAAAAAAAAACAATGATACACACACAAACACAGAGAAACACATACAGAGAGAGAGAACAATATCACTTAAAAATGATCATAGAATCACAAAGAAAATTTGAAAGATTTATTCAAATAAAAAATCCAAATAAGCTAATTTAGGTGTCTGAAATTTATTAATAAGTTTATGGCTCCACATTACAATGGATTTTAAGAAAAGAGCTCTTGAATTTAATAGCAGTAAGATCGGAGTGGCTACAATTAGCAGAAAAAAAAAACTATGTACTTCCCCCTTCACAAATTTTGATATAAATAGCATATGTGTAACTGATTTTGAGCTTACAAAGTTGTTCTAGTAGTTCTTATTAAAAATATTTTACAAAAATGGTAAAAAATATGGATAACTTTTACAAATGTTCTTATAATTACAGTGAATCTTTCATAAAAGTTTGATAAATTACTAAGCAATAGCATAATATTTTAAAATATTTTTAAAATTGATACATTTTTGTATTATTTGTGTAAGGGTAATTGCGGTATGTGAACATCAGTGTAATTGCCCTATAAAATAAAAAGATTTTCCCTGAAGATGGAATCAACAGTCTCGTCATATAGGGCTAAAGACTAAACTCAGATCGTCATCAAGAGCTATACATGTTCATAACCACTCAGCAATCTCTTGTGCCCCTAATTTTAAATGAATTTTAAAATATGTTTAAGTTGTTAACTTTTACAACTCAACAATGAATTTAAACAATAAATACAATAAACAATAAATACACAGGTTTATCCATATACAAACCAAAACACTTTGAAATCACTAGAAACATTTTTAAAGGGATACACATAAAACATCTAGCAAATCATTCAACTACATAATTTCTCTGCTAAACTTCACCAAACTGTTTCCCTATTAAAATGAGCAAATTAAAAGTAACCACACTCATATGCATTATCAATATTATATTCTTAAATAACTCTAAAATATAAACATTGTTTACTATTGTTATTAATACATTTCTTGTATAAACCTCCTTCAGTTCCAACCCAAAAGTTAGCAAAATTTCCTGAATACTTTCCTTTAACATGGTGTTCGTTCATCAAGCAACCACCACATGGAGAATTATTTAGTTAAAATATGTCAGACTATGTTTGCCTGCTCAAAATTTCCAATTACTTGACTTATGGTATAAAGGGACTATAAATACATTAGATGAAATGACACCAAACACAAGCATGATTCAACTATGTAAAATTTGTGGCAAGGCTATTTTATCCTAGAAATTAGAATTTAATGTGACCTTAACAGTTGCTGTGTTACTTAATAAAAACAAGTACTCACTGTTGGATGACAGAAAGAACTTGACATTTCTAGGCTTAGTTCACAGAAAAAAAAATTCTGATGTTTTAGAAAAATCTGTTTCTTGGAATTAATTTATTATGTGTAACTTCTTAGATAATGTTTTAGTGTCCTAGAGAATATTTAATTCTCTGGGCTGAAGGCAGAAGGCTCTGAAGATTTTATGATGGTTCACTTCTTGTAGATCAAAGAGGATATGTGGAATTCTGTGATGAAGTTTCATTCCATTCTTTCTACAAAATAATGTGATCTTGGAGGAGCAGTAGGCAAGGTATACCATCAGAGATTCAATGCATGTATTTGCCCAAAGATACCACTGAGGTACATGAATGGCAATGTTCCTTTTATGGAGGGTTTCTGGGGAAGGTTAATAAATCTTAGGAAGAAACAAAATGAGGACTCAGTTAAAAGGCTGACTCACACATAGTGAAGGAGAAAATTAGATGATTATAATTCAAATCATAGTAGTAAGAATATTTGCCTATAATTTTGGAAGGGCTAAAATATTCCCTAGAACTGGCATTCCTTGACTAAAGTGGAAACTGCTTATTGAGTAGATAATCTACATTACAGTGTGTGTGTACCAGACTATTCAATCCTAAATATCTTGCAGTGTTTAAGTGACTCTAGGCATCTGATAAAAATCTAAACAACTAACCTTGTAAGGACTTTTAACCATAAACTCTGAGTTTGCACCATTATTATTGAACAAAAATGTAAAGACTAATGTCCAAGAATAAAAATCAGGTGGTAATGATTAAATAAAAGCTTAGGCCAAGTCAATATAAAGTATTTCTATCTTAATCATGACCCAGTGGATAGTCTCTACACGCAGTTTAGCAATCCCGTAGGCATGAAAATACAGTAGAGGATTCCACCCAAACCTAAAGAAATTCCCATTTCCACCCTAACTAACACCATTTTTTGTAACAATATCAGCAATAAAAGACACCACTAAGTCTGAGGCATGAAAAAGTTAATTTGTATCATCTATTCATTTATTTGTCCTATTCTTTCCTTTACAGAGATCAATTTTGATAATGAAAATGGCAAATTTCCAAAACCATAAGATAGATGATATAAGACAGCACAATTCATGATCTGCCACAGTTCAGGGCCAATCTACACAGACATAGAGTGCAACAACTATCTACAACACAGAGAAAATAAACTCACCATAGTGCAGGGAACTGTATTTGTCTCAGTTTAGGATTTTCCAAGTGGGAAAAATATGGGTGTAGAGTTTCTTTTGTGAGGTATTCTAGAAACCAAAATGGAAGAAAAGGTAGGCCATCAATGATATCCTAACCAATTGTAGTATAAGACGACACCATGTTAAATAGACTTCTTTTAATCTTTTCAGGTGTATACAAATAAAAATATCAAACTGTAAAATTTATAAACAGCAGATAGAGTGTTCGTAATTCTGGAAACTTGAGAAACACTAAATCAAAGATCTGAAAATTCAGCATCTAGCAAAACAATTATTCTTTCTATACAGTGTATTCTACCTTGTACATGTATCAGAGATGATGTGCAAGGAAAGAAAAACCATATTTGTCATTCTACATTTGTCATCTACAAATGCGGATTCTATTCTAATGAATCAATCACTTCAAAGAGGTCTGCCTCCTGATAGTAATACTTGAAACTATCACATTTAGCCTGGGTGTTTTCTGGCAGTATTACAGTCAAATAATATGCAGACATTAAGAGCCAAAGATATCAACCATCCTTCAATATTCAGTAGTATTCATGCTTACAGAGATGATAATTTAAATGATTCTTTCATTATTGAATGATATACACTATGACAGATTTTTTTTTCAAAAATGAGAAATAAATTTCCATTCTTTGAACCTCCCAGTAAGAATAGACATGCTAGCATGAGAGAACTTTGGCTCCATCTGACACAATGTGTATGGGGGAAAAAAAGTACAGATTCTTGACTAGCCATAAACAACAGAAGAAATATTAATGTCCACCTATATAACATTTAATTACTGTCTGAATGAAACTAGTCTTGAGTTTGGTGTGTTGAGTAGATTCATCACACAATTCAGAGAAAGCAGTATGACACTATTTTAATAAGACAGTGAATCAACAGAGATGGACACATATTTGAATTGTAGAAGTTCTTTGGTGAAAAACATTTATTCTTACTGTTTGGTTGTATCATTGTTGAACTATGTCTTCATAAAGAATGACTTATAAAAAATCAATGTAGGAGAAAAAATATAAATGTGGACGATAGCTATCCAAATTGTAGTGGCATCTATTAAAGAAGGAAATATGTTGTAATACAACTGTAGCCATGAATTCTTTGAAAAGAGTATGGAAGAGAAAACATCCCAGAAGGTAAATCAATAATCATTTTTAGTTAGGCACTGGATAATAGAATATCTGATATATGCTTGCTCTCAATAATGAGTAAATAAGTAGATATAGAATTTATGAATGTGAAAATAAATGCATCCTCTGCATTTGCAAGTCATACAATCTCTCTTCCACCTCTCCACATTAGCACAAGTGGGTATTGTTATTATACTAATGGTTTATTTTAATTATTGTTGTCATTGTGTTTCATGTATTTTAATTCATTTCATTCTTGATTGAACACAAAAATGTTGATAAATTATCCACATTTTTTTTACATTTTATGTTTACATCCCATATAATGCTAGATCTTCAGAAATAGAAATGACACAGCTTTATATTCAAACTTTGAAATGTAAAACTATAAGACTGATAATGATCGAGAAGTTGAATTATGGGATATGGATTATATAGAAGACAAATTGTGAAAGGAACTTAATGTAGATAAAAATGTTGTGCTCAGGAAATTAGAATAGTTTTTGAAGAAAGTTGAAAATTTGGATGTGCTGGAAAGATCCAATGGCAGAGATGTGGAAGTCATCATGTGTACTAGCAGGTCATCTACTTAATCCTTCTTACTCATGTCTTATATCAGGGCAGCGTTCTTTGTACATGGATACTTATCAAGTTGTACCACATTCTTCATGGTGCACACCTGCCCTGTAAGTAGGGAATGCTATAAATATGCTATGGTTAACACCTCAAAAGCATCCTTTAACAAATGTTATTCATGACATTGGTAGATAGTCTGCAGCTGTCTTTCCACATTTGTGATAACACCAAAAACAATTTATGTTGCCTTATGGCACTGCTCTGCTGAATCAAGCTGCAGTTGCATAGCTATAGCATAAAACTGAATTGATAAAAACACATTTTTTGGTCTTTTTTGTATTCCATACCTTCTTGCCTACCTTTATATAAAAAATTTCTTGAAAGAAGTTATCCAGACTCAAACCTTATTTTAGTATCCTTTTTTTAAAAGGCATCAGCATCAAGACAGAGTTTTCCACAACAGACAAAAATTCATTAAGAAAAAGGAAGATAGAGAATTCAAAGGCAAGATTACTGGTTCCTTCACTAATGTAAATATTGAAATGGCATAGGGTGAGAGAGAAACTGAATCACATGGAAAAGTTTGGATAATGTAGAGAGCACTATGCCATGATGCAGAAACTTGGAACATGTCTAAAGAAATGCATTTTCAATTGTTTTATAAAACTGCAAATCACGATTATCTGAGAATAGGAAAAAAAAACAAAAAACAAACAAAATAACAATGCAATGAGTTATATCTGCTCAGTGCAGTAGCAAGGGGGAGCGTCTATTACAACAATTTGAAAAAGAAAATGTCAATCTCAGGATAAAACGTTTATTATTTTGTTTTTATTTATAACAAATGGGCTCTAAAATTTATTATGTACATTTATATATGCATGTATGTAGCAATGATTAATGAAAATAGTCACTTAATTTGAAAGAGAGAAAAGAAGTGTATATGGGAGGGTTTAGAGATATGAAGATGAAAGTGAAAATTATGTAATTTTGTTAATATCTCAGATGTAAAATATAAAATTTTAAGATGTTAATTCAAGATAAGGAAAGAATAGATAGCTTTATTAAGCATTAAAAAATGTTCTAGAAAATCTTAAAAGGAGAATGAGACAGAGAAAAGGGAAAATACATGTATCTGAGGGAGAAAGAAAATTGTGTCCTATGAGTGAATTCGGCTACATATTTATCAACAGACATATTGAAAGAGAGTACATATCTGGAAAGCACATCATCCCAGTGAAAATTATCTATTGTTTTTGATGGACAGTAAAATGTGGATCTCTGCATGACCCTAGTCAAAGTCCAGATCTTGTAGATAAAATATGAATTCCAGTAAGATTTAGAGATCTTATAACTTATGGTTTCTCTCCTTTATGATTTTGACATCTATTACTTCTTTTTCAGAAATTCTTTCCAAGCCATCTTTTCCATAACCTAGAATATGTCTCTATATCTTTTAAGCTATTTAAATAAATGGTATTATAATGCCTTGACATACTCTGCTCTAATTGCCAAATCAAGGCAAAAAAATTTATTTCCATTTTGGACAATTTCTCTGTATATCAATTCCATGACTTTCTTTTATGTTTGCTGTACTTAATAGGCAAATAACAACATTTCCATGATTATTTCTGTTGTGCTTTATCCAGCTTGTGTTAATCAGGAGACATCTCATTTTCATTGTGTTCCCTCTCTCCTCTCTAAACTGAACTGGTGTTTTATTGACATCAACATAGTAGCTCTCATCCACTGTACTTCATCCTCCAATAGATTATGGTTATATCTTTATCAGTAGTGCTCTAAAATACTGAACCAATGTTGTTAACATAATATTAATACAGATAATTGGACCACAAAGTTATGAATGATAGCAATTCCAGAATCTACAGGATAAGAATGAAGTAGAATTGAGGCAAATTTTCCTCAGGTATCAGTTCAGAATTGGTAAAATATATATTCTCAATTTAAAGGATAAGTTGAGCAACTAGATCAGTCCAAGCTCATAGAATATAAAACTAGGTACAAAGTATTTAATAAATAATTTGTTGTCTTTATTTCCTAGAAATTACAAATTTTATGGCAAAGTACATGAACACTGAGAGTGAGAAAAGCAACTAAGATGCAAATACCATTAATCTAAAACAATTATTTGAATATCATCAATGTTTCTTTCTCAACCAACACCATTTTGTGATTGGTTTTACATGTACTTAAATTAGTAATTTAAAATACTTTCCTAAAAGGGAACATGATTGTTTAGCTTAAATTTTGAGAAGTAAATTTCATGTTGTGTTCTGGCTACCTTTCATTCTCGTCTATTCATCATTTAATGGAAGGAGATATAATTTTCCATGTGAATTATTTCAAGGAAATAAAATTTAAACTTATACAAATATAAATAGGAATTATTTTAGATTTAGAAAACTTTAAATAATCATTTTATTCATGGATTAGCCTATCAGTATTTGAAACATTTCAAACCTATACTCTACAAAATTAGAAAATCTAAAAGAAATCTATTTCTCAATAGATGGCACTTTCCAAAGTTAAATCAAGGTCAGACAAACAATTTAAATAGAGCAATAAACCCCAAAGAAATAGAAGTGGTCATTAAAAGTCTCCTAACCAAAAAACACCCAGGGTCAGATGGTTCTAGCCCAGAATTCCACCAGCCCTTCAAAAAGAGCTAATTTCAATACACCTCAAATTATTCCATGAAATAGAACCAGAAGGAACATTGACAATTCATTTTATGAGTCCACAATCACACAGATACTATAACTACACAAAGACTCAACAAAAAGAATTACAGTCCAATCTCCAAAAAGAACACAGTTGCAAAAATGCAAAAAAAAAAAAAATACTCAATAGCATACTCACAAGCCAAACCCAGTATATGGAACAAAAAAATTCATTCTGAATGAGGTAATCCAGACCCAGAAAGGCAAACATGCTATGTACTCACTTATAAGAAGATATTTGATGTAAAGATAATCATGCTTACATTCCTCCCACCCAGAGACTCTAGGTAACAAGGAGGGCTCAATGGGGACACTAGGCTCTCCCTGGGAAGAGAAAATAGAAGAAATCTCATGGGTAGAATAGGTGTGAGTGGGGATGAGAACATGAGGGATCAGGCAGAGATGGGGCTAGGAGGCGAGTACTGAACGAGCAGATTTGAAAGAGTGTCATTTCAGGGTCAGGTAGAAACCTGGTGAAAATGAAAGTCCCAGTATCCTATAAGGATGACTCCATCTAAGATTCCTAGCTAAGGGGATACTTAGCCTGAACTGGCCACTTCCTGTGACCAGGTATGACTACCAGTGGAGGTTATGTGACACCAACCCAGCCCCATAACCTTCAACCTACAGCCTGTCCTACCTGTGGGATGTACTGGAGTAAGTAAGGGTGACACAGAGATTGTGGGAGTGGCCAACCAATGACTAGTCCAACCTCAGATCCATGCGAGGAGAGTGAGCCCATTCCTAACACTGCCTGAAGCACTAAGACACAGAGGCAGGATGATACAGAGAGACTCCAGGATAGAACCAAACATGACTGGAGTAAAAAAAAAAAAATGTCAATGTAATGATGCATAATGATATTCTTCTATACTCATAGATTGATGCCTAGCCCAACAGTCATTAGAGAGGCTTCATCCAACAACTGATGAAACAGATGCAGAGACCCAAAGTCACACTTTAAGACTAGCTAGGATAATCCTGCTAAAAGGAGGCAGGAAGGATTGTAGGAACCAAAAGTTCAAGGACATCATAAGAAAACCCAGATAATCAATTAACCTGGTATCATAGTAGCTCATGGAGGCTGAGCTGACAACCAGGGAGCCTGCATGGTCTGACCTAGTCACTGTGGATATTTGTGACAGTTGAATAGCTTGGTCTCCTGGGACTTATAACAGTGGGAACAGGGGCTATCTCTGACCCTTTTGCTGGGTTTTGGGACCTTATTCCTCATACTGGGCTTTCTTGCCCAGCCTTAGCAAAAAGGCAAGGTGCTTACTCTTACTCCAACTTGATATGCCATGTTTTGTTAATATCCATGGAAGGCCTGCTCTTTTCTGAATAGAAATGGAGGAGGAATGGATGGGGGGAGGTAATCAGGGAGGAGAGACCGGGAGGAGATTAGAAAGGGGAAACTATGGTCAGGATGTAAAATAAATTAAATAATTAAAATTTAAAAATGACCAAGCTATCTTTAAAAATCCAATGGCTTCTTTTACATCCTAAGTTTATCAATTGTGCCCTCTGTAAAATTAAACAAACTAATAAGAAGTTACATACTTTCTTACTTCAAAAGGGAAGGAATGGCACAGTAAGAATCAGATCAAACAAAAACTAAAATCTAAGAATGTAAAGATCTTAATATCTAAATCTTGGCTCTAATAGTCTATACGGCTAGATAATCTCAGTCAGTTTCTTTGAAGCTGATTGTGGATGTTGAATGACCTGGGTCATGGTGTCATCGGAGACCTTTCAGGGGGTCTTGGCTGATCAAACCATATTAGCCTGGAAGCAATCCACAGGTTCTCATCTGTGGAAACAAAAGTAGAACCTCTGTTCCAAAGTAACATATCCACAGACATGAATTTTGAAGTCTAGATACCTTTAATATTATACATATATATGTGTGTGTGTGTGTGTGTGTGTGTGTGTATGTGTGTGTGTGTGTGTGTTTAATTCAGCAGCCTTTACAATCAAATATTTTTCTGCAGTTAAAAATCTCAAAGACAATATAATCCAGACTCTCAGTGTGATTTCCATCTTTACATGATATAGACCAATTTCTAAATGGTCTTATTAAATAAAAAAACAGGGAGCCAAATATAGGGGTGAAAGCCTTAGAGAGATCAGGGAAATAGGGAAAGCCACCAGCCAACTTTACCTCACCAACTCTGCAGCTTCCAAATGCGAGTTACTTCCTTTATTGCCTTGCTGTTCTGCCCTCTCATTGGCTTTCTTAGCCTAGCTACTTCACTTCCTTGTCCAGTCTATACAGACCTCCGTGTCTCTATCATTGGTAGTGGGATTAAAGGTAAGTGTCACTGTTCTTGGCTCTGTTCCCTAGTATGGCCTTGAACACACAAAGACCCTGCCTGATAAGTGATGGGATTAAAGGCGTGTGCTACCTAACTTTTTATTTACTTAAAATGGCTGACCTTTTCCCCTTGAACTCCAGGCAAGCTTTATTAAAGCGCAAATAAAATATCACCACATTTCAAAACAAATAAAATATCACCATAACGTGGATCATTTTTCATATTACTTTTACTGTCTCTTTAAAGACTTTCTTTTCCTCTCTCTTAGAAGTCTATGTATATTTTTACATATAATGTAAACCATTTAGAGGTTTATTCCATTTGAATCTGTCTTTTGTATATCAATAATCCTTTTATGATCATTGCAAACTGCAGCATGGCTAAGATTGAAGCAGCAGCCATGGTTGCTGATTCCATGTACTCAACTTCCCAATATGGTGGAGGTACTCAGGGGAGTCATGAGTATTCTTCCAACTCTGGGATCCATGCTGCCATCAGGTAGTATGCAACTGGCCCATAAACCCTTTTTGTCTGTGAGTAAAAGCATAATCCACCATGCAGCATGCTGTGCATCTTGGAGGCAGCTCTGTGTACCAAGGTGGGAATCCTGTACATGCTGTACTCAAGCCCAAATGCTGTTGAGTCTCTGTACCAGCCTGCATGAGATGTGAAATAGGAAGCTATTTTTAGAATCTGTTTTAGAATCTCTTATTAAGTTCTCTCAGATTTTAGGTGGAAACTCGAGACAATATGTTGAGCACCAAATGTATCAGGAAGTTTCTCTGGTCTCTGGTCTCACCTGGCCCCACGGTCCCGAGGTCCTCTGGTCACTTTTTGATTAGATTGAAAGGGTAAGTGCTGGGGCATGTCTTTCTGTATGCTGTGAATATATTTTGTTCCCATTGGTTAATAAATAAGCTGCTTTGGCCTATGACAGGGCAGCTTAGAGGCAGGTGGGACATCCAAGGAGAGATACAGGAAAGAGAAAGGCTAAGCAGAAGAGATGCCATACTACCTTCCTAGGAACAACATGTAATGGGATACAGTTAAAGCCACAGAACAGGGCTGGATGGACCAGAGACACATTCCAGCTACAGTATGTCCTTATGGTTCTCTGATTTTCCTTGGTGGCTGTTATGTTCTCCCTTTCCTTTATGACTTTATCAATTTTGATATTCTCTACCTTTTAGTCAGGTTGGATAAAGGTTGTCTCTTGTTGATTTTCTCATACATGCAACTCTTTGTTTCATTGATTGTTAATATTGTTCTCTTTGTTTCTCTTTTATTGATTTCAGTCCTCCGCTTGATTATTTCTTACTATCTATTCCTCTTGTGTGTGCATACATCCTTTTGTTCTAGAGTTGCAGGTGTGCTGTCAAGTTGCTAGTATGAGATCTCTCAACTTTTTTTTTTATGTAGGCATGTAGTGCTATGAATTTTCCTCTTAGCACTGCTATCATTGTGTCCCATAAGTTTAGGTATGCTATGTGTTCATTGTCATTGAATTCTAGAAAATTATTAGTTTCATTATTTCTGTTTTGACCCATTTTTAATTCAGTATAGTTGTTTGGTTTCCATGAGGTTGTAAGCTTTCTGTTGTTTCTGTTGTTGATATCCAACTTAATCATTAGTGCTCCGGTAGGATGCAGAGAGTTGTTTCAATTTTCTTTTAATTTTTGACACTTGCTGTGTTTCTGAGAATGTGGTCAATTTTTGAGAAAGCTCCATGAGGTGCTGAAATAAAGGCATATTCTTTTGTGTTTGGATAAAATGTAACATATATTCTGTTTTTCATTCTGAGGTCAGCACATCTTTAATTCTGCAGTTTTTTCTGTTATCCAATGTCTCTCTGCAGGTATTCTTCCTTTCTCATTAGCATTGAGAAAATTCAAAGTTAATAGAGCATCATGCAGTCTATTTCCGGGGGGGGGTTGTTACCCCTTTCTGTTTATTTAGTATATCCTTTAGAGTTGGATTTGATCTTTCTATGACTGCTTGGCCTATATGATTGTGTGGTATATATGTAATATGCTTTACATTGTAATAATCAAAAAACTGTTTCATTTTACCAGAGACATATGTTGGAGCATTGTCAGTTTTGATTTGTGCAGGTATATCCATGATGGCCATAACCTCTAGCAAATGTGTGATTACAGAATCAGCCATTTCAGAATTCAAAGCAGTCACCCATTAAAAACTTGAATAGGTATCAATGCTGTGGTGTACATATTTTAATTTTCCAATTTCTACAAAATGAAACACATCCACATGCCAGATTTCATTCCTCTGAGTACCCTTTGGGTTACTTCTTGCAGGTAGTGGAGTTTGGAACTCTCAAATTCATGACCTTTTTTATTTGATCATTACTTCTATATATACACACACATATATGTAGTGATGTATTGTGTCCCCCAATATACTGTGTCTCCCAATAAAATAAAACTTGCCTGGAGATCAGAGGAAAAAGCCAGCCACTATATAGAAGTCAGGCAATGGTAGCACATGCCTTTAATTCCATCACTTGGCAGAGAGGAATCCGTTGGATCTCTGTGAGTTCAAGGCCACATTGGGAGCAGAGCCAGGCACATGCCTTAAATTCAAACACTAGTTAACCATGGATGCCTGCAGGTCTGTACAGACAGACAGGAATTGATAGAGCTGGGCAGGAAGAGGAAGTGATGTAACTAGACAGAGAGAGCAAATCACATGGCAGAACAGCAAGCAATATAGGCATGGGTAGGCAGGAAGTAGCTCCTCTTTGGAAGCTGTGAAGTTGGTGAGGTGAGGTTAGCTTTCTTTATTTCCCTGATCTCTCAGGTTTTCACTACTATATCTATCTGGCTCCATGATTTTTTATTTATTAAGACTTTAATAATTTGCCTACACATATGCATATATATATAATTCATAAATATATAAATACAGACTACTGTTTATTTAATTTTTTCCTGTATGTACTTGTTTTAAGGTCTGCTCACTTGGTGTTGTACAGCAGATTAGTTGCTTCATCCTGAGGAAGACCAACTCACCTCTCACCTGTAGCTCTTTATTTAGGATTGGGGCCCCATGAGATTTCTTACAACTGTGACAGCATGTCATTTGGTGTTGTAATTTTCAGGTCCAGTTAAGGTAACCATATTGCTGAGATTACATGATTAAAACTTCTCTGTTATGTCTAGAAAATACTATCTTAGAGCAGACTTCCTTGTCCTGTGGTTCATACTATGTTTTCACTCACTCTTCTGTGATGTTCCCCAAACTTTAGGTAAAAGGCTGTGTTGTAGATGTACCAATTTTCACTGGGTACCACACAATTGGATGTTCTCTGAATTTTGAACAGTTATGGATTTCTATAAAGCTTTGTGTTTTCTTCAAAGAGGAGCTTCATGGATAGTGAATAAGAGCCACAATCATTAGAAGGTATAAGGATAAGGATAAATGCATTTAAAATACATTTGGAATCGCACAGATTCAGGAAAGTGGCAATTATAGGTTCTACTCTAAGATACATGACCTCATAAGTCATAGGTACTTGCCTAGGTTTTCAGTAGTAGAAATGATTTTCCTCCTGATGAGCTAGTCTGAAGTTCAGTTAGACGTCTATTGGTTAACTTCAAGATAGAAGTGCCTCGATTACACCTTTATGAATATATTGCAATGCTGTCATCATTGTTCATAGGCATTTCAGCAAGGTAAACATAACTTTCCTTCCTCAAATACTGCATATCATTATCCTGTGCTATGAAAACTAGCCCCTAGGGAAGAGGCTTGTGGATTGGTTCTAGCTGGATTTCTCTTAGTTCACAAAGTAAATGGTGACTTCAGTAGTAAGAACTTAATTTCCATTTCTGGGAAGACACCAAGGGCAACACCATTAGTCTGTACTGTTTTGGGATTCTCTTGTACTTCTCTGACCAACAACTTGAAAGGATGTTTCTAGTGTTTGGAACAAGCAATTATTTACTAAACTATTGATGGCTCTTGGTGAAAGCATTATTATTCCACATGGCAGAAATTCCTGTTAACAGTATACATATGTATACATATGCACTTATATGTATTATATGTGATCTTAGGTAAATTTAAAATGGTATGACTTGCTGTGTTATTTTTTCAAGAATCCTTCAGAATAGTGCTATATATTTTTGCAAGAAATTACATTCCTAAGAATGAATAACAAATTCTAACAGAAAAAAAAATGATTTGGAAGAAGAATGCCAAATTTACAAATGCATCAGGTGCAATAAACCCATAGTCTTAAAAGATCAACAATTACTGGTTAGAAATTAGTTCTTTTCAAAAATTCATGATTATCCATGAGATGAATAAAACCTTGCCATAATAGATGAAATTTTAATCATAATTCCTAAAGCCTGTAATCAAGACAAATTCTCTAAATAAATCAAGGAAAATGACACTTTTTAAAAAAATTATGTCTCAAACTAAAGTATATATACATACATGAATTTTATAAAAAGTGAAAAGAAATAACTTTGGAGAAGACATACAGTGCTGCTTTCCTGCCTCAAGCAATGTATAATATGTTCAATTTCATTGCTTATTTATGGAGTTGCAAATAAAAATTGCAGTGTCCTCCAGTACATGCTGTGGTGGTTTGAATGAGAATGACCCACATGGGTTGATATGTTTAAATACTTCGTATCAAATTGATGAAGTGTAGGACATTCTTAAGAAGGTGTCCTTGTTGGAAGTATGTCACTTGGGGTGGGTTTTGAGGTTTCAAAAGTCCACATCACTTCTTCCTCTGTCTTATGGTTGTAGAGCAGTTGTAAGCTGGGGGGCAGATATAAGCTCTCAGTCACTGCTTTAGAGCAATGCTTGACTACCTGCTACCATCTTCCCTGCACTGATAGTCATGGACTTATACTCTGACATTTTAAGTGAATCTTCAATTAAATGCTTTATTTTATAAGGTGTCTTGGTCCTATTATTTTTCACTAAGTAGAAAGACTCAAAGATTCATTCATCAGTATGTCGAACTTACCATTTGGTCAAAATTGTGGCACACTTGGAATACTTCGGTTCATTTTGGTCAGAATATGACATTATTAAATACATTTTAACAGTTTTGAGGAAGTTAAACATACACTAAAAATAGGACATATCTATTCTATCAATCTCTGGGGGAAAATGATTTAAAAAGGTATTCATATTAGTACTGTCATTCACTCCTTGATTAATATATCATAATTATTTATAGATATGCAAACTATAAAATAGGCACAAAATTCCAAAAATGATTACTGGAAATGTCTATATAATTAAGTTCTACATGTTAGCAAAAGGAAAAGAATAGTGATGATTCGTTAAAATTTCAAATGTATATCCTGGAGGGATGCAACATCATACTCATGGCAGAACTGCAAATGTAGTAAAGCTGCCATGTAGAGGTTCCTTGGCACTTTGAAAGATGGTGCATGTTATGAATGGTATGTAGATTTCTTAGGGTCTCTGTGCATTGGCTAATTTAAACAACTTCTCTAATTTTCTTTCTTTTTTTTTTATTTTTTTATTTTTCAAGACAGGGTTTCACCGTGTAGATTTGAGCCTGTCCTGGAACTCACTTTATAGACCAGGCTGGCCTCGAACTCACTGAGATCCCATGCCTCTGCCTCCCAGGAGTTGGAATTAAAGGCGAATGGCATGTGCCACCACCACCCAGCATAGCTTTATTTCTTTGGGGCTAGATCCTTCATGTGGTATTCTCCTAGGTTGAAAAGAAATGGGCATGAGGCAATTCTAGAACACGAGGTCTTGAAATAAGGACTGACTAAGCCAATTTTTTTTTTTTTTTTTGGCTTTTCAAGACAGAGTTTCTCTGTGTAGTTTTGCGCCTTTCCTGGAACTCGCTTTGTAGACCAGGCTGGCCTCAAACTCACTGAGATCCGCCTGGCTCTGCCTCCCAAGTGCTGGGATTAAAGGCGTGCGCCACCACTGCCCAGCTGCATGACTAGCCAGTCTTGACGCCAGGGCTTAAAACTAGATCAAGCCAATTTAAAGCAAAAGATGTAAAGGAAAGATGCAGTGAGAGAAAGGATATAGAATGAGAGGGATGGAGAAAAGGAGGGAGAAAAAACTTGAAAACTTCTATACATGTGATACATGTAATAAATAAGGAGTCTAAGAATAATTACAATAACAAAAATAATTAGAGTTTTTAAATGATATAATGTATAATTCCATTTCTATAACAATTTTAGAAAATGAAATCCAGTCTTGACTAACAGAAAAATTAGTAGAAATGGGAACAGCAATGCGATGGGAAAGACATGGGCATTAGGAAACAATTTTCCTCTGAGAGATTATGTATATAAAATATATCTTGAGCAATTTTTTCTTCTTTTCTAAGTACTCAGATATAGTCTTTTTTCTTTTATAATTTTGGGAAAAGCACATTTGCTAGTCTATTTTTCTATTCATTTTATCTCCATTTACTTTTCTACTTTATAACTCTAAGTTTTACATTTGTAACAGGAGATTTCTATATGATTGTAGCTAGTTGAAAACACTGCTGCATTCCTCATAACTTATTCAATGCATTCCAAATGCAGTCTTATTTTGTGGATAGCCACTTCTAATTTTATCTTCTCAACAATATGGTTATAAATGGGCACACTTTCATTACAGAATCACATACCTCAGCTTCTCCTAAATGCTTCCATTCATTTTCCTGTTCTAGTGTGTGTGTGTATATATATGTATATGTGTGTGTGTGTGTGTGTATTCTGAATTATTGAATACTATTTCTTTTCAGAAGGCCTCACCTAGTATATGTATCATTTTTGTGGAGACTACATCTTACAAGCACAATTAGGACTGATTTACATTTTTAGACAAATGCACCTCAGGTAGTTTGATACTGTTTCTTTTCCTCCAGTAACTAGAATTAGCAAATTATTGTTATGTACCAATGAATATGGATATATAAAACAACTGGCTTGGATTATGGTTCACTGTATAAAGAACTTACTACAAGACTGAGGACCAGAGTTGGCATCTTTAGAAACTACTTAAAAGCAGGTGCCTTAAATCCCAATACTAAAAGGAAGAGACAAAAGATTCACTGGCAAGCTAGATAGCTACTCCAGCTAATTAGTCAGCTATATGTTCATCTAAAAGCCTGCCTCAATAAAAGAAATGTGAAGAATAATCAAGAAAGACACCAGATATTCAGTCTAAATTCCAAATCGGCATAGACACCCACATGAACATATACCTCCACAAACATGTGCCTATACACATGCAGACATGTTCACATACATGAAGTCACACCACACAACACACACACACACACACACACACACACACACACACACACACACACATGCCTAAATGTATTGGGTAATAATTTTGTTGTTGTTGTTGTTCTTTGGTTTCTAGACAGGATTTTTCTGTGTAACAGCCCTACCTGTCCTGGAACTAGCTCTATAGACCAAGCTGGTCTTGAACTCACAGAGATCTGCTTACCTTTTGCCTCCCAATTGCTGGAATTAAAGGTGTGTGCCACCACTGCCTAACTGGGTAATGATTTGAAATCTAACACATTTGCATGCTTAAAGGAGGCTGCTGATTCCCAGCACTGTTTTTTTTTTCATATGAAGATTTTAAATGAACTAGGATTAAGCATTTTATTAAAATATTTAAATATCATGCAGTTATATTTTCTAATAAATTATCATTAGCTTTTAAAAATATGTGGTTTACATGTACTTTTAAATGTAGAAAGTGAATAATAAATGAGGCCACCAAAGGAAAAACAACAGCATAAATATTTTCAGTCATGCCCCTTCAAAATTCTTTCCATCTGTATGATCACGGAACCTTGCAGTCTCATAGGAATGGAGTGAGAAGTTTGCAAATTTGTGATGTTTTATAGTTAGAAACAAAATTTGAAATTCTATGAACAGATGGTAGAAAGCAGCAAAATAGATTTCCATTACTCTATTTTTTTAATCACAAAATGGCAAAAGATGTTATTAAAAACAGGCAAATAAACCACATCCTGTGAAATTTGAAAAAGATAACAGATAAATAGGACCAAATCCAAGGTGCTTACCTGTAGTTCTGGAGAGAAGAGGAGTACTGAGTAGGAAATTTTGGCAAAAAAAGAGAGACATTCAGAATGTCCAGAAAGATCTAACCATTTATAACAAAGTCAAATGGCAATAGAGATGAGTAGAAAAGGAAAAAATTGTGCTTCTCTCTCCTCTGTGAGCTTTTCAGATGGGAATTGCTAAGGAAATCAGATGAAAAACCTAATTTTACATAAATAACCTTAGCAAACAAATCCAGGGTTGAAAACAATAGGAACATGGAAACCAGTATTCACATACCCAGTCATCATTTTTATACTCAGCACATCTTTACTGTGTGTATTCTGTAGCTATAGGTTAAATATCAACACTAAAATAACATAACCTAGAACTCAAATCATGCATAAAATATCATGAGTTGGACAAAATCACTAAGGGTAATGTCACAGAAAGTCACAGAAACCTGAGAAATGTATGAACATCATGAAAAGAAGTAGCTTGTGCTGTGGGATGGTCTGTATGTCAAGTGTGTTGCTGATTGTTCAATAAATAAATCACTGATTGGCCAGTGGCTAGGCAGGAAGTATAGGTGGGACAAGGAGGAGAATAAAGCTGGGAAGTGGAAGGCTAAGTCAGAGAGACACTGCCAGCCACCACGATGACAAACAGCATGTGAAGATGCCGGTAAGCCATGAGCCACGTGGCAAGGTATAGATTTATAGAAATGGATTAATTTAAGCTGTAAGAACAGTTAGCAAGAAGCCTGCCATGGCCATACAATTTGTAACCAATATAAGTCTCTGTGTTTACTTGGTCGGTTCTGAGCAGCTGTGGGACTGGCAGGTGAGAGAGATTTGTCCTGACTGTGGGCCAGGCAGGAAAACTCAAGCTACAAGCTAGGTTTCTACACACAAGGAATGATGACTGAATTTTAATATGTGTGATATGAAGGACCAGTAATCTAAAAGTGGTCAAGAAAACAAGACTCTCAACAAAAAATACAGCTAATAAGCTGAAGACAATTAGTCTAGAGAAAAGTAAAATGTCATGCACACCACAGAAGACTTCTATTTGAAGAGTGATTATAAGAAATCTTGACAAAAATATTTACAACTAGGGTAGTATACAGAATACACATAAAAATATGGCAATGTAAGAAAAGTGGGTTATAGTTTGAGAATATGAGACATCCCTGAAACTGTATGAGTGGCAAGAACAGGATGTTGATGTTGAGAAGGTGGATTTGAGCTGAAATTGTTCAACAGAATCTACACAGTGCCTTTGTTCCTCCTCAACTGCAGTACTCCTCAACAGCATGCTATAAAATCCAGAGAAGCTACCTTGCTGACACTTTCTCTATAAATTCCTATAAAGACACTATAAGGACATAAGTAAACATCCAAACCATTGACAAATCATAGGTTCAGATAAGGAAACACCAGAACCAATGACCAATCATGGGGTCAGGATGTAAGTACCAGGCATAGGAAGACTGGCAACAGCAGTGTTCCCATGCTGCTGTCTCCAAGCTTTCCAAGCTGTAGGCTTCTAACTTGAATAACCTATGCCCCAGATTTTATAAAAAGCTAAATAATTAGAAAAAAAAAGCAAGACAAAGTAGGAAATAAATATATGAGAAAGAAACAGAAATTCCCTGAAGACCTGCACTAATTCTGAAAAACAAAACAGAATTAGTTTACCAGATCCAAAATGCATTCAATGAAAATCAAATAAATATAATGTAGATATTAGTAATGCAGAAATGTAATCAGATTCACAAGAGGCGGATGTAACAGTCATCCTCTCACAAAAACTGACTATATGATAAGCAACATAAAAACTACACTCATCACAGAAATAAGCTAAAACTATCTACATTTCTATGTAGATAGACATGAATGTGAGATGAATTAAAAGTAGTTTTAAAATTGGAGGGATTTTGTTACACTTCAAGTGTGCAGGAAGCAGGTGTATGATTTTAAGTCAAGTTCTAGGTTTTGAGGTAACCCTAGGAATCCTGGTGGGGCCACAACATAGTGGAGATATATCTATATCTATATCTATATCTATATCTATATCTATATCTATATCTATATATCTCAGACAATCAATGATATATAAAATAATCAATAATATTTATTTTTAAGATGTCTGTAACTTTGGGTGAATATGATCAAAGTAAATTGTATAAAATTTTCAAAAAAATAATAAAAACACCATTTAAAAATAAAACTAGCTATGAGAAAGAAGCTCTACTGTTCCTACATGTAAAACATAATTAGAATCTCTTCCTCAGTGTAAATATATGTAAATGTTAAAACTAGTGAAATATAGTAGCTATTTATAACAAAAATCAAAAACATTGAAATGAAAAATTGTAACATATAAAGAATTAGTAAAACAATAGTATGAGTGTATACAAAGACATTTCTAAGAATACAATATATAAAAAATGTTGATTTGCTCTTTAGGTAGGTCCAAATTAGAACAACATTGGAATACAGTCTTTTAATACCAAATGTGTCAATATTAATTGAACGCATATTGCAGCTGAATTCTTATCTCTAAACACTGCTGGGATAAAACATAGATAAATGCAACTATGTTGAAGGATGATTTTATTTTATCTAGGAGACTGAAGATAGACTCACCCTATAAAATAAAATATAAGGAAATATACACAACAAGGAGATCCCATCCTCAAAAGAGCGAAAAATATTTATTCCCAGTCCTAGAGAGTGTTTATGCTGTGTTCTTTACAACTCTGAAAAATTGAGAATAAAAATCTATCCACAAGGATATATAAATAACAAAATCACATTAATAAAAACAATAGCAGTGTCTCTTTCAACTGAAAAACTGTATTTCTCATTATTTTACTAGCATTAATTTATTTAATCTCCAAAAATACAGCAAGGAGAAACCTGTCATTATAAATTCTACTTTGAACATAAGATAACTGATACAGATTAATTGTTATTTAAAATCACAAAATTAGAGATAGCACATATTTTAAAAATTGTCTTAGATATGACTGTAATATAAGGTCATCGATAGCAATTTGTGTGTGTGAGTGTGTGCCCATTTGTGTGTATGTTTATGGATTTCCATCCATAAAACTAGTAATTTGTGAAAAATAATTCTTATACAAATTAAATGGGTTCTTCATTATTAAGCAACTATTCACAATTCAGAGTAATGGGTATGATTGCCTTGAAAACAGCTGCTATCTTTTTTTTTATTTTATAATTTAATTTAATTTTACATATCAGCCATGGATTCCCCTGTCCTCCCTCCTCCTGCCCCCCCCTCCCCTCAATCCACCCCCAAGTCCCACTTCCTCCAGGGATTCAGCTCAGCCTGGCAGCCGCTATCTTAATCAAGTACTATGTATCATTAGCTTTCTGCACCCGGCACCACAGGCTACCTGGAAAGCAGCCTGAGTATTGCACTTAGGTCTCTATACTTAGCTGGGATGATTTCACCTGGCATCATTTCTGCATTGCTCTTATGAGTTTTCTAATCTTATTATATAATCTAGTACAGTACAATATAAGGATCTTAAAACTTAGAAAAGAGGAGTTGAGATTACAGTATGGTTTATTAGGTGATTGATTGCCTTGCATTCATAAAGCCCCAGGTTCTCTATCCAGCACTGAATTAACCAGATGCTGTAGTGAAAGGCTACATTCACAACACTCCTGAGGCAGAGGCATGAGGGTAAAAAGTCCAAGGGCATCCACAGACGCAGAGGTAGTTTGAAGCAAGTTTGACATACATCAGAACTTAATTTAAAAATAAGTAAATAAATCATGTAAAGAAATAAGGTTGGGCTAGGAGGTAGCTCCATAGTAAATTATTTCCCTAATGTTTTTACAAAGCCCTGAATTCAATGGGCAAAACCACACACACACACACCAAAAACAAAAACAAACAAACAAACAAACAAAAAACCCTTAAGTTAGATAATATGGCTTCCTTTCCTCATAATTCGTCACGAGATAAAGCCAAAACATGTAGGATCACTTGTATCTCAGTAGGGAATATTCTTTTTCATTCACCCTTTGTGCTGTTAACCCTCTCAGATACTCATCCTGTGTTTCACACAATGGCCTTACATTTTCAAGAAGCCAGTTCTCCTGGTTTACTCTGCTACTTAATTGTCCTGACAACAAGATGCTGTGACCCAGATACCTGCAAGTATCATTCCCTCTGTCATCCAAACATTCTAATGAATGTCTCCTTTTGACTGAAACCATCTCTGATATTTGCACTAAACTCATCAGACTACTACTTAGCTAATGGAAGTATCTCCTCCGTTGTACTTACCACCACATGGTGTGCATATTTTAGGTGTTTTTCAATCAGACAATGTTTCAATCAGTCTATGTTGTTCAATCTTCTTATCCTGTTGTCTGAAAGAGGTTCTTATGTATTTAAGAATACATGCTGAATGATTGTAATATTGCAGTGTTTTTGCAAATTTAATGCCATAAATGAGTAATATATATATATATATATATATATATATATATATATATATATATAGGCTACATGTAAGAGCTTCTGCTGATGAGTAACGCAAGTTAGTGTTAATCCATTACTTAATTATTTTGTATTTTGTAAGGAGTCTTTGACTGTCCCACCAGCCAAATCCCAAGATGACTGACATGCAGACATCTTATTAATTATGAAAGCTCAGCCTATAGTTTAGGTGTGTTCTTAGCTAGCTCTTATAACTTAAATTAACCCATTTATATTCATCTACATTCTGCCATGTGGCTTGTAGCTGTTACCTCTCCTCCTGCACATGCTGCTTTCTGTGTCTCCACCTTTCTTATTTCCGGTCTCCTCTCTGTCCCAGGAAATCTCGCCTAACCTCTTCCTGCCTCGCTATTGGCCATTCAGCTCTTTATTAAACCAATCAGAAGGTGCAAAGACTCATCTTCACAATGTAAACAAGTATTCCACAAAAGACTCTCATGCATAAATACATTTTATTATCATCATATTTCACTCCATTAGCCTTTGTTAAACTCCCTTCCACTCCTGATGACCCACTTCTAAACTCTCCTTCTATTTTCATATATTTTTGTATGTGCACAGATCCTGTGCAAGTGGCTATAGCTACTGTTTTCATGACTGCAATGACAATGTCAAAGCCAGAAAAACTGTATTATTATTTGTGATTTTTTTTTTGTTTTTTTCTTCAAGCTAAGTGAAAAAGTCTGTGTTGATATAGAAAAGACTGAGTAATTCTGACACAGCATTTGTAGTCACAGACTTATACATCAGTTTCCTAAATTTTTGAATAATCAATAGACAATATTAATTGTAGTTCAAAAAGCCATGTTTGTACTAGAAGAATATAAGGTAAGTTTTTTATGTGTAAAGCTTTGGTTTAGATTCAAAACAGGAGAAAAAGAAGTGAGAGACAGAGATAGGAGAGAGAAACAGAAGAAAGGCAGAGATCAATAAACTGGGGATAAATGTTTCCAGTTGGAGAATTTGGGTAAATCCCCATGTAAAGAAATCAGGAGCCTTTTCACAAAATCTGAACAGGATTGATAGATTACATTGGTGTGAAAGCCAATGCTAGAAGTGACAGGTATAAGATGTTATTATTGAAAAGAACTATGCAAAGATAAAAAGAGATCTTTCTATATAATTTCTTGCTTATACACTGATAGTCTTCAAAATACCAAGTTTAATTTACAAATACAAAGCATCTCAAGGATACTACAGAGCTTGCATAAAAACTAGTGTCATTATTGAAAGCTATCAGGAGATTTTTGTGCCAAAAAAAGTGGCCATAGTAGCTAGATTGTTTATTATACCAGGTCATTGCCATAAGTTCACTGACAATAAGATGGTCTAAATAAGACAGAGGCTGAGCAGATCTGAGGATGACAGGTAAGTCCTCAAGACTTCTGTTGACCTCTACAACTCCCTTGATTTATCTACTCACACACAAATGCACATGATGATTTCCCTTCGAGGAAATGTTGAAAATGGACAAAATTCAAATCTGATACATAAAAAACATACTGAATGTGTTATGGTGAAAAGAAGATTGAAATCAAGAAGTGAGGGTAAATTTAAACATCAAGGGCAAGCAATTTAATGCACATCGGCACATCCAGGCATCAACTTAGAGAATCAGATTACTGTTCCAAGGGTCCGAAATGAACAAAGGAGGACAATCAAAATCAGAAAATTATATGATAGGAGAAAGTAGATTAATGCTGCTGAGATAATTTATAGCAGAGGAGGGAGAGAATCAACAAACTGAGAAAGAAAATTCATCAATGTGTGTCAATAAATCTCTGTCATTAGCTCTTCCAGGTCTATTCAGAAAGATACGTCATCATCACAGTCACTGTTTTATGAATAGGAGCTGTACGGTGATGTCCAATGGCTTGACTTCATTCTGCTCCTGTCTGACCTAGTTTCTGCAGCTGCTGAAGACACTTGTATAAAGTAGAAACTAAAGCTGAGTATGTAGAATACTCTCTCTGAAGTACATCAGTTTGAGGAGTAAGACCAGCCCATCACCTCTTCAGCAAATAATAACAAGTAGATAAATACGTGTCTTGATAATTAAATTCGTATATCATTTCTTAACATGAACACTCAAGAATGAACAAGCATCTCTATTAACTACATGCTGTTCACATAACTTTGAAAAAGATTCAGTTCCAGGTGTGAAGATGAGTCACAAGAAACGCTGAACAGGACAGGGACTACATCCTTCACTAACTTCTAACCTCCCAGTGTCTTCTTTAAGCCTCTCTTAGTTTGTATCTCATGTGTCACGTTTTCCAATCTGCTCCATTCCCTTTTAAGCCCTAACAAGGAAATTCCACTGTGATCTCTCACCTTGCTGCTGCTATTGAATGCCAATTTAGGAGAGCAAGTGGCATTCTAATTCTGTGCATTTCTAGTAACATTGAGGGTCTGTGGAATTCACTATGTTTGTGTCTTTACTGGACCTTCTATGTTTCCCTATCCAGCACAGGGAAGTCTCTCTAATACTAATATTGCATTATACCAGACAGTTGCACATTCAGGAAAGACCCAGAAGAATCAGTGGAACATGGCAGTGCTATGTATCAAAAATTCATCTGTAAATAAAACCTGTCTGTATTATGTCAGTGATATTTTAGCACAGATTGAAATGCTTTTCTTTATCCTATTGACTGGTAGTTATTTAGGAACATTATAGGTATGCCTTGCTAGAAGGAGAGAGGCTTACACTGTGTTAGGTATTTTTTTATTTTATCAAACATGGCCAATTTGTATATTGTATGGTAAATGAGTGCTTTGAGGTGATATCTAGCAATGTAATAATTAATTGATTTCTTATACAAGGAAAAAAATCTTTTTGTTGTATACAAACAACTAAAAAAATTCTTAATATCAGGAATATTTTAAATTAATGACCTCAATCATGATTTGTAGGAATACTTCCTTCTATTACCCCTATCTTTTATGTGTACTTGTAAAGATTTAAATTTTCAAAACACTTCTATAAGTGAAATTATATAAACTGTACATTGTATGACAGAGGCAAAATTTTGGAGGTCTAGTTTCTTTCAGTTCATGTTTTTTGAGGTTCATATGTGATACAATAAAGACGAATTTATAAATGTATTAAATCAAAGGAAGCATTTGCTCAATGTATAAAAAGTTTTTTTAATGACTAAGAACACTCTTTAATTAAAAATTTCTCCCTAGTGAGGGCATTTTAAAATTTCTGACCACCAATGTAAATAACATAAACTGTTAAGAACTACATTAACCATCCATCTAAACACAGAAATTATTTAATTTCTTTTTATGGACTACCACTGAGGTCTGTTATCTAGTAAGTACATTATTCAAAGATAGGCAGTTAGTAATTGAAATGAGGAAAGTGTTTTGGAATAAAAATGTTGGAAATTAATAGCACCTATAATATGCATTGTAGAATGTGAATGGAAGGCAAAAGACAAAACCATTTGTCATAACAAAGATTGTGGTACGGATGTTTGAAAAAAGACTAAAACCTGCCAATCTTCATAATTTCTGCTTCCCCTTTGTTATCTTGTAGAACAGAATAATTTTATGTAGTTTTTTACATAAAAGAGTTAACAAGTTGAGCCGGGCGGTGGTGGCGCACGCCTTTAATACCAGCACTCGGGAGGCAGAGCCAGGCGGATCTCTGTGAGTTCAAGGCCAGCCTGGGCTACCAAGTGAGTCCCAGGAAAGGCGCAAAGCTACACAGAGAAACCCTGTCTCAAAAAACCAAAAAAAAAAAAAAAAAAAAAAAAGAGTTAACAAATTGAGACTATCAAATATAAAAATGTAAAATGCATTTGAGGAGACAAAGTTATGAAATGCAGAAAGCATCTAAGCTGTAATTATTGAACTCTTTAAGACATTATGGAAAATGTTCTGTGCATCTCAAAAGTCAAAAAGACTCTCAAAGTTTCTGTCAGAAAGAAGTGAAATGTTATGCCATCAATATATGTATTTAAACATCATATAGCATTTAAACACCGTGTTGGAAGGCCTTGATGGTCAGAGGTTGCAGTCTGTCATGGCCTGGCAGCTCTATCCAAAGCTTGACAACAGTAAGTAAGACTTACTGTTCTCTACCTGCTGTTATCTGGAGAATGTCCCTAGGCCCTGAGTACTGACCTTATCTGAAAGCAGTCTCTAAGCCTGGATGCCTGATTTATCTCTAGCATGACCCTTGGCATAGTTTCCCACTAGAAGCTCCCCCATGCTGCACATGGTAACTAAGATTTGTACTAGAAGCCCTGCTCTAGGAATCTTCTGTCACAAATGAAGTGTTATGACAGGAGTGTGCTCCTTTATGCAAATTAGGGTTTGACCCCAGGTTCCCCAATCCTATGTTTCCTATACTCTGGGAAAAAAAATTGATCTGATTCACTGAAGTTATCTCCTGGAGGACTATCTCCATCATGTTCACGGGTCATCTAAGAATCTCTGTTGTCCCTTCTGCCCCTTTATTCTCATGGACTTGTGGCCACAAGGACTGTGGAAATAATTGTGACTCCATACACACATACAGACACACACACACACACACACACACACTATTAACTTAAAAGGAAATGCTGACATTATGCTGTTATTAAATTTAACTTAAAATATCTCTCACTCTTCCTAAGTATCTCAAAATACATATTGTAATGTTTTAATTTTAGGTAGGAGGATTCCTGATCTGTGTTAAATTATCCTAAGCACATTAGGCAATTAACCCAGGCAGAGGACTGTGAGGACTACCTTGGAAATTCTAGTGTTTAGAGTTGAGTAAGTTGAGGCACTACCTCTACAGGACCATTCAAACAAAAGCACTGAGCCCTTCAGACAGTCCAGTGATAGGCTTAGCAGGTCCAACATTTCTCCCATCTTTTCTGTAAAAGTTATTTTGTAAAAATAACTGTAGAAAATCCTACAAAAGCAATGGTCTTGTTTTCAGGGTCTCTTGGTTGTGGGACATGAAAGAAGTACTTTGTATAACACACACACACACACGCACACGCACACGCACACACGTCTACATATCCAGTGCTGATTGCATCCTTTTTGGGCATCATTCTTGAGACGTAGGCAACTTGTACATAATGGATTACTGGCTTCATTTGTGGTTGCTGATTATCTTTGAGTGATAAATACACTTCCTTAACTTGTGCCTGTGAGTGTTTTCTTTCTCACTGGAAACAGAAAAATAAGTATGTATGATATAGTCACAAAGAACTACATATAAATAAACAAACATACACTAACCCACTCAAATAGTATTTATAAATTTAATTCTATGGAAAAAATTGTGCAATTGTATTGTAGTATTGCCTGTTAATTTCTCATATGATGTAATGTTATAACAGGTTCTTTAAGTGAATACAAAGAATTGCTTCAATGAATTATTTCCTGCTATTATTCAAGCAAATGAACATACAAAACTTAGAAACCTAGAAAATGACATGTTTATTACCAACCCCAGATTTATGGATAAGAATGTCTCCATAATCCATCAATTGTGGGAAAATGCTATGGTAGAACTGATACGGCTTTGAAAGAAGTTCAGAAGCTTAGCTGTCCTTGCATTAAATCCCTAACATCTAAATAAAAAGTGATAAAGCAAAAAAAGGAAGGAAGGAAAGGAGAGAGGGAAGGAGGATAGAATTCATCTTTAGTTAATAAGTGAAGTGTTCTATTGCTGTTTATAAATTATTTTAATGTCACCTTGGGAAATGAAATTAGTCTTACAAGTTGCTAAATATATTTTTACACAAACTGTTATTCTAAAAAAAGAAAGCTAACCTCAGCTTTCTTAGCAATTACTACCTCAAAATGGCCTAAGCATGTTGCATAATCTTATTAATGGAGGTTGAAGAAAATGAGCCAGAACAGAAAAGCTCCTCTTGTGATATCAGACAATAGAATATATATGGCTAGTGTAAGTCAAAGGTAAGAAAATGAGAACACATCATGAATCTCTGTTATACAATGTATCATATAGTTCAAAGGGAGTCATTTGCTTTTGATGCATAGTCCTATCTTCCTCTTTAAACAAATATTTCTGAGTTTCTTTTAAGTCGTTTGGAATGCTGATAATAGTAATACAAAAATTTCATATGTTAAAAATCATACCCTCCTGTAAAGCGAGGCAAAATATTAGAACATCATTTATGTGTGAATGCAAATGTGATCATGTAATTTATATATTTTTAGAAAAAAATCTTAAGGTTTGTGATCAAGACAAAGGAAAATAAGGTAAATTCTCAAGAACTGACAGCATTCTCTCTAAAAGAATGTCTTGAAGCATTAGATTGTATATTTTTAAATTATGTGTCAAAATGTCCTCTTTACCTAATATTGGGTTTATTATTAATGACCTTTCCACTGTCTTATGTTCATCAGTATCTTGACATTATGATTATGGAACTATTTCAGAGAAATACTGGTTTCACCAAATTCCAAAACTTAGCATAGTCTGTGAAACTCAGCATGAAGCAAATAGCTGAGGGAACGGAGTTTTGTGGTAAAGAGGGAAAAGCAAATCATTAAAACTGTTCCACTTTTCCGAGTGTAAGTAAATACATAGTGAAATAACATTTCACCAACATCTCATGTCTTAGACTGTGATAGGACTTGTTTCAATAAAAGACATGACAAAAGACTCTTTTCAAGTGTCATTATCCTTGTTTTATTCTTCATTTATCAATTTATTCTTTCATTTATTTATTTATTTTTGGTTTATTGAGAAAGAGTGTCTCTGTATACAAGCTCTGGGTGTCCCACAACTCATTTTGTAGAACAGATGCATCAGCCTCTGCCTCCTGAGTGCTGAGATTAAAGGCATGTGTCACCACTGCCCAGCTCATTATTTCCATGATCAATACCAGAAATGACAGGAAAAAAAGAATATCATCCTCAAAACATGCCACAGTGAAAATAATGGCTGACAATACACATGCAGCATGCACTCTGAAGATTGAATACAAATTACAAAAGCATGCGAATATGCATATACTTCCAGAATATGACATTTAAACATAAATATGGCAAAAAGATGAGTACGAGATTTGGAGCACATTTAAATGAGCTATCGATAATCACTGGCACATTTGCGCTATATAACTTACTTTATAACTGCATTAAATTATTTCAATCACTTTTTACATGATACAGATTATAGCTGAGGAGCCCCCAACTGGATCAGGCCCTCTGTATAAGTGAGACAGTTGATTAGCTTGAACTGTTTGGGAGGCACCCAGGCAGTGGGACCTGGACCTGTTCGTAGTGCATGAGCTGGCTGTTTGGAACCTAGGGTCTATGCAGGGACACTTTGCTCAACCTGGGTGAAGGGAGGAGGGGACTGGACCTGCCTGGACTGAATCTACCATCTACCGGGCTGAGCTGAATCCCCAGGGGATTCCTTGCCCTGGAGGAGATGGGAATGGGGGGAGGGCTAGGGGGAGGGCGGGAGGAGGGAAGACAGGGGAATCCGTGGCTGTATGTAAAATTAAATTAAATTATAAAATAAAAAAAAGAAAATTTAAAAAAGAAAGAAAAATGTCCGTGACCCTGTTAAATAAATAATAGAACATGAAAGAGTTTGTTAATCTGGACCTTCTAGAATGAATACATATACATTGATTTCTACCTTTTCTTACATGCTTCTTTCCATAGTATCATCTCTACCAAATAGTCATTGTCTTTTCTTTAAACTTCTCCCACCTTGCAACCACTAATCTGCTTATCATGGCCTGCTCTTTTATGTACTCCACTCCAAAGTACTTTGCGTTTTCACCTCAAGATTGTCCTTCTCTTCAGAACATACATATTGCCTAGCATCTCTACCAATTGAAAAACAAAGCCATAGCCCCTTCTCAATTCTTTTTTTTTTCCTTCTCAATTCTTTTATAGCCTTTAGAATAGCATCTAGATTCCTAAACTCATACTTTCCCCAGGTCATCATCTACTTTCAACTCAACCAACATTGAAATGAATTATATCTCCATTTGTGTTGAAAATACTATTTTTAAGGTCACATATGACTACCATGAAAATGCATCCTGGTTTTCATGGGACTGTATTATTTTGATATATTCTAATGGTTGCTTCAGAAGTATGTACTATCCCTTTCTGTATGACAGTATAAAATTAATTTCCTATCATTTCCCTTCTTTCAGTCTGTCTCTTGCCTTCTTTACTTGAATATAAATGAGTCTTATTTTGACATTTTATATGTTCAACCTCTTACTCCTTTTCTGTTTGTTTGTGTGATTATTTAAGCAACAAATTCTTGAGAATTTTCAAATTTTCACATTAAAAAATTCTTTTAATTTTCACCATCAATAAGTGAATTATTTATATTTTAGTAATACCATACTCCAAAATTCCAAATATGTGAAATTTATTTAATCCCATCAATTGTAAATTTCTATACAAAAATATGATTAGTCATTGTTACATATGGGTGCTTTGGACATATAGTTTATTCACAGCTTAATATCTGAAAAATCTTTCTCTATGTGATGGACAACTTGAGTAAGTTTTAATGTCATAGAGTACTAATCATTCTCTTTTAAACCATTATAGACTTTGCTTCACTAGGTACACCATTTCACATTAGCACAGAAAAGAATGAAGTCCATATGATTGCTGTTACTGAAATAATATTGTAACTTTAAAATTTTTACCATGAGCCGGGCGGTGGTGGCGCACGCCTTTAATCCCAGCACTCGAGAGGCAGAGTAAGGCAGATCTCTGTGAGTTCGAGGCCAGCCTGGACTACCAAGTGAGTCTCAGGAAAGGCGCAAAGCTACACAGAGAAACCCTGTCTTGAAAAACCAAAAAAAAAAAAAAAAATTACCATGAAAAGTTATTTTATGTATGACTTCTGAAAGTTCAAAATAGTTTGTTCAAATATAGAACTATTTGAGATGAGTTGTAGAGATAAAATTCTGGGTAAATATTCATCATTAGAAGTAAGGTATTTTTAAATAATGGAACACTTTTTCATATATTATGTCTTGCATGTGTCCTTAAACTGCTTTTCAATTTGTAAATCATTATATGTAGATCTAATGTCCTTTTGTTGCATATCTTGAAAATATCAACTTTATATTATATGTGGGAGAAGAAAAAGAGAGCCAATACATCACACACACACACAAAGAAAATATTATATTTTGGTTTGGATTTTGCTTGTTTTAGCTTCTCTCTTAGGCTCACATTCACATGACTTTATCCCAATAGAAGTTCATCTTTCTAAATGTACTGACTTAAAACCAATAATTATATAATTAATATCAATTTTTTATTTTGTAAATTTTAATAAATGAATGTAATTCATAAAAATAATGTCAGAAAGATAAATCAAAACAAAATAATAGAAAATGAAATTGTTCATCAGAGATGGGGCAAAAATATCAAGTGATATTTGAGAGAAATGCATTGATCACAACATGCATTCTAAATATTATTATATATGCCCAAAGATTTATGCTGCTTTAAACTTCAGTTACAACTCTTCTTTGTGCAGTGGGTAGTAGTTAATGAAGAAAACCATAATCAGTCAAGGTGCTGAGTATAAATAATTCTAAGTGTTCAGATATGGATCAGTCATCAACTTCTCTCCATTCAAGGTTCAAAAAAGTTCCTGCAATATAGGTAGTTTTCCTGTGCCGTGGCTGCTTCCCAAATAACTGACACAGAAACTCAATATTAATTACAAATGTTTGACTGATACCTCAGGCTTGTTTCTAGCTAACTCTTACACTTAAATTAACCCATATTTCTTATCTATGCATTGCCATGTGTGTTGGTACCTTTTCTGAGTACAGCATGTCAACTTTGCTCTCTGCATCTCCCAGCAACTCTCTCACTCCAACCCTCTTCATCTCAATATCCTCAGTTTTATTGTTCTGTCTAACTTTATTCTGCTTTGCTACAGGCCAATCAGCTTCTTTATTAGCCAATGAGATTAATACAAATTCACAGTGTACAGAAGGATTATTCCACAGTACTATAAGATATGGCTGACTGAGTACAAGAGATGATGGAGAGTGAAAATATAGGTAAATGCTTGATTTCTGGACATGACTTGGCTGTTTAATGTATATACCTACAAGAGCTGTGGTGACATGCATCAGATTTGTACAAGATAAAGCCAGTCATAACCAAGAACGGATGTGTGAGGAACCCTTGAAGTCTTAGCACTATTGACAATTAATGACTGATTATGAAGGGAGACACTTTCCTTTGGAAATGAGGCTGGTGGTAGGTTATAAATACCTTACTATATGGGCACATGTATATATGAGAAGCATGGCATTATTGAGTAGTGGTGTCTGATTAGAAGATGATGGTCAGTAGAGCATGACCTAGAGAGGCTTTGTAAAAAGCCCCTTCCTGTCACTTTGCTTTCAGTTTTCCATCAAACAAGCACACTCCTCCACCACAAGCTCCGATTACCATGATATTCTTTTCTTTCTCTCTCTCTCTCTCTCTCTCTCTCTCTCTCTCTCTCTCTCTCTCTCTCTCTCTCTCTCTCTCTCTCTCCCTCTCTCTGTCTCTTTTTTTCTGAGACAGGGTTTCTCTGTGTAGTTTGGGTGCCTGTCCTGGATCTCACTCTATAGAGCAGGCTGGCCCTGAACTCACAGAGATCTGCCTTGCTCTGCCTCCTGAGTGCTGGTATTGAAGGCATACACCACCACAGCTGGCATACCATAATATTCTACTTCAACATGACAAGAAACAGTAAAACAAAACTACCATGGACCATAAGGCAGAATAAAAGTGCACTTCCTCCTTTAAGTGCACTTTTCTCAAATATGTGTTGTGTCAACACAGTCTTACTAATAAACTTACCAATGCAACCTACATTAACAGGCAGATTAATTTAAACAAAAATTGTCTATATTATTTATAGGGAATTGGTTTAATAGCCTACTGTTGCTTTTAACTGTCTCTATTGTTCTATTTATCAATAAATTTAGCCTTGGGAGCCAGATGCTGGTATGAAAACCTGCTAGCTCACAGAGGCAGAGAAAACACCTAGCTGCTTCCTTCTCCACCATTGCCCCAGAAAGAGACTTTCTCCTATGCCTTCTCAAAACAAAAACTCCTCCAATAGGATATCCCTCCCTTCTACTTCCTGTGTGTCTTTCTATCCATTCTCTTGAATCCCTCTTACTCTCTATTTTTTTACTTCTTGTCAACTACTTGCTTGCTCTTCCTCTTTACCTATGGTGGATTTTGTTTTATTTAATCCTGTTTACAATATTCAAGCAGAAAGCTCTTGGATTAAGGGTGTATGCTAGGGCTGAGACACACCACAGCTATAAACAGGTTTTTCCAGTAAGTAATGCAATCTCAGGGTTCACAGTGTGATCAAATGTCCTGCAACATTTCCTCCTATTGATTTAAATGAAAAGGAAGGATTTTAACTGTAATATAGTAAAAATATTTACAATAATGAAATTATTTCTGCCAACTTTTCCACAATGTCCAGTTTGGTTGTATTAGGCAGTTTTAGGATTAGGTATTTTTGAGATCAATGTTCTGTAAAATGTTCATGTCAGTCTCATATGAACTCAGCAATCTGAATGTTCTGAGCAGTTTGTGGTCCAAAGCTGATCTTTGGGTGGTGTTTGTCAGTTAAATGGAAATCTTGGCTGGGTAGAATACAGCACTCATCAAGTGCTTGCCTGGCAGGAAGGGGGAGCCACTCAGGCAAGATGGTGGCATGGGTGCCAGCACTAATCTAGGACTCCAAGCTGACATTTCAGGCCAGTCTACTAGAAGGAGGCAATACCACTTGGCCATTTTTGTGGGGTGGGGGAGGGTGACATTATATCTTGATGATATGTCCTTTAGTTTTAAATGTTTCACTGGTCCATTGGTTTCCGGATTCCTTGATTGGATGCATTCATTTTCTTTGAAAAAATAAAAGCAAATCTCTGCCTCAACCCTAACTCTTACAGGTTCCTTTTTTGTCAGTTTATATCTTTCCTAGGGCAAAATGTTTTTTGGCAACAGAAAAAATATTATCTTTCAACTAATTTGTTTTTGAAAAATTGAAACAATATAGCTTAGAATGTGTTGATAACTATACCTATCTTCGCCTTCCTCTTTATATATATTTTTTTTCTCATTTTTTAAAATTATTTTATTTTATAATTGATTTGCTTTTACATATCAGCCATGGATTCTCCTGTCCTCCCTCCTCCCACCCCTCAGTCTCCCCCCCCCAAAATACCCCCCATTCCCACCTCCTCCAAGACAAGGTCTCCCCTGGGGATTCAGCTCAGCCTGGTAGATTCAGTTGAGGCAGGTCTAGTCCCTTCCTCCCTTCAGCTAGGCTGAGCAAAGTGTCTCAGCACAGGCCCCAGGTTCCAAACAGCCGGCTCATGCACTAAGGACAGGTCCTGGTCCCACTGCCTAGGGGTCTCCTAAATAGTTCAAGCTAATCAACTGTCTCACTTATCCAGAGGGCTTGATCCAGTTCCATGGGGGCTCCTCAGCTATTGGTTCATAGTTCACATGTTTCCACAAGTTTGGCTATTTGTCCCTGTGCTTTTTCCAATCATGGTCTCAATATCTCTTGCTCATATAATCCCTCCTCTCTCTTGCCTGTTGGACTCCTGGAGCTCCACCTGGGGCTTGGCTGTGGATCTCTGCATCTGCTTCCCTCAGTCACTGATGAGAGTTCTATCACGACAGTTAGGGTGTTCGACCATCTGATCACCAGAGTAGGTCAATTCGGGCTTTCTCTCGACCATTGCCAGTAGTCTATAGTGGAGGTATCTTTGTGAATTTCTGGGGACCTCTCTAGCACTCTGCTTTATCATATTCCTATGGGGTCTTCATTTACCATGGTATCTCCTTCCTTGTTCTCCCACTCTGCTCCTGATCCAGCTGGGACCTCCTGCTCCCCTAAGCTCTCTTTCCCCTGACCCTTGCCCTCCATTACCCCCACACACATCCAGTTTGCTCATGTAGATCTCTTCCATTTCTCTGTCATTGGGTGAGCCTATTCTTTCTTCTGCCCTGCTACTGACCATTCAGTGTCTCTGCCCAGCTATTGTTCCATTTTCATTGGCATTTCAAAAATTTAAAGTTAATAAAGCACTGTGTAATTTGTCTCTGGGGGTCTTTATTTTAACTTTCTGTTTATTAAGCCTATCATTAAATGTATGATTAGATGTTTATATAACTGCTTGTCCTGTAGGATTATTTGATATACCTGTAGTATGATTTTATGTTCTAATATGCACAAATCTGTTTCATTTTATTAGAGACCTATGCTGGAGCACTGTCAATATTAATTTGTACCAGTATCTCCATAATAGGCATAACTTCTAATTAATGTGTAATTAGAGATTCAACCCATTCAGAACTTAAAGCCATTGGTCATTGAAATTCTGAATATGTATCTATAACACAGTACATACTTTAATTTTGAAACTCTACAAAATGAAACTTCCATTTGACAAATTTCATTTCTTTGACTTCCTTTTGGATTACTTCCTGCGGGCAGTGGAGTTTGGTTATTCAAAAACAAGTAGGACATTTCCTTATAATTTCCTTGCCTTGCTGCCAAGACGCAGAAAAATCTTTCTTCATACCATTGCTGTTAAAGTAGTGTTTCTTATGAAATTCTTAGGCTTTTAGTGCATTTCCCATTAATATCTGATCAGTTTCATCATTAACTTATTCTAGATGGCCTGGTAGGTCAGTATGAGATCTGATATGTAATATATGCAAAGGATAATTTCTATTTCTGATTACTTGTTATAAAATAGCAAAGTTCAGTGGTTTCAATATTTAGAACTACTTTTTTTCCATATCGTGAGTCAATAACTACACTGAGATTCAGGAAAATCTAATAATACCATAAAAACAGCATATACCTTTGACTTTTTAACTGAATCATAAGTGCTTTGAGCCATTTTACTTATTTTTCCATGACTTATAACCTACCTTTTTTGATTTATTTGCAACAGTATATACTGTTGCCAAAATGTCTGTTCCTTTTATTATATGAGGGAGAATCCAATTTGTTCTTTTAATAAAGTAGAGATTCCTGATTTTGGGATATTTATTATTAATATCTTCCAAACAAAATTACTGCAATATTTCTGCCACTGTTGATTTTCTGCAAATAATAGGGCAATTTCAATATTTGTAAAAGATACCACAATTTCTTCTGGGTTTACTCCTGATAACTGATGAAATCTTATCTTTCCTTTCAGAATCAATTCAGAAATCTTTTCTGTATAGTTCTTTAAATTTTTACTCTGTTTGTGTGCTAGAAAGATCTATTCTAAGTTACTATATTCTCTCTGCATAACAATTCCTATGGAAAATAAGTAGAAAGGAAAATAACTAAATAACTACAATCAAGCTTTGGATCCAAGTGCTCTCCACATGTGCATCCTGTAATTTCTCTCTTAGCCTCAGCTGATAATTTTCTTGGACTACTGAAGTCCTTATCACCTTATAAGTTTTGAAGTAAATTACTTATCTCTTGAGATGTTAATCCAAATACAGGCTGTAGCCAGTTAATATTTCCCAGGAAATTTTGAAAATCATTAAGAGTTTGTAATTTATCTCTCCTGATTTATACTTTCCAGGTTCAAAATTTTCTGTAACCTTATCTTATATCCTAGATAATTGATAGAATCTCCTCTTTGTATTTCTTTCAGGAGCAAATTATAATCCCCAACAAGTCAAATTCTCTTTACTTCATCAAATATTTTTTTTAAAGTATCTACATCTGATTCAGCCAGTAAGATATCATCCATATAATGATAGATTTTTAGATTATGGACACTATTTACAAATTATTTCTATCAGTTATTGTTCAAAATTGACAGTAGATAGTGCTGTTTAATATTCCTTCTGGAAGAACTTTCCACTAATACTTTTTGACAGGTTGAGCATAACTTTAGGTAGGCACTGTTAAGGCAAAGTACTCTTTATCTGTACTTGTAAATGTAAAGTAAAAGAAGTCATTTAAATAAATTGCTTTAATAGACCATCACTTTGGTAATAAAGAAAGCAAGGGAATTTCAGGCTGCAAAGAACCCATTGGCTGAATCACTGTATTTACAGCTCTTAAATCTATTAACATTCTTCAGGTTTTATTAGTAACAAATATAGGAGATTTCCAAGAACTGGCCAACTCTTCAATATGTTGAGTACTTAGCTGCTCCTGTACCAGCTGTTCTAGTGCCTCCAATTTTTCTGATGTCAAATACAATTGTGCACTCAGATGAGTTTGTTAGTTGCCATTTCAAAGATAGGGTAGTTGGTACCTTTGAAAGACCAACAGCTGTTGTGTCCTGCTTATGTACAACCTGAACAGTATGTGACTGGTTTTGATAATACCTTTGAACATATTTCTCAGAAGGATTCTTTAATTTTTTTTTGAAAATTGAGAAATGTTCACCTTTGTTTTCTATTGCTGCAACAAATAACATCCCCATAACTTCATGGCTATATTAGTTGCATATGGCTTTAATTATCCTTCTTGTCCTTCTGGCCCTACACTCAACCAACCTTGCACTTTGTTTTACCTGAGATAAATGTCCAATCCCTAGAAGCTGAATATTTACCTCCTGAAGAATCCAATCTGGATGCCATGATTCTGGTTAAAACACTGTTACATCTGTTCCTGTATCTAGTAAACCTTCGATTGCAATGCCATCTATTTGTATTTTTATTTTGATCTCTGATCCATTATAACAGTTTGTTAAAATATTTGTTTTCTGATCTCCACTGAGTTATTTTTTGTTTTATTTACTGAAGCTTGTCTGTCCTTGATTACATCAAAATCAGTGTTGTTTGTAACAACAGCTATTATTTTTTTTAATTACTCTGTGCATGAATTTCTCTGATGTTGACAAGGAATGATTGAATCAAATTTGTATTGGAGCTTGTGGGTGGCCTATTAGAACATTTACCAATGGCAAAATGTTTCCTTGTCTGTTCCTTGTTGATTAGCGTTCATTAGTCCAATGTCTGCCTTTGCTACATCCTCTGTATATGCCAGAAAGCTGGAGCCTTTTGTTTGGATTATCTCTAGAAAAAAAACATTGTTTCTAGGAATATCTTGCCTACAATCCTTTTTCAAGTGACCTTGTTTATCACAATTAAAAACATCTGCTATTTTTATTTTTCTTAAAACTTTTAGTTATTACTTCTCCTATCAGGGTAGCATCATAAATATGAAATCCAATATCAGCCTTATTTATAATTCATTCATCTTTTGGTGCTGATCTCACCTTTAAAGGCCTAATTATCATAGCCTTGGAAGAAACAGCTTCCAGGCTGCAGACAGGGCTCAAAGAAAATGTCTACAGTGTGGTAAAACAGATTTTTCTATCTGAAGGGTTTTAGAGAAAACACACAAACACACACACACATTTGTTTTGATATTTTCTCTCCTTATTCTCTCATGTTGAAGCACTCAATCACTTACTCCTTCATAGCTATATATACTCAACAAAATATTTCAGGCAATAGGAGCTACATTTGAAGTTCACACATTCCATTTCTTAAGTGATGAATAATAAAAAAAAAAGAGTCATCCCAACAACTCGCATGCAGTAAATCTCAGCTCCCTAATTGGTGGGCTATAACTTGTAGCTGCAAAGAAAGAACCAGTAATTTTGTTATTTATCTAGGGAGGTAGCCATATAAAGGATTTTAAAGGAGTTATACAATTAAATTATTGAGGAGTCTAAGAAAAGTAAGGAAAATGTGTACAACATCCTATACTTCTGAGTGTAACTAACATTTTAAAGTAACATCTTGTGATCAACAGGCATAGAATGCCAGGCTCTTTGGTGGTATTTTACTTGTACTGAAATGTGATTTTAATTGTATGTTAATAAATAAAGTTGCCCGGGGGTCAGAGCTATTAGAGCCATAGCAAGAGCATGGCGGTGGTGGCGCATGCCTTTAATCCCAGCACTTGGTAGACAGAGCTAGGTAGATCTCTGTGTGTTCAAGGATACAGCCAACATTGGAGACACATGCCTTTAATCTCAATACCATAGAGGACCTGGAGGGCTGTACATACAGGCAGTGACGAAGCAGTCATGTGTTTGGGTTTATAACCAATAAGAAGGAAGAACAGACAGTCTATATAAAGATGAACAGACAGGAAGTAGGCTCTTTTTGGAGAGCTCTCTTGGCTGAAGCAGGAAGGGTAAGGCTCTTAGCTCTGACCTCTTGGCTTTCTTCTCTGAATCGACTCTGTGTTTCTTATTTAATAAGACGGTTGGTTACATCTACAAGGCTCTCTGGGACTTGGAGTGTTTACAGAGAAAGAGAGATGTGTCCTAAATGCTTTGGTTGGGACCCAGAATTACCTCAAATCTCTTAATATGAGCTCACTTGGTTGGTACCCTCCAAGCACAGCAAAACTAAAACTTTTTTAAATCTTAAAAATATATTTTTCTGTCCTTCGTGTAACATTAGACCACAAAAAATCAAAAACTTGCAACTCTTTCTCAGGATGCTAAAGTCAGATTGTTCTCTGAAGCCCTGGCCAGTTGGAGAAAGTTCCCTGGTGGTGTATCTGAACAAAAGCTGTTTTTGTCTCTAGACCTTGGTTAATTGCTCCCTGTTACCTGAACAATATAAGGACCCAACATAAAAACCAATTAGTTGGCTGAACTTTGAGTCTTCAGGTTACATACCTGTATCATAAAACTGCAGTTAGGAATCTATGCAGAGACTTAACCAGTATCCTAGGTTATCAGCCAGACATAGCAAGAGAGACTGGGATAGCAATTGGGTTGCTTTGCACCTTTAACCTTGGTTCACCAAATGATACAGCTGGCTACTATGTCCTTGTGAAATGGACTGCTTTTCTTGGGAATAGTTTATCTTAAAAACCATTAGCAAAGCACATGGTCTAATCTAAAGCTATTTTGAAGTTAGTACCACTTACTGGTTTACAAAAAAAAAAACAAAAACAAAAAAACCCTGTGACTACATATCTTAGCATAAAGATTAAAGGAATTTGAGCCATTTTGTCTCCTGGCTTCAAATGTTTTCTTCAATCATAAATCTATGTTGCGATTTTGTAGATGTAACCAACCATCTTATTAAATAAGAAACAAAGAGCTGATTCAGAGAAGAAAGCCAAGAGGTCAGAGCTAAGAGCCTTACCCTTCCTCTCTGAAAAGGGCCTACCTCCTGTGTTTATGTCTTTATATAGTCTAGCTGTTCCACCTTCTCATTGGTTGTAAACCCAAACACGTGACTGCCTCGTCACTGCCTGTATATACCGCCCTCCAGGTCCTTAAAGGCATGCGCCACCGCCGCCACGCACTTGCTATGGCTCTAATAGCTCTGACCCCTAGGCAACTTTATTTATTAACATACAATTAAAATCACATTTCAGTACAAGTAAAATACCACCACATTTCCCCTTTTCTATTTTAATAAAAAGGAAAAAAAGAAAAAGGTTATAACTAACAAAAGAAAAACTATATACAAAAGTACAATGACTATATACAATATATACAAGTAATAAATGTCTAAACAATGTCTAGTCCATTTGTATTTGACAAATTCAGAGAAAATAATTTCATTATCTATCCTATTTTGTTAAGTCCAAAATGTATCTAATTCACTTTCTATCCTAATTAATCTTCAACTATAACTAACTAACCTTCAACTATAACTAACTAATCTTCAACTCTCTCAAAGATCCAAGAAGGAAATAATATTAGCTAACAAAAATAAAAACAGAAAGTGCATGCAAGCAACTTCCAAAAAATTTGTGAGTTGACAGAAACAGCCAGCTGCCTGGATAGTCACCTGAGGTTTCTCCGCAATGCTGGGGCATCATCTTCAGCCTATAGGCTTAGAGTATCTGGCAGACTCATTTGTGAAGTAGGATGTACAAAACGTCAGCAGTTCAACCTCATTTTGGGTGAGAGCAGTCCATGTACCAAAAACACCTGAATTCCACTAGTGTCATGTCATGATTCAGGATTTTAAATTCTGGAAATTGTTGATGGTTTTTTAATTCAACTGTCCATTCTTCTTGGCTATATATATATGGCTTCATCTCAGCATCCCATTCTTCTCCACATCCCTCTATCAAATGCCAGTCTACTATTGAGAGGCGTGAGCTTAGTTACTCTTCAAGAATAACTGTTTCAGCTGCTGTTCTATAGCACATCAGAAGCCATCGGCCCACTGTCTGTTCAGCTGCCTTCAAAGAAAAGGGCACTGTACCTTTTCCGAATTGCAAAGGCCACTTCAGGGATGGTGCCATATTGTCCTGGCCTCAGAAGATGCCTTTTGATAAAGCCATAACCACACTTGTTTAGGTAAGAATCAGTAGTCCTTTGTTTCATGTCCTGTCTGTCCATTTTGTCAGCAGTTGATTCGAGGACACTTTGTTGTCCAGTGGCTAACTTTTGCCACAATGAAAGTTAACTCCATATGCAGTTACTTCAATGCCCATATTTTCTCTGAAGTAGATTGGTACTGCCAGGAGCTGACATGTCTCAAAAAAGAAAAATTTTCTAAGTTATTAAAACATTTTAAATGCCATATTCTGTAGATCTCTGAAGGGTTTGAAGATGACCTGTCTCAAATATATCTGCTCAATTTTTAAAACATATCTAATATGACTACAAGTTCTATTGTAATGTCTAGCTACTAACTTTCATTTCTTTATATCCTAATAGTTGGTAATAATAACATTCAAGAATCAGAAAATTGCATTGTTAAATGAACGGTATAAGTACAATTAGAAATATACATATAGCATTTTCTAACAATATCAATTTCAATATATATAATTTGTATACAATATAAAACAATCCAATCCAATGTAAAGTATTTAAAACTAGTAATTGTCCTTTTCTTCTTTTCTTTTCTTTCTTTCTCTTTTTTTTTTAGACCAGAACCTTAAATCTAATCTCCTTTGCTTAGCCTTTTTCCTAACCCTTGACAACAACTTGTAACCAACCCCCCTAAACAATGAAAATTATCCCAGAACCAAAACCCATTAAAAAGACCAAAAAACCACCTGCCCCACACCACCTCTTTGGGAATGTGGGCGTTGTATTCTTAAAATTGCTTCCTGCTGGGTATGGGCGAAGTTATCTTTATCCTGAAAGAAAAATTTTAGGTTAATTGTCAAATTTTAGGAAAGGTAACTATATTCTTCATTATCCAGTCTGTGTATGATGCCAAAGTTCAGGGTTTATCTCAAGTCCTTATTCAAGTAGTCTTTGAGACTGGATCATCTCATCTAGTCATCTCAAAATTGCTCTGAGCACCTTGTAGCTCAAAGCTGATCTGTATATGATGTTTGTCAGCTTAGTGATATTATTATTATCCACGTGGAATTGTTGTTGTTGTGGGGCCCCATCTTCTTCCTGGAGACTTCAGTTGATGTTAGGCCTGGCCGTGAATTCCTGCAGAAAACTGATAAGAGACTCGAACACAAAGACATATATATCCAGCTAATTAAAACCTTTTTTCTAGAATTAGTTAGTACTCTATATGACCATTCATATCTTAACAAAGTTTAAAATGTATATATATATATATATATATATATATTAATCTTGTAAATTTTGATATAAAATTTATACTTTAAGAAAAGTTAAAGAGTTGAGATTAGTAATAGAATAGTCCCTTAATTAATTTGGCTTTTCTCCTGTCCCATAGCAGAAGATGGTTCTTTTATTCTGGCATGATACAGGGAGTTTGCATTTTCCTTTTAAAAACATGCTTGAGTTTAAAGAAGGAGAGAGCCATTCTCCAACTCCAAAGTCAGCTTTAAATTTTAATTGAACTGGGACTATTAGAAGACTAATAGTGTTAAATCTTTAGAGAAAAGCAGAAACAAACATTTAGGAAGACATAAAAATTTTTTAGATAATATATACCCATACGCCGTTTCACTCTGCTTCCTGGGATAGATGATTCGTCCCTTTTCTCAGCATGATTTATTCCAATAGGCATTTGGTTATTTAATTGCTCTGAGTAGGGGTTTCCTCTATGACTGCAGGAAAGGTTTGAACTGGATTTGCTATTGGGGCCTGCATGAGGCCCCTCTGGGAGTTTCCTGAAGACTGAGGCAAAGGATTACCCTGTCTGTCCCTTGTTGATTTACATTCCTTGGTCCTGTGTTTTCCCTTACCACACCTTCTGCATACTCCAGAAGGAAGGGGCATTCTGTTGCCATTGTTCCTTGAAGAAACATTGTTTCTAGGAATGACCTGTTTACGGTCCCTTTTCAAATGTCCTTACTTTCCACATCCAAAACATCTAACATTCCTCAAACCTTTTGAAATTGCTTCTCCTACCCACGTATCATCATGCTCATGAGCTTCAACATTAACCGTGTCTCTAATCCAATCTTCCAAAGGTGCAGATCTTGCCTTTAATGGCCTGATTATTGTTTTGCATGCTGCATTCACATTCTCAAAGGCCAAAGATTCAATTATTATCTTACTAGCTTCTGAATCCGGGACCATTCTCTTTACTGCTGAAGCCAGTCTTTGTAAAAAGTCTGTGGAAGATTCTTTTGGGCCTTGTACAACCTTTGTAAATGACTCAGTTTTTTCTTTCCTGGTTCCTCAAATCTGTCCCATGCATTCAAGGCTGCCATTCCACATAAAATTAGGGTTTGGACATCATATAAACATTGTGTTTGTGCTGAAGCATATTGACCTCCAATAAGCTGATCCTGGCAGACTTGTATTCCTTTATCCCTCCATTGTTTTTCTATGTTTTTAGCTTCATCCTTGAACCAAGTTAGCCACTGAAGCCTTTGACTGGGTTCAAGAACAGCTTGTGCCAGCTCCTGCCAGTCCTGTGGTACAATCCTATTATATGTTGACCAAGAGTTTAACATTTGCTTTACATATGGGGAATGCATGCCATAAGATACTATTGCCTCCTTAAACCATCATAAATCTAACATTTCAATTGGAGCCCAAATATTTTGTGTAGTCATTTGATCAGGCAACTGCTGTACGGTTACTGGACAAACTAAGGGTGACTGTGTGAAAACAGGCTTTCTTTCTGTAACCCTATGATCCAATCTTGAAGCAACTTCACTGTTAGTTTCTTTTGTCTGAGTTTTTACAGGTTTAACAAGTTTTTCCAAAGCTGTCACCCTGGTACTTAAATTGACTATCTTTTTAAATAGTAAAATGAGGATAAGCATAGTAATAAACTGCATAATTCGATCAACATTAATCTTCTCATATAGTTGTTCCATTGTCAGACTGCCTAAAATTGCAAACAAAGCCCAATTTTCTTCCAATGTACACAGAAAACCCATTTTTTTTAATGTGGAAAAAACTTCTCTTTAAGTAGTTTCCTTTAAAATATCTGATATGTTAAGTGACTTACCAAGTCCTCGTAGAACAGTACCAATCCAAGGGAATTTCAAAACAGCCACCTAGTGTCCGAGGTGTGGATCCAGAGAGAGAGAGAGAGAGAAAGAAAGAAAAAGAGAGAGAGAGAGCAAGCCTAGCCACAAGTTCTGCCTAAGAGCTTGAATCCAGCCTCGTGTTCCCGCTTGAGCCCAGTCAAGCCTTGGCTCTGGCTACCTTAAAGGCAGGGGCCCTGTTTGGCAGGGCAGGCCTGAGTTGTTTGTAGCACTGGCTTTAAGCAAGTAGCTCAAGGTTAGTCTGGCCTGAGGCCAAGCTGACCTGGGCCCGGGCTAGGGAGCCGGCCGCCCTGGCGGGAAACTGGACCTGCTGGCTGCCCAGGCGGGAAACCTGACCGGCTGCCAAGCCAAGTTAAGTGGTTTTTAATGGATTCTTGTCACGTTGTGCGCCAAATGTAGATGTAAACAACCGTCTTATTAAATAAGAAATACAGAGCTGATTCAGAGAAGAAAGCCAAGAGGTCAGAGCTAAGAGCCTTACCCTTCATGCTTCAGCCAAGAGAGCTCTCTGAAAAGGGCCTACTTCCTGTGTATATGTCTTTATATAGTCTAGCTGTTCTGCCTTCTCATTGGTTGTAAACCCAAACACGTGACTGCCTCGTCACTGCCTGTATGTACCGCCCTCCAGGTCCTTAAAGGCATGCGCCACCACCGCCACGCACTTGCTATGGCTCTAATAGCTCTGACCCCCAGGCGACTTTATTTATTAACATGCAATTAATATCACATTTCAGTACAAGTAAAATACCACCACATTATTTAAAGCAGTTTCCCAGTGGAACTCTATAGGCCCTGACTGTGTCAAAATTATACAGCATCTTTCTGACAATCCACAGACAAATGCTCATTAGATCAAAATGTAATCATGAGATACATACTACCATACAGGTAGTAGGGGATGCCCCACATATAAATGCATCATATCAGATAGCAGAGGAGAGCATGTAACAGAAGCAGTCTAAAGGCATAGATTAAGCAAAAGATATTCTGGAGTCTGTATTCTCATAAGCTTTGCTTGAATGAGACATTCCCATCAGAGAGTTTTTCTTCTGATGCCTGGCACCTGAAATTCAATTGCCATTTGCTGTTCCTCTGACACAGCCACTGGCTACTGGCACCTAATCACCCTCTTGCATTCTGAGTTATCATTTTCGAAAGCCAAAGATTTGATTAACATTTGTCTGACTTCTGAATTGAATACTATTCTATTTACAACTGAAGTTAATCTTTCAAAAAATCAGTGAAGGCTTCTTTTGGGTTGTGTGTAATTTTGGTAAAAGATTCAGACCTCTTTCCTGATTCTTCAAGCTTGTTCCAAGCATGTAAAGCTACTAAATGGCATAGTACCAAGATATGATCATCAAATTGAAGCTGCCTTTGTTATTCAACATATTGACCTTTACCTGGAAACTGATCTTGGGAAATATTAATATCTCTAAACCTGTTTTGTTGTTCTATGGACCTAGCTTCCTCTTTCCACCATGTTCACCATTATAGGTGAGGACCAGCTTCCAGTATTGATGCTAACCAAATCTTTCCAGTCTCATGGGATAATTTTGCCCATGAATTTAATATCTGCTTCACATAAGATGAATGCCCACCATATAAAGACACTGCTTCTATAATTGCCTCAAATCTAATATTTCTATAGGATTCCATTTACTTTCTTTATAACCTTGGGATTTTCTAGTCTGGTGTTGGCTCTTGTATAGTAACTGGATAAGCAAAAGTTGGTTTTCTAACAACCTTGGGCTGTCCTCCTTCAGTTTTATCATGTGGTAGCATGGTAGGTTCTTAAATTCCTCTGTCTGTGTCTGTGTATTTTACTATTTTCATTTATAGGTTTTTCTAAGGCTTATATCCTATCATTCCAATTTTCATATTTGGCATGGAAAATCATTATGGCTTAGAATAAAGTATGAATTACCAAACTGATACTAAATATAGTCAGTATTATGTCAATCTCAGTTAAATCACTTATCTTTTCATTGTCTGCTGCTGTTTTCAAGCAATCTAAAGCAGCACTATACGGGGTCCTAATGCCCTGCATTATGATATTTCCCAGCTGCACCCAACTGCTTCCTCTGCTGTGAAATAATCTTTGTACACTGTAAATATGTATTTCTCTCACTGATGATAAAATTGATAATAGAAACTGATTACTTGAAAGCTAGACAGGATTTTTGGAGCAGAGAGAATGCTGGGAAGAACAAGTGTTCAATCTGGTGAGTTGAGAGTCAGACACAGAAGAAGCAACATCAGAAGTTCATAGATGAGGTAAACAAGCCTAGAACAGCACATAGATTAATAGAAATGATTTAATTGAATGGGTTATAAGATCAAGCCAAAAACAAGCCTAAGCTACGGGCCAATCATTTATAATTAATAATAAATCTCTGTGTGGATACTTGGGAGCAACTACCTGGATACAGAGAAACTCCACCTACATTTCTCCTCAGCTGCCATCTCAAAACAAAACTCCTTCAATGGGATGCCCCTCCCTTCTACTTCCTGCATGTCTTTCTGTCTGTCCTCTTGACTTCTGCTCACACTCTATCATTTTTACTTCCAGTCAACTGGTGTTTGCTCCATTTCTTGACCTATGGTTGATTTTATTTAATCTTATTTACAATATTCATGCAGACAACTCTTGAATTAAAGGTATGTGCTAGGGCTGAGCCATACCACAGCTAGAAGCAGTTTTTTTCCAGTAAATAATGCAAACTTGAGGTTCACAGTGTGATTAAATATTCTGCTACATGCCACTGTGTAAATGTTAAATGGTTTTCTTAGTGTTATTGATTTCATGATTAATAACTGAAATGCAGATGTTCTTTTCTGAAATGTTGTACACTGCCTTTTTCCACCAGACTTTGGGTACAATTTTTAGTATAGTGTCTTTATATGTATAATAAAATTAAACATGAACTAAGTAACTGGCTACTCTGCATTATGAAACTATATATCTATCACAAAATACTATCAATTTCATAAAACACAAGAGCATGTTTTATTTTTATATACCCACTATGACACAATGATTAAATTATAGCTCAATAATTCATGTTCCCTAGCTCCTGGATCACTTATGAAACTTACCATTACCATATTTATTTGCTACACCTTCTGGGCTTCTTTTCTAATTTTAAAAATAACAATAAACTCCATCTATTTGAATTGGGAGACCCCTTCAAATGTATAATCAAATATGAAATTTATGTTCTTCCAAAATTTATAAAGCATGTAAAATAAATTTGTACTCTGGGAAAGAGTGAATTTAGCTCATAGTCTTAAAAAAGAGAACTAGAATTCTTGGCTATGCAAGTGTCTTTAATTATTTCATTTGCACTACATCTACATGGAATATGAAAGTAGTTTGGGCTGTACTAAAATAGTAAAACAGGTTTCCCAAAGAAAAGACAATGAATATTAAAGATTGTAGTCTAGAAAATTAATTTTCCAATGGAGTATAAGATACACACACAGTGGGCGGTGGTGGCACACGCCTTTAATCCCAGCACTCGGGAGACAGAGCCAGGTGGATCTCTGCGAGTTCAAGGCCAGCCTGGGCTACCAAGTGAGTTCCAGGAAAGGCACAAAGCTACACAGAGAAACCCTGTCTCAAAGAAAAAAATACACACACACAGAGTACTGCTATGGTAAAGAAATAGGGAGAAACCAGTCAATTATGACACAGTGGTAGTTACTTGAAAATAGCTAAAAAGAAAACAAAACAATGAAAGACCACTTCATACATAAAATTCTTAGGATTCATTTAAGTAATTTAAGTAATGTCAAGATTGCATTAAATAAATGATAAATATAACCTGGCAGCAATCCTCATCATCATGAGGGAAAGAAAATGATCTATAAATAAAATTATTTCTAAGGGTTCTAGACTTATAAAATGAGAATTAAAATAGAAAAAATTAACCTATAGTCAAGTAGACTGATACATTTATTTTCTCATACATTAATTTGAGATCTAAATTCAACCCTTCCTAAACATTTATTAAACGATACAGCCATCAATAAAATGCAAGTAAATAATTCTGGTATCCTGAGTACAACTAATGTACTCATCACAGTAAGTCCAGTTACAGCTTGATATTGTTATTCATAATGATGCACCTTCTAGTAAATGTATTGTTTGATGAATGATATATTTCCAGTTCTTTCTTAAATCAAAATTGCTCTAATTGGGCAAGAATACAAAGAAATTGGACAGTGTTTATATGTGAGGAACTATTCAAATCCCAGCATCATCACAAAGATGAAAAATATCACCTATATTAAATTTAAGAAGATTTCTATCCTTCTATAGATGCTATTAAGTGATAGAAATTAAGTTAAGTCTTCCATGTTGGAAATAGTATTTATAAAATGCATAGCCAGAAACTAAGTAAAAGAAATAAAAAAATAAGGAACCATCACCAAACACCATGTTGGACAATTTTCTTGAAAATACAAAAATGGAAAGAGAGTGGGGGACTTGAAATATGGACCGGCAGATAAAAGCATTTGTTGATCCAAACAAGGACCTGGGTTCAGTTCTCATCCCTCACATGGCAACTCACAGTTGTGTGTAACACCAATTTCAGAGATATACCTGAATCAATCTATATACCTCAATCCTATACCACATTCTGGACTCCAAAGATATTGTACACACATATACAAACCAAACCACTCATACACATAAAAATAGAAGTAAATATCTTTTGTTTGTTTGTTTGTTTTTTTTGCGATAGGTATTTTCCTTGTAGTTTTGGTGCCTGTCCTGGATCTCGCTCTGTAGACCAGCCTTGCCTCCTGTTCATAGAGATCTGCCTGGCTCTGTCTGCCTCCTGAGAGTTGGGATTAAAGTAAATATCTTTTCGTCATTTGTTTTTTTAAATCAATTTTATATCCTGGACACAGTTTCCCCTTGCTCCTCTCCTCCCAGTCCCCATTCACCCTCTGTTCCCAATCTCCAATCTACACTTTCTCTGTTTAGAAAAGGGCAGGTCTTCTGAGAGTAACAGCAAAACACGGCATACCAAGTCGCAATAAGACTAAGCACCTCCCCATGCACTAATCCTAGGCAAGGTGGCCCAGTTTGAGGAGTAAGATCCCAAAAGCCAGTAAAAGAGTCGGAGAAAGCCTTGTTATGAGTGTTAGGAGTTCCACAAGAGGGCCAGGCTTTGCAACTATAACATATATGCGGAGTGCCTATGTCAGTCCCATGTAGGCTTCTTGGTTGTTGGTTAAAAATTTTCAAATAAGATTATCTGTTGTAATTTTTAGACAAAAATATATTCATTATCATTCATATCCATAGGATTTTGATAGCTACCATGACATAGTAGTGTACATCCAGACCTACAAAAATTAAATTAAAAAATTCTGAAGTGCAAATAAATATTAAACTGTTCTGGGGAATATCAAAACTCTTGTAAAATAGCCCAGTAACACCTTATATAGCTAAAATCATACATTGCTATGGCTAAGTCTGTCACTGAATTCCTGCTCATATGACCTCCACCTCCCAAGTACTGAGATTATTGGGATACAGCTACATGTCCACAGTATTTCATATTTTACAATGTGTATGGTAGTATTATTAATAGTAATTAAAAAAGAAACTTCCCAATGCATATCCATCTAATGAATGATAATTTCCTCCATACAAAAACCACTGAAATTACAGCAAAGAATAGACACTTATGCCAGATATATATATATATCCTTCTCAAATTATCTCTTGTTCTCATCAGTTTTGTCAACTTGACACAAGATAGAGTTATCTGGAAAGAGTAATCTTAACTGAGAAAATGCTGACATTAACATAGACAGTAGGCATGTCATGGCTGCTGGTTAATATGAGAGATTTCACTCACTGCTCATGTGGCTAATGCTAATCATGTGGCCAAGAGTTGAAAGCAGACTTCGAAAGAAAGACATGGATAGGAAGTCTTCAAGCACCATTCCTCCGCTAAGTCTGTTTCAGTTCCTGCCTCCAGGTTCCAGTCTTGTCTTCCTGCCCTGGCTTCCCTTAGGGATGGACTATAAAGTGTAAGTTCTTACCCACGTCTCTCTACACAATTTTGGTCAATATTTTATATCAACAACAAAAAAGTAAAACATCACCAAACTGAATCTAGAGATAATACAAAGAATATCACAGAACACCAAAGCATGTTTGTCAGTAAAACAAACATCATTATAAATTTATAACAATAAAAACAAATTGAAAAAGACAAATAATATTGCTGTATCTGTAATCATAAAAGGTATTTGATAAAATTCAACAAACAAATATAAAATATATTCCCAAGAAAATAGAAATAAGAAGTAAACCTATACAACTGTACAAAAATATTTAAAAATATACCTCCTGTTCCATGTATCATGTAAAATTATCATTGTTTTCACCTTGTGATCTTAGAAAACAAAAGCATGCTATCCCTCAACTCCCAATTGACACTGTGTCCAAAGCACCAGTGCAGTACAGAGATCAAAGGAAAGAAAGGAAACAGATTTAAAAGAGAGAATAAAAATGATTCTATCTTCAAGTGATCTGAGGCTTAAGGTGTAGCTAGAAGTTTTCCTGGTCTTCCCCAGCACCAAGGTCCCACAGCCCTTTTTAAAATTCCTGTGTTCCGTCTGCTCCTGCAACCACTCAGACCCAAGTAAACACACACAGGTTTGTATCAATTGCAAATTGCATGGCCATGGCCTATGGTTCAAGCTTCTCACTAGCTAGCTCTTGTATCTTAAATTAACCCATTTCTATTAATCTATAAATTGTCACATGGCCGTGGCTTACCAGTCTGCCGACATGTTGTTCTTTAGGTGGTGTCTGGCATCTGCCTTTCCTCACCTTTCTCTTCCTGTCTGTCTGGATTTTCCACCTGCCTCTAAACCGCCTTGCATAGGCCAAACAGCTTTATGTATCAACCAATCAGAGCAACATATTTTCACAGCATAGAAAAAGATATTCCCCTATCATTAAGGAGAATGTCTGAGAGTAAAAAAAAAAAATGTTATTCAAGATTCATGAAATAACAAGTGATTGTGACAAAATTACTAAGTACTAGACAATATTCAAAACCAACTTTATTTTAATATGTTATAAATGAGTATCTTGAATTGTGAAAGCTAAAAAGGATCCCTTATAGAAGTGTCAAAAATATAAAACAAATGGTTATTATATAACAGACCATGTAAGATATATAGGCCTGAAATAACAACAGATAAAGCAAATTATTACCGTAGAAATTTACAATAAAATAAAAATTTAACACTAAGAATAATTTAGAGAAGTCTTACTCATATAGATTCCAGAATTCATAAATTCATTACACTTTTCATGGAATGACAGAAAGTATCAGCAAACATTTAATAAAGGAACAAACTTGGAGCAACCTTAGTGTGTTTCCTCAGGAATCACTATAAATCTATAATAGTACATATGCTCAGTATTATCTACATAGAGACATATACACTAATGAAATAGAAGAGGACGATAACTGAGCTACATATAATGGCATTTGAAAGGAAAGTGCAGAATATTTCATAAGGAAATATTTCCTTTAGAAAACAGTGCTGACTGAATTGTATATCCATGTAGTGATATTCAAGGGCTTTTGTTGAAGCTCTGTGTAAGTTAGAAATATGTCAATGAATTTAACCTACAAAGCCTCAGCACTTAGGAGCACAATACTCTGGAAGAGTGATTGTTAATTTATTGTCCATGTGGCTCTTTTCTTACTGGAACTTGTTGCCATAACTCATCTTGAAAGAGTATTTTGCCATTTCTAGAACAGGATAAACTCAAAACTCAAAGGATATTTTCTACTGAATGGAGGTTGTTTCGCTCCATTGCAGTAGTTCTCAAGCTGTGGGTCACAACCCTCTGACAAACCTCTATGTCCAAAAGTATTTACATTACAATTCATAACAGAAGCACAATTACAGTTATGAAAGAGCAACAAAAATGATTTTATGGCTGGGGGTCACCACAGCATGAGAAACTGTGCTAAAGAGTCTCAGCATTAAGAAGATTGAGAACCACTGCTTCATTGCATACTGAAAATTTATTAAAGACAAGCTACTCTAAATCAGAATACTTCCAATAATAATAAGTATTTAAACTTTGACCCAAGTCCCACATAGCGTGTACATATTATCTTAAAGTAGATAAACTCAAACTACAAAACTAAAAATTATTACTATCTATATTAGATAATCTTCATGACTTTGGATGAAAATTTTCTTTGTTTTTTACATTTTATTTATATATTTACATATTTATTTATTCATTGTGGGTGTGTGTATGTATGTATATATGTGAATCTGAGTTCAAGTGTCCAAAAATGACAGGAGAAGAGCATCAGATCCCCTAGAGCTGGATTTGCCAGCTGTTGTGAACCAAGTGAAATAAGTGCTAGGGGCTGGACCCTGGTCCTCCACCAGAGCAGCAAGTGCTCTTAATTGCTGAGCCTTCCCTTCAGCGCTAAAATGTTCATTTTCCAGGTACAACAAATCAACTATTTCAGGAAAAGATAAATATGATTTAATTAAAATTAACACTATCGAAGGCAACTAAGAAAATAAAAAGATATGTCATAGACTGGTTGAAAACAGGGTATATTAAAATGAACTGTGCTGAGTGTACAAAATCCAACAGCAATAAAAAAAAAATGAAAGCCCAGTTATGAAGAGGTGGAAATGTTGCAAACGCCATAATCCTGTGTGGCTGTGCCAGACTGAAAATATTGACACCCAGAAGAATTTAACTAAGAATGAGCCGAATTCCCCAAACCAGGACCGTCCCCATTATTTATTGAATATCACATTAAGTATGGAAAAGGGGATTAAGGGGAGACTTTGTCTTGACCAATCATTTACAAGAGGTTTTCAAGGGGGAAAGTTTTCTGACCTCCCTGACTCAGAACAGCAAACAGAACCACATACATTACTGTTATCACATATTATTATCAAACCAATCACATATTACTTTCAACAAATTTTTGTTAATCTTTTTGCTTTCAATGTTGCTACTTTCAATGGTTGTCCTAGATCCATTCATCAGATCTTACACTTCCATGCATTATTCTGATCAAGGGCATGTAAGATGTATGGGTCAGAAATAATATGTAGTCTGTTCTCTCCTACCTGTATGTCAGTCATCAGACTTGTACTGAAACTATCCTTACCTGCTGAGCCACCTTACCCACACCTGAAGACCAGTGCTTAAAAATGTCCCTGCTTATACATTTACAGAATGTATGTAAGATTATCATAGTGTTTCAAATGGATTCTCTGCTGAAATAAAAATATTAGTGATATTAGAGGACTTGGGGGCATGGACATCCAATTCAAAGTGTATCATTTTGTCACCAGAGTTAATTATCTTACAGTTTTAAACCTTTAGGTTTGACCACTGATTCTAGTTGCTTATATTATGCTTACGTTAGTATAAGCACTTTTATTTATAATATTTTTTTCTGGAATTGGTGATAGGTGAGGAATATGGACAGTTTATATGGGACACTTTCCTGGTACTGACCACGTGGCTATGCACCGATCATTGAAGATGAACTCAGGACTGATGAGTCTCCATCATCTTCTCTCCTTCCACGTCTCTGTGTTTGCACTTGTAATGTGTCCTTAGTAAGTGGATTCAGGGCTCTCCCTTCAGGAGTCCTAGAGCAATGGTGAGGTTTTGGACTTTTATTTTGTTTAGTACATACAGAGTAAGGACTCCCTACAGGACATGTCTCACTAAACTCTGTTTCTTAGAGGGCCTTTTCCTAGCTCCCACTCTGCTCTCTTTTTCAGTATAGTATCTCCAGGAATATGAATAAATACTCCTAAGAAAGGACTGGCAGGCAGTGGTGTGGTGTATTTGTTGATGGATCCTTTTCATTCTAATGTCCTGACAGATGTTACAAAACCATTAAATGTGTTAGAGAAGTTCAACTGCTTTCATATTTCTTTCTCAACTGCAGCAAATTTTCCTTTCCCCCTGCTTTCTGGGTGAACAAAGCACTACCAGTATCCAAGACATTTACTCAGACATCTTTGAAGTTTGTGTTCTCTGTTCCGTTTATTTTCTTTTTAATTTTACTCAAATTTCCCCTTTTTATGGAGACTATGACTGGGTTTTTATTTTTTTATTTTTTTTCTATTTAAGTAGTTTTATACTCTAAACAGATCACTTAGACTACTCTTAGGCAAAAATTTCAAACTAGAAAACAAAATAAAACTGACGAAAACATGTTTTGATAGAAACAGTAGTGAGGTCAACATTTCCACAATGGCAAGTTAGAGTGGGGTAGAAACGACACTTTCCTCAGTGTGAGTACCCACTCTGTGTCAAGAGCTTTTGATGCACTTTTACTACCTCATGCGTCAAGCCTTAAAGCAGATGTTGAACTGAGAAAGGATGTTAAATGTTCCTCCCCATGGTTTGGGGTTTTGTACGTTAAGTACATACAGGCTTCATCCTGACAACAATGTATCTGATTGAATAAGGCTTGAAAAAAATCTGCAAATTTAAACTGGAAGTATGTTTCACAGTCAAATTAAATATTTGTTGTTTTTAATACTTTTTAAGAAAGCAATCACTCAAGTAATATAGTTCAAGATACCTTTGCCTAGTGGAAACTAGAAAAATTTAATCTAGTTAAAATTCAATGTATTACTATGTTTATGATTGTGAATACATCAAAACCATTGTAGAGGCCAAATATTTGTTTATACCCCAAATAGAATCTATAAAGCATTTGTATGTGTGGCTTGCTTAAATCCTCGAACTTCCATCTATTATTTACATGTTGAAGTGTATTCGTTGATAGTCTATGCCTGTTATGCCTGTTTAACCGAACATGATCCAACATCTCTGAAAATTCCAACGTCCTAAATCTCACTTTTAAAAATAATTTTGATTACTCACTTCAAATCAATGAATCATATTTCTAAAATATTTTATGTACCACTCACTAGAATTATAAAGATATGTTCTTCAATTATTCACATGTAAAAATAGTAATATATTTCAGTTGAAATGTTCGTGTATTTTTAATTTTCTTTTATTTTTGAGATGATAATATAATTTCATCCTTTCTCCCTTCCATTTCTTCCCTCCAAATATTCCCATAAAACTCTCCTTGCTCACTTTCACATTCATGGCACCACTTTTTAATTCATTACTGTAATATGCACACATTTTTTCCTAAATATAACCCTTTTTGTCTGTACAGCATTATTTAAATGTATGTTTTCAGGACTCATAAATTTGTTTTAGATAACCAGTTGGTGTGCAAATCCCTGGAAAAGAATACGCCAGCTCTCATTATTCTTTAGATTCTTGTAGTTCTTTCTCGTAGTGTTGAAGACTTATGTTTTTTCCCCTGTCCACACAAGCATGTCTATTGTTATTATCCTTGTTCAATTCACACTTAGGCAGTCATGTTGGTGAGACTTCATGGATGTGGCTTCTTATTTTGATAAAAGACACATTCTTAGAGCAAACTCCCTGATCATTTGGCTATTAACCTTCCTGCCCTTTTCTCTGCAATGTTCTCCACACCTTAGGCGCAGGGGTAGTTTTGTAGACATATCTATTGGATTCTACAACTCTGCAGTTTGATTGGTTCTGGTTTTCTGTCACAGTTTCTGTCTGATGCAAAGAGAAGTTTCCTAGATGTGTGATGAAGGTTAGATGCATCTGTGGTTATAAGAGCAAATACTTACAAATTAGACATGGATTATGTTGTTTTGATAAAGTGGTGGTTATGGTCCAAAATTCATGACTTCTCTGTCCCTGGAAATTTGACTAGGTTTCCAGTACAAGGCATGATTTCCTCTTATTGAGTGGGTTTTAAGTCAAATTATAGGGTTGGTGGTTATTGTCAAAGCATACATGTCAATATAGTACCCTTAGTGTTATCATGCCAAGTTGGTCATTGTAGTTCATAGGTGTCATAGCAGAAAAGCACTGTTGTTCTAAAACTTCTGGTAGATTTTTATGACACAATAGAGAACCAAGGCAATAAATACATATATCTGGTAATTTGAGTTTTATAAAACCTCTGTTCAAGATTAGGATTATCAGGCCAAAAATCTCTAATTTCTTGGCTAATTGTGTATTTTTACTTCTAAAAGTTTGACAGGTTTTAGTTAAAAGAAGCAGAATGTTGCATGTTGGTTTTTGACACTATAAAAAGAAGATGAAGAAGATCTGTAGATGATTCAAGTATGCTGAAAATGAGAAATCACACTTCTCAGTCACAGTATTCAAACAAATGCTAACTGAAGATCAATGTGTGAGGCAATCCATAGTTGCTCTACTGAGAAAAAAAATAATCAAACCTTTTCTGTGTACTTGGTAACATAATGAATATATTTTAAAATAAAATTTACTCAGGATAACATTTTCTAGCTTCATTCATTTGCCTGAAAATTTGATGATGCCATTGGTTTTTACAGCTGAGTAATACTTCATTGTGTATATGAATCACACTTTTTTAATCCATTCTTTGGTTGAGGGCCTTCTAGGATGCTTCCAGGTTCTGGTTATTAGGAATAATGCTGCTATGAACACAGTTGAGCATGTGTCCTTGTGGTATGATTGAGCATCCCTTGAATATATGCTCAAGAGTGGTATATTTGTGTCTTGAGGTAGATTGATTCCCAATTTTTTGAGAAATCACCATACTGGTTTCCAAAGTGGCTGTACAAATTTACACTCCCACCAAGAGCGAAAGGGTGTTCTCCTTGCTCCAAATCCTCTCCAACATAAACTGTCTTCAGGGGTTTTTATCTTAGCCATTCTGACAAGTGTAAGATGGTATCTCAGAGTCATTTTGATTTCATTTCCCTGATGACTAAGGATATTGAGAGATTCCTTAAATGCCTTTCAGCCATTTGAGATTCTTCTATTGAGAATTCTGTTTAGCTCTGTAGCCCGTTTTTTACTTGGATTGTTCGATATGTTGATGTATACTTTCTTGAATTCTTTATATATTTTGGACATCAGTCCTCTGTCAGATGTGGGGTTGATGAAGATCTTTTTCCATTATGTTTATTTTGTCTTATTTACCATGTCTTTTGCCTTACCAAATCTTCTTAGTTACAGGACATCCCATTTATTAATTGTTGCTCTCAGTGTGCTACTGGGGAAGTGGTCTCCTGTGTCAATGCTTTCTAGGCTACTTCGTACTTTCTTCTCTGTCAGGTTCAATGTAGCTGGATTTATGCTGAAGTCTTTGATCCATTTGGATTTGAGTTTTGTGCATGCTGATGGATATGGATCTATTTGCAATCTTCTACATGTTGATGTCCAGTTATGATAGCACTGTATGTTGAAGATACTTTCTTTATTCCATTGTACAGTTTTGGCTTCTTTGTCAAAAATCAGGTGTTCATAGGTGCATAGATTAATGTCAGGATCTTCAATTTGATTCCATTGGCCCACATGTCAGTTTTTATGCCAATACTAAGCTGTTTTTATTATTATGACTCTACAGTAGGGCTTGAAGTCAAGGATGGAGATACCTCCAGAAGTTGCTTCATTGTGAAGGATTATTTTAGATATCCTAGGTATTCTGTTTTTCCATACAAAGTATTGCTCTTTCCAGGTCTGTGAAGAATTGTGTTGGGATTTTGATGGGGATTGAACTGAATCTACAGGTTGCTTTTGATAGGACTGCCATTTTTATTATGTTGGTTCTACCTATCCATGAGCATGGGAGATCTTTCCATTTTCTGATATTGTCTTCAATTTTTTTCTACAAGGACTTTAAGTTCTCATACAGGTCTTTCACTTGTTTAGTTAGAGTTACTCCAAGATATTTTATAATTTTTTGGCTATTATAGAGGGTGATGTTTCTCTGATTTCTTTCCCAGCCTGCTTATCATTTGTGTATAGGAGAGCTACTGGTTTATTTATTTGTTTGTTTGTTTATTTTGTTTGTTTGTTTATTGGGGTTAATCTTGTATCTTGACCTGTTACTGAAGTTGTTTATCAATTGTAGTAGTTCTCTGGTAGAATTTTTAGGGTCACTTATGTAGACTATCATATCATCTGTAAATATTGAAAGTTTGACTTCTTCCTTTCCAAGTTGTATCCACTTGATCTCCTTTTGTTGTCTTACTGCTATAGCTAGAACTTCAAGTACTATATTGAATAGATATGGGGAGAGTGGACAGCCTTGTCTTGTTCCTAATTTTAGTGGAATTGCTTTGATTTTCTCTCCATTTACTTTGATGTTGGCTATTGGCTTGCTGTAAATTGCCTTTATTATGTTTAGATATGTTCCTTGTATTCCAGATCTCTCCAAGAACTTTCTCATGAAGGGGTGTTGGATTTTGTCAAAGGCTTTTTCAGTATCTAATGAGATGATCATGTGGTTTTTTTTTTCTTTCAGTTTGTATGATGGATTAAATTGACAAATTTTTGTATGTTAAACTATCCATGCATTTCTGGAGTGAAGCCTACTTGATCATGATGGATGATTTTTTTGATGTGTTCTTGGATTCGGTTTGCCAGTGTTTTATTGGGTAATATTGCATCCATATTCTTGAGGGAGATTGGTCTGTAATTCTATATATTTGTTGCATCTTTGTGTCATTTGGGTATCAGGGTAACTTTAGCCTCATAGAAAGAGTTTGCAATGATCTTTCTGTTTATATTGTGTGGGACAGTTTGAGGAGTGTTGGTATTAGCTCCTCTTCGAAATTTTGGTAGAATTCTGCACTGAAACCATTTGGCCCTGTTTTGTTTGTTTGTTTGTTTGTTTGTTTGATGGGAGACTTTTAATGTTTGCTTCTATTTCCTTAGGAGTTATAGGTCTATTTAAATTATTTATCTGGTCTTGGTTTAATTTGGGCATATGGTACCTATCCAGAAAATTGTCCATTTCTTTTAGATTTTCCAATTTTGTGGAGTACAGATTTCTGAATTATGACCAGATGATTCTCTGGATTTCCACAATGTCAGTTGTTATGTTTCCCTTTTCATTTCTGATTTTGTTAATTCACTCTCTGACTTTTAGGTAATTTGGATAAGGGTTTGTCTATCTTGTTGATTTTCTCAAAGAATCAACTCTTTATTTCATTGATTCTTTGTACTGCTCTCTTTGTTTCTATTTTATTGATTTCAACCCTCAATTTGATTATTTCCTGGCTCCTATTCCTCCTGGGTGAGTTGAGTTTGCTTCTTTTTCTTCTAGAGCTTTCAGGTATGCTGTTAAGTCACTAGTGTGAGATTTCTCCAACTTCTTTATGTATAATGGCTTTACATATGCACCACATAAGCATTACTTGCATTTATGTCACATTTCACATTAACTAAAGGATGCAGGAACATGAACAAGTCTGCAAGAGTTCTCAATTAAACTTTCCATAAAGATAACAGAAATATTTAGGTGTCAGCTTCAAATAACAAAAGGACGTCTGACATCAAATCAAATGTCATATTCTATAATTTAAGAATTAATTCAAAATATATTTATAGTTCATAATTATATATATGAAAATGAACTGAAAGAACGTCCAAGTGAGGCATAAGATACAAAATTTAGTCACATTTTCAATAGATAATTTAGCTGATAAACACATGTATTAATGCATTGGATATGAAACTTTTAAATACTAAGTTATTCAAGTAAATAACATCTATCAGTCACTATTCACTGAGGTCATTGATGTTTAATTATGCTTTTGAATTGTGATTAATAGTGAATAGACTTAAATTAATAGAGTTCTCAGAACAATCACATCCATAAAACATCTAAAAAGAAGTCAGTGTGTGAATGTTATTCACCTAAAATAGTCCTGCCAATTATTCTGTGATTATTTATTTTACTTACTTTATTTATCTTCAAAGGCATATTGGTTGGAAGATAGTCTCAACCAGAATGAATAAGTGTATGTGATCAATTGAACATCCCAATGATGGTAATTAACAATACACCTCATACTTAAAAATTTAGAAAATAGAGCTGAATTGTTTTAGAAAGTAGAAACTGGCAAATATGTAAGTAAAATTATGTGCTAACTGGCTTGCTTTAGAAATTCCACAGGAACATAAGTCAAAATATAATGTTGAGCATTATGAAAACATTCAGATTTAGTTGTCAGTTTAAGGAAAATTAAAACAATTATGAATTTTGATGCATGGAATAATAATTATAAGATATCCAACTTTAATAAAGTTATAACAGAATAATATGTTGTGTTTTAATTCAAGTTGTTTAATGTTTAAATTTCCAAAAGACACTAATACTCAAATATTAGTCCTTTCCAGGACTTACTGTAGAGCTAAGTGTACTTATTGATTCTCAAATAACTTTAGTGTATAGAAGAAAAACTGTATGAATGTTGACATTAATGTCATAACATTGTAGGAGCTGTAGAAAGTTTAGGCAGTAAGACATGATATTCAGAGCCAGGCAGATCTCTGTGAGTTTGAGGCCAGCCTGGGCTACCAAGTGAGTTCCAGGAAAGGCGCAAAGCTACACAGAGAAAACCTGTCTCGAAAAAAACAAACAAAAAAAAAAAAAAGACATGATATTCAGGCTACCTGGCTACCTTACAATTCTTAATTGGAAAGTGAACTTGACTTCATAATAAAAAGGGTATCTACTTGAAGGATCACTGGAGATATTCAAGGGGAAGGACGACTACCTCTGTCTTGATGGTATACACAGATAGAACTAGGGAATGGTATGCTTACCAGAGATGTACAAATTAGAAACCAAAAACTGAAAGCTAGTACCCTATTGCTGTGGGATGTCTTTCAGTATTCTGTGAATATGTATTGCTCTGATTGGTTGATAAATAAAGCAGCATTGGCCTATGGCAGAGCAGGATGGAGATGGAGCCAGGTGGGAAAATCCAAGAAAGATAGGGGGAGGAGAAAGGAGAGGAAAGAGACACTGCCAGTCACCACCAGGAGAAGTAAGATGTAAAAGTACCAGTAAGCCACAAGTCAGGTGGCAAAGTACAGATTTGTAGTTATGGGTTAATTTAAGATATAAGAGCTAGCTAGTAAAATGCCTGCCATAGACTATACAGTTTACAAATAATATAAGCCTCTGTGTGTTTACTTGGGTCTGAGTGGCTGCAGGACTGGGCAGGAAAACCTCCAGCTACATTTGGCATTCACCACTAGGCATTGACCCACATAGACATAAAAAAGCTTAAAGATTCTGAACACACAGAAACAGGCCTACACTAGGCTTCCTAGTCTCAGTCTCATGCCAATAGCAGCATGCAAACTCCTCTCTCAACAGCTGCCTGTGAGATGGAGCTCTCTGCCAGCCGCCATGAGCTAAGCAGCATGACGGTTTCCCCACAGCAGTGCATGGTGTCTCGAAGTGATGTAGCACACTGCATGGTGGATTTAGCTTTTGTTAGCACAAAACAAAAAGGAAGAAGAAGGAGAAGGAGAAGGAGCAGGAGGAGGAGGAGGAGGAGGTGGAGAAAAACAAGAAGAGGTTTATGGACTACACACTGCTAGATGGAGGCATGGACCCACTGCCTCCAAGAGTCAGCAGAGAGTATGGCTCTCAAAGATGGTCATGAATTACCCCTGTCATGTTGGAAAGCTGAAGTGAGCAGAGTTAGCATCCAAGGCTGCCACTTCTGCCTAGCCACTCTGCTATTTAAAGCAATAGATTCACAATAAGACAGATTCAGATGAAATAAACCTCAAAACAGTTTACAATGTATATAAAAATATATGTAGGCTTGGAAGAGAGAGGGAAAAGGAATATGTGCAGCTATATAAAGAAATAGATAATTTTTTTAAAAAATGAAGTCTTTAAAGAGACATTAAAAGTAATATAAAAATAAGCCATGTAAAGTTGGATATTACATACAGAATCTGGATTGTGTTATTTTTGGGATTTTTAACTGCAGAAAGATATCTGATTGTAAAGGCTGCTGAGTTAAGCCCATATATATTATATATATATAGTATCTTGACTTCCAAGTTTATGTCTAAGGATATGTTGCTTTAGAAAAGAGGTTTTCTTTTAGTTTCCACAGAAGATACGAACCTGGGGATTGCTTCTAGGCTAATATGGTTTGATCATCCAAGACCCCCAGAGAGGTCTCCAGATGATCCAACATCCAGGACAGCTTCAAGGCAACTGGCTCAGAGAATACAGCATCACAGACTCCTCCAGTCAGGATTTGACCATAATTCTTAATTTCCTCATGATCTCTGTAAGATTGTCAGTGCCTGCAACCAGCAGAAAGTAGTATGAGAAGCTATGCCCAAATTCCCAAAATATATTTTATGAATGTTTATTTTATTTAAAATAGGTTGATTATAAATACAATTTCTTTATGAAGAAGAAAATGAATGATATTATAGATATGATAGGATGAAAGGATAGATTATTTAATCTACTTTTAAAGAGGAACAATTTATTTAAAATGTTTTACATTGCTATGGATTTTAGTTTACTGATACAAATTTAAAGTTAATTTTGTTATATTGTATGTACATTTCTACTCTTGTTTAATGTATGTTTGTGCAGCTCATTTGAAATTGTAATATATAATTAAGAAATACAGATTAATAGTCATCTAGAATAATCAAATTTATTGTCATGTTAGTTAAGTTTTTCAGGTATATAAAGGTATATTTCAATGAGGTAGGTAATCTTCAAACATTTCAAAGACTTACAGAATACGATATTTAAAATGTTTTATAAACTGAGACTTTCTGGACAGTGAGACACATCTGCTCCTGGAAGCACCAATTTACTTCAAAGAAAAAGATAGGCATTAAAGACACTTTATATGGAGTTTATCTTCTTGGCAAAAATAGCTATTTGGGCAAGAAACTGCTCTTGTCTGGACTGCTGACAATATGCTATATAAACTGGACATGCAGGGCCCATGGAAAAATGACCACTAAATTTTGCCAAAGCAAGGTGAGATGGTCCTTCAGGTTCCTGCTTCACAGAGGAAACTGTCAGACATTATGCAGGACACAAAGAGAAGCAACTGAAAAACTCTAAACCTATAGGCTAAAGATGAATGCTCCAATGTTACAGAGGAACTTTGGATGACTGTCCAGGCAGGCAGTTGTCTCTGTCATTTCCAGAGTTTTTGGAAGTTGCTTACAGTGCAATTCCTGTTTACTTAGGTAATATCATAACCTTCTGGGGTTTTTGATGTAGTTGAAGATTAAATAGTTATAATTATAATTTTCTTTGGTTATGATAAAAGATAAATTAGATATTAAAATTTAGACTCACAGGTATAGGATAGATAGAATACTTTCTTTAATTTTGCCAAATATAAATAGACTAGATATTGTAACTCTAATTCTTTCTTGATACTGTTTTATTATATGTAATTTTATATTGTAAAGTTAAAATCTTCCTTTTTGATTAGAAAGAAAAGGGAAAGTGCTGTGGGATTACCTTTCTGTACTCTGTAAATATGTATTGCTCTGATTGGTTGATAAATAAAGTTACATTGGCCTATGTCAGGGTAGGATAGAGTTGGGCAGGAATATCCAAGAAAGATAGAGGGAGAAGAAAGGAGAGAAAGGAGACACTGATAGCTGCCACCAGGAGAAGCAAGTTGTAAAAGTACTAGTAAGCCACTAATAAGCTATGTGGTAAAGTATAGATTTATAGTTATGGGTTAATTTAAGACATAAGAGCTAGATAGCAAAAGGCCTGCCATAGACTATACAGTTCACAAATAATATAAGCCTCTGTGTGTTTTCTTGGGTCTGAATGGCTGCAGTACTGGACAGGACACAGGAAAACCTCCAGCTATACCCTATGAAGAGTAATCAAGAATTTAAGAACTCTTGAAGATGCAATAAATGTATTTTCCTATGTACAGACTTTGTGGACATATGAGCCTCTTTTTGCTGGTGGCTGCCTATCATTTCAGAATGAATAATGTGCCCTCAGGCAGAATGTGTTGGCTGGAAAGAACAGTGGATTCTGGGAGAGTGGCCAAAGAGGGGGAAAGTGCCCCATATGAGGATTGTTGCCAGATATAAAAAGAATTGCTTAGCAAATGTTTCTTGCTGCCAGCCTTTTGCCATTTCCCTATAAATGCAATTTTCTACATTAAATGTGTATTTACAAATAGAATAATATTGTAACTACAACTGATTTTTCCTTATATGGCAAAGTGGGAAGTATATACTATATCCAAGCTTCTAATACATGATTTTATTCATGAATAAAAGACTTCTTGTTAAAAATTTTGCTGTTTATTATCTGAATACTGCAGTGGACTGAAGTATGTGTCCTCTGCTAATTGTGGACTTTTGTAAAATTCTGTCCTTAAAAAAAATAATGCAGCATGTACACAGACATAGAATACTTAAATTTTTTTTTTGAGCTTTAACCTCTAATTACTGTCAAGATGGTGTTTGTGATACTGCACATTCATATTAATGGATTAGGCATACTTGACTTGCTGTCACAAAAAAAGTATATAAATATGACACAAAATGGTCATAGGACTGATGAATTTGCAGAGTGAGAAACCTGCCCAACATTGCAGCCAGCCATCTTCTAGAAATCAGTTCAGCATATGCCTACTGAGAAAATATTTGTAAAGGGATAGAAGGGTAAAGTTTACATTCATTTCTAATTGCCAAATAAGAGGCATTCATAGCCTAGAATCTATGTGAATAGAATTCTCGTTAGGTTTGGACAACTCGTTGTTGGTACAAAGTCCTCTAAGACTAAAGCCCTGATTCATAAAGAGTGGTAGATAATTTCTCAAACCACTAGTAATCATCAGAGTAAGTGAATCACTGAAAAGCCATATTCTATAACTCTTGAAAAAAAAAGTTGTGCAAACTAACTTCAACGTGAAAACATACTCAGCTTATACATATTAATTTAATTATATAGTAAAATGACACTTATGATCTTAATACAAATTGATCTATCATTTTAATAAGTATAACAGGTAAAAGATGTAAAAATGAAGTCAAAGTCATAAAGTGATTAAATATTTGTAAGTAGTTAAATTATACCTGTAAGTCATTATTGTTTAGCTATGTCTGCTTCCCATCAACCAATGGAAACCACAGTAAGACAAAACAAAAATTTCCGTGTAGTCTATTTTATGAAAGACAACTACTTCTGGGGATGGTCCTGAATTGAAGTGTGGTTGATGTACCTGGTGTCACTTTTGTTGGAGAAAACTGATTTTCCCTTTCCTAGGAGGCCTCAGTTGCAAATAGCTTTTTGGTTTGGGGTAGGACTCTGAGGTCGGTCTCTTACCAAAATTGAACTTCCTTGATTCAGAAAACTAGCTGACTAGAAAGCTCTAGTGACTCTCGTGTTTCCATCTTTGCATCCTGAGAATTACAAGTGTGTGCCAGCATGGCCAGCTGTTTTCTTCGGTGCTGAGCATCTAAACTCGAGGTGTTTATGATCGTTAGGCAGGCACTAAGCCAAATTCTATTTTATTTATTTAATCTTGTCTCATAAAATATATACCAACTGGAGCCTTCCCTTCTTCCCCTCTGCCCAATCCCCCCAAACTTCCTTTTCCCAAGATCCACTGCTCTTTTTTCCCTTCAGAAAAACAAGACCTCCCAGGGATATCAAGCAAAGTTGGCATAACAAGATCCAGCAAGACTAGATACAAGCCCAACACATCAAGGATGGGTAAGGAAAACCAGTAAGAGGAAAGGGGTCCTGAGAGCAGACAAGTGAGTCAGTGATACCACCACTCAAACTGTTAGAAGTCCAACCAAAAAAAAAAAAAAAAAAAAAAAAAAAAAAAAAAAAACCAAGCTAAACAACCACAGCATGAATGAAGAGGGCCTAGTGCAGACCCATGAAGTATCCATGATTGGACTGCAGCTTTAGTCTCTGAGCCCTATACACCCTGCTTAGTTGATTATGTGGGTTTTGTTATCCTGGTGTCCTTGATCCCTCTGGATACTACAGTCCTTCCCTGGAATCATTTTGTTGAATTTTTTTTTTTTTTTTGGTCGGGGGCTTGGCCGGGTGGTGGTGGTAATACGGAAATGTAGTACAGTGGAAAGTTCCTGGAATCTATGAAGTTGACCTTAGTGATCTTGTAGTAATGGAGAATGTTGAAGCCTGAGCCAGCTTCTTTAATCAAACTAGGCTCCCAGTGGCGGAATCCATCCAAAAATATGACCCACAACTTGTCCTGCCTGCAAGATGCTTTGAAGCAGTGGTGACTCAGAGCTGTGGGAGTGACCAATCAATGACTGGTCTAAACTGAAGCCCACAACATGAGAGGAGGTCCATGCCAGATATTGTCTAGATGGCTAGGATCCAGAAGTTGGATGACTCAGAGATCTAGGGTAGAAAAAAACATGAATGACAAAAAAATTTAAAAAAAAAATCCTTTGCCTCTTTTCATGATAAATTAAGAATTTTATTAGTTCTTAAATAATGGAATTTTTCTCAAGTATCTTACATTAACTAAATACAGGTTACTTTCTGAAACCTTTAAGTCACTATTATAATTATTATCCGTATTAATTATAAGGTATGTGAAATTAGTTAGAAACAAGAGGATGTTTAGAATATGACTGCATGTAGGGAAGAATGAATAGTAATATCATCTATTTGAATATCTTATAGTTTGCACTTTGAAAGATATTCTTTAAGAATATCTTAAAAACATTGTTTATAATTGAAATGTTCTTCACATATACATCTCTATAATATCTGATATTCTAAATGTATATAATGATGTTTTCTGGAAATGTGCTATCACAGAAAATGGAAACATTAGACTATATATAATAAGATACAATTATATTACTAACCAAATCTACATTGGAAGCCACACATAAGGCAGTGGCTCCATTTATGACATAATCCCTTATTAGGCATCTTTTGGATATATTTTTTTAATTTTTAAAGTTTACATTTATAAAGCTGTTTTTGTCATGGGTTCTCTGCTTCTATGACCCTGTCTACCTTTCATTTGCCCCTTTGAACCTCCGTATTTCTTCTCTTAGAGACTGAAGAGTAAAAATTTCTCTCCATGGATAGATAGCCTGGATAATTATGCATCTGTAATTAAAGAGACCTCTATTTCCCATTAAAAAATAAAATGAAAGTTAATTAGAGATAGAGAAATATATTCATATAAAAGTAAACACACACACACATTCTATTTTCAAAACTCAATGCTTCTACATTATTTATTGCTAACTAGCCTAATGAAATTGAGAGCTTTGGGATTCCCTACACCGGAACCTGGCAATTTCTTAATCACAATTATACATTTTGAAAAATTTTTGCATGGATGTGTAATATCAGTAATATTTCCATAGCTCATTATGGGACCTACTAACTTATTACATATTGAAAGTACTCCTATTAACACTAAGCAGTTAATTGTGGGAAGAACTGAACCATTTGTATTCTGAAAAAAAGAAAGGGAGTTTTACATCTGTTATATTTTTTTCTGAAGTCAGTAGTTTGTCCTTTAAAATACAATTAATCTTTCTCTCAAATCCAAGAAGTCATTGGTGTAACACTTTATAGAGTGGACAATTGTTTAAGTCCATTCTTATAAAGTACAAGTTCTCTATTCCTAAAAGATACTCATCTGTTTTTATAGCTTAGTGTCCAAAAAGCTCATCCCAGAGCAATTCTAACAAGTATCTAATTGTGAAATAAAACCATTACATTTGCTTCTGGTATAAATTTGAGGGTTTTACAGTAAGAAAAAGATGATAAAAATGATGTAATTAAAAGTGTTCACAAGTAGTTTTTTTTACTCACCTGGAGATGAGGACCTGCATATTGCACAATTAGAAAATTTTTCCCTGTAAATAATTGCAATCAAGCAGTTCAACATAATATCTTCTTACAGAAAGAATTCAAAGAAAGACATGGGTGTCACTGCCTTTTTATTTGGATGTAATTAATGTACCAATTAACTTTATTTAAGTAATCTAGAAATATTTTAATAATGTACTGCATAAGTTTTGTCATATTGAAAAAAGCTATTGTTGCCTAGGAAGAAGGAATCTCAAATGAAAAAAAAAATGCTTCCTTTGAATTATCTGTAGTCAAGACTCTGGGACATACTCTTGATTGACATGGGAAGGCCAAATCGATTGCTATACAGTGCCAGTCCTGTGCATATGTTCCTGGGTATATAAAAAAGCAGCTTGAGCAAGCCAATAATCATTATTCCTTCATGGTCTCTGCTTCAGTTCCTTTCTCTAGGTTCTGCCTTGAATTCCTGCCCTGACTTTCTTCAGTGAACAACTGTTACTTGGGAATATAAGATAATATTTACTTTAGGCCACAGTGTTTTTCACAACAATAAAAAGCAAACTCTGACAGAAATTTTTTATGGATCTGAAAAGAGATGAAATGCTAACTATGGGGGTAATATTCAGTTATTGGTTTATATCACTTTTATCCTTAACTTTTTAGCCCATAGACCAACCACGTGTATGCAGATTGGAAAAGCATAATATACAAAATTAACACAAATATGTGTACACACATCCACATCTACAGAGGAAAACATTTTCCTTTTATTTTTAAAAATTATAAATAATTATAATTATCAATATCTACTTATGAAATTCAAGCTTAAGAATTTTAAACTAACACTCACAAATGATATGTAGCAGTTACTGTGAGCTTATCATTAAAAGTTAAATAATGTTTTTATAAATTTTATTGGTGAACATATAGAATATTTATTTCACACATTTAGAGTAGAATTTGTTTGATGAATCAAGATTATGATGTTGTGTAATCTTTGCCTATATTTTTCTTATAGCTCCTTTAAAAGAAGTCAATAAAATACTCATATTCTACCAAAGCATAGAATACATGAATAAAATGCACATTTTACTACACTCAAGCAGTTTATATTTCTAACAGTAAAATGCCTAAAGAATTTTTGCCACATATTTGATGGAACTGACATAACAAGTAATAATTTTATTCAAGAACTGAAAGCATACTGATTACTTTAAAGGTGATACTCTGCAGGCAAATTGTAATTCTTTGGGGACCATCTGGCTTCACTGATGATACTTCTAAAAATTATACCATGAAATGTACAAGAAATCTGAGCACAAGTTTCTTCTCCATGCAAAAGTTTTAATGTTTGTCATCTGTTTACCTTACAGTTTGAGTAGAGGCAGCAGCGGGAGTATGGTCTGAACTGTATTTTGCACATGTGAAAAAATAATTGATGCATTAGTATCAGCATAAGAAAAATATCAGAATCTTATATTGTTTCTCAATAAGCCAAGTGGTTTTGACTTTCTGTTATATCTGAAGTTTAATAGTGCACGAGGAAAATGGAACTACATAGTATGATCCTGCATTGCAAGTTTATAACTGCAATGGCAGTGTTACAGATTGGAATAACTCACATATGTTTTGCTTAAATTTTTCCAGGTATATTATTAGCACTACATACATATGTGTTAGCTCATGCTCATGAGATTATGGAAGGTTTCAACCTCAAAAGTGCACCTAAAACATATTAGAGGAAGTATTTTAGCAGAGGAAGACAATATGAATATTCCTTCATATAAATAGAGGTTTGAGGTGTTTTTGTTTTGTTTTGTTTCTTGTTTTTTTTGGGACCAAACATAGGAAATTGTTACACATATTTTTACCATCTAGCTCTATCCTCATCCCTAAAATGTGTAAGTCCTACAAATAAAAAATTAATAACTAAAGAAAGATTGAATTAATGATAAACTAATTAATCAATAGTGCATATTACATATGTATTAATAACACATTAATTTGGAATAAAGAAATCATTGTCTATCTTCTGAGAGGTTGGAAAAATAAATAAGGAAAGTAACCTAAGTTTTATATATATAATTTCTTTTCCATTCTAAACAAAATAATGAAGAAATGTACTATAAAAACTTCATTTGTATTTTCATCTTTTTTCAAGTAATTCATTTACAATTTTTTGAAATATATAATGAGAATTTATACTATGTGTCAAGGCTTACTATGTAATAAAGATTTAGTACAAAAAAGAAAAACAAAACAAAACTGATACACAATATTTGCTTCCTTGCTTTGTATAATGTATATATAAAAGCAGGAAGAGGTGAATGTCAGTCAACTTTTCAACAGCAAATATGCAAATATCACAATTTAAAATGAAAAGAAATACTATACATGGAAAAATATTAAAACATCATACAACATAATGTTCCTACTGAATCTTAATTTCAAGAAAGATTTTCCTGGTTGAAGACTTGAGACCTTTAGGTCCTTTGCATACTACATTTAAATTAGTTTTGAACTACCTAAAATTTTGGTGAATAGGCTGTCACTTTAATGTTACATTCATGATGAACTTAAGAAAGATACATTACCTAGGGAGGTTCTACCAAGAGAAATGTTGCCAGAAATGTTAATTTCCTGAGAATAATCAGTTTCCCAGGAATCCTGTAATCCTTCCTCAATCTTCTAAAATTTTAAATGGAAATAGATTATGTTGGAGAAGATGTGGAGTAAGAGGAAGACTCCTCCACTGTTGATGGGAGTGCAAACTTGTACAGCCACTTCGGAAATTATTATGGCAGTTTCTCAGAAAATTGGGAATCAACCTCCCTCAAGACCCAGCTATACCACTCTTGGGCATATAGCCAAGGAATGCTCAATCATACCACAAGGACACTTGCTCAACTATGTTCATAGGAGCATTATTTATAATAGGAGCATTATTCCTAATAGCCAGAACCTGGAAACAACCTAGATGCCCCTAGATGGATACTAGATATAAAGCAAATCATAACCAGAATAGAACCCACAACTCCAGAGAAGCTAGATAACAAGGAGGACCCTAAGAAGGACATATGGATCACCCACCAAAGGGGAAGTAGAAAAGTTCTCCATGAATAAACTTGGGGGGGCAACAGAGGCTACGGATTGGGGATGAGAACATGAGGGAATGAGATTATCAAGCTACAGCAAGGGTGGAGGTGGGGAACAGTGAGGGAGATATCATATGGAAAGAGACATCTTGGGGATGGAGGGAGCCCAGGTGCTTGGGAGGTTCCCAGAAATCTGCAAGGATGACCCCACCTTAGACTACTAGTAATAGTGGAGAGTGTGCCTGAACTGGCTTACCCCAGTAATTAGATAAGTGAATACCCTATCATCATAGAGCCTTCATCCAATAACTGATGGAAGCAGATACAGGGATCCACAAGCACCAGGCTGAGCTCCAGGTGTTCAGTTGAAGAGAGAGAAGAGGGATTCTATGAGCAAGGGGCATCAAGATCATGATGGGAAACCTATAGAGACAACCAAACCAAACTAGTGGGAACTCATGAACTTTAGACCAACAGCTGTGGAGCCTCCATGGGACTGGACTAGGCTCCCTGAATAAGAGAGACAGTTGTGCAGCTTGGTCTGCTTAAGGGGCCCCCTGTCAGTAGGATCAAGATCCATCTCTGGTGCATGAGCTGGCTTTTTGGAGCCCACTGTCTATGGTGGGACACCTTGCACAGCCTTGATGGAGGGGCAGGGGCTTGGACCTGCCTCTAATGAATGTACCAAGCTTTGAGGACTCCCCATGGGAGGCCTTGCCTTGTAGGAGGAGGGAATGGGGTGTGTTTTAGGGGGGAAGCAGGAGGGGAGAGATGAGGGAGGAGAGGAGGATCTGTGATTGGTATGTAAAATGAATAAAAAAGTTCCTCAATAAAATAAATTTAAAAAACCCACCAACTCCACTACAAAATGTTTTATCTACAATCTATCCTACCTGAAAAATTTGCTAGTTCAATGGTATTACAGAGCTTGTGTGAGTAACCAACCAAAGGCCCACTTCATGAGAATGAAGCAATATCCAACACTGCTTTAGTGACCAAGAACCAGAGACTGGATAGCCCAGATACCGAGAGTGAAACCAAATACTACTAGTCTTAAAAAAATACAAAAAATGTGACAATAAAATGACTCCTAATAATATATTCTGCTACATGTATTTATTGGTGACTTACTCAGCCATCCTCAGAGAACTTCCTCTGGAGCAGAGGGGAACAAATACAGAGATTCCCAGCCAGACATTAACAGAGAGTGAGACGTTGGAACACACAGTTCTAAATGGGATGTCTCCATCAAACCCATGGAAGAGGAGGCAGAAAGAGTGTAAGGGCCAGAGGTGATGAAGGACATTAGGTTAATAAGAACCTCTAAATCAACTCAAAGCTCATATGAACTCACAAACTGAAGCAGCAAGCATAGAGCTGACATGGGTCTGCACCGCACCAGGTTCTCTACGTATATATTATAGCTTTCAGTTTATTTTCTTCACGAGACCCCTGAATGTGTGAATTAGTGAGTCTCTGATTCTTGTGCCTTCTCTTGGGGGAAATCTTTTCCTTACGTTGGTTTGCCTTGTCCAATTTCAATGTGATGTTTTGGGTTTTTGGGTTTTGTTTTGTTTTTACTTTAATATATTTTATTTTGTTAAAAAGTACTGCATAGATGGGTGAAATAAATTCCAGTGTTTACTGTAACACAAAATGACTTTAGTAAAAATTACATAAAAATAATTAAAAAATTAAGATATTGAATGTGAAAAGTTATCATTACAAATATCACTGTGTGAGCTAATATGCATGTTAATTAGGTATATTACATCATTGTACAATAAATATATTTCAAATGTCTGAATAAATGCATATAAATTTTTCTACTTAAAAACAAAATGTAAGTAAATAAGTAAACATGTGTGACAGTTACTGACTGATCTAACCAACTTGGGCATACAGCAACCTGTCTTCTGTGCAAATGAAGAGTTCATATTCATTTCATGTTCATTCACTTCACGTATACACATATGCATTTGCCAAGAAAGCTGTTTGAATAAGATGACACACTGGAAAAACTGCTGAAGAATCAGAGTATGTTCTTCTTTGGGAAACATAAGTAAAAGGTCAGTAAACAATTTCCAAGGATGCCTGAGTATTGTGATCTCTGACACCAAACACACATTTGCAGAATACATGTTGAACACATTGCAACCAAAGTATGTTAGTGTAACCTACTCATTCTGAAGTTAATACTAAGCTTTTCCAACAGGCTTTATTGTATTCGCCTGAGTCACTCAACACGACAAAGTCATAGGCATTTTAATTTAATTTGTTCTTTTTAAAAAGGGAACCCTTATTAAAATATTACTCCTGTCCCACATGAATGAGCCTCTGCACAGCTTTTGAAATGTTATTTATTCTTAATGTCATTGCTTTGATGAAAAGGAGCAAAACTATTGCTATGAATATTTCGTACCATAAATTGTTCAAGGTCAGTGCAAAATGCTGCTCTTATTTAATTGTCTTATATAATAAACTTAGTCATATGCTACTTTGCTTTTATAATTTTTATTAAATTTACCATGTGAAGAGTAGATTAATTAACTTGATGTTATTCAAACAGATTTAATCCTACAAACCAAGAAATGATTTTCTTCTCTTCAAGGATATTTTCCTCCTCACATACTGCTTAGAATCTATTCCATAGGATCTTCTCTTGGAGATTATGAAGTAAGTACCCCCAAAATGCTTGTGTTTGGTAGAAAATGTCAATTTCTGAACTATTATTAACCTGAATTATTAAAAGAGAAAAGTGAAATGCACTTAAATTTATAGACAAATAAAAGAAAAGCTTCACTTTCCTCAAATGCAATACTACTTTAGGACATCACTGCATCACTGATTTTCATCCCCTTTTTTATTGAATTATTTCTTCAAGGTCTGGTACACAGACAAGAAAAGACAGGGAAATGTTTTGCTTTCTGATGTATGAGATGTACGAAGAAGTAGAATTCATTGCACTTAGTTAGCAGCAACAACCAAGTTCTTGTCTGCAATCATTTGCACACTTTAAGATATGATTACATATTTTCATACAAGATGGTCTATGTTCTTTTAAATAGACTTAGGGTCAATATTTTTATTAGCCTATTTGATTTACAGTACATCAACTCCATCCATATTTTATACACATAAATGCTCACAGTAAAAGTAGACTTTATTCTTGAGATAAGAATCTCTTGAAACACAGTTGTTAACCCAAAACTATGAGTCCCCTGAATATGCTGACTCTCCCTTTGAGACAGCTTCTCAATACCACTTTACTTTTAGTGTTTTTGGATCATTAGGTTGAATCCAATTTTCTTGGTCTTGTGTTTCAGAGAGTTTTGCTCCCTCCACCTTCAAGGTTCTCTGGTTTTTATTTGATCTCACTTAAGGCTTAGTATAACTATCTTTGAATCAAAATGGGCAATAGTTTATGACCAATGCAGCAACTGATATGAGGCATAAGTCACAATTTTTCTTCAAGTATAGAAATGTTTGAACTAATACAATTCTAAAAGTTTCCTTCTAAAATCTATTAGCTATTTTGCACGAATGTATATGTTCATTAAGAATTCTGTCACAGAATTTTATCATAACTAGAGTCCAATTATTTATTTTAGTTACTGCCTTTAAAATATTTATCAATGTTAGAAGATAGAATAAGTTTTCCTGAACTTCAAAAAACTTTCCTGGATACTATACACAGTTGTATTTTATATTCTAGTTATCCATGACACATTGACAATTTGTGTCTCAAAGTATTCAGGCATATTTTATATGAAAAGTAGATAATATGTACATTTGTAGACTCTAGGGATCAAGAGATTGTTCATGTTCTTCTTTCCTATGCTCTCTTTTTCCCTACCTTCTTTCCTTCCACTCTTTTCATTTCCTTTACCCTTCTGGTACTCTTTCCCTAACTTTCTCCATTCTCTTTTTCTTTTTCTGGTTCCTTTCTATATGTTTATTAAAATACTTCAATAATGTCCACTGATAGCAAAACTTTAATGTACTATACAACATATCCACCATGGGCCCCAGGCTTTATAGAACCCTGTAAATTTATGATATTACTAGATGTTTACCCATAGAGAACAACTGATCCTCATCTTCCATTTGCCAAGATTGTGGCAAACAAAATTTTACTTTTTTCTATGAATGTGGTTGTTTTAGACATTTTACAGTGTACTATATGCTCCTATCTATGTGTGGCTTACTTAGGATGTTTTGAAGTGACTTTTATGAGTTTAAAAGTGATAGATATTAACTGACACTCAGAGTTGAAGTTGGTATTTTTATTTTTCTTAGACTAAAATGGACAATGCAATACTCTAATGATGGCAGGTAATAGCAGCTAAACAGATCCTAGATAGTCACATGATGTCTGTGATAAACTACCTATATTCTGCAAGGTATTCTCTTGCTAAGCTCTGATTTTCAGTAGGGTGAACATATTAACTATTTATTTAACTCATACTTATACTAAATGTACCATGCCTCAGTCATAAAACAAGGGAATATAGGCAGTGTAAATATATGACATGCAGCTAAACATTTACACTCTGCACAGAACAAGGAAATATCTAGCCCCATTCTGGAATACTGGAATACTGACAATGCTTGCATTGGGAAGCCACGTAAATCTGGTACTATTCTATTTGTGTACCCCAATAAAGCTTATCTGAGGAGTAGAGGAAAAAGCCAGCCACTATATTAAACATAAATGTCAGGCAGTGATAGCACATGCCCTTAATACTAGCATTCGGGAGGCAGAGATTCATCAGGAACTTTGTCAGTTCAAGGCCACACTGGGAACAGAGCCAGGTGTGGTGGCACACAACTTTAATTCTCAGCACTAGTTAACTAGAGGTCTGGAGGTCTGTACAGACAGACAGGAAGTGATAGAACTGGATGGAAAGAGGAAAGGGATTTAGCTGCATGGAAAGAAGAAGTAAAATGGCAGGGACAGAAAGGCATACAGGTGTGGGTATACAGGAAGTAGCTCTCTCTGGAGGCTCAGGAGTTGCTGAGGTGAGGTTGGCTGTGACTTGTCCTATTCCTCTGATCTCTTGGTTTTCACCCCAATATCTGGCTCCAGGGTTTTTTTTTTATTAGTAAGACCCTTTAAGATTCATGTTGCATGTAAATGGCATAATCTGTAGTAAAACACACACATACACACACACACACACAGAGAGAGAGAGAGAGAGACAGACAGACAGACAGACAGACAGACACAAAGAGAAAGTTTTCACTGAATGGAATTGGCACTTCAAAGATGAAAGTAGAATTTGAACTTTAGCAGTTCTGTGGTGCTCAGAAAGCTGAAAGACCACTATTCACACGTGAGGACATTCTGTCTTTTGTTATTAAAGGAACAGTGAATCAGGGATTCAGAGAAGGCAATGTCTAGAAATCATAGAGATTAACACACTCATCATAAGGTCTAATCACAGAAATTCCAAAATTTACACAATTAAGCTTTAAAATTATGATGGATCAGGAAACTGGAGTGAGTAATGTGCACGGGAACTTTAGCATTAGCATTTTGTTCCTATTTCTTTCTTGTGTTTTTCATGCATCCTGGTTAGATAACATCTCAAAAGTTTGTTAAGGAAGAACATTTGTAAAGCTTCACATATGACTAGTATCTTCTGAATTCATTGATTTATGTGAGGATAGGTCTGAATCCAATCACATATATAATCAAACACTTTAGAGTTCACCAGGATTCAGAGGGAATTTATTTTTCTCAAGGTAAACTATCAGCAGTCAATGAATTGGGACAGCCGGTATTTCCAGATGTTCTTCATTATTCTTTTCCTCAATTATTCACACTCTTGTGAAACTATTTCTGTACAATTGTAGAGATTATTTGCATGTATTTTGCTGGATAGGTTATATGTACTTGACACAAGTTAAAGTCATCTGAGAGGAGGGAGCCCCACTTAAGAAAATACCTCCATAATATCAAGGGAGGGGCAAGCCTGTAGGATGTTTTCTTAATTAGTAATTGGTGGGGAGCCCCCTGTCATGATTGATAGTGCCATCCCTGTGCCAGTGGTCCTGTGGTCTATAATAAAGCAGGCTAAGCAAGTCATTAGGAGAAAGCCAGTTAGCAGCACTCCTCCATGGTCTCTGCATGAGCTTATGCCTCCGGGTACTGGCCACATGTAAGTTCCTGTCCTAACTTATGTCAATGATGAACAATAATATGGAAACATAAGCCAAATGAACTCTTTCCTCCTCAAGTTGCTTTGGTCATGGTGTTTCATCACAGCAGTAGTAACCCTAAGACACTTTTCTATTTTAATGTAAACTGTTACTCATTCTATCTAAACTAGTGCACACTAAAAGAACATACACATAGTAATCTTACTGTTTTAATCACCAGGAGTTAGGGCACAATTTAGCTGTCCTCTGTTAGAACCTGTTAATATCACAAATTAGTAATATACAAGCTAGTTAGGGCATTATAACTTAAATGGTGGCTAAGTTAATTCATAGGATAATTGGCAGTAATCAGCATCTTGGGAATTGTTGGACTGACCATATCTCTTATTTTCTATAGGATCCTTCCATTTCCTTTTCAGATTGGTCTTTTACATTTTTGTAGGAAATGCTGTTTTTCTGGTTTCACCTTTACAATAAATAGCTACTAAGAGTGCCGACTACACATCCAAACTAATAAGACTCTCTGTCCTGCCAATGGGTACCTACTTATATTGATTGAATCATTTAACCTCAATAGGCCCAAGTTTTCTCAAGTATTTATGTGTTAAATATAAATATTCAGGTAAAATGTTGACAAAAATTATTGGTAATGTCAAATAGGTGCTAACAACAGTCAAATTATTCAAGAATACAAAAATATTAGTGTGATTTACTGACATCAAAAATGAATATATTGTTCAATGTGAAATGTCAAACATTATACATGTAAGTTCATGTTATTACAAAATTAAATTATTAAAAAAGGAGTATTCTAAGCATCATCCTTTTTCTTTCTTTTTTTTTTTTTTTCTTTTTGGTTTTTCGAGACAGGGTTTCCCTGTGTAGCTTTGCGCCTTTCCTGGAACTCACTTGGTAGCCCAGGCTGGCCTTGAACTCATGGAGATCCGCCTGGCTCTGCCTCTCGAGTGCTGGGATTAAAGGCATGCGCCACCACCGCCCGGCATCATCCTTTTTCTATATTTTTCTGTCAATTTGGCAGAGTTAAGATTTTAAAACAGAAATATGTTACAAAATCATATTACTGAATATGCAAAACAAATACAAATATTTATAATGCATTAAAAATATGTATTGTTTAAGTCACAAAGGATACATTTGTTACAATTTGTTGATGGAAATCCTAAGTATGAAAATATGAGTAAAAGAAAGTATAATTGTATTTAGTCCCATAGACAATTAATTTCACATTACTTTAAGCAGGGAAACTATCTCTAGGATGTATTATTAGATTACACTAAATAGCAATGATTTCCTGATAATAGTATATGCAACAAATTAGTTTTATGTGAAGTCATAAAGGTTTTAGAAAACTAAATTACTCATGAAATGTACAAACTCTATTTAATGACTCACACAAAATTCAAATACTTTTATTAACTGTTACTTACAAGTAGTCTATTATACAATTATTGACAACATAAATATCAAATATCAACCAATATACCCAAATTATTACACTCATATTCAATTATGAGACAAATACCTAAATTAAATACTATTTTTCATGTATGTTTTGAATGTTTTTTTCTAGAGTGTATTTACCCTCTCAAAATATAAATTTCATGATTAATAAATATTTATTTCCTACTCCTGAATTCATTCCAAAAATGGCTTCTTGCTAGTTACTATCCAGGTTGGAGCAGGTACAAGAAAACAAAACCTTGGAGAAGAAGCAATCCATCATCAACACTCATACTCTCAGTTTGAATTTAATTATTTTTCTGAGTATGACAGAAGCAGGTAGAGAGTTTTTCTACTTTGTAGGATTGAAAATGTATCAAATAACAATATTTTCATTGATAACATCCTTCTGTCACACATTTTAAGAATGTGTTTAGCTATAAACCACAAACTTACATCCATATTGTCAGAGAAACTTAATTCAGTGATTGACACATAGCCATCCTAAGCCCTGCATAACTGTGCCCTGCATAACTGTATCCAAACTAGATGTACAGAGATAGAGAAGGTTTCCATTTGATCAGTCATCAATTTGTCATCTGTTTCCAAGTCATGAATACATAACAGTGAGCACATATACAAACATATATAGAATATATATATATATATATATATATATATATAGAGAGAGAGAGAGAGAGAATTATAAATATGTGTGCATATCAAACATCCATTTCCCAAAACAAAAAAAGAATTACTGTTAGATTAATTTGCCTTCCTGCAGCTTTCAAACTCCAAGGTTATGTTGAGGACGTAGGACTCTATTCATGTTTGCATTTGTGTTTGCATGTACGGCAGGAATATAAAATGGATCACATTTAAATATTTGTATTGATTTTGACATTATGAAGAACCTTAATGTAAACTGACTATCAGTATTTCTGAATATACTTCAGTGAAAATCTCTTGAACTAGAGCATATATAAGATGTGACATTCCTCAGATGTTTGGGCTGGTAGCTAATGATAGTAAAATTGCCTATGTGTTCTTGTAAGTCTTTTCTTTAATGACTGAAATAATTTACATCCCCCCTAACTGTGCACAAGAAGTCTTTCTCCACAATCTGGGCAACTTTCTGTCTGTGCAGTAATAATTACTCTGACAGGTGAAAGTTGGTGTTTTCCTTTGCTTTGATTATTTTTCGTTTTCCTAATTGTCAGTAATGATAAATAGCTCTTCATAATTATTTTTTCACTTTTTTTTTAATTTTGCAAAACAGTTCAGTTCTACATATCAGCCACGGATTCCCTTGTTCTCCCCCCTCCCGCACCCCTCACCTTCCCCCCAGCCCACCCCCTATTCCCACCTCCTCCAGGGCAAAGCCTCCCCCGCGGACTGAGATCAACCTGGTAGACTCAGTCCAGGTAGGTCCAGTCCCCTCCTCCCAGGCCGAGCCAAGCGATCCTGCATAGGCCCCAGGTTTCAAACAGCCAACTCATGCAATGAGCACAGGACCGGGTCCCACTGCCTGGATGCCTCCCAAACAGATCAAACCAATCAACTGTCTCACCCATTCAGAGGGCCTGATCCAGTTGGGGACCCCTCAGCCATTGGTTCATAGTTCATGTGTTTCCATTCGTTTGGCTATTTGTCCCTGTGCTTTATCCAACCTTGGTCTCAACAATTCTCACTCATGTAAACCCTCCTCATTCTTGCTAATTGGACTCCCAGAGCTCCACCCGAGGCCTAGCCATGGATCTCTGCATCCAGTTCCCTCAGTCATTGGATGGGGTTTCTAGCACGACAATTAGGGTGTTTGGCCATCCCATCACCAGAGTAGGTCAGTTCGGGCTGTATCTTGACCATTGCCAGAAGTCTGTTGTGGAGGTATCTTTGTGGATTTCTGTGGGCCTCTCTAGCACTTTGCTTCTTCCTATTCCCATGTGATCTTCATTTACCATGGTCTCCTATTCCTTGTTCTCCCTCTCTGTTCTTGATCCAGCTGGGATCTCCTGCTCCCCCAAGCTCTCTTTCCCTCGACCCTTGCCCTTCATTACCCCCACTCATGTCCAGGCTGTTCATGTAGATCTCTTCCATTTCTCTGTCATTGGGCGATCTCCGTGTCTTTCTTTGGGTCCTGTTTTCCAGGTATCCTCCCTGGTGATGTGAGTAGCAGTCCAGTCTGGAGGCATCATGATCCCTGACTTCAAGCTCTACTATAGAGCTACATTAATAAAAACAGCTTGGTACTGGCATAAAAACCAACATGTGGACCAATGGAATTGAATTGAAGACGCTGACATTAATCCGCACACCTATGAACATATAATTTTTGACAAAGAAGCCAAAAGTGTACACTGGAAAAAAGAAAGCATCTTCAACAAATGGTGCTGGCATAACTGGATATCAACATGTAGAAGGCTGCAAATAGATCCATATCTATCACCATGCACAAAACTTAAGTCCAACTGGATCAAGGACCTCAACATAAATCCAGCTACTCTGAACGTGCTAGAAGAGAAAGTTGGAAGTAGTCTTGAATGCATTGGCATAGGAGATCACTTCCTAAATATAACACTAGTAGCACAGACACTGAGAGAAACAATCAATCAATGGGACCTCTTGAAACTGAGAAACTTTTGTAGAGCAAAGGGTATGGTCAACAAGGCAAAGCGACAGCCTACAGAATGGGAAAAGGTCTTCACCAACCCCACATCTGACAGAAGACTGATATCCAGAATATATGAGGAACTCAAGAAATTAGACAGCAAAATGCTCAACAGTCCAATTAAGAAATGGGCTATAGAACTAAACATAATTTTTTTTATTATTTGAATGACTTCTTTGAGGCAGTAAGTGCACAAGCATTTACCTAATTTTTATTTAGTTTATTCATTTCTTTGCAGTTGACTTAAGTTTCTTAGAATGTAGCAATTAAACGTTTAATATGAGAAAGGCCTATCAGTTTTTATTTCTGTTACAAAGTGCTGCAAATTGGGCATTTTTAAAACAGAATAAATTTGTTTTTCATAGTCTTTGAGTTGGATGGTCTATGACCATCTCTTTCTACATCAAGATATGATCACGATAATAACAGCCTTGTTTTCTGATGATAACTACCCTCCTTGCTTCTTCCTTCAAAAAACAGAAATGTTACACATATACTAGCAGTAATTTAAGCTCAAAAGGAGTGAAGATTGTGGAATAGTCTTCTTTTTCTACATGGAATTACTTTATTTTAAAATATGTACCTCAAAACTTAATATGTATTTAGTGCATCTTCTAATATTCTTGTATTATACATGAAAACATGAATGGAGTGTATGCACTCAAGAAACACTAAATAACCAACACCAACCTGTAATTTTTATAAGTATATAATAACGTGTTTGATATGAGTAATATGTGGACTCATCAAATAATGTCCAAAGTGTTGATGCTGCTGAAAATACTGATCTTCTTCCCTTTCTTTCTCCTTTTGCAATTTTTTAAGTGCTGTCTTTCTTGTCTATCACTGTGATAAATATCCTGACCAAAACCAACTCGGGAAGGAGAAGGTTTACCTGGCTTACTTTTCATGTCACAGTCCCTCAAAAGGTAAGCCATGGTACTAACTCAGGGTAGAAACCTGAAAGCAAGAATTGAAGGGAAGGCCATGGAATCACACTGCTTACTGGCTGCACTCCATGATTCACTATGCCTGCTTATGTATATAACCTTGGACACCTGACCAGTAATAGTATGGCCCATGGTACACAGGACCATCCCACAACAACCATTATTGAGAAAATGTTCCACAGAATTGATCACAGGGCAAATTGGTGGGAGTCATTTTCTTATTTGATTGTTTCCATTTCCCAGAAGTAAACAAAGAAATAAAAAACTATTTAGGAGATGAGAAGGCTTGGTATTCTTGTAAGTTTGGTAGAATGTAGCACTAAACTCACCAGGTAATGAGATTTTATCCTGAGACATAAGTTACTTATTCAACCACCTTACTCATTACAGATCTGTAAAACTGTCCATTTCATTGTTCAGGTTTCTAGGTAGCATTTTTATAAGGACAGGTCCCTCCCTTTTTTTATAATCACTAGTACTTCATCCTATCCCAACTGTTTCTACAACTTTGGTTGTCATGTATTGCTTTCATTTCTGTTTTACACTGAATATTGTGCTGGTTCTTATTCAATTTAATTAATTTTTTTCCCTTAGTAACTGAATTTAAGACCTTGAATATGCAAAGCAAGGCTTCTATACTGAACTCAATTCTCAATTACATGACATAATTTTTTTCATCTTGAAAAAGCTATATAACTGTTTTTGGTAAATTATCCTATTACTTTGCTGGTTTCTATTTCATTTAATTTTGTAGTGATTATTATTCTCTTCCTGTTATTAACATTGGGTTTAGTTTTTCCTTCTTAATTTCTAGTTTCTTTTGGTGCAACATGAAGTTGTTTACTTACAATAGTTTTGTATAAAATAAATTTGTTTTGAACATCCTTCAGAAATGCAAAAATGCATCACAGTTTTTGGCAAGCTATATTTCCATTTAGCTTTAATTGTAATCCCATTTGTTTTAAAGTTTTCCTTTTATTCACCTTTCATTCTCATCCATTAATTACAAATGAAGATTCTAAATTAAATATAGTTGGGCCTTGAATATTTTTCTTATGGTTTCATTTTATGTAAAATGTAAGACATTGTGAGTCTTCATCGCTTGCCTTCTTCATGAGGTTTGTTTTCTTGCATAATGTTTGACCTATCATGGAGAGTGGTCTATGTACTCTTGAGAAAAAATGTGTAATTTACTGGTGTTACAGAATATTTGATACATCTGGTCTTAAATGTAATGAAGCTGAATATTTTAATATTCTGGTTAAATGATGTGGCAAATTGTAAAACTGGATTATTAATATTACAACTGTTTTCATATTTATGTATACTTCCTTTTTATATATTGAGATGTATGATATAGATTAATCATTCTTTCATTTAGGTACAATGCATTTGAAAGTGTTCTTTCTCCTCAAAAATTCACCACTTGATTTTTAAAGTATTCTTCTTTCTGTTTTATTTTCTGATTTCTGATTGAAGCCTATTTTGTCATCTACTGTTAGAACTATTGCTATATTCTTGTTTGTTTCCATTGCATGAAAATGTTTTCTAATTCCTTAGTATTAATCTGTATGTGTTTCTACGGCTCAAATGGGATTCTTGTGTACAGTCTGCAGTTGGACATTGCTTTTCTATTTCTTTGGATACTATAAGCATTTTAGCTGGACCCATTTATACCAACATAATTGATTATTGATAAGTACATATTACTAGGTTTTCTTACTTTCTATTCATTTTATTATTTTCCTGTTTATTTCTTGATTCATATTTTTATAGAAATACTGAAATGTTATATCAACTTGATCTGTTCCCTCAAGGCATAAATCATCCATTACCTGGCATTCTCCTATTGTAGTGAAACATAAGGACCTGCCTCTGGGCACTTAGTAATTGTCTCAGCAATCAGTTTCACTGCCACAGTATCAAAATATTTGTCTCAATTATCACTTATTGTACTTAACCATATTCCCAAAGCAGAAAAGTGGAATTGCTGAAAATTTGGATATGCCAAAGAGTAGTAAAGTGCTTCTTCTAAATATGAATGTGAAAGTCCACTATGATGAGTTGAGAGACTACATAGCTTGATTATAGTCTACAGTTACAATTGCTCCATTTATTAGTATTGACTTTAACCATTTTGTGCACCCAATTTTATGTAAAATTATCAATACACATATATTGCATACATATAAAATTTGGCATAAACCCTATGGTTTAAGACATAGCCTGAGGATCTTGAGATTTCCCATTGTAAGAAAACAATATCTACAATATATTTTTTGTCATTCATATGTATATATACTTTTTGGTCATATGGTAATTTTCTTATCCATAACATATTATTGTAATTAAAACATTGAAACACATCTTAATTTGTTCTCAGGTTCACATCTTAGGAATTTACAAAGACCTTATAATTTTGAATTGTCCTAATGTAACTAGTGTGTGTGCCTCATACTGAATCAACTGTGTTATTCCTACAAATTTCATATTCTGAAATGGCACAATGAGTCATAACCAAATCTGTAACATGAAGAGTATAATCGATGACTACAAATCTTAAGGATATATCTATAATTAAAGATGGATTAAGTAGTTATATATCTATAAATAAGGAATTAAAATTAAATATGATTAAATATGGATATTAAGTATTAAGAAATATTAAAAATTATAACGATAATGATGCACATTTATTCTTCACTAGTTACTTTGCTATAACATAAAATTTCCAAAAATTACATTATAACCACAGACTGGGTTGATAAATCTCCTATTTGAAATAATTTCTTAAGGTCAAAGTTTTACTTGTTAAATAACTTTAATTTTATGATGTTTAAAAAAAAATGGGAATTGCTCTCAACAATGAGAGTATAACTTTCTCTTCTGTTTACTAAAATTAATTACTTTACATTTAGTTCTGTGAATATCTGTGTGTCTATGTATGAATACATACATGTGGATGCAGGGGCCTTTGGAATCCAGAAATGTAGAACCACTGGGATCATGCTGGAGCTGAAGTTCCATGCAGTTTGGAGCTGTCCAACATGGCTGCTGAAATCCAAAGTATGGTCTTTCTGTCTTAGCCGTGTGTGTTTACCCTCTGAGGCATATCTCCAGCTCCACATCCTTCTCTTTTAATGGTCACTAATTCTTTGTATTTTTCTTAGGAGTCTTGCACTTAAGAATTAAGGAATACAAATAGAGCACTGGATTCCTCCTTACTATTTCTAATTTAAGAAAACTTGGTCATTTGGAGAACAGCAGTATACTAGAAAATGACTTACTAAACATTAACTCATTTTAATCACTAGTAAATACATAAAATCATCCTTTCAGAATTCATTTGGAATTCTAAAGTGCAATAAGTAAACATGACTAAAGCATTTTAGGGTAAGTATACAGCCACAAATTGACAGAAACAGTATTCATTTCTGTTTTTAACCACCAGAGTGAGATGTTGAAGGGTATGAGTTTCAGAACAGGTTAGAAAGTAATGACATTGCAGGCAGAAATGATCTTAACATCTTTTAAGTCCTGTTATGCCCTAATATATTGGAGTATTGTATTTTCAACTGAGATTGCTGAAATTTTTGACAAAATACAAAAGTAATATACCTCGACCTATGATGTGATAATGAATAGTGAAATGCATTAGAATTCCTGTCATAAACTGACTTTATAAAAGTTACATTATGAAGTTGGCAGACAAAATTTGTCTCAGAGTGCTCACATATTATGAAAGCCAGCATCAGATGACTGAAAAATGGGATTGCTTTTAAAGTTATGTGGCAACATTTAGATGAAAACATTATTTATCTAATACCAGAGCTACACACGTTACTATTGCTGTATTCTTGGAGGAGTAGTTAAGACATGATGTTCATATATGTTTACTAACCTGTCTCTCTCTGGAGAACTTGAAGATAAAATGCTTCCATTAATATAACTGAACCATTTTTTTTTATAACATGTGTCCTTTCTAAACCAGATCAAGATTTACACCCCTTTGATCAGTAATCCAAATAGTTCTCTGAGAAAATAGGCAGCTTGAGATGGCTAATGGAGCCTTTTTGCTACTGTATAGACAGCTACATGAAGCTATGATGGCCGAAATGTAATCATAATGTCCCTGTAGTTAGTATGATACACAGCAGCTTTCATCACAAGGTTTTCACATTTACTGATGCAGCAAGTAGATAGTCCCCCTGTGAAATGAGACTTTGAATGCAGATTTAAACTGCTTAAATGCTTCCCCTGAAGTTGTTGACACCATAAGGATTTTTGGTTGTATTCGTTATCACAAGATGCCTAATTATGAGAACTTGGTTTGAAGGTTACTGATTCCATCCTGGGAGAAACTGATTCAGGAAGAATTTAATTATAAGTCCCCTGTTTAGCAACAGCCCATGGTGTTTTATTCATTTTTCCATGTTCATGTGTCCAAATACTTTGTTAGTCAACACTGGCAACTTCTACACCATAAGGAGCAAACAACCTTCTCCAGCTCACTGAAGGAAAGTTTAATTTAGCAACCAAAGCCCAGAGCATATTGGCAAATGTATTTTATGCTAACTACTTTGTTATGATATCTTGAATTTTGCCTAAAGTTGCTGAAAAATTCACATCTTGAAACAAATATGACTGAACAAAAAATGCATACAATATTCTTTCTCCTAAAACTACTGTTATACTTCCCTAACCATAATTTAAAATGTACTATTGAAGACTTCAGCCATAGTGAATCACCTGGGATACTACATAAAACTTAATGAAGTCCTCTATTTTTTTTCTATTTTTAATTTCCATTTCTTTATTCAAACATGATTAATCGCTACTGCCACTATTAACACATAAATGAGAAGGCAAGGCAGAATAAGGAGTATGACAAGGGATAGCTAACACTACAAACATTTGGGAAAGCCAATTGCATGCTAATAAAATAAGTAAATAATACTTGTATATGCACCCATAGTTTAACATTGCTAAAATCATCAATTATAGAAATCATCATTCTTGCAAGAAATCCAGAGATCCCTAATTATTCAAGCCATGAAAAATAAGTGATTTTGCTATGGAGTAAAAGTCCAGTGTTGTAAATGAAAGAAAATGATCAGACATCTCTCCTTGCTTCCAGACTGTGGGTACTATATATTACAGTCATCTCAACAGTTGCCATCCCAACTGGAGCCATTTTCACTGCCATGACTTCCCCACCATGATGGACAGTAGTTTTATTCTGTTAGACAAGATCTTTTCTTCCTTCATTAAGTTGTGTTTGTTAGGTATTTTGTCATAACATTTGTAAAAGTAACCAACATACACCTAATGCCAAAGCTACTTCATATTTGCTTTTTAAATTGGTTCCATTGACTTTCTCCACGTCTCACAATTTTCTTTTCAATGCTTGCTTTCTTCATGGTAACAATTTGGTCCCCTGATCTTCTATATTTTCTGCACAGATTTTTATGTAGAAGATTTAGGTTTTATTTTTGGATTGTCCCTAGCTGTAAATATCATTTCTAGTACACATCTCTGTTTATATTATGGCTGTCACTTCACTTCTTAACCTAATAGTCAACTTCCAGTTATTTGTCATTTCTGTATTTCATTCCACACAAACTGTCACATAATTCAATGATTACTGAAATCATATTTTTCCTAGATAGTGTGGTTAATGCCATCAAATTTTGCCGAATGTGAATGTGAATGTACCCTACTGTCAGGAAGTAACTCTCTGAGTAGCTTCTCCTTTCTCAACTTGTTTGCACAATGTTTATAATATCGTTAGTGAAACAGCTTCCTTATGCACAGTAAATCACAGATTCATTACAGGAAGAAAATTGTAGAGTAAATAACCTAAGTATTTCATCAAAGATTACATAGAGGAATTGAGTCATTTGGATGAGATCTGTAAACTTCAAAGAGTACGATTTGAATGATCTTCTTTGTGGCTGTATTTCCAGTATAAGTAATGCATGATGACAGAACATTGGAACTTCATTTAATTCAAAAATATAGTGGAAAAGATATGCTGTCCAGACAGCTATGAAACCAAGTCCCTTTGCTGAATGAAACCCCAAAGAACTCCTCTATTCTGATTGAAGTTACTTTGAGCTCAACATTTTCAGGCCATGAATTTCTATATAAAACTTAGTTACTTTGTCTATTTCTGAACCATCTTTTCAATATTAATGTCCCATATGTTTTCCTTCTTGTATCTTGAATCTGGCACAGTCTTTTTTGTATATAATTTCGCCAGTGTTTGGAAATAAGTGAATCAGAGCGAATAAGTTGATTTGAACAGTACCAGTCATTCAACTAACTGCAGGGAGAGTGTTGGTAAGATAAGAACATAGCAAAAAGAGATATGCAGTTTGGTTAGGTTGTACAGTATTTTCATACCTGTGATAACAAAAATTACTTAGTTATATATGTACTGTGAAAGACATTCTATAATTTCATTAATCTGATGGAGAGGTCAATGCTTTTGTGTCTACATTTAAAACTGACATTACACAGTACAATGACAAACAGTAAGACACATGCTAATTTTTTACTTAAAAATATTAATTAGCAAATATTAAAGTGTTAGATGCTTAGAAGCTGTGGGAAATGGATCAAAAGCTTAATATTTTAGCATGTTTAATTTACAAGTTATCATGCATTATTAATAAGTAACTTTTTCTTTATTTAGCAGTAAGCACTGAAAATTGTATCACCAGCCCTAATAGCTGGAGGAATTTTAAAGAAAACAGCTATTTTAAGAATGTTTGCTACTTGAAAATTCTATCTTGCCTCAAGTATGTAGTTCTGTGTGCTTCAGAGATTGTTGGATTTACATGAGAATATTTAGATGCATGAGATGGCTTCACCATGACAAACTAAATAGAGGCTTGTAAATCCGATGAGTGGGAAGCTCAAACTCCCTAAACAGCTGACTTTGACTTCACTGTGAAACTACATATGACTTTTAAGAGTTGATAAAGACTTAAGTTCTTTTTATTTACCAAACTAACAATATCTGCTCACAACAGCAACTAAATAACATGTACCAAAGAAACCAAATTACAATAAGAATAGTACTATCTGGTGCACGCCTTTAATCCCAGCACTCGGGAGGCAGAGCCAGGCGGATCTCTGTGAGTTCAAGGCCAGCCTGGGCTACGAAGTGAGTTCCAGGAAAGGCGCAAAGCTACACAGAGAAACCCTGTCTCGAAAAAGCAAAAAAAAAAAAAAAAAAAAAAAAAAAAAAAAGAATAGTACTATCAAGAACTAATTATGTCTATTAAAATATTCATCTCTTTCATTTGGAAAAGGGTATGTTAAAAAAAGAGTAAAAGAAAGGACAGAGATTCAGGCATATTTCAATAACATCAGAAAATAGAAGTATTTCCAACTGTAACCAAAAGGAACACATAATTGTCCTGAAATAATGTAGGACTCTGCAAAGTTTGGAGAAAGTAATACCAGAAGTACAGAGGATTAGCGCAGCAAAATAAGCTTCAAGGGGAAAACTTACCAGATAGAAATAAATAAATGAGTTATAGAGTATCTTGTTAATGATCAAAATAAAATAAAGCAGATTGCAGATGAACAGTAAAGGTTATTTAAGAGACAATGAAAAAACTGGTGAATGGAAAATAAACTATTATAGAGGGTGAAAGAGAGGGATTAGATTTGGAACTTTGGATTAGAAAAGCAGTTGAACACTTTAAGTGGGGCGTAACGGGGCATCCTAGTAGAAACATGGAAGACTGTGATGCTAAGGTTGATTTGAACTGTGAGCGTCTGGTTCAATAGGCTTCAGAGGAGAAGAATGTCTGTATGTTGTCTAGAGACTATTCTTGTAATATTTTGGTGAAGAATGTGGATGCTTTTTGCCTATGTTTGGAAAACCTGACTGAGTCTAAACTGAAGAATTTTGGATTAAACGAATTATCAGAGGGAATCTCAATGAAGCCTAGTATTTACTCTGTTGTGTAGATATTACTAGTCATTCTTACAATGAAAAAAGAGTAAGCTGAATAAGTAAAACTACAAAATGTAGAGATTAAGGAGAAAGGGTCACCAGGAAGTGGAATGGAGCCAAATCCTATATTCAAGGAGAATAATAGATTAAGAAATGGAATAAAGGGATTGGTGATCTCAGGGAAACTAATCTAACCATCTAACTGAGCTTCCAACTAGGGAAAGGACGTTAAAGAAAAGCTTAGGGCTCAGAGAAGTGGCACAAACCTACAATTCCAGAATTTAGGAGTCAGGGGCAGATGTATCTCTAAATTCAGAATTATCCTGGTCTACAGAGCCAGTTCCAGGACAGCAAACTTAAAGTAATGAAGGAAACCATGGAAAACAGAAAGCTGGTGTTAATGTAATTGAAAAGGGAGGCCATATTCCAAGCACAGCGAACACCAAAACTTGGCAGCTTCACTCACATGTTTCTGGCTTTGGAATAAAGGATAGAAGAAAAGGGTTATGGAATCTTCCTCAGGGAATATGTAAAGCCTCTAAAGTCTGCTGTGTGTCAGGGGTGTCCCTGCATGGAGGCTTAGAGAGGCCATTGTGTGAACCTGTGAAAGTGAAGCCTAGATTGCCTTGCAGAATACAAGCAGTTGGAGATGTCAGAGTCATGGGATGCCTGCCTAGGGAAGCTGCTAACAGGGAGTGAAACCAGCCCAGTAGAACAAGCATGTTGCAGTCAACAATGCTGAAACGAATTGGAAATCTGAAGAGTGCCTTGACATCAGACATGGAGATGCAGAGTTTAGAGTTTTCCCAGCTGATTTTCAGTGTTGCTTTGGTTCAGTATTTCCTCACTCTCCTCCATTCCCTACCTTTTGGAATGGCAATATATATACTGTCCCATTATATCTTGAAAGTATGTGATTTGCTTTTTGCTTTTGATTTTATAGGGGATTACAGATAAGAGATTGTTTGAATCTCAGAAAAGACTTTGAACATAGGACTTTTTAACACGTCTGTAATAGACTATGGGGACTTTTGAACTTGGACAGAAGGCTTTTGTACATTGTGTTATGGGTACAAGCCTGTGAGGGTCAGGGAGTGGAATGTGGTGGTTTGAATATATATGACTCCCACAGACTCAGGTTTTTGAAAGCTTGGCTGATAGGGAGTGGCACCATTAGAAGGCATGGCCTGGATGGAGTAGGTATGGCCTTCTTGGAGGAAGTGTGTCACTGTAGGGGTGGGCTCTGAGGTCTCATATGTTCCTGTTATGCCAAGTGTGGATCACAGTCTCCTTCTGCTTCATGCTAATCCAGAACTCTCAGGCCCTTCTCCAGCACCATGTCTGCCTGCATGCTGCAATACTTCTCACCAGGATGACAGTGGACTAAACCTCTGAAACTGTAAGCCAACCCCAATTAAATATTTTCCTTTGTTAAAAAAAAAGCCTAACTAAGTCTCTCTCTCTCTTTCTCTCTCTCTCTCTCTCTCCTCTTATAAAATATTAACTTGTAACAAAAGATGTACTTGTCCTCTGCCTATGACACTCATTCTCCCCCCTTGTAGCTAAGTTCCCTGAGCCTTAGATAGAGTGGTTGTGTTGTAAATATGGTAATGGTGACTGAAGACCATGGTCAGGTAGTCTCTGCTTTTTGATCAGTTGTGGCTTTCTATAATGGTCTCCATCTGTTCTCAAGAAGCTTCTTTGATGGGGGTAACAGCTAGTCTTCTCTGTAGATATAAGGTTAAGTATTAAAACTCAGTGAGAGGTTTTATAATGGTGTAGGAAATTGGTAATGGTGCCCTCTCCTATAGGTTCCATATCCTTACCAACCATAATTTTCCCCTTTTAAGTCTGACTTTATATGTAGATTTTTCTTTTTCCTTCTCTCAAACAGTACACCCAAATAACAGCCTCACATCCTTCCCCTCCTACTAGTCCCTCCCCACCTCCTCTCTTCCCCAGGTATATTGCTCCTCCATTTCCCTTCAGAAAATGGCTGAAGTGTCAACCATCGTTAAGTCAACCAGACACTTAACAAGATGCAAGAAGACTAGGCATAAATCCTCATATCAATGCTAGATGAGGCAACCCAGCAGGAGGAAAAGGATCCCATGAGCAGACAAAAGAGTCAAAACACTCTTCTTCCGACTGTTAGGAGTCTAACAAAAACCCCAAGTGAAACAACCACAGCATATATGTATGCAAAGCTCCTCTAACAGACACATGCAGGCTCTTTAATTACTAATTCTGTCTTTGTGAGACCCTATGAGCCCTGCTTAGTTAGTTCTGTGGGCCTTGTTCTCCTGGTGTCCTCTGCCACTTTGGCTCCTACAATCTTTCTTGCCCAACTTCTGTGGGATTCTGTGAGCTCAGCCTAATTTTTGGCTGTGGTCTCTGCACCTGTTCCCATCAGCTTATGGGGAAAGTCTCTCTGATGAGAATTGGAAAAGGCACTGATCTATGAATATAGCAGAATATCATTAGGAATCATTTCATATTTTAAGATTATTGGATGGGAAAAAGAGACTCACAGAGAAGGAGTTGTGTTGTGAACTAATCCTTTTGTACACTGTGAAGATGTGTTGCTCTCATTGGTTTAATAAAGAGCGAAATGGCTGACAGCTGGGCAGGAAGAGATTAGGTGGGACTTACAGACAAGGAGAGAGCACCAGGATAAAGAAGGGCAGAGTTGCAAGGAGATTCAGAAAGAAGGAAGACAAACGTACTTTGTTAAAGAAAGCTATCAAGCCACATGGTAGAACGTAGATAAGTAATGTGGTTTAAGTTGTAAAAGCTAGTTAGTATCAAATCTAAGCTATTAGCTGAGCATTTATAATTAATAATAAGTCTCTGTGTGGTTATTTGGGAGCTGGCTGGCAGGACAGGAAATTATGCCTACAGAGATGTACTCAAGTCTGAATATAGGCTTCTCAAGAAGGAACTGCAACTAATTGTCTTAACATTAGGCTCATGTAGGATTTTGGCAGTTCTCAGGTTACATCTCAATAAGCCACTAAGAGATTTTTTTAAGCCATCTCTAACCTTTTTAATAAAGATATTATGGGTGACTCAGAAGATGGTTTTGGTGGAGTTATAGTCTGATACAATAACAGGACAGAAGTTACTGTGGTTGACATGGTTCCTTGTGTCTTTCTTTAAAAACCTAAACCACATGTAAAATATATCTCATTGTGAACATACAGACTATATAAAATTGATTCCATAATATTTTACTTTCTAATTCCCCCATTATCCTTCCTCTATTCTTTGATAGATGACACCATTCAAGTATCATAAATCTGGAAGTTATTTTTTGTCTCACTTTCATCTTGCATTCATTTAAATTCAAATATAAATATGAGTCATTTCTTAATACCTAATTGCCTGCAATTCATTATTATTTCTGATTTGTTATTTTCTAATTGGAGTTTATCTAGATCCTTGCATTGACCTTTTGTTTTGTGAAACTATTTTGGGGAGATATGAAACAAACATCTACTCACCCTTTATCAGGAACTGATGACAGACAAAAATTAGAATACCACCAAAATCCAACATGATGACCCAATAAGTTTACTGTAGTTATTCATAGAAACTGAAGCATACTGCATAGTTTTCAGGCAGCTCAGACTGGAGAGTGCCTTTTCTAGATGATTCAGTTGGTTTGAGCCTCTACTTGACAGCTAGTCTTATCTAAAAGGGACTTTCAGCAGTCCTCTTTGCTGATATACACTTGTGAAAGAGGGACTTAGTGACTCTAGTCCAGTTCCTCTTGGACTTCCTAAAGGTATTTTGACTTATCTACTTCCTGATATTAATGAGCTACCTGAAGAATGGATCATTTCACCTCCTAGAATGTCCTGTTGTTTTACCTTCCTGTAGGAATGTTATTTTTTTTAAATACTCCACTTGTACCTATCCTTTAATACTCTGTGTCTTTGACCTTTCCTCCAAGGTTTTAAATAAGAGGAAACTGTTACCCAATGTCCTGTGTCAAAATTTGGTTTCAGTCATATCTGGAATGTTTCTACTTAATATTTAAGTGTGTAAACATGACAACTTAATTTAGTCACTTCAAAATTTTTGGAATATCAGATAATAAATGCTTTGACTCTTACTTTCAACACCAGTTATTTTCTCCCATAATCCTTAGCTCCTTCTATGTTAGACTCATGTCTATCCTGATAGCTGGTAAATCTTTAGTCATTATGCAATCTTTTATTTCTGAATTCTGAAATGTGTAGCTAGAGTTTTCCTGCCTGACCCACAGTCGGGATGAATCTCTGTCACCTGCCAGTCCCACAGCTGCTCAGACCCAACCAAGTAAACACAGAGACTTATATTGCTTAAACTGTTTGGCCTAATGGCTCAGGCTTCTAGCTATCTAGTTCTTACTCTTAAATTAATCCATTTCTATAAATCTATAACTTGCCAGGTGGCTTGTGGCTTACCAGCATTTTCACATGCTGCTTGTCATGGTGGTGGCTGGCAGTGGCTCCCTCTGTCTTCCTGTTCTTTCTTTTCTCCTCTCTGTTAGTCCCGCCTATACTTTCTGCCTGGCCACTGGCCAATCAGTGTTTTATTTATTGACCAATCAGAGCAATTTGACATACAGACCATCCCACAGCACTTCCCCCCCCTTTTTTTTTTCAAAAAGGAAGGTTTTAACCTTAACAAAGTAAAATTACATATAATTTGGGAATTTGGGCGTAGCTTCTCTTACTACTTCCTGCTGGAGGGGAGCGCTGTATCTTATGGGGACACAAAGAAAATTTTAGAATTATGGAATAGTCCATGAGAGTGTATCGTCTGAGCCAGTTGCCTTCAAACCATTCTGGATGTTGGATCATCTGGGCCATGGTGTCATCGGAGACCTTTCAGGGAGTTGTGGCTGGTCAAACCTGATGTATCTTAATCTGGAACAAATCCATAGCCTCTGACTTTCTGTGGGAACAAAATCAGAGTCTCCTTTCCAAAGCAACATATCCTTACACCCAAATTTTGAAGTCAAGATACCTTTAAAATATATATTTTGGCATAACTCAACAGCTTTTACAATCAAATGTTTTTCTTCAGTTACGAATATCAAAGAGAACATAATCCAGATTCTCTGTGTAGTAGCCATCTTTATGTGGCTTATTTTTTTTTTATATTACCTTGAACCTACTGCTTTAAACTGCAACATTCTAAGACTGAAACTGTGCTGTGGCTGCTGGCTCCACCCACTTCAGCTTCCCAACATGGCGGTGGTACATTCACCACCAGCTCTGGGAGCTATCATGGGTCTATGCTTTTATCCAAGCAGTGTGTAGCCCAGAAACCTCTTTTTTTTGTTTTGTACTAGCAAAGGCTAAATCCACCACGCAGCTTAATGTGCCACTTGCAGAGGCCTCATTCCCGCCATACTGCAAACAGAGCACGCATGCTAGGAACCCGCCAATAGCTCAAACCGGCAGGCTGCTGCTCATTTGAGATAGACAATTAGGAAGCTGTTTTTAGCTCTGTTTTAGAATCTTTTCTCAGGTTTTAGGTGGAAACTCTTGCCAACTCTAGGCACAAATGGGTGCCATTTGTAGCTAGAGGTTTCCTGCCTGGCCCACAGTCAGGACAAATCTCTGTCACCTGCCAGTCCCACAGCTGCTCAGATCCAACCAAGTAAACACAGAGACTTATATTGCTTAAACTGTTTGGCCTAATGGCTCAGGCTTCTAGCTATCTAGTTCTTACTCTTAAATTAATCCATTTCTATAAACCTATAACTTGCCATGTGGCTTGTGGCTTACCAGCATCTTCATATGCTGCTTGTCATGGTGGCAGCTGGCAGTGGCTCCCTCTGTCTTCCTGTTCTTTCTTTTCTCCTCTCTGTTAGTCCTGCCTATACTTCCTGCCTGGCCACTGGCCAATCAATGTTTTATTTATTGGCCAATCAGAGCAATTTGACATAGAGACCATCCCACAGCAGAAATGTTTTTTTGACTGAAGTATACCTTCTACTTTTACCTTCATACAACTTATCAGAAAGTATTAGACAGATTGTTCTAAAGTACTGCCTTCCAAAAGGTTTTATTCCCTATTGCTTTTGTATGCTATCAATATAAATAATTTATTGTAATTTTACCAAAGAATAAGATAAATTAGTGATTATCATTTTTATTGATACATTAAGTACAACCACTTCATTTTTAGATTTGTTTTATCATGCTGTAATTTTTGTGTTCAATATTTCTCACTGTATTGAAAAGCATTTTAGAAGAAGAAATGTTCAGATAAAGCATAAATGAGCATGTTATTATTTGTACAAAACTTGATGCATACAATTTAGATTTAAAACATAAATAATTTTCAAATAAAGCATGTCTTATTTTTGTAACATATGTCACTAGTTTCAGCAAGAAAATTCATAAGAAAATAAGTCTAGTTTAGACATAAAATTTAACTTTTTCAAAATTGATATTAGTGCCTCTATTAAATTTTAGAAGGCTATTATAAATATATTTTCTTCTAATAAGGTCAAAAGATTTCCAGAACATCTAATAAAAAACTAGATTGAGTGTGTCTTAAATTACCTTTTTATTATTATTTTACTGCAGTCTCAAGGACATGGTATGAAGTGGACTAGAATGAAAAAAAAATGAGTGATCAATATCATCATAACCTAAATTACACTGAATCATTTGCTCATCTGTAACTATTATGAGCAACTTGAGTTGTCATTTTTGATATCAATTAACATTATACTGAATATACATCAATTTAATTTCCTTTAAAATTTCTTTTTTTATATGCCACATGGAACTAGATCCTGTGGTGTACTCTTCATTTTCCATTAATATTCTTCACTTGAAAGATAATTTTATTGCTTTTCTTTTGTCTCAGCTAGAATTTCAGTCAAAGTTTTCACATAAATAAGAACTCGAAGTACTAGTTATAATTCCCAATGTAGGATTAGGTAGTCTCTTCATATGATCTCTTTGAAAAGAATATGAGCATTTCTGAGTGGTCAAAGTCATAAAAGGAGAAGAGTATTGAAAGTCAAAATTCAATTAGCATATAGCCTTGCTAGGATATGAACCATGCTGAAAAAATTATTGAAATTGTCTTAGTTTCACCATCAGCATAATTTCTTGTGCAATTTTAGTAAATATGTAAGTACCTCTTTTCCAGAATGACATGCTATGTTTCAGTTCATTTAAACTGGTCAGAATCATCTTTTTGATATCTATTGTATAGTTACCACTTCCCTGTTTTAACAATAACTATGGGTGTTTTTAGCTGGAACCACTATATTTCAGTAATATTGAAACAGGAAAAAACAAATGAAAAGAGGATAGACGACTTGCAGGTCCTTTATGACATTTAGAAAACATGGAGTTGTTCTTCAGATCACATAAATGAGAATCTACTGAAATGGTGATATCAAGATAATTAGCACTGTTTAAAAATCACATTTATGTGATTACACACATAATTGACATTACAATTGTCACTATGACAAATTGGAAGAGTCTACATTGTCACTCAACATGATTTTGGCTTTGGTATAAAACAGTGTGTTAGTGCAAGATTCTTGGAAAGGGCAATAATATGAGTGTTGACCATGTTCTAAGACCAGAGCTAGCTTCCAGGAACTGGTACAAGAAAATAATCGGGAAACTAAAGAAAGGTACCTGGTTTCCTCACTCAGGGAAATAACGTTATGAGAACTTGTAGAAAGTAACCAGAGCTGCTGGAACCTATTCTCTGTGAATTTGTGGCCTAACAGATCTAGAAAAAGCAAGAGAATACCCACAGCTAAAGGTGTTTTCATAAAAGTTAAAAGATGATATCCACAGTGTAGCTAAAGTTTTCCTGCCTGGCCCACAGTCAGGACAAATCTCTCTCACCTGCCAGTTCCACAGCCACTCAGACCCAACCAAGTAAACACAGAGACTTATATTGGTTATAAACTGTATGACTGTGGCAGGCTTCTTGCTAACTTTTCTTACAGCTTAAATTAATCCATTTTTATAAATCTATACCTTGCCACATGGCTCGTGGCTTACCGGCATCTTCACAAGCTGTTTGTCATCATGGCGGCTGGCAGTGTCTCTCTTCTCAGCCTTCCACTTCCCAGCTTTATTCTCCTCCTTGTCCCGGCTACACTTCCTGCCTAGCCAATGGACAATCAGTGTTTTATTTATTGACTAATTAGCAACACATTTGCCATACAGAACATCCCACAGCACCACAGTTACTTACCCCCAAATCTGTAAGCATTCCAATCTGTAATTCACTCCTTTAGCATTATTGCTGTATGGCATCATGTCTTCTGATAGCACAATATTTGGGCTTCTGATCCATCACATATCATATTACTAACATCTAGAATGACTTTCCTTAATTTTTTATATTGATGACATACTTTAACTTCTTTTAATAATTTAGTCCTGTAGTAGGACAGGCCCATAGGATTGAGGAAATTGACTCAAACCAATTGCCAAGGCATGCATGTAACATATTTCCTTATGAGCCAACTTGAAATCTGCCTGAGGGTCTAGCAACAGACATCGTCAGAATTCCTGGTCACTAACAGAGTTCTTAATCATGCCCAGCCAATGAGGGACAACCACTTGATGCCACCAGATTGGGACATAACCTGGGTACTGGAGGGTCAAAAAGGACTTCCTCATTATTGAATAAATGAGTCTGCTGTTTGCCTTCAACTGACTCCCAGTGTCTGTGTCATTGATGCTGTGCCTTCTTACCCCCTTTTTCAATGATCCAGCAACATAGCCTAAGAATTTTCAGATTTCTCATTTCATGAGTTCTGCACATTATACACTGTAAATTTTTAATATATTACAATGTGTTAGGGACCCTAGACCCTAGAAAGCTTAAGCTGAAGAAAAGCAGATGTGGTTACTCCAAAGTTTCTGTGAAAACTTTGATATATTCAAAGCACGCGTGCGCACACACACACACACACACACACACATACACACATAGAAATGGAGTTATAAAGAGATGGAAAAGAGAATTAGAAGAATGTAAACTAAATGTTTTACCAAAATTATTTAATCAAATGAGTTTTACTAATTAAGCCAAGAATTCATGAAGAGGCATAGGAATTGACTCTATGTTGGGTGAAAAAAGTATCTCCAAACAGGAAGTACAAACATTAACAAAACAATAGTTTATAAACTCAGATAGTTCATAGTTTGAAGAGTTAAGTCTCATTATAAGAAAATGAGGACACTCTTAACATATTTTTGATAGATTGCCAAAATTAAGACAGTTGTCTTCTTAAATAATTGCTCAGCATATTGTTCAATGAATAATTATTATGTGACACAAAGTCAGTCATATTAATATAGAAGTTTTCATACTGAAGGGGCATCTCAGAAATTTTAAAGGCTGCTAAAAACATAATTGGAATACCCAGGGAATTTTAGAGAGTGAGTCAATAGGATTACATACACAGACATTGAAAATAAGTAAGTAAAAATATTCATCTGTCCACAGGGACAGTTGAAATGGTGATTATTATACATACAAGAGTAAAATTTAACAATATTTTATAAATTATGCTTAGAATATTTTGACATAACTTTAATGTACAGAATACTATTAGCTATGCTGATTTGTTCTACCTACTTATTCATTTATTTGAAACTATATATTTTATGAATCAAGGGAGGTCTGAATCTTGCTTTATTTAATTTTTAACAATGTAGTAGCTAATATATTAGAAAATATTATGACTGAAACAAATAATGTTAGATATATTTAAGTTAATATATTATACTCAAACCTACTTTTAATATCAATACATTTAATTTTATGTAAATGTAATATTTTAGTTTTGACCTTAATTCAAAAGTTAAAACACTTTTTAAAGGATAAATGCTACTCAGCTAAATATTGATAATAAATTGTATAATATTGCAACCAGGCAGCTAAGTAATATTATTTTGTGACTCATCCCAGGAAAAAACTGATTCTTTTCCCTGAAGTCCTTAATTTTCTCTAAATCTTGTCAAGGAGTGGGAGCCCCAATGAGATTTATCCATTCCACATTAGGAGATCTGTTGTTGTCATTGTACAGGTCTTGTTTCAGTAGGCTACATTGTTGAGGTATCATGAGTATAAATTCCTATCATTTCTAGCAAACAAAATCTTGCTGTAGCTGTAAGTTTTCCTGTGTTCTGCCTGGTCTACAGTAGCTCAGACCCAAATAAATACACAGAGGCTAATATTATTTTAAACTATATGGCCTAATGGCTCAGGCTTCTTGCTAGCTAGCTCTTACATTTTTTTTTTGTTTTTGTTTTTGTTTTCGAGACAGGGTTTCTCTGTGTAGCTTTGCGCCTTTCCTGGGACTCACTTGGTAGCCCAGGCTGGCCTCGAACTCACAGAGATCCGCCTGGCTCTGCCTCCCAAGTGCTGGGATTAAAGGCGTGAGCCACCACCACCCGGCTAGCTCTTACATCTTAAGTTAACCCATTTCTATAAATCTATACTTTGCCATGTGGCTTGTGGCTTACATCTTGTTCTCCTGGCAGTGGCTAGCAGCATCTCCTCTGTTCTCCTTCTTCCTCTCTCTCTAGTTAGAATGTCCTGCCTAACCTTATTCTACCCCACTATTTGCCAAACATTTTTTTTTAATCAATCAATCAGAGTAACACATTCACAGTATACAGAACAACATCATCTATCGAACTACTGTAAACTTTCTGGTCTTCTAGGTTTTGACATCATCCTAACTATTTTCTACAATCTTCCCTGATTCTTATTTGTGGGGTGTACTATAGACTTACGAGTTTGGACTGGGTATCCAGCAATCAGTTTTCTATATTTTGTCCAGTTGTTGCTCTCTGTAAGGGTCTTTCTGCTGCAATGAAAAGCCTCTTTCATGAGTGGTGAGGGTTTCATGTACTTTGTGTATAATGATGAGATTTTACAATGTACATGAATACAGACACTTGGATACTCCACAGTTAGAATTTTTACAGCCACCCTTGTTCCTAATCTGCTATACTCTATTCTCAAGGAATCACTTAGAATTGTGTTTAATCTGATGACCAGATCACATCAGCAAAGTTCATAATCCTTTCGTTTTAATCACAATAAAAGCAAAGCACAGAATCCTATCGAGAACCTCAATGACTATTTGACTTCATGACGTGGTCATGGAATCTCAGTATTCATTTTGCTGCCTTCGAATGCAATAGGCCACTACTTTATCAGAACTTTCAGGTTTTCTTTCCTTTTATGTCATAGAACCTTCTGGAATAATCAGATAATTCCCTTCTTCAGCCCTTGCCAGCCTCAGTTAGTTGTTATCTCTTCTTTGATTTTCACCATGTAGTACCAAAAATCTACACTGAAACAATTTTCAAAGAAACACCTAGTTTGAATAAAATTTTAAAGAAAAGCTTGCATTTGAGTTAATTCATTGACAGAAATTGGTGAGATGTATTTTAATGTCATGCTTCACATAAAGAGGTTTTCTGAATAAAATAGTTTAATTTTTATAAACCATACATATATTTGCTATGCAGTGAGATAAATCATAGATACATAAATATATTCAAAACATGAAATTACCAGTTCCATGTCCTTAATCATTTATTATTTCTTTGTATTTGGAAAATCCAAGATCTTTTCCTATAGTTCTTTACAGATTATTCAATAAATTATAGTAAATTGTAGTATATTATCTTTCTGCCTAATGATATTTTGGTACTTGTCATCTGACTTTCTTTTATTCCCTTTACATCCTATTCCTAAACTAGTGACCATTAGTTATTCTTATTTGTCTTATTCAATTTCCACATATAATGACAAAATACATTTGTCTTTCTGTGACTGTGATGTTTTATTTAAATTAATATAGTCCAATTTTATTAATCATTCAACAATAACCAATAACATTGTGGTGATATGTTATTTGTATGTTAATAAATAAAGTTTCCCTGGACATCTGAGGAAAAAAGCAAGCCAATTTAGTAAACACACAAGTTAGACAGTAGTAGCACACACCCTTAGTCCGATCACTTGGCAGGCAGCATCTCTGTGTATTCAAAGCCATACTAGGGAACAGAGCCAAGCATGGTGACATATGCTTTTAAAACCAGTATCAACCATAGAGACCTGGAGGTCTGTACAGACAGGCAGTGACAAGGAAGTGAGATAGTTGGGCTAAGAGCCAATGAGAGGGCAGACCAGCAAGGCAAAAAAGGCACGAGTAGACAGGAAGTAACTCACTTTGGAAGCTGCACCATGGTGAGGTAACGTTAGCTGACTCACTTTGGAAGCTGCACCATGGTGAGGTAACGTTAGCTGATGGCTATTCCTAATTCCCTGATCTCTAAGGCTTTCACCCCTATATTTGGCTCCATGATTTTTATTTAATAAGACTGCTTAGAAATTAGTCTACATAACATTGTTTTTATAATAATGTTCTGAAATATTTCTGTTATGTAATGAAAAAGATTTAGCCGGGTTCATTTGGTTACTACTTAACAGTACAGACTGCATACTTCATAGAAAATGAAATTGTATTTATAACAGTTCTGAAGACTGAGCTATACAAGACACAGGCAAGTTTTAGTTCTTTGAATATCTACTTTTAAAATAGCAATTGGAATGTTGCATTCTCTTAGGAGGGAGGAAGTCAGTTTCTCAAATGGCAACAAACAAACAAAAGCAAAAACAAAAAGAAAGTCCTTTCTACTGAGGTATTGATGGAATCCTGATGATAAAGTTCTCATTGTATCACTTCTACATAACACTAAACTTGGGAACTGTTTGCAATATGCAAATTTAAGGTTTGACATCCATTCAGGATGTGTCAGCTTTGCATTTATTTCCTTCTTCAAATCATTGTATATATGTTAATCAATTAATTAAATCACAAGAATAACATAGTAATCTTAATATTTCCATCCATAACGTATATTCATATATTTAGGTAGTGGCATTTATACAATTGTGTTCAAGATACATTATATAAAAGCATGACATTTTCAAGAATATATTTTTAAAATTCATTGAAATATATACTATTCACTAAAGAAAACACTTGTTAGGAATTTTTATTCTTATGTTTATAATAGTCAAATAAAATTAAAGTTAAAGAGACTAAGAAAAGAGAATTAGAAGAACCAGAACAGCCTTGCTCATGTGGGAAAAATTTCAGAAGAAAAAATACTGATTGACAAATACATTGTACTCACTTTGAATAACTTTATTTTAAAAATTCTTTCAAGTGTCTCTATGATAGCTCAATGATGATGTGTAGTTTAATTTTAGTTGCAACATATGAAGAGGTTGACAGTCATTATTCTCAACTTCAACAGGAAAATGTCTGAGAACATGAAAACACAATATTTTAATCTATGTAGGACAACTCATTGCTCCAAACTGCAGAAGTCAATAGAAACAACCACAGTTTAGAGGGCAAAATCCTACAATTAGCACCCAATTGCTTAAAGAAAAAAAATCAAAACAAAACAAAAGTTCCACTGTCACGCCCCAGAAATGAAAGCACAGTAAATCACAACTGATTAACAAAATGGATTCTGTGTGGAAAATAATTCTTCTGAATATTCACACAGAAATCTAAACAAAGTTTGAGACAATTGGAGTTTTATTGCTTATACTAAAGAATATTAAACACAGACCAACTATAGACAGTTACATATAAAATCTTGCACTTAATTCATAGGTCTGATAGTTGGTTCAGTGATTAAGGCTACATACTGTTCTTGCTAAGGACCCATGTTAAGTTCACAGCATCCAAGTTGGTCAGTTCACAGCAGCTTTCTCTTCTGTCCTTTTGAAGCACCTGTAGCAGTACACTAGTTCTATCTTCACATACACACACACACACACACACACACACACATACAGAGAGAGAGAGAGAGAGAGAGAGAGAGAGAGAGAGAGAGAAAGAGAGAGAGAGTCAAATAATATAATCAAATGGCAATGATTTAAGAATCATCAAACAAAGAATAAGTGATTATGATTACCATGGAGAAAGGCAAACAATATTAAATAGTACATGGGTAATACAAGCAGGAGGGAAATTTAAGCTATAATTTGTATTGAGGCTGAATAGGATAACCCATTGCACTTTGCTTTGTCTGTTTGGCTCTTATCTTCTTGAGATCTGTGGTTTTTGTTTGTTTTTGTTGTTGTTGTTGCTGTTTTTCTGAAGAGGAAATAGAGAGAACCAGTGAATCTGGGGAGAGGGGATGTCGAGGTTGAGTTCCGGGTGGAGTGGAGGGAGGAGAAAATGTGATTGGGAAAAGTTTCTGCAGCAGAACCATGAATGTCTTTGAAAGGCATAAGAGCAGATTGTACAGAGCTGAAGAAAGAAATAGTGAACTTGAAGAATATTTCAAACAAAGGATTCTGTATTAAAATGCAAACAGAAAAAAAAAAACAGAATTGAAGTATGACACCCAAGAATGTGGGAAAATTGCAAAGATTATAATAGTCCAAAACATAAAAAGATTCAGATTTGGAGGAAAGCATAAAAGGAATAGAAGAATTTTTTTAAAAACTAACAGTAGAAAATTTTCTATAACTTATTTATATGCTACAATCAAACTATAAACCTAGAAGTGAAAAGTCTAAAGACATTAAGAAAAGTATATGATATATGCCTTTCCCAAATATATATCTTGGTATATAATTTACTACAACTAAGTAAGTAAGTGAGTAATCAGATAAAAGAAAATGTCTGATCTCAGAGAAAAAAATTCCAGAGAGGAAAAACAAACAACCATAGCAATAAATAAGGGGAAAAAATAGGTAGAACAAAAATAGACTTACTCAAATGTAGCTAGCTGTCTTTCCCATAAGAGTGATGGCAAATAAATGGATAGAACATAATCTTTCAAGACTACAGGGTTAGGAAATCAATGTGAGCTCAAGCTTAAAGACTATATCTAGAAATCTATTGCATTGTTCATAAGAATTAAGCCACAATTGATAATTAAAATTATCAAACAATGAATTCATGAAATTTTTTCAAACTTCTTTTTATTTTGTTTTCAAATTAGTATAAAATTCAACAGGTTTCTTTATGGCATTTTCACACACACTTAGTTTTGGATGATCTTTCCCTCACAGCCCACTCCTCTTCCCTCATCTCTTTGCCTTATCTCCCTATGTGTACCCTTCTTCCCTCAGTATTCTTTATGTCATGTTCATAGCACATGTTTCATACTAGCCTCTTCACCATCTCCCTTAAAGCCTTTTCCCCTTCCATGGGCCCCTTTCTAGTTTCATAAACTCTAACCATACTCAACCACACACAGAAATCTATGCTAGGCTCTGTATCTGAGAGAGAGCATATAAATACTATTTATCTTTTTAAGCTTAAGTTACCTAGTCTAGTATAATATTCTCGATTTCCTTCCATTTTCCTGCCAATTTCATTTTTTATGGCTGAATAAAATTGTGTTGTGTATCTGTGCAACATTTCCATTATCCATTAATTGGTTGACAAACATCTATGCTGATTCCATTTTCTTGTTATGAATAGAGTTATAATAAACATGGATACACAAGCATTTTGTGATAAGATATATCATCCCTTGGGTATGTGCTCAGGAGTAGTATTGCTGATTCATACAATAGCTCTATTTTTAGTTTAATTTCTAAAGAAACTTCCATAGTGTCTATACCAGTTAACATTCACACTAACACTGATTGAGTTTCTCTTTCCTTATATCCATGCCAGCATTAGTTGTACTGGAAGATAGCCATTCTGATTGGACTGAGTAGTTTTAATTCATATTATTGATTTCTTGATTGGCTTTTTTTTTAATTTTTATTTTGCAATACAATTCAGTTCTACATATCAGCCACAGATTCCCTTGTTCTCCCCCCTCCCCCGCCTCACCTTCCCCCCAGCCCGCCCCCCATTCCAATCTCCTCCAGGGCAAAGCCTTCCCCACAGACTGAGATCAACCTGGTGGACTCAGTCCAGGTAGGTCCAGTCCCCTCCTCCCAGGCTGAGCCAAGGGAGCCTGCATAGGCCCCAGGTTTCAAACAGCCGACTCATGCAGTGAGCACAGGACCCAGTGCCACTGCCTGGATGCCTCCCAAACAGATCAGGCCAATCAACTGTCTCACCCACTCAGAGGGCCTGATCCAGTTGGTGACCCCTCAGCCATTGGTTCATATTTCATGTGTTTCCGTTTGTTTGGCTATTTGTCTCTGTGCTTTATCCGACCTTGGTCTCAACAATTCTCGCTCATATAAACCCTCCTCATTCTCGTTAATTGGACTCCCAGAGATCCACCTGGGTCCTAGTCATGGATCTCTGCATCCAGATCCCTCAGTAGTTGGATGAGGTTTCTAGCACGACAATTAGGGTGTTTGGCCATCCCATCACCAGAGTAGGTCAGTTCGGACTGTCTCTCGACCATTGCCAGCAGTCTGTTGTGGGGGTATCTTTGTGGATTTCTGTGGGCCTCTCTAGCACTTTGTTTCTTCCTATTCTCATGTGGTCTTCATTTACCATGGTCTCCTATTCCTTGTTCTCCCTCTCTGTTGTTGATCCAGCTGGGATCTCCCACTCACCCAAGCTCTCTTTCCCTCGACCCTTGCCCTTCACTACCCCCACCACTCTTGATTGGCTTTTTTAAAGTATTTTTTCATCTTAATATCAATCCCAGTTCCCCCTCTCTTCCCTTCTCCAGCCTCCCCTACCTCTCCCAATCCCACCACTGTCCACTCCTCAGAGAGGGTAAGGCATCTTTTGGGGAGTCCACGAAGTCTGCCATACTAAATTGAGGTAGAACCAAGCCCTTCCCCTGTGTCAATGCTGAGCAAGGGAAGGTGTTCAAAAATGCCATTTCATATACCCAAGATAAGTCCTGGTCCCTCTGCCAAGGGCTCCCCAAACAAATCTAGCCACAAAACTGTCACCCACATTCAATGGGCCTAGTTCGGTCCCACACATGTTCCCCAGCTGACAGGCCAGAGCCTATGAGCTCCCATTAGCTTTGTTCAGCTGTCTCTGTGATTTTCTCCAATCATGATCTTGACCTCACTTGCTCCTGTGATCCCTCCTCCCTCTCTTCAAACGAAGTCTAGGAGCTCATCCTAGTGCTTGGTTGTGAATCACTGCATCTGCTTCCTTCAGTTACTGGATGTAGGTTCTATGATGACAATTAAGGTTATCACTAATGTGATTATAGGGGAAGGTAACTTCAGACACCCTCTCCATTATTACTAAGAGTCTTGGTATCATCCTTGTGGATTCCTGGGGATTTCCTAGCACCAGGCTTCTCCTTAACCCCCTAAAGGTTAATTCTCCCAAGATATTTCTTTCTCCCTCTCCATCCCTCCCTCCACTCAGCCATTTTAGACCCTCCTCTTCCCATCCCCCATCCCTTGGCTTCTACCCCACCTCCCAGTTTACCCAGGAGACCTTAACTATTTTCCCTTCGTAGGCCTCTCCATGTGTGTCTCTCTTAGAGTTATCCTTTTACCTAGCTTCTCTGGAATTGTAGACTGGTTATCCTTTGCTTTGTGTCTAATATCCATTTAGAGTGAATACATACCATGGTGTTCATCTTTCTGGGTCTATGTTACCTCACTCAGGGTGATTCTTTCTATTTCCATCCATTTGCCTACAAATTTCATGTTGTCATTGTTTTTCACTGCTGAATAATACTCCACTGTGTAAATGTACCATATTTTCCTTATTCATTCTTCAGTTAAGGAGCATCTAGGTTGTTTCCATGTTCTGGCTATTATGAATAATGCCGCTATGAACATGGTTGAGCAAATGACCTTGTAGTATGATTGAGCATCTTTTGGTTATATGCCTAACAGTGGTACTGCTGGGTCTTAAGGTAGGTTGATTTCCAATTATTTTATAAAAATTCCATACTGATTTTCAGAGTGGTTGTATAAGTTTGCACTCCCACCAGCAGTGGAAGAATCTTCCCTTACTCTACATCCTCTCCAACATAAGCTGTCATAGGTGGTTTTGATATTAGCCATTTTGACAAGTATAAGATGGTATCTCAGAGTTATTTGGATTTGCATTTCCCTGATGGCTAAAGATATTGAACAATTCCTTAAATATCTTTTGACCATTTGAGAATCTTCTGTTGAGAATTCTCCGTTTAGCTCTGTATCCCATTTTTAATTGGATTACTTGGTATTTGATGTCTAGTTTCTTGTATTCTTTAAATAATTAGAGGTCAACCCTCTATCAACTCTTTTCCCATTCTTTAGGCTGCCATTTTGTCTTGTTGACCATTTCCTTTACCCTACAGACACTTTTTGTTTCCAGGAGGTCCCATTTATTAATTGTTGCTCTCAGTGTCTGTGCTACTGGTATACTTAGAAAGTGGTCTCCTGTGCCAATGCATTCCAGGCTACTTCCTACTTTCTCTTCTATCAGGTTCAATGTAACTGGATTTATGTTGAGGTCTTTGATCTGTTGGACTTGAGTTTTCTGCATGGGGATAGATATGGATCTATTTGTATTCTTCTACGTGTCAACATCCAGTTATGCCAGCACCATTTGTTGAAGATGCTTTCCTTTGTCCATTGTATAATTTTAGCTTCCTTGTAAAAAATCAGGTGTTCATAGTTGTTTGGATTAATGTCAGGGTCTTTGACTCTATTCCATTGATCTATGTGTCTCTTTTTATGCCAATACGAAACGTTTTTTTTTATTACTATAGCTCTATAGTAGAGATTGAAGTCAGGGATGGTGATACTTTTGGAAGTTACTTTATTGTACAGGATTCTTTTGGCTATCCTGGGTTTTTTTTTTTTGTTTGTTTTTCCATATGAAGTTGAGTATTCTTTCAAGGTCTGTGAAGAATTTTGTTGGGATTTTGATGGGGTTCTCATTGAATCTGTAAATTACTTTTTGGAAGATTGCCATTTTTACTATGTTGATACTACCTATCCAAGAGCATGGGAGATCTTTCCATTTTCTGATATCTTCTTCAATTTCTTTCTTTAAAGTCTTAAAGTTCTTGTTATACAGGTTTTTCACTTGTTTGGTTAGAGTTACCCCAAGATATGTTATGTTGTTTGTGGCTATTGTTAAGGGTGACAGAGCTGAAAGTTTTCCTGTGTCCTGCCTGGTCAGCAGGCCCTCCGACTCAAGCTAACACAGAGAAGCTTATATTAATTAAAACTGCTCAGCCATTAGCTCAGGCCTACCATCTACTAGCTCTTACACTTAAACTAACCCATTTCTGTTAATCTATATGTTGCCAACTATTTCATTGCTTTACCTGTATGTCATTACATGCTACTCCCTGGACAACAGGCTGGTGTCTCCTGACTCAGCCTTCCTCTTCTGAGAATTCTCCTCATTTGCTTATCCTGATTATACTTCCTAACTAGCTACTGTCCAATCAGCATTTTATTAAACCAGTGTACAAAAGCATCATCCCAAAGTAGGGTGATGTTTCTCTGATTTCTTTCTCAACCCATTTATCACTTGTATATAGAAGGTTATCTGATTTTCTACACATACTGCTCCCCAAGGGGCTGGCTGGACTTTCCTCTCACACTACCCCTTTTCTTTCCATCATTCTCTTAGTTTAACTGTCCTTCCTATAATTCCTACCTGATATATAATTCCTACTGGCCAATCAGCCTTTCATTTAACCAATCCTAGTGACCAACCTTCACAGTATACAAAAGGGTTATTCCACAGCATCTAGACTCTTATCTAAAGAGAGGAAGAGGATTTCACAAATTCAAAAGATCATTGTATAGAAATGGAAAATTAAAGCAAAAAAAAAAAAAGACTAAACAGGAAATATGTTAATGCAGATATACCTCAACAGCATAGCTTTCAGTCTGGGAAGAGTGACCTGGAAGATAAACCAGATTCTTTATGCCAAAAATGACATGAGTTCAACCTGGAGGTCAAGCCCTCAGACCTCAGATTCTCCAAAACTAGGTGCTAGTTTTGTACACACAGTGATTACCCTGGTGGACAGGTCAGCAGTAAAGAGGAATGGCATCATGTCACTTCATCTGAAAGCTGGGGCCTGGAGACTTCTTTACAGATACCTTACTGTTTGAAACTGACCTACCATGGGTTCTGGGCCCAGGGAACAAACAAGATATGGAGCCAAACTGCAAGATTCTCCATCACTGAAGCCAGGCAGTCTTGAGTGGCAGTTTTAGAGAACTGACAACCTGAAAGCTTCGAGTACAAGGGAAATGGCATTCTTACTGTGGGTTGCCAGGAGCCAATCTCATCAACAAAGCACAGCCGAGGAGTGTGATTTTCCTGAGTCAGAGTTCACAGTTTGGATACACGGTGGCGCCACCTTTTTCCGGCACTACAGAATCTGAAATCTTTAGTTTCAGTGGTAAATTTGACATCAATCGCAGCATCCTGCCAGCAGGATACAAGCTTAGGAGGTCTTAAAATTATGTAAAATGATCTTCTGCATGTACATATTTCAATGCTGTGATTGCTTCTTGCACAGTTGAGGAACCCCACCACCCATGGTTTTATAACATCAGTCTCCACAGGACTCCAGGTTGGGAAGTTTTAACAGGTACTAGAGAGTCTGCCCAGCCCAGAGATTGCATAGCTAAACATGGGCAGTGGAAGCCACTGATACACAAAGAAGGAAAGCTACCTGAGAGAAAAAGTCCTGACATACATTGGATATCAATTTAGTACAGGTTCAATTTCAATATAAACTAAAGGAATAACAAAAGTCTACAAGTTGAACTGATCCCTGACCCACACATATAACGAGGAGTCTGCATTATTTATAGATACAGGAAGGAGATAATTTTACATTCTCTCTCTCTCTCTCTCTCTCTCTCTCTCTCTCTCTCTCTCTCTGTGTGTGTGTGTGTGTGTGTGTGTGTGTGTGTGTGTGTGTGTCTGTCTATCTGTCTCTGTCTCCTTCTCTTGGTTTTGATTTTCTTGCTGGGTGGGCTGTATACACATAGTAGAACAAAGGTATCTGCTAAAGGTAGCAAAGTTGGATGGTTGAGCTGACTAAGCCCTTTGAAAATGAAGCATTGGATAGTAGACATAGGACTGCAGGATTTGTGTTTGCTTTTATTGTATTTGACCAATCTCTTCTTCCTATGCCTTAATTTCTCTCTTTTGGTATTGGAATGTATATTCTGTGACACTGTGTGTTATAGAAGTATTTGTTATTTTTTTTCAATTTTATTTTACAATGTAGTCACAGTTAAGCCATGGCCCCAAGTCTCATAACATTTAATTATGGATTTTTGAACAATAGAGAAATTAGTAAAAGAGTATGGAGTCATTTGATATTCAAGTTGAACTTAATATGGCTTTCATCATGAGATAATCATAAGCCTTTTGGGGTCATGTATAGAAATAGGAAGTTTGAATGAAAAAATTCCCACATAGGTAACATATTTGAACATTTACTGACAATGATGCTGTTTCAGAGGGCAATGGAACTTTTAAAAAGATCATTACTGAAAGAACTATACTACTAAGGCTAGCTTTGACATTTTAGAGCCTCATGGCTCTTGCATGCACAATATCTTGTTCTTTCCCTCTCTCTCAACTCAGGCTTCATTTTCACAATGGATTTCTTAAATTTTCTCTAAAGTTCTGTCTTACATCAAAATGTAGCTATCAATATATTTTGTTTTCATTCCTTTCAACCTCATGACTTAAACTCAAAGACAGATAATGATGAGGAGGGTTATATTGCAAAAGTTGACTATAATCTATATTCTAAAGAGTACAAAGAGATGCCATGCCTTTATTAGAATCACATGAATAGGTCAATATGTCCTAGGTCTAGAAGATTTATATATCTAGATTAAATCTATATTAGGTTTTGCCTTAAATTCTAATGATTTGCTAACATTATAGTAACCAGGCATCTCATGATAAAGAGACTTTATTCTTATGTTGCCAATCTCAGTCATAACAGTCTTCTGTATGATTAATTGTGTGACTTTGTATTTTGAGTAATAACATCTTTTCTTATAGATTTTCTTCAGGTAAGATTTTCTAAGTTTGGATCTCTTATCTCTCTCTTACACTAGACGGACTGAAATTCTTCATCCCTGTCTAGATAGGTTCTACATTCCTGTTCAGCACTGAATAATTATACAGGACAGATCTTCAGTGTTCTTCCACTCTTAATGTAAGGGATCAGAGTAGGTGGGGAGTATTAAAGCATTATAGAGAAGGAAATGTATGGGATGTAAGACAGCAACAGAAACCCTCACTCTGGATCTGGTTGAATCTTTAACAAGGTGAGAAACAAAACGCCAGGAAAATTAACCTACATTATGAAAGTTGTTGATATAGACATAATGTTCCTTTTCTGTAGATATGTTATGTTAAAATGAAGGGTGTTGATGGCAGAGTGCAGTGTTCTCTATTTCTTGCATCCAAATTTTGCTTTTCAACTTCATGGATTTAACATATTTAATGTATATCCCAAGCAACAGGCATTAAGCTATGCATTGTGTTGAAAAGTTCTAAAGTGACACTAAACAATTGCAAGAGTATAAATAGTAACTTGACTGTGTGTTTCAAAAGCCAAAATAAAGAAGTTTGATAGTTTAATTGTAAGGAAATAGAATAATATTTTTTGGAGCTAAAATATTTTTGTTTGCAGATGACATTATTTTACACATAAAAGATCTAAAACCTAAATCAGACTTTTTTATTTTTTATTTGTTTATTAAGAAATTTTTAATTCATTTTACACACCAATCAAAGATACCCCTCTTCCCTCATCCTGCTCCCACAGTCTCCCCCAACCCACCCCCTACTCCTCCCTACAAGAAGGCAAAGCCTGCCATGGGGAAGCACACCCAGTAGAGGCAAATCCAAGCTCCCCACCCTGCCTCAAGGCTGCAAGACGTGTCCCATCATAGGTAGTGGGCTCCAAAAAGCCCTCTCATGCACTAGGGATGGATTCTGATTCAACTGCCAGGGACCCTCCCAAGCAGATCAAGCTATAGAATTGTCTTGCCATACAGAAAGGGTCTAGTCCAGTCCCATGCAGGCTCCACAGCCATTGATCCAACTTTAGTTAGAACAATATTTTAATTATTAAAATAATTTTCAATGTATAATATAAGATATATAAGTAAATGTGACTAAAAGAAAAACTGATTTAATAAGAAGGAAAGGAAGAAGAGAGTCAAGTCCATAAGGAACCAAAGCCCTCTATTCAACTGCATCCAGGTCAGTGAAAGCCTAAAACCACTCAGTATACAGTCAGAATTTAACATAACAATATGTAATTATAAAGTGATTGTGTTTTTAAAACCTGTGGACAGAGCCTGTAGAGTAATTTCAGAACACAGCAGAAGTCAATTTCAGAGAGTGTGCAGTGTGCACAAATGATAAAGCAATAAATAAGAATGCTATAGTTGAAGCCAAACAGTATAATGAATAGAATAGAGAACAAAAAAATCAGCCGTTGTGAAAAACTTTCCAACTGTTACTTTCAAAAGCTCTACCTGCTTGAGATCTGTGGATGCCATATCTAAAAGAATGCTCCATTCTCCTAGGTCATTGTGAGTGTCAGATGAATATAGCTCAGACCAAGTCCCTAATAGAAGCTCCAGACTGCCAGTATCATTAAGGTGGAATCCATATCTATTTGTTTGTCTATCTCACTGTCTGTCTACCCACTCATCCATCCCAGGTTGAAAACCCTGAGTTCTGTAGATTATAAGAGTAAGGAAACTTATCTTATATTGGTACACCAAATTACACATTTAATATTTAAGCTTATCTTACTTCCAAACAATTTTGAAATAACTTTCATCCTCAAATGCAGAGAATAATTATCTTTTTGTATTATATCTACAAAGGGTCTGGATACTTGTGTGTGAAATTTCTTTTCTGGCTGTCATTACATCAATCTTTAGTTAAGAAGTGGGCAGAAAAAGACCCAAAACAAGATCACTCTTTTAAAGTCATAAAAAATAAGTCAATCCCACTGGTTCCAAATGCTTTCTGATCTCAATGGGGATAAAATAAATGGAGCTGAATAAAAAATTGTCCACAATCTGAAGTTCCAAAATAAAAAAGCCAAACACCCACAAAAGTCAAAGATGAACACTGCCATTAACCCCCACCATCCTGAGTTTAGCTGCAGCACAGCAGTAGACACTAAATGCTCCAATCAGTTTCCAGCATTCCAGTCCCAAACAAAAAAACATATATTATATAAAAACTAAAACACAGAACTCTAGCTAATAGACCACTGGAAACTTTGTACTTCCTCTTACTTTTACACTTCAAAACACGTGAGTGAATGCTAGTATTGAGTGCATAAAGCCTTCTCTGGATATCCATGTGTGTGTGTGTGTTGGGGGGGAGCATTTTTATGACCCCTGTGAACAGCAAAATCCAAGGAAGTTCAAGTCCTGTAGGTGAGCTGGTATAGTGTTTTGCATAACTAAAACATGTCTTTTGGTACACAGGTATTTATTTTTGTATGCATTTTATGCATGTTTGTTCATCTACATGTGTGTGTATATTCATAAGGGTATGCATTTGTGCAGAAGACTAGAGATTAACCTCTCATGTTTTTCTCAGTAGTTCTCCAACTTATATTTGGAGACAAGACTCTCACTGTACCAGGAGCTCACAGAATAGATTACCTGGATAGCATGTTCCAATGATCTACCTGTCTCCAATCATTAGGTCTACAGAGAACACTACACACTGTTTTATGTCAGTGCTAGGTATCTAAACACAGGTTTTCATGCTTTCACAGCAAGAACCATACTGCTGGAACCAATTCTCCAGTCTTACTCTCCATATATAAAAACATCTTTAGGAGATTTATAGTAATTGGTGCCGTGTAAATACTATGTAAGTACATGCTATATTTTAGAAAATAATTACAATAAAAGTTGTTCCAAAGTTAAATATGGATGAAATTATAAACTGTATTTTCAACTCCCCTCTGGTTAAATCCACAGATTTAGTGCAGATACAAAGACAATTCATATTATAAAATAACAAGTATTCAAAACATGTTAATATGTTTTCATTCTCCAACAATACTTTTAGGAACCTGAAGACAATTGTGTAACTATGATAAAGGAATAGTTTACTGAATGCTGTAATTGGAAACATGATTTTTTATGCTAAAAAATAATTCCCTCTTCTGCAAGTTTTAAAATATACAGGTGTCTGTGCTTACAAGCCCTAGAAAAGATATAATTAAGAGAATATTTGTTTTCAAAGGAAGCTCCATGATATGTAAAAAATAGTGGGGCCTTTCAATTATTGGTAAATTGTATGTTATTTTCTCTGAAGTATAGAAACTTTAAAGATTCTTTTTTGGGATTGTATAATTTTCTTTATAACAAAAATATTTTTGTATTAGTTATCTAATTTGAAAATTAAGATAATAACTCATTGTAGTTTTATGGTCACCATCAAGAATACAAAAGACTTGAGTTCTTTATATATTATGGAAATCAGCTCCCTGTTACATGTGGGGATCTTTTCCTATTCTGGTGGCTGCCAGTTTGTCCTGCTTATGGTGTCCTTTGACTTACAAATGTTTTTCAGTTCCACGAGGTCCCATTTACTAACTATTTATCCCAGTTCTGAACTATTGGTGTTTTGTACAGGAAGTTGTCTCCTGTGTCAGTGTACTAAAGGCTATTTTCCACTTTTTCTTCTCTCAAGTTCAGTGTAACTAGATTTATGTTGAGATTTTTTTTATCCACTTGAACTTGAGTTTTGGACATGGTGATAGGTATGATTTGACTTGTATTCTTCTGCATGCTGATATTCAGTTATAACAGCACCATTTGTTGAAGATGCTTTCTTTTTTCCATTGTATAACTTTGTCTGTTTTGTTAAAAATGATGTGTCCATAGGTGTGTGGATTTGCATCTGTGTCTTCAATTTGATTCCATTATCTGTATTATGCTAGAACCATACAGTTTTTGATACTATCGCCCTGTATCAGAGCTTGAAATTTGGGATGGTGATACCTCCAGAATTTCTTTTATTTTACAGGATTGTTTCAGCTATTCTAGATTTTTTGTTTTTCCATATGAAGTTGAGTATTGTTCCTTTAAGGTCTGTAAACAATTGTGTTGGGATTTTAATGGAATGGCATTGAATCTTTAGATTTCTTTTGGTAAGATGGCCATATTTGAGAAACTAGACATCAAAAACCCAAATAATCCAATTAAAAAATAGAATACAGTTCCAAACATATAACTGACAACAGAAGAATCTCAAATGGAAGAGAAACACCTAAAGAAATATTCAGCATCCTTAGCCATCAGGTAAATGCAAATCAAAATGACTTTGTGATTCCACCTTACACTGTCATTGGACTTTCCTTTGGGCCACCAGCTCAACAGAAAAAAAAAGACACGGAAACTTGTTAATAAGAAAGCTTTGTCTTAGCTTAGGCTTTTTCCAAACTAGCTCTTATAACTTAAATTAATTTTCTTTTATTAATCTATATTCTGCTATGTGACTCAGTTATCTTTCCTCTGTGTCATATGTCGGACTTCTTCAGTGTCTTGTTGGCACCTCTTGTGCACCTAAATTTATCCCAAGTTTTTCTCTCTTTGCTTGGAAGTCCTACCTAGTCTCTCATGACTAGCGATTGGTCATTTGCCTCTTTTAAAGCCAATCATAGCTACACATCTTCACACAGTATAAACAAATATTCCACAGCATTTATCCCTTTTTGTCAAAATAGAAAAGGAAAGGTTTTAACTCTAACACATTATAACTATGTACAATATGAATAATTATCAGGTAAGAATTACATTTAGAATGCCTAGCCCATTTCTATTTGGCAATTTTGTAGAATAAATTCTATTATCTATCCTATCTTGGTGAGTCCAACTTTTTATACCTAAAACACTTTGTATCATTACCTGTATTACCAAACTGTCTTTTTAGACCTTAAAATATTTTCTTAGATAAATAACTTAATTTTTATGTCTCTTACCTTTATACACTTTATACCTCTTTTATGAGGTTTTTTTTTTTTTAATTTGGTAACAAATAAAGCTTTAAGTATAACTATCTAGTCATCAACTCTATCAGAGACCCAAGAATGACATGTTCATGATTAAACAAGAATTGCAGAACAAACACCTTCCAAAACTATAGAAACAGCAGAGAAATCTGATTGCCTAGAGAGACACCCAAGGTTTCTCTGAAATGTTGGGTATCCATCTTTGGCCTATGAGCCTAGAATATCTGACAGATTTTTCTGTGAAGCAAGAACTTGTCTTGGCAAAGTTTGGTAGTCACCTTCTTTTGTGTCCTGCTTGCATACTGTCGGCAGTCAAGGCCAGGGCAGTTTCTTGTATAGTGACTAACTTTGCCACAATGAAAGCAAACTCCATATGGAGGTTCTACAATGCCCATCATGTTCTCTGAAGTATATTGGTGCTGCTAGGAACAGACATATTTCACTGTCATGAAAATCCTTATGTTTTTTAAAGCATCATAAATGCCATATTCTGTAGATCTTTCAAGTGTTTGAAGACCACCTATCTATCTAAAACATTATCTCTGTTTGACATTGAGAATATACCAAATATAACTGTAAGTTTGACTGTTATAATGACTAAAACTACTAACCTGCATTTGTTAATCATACACTACATTTTTAAATGAGCTGCATAGGTACAATACCTTAAACGAGAGTGGAAACATATATATATACACACACACACACACACACACACACAGAGAATGTTATAATAAAAATAACTTTAAATTTGTTTCAATATACAAAATCCCATACCAATGTAAAATATTTGAGATTAATAGTTGTTTTTTTAGTATAAAATAATAATCTACCCTTTTATCCTATCATTCCTATACCCCATTTTGTCTTTTCAGAAATAGATCCTTAAATCTAACTTCCTTTGCTTAGTTTTTTTTCCTACCATGACCAGCAACAACATGCAACCAAACCCCCTAAATGATGATAAAAATCTATAACCCAAAGAACTACCCAAAATCACACACACCACCTCTTGGGATGTGGGCATCATGTTTTCTAAACTGCTTGTTGTCTGGGGGTGACAGAAATTTTATGGGACACTGAGAAATTTGGCATAATGATCAAATAATGGTCAAGTTCTGAGTGAGATAGCTGTATTGTTTTTTATTTAGTCTCTCTCTGATGGGAAAGTGTAGAGCTTGTCTAAAGTCCAGGCTATAGTAATCTGTCAGAATGGACCATCTCAGCTAGAAGTCTGAAGTTGTTATGGATACAGAATTTGTAATAAAATGAAATAGAGACATTCTGAAAGGATGGATCATCTGGGCTACTTGTCTTTATTGGTGTCTTGTCTGGTCCTTTTTTTCTGAAAACACACAACCTTTTAAAGCTAACATATATATCTGTATTAACACAAGTATGGGATTCACATTGTGCCAAAGATGATTCTCTGCTCTGTGTTTTAGCAGGTAAAAGACATTTGTCAACTTTATAAGTCTATTTGGACTATATAACCAAACTGTAATATAAGTCTCCATTCATGTCATATGAAAAGGTAGCATGTAATAAGTCATGAGGACTTTGTACCCAACAAGATTTATCATGTTTCATCCAGTCTCAGAGCTGTTCCCATAGTAAAGGGATAAGAATATCTGTTACCTGCCTTTTAGCTTTGGTTTAATTTAGCAGTTTTTTCTGCAATCCAATGCCTCCCAGCAGCGTTTGCACTTAGCTCATCAATACTGAAGAAATTCAAAGTCAACAAAGCTCCATACAGAATCCAGATGCCCTGTGTATGTCTCATCCTTAAGTGACCTTTACTTTTTTTTAAATTTTTTAATTTTTATTTTGCAATACAATTCAATTCTACATATCAGCCACGGATTCCCTTGTTCTCCCCGCTCCAGCCCGGCCCCCCTCACCTTCTCCCCAGCCCAGCCCACATTCCCACCTCTTCCAGGGCAAAGCCTCCCCTGAGGACTGAGATCAACCTGGTAAACTCAGTCCAGGTAGGTCCAGTGCCCTCCTTCCAGGCTGAGCCAAGCCATCCTGCATAGGCCCCAGGTTTCAAACAGCCAATTCATGCAATGAGCACAGGACCTGGTCCCACTGCCTGGATGCCTCCCAAACAGATCAAGCCAATCAACTGTCTTACCCATTCAGAGGGCCTGATCCAGTTGGGGACCCCTCAGCTATTGGTTCATAGTTCATGTGTTTCCATTCGTTTGGCTATTTGTCCCTGTGCTTTATCCAAACTTGGTCTCAACAATTCTCACTCATATAAACCCTCCTCATTCTCGTTAATTGGACTACCAGAGATTCACCCGGGGCCTAGCCATGGATCTCTGCATCCAGATCCCTCAGTAGTTGGATGGGGTTTCTAGCATAATTAGGGTGTTTGGCCATCCCATCACCAGAGTAGGTCAGTTCGGGCTGTCTCTCGAGCATTGCCAGCAGTCTGTTGTGGGGGTATCTTTGTGGATTTCTGTGGGCCTCTCTAGCACTTTGCTTCTTCCTATTCTCATGTGGTCTTCATTTACCATGGTCTCCTATTCCTTGTTCTCCCTCTCTGTTGTTGATCCAGCTGGGATCTCCCGCTCCCCCAAGCTCTCTTTCCCTCCACCCTAGCCCTTCCTTTCCCTCACTCATGTCCAGACTGTTCATGTAGATCTCTTCCATTTCTCTGTCATTGGACGACCTCCGTGTGGGAGCCCGTTCTCGGGTTCCTCGTGGCTTTACCCAGCAGGTCCTCATAGAGGATGATTAACCACGGGCCTGAGTGCAGGTGTCTGAGATGGTCTGCACTTGGCTGTGCTGGGGGAGGAGGTCTTTTGCTCCACCCCTTGGTGTCTCTATAAAAACCCTGGGGCAGGGACAGTCAGGGCCCATTGGAAAAGGTTCCAGGCCCTCTCGAGGCTATCCTTTTTTTTCTATCTGTTTATCTCCGCGATATTCTCCACAATAAATCCTTCTATCTAATATTTCCTGCTGCTCGCACTCAAGAAAACTCTGGGGAACTGTGGGGGTGGTTGGGTAAACAAACGCCCCACAGAATAGCGCCATGAACAGGGACTAAAGAAAAAAGGAAAAAAAAGGGACTAAAGAAAAAAAAGGGGGGACTAAAAAAAGGGGGGACTAAAGACAAATGAATAGGGACTAAAGACAAAGTAATAGGGACTAAAGATAAAGGAAAATAATAGTTTTATTACAGAGTTTTTGGCGAAAGTGCTGAGTTCAGCCCTGCCAGTGGATAAGGCATGCTGGTGTTATGGAAAATATATATTTTTTATATATATTATTGAGAGGCAGGGGTTTTATCCTCAAGAGAAAAGGAAAGCAGACTGGAAGGATGTCCGATGCTGCAGCAAATCTCTTCTGTCAAAATTTTCTATCTTCTATCCCTTTCTCAATTTCTATCTGTGAAAAATAAATATAAGGCATAGGGTAGTAATATAGTGTAGGAAAAACTTAGAAATGTAAGATTGTGTAGAAAAAAATAAGGCAACTAGACAAAAAAAAAACTCTTCAATTTTCTAACTTTGGGAGCTCTGAATGCAAACTGGGGAAAAAAATCTTTCTTTGGGCTTTATGGGTAGTAAAAAAGCTCTTTGAGCTTATGGGGAAGAAAGTTTCCTATGGAAGCTTTTGACCTGGGGACAGCTGAAATGCTAAGTCCAAGCGGTGGGAGAAAGTGATTTCTCCCTGAGGCAAAAAATGGTGTAAAAAGCCAAAAGGTTTAAAGTTGGGAAGTTTTGGGAAAAGTTGGTCTTTCTCTCAGGGGAAAAAAATCTTTCTCTTAAACTAAAAGCTTTTCTTGGAAAACTTGGGAAAATCTCTCTAAAAAGCCTTCGTCTTTCTCAAAAGCTCTTAAACTTAAAAACTAAAGCCTTTAATTGTCTCTCAGAAGGACAAATTAGAATCACCTGAAGATATTAGTATGGGGACCACCTGTGATTAGCTCTAAGGGAAAACAACAAACCTCTTAAGACAGCAAAACCTAAGTTCTTTCAAGCTTTAAAAATCCTCCCTACAATGCAGGAGGCAGGGACAATTTCCTAAAAACCTCTTCTAAGCTCTGTCTTTTCAAAGTAAAAGGTAGTGGGTCAAAGTCCCCTGAGGGAAACGCTTGGGAGAGTGTGGGTAAAGAGCTATGGAGAGCCCAAAAGGGTGGGAAACTACCTGAGAAAAGCAAAAAAGCCAAGCTTTTCAGTTACAGCTGAGCTGAGGCATCAAGGGTTTTGTCTGAGTGAACATCTTTGAAAAGGTGCTCTCCTAGTTGTCCTAATGCAAAGATCCCCTGAAGCATGCAAACTGTTAGCATTGTATCCTCACTTCTGACCAAAAATCCAGAGGTGACTGGCCAGCGTCTCTGAGTTGGGGTGCATTTCGGGGATACTAGGGTTCCTGCAGTTTTAAACTTCCTGGAGCACAGAGCTGAGGCAGGAAGGTGCAGGACCCAGGGGAAAACTGCTAATGAACAAACAAAGCTAAAGCCAGTGGGAATGGCACAGTTGCCTGCTTTCCTACAAGTCCCAGGTTTATAGGTCCACAGCTGAAAACAAGAAATCTGAGAAAAAGCTTTTCTATCAAAGTAAGGACCTTTCTGGAAAAACAGTAAAGCTGAACTGTGTCTGAAGCAGTTGTGCTGCTGAGTCAGAACGCTGTCTGGGGAAAGAGCCCATCCAGGGCAGAACAGAACAACTATCCAGGAGTAAAGCTTTCTTTTCTGTCAGAGAAAGCACCTCTTTGAGAAAAGCTTTGTTTCAACTGACTCCCATGAGATGAGGGGGAGTGTAGCCTGAAGGGCTGATTGCCTCTGGCCTAAGCTCTGTCCTTGAGCACCCAGACAAACAAACGCAACCCATTGGGGGACTGGGCCAGGTGAAGGCCTGATGAGTGATGAGACAAATTACCTGTCCTAATGGGAGTTTAGAAATGGCAAAAACCTCCCTTGTTAGATTTTCAGTCTGTACGCAAACCACACAGACCCAGAAAACAGAAACGGACAAAAAACCCCTACCTTCAGTAGCAGGGAAAGCCACCACTGTAGTGTCGGAAACTGTTTCTGGGGTAGAGGGGATAAACTGAGACCAAACTGGATACTGTCAGGGAGAAAGACTCTGAAGAAACAGAAGGGACAGATACCTCCCCAGAAAATGCATGCCCTGAAAAAGCTGCTAGAATTTGAGGCAGATTTGGGGGGGAGAAAAAAAGCCCCTACTTCCAAAGGCAGCTAGCAGAGGTACAGATCCGTAGACAGATACCTGAAGCTCTGCATCTGGGGGGGAAGGAACAAGCAAAATGAGAATAAAATTAGTGGGAGAAAATCTCTCTGAAGGAGCGATGGAAAAGCTGTTGTAAATGATCTTGTTTTTCACTGACTGGCTAAGACAAACACAAGCCCCGAGGAAAGTTGCTATCAGAAATTGCCCACCTCAATGCGCGCTAATGAGGCAGGTGCAGTTCTGATTTGGGGGCCCATGTCAAATGAAGGAGAAACACCTGTTGAAGCCAGCTGAGGAGAGACCAGAAACCTCCTAATGTCCCATAATTGAAAATGTAAAATGCTTGTTCAAATCTCCCATTGCAAAAGCAAAAAACTTTGTTCAAACCTCCCGGGCAAGAATTTGTAAGCAAGTCTGGTAAAAGAACCAGTTGACTCTCAGACCCAAAAAGAACTATGGGAAATGACTGATATAAGGGAAATGATATAAGGGACTGATATTATTATGGACTGATATAAGGGAAATGCATTCTGGGAAAGGTAGTTTTTCCTCTAAAGATGGCAACATTGCCCTGAAACACTTTTGTCAGCTAGAAAATGCGTTCATGGTAAAATTAATATACAGCTTTTAAAAGAATAAGGAGGAAAATCGTCTAAGAGTTTAAGTGTCAGTTCCATTGGAAAAATTGAAAGGATATGGAACTAGGTGCTTCACGGTTTGGGGCTCCATTGGTAAAATGCCTTATTTACCCTAATAGCTGTGGTAGTTGGATGACAAAAAGATACCTTTAAGAGCAAACAAGCCACTTTAAAATCATTAAGAAAACAAGGGAAAGCAGTTTATACACTGAACATTGTCTTAGATATGAAGAAACTTATGTTGAAATTAAAAAAGTTCTTTGCCTTTTGAACAAACTGCCTGCAATGAGTGATTCCTCTGCAAATCTAATTAAGGGGATAAGAAACAGGCATTCAAAAAGAAATGACTGCTTTATAGATGGGAAACAAACTTCAGAAAATCTGTCTTAAAAAAAAAAGCTTCACCTGAAAGTTCCTTATAAGAAATCAATGCTAAATATCACAGCTGCTAATAACATCAATAGTTAAAGCTAATAAAATGAAAATGCTAAATCCTGAAAATGCTTTTTCTCAGAGTAAGCTAATGAAGGATATGTTTCATGAAAGAACATCTATGTTCTTAACTCTTTTGAACAGTAACAGTTTTGGTAAAAATACTGGAACTAACAACAATCCAGTCAAAATGTTTCAACAAATTCAAGATGCTGTTCACAAAAGAAAGCTGCCATGCTTTGTGGGCCATATTAGAGCTCACTCCAATCTTCCTGGTCCTTTAGCTGAGGGTAATGCGAAATGGAAAGATCCCTGCTCGGGATTATGGAAGGGTCCCGATCCTTTGTTAATATGGGGTTGAGGACATGTTTGTGTTTTTTCACAAGAGGAGAATGAAGCTCGGTGATTACCAGAGCGTTTCGTAAGGAGCTTGGAACTAAGAAAGGTCAGCTCCAATGATGTTCCTACAAAGGAACCAGAATGAAAGTGGCTCGATTAGTGTTTCTGAGGTTTTGTCACTGGTTAATGCAAACAGTGAGGAAACAGAGTTCGGAGCTGAGCCGCTTTTGGCTTTATTAGCTCCTTTAGAAAAATACTTTATATCACCTAATAGCTGTGCAGTATTGGCGAAGAGCTTTACAGCAGCTAAATACGGTAATTTCACCCTCAGCGTGAAGTTTTTTGGTAGAGCAAACCAAAAGTATTGCTGTAATAGAAACGTTTGTCTGAATTGAAGCACTTAGGGAAACTATTATGAATTTGGGTGAAGGGACAGCCTCTAGTTAAAAACTGTTTACCGCTGACAGTGCATCTCTGCTGGTCCGGAACGGCTGAGAGAACTGGCAACTTTGGAGTGTGGTATCATCCTGGGAAGGTTACAGTCCCCTAGCAACAACTATCACAACTCTATAACAACACTCACTAAATCCCAGTATTGTATAGCAAAGCTGACTATAAACTCTAAACTTTAGCAATGATGTACGTACTTCCCGTCTAGTTAAGAAAATCTTTGTAATAGAAATAGTGATAATAATTAAGAGTAAGAAATAGAAAAAGATAAAAATAAGATATGTGAGTTTGTAAAAATTCTGTCTTGTTAGATCTGTGTTAAGAAATCTTTGGGTGTTTGCTAAGTTAAAAATATGCTAAAGTAGTTCTATAGTTTCCTTAAGGAGTATAAATAAGTAGATGTATAGAGTTCCTTTAAGCTTGTAAGAAGTAAAGATACTAATTGTAAATGTAAGTTTAAATAAGAAATATAAGAAGTATTTAAGAAGTAATAAGAAGAAATCTTTAGGTGTTTGCTAAATTAGATATATGCTAATGGTAGCCCTATATAAGTTTGTAAGATATATCTATAGAGTTCCTTTAAGAATATATATAAGCTTGCAAGAAGTATCTAAGGTAGTCTTAAGACATATAGTAATAAGCTTGTAAGAAGTAAAGATGCTAGTTGTAAAATGTAAATGTTGAATGTGAGTCTAAATGCTTTGCAAGGCAAAAAATGTTATATGTGAGTTTGTAAAAAAGTGTAAATGTTAAGTGTGAGTCTATGCTTAATGTATATGATGAAAAAACCTGAGATACAGAAGTTAGTGTCCTAGCAGACTGCAAAGCAGGCAGTCTGAGCGGTTTTCAAAAGTTCCAGAAGCCTCTAAGAAGCTAAGAATGGCAGACGCCAGAACCAGCACAAGGCATCCACAGCTGAGATCCATGGAAAATTGACACAACACAGAAAAACCTGAGCTAACATCAAAAACGGTGCGGTTTAGAATACTACTGTACCTAAAAAGGTCTCTGGCTTGAGAATAAAAGTTCAGAGACGCTTGTTTGAACAAAAATTGTTAACCGCAAAAAGTTTTGGTTGAAAAACGTCTCTTCATATTTGGAAGTGAAAGCCTGATACCAGAATTTATTTCTTGTTTGAACTTTTTGAACTTAAAATGAGATAAAAGTACAAAAAGATTTTGGTTATGGATTTCTCGTATTTGGAAGGCTAGTATCAGAATTTATCATTTGAATTTTGGTACTTAAGAAATGAAATGAACAATAGAGATTTCATTGCAATGGGACAATTTTGAGTTTACTTATAGTAATGACCTAGGAACAGTTTGCTGGAATTGGGTTAAAAATGGAACTGTTTAAATGAAGAAATTTATTATTTCTACCTAGAATCAAGATGCAGTTTTGTGTATGCATATATGCTTTATTAATTGGTGATTCATGAATTGTTTTGTGGAACTGTTTATGTAAAAATGAAATTACTTACAGAACTGGTTTTATTACAAATGGAACTGTTTAAATGGAAAAGTTTGGGTTTTCTAACTAGGCTTGAGATTTTGCTTAAATTATAAAGAAAAGGGGGAGAGTTAATATTCCTTAGTCTAATTTCGAAAGTTGTTTGAGTGGATTAATGTCATGTTTTTGTTAGTAAGAAATGTATATTAAGAGACTACTTTTAAAGTGTAGAGAGTTTTATTAAGAAACTGCTTTTGGATGTTTTGCTAAAAGTTTTCAAATGTGTTCATGGTTAGATTGAAAAATATTGCTTTTCAATATGGGTTTGTAGGAATTGTATAAGTTTGGGTTCCTCTAACTAGGTATGAGATTTCGTTTAAAAAATTATAAAGAAAAGGAGGAGTTATGAGATTGAATTATGTTTGCAAAAACCTATTGATATTAATGCACCCTGGTTTTGTGGAGTTAAGGAAATATTTAAGTTTGATATGAATACATTGAAGTTTTTCCTATGTTCTGTTAGTAAGAAAATTCAAATGATTGAGTTAAAGTTGTAAGACGGAGAAAATTGTTAACTATATTTAGCACCATATATGCTAATTCAAATGGTTCTGTTAAGAGTTTGCTTTGAGTTGTAAGATTGAGAGAATTATGACTATGTATAGCAATATTTATATTAACCTGTTAATGGTAATGATGAAGCTAAGGGATTCTTTAAGTTTGTAGTCGCCTTAAGAGGTTTTGGCTTAGAAAGGGCTTGAGGCAGCTAAGACTGCTGTAGTCACCTTGGACCTAATTCAAAAGAGAAATGCCATCTATATCATCGTTCTCGGGTTCCTCGTGGCTTTACCCAGCAGGTCCTCATAGAGGATGATTAACCACGGGCCTGAGTGCAGGTGTCTGAGATGGTCTGCACTTGGCTGTGCTGGGGGAGGAGGTCTTTTGCTCCACCCCTTGGTGTCTCTATAAAAACCCTGGGGCAGGGACAGTCAGGGCCCATTGGAAAAGGTTCCAGGCCCTCTCGAGGCTATCCTTTATTTTCTATCTGTTTATCTCCGCGATATTCTCCGCAATAAATCCTTCTATCTAATATTTCCTGCTGCTCGCACTCAAGAAAACTCTGGGGAACTATGGAGGTGTTGGGTAAACACCCCACACCCCCGTGTCTTTCTTGGGGTCCTGTTTTCCAGGTAGCCTCTCTGGTGTTGTGAGTAGCAGTCCAGTCATCCTTGTTCCACATTTAGTATCCTCCTATGAGTGAGTATATACCATGTTTGTCTTTCTGAGTCTGGGTTACCTCACTCAGGATGATTTTTTCTAGATCCATCCATTTGTCTGCAAACCTCATGATGTCATTGTTTTTTCTCTGCTGAGTAGTATTCCATTGTGTATATGTACTACATTTTGTTTATCCATTCTTCAGTTGAAGGACATCTAGGTTGTTTCCATGTTCTGGCTATTACAAACAATGCTGTCAAACTTTCCCTATTTGCAGATGACATGATAGTATACTTGAGCGACCCCAAAGATTCCACCAAGGAACTGATACAGCTTATAAACACCTTCAGCAACATAGCAGGATACAAGATCAACTCAAAAAAATCAGTAGCCCTCCTATATACAATGGACAAAGAAGCTGAGAAGGAAATCAGAGATACATCACCCTTTACAATAGCCACAAATGACATAAAATACCTTGGGGTAACACTAACCAAGCAAGTGAAGGACCTATATGACAAGAACTTTAAGTCCCTGAAAAAAGAAATTGAAGAAGATGTCAGAAAATGGAAAGATCTCCCATGTTCATGGATAGGCAGGACTAACATAGTAAAAATGGCAATCTTACCAAAAGCAATCTACAGATTCAATGCAATCCCCATCAAAATACCAACACAATTCTTCACAGACCTGGAAAGAATAATACTCAACTTCATATGGAAAAACAAAAAACCCAGGATAGCCAAAAGAATCCTGTACAATAACACAACCTCTGGAGGCATCATGATCCCTGACTTCAAGCTCTACTATAGAGCTACAGTAATAAAAACAGCTTGGTACTGGCATAAAGACCTTTACTTTTTATGTTACTTTACTCTTTGTTTAAAGACTTTATTATTTTTGAACTAATTTTTTCTATGACTCTCTATACCAGTTTTTTCTTACATTAGCACCTAAGGACATTTTTAAACATGTTGTTTCTCTTAAGAAGTTGTATCACTCTGGATCTGGCTTTGCTAAGTGCCTGCATTATTCTCTGACCACATGAGCCAAAGCTTTAACTACTAGGTGATGGGTAGGCCCCTCAACCAGGTGGATAGAGTAACACATGGCACTGGCAGTTGGTTCTGCCTACTCCTCCACCCCCCACCCCCCACCCCACCCCCCACCCAAGCCCAAACTAATGGTCCCAGATGCTCCTAACCATTCCAGTTCTGGGAAGCTGCTGTGTCCAACCTCTGACATGTGGCAGGCATTTCTGTCAGGTCTCATACCCAAGTAGTGTGCAGGTTGCTCAAGTGCTTGGTGGCATTACAGGGGCTATGCCTTTGTATACCACAAGCATTAGGTCTGCTTGAGAGATGGAGGTCTCTGGGAAGCCGCAACTGACTCTTGGAAGCAGTGTCTGACTCCACATTCAAAACTTATTTTTTTAGCCTTCCTAGGCGCTATGTGGATTTACATGTCATGCATTGGACACCAAATGTAGTTGGACTTTTGGGATGCTAGCTCACAGATAATGGCATACAGACTTATTATTACTTATGGAAGGTTGGCCTTAGTTTTGGCATTTTTCAACTTGCTCTGATAACTTAAATTAACCTGCTTTTATTAATCTGTGTTCTGCCATGTGGCTCTGTTACCTCTCCTGTGTACTGTATGTCCAACTCTTCCAGTGTCTCAATGTTGTCACTAAAGTACCTAGATTCATCTCTATTTCTCCTGCAAGACTATTGGACATTCTGCTCTTTATTAAACCAATAACAGTGACACATATTCAAACAGCGTAAACAAATATTCTACAACATTAAACCTGTCAGAATGGCTAAGATTGGAAACACAAGTGACAACACATGCTATAAATAATGTGGAGCAAAGGAAACACTCCTCTATTGGTCGTGGAAGTGCTAATCTGTACAGCTACATTGGAAATCAATAGAGCAATTTCTCAGAATATTGGGAAATATTTGTCTTTTTCCTACATTTATACTTGGTTTTATTGATGTTAAAAACACTAATTTTCTACTCCCATACACTTGCCTTCAAATTCCATGATGTCATCATTTTAACAGCTGAGTAATATTCCATTGTGTAAATGTATCTCATTTTCTTTATCCATTTCTCAGTTGAGGAACATCCAGGTTGTTTCCAGGTTCTGCCTTTACAAATAAAGCTGTTATGAATATAGTTGAGCAAGTGTCCCTGTGGTATGGTGGAACATCTTTTGGGTATATGCCTATGAGCAGCACAGCTGAGTCTTGAGATAGATCCATTCTCAATTTTCTGAGAAATCACCATAGCAAAGTGGCTGTACAAGTTTACACTCACACTAACAATTGAGGAGTGTTCCTCTTGCTCCACATCCTCCCTAGCACAAGCTGTCACTTGTGTTTTTGATCTTAGCCATTCTGACAAGTAGAATCTCAGAGTCATTTTGATTTGCGTTCCCCTGATGGCTAAGGATGTTGGACATTTCTTTAGGTGTTTCTCTTCCATTTGAGATTCTTCTCTTGAAAATTCTCTATTTAGCTTTCATGAACATTGAAAGGTTCACAAAGTACTATGTATTGAGTCATTTAGATACTAAAGTATTTTTTAGAGTAATTTTTAAATGACATTTTATTGCTGTAGCAATGTAAATACACTCAATTAGAAAATGAAACATATGAATACTGAGATAAGTGAGAGAAGAGTAAATTAAGTTTGAGTTTAGGCTCTTCCTTAATAGTATTAAAACATATTTTCATATTATTTTGTAATTTAATAACTGACTCATATTCCACATAATTGTGTAACATATTTTGGAAAAAACTAAAATAAAGTCTCAAGAAATTAGTGCAATAAACAAGAGGATGCTCTGCAGACTGCCATTTCATTTCTACTGGGCAGTTAGTTCGCTGAAACATAATTAATTCAGCAGATTTCTGGGATCTAATATTTTGTCATTTAGTGAAGATAAAGATGTTACATAAGATGGTACAAACAGTTCAATATCAGCACACTGTTTTGTTGTACTTGTCAGATATGCTAAAATCACACATTGTACCTTGTTTTTGAAATTTCTCCCAGATCACATTTTGCTGATAGGTGTGGAGGGAATGAGAATGGCACTAAATATTTAATAAAAATAGCAATAAAACACACTGTCTTATAGTTGTTGTAGTGAGGCTATGATAATCCATCAGCAGATTAAAGCAAACATAAATTACATTGACTTAATATACACATTTTAAATTTGTTTTACTAATTATCTTAAACATTGTATCAATTCTATACAAGTGCATGAATAGTTAATTAAATGATAAAATATTGCTCTTCTGTTCATAGGGACAAATAGCTTGCAAATTTAACACATTTCAAAATCAAACATGTAAAACTTGAGTAAAACAGATGATAGTATTTTTTAAATTATCTTAAGCATTTTGTTTTCTTTAGTTTTATAGTTAAGTGTTATTTTAAGTATAAGGAAATGATTGCTAAAACTAATCTTTTTCAACACAGGATTAAGCTATTCAATACATCCATTAACATTTATACCTTTTAAAATAATGTGATTGATGATATGAGAAAATCTCCCAACCTTTATCATTTGCCAAGAAAGCCAAATAATGTTCAGATTCTATAATTGTATTTTAGAAATACCAAACTAATTAATTTTCATTAACAATTGCAAGTACTCATAATTCCTGCCATGTCCAGATTAAACACTTATATTTTAATGTCGATCTTTATGATTAAGTTAACATGCCACCTTTGAAAGTGTTGCTATAGCAACTTTAAAATTACACTGAATAAGGGAAGCTTTCTAGATTCTACAGTAACTCAAAGAAATAAAACTATGAAAGATACTGAGTAAAAAAAACAGCATTAAGTAAATATTAGTCTGTTACTATGTGAAAACAGGAATCAATAATTTTAAAGTAAATGGATAGATTTTAGTAATATAAAGGTAATCTAAGGGACTGGATTTAGTTTGACAGCAACAAACTCTGATTTAATCAGCTGGTTGTGTCAGTCTGTGGTTTGGGCACGCACTAATAGACCAGATTGAATAGTTGAACCAAGCATTTGGAGGCATTACTTAATATTCAGGTTTTTTTTTTTTGGTTCCAACATTATGGAATTTTCCCAAAATTCTTAATTAATAAAGCAATTAGCTAGATGTAGAATCTTGCCATACTGCCTAGACTTGTTTGCAACTCCTGTGTCTCACATCACAAAGTATTCACTAATATTAATAGAGGAGTAAACTTGTATTTCATGTGCATGTAACATGCACATATAGATATATATGTGCAGATACATTTTATCGATGCTTATGAACACATTCATAGCTCAGATGAAGGTATTGATGTCATCTTTCAAATTTATTCATCCATCAAGGTACCAACTTGTTGATCCAGAGATAGTAATATATTGAATTTGACAAGTGAATTGATAAGACCTCTAATAAAAGCACAGTTCACTGTAGTCACATTATGCTACAAAATGAACAGTTCCCTCTGCATAGCTCTGAAGAAGAATACATAATTCATGCCACTAAATACTAACCTAGAAGCAATGAATATTCATAGTTTAAAGTTGAGAAGGTAGGCATGCTTCATTCTTGCCATTATCTTCCTTAACTTGCTCAGTATAATTTTACATAATACTTTTCCTAATCAGTCAGCTTGTACTAATACTATAGCTAAAATTATAATTTTCTAAAGCCTTTGTACTATTGCTTAGTATATTGTGAATTGGTCTGGCTTATCTTTCTCTAGCACTTCAGCTCTGAATTTGTCCTGTCCCTAAAACATTAAATATAATATTGTACATGCGTTTATACCATTTCCAAAATTCAAATATATTTAACTATGTAATTTTATATTCTATTCCATTCTACAAATATTTATGAAGCATTTAGTAAAGTATCACTATGAATATTTGTATATTACATATGTGATGATTTTATACAATATATAAACAGTCATTTTTGCAATTTCCTTTGATTAATTCTTAAAGATATTTTATATTAAAAATATTTGTGAAGTATTTTAAACTATAATTAAACATACTTACACTATAGAAAACAAGTGAAAACACAAACAAGAAAGACCAAAGAGGGAACACTTCCCCTGATCCCACCTCCCTGATATAACTTCTTTCTTCTCCCTCTGTGTCTCTTGGTCATCTTCTCAGTGTTCTATGTTTTCTCATTAGACAAGTGTTATGTACTGTGTATTATGTACCACCTACTATAACCTTTCACATGGCAGCAGTTTATATATACATTCAGAAACCAATTAATATTCTCTGAACTGACATATCAATAAACATATCTAATTATCACTTCATACATTTGCAACTTAACATTGTGATTAGGACTAAGGAGTGGAATGATGGGAAAGAGCAATTGGGATGTACTGAAAAAAAAAAACAAATTAAAAAACATGAAAAAATGAAACCCTGCAAGCAGCCATGTTCAAACCATGTAGATGTAGTATTACACTTGTGTATTTCTAACAGCTATAATTTTATTAGTAATTTATATTTGTAAATTTTCCCAGGACCACATTTACCACACATTTAAGTATCCTAATAAGAACTGCCGAATGTACACTAATAAAATAAAATAGTCCAAGTTAAAACTAATAACCTAGATATTTCAGTACATGATTAACTACTACAACATGGTACAAAAGTAGTTCAAAACACTGATATAGAAAACTGAAAAATATCTCTCTCTCTCCTTATTTCCCACCCCTGTATGTTGTGTGTCTGTATGTGTGTGTGTGTGTGTGTGTGTGTGTGTGTGTTTGAGTAGTATATTTTTATTCTCTTTTCTGATCTTTTAATTCCTCTGAAAAAGCAAACAAACAAAATAAACCAGAAAAAATTAGAGAAATAGAATGGAGACTTGACAATTGTTAGATGCTATTTTGGTAATTCTGTTAATATTGAGGTCACATTTTGTAGCAAATTATAGCACTACAAAAGTAATTGCTACAATATGTCGATGTATAACTTTGTTATTATTATTATTATTATTATCATTATTATTACATATAAACCACAAATCTCTAATGACCAATCATTCTGTAGTAGTAAGAAATTAGATAATACATGTTTTTTTGTTGTTTTAAACATAAATATCAATTGTTGATCACACAAGTTTCTACTTAAACTTCTGCTTAATGTACCAGTCTCTGTTGACTCCCCATGGGAAGCCATACCTTGTTAGAGGAGGGAATGGAGATTAGGGTTGAGGGGGAAGGCTGGAGGGTCAGGAGGAGGGAAGTGAGGGTGATCTGTGGTTGGTGTGTAAAATGAATAAAAAATTCCTTAATAAAAAATATATTCTAATTTCTAATCATGTATCTGTGCTCAGTATTCTTTATGATGAAATGATAGATTCTCCCTCCCAAGCTCAATTCTCAGGAAAAAAAGAGAAAAGAGAAGCAAAGGCAGATTATCCCTGGTTGGTAACTTAATGGAATAATCCAATCATCATCTCTACAGTTGTTTGACATTGTTCAGTACCACAAAATGTCTGAAGTTATTTCACACATTGGAATTACCACTTTATTATGTCCTTCCAGGGAAGAATGAACTTGTTTCTTTGCCTTGCTCACAGCTGTAAATATCAAAACGAGAACTACAAAACTAAGTAGTGAATTTTTGATGTTATCTCAATAATGTTGTATATCTTGATCATGAATTATGGTTATCTACAGTTAGGAAATATATCCGTTAGAAATAATTGTACTTTAGTCTAAATCAAAAGTTGTAGTAAATGATGAAATTGTATTTTCATTTCTTTCTTTCATCGATAACATGTCTCAATTTGGCTTTTCTGGTGTTTTTAGTGCCAGAGAGTTATAAGCCTGTTTCTAGAAGACCGAGAATAAATAAGTAAATGTCCTTAGCCTCCAAACACACAATAATGTCACTCTCCTTGGTTCCAAAATCACAAAGCAAATGAATTTTCTTTTCATACTATTGAGCAAAATTAGACATCTTCTAAAATTATAGGAAGGATTTACAGGGCCGACAGTGCTTTGTCACCAGAACTCAGAATGCAGTTTCAAGTAGCTTACATGCTAAATGTGGCAGGCAAAACAACTTATAACATGTCTACATTATAATCCCTGAAACCTTTGAAAATGTAATTAAATTTACAGACTTTGAAATGGAACATTTTTCTATAATATCTGTCTCTTACATCAGCTCTATCTATTCACTTGAGTTTTCAAAGGCAGAGAACATTCTTGGCTGGAGTCATAAACAGGGTAGAGATGGAATTGTTAGAGAGATTCAGTTTCTAAATCCACCCTGATGGTTTTAAATTGGGGGGGGCAAAAGAAAAGCAAAAGGAAGTTTCTAGTAAAACCTTTTAGGGACACAATAATCCAGTGAATAGGATTCAGTCCTACACCTGCAGTGCACTGAGTTGTTCAACAATATAAATGAGACTGGAAGTCTGTTAGTGTCACAACCTCAGAAAAGGAACACGATGTTAGCAATAGAACATTTCACCTGTGACACTAAGCAGAGGAAACCCACTCTGTTCCCTTCTGATAATACAAAAATGTAAATTTTTAGCCACAAGTTACTAAAAAAAAATTACACTAACAACAGGATAGAATTTCACTAATTTTAAGAAGTTATAATAAATTCCTGAACATTAATTTCTACTTTTCTATATCAATAAAAATACCAAACTATATAAAAGGGGAAAATCTTCCAATACCACTCTAACTTGCAGAAGTATAGATCTGCGATATTGCTTTTCAATATCTACAATCCTAATTACAACGATTATCCACATTGTGGTTTTGTATGTTGACTAAATTAAATTAAACTTTAAGATGATTAAATATGAGCACTCACAAGGTACCAAAAAGAATAATGCTGCTAGAGCAGCTTCATGAGGCTATGTTGAATACTTCTGTGTATTTTTACATTTACTAAATGAGGGCTTTTCAGAAAGAAATACACATATGCTGTGCCTAAAAAGTGAAAGAAGTGGAACATCCAAATGACAGGCACAGAAATGAGACTGTGGCAAGGAACATACTCAATAAGCAAAGGAAAAAATCATTCTCCATCAACAACTTAAATTTTCTTAATTTTATTACCAACATTGCACTTGATTTGTAAACAAAGAGTTATGCTCATCTTTTTGCACATGGATTAGGAGAATCAAGAATACTGATAGTGATAAGGAAAAATCATCTAAGCTTGATAGGTGTGTAGCAAATGGGAAAAAGTGAAGGAATAGCTAACTGAAAAATAGAGAAGAAATTATAGTAGCCAAATACCAAATTGTATTTTAGTCAATAATATTTTGATGTTTTCTCAGAGGAAGTAAATACAATAATTTCAAAAACCCCACCCCTAAACACTTAACCACATATTTATTTATTTAGTTTCTTTAATTTAAAAACAATCTTAGTTCTAATTACAGAACAACATTACAGTAATTTTCTCTAAAAACAAGGCCATTGTTAGTTTCACAGCTTCTTGAGTAGTTTGTTGAGACATCATAACACAGTGGCAGTTCTGACTATGCATTCAGATCAAGACAGAATCCTTAATTCCCATAAGCCCTCTTTCTGATTTTTGTTCAACCAAGATTTAAAATGTTTAAAAGCATGCACTTCAAAACCTTTATAAACATATTATAGCTTTGTGGTACAACTTTAATGCTTGTGAAGTTCTTTTGTTTCTATTTGAAGACAAGAGCTTAGGGGTTTCATCCCAATAATATATAGCAAGATTTATGTAACATAGTCAATATTTTATATCAGCTAACTAATTTATTCAGAGCTTAAATAAAGTTCATAAGAAACTTTATGAAGTCATATATCAAATATTTGAAGATCTTAAATTCAGAATGCTCTCAACATTAAACACATATTTCCAAAATTTTTGTCTACTCTAGCAATAAATGTGAATTTGCTGCTATTTATATCTTTTTCAGCATTTTGATTACTTCTCATGGAGGTCATTCTTCCTAGGACTTGATAGTATCTCACTGATTTGAGAGATATCTCAGTAGTTGGTGACATTGTGCATTTTTCATGTATCAATGTTCAATGGGTATGTCTCCTTTTAACAGATTTTGATTACATTAAATGATGAATTTTATGGCTTATTTCCTTTGTTTATCCATTGTGAACACATTCTGTTTTAATTTTTGCCAGGACTAACACCAGAGCTTAACAACATGCATCCGGCTCTGCATAAAACATCAGTGCTTATTCTTCTGTGTAGTTGTACAGTTAGTAGCTTCCAAGTTTACCTTGGTGAAAAGTAATTTACCAACATTACCTAACTTGTGAAATGCAGTCAAATGAGTTATTAAGGAGCCAAAATAAATTAATGTGTTAGAAAGAATAAACATAATTACAAAGGAAAACCCAGTTTTTTACTGTGTTATTTTTGAATTATCATTGCAAAGACTGGACTACTAATATGAATTTAATTACTTACTCAGTTAATGAGTAATTCCAAAAACAGACAATAAAACTGATAGCTTATAATCAATAGAAATGTATTTGTGACTGTTCTGGGACCTGAAAGTCCTGTATCAGTATGACATCACAGTTGACTTCTAATTAAGTCTCAGCTTTCAATCATCTTATCACTGTATTCTCACAGAAAATGAGGAGAGATGAAGGAATTCTCAGGAATAAAGATTACAAGAGAACTGATCTCATTTTGATGAACATTGTTTAAAAATCTACCAAAGTTTACATCTCCTAATACTATCATTTGAGAGGAAGACAGAATTTTCAATCTATGGCAGATATATTTTGTTCTTTTTTTAAACTTTTGATATGTGTGTACATATGTGAGTGTATGCTTATCTTCATCTCTCCACTGTTGGGATCACAAATTCATGCCACCATGCACAGATAAATATAATTCTCCCAGTAGAAAAGAAACTCAGGTGTTAATGCCTTGGACACCAACATTCCATTAACTGAGTGGCCACCCAGCTCTGCTTTTAAATGTTATTTGTCTCTATTGTGTTTTTTTTTTATGTTTGTTTTTCGCTTCATTATTTCCAGACTGTTTCTTTTCTCCGTCTCTCTATATAATATTTCATGTATTAGGCTGTTTGCCAGCATTTGACTCTTACTTAATGAATGTTAATGAAATCAGTTGAACTTTCTCCCTGAACATTTTGCTTCACTAATATGCACATATTAATTTTTGCCACATTTGTTCTTGATGAGAAATATCACTTCTGTTAGATTAAAAATAATTTTGATGTCCTTAATTTTATTATTTCAATGAGTATTTTCAGCAAAATCTTTTTAAATTCATGTAGTTAACTTAATTTAAAAATTTTGTTAATTTTGTGTCGGTGAATTTGCATTGTACTGTAATTCTGAATTAGTATAACCTTATGTGATTTAAAATAAAATTTTAGGTAGAGGAGCAAATCTTTAGAATTTCTAAGTAATTATTTCAATGCAAAGATAATTACATTCATTTATTAAATTGTCATGATTTCCTGTTTGATTTAAAAAAAAACTTTAACATAAATATTCACCTACTATACACAGACACAGACACACATACACACACACACACACGCACACACACATACACACACACACATACTTATTACATAATGCTTTCAGTATCACGCAACTTTCCTTTGATTAAACTTTCCAAATAAATGTTATGCAAAATGGTATATGTGGTCAACATTACTATTCTATGTTAGTCTCTCACTCTATTTTCCTGTTGTGTGAAAATATTTCCATTTTGGGGTAGCTAGGAATATCTTGCTGAGATAGCAAAATCTGTACCTAGTATTTCCTGTTTCTTCTCACCATTAAAGAATTTAGAAAACAGGCTAAAAGAGGAATTATGAGAGGACAGTCAAGGCATGACAGTGTCCTTAACTGAGTTGCCACAATCAGGGTTTTTTATAGCACATATTATGAGAACACATTAATGCAAGAGAATAAAATGATTATTTGTAATCTCTCTATATTTTTCAAGCAATGTCTGAATCCAAGCCCTAGAGATCTGGCCTGTGTTATTTCTTCACATACACAAATATTTTAAATATCAAGGAGAGATTTTTAAGTTCATAGATTGAATTATGGAATATTCATAATCAGTGATAATTTCCTCATTAATCACTAAGTTGAATATGTAAATATTAATATATTTTATTTGACTTTACATTAAACAGTTTTGTATATAATCAATCCATTTCACTTGCTTTCATCAATAGTTCCAGAACTAATACTAACATATCAGGCTGGAGATGTAGCTCCATTGACAGAGTCATTTTCTTGCATGCAGAAAGTTCTGCTTTGATCACTGGTTTGTATAAAACTGGGCATGGTGGCAGAGATCTCTACTTGGGAGGTATAGGCAGAGAAACTGGAAATTAAAGGTCATACTTGGTGCCATGATGAGTTTAAGGCAAGACAATAGTACATAAAATCCTGTCTCTAAAAATTAATAACAAATATTTGGTACAATTCAGCCTCAGAGATAACCTTAAAATAAACATTTCAGAAATTTGCATGGTTTCAGTACATTGTCAATTGTTTTCCATTGTCTGAAACAATTTTTTGAAATATAGTAAATTGTTTCTTGAAACTTAAACTCATCTGAATGCAAAATAACATTACTGAATGTGAGCGTGCAAAGTAGGACACTACCTGCTTTTATTTGGATTTATTATGATACCATACCAAAGCAAGTTTGAAAGAATTTGCCTTATTTAAAGACTATATGAGAAAAGCATCATAAGTCCTCTCTGGATTTGTAGGGATACACTTTCAGAGTAGCCACGAGAGCATCCATCTTCTGTATTCCTTGTCTTACACTCTGCAAGCCTTTATTGGAAGGGTTTCTTGCCCATGGTAACAGTTACCATGGAGACAAACATATCATCACAGATGGAAACATCACCCCTACTAAACACTATCCTATCCATCTAGTATAAATCTTCTTAAGAGCTCACTTCTGTGCATGGAGAAATTGCATGGTGATCTTTATATAGTTTTAGGAAATTTTAACAAAATATTTCTAGGTGATTTTAGCACCTACGATGTCAACTCATAATTTCTACTTATTTTCTACATCTTATTTACTAGGATTTTTTATTCTAATTATTAATCATAATTCTAAACAAGACCTAGTAAAGCTCAATTTTCTGGTATCATCCCCCAGTGATGTTTCTTAAGATATATCTGCTGAGATGCCTGTTTTCATGATTAATCACCAAAGAAGTTTTGCATAAAATTCAGGACAAAGATTCATCTTTAGAATCCCTGATTGACTATACAAGGTCCATATATGCAACAAAGACAACAAAACATGATTTTTATAAATCTGGATTAGAATGAATAGAATATTCATACTGGTATATTAAATTTGTCTGTGTGAAGAATTCTCCGGGATGCGTTTTCCCAAACTGTCAGATATCTGCCATCAGATATCTGATGTGACAGCCTGCCAGCAGCGACAAGGGTAGTTGTTAACCATAAAGCTGATGTGACTAGAATAAAAAGATTGACTTTACACCATACCCACTAAGAAAACCTATTCTTTAAAATGGCTTTGTTATGTTATCCATAGATTTTCTACTTAGAAGTGGGGAAATAATGAGTTTTAAAACATGATATTGCTATAAGAAGTAATCACCATTTGAAGTAGAGCATATAGCGGGGGAAAGAGCCCGGTAACTGGGGGCAATGGTGGTCACTATAGAGCAGCATGACAATGGGGCCTCATGTGACTTGGTAGGTAGCTAGAAATACGACCTTTCTAGAACTTCCAGTGACCAACATGGAGGAACATGATGGCCAGTAACTGCTATTAGCTTACTTATTATGATGACACATATATTTGAACGCAAAGATGAGTCAGTACTTACACAGAGCCTTCACGCCTACAATAAGTGTTCAATTTACTGGAAGGTATTCTGAGTGCTACCAAAAGAGAAAAGCAAATTCCAAGCCAACTACAAACTCTTTTAGCTACAATGTTGTTCTCCCTGAAAAATGCTTATGAAATGGTGGCACAAAGCTTGTGGGAATAACCAACCAATATCTGATTTGATTAAAGCCCACTTCATGAAATGGAGCTCAAACCCAAATCTGTGGGTGACCGAGAACCTGAAACTGGACAGCCCAGGGACTTAGGGAGTAACCAAATACTACTGTTCTACATAAACAACATAGAAATAAAATGATTCCTAATGACATCCTGCTATACTCATTGATCAGTTACTTGCTTGGCCATCATAAAAGAAGCTTCCTCTTGCAGCAAATGGAAACAAATCCAAAGACCCACAGCCAGACAATATGTAGACCGTGAGAGACCTTGAAACACAGAGCCCCAAGTACGATGTCTCCATCAAATCTCTGTCCTCAGGACTCAGGGAACCTTATTAAAGAGGACACAGAGAGAGTGTAAGAACCAGAGGGGATGGAAGACACCAAAAAAGGAAGGCCTTCTTGAAGAAGGACTGAAGGACATATGAACTCAAAGAAACTGAGGTAGCATCCACAGGACCTGCAAGGGTCCTCACCAGATGGAGTACTAGAGCTTAAAGGAGAAGTTGATATATGCTCCCATCCTTAACCCATAAGCTACCTCCAATTGATAAATTTGCAAATGAAATATTAGTTGTATACAAAGTAGTTTCACTGGATAAACCATATAGTCTTAAGGATTAGCCACTACTACCCAGCAGTAGATGGCGTCAGAAAACAAACTCAAGGGAGTGTCTGGAGGTTATTTGTCTCATAATGTCACTTCAGGGCTTTTAATTTTTAAATTTACATTAATTATTATTATTATTATTATTATTATTATTATTATTATTATTTGCCCTAAGTGTTTAGTGTATCTATTATGACTTCTTGTTTTATGTTCTTAGAGGATTCCTGAGTGTGTGAAGAAGTGGGTCTCTGCTCTTTGCATCTGCATTTGTTTTGTCCTATGCCATTTTTTTTATCTAATTATATTTCATTTCATTATATATTTTTAAGTTATTACCCTTAGAAACCTTTTTGTTTTCTAAGGAAAGACAGAAGGGGATGGATCCATATTGAAGGAGAGGTAAGGAGGAACTGGGAGGAATATAGGGAGGGGAAACAGTAATCAGAGAAAAATACAAAAATATGTAATATAATTTAAAATGTAATATGTGCTGAAGTTTTGATCACTTTCACATGGTAAAATGAATCATGATAAACTTATATATACACACAGGAGTATTTTGAATTTTAATTAATATTGTCCTTGAATTTGTAATTCCTCCTGTTTTCAAAGAAGAATACAATCTCTGGTTGGTGAAATGCCCCATCTGGTTCCTGCAGCCAAGCCTGATAAGTAGAGTTCATTCTCCAGGACCCACATGGTAGTAGGAGAGAGTGGTCATCCCATGTTTTCATGTACCCCCAAGGAAAAAAGAAAAAGAAAACCACACTAATTGATAAAAATATTCATTATAAAATATCTCATTTTCCTGGCATTTTAAAATTTGATTACTTTCTACAAGACACACTAAAAATAATTATCCGCCTTAAACAGAGATATTCACAAGTGAAGTACTCCAGAGTTTGAACCACAAATTTAAAGATGTCTTTGGGGAGGCTACCTTTTATAAAAGAAGTTGTAAAGTCAGATACATAATTTCTACCATGAAATGTTGGAGTGAATATATAAATATGTAAATTTAAAACTAAACAGTGAAGCAATGGAATAATGGACTTCTTAAGGAACAATAAGAAATGGCAACATTTCCATTAATAAAATTATGGAAATGACTTCATAGCTAATTTCAGAAAATAATATATCCATAATTCCTATTAACTATATATACTATATGGCTACCATCTAGAATATCCCTCTCAGACTCATGACTTGAATGTCTGTTCTCCAGCTTGTTAAGTTATTTTGAAAACTATAGGACTTGTAGGCTTGAGCCTCAGTGATGGAAGTAGGCCAGGTCAAGCTTGACAAGGTTATTGATAGTCAGTTCCCAGATTATCGTTGCTCCCTGCTTCCTGCTTGGCAATGGTGAAGGTGTCTCCACAAAAGATTCATGCCACCCTGGACTAAGATTCTCCTACCCTCATATACTCTCCAAAAACCAGGTATACAATGAAAAATTAAAATACATTGATTCACATTGTAATTTTTTGTTGTTATTCATTTCAGAGACCTAAAAACACTAAAAAGGCAATACATACAGCTTGTTCGAATAAAATATGTAATACAATGTTCCTCCCATTTTTAGAAAAAACAGTAGACAAATTGTTTCATTGTACTTAACATTCAGCTCTCCCTCATTCAATCCATTGAAAATTTCCCCTGGTTTTTATCATGACATCTCCCCAAACAATCAAAAAAAAATTGTAAAATGAGGAAGAGGAGTTTGGTGAGAAAAAATGCATTTTCTGAATTTTCCTATGACTATTACAATCATGTAGTTCTAACCAAAGGCTTGTGAATGAAAATGACATGAGCAACTTCTAATGGGATCCAGAAATGGATGGTAAATGTGCTTCTGTGAACACTTTTCTCATCTATGTATTTTAGACTGCAGATTAGGTGACCTGGGCTTCATATATCGTTTACATTAAGAATGCTTGACAAAAGAAAACAGGTTCTGAAAATTGGAAGAAGTACATCCCCATACGACATGGAACATTCAAATCAGAGAGAAGTCAGTCCCTGGGAACAACTAAACAACATAAGATCATTTATAGGACTGTACTCTCTGCAAGAATCACATGAGTTATTATTCACTGAAGCAATTGCCCTGATTCCAAAAATAAGTTAAACAGTAGCATATTCTTGGGATCTCATCTCTCACTGAATCAGATATTATAGTTGGTACTCTTTAGATGCTTCCCACTGAATTGTATGCTTTACTTTTCATTTTAATTTTTATTAATAGTCACAGTAAGTTAAATTATGTCTATTTACTCATCTAATTTTAATAAATCAGAGTCACCTTAACTACTCCAGGAACAAAGAAAGTCACTGTGGCACTTAAAAGAGGGGAAACACAATAAATGAACTTCCTTTGTACCACTGGGAGAGAATGAAAATAGTTGATAAGGAAAAACCAACATATGACTTTTCAAGGAAAACAGGATAAAATGGCCTAATCATAATTAATAAATTATTATTACAAGGTAAAATAATGCAAAATCCATATAACATTACTCAAACACTAAATTTTAAATAAATTCAGTAATAAAATATGTTAGGAAGAAGGTAGTGATCAAATTTTTCAAAAGGATTAGACAAATAGAAAATCTTAAAGACCACCATAACAGTCATAGTTAAGTATCCTCTTTAGATTATCATACAAAAGGCACAGTGATTTATACTCCATTTTCCTAAAAAAATATTAATTTTAATAGAACAAAGATTTGCTTCATTATGTGTTATCCAACAGATGCACAGAGTGAGTACCAACCACATCATACAGATTATGAATAATTTTACGATTTCAAAACATAAAATAAGTTCAACATGTTTATGAAAGTTCCTATCAGTTCCTATCAGAACTATCCTAGTTCCTAACAGGTTTATTTTCTTTCCAAGTTAGAAAGCTATAATTTACTGGTAGTAAATGAATCATCACATGATCATAATAGTTTTATCATTTAGATTATGAAACAGAAGAGCAGATGCCAAGTCTTTAAACCCAACCACAAAACTTTTGAAATATGAACATATGATATGCATAATACATTTATTATAAACATATACATATTGTGTTCTACATGCATATACATGAAATAAAAAATAATAATATAAACAACTCAGTAACAATTGATACTCCATATCTTAATTTTGTTCGACTCTGATACCATATTCTGACTAATAAATAATGAGCAGAATTTCATTATCTCATGGTTCTGGGAATTGGAAGTCAAGTACTGAGAACCCAGGATTTTATTCAGAGACTTATTGCTGCATCAGATTTACAAGATGGTAAAAGGAAGATGGAAAGAGTAGAAGGACGGGAAAGAATAACTGAACTGAACATTTTTTTGTTTTTCTTTTGATAGAAGAGCTCATGGAGACCAGGATGGCCTAAAGCTGATTGTGTTTGTGAGGAGTGGCCTTGAACTCTTAATCTTCTTGATTCTACCTATCAAGGTTTGTGTTTACAGATATGACAATTATCTATTAATTAAAAACACTCCCAATATACCAAAAGCTGTTCTGATGACAGTTCATTAGAGAGGGCAGAGATTTTAAGAACTAGTCAACCCTTAAAAGTTCCATTGTATGCCATTTCATAAGGTATTAAGTTTCTAACAAATGAATTTTGGCAAACACATTGAAACCATAGCAACCCTCCACCTCTCTGTGCCCAGTGTTACCCCTTTACAATAAACAGCACATAAAGCTCTTTTTATTTCAATGGAGCTTCAATAAACTTTAAACCAGTATAACTTAAATTTTACCCCTGTGATTAACAATGACTTGATTTTATGTCATTATATACTGTAAGTGAGAAATAGAAATTATATTGATATTTAACTTTTTATATAAAAAGTTCATACAATATATTATAATCACAGTTTCCCTTTCCCCAGCTTCTCTCAATTTACCTCCACCTCTCTATCTGCTCTACTCTACACTTGGTATAAATCAGAAAGAACTAATTTTGAGGATGTAAGTCTATACAATAAAGGATCTCATGTAAGACCTAAAATTTCAGAATATGAGATTTTAATAAAATAAATTTTAAAATGTTCTTGAGGGTCTGGAAAGATGGTTCAAGAGTTAACCACACTGGATATTCTTTCAGAAGACTAGGGTTCAATTCCCAGTACCTCTTGACAGCTCACAACCGTGTGTCTCTTCAGTTTCAGGGCATCTGCTGTCATTTTTTTTCTATTTGCCCTCTGTGTGTAATACAGAAGTAAGACATTACTTCAATGTTGTTATTTTATTTAGATTCAACCAGGTTTCATGAGTGAATGGTTTGTTTGTGTCCCTGTGAACTCTACATGTTGAAACTAATCCACAAAAGGATAACATTCATATCCGAAGCCCTGAGGAAGCACTAAGTTTAAATGTGGTTATGAAGAGGCACTATCATGATGAGATTTATTCCTTTGTTAGAAAGAGTCCCTTCCTTGGCCATATAAAAAGGTAACAAGAGTGAAGCTTTCTGTGACCTGGGAAGGGGCCACTGCCTAGGAAGGTAACTGCTGAACACTGTTACCCTGAGATCCAGAACTATGAGAAATAACTGTTTATCAATGGTACCCAGTCTATGGTGATTTGCTCTAGAAGCCTGAATGAAGTACTACATTTCATTTTTGCCATTGGTTTGAACACTGTGACTGATGTTTCTCTGAGAAGCACTGCTCTTTCTCCAATCCTTTACAAAAACCTTGTGTTGAGTAAATACTTAAAAAATACTAATTTATTGGAATAGTGGTCCATCCAATGAGCAGTTCTGTCAAATTGGTTAATTTTTATTTTTGTCTCATTTTCTAAAAATTTATATGATATTATTTTCCTACCAAGATAATGGTTTTGAGACTTGAATATAATTATTTATGTCAGAGTAGACTGAGATCATGAAGTCTCATGTAAATACAAGGGATCAGGATTTAGCTATCTTCCCTTTGTTTTGATAAATATACTTTTAAAAAATGCATGTTTTCTGAATGTATTTGCATTTACACAAGCCTAAAATTTCTTAATAATGCTGAATCTTAAATTTGATCAAAATTGGCATCTTTAAGGTATAATAATGATTGTATATTATTTACTGTATTCTATATCAACCATCATGGATTTCTGAGTCAATAGGTATATTATACTGATTACTGTTCACCCATCAACTTACTGTCATCCCAGTAATATCCTGAAAAAACCATGTGTGGTACATAAAGTGAGGGAAAGATCATCGAAGATTATTACTATATTTTGCTGATAACTCCAACTTAGCATTTATTATACTTGTTTTTATCGGAGAGTGTGCAGAGGGAAACAGAGCTAAAATAAACAAGATTCAAGAATCTAACTCTTCAAATTTCACTTTTGCTATCCTTATAATGAAACACTTTCTAAGTCTTGACTTCTTAAGCCTGATATATTCGTAAAGGAGCCTATCCTCCCTTCAGCTGAGATAGGGACTGGAAGGAAGGGAGTTCTAGAGACTTCATTTCTTAACGCTCAGCAACAATTGTTATTCTCTGCTAATTTTCCAGTTTCAAGGTCACCAAACAAATACCTATGGGAAAACTATGGACATTTGGTTAGCTACATACAGCATTAGATTCATATCTAGGGAGCATATGACTGCATTGTAACTCCTGTAACATTTTTCTACAACCTATGGATTTTTAATAACATACCTTTTAATGTGAAAATAAGTTACAAATTTAGAGGTAATGAAAAGTGAAGAAGTTAATACATTTGCTTCTTAAGTTCCTGTCTCAGTTACTTTTCTATTACTGTGATAAGAGACCATCACCAAGGCAACTTATAACAAAAAGACTTCATTACAGTTTACATTTTCAAATGGTAGAGTTCATTTTCATCATGACTGGTAGCATAGAAGCAAGCAGTAAGGATTGGCACTGGACCCATACCTGAAATTTCGTATTTTGAGAGACAACCACAAGGCAGAGAGACAGAGAAAGAAGGAGAAATTGTGTGGGCTATTGAAACCTCAATGCTCTCACCCAGTGACACACCCCCTCCTAATCCTTCTCAGGCCCTTCAACCAACTGGGGATCAGTTCAAATATCAGAGGACCCAAAAAGGACTATATTGCACAGTCTCTGTGTCTAATGACAACCTAATAGATACAGACCAATAGAATCCGTGTGTTTTCTATTGTAATTTCTTTAATGTATTTCACATTATACTGTAATGAAATAACAAAAACTGTGATATATAAATTCCTCTCAGAAGCTGACCAAAAATCCTTTTATTTCTAACTATTCTGAGCAATTTTATGCTTTCAAAGTATCAGCAATTTAGATAATTACTCTGAAATATTCTGTATTTGCACTAAGCGGCAGAGGACAAACACATTTATCTGACTAAACATTTACAGTAAGGGATAGATTATGAAGAAATGTGAGTTGTTTGTCTCTGAATGTCTCAGCTCACTCACCAATTAAATCTTCTTTTGGGGGCAGTAGACTTATTTTCATGTATATTACTACAAAAAGATAATGGAAATTAAGTAGTCATTATCAAATGTTTCCTTAAGGTAAAGCCATATTCATTTTCTGGTTAGGTATTCAGTCTTGATCCAGGCATGCAAATGCTAAGTAGGAATTTTCACAGTAAATCAGAGTCCTGTGGGTGGTAAAGCCATAATTGTAAACAAAGGAAGGCACAATCATTTCAGAAGACAAAGTCTTTTCCATAGTTGAGGAACGAGGTAAAGCTGCAACTGTATTTTACAGATCCTTTATAATAGCTTCCTACAACCAACAAGGAAAGTGAGATTGTGTGGTCAGAGAGCTCATTATTAGCATGGATCAGAATCCATATTCTCAGGAGATGTATTAGGTTGGGTATGCCCTTTACCTGCTGTCTTAGTTTGGATTTTTATTACTGGGAAGAGACATCATGACCACGGCAACTCTTATAAAGAAGTCACTTAATTGAGGGGCTCACTTACAGTTTCAGAAGTTCAGTCAATTTTTGTCATAGCAGTGAGCATGCCAGGGACCATGGCGGAGAGCATGGTGGCGCACAGCCAGAGATGCTGCTGGAGCTAGGAGGACTACATATTATAGGCAACAGTAAATCAACTGATTGTCACACTATGTGAAGCTTGATTAAAAGACTTCAGATCCCATCTACACAGTGACACACTTCTAACCAAAGGTGTGGCCCAAATTAAAGATGTGCCCTCCAGCCTCAAGGTCTGGGTTAAAGGCATGTGTCATCCAGACTCCTCCAACAAGAACAGACCACCTAATAGTACCGCTTCCTATGAACTCATGGAGGCCAAATACATTCAAACTACCATACCTGTCATGTCTCTTCTACTGCCCAACCCCACTGTTCCACTTCATGCTCACTCTATAAGGTGACCTTCTTTTCAGTATCCAATGTTTTAATATATCTTTCAAGGAAAAGGAATGGTCTTTGTATCAAGGCTGGTGCAGTTGTTTTAATTTCATTTGCCATACACTGTATTCATGTACTTGAACTTAAAAATCACAAATATCTCTATTGTAATTTATAGTTAAAGTCTCTCTCTAATTGTAAACTCTGCTTGGCTAAAACAGTACTTGTGTTTCAATGCAGACCAAATAGTTACCTTTCAAACAAGTTTTATCCTTCATAGTCCTTGACTTGTGTACACTACAAATACACAGTTCTATGTGCAACAAAATACAATGACAAGTGATCAAATGCCCCTGCCACAGTGACATTTTTATTTCACAGACAGAGGAAAACAAAACTCAAGTGAAGTATATAGTCCTGGCTAGTCAAGTTTACACAGAATTACTATGATAGATGTCAACAGCGATCTGTGAGAGAATAGTTGTAGACATAAAAGAATATCATAGGATAGTGAGAGAAAGCATATCTCCAAATAAGTGTTATTTAAACTGGGTCATGAATTACAAGAAATTGCCTGCCATCAGAAATATGAGAAAAGAGTGATAACATGCAGAGCCTCTAACCAACAGATAGAAAAGGTCAGTGTCAGAAAACAAGTGGGACTACAGTGAAGAGAGAGCAAGGATAACACTGTACGGAAATTGTTTGGGAAAGGTTGATACTGACAATATCACATTATACACGCTTGAAATTTGAAAAACAACCTTCTAAGCAAACCTTTTTAAGTGAAGGAAGTCAGTAGCTAAATTCTAAATAATAGAATACTATAGCACTGTAGTTAGCACATGACTATATATGAGCCAGGTAATAGCAAGTGAAATGATGTTTACTTATGTTTTTATTTATTTGTATGTCTTTGATTCTGTGAGTGAGGTACCTGCATGTATATAAAAGAACACACAAATAGAGAGTCTAAAGATCAATTATGACTTCCTTTTATTAGGTGCTATTGAACTTGTTTTTCATAAATACATGCATGGTGTGTGTGATTGTGAGCATATGTGTTAACATGTTTGTATGTGAGATATATATATATATATATATATATATATATATGGGTATATATGTATATGTATGTATGTATGTATGTATATATATTAGATAACTGTCCGTGTATATTTGTGCATGTACATGTACATATGTACATGTGGGACCTGAAGTTGAGTTCAGATATCTTGCTCAATCACTATCTACCTTCTTCATTGAAGCAGGATAACATGCTGAATCCAGAGCATCTATTTTTCCCTGTGGTGATATTTTATTTGTGCTGAAATGTGATGATATTTTATTTGTGTTTTAATAAATAAAGCTTACCTGGAGATCAGAGGAAACACCAAGACATTATAAGTAAACAAAGAAGTCAGGCAATGGTAGCACACACAATCCTATCACTTGGCAGGCAGAAATCTGTCTGGATCTCTGTGAGTTCAAAGCCACACTGGAAACAGCCAGGTGAGGTGGCACATGCCTTACATTCCAACACTAGTTAACCATGGAGGTCTGGAGGTCTGTAAAGACAGACAGGAAGTGAAAGAGCTGGGCAGGAAGAGGAAGTGATATAGCTGGACAGAGAGAAAAAATCAGATGGCAGAACAGCAAGGCATATAGGCATGGGTAGACAGAAAGTAAGTCACATTTGGAAGTTGCGGAGTTGGTGAGGTAAGGTTAGCTGTGGCTTTCCCTATTTCCCTGATCTCTCAGGTTTTCACACCTATATCTGGCTCTGTGTTTTTTTTTTTATTTAATAAGACCATTTAGGAATTCTTCTAAATTCTCCTATTATAGTTAAAAAGATTATTACAGGAATTGCTTATCTCAGCCCTATGCTGGGTTTCATATTACAGGTGGGTCATGGCACCTGCTATTATTTTTTGTAGGTTCTGGGGATCCAAACTCTGGTCCTTACATATGCATGGTAAATACTTAACCCAATGAACCATCTCCCTAACTCCATACAAATAATTAAACAAGTTCAATATATTAAAATGTAGAATTAACAGGACATACATTGAATATAGGTGGTGAATGGCAATAAAGAAGGAAGACATATACTTACACTTTAGGCAGAAATAGTTTGATTTTTGTACTGCCATTCCTCCATCCATTAACATTTACTCAGTATCATCTACGTAACAGTATACTTTATGTTAGGCTAAGGAGACGGTGATAATAAAAGAGTATTCTTTGAAGTGTGTGATAAGGAATACTTTTACTTAAGAGGTGAAATCTGAGAGCATAGTTGCATTTTGTGAAAGAGAGAGCCAACTAGATTTAGTATAAGCGATTCCAAAACATTTTAAGGTTCAAGTGAAATATGGAAGTGTTTTTCTAAAGAAAGTTCTAAGCATTATAGTTTCTTATCTTTATTATCATAGACTCTACTCCTTAGTAAAGTGTCCCACTTCCATTTCACAAGAATACAGAGGAATATGGTGAATCCTGCCATGTTAACAACTGGGTATATGAGAGAAATTTGATGTTGAGTTCCAATTTCTTCCAAATAAATATCTTACACAACATCTTTCTAAGACAAAACTGTGACTTTTGCTGTTATTTTGTTTGTTTTAGTTAGTTTGTTATTTGTTCACTTTAACATACTACCTGATAGACTATTGTTTACTTAAGATTAAAATTAAAAATAATTTATTGCCCATGCTCTCTCTAGTGTTCTGTGAGACCCTGTGCTTCTTGACAGCTTAATTTATCACATCTTTGTTTAGCAGAATATTTGCCACATGCATAGAAGTTCAGCTTTGTTCAGCCCAAATTTAATATTAAAATCCCCCTTGTCCCCAACCTACCTACAGATAATGATCATTTGGTACAATCTAACTTTCCAAAGAAGCATGCTTGATGGCTCTTTTTTCTTTGTCCTGTGTGTTTGTCATTAACCTATATTTTTCTTTGATAATAATCATTGCAATGGATGTTCCCACTTTCCTTCTTTCAAAAGAAGTTTCGTTTTTCCCCCATCATTTATTGAAAATACATCATTTTCAATAAAAAGGCTGAGAAAGAAATAAGATAAATATCACCCTCTACAATAGCCACAAACAACATAAAATATCTTGTGGTAACTCTAACCAAACAGGTGAAGAAACTGTATGACCAGAACTTTAAGTCTCTGAAAAAAGAAATTGAAGAAGATATCAGAAACTGGGAAGATCTCTCATACTCTTGGATAGGTAAGATCAACTTAGTAAAAATGGCAATCTTACCAAAAGCATTCTTCAGATTCAATGCAATCTCCATCAAAATCCCAACACAATTCTCCATAGACTTCAAAAGATCAATACACAACTTCATATGGAAAAACAAAAATCCCAGGACAACGAAAACCATCTTGCACAATAAAGTATCTTCCAGAGGCATCCCTGACCTCAAGCTCTAGTACAGAGCTATAGTAATTAAAACAGCATGGTATTGACATAAAACTGGACATGTGGATCAATGGAATCAAATCGAGGACCCTGACATTAATCCAAAAACCTATGAAAAAGAAGCTAAAATACAATGGAAAAAAGAATCTTCATCAAATGGTGCTGGGTGTCAGTCAACATGTAGAAGAATGCAAATAAATCCATATCTATCACCATGCACAAAACTCAAGTTCAAATGGATCAAAGACCTCAACATAAATCCAGCTACACTGAATGTGATAGAAGAGAAAGTCAGAAGTAGCATTGGTACAAGAGACTACTTCCTAAATAAAACACAAGTAACACAGACACTGAGAACAAAAATTAATAAATGGTACCTCCTAAAACTGAGAAGCTTCTGTAAGGCAAAGGACACGGTCAATAAGACAAAATGGCAGCCTAGAGAATTGGAAAAGATCTTTGCCAATACCACATCTGACAGAGTGCTGATCCCCAAAATACATAAGAACTCACAAAACTAAACATCAAAATACAAAATAATCCAAATTTTAAAAATGGGGTACAGATCTAAACAGAATTCTCAGCAGAAGGTTCTCAAATAGCCAGAAGACATTTAAGAAATTGCTCAACATCCTTAACTATCAGGGAAATGCAAATCAAAATGACAGTGGGATACCGTCTTACACCTGTCAGAATGACTAAGATCAAAACCACTGATGACAGCTTATGTTGGAGAGGATGAGCAGTAAGTGGAACACTCCTCCACTGCTGGTGGAAGTGCAAATTTGTACAGCGAAATAAGTATGGTGGTTTATCAGAATATTGGGAATCAATCTACCTCAAGATCCAGCAATACCACTATTGGGCATATACCCAAAAAGATGCTTATACCCAAGAACACTTACTCAATCATGTTTGTAGCAGCCTTATTCATAATAGCCAGAGTCTGGAAACAACTTCATTGTCCTTCAACCAAAGAATGGATAAGAAAAATGTGGTACATTTACACAGTGGAGTACTGCTCAGCAGTTTTTTTTAAAAAAAAAATGACCTCAGGAAATTTGTAGGTAAATGGAAGAAACTAGAAAGAATTAACCTGAATGAGGTAACCGAGACCCTGAAAGACAAACATGTTATGAATTTACTCTTAAATGAATAATAGTTGCAAAGCAAAGGATAACCAGACTATAACCCACAACACTGAAGAAGCTAGGTAAAAAAAAAAAAAAAAGCCTAAGAAAGACACACATAAATGGCCCCAGGACGGGAAAATAATTAAGATCTTCTGAGTAAACTGGGAGTGGAGGTTAGAAGGGAAGAAATAGGATGGGAACAGGAGAGACTGAGATGGCTGCCTGGAGAGAGGGACAGAGAGGGAGAGCAATGAAAGATATCTTGGTAGAGGGATTAGAGAGAAACTTGGTGCTAGGGAAATCCCCAGGAATCTACAAGTATGACACTAGTCAAGACTCCTAACAATAATGGAGAGGATGCCTGAAGTTCCTTCCCCTATAATCAAATCAATAATTATCCTAATTATCATCATAGAACCTACATCCAGTAAGTGATGGAAGCAGATGCAGTGATCCACAACCTAGCACTGGAATGAACTCCTAGACTTCAATTGAGGGATCATAGGAGCAAATGAGGTCAATATTATGATGGGGCAAACTGCAGAAACAGCTGACCCAAGCTGGTGGGAGGTAATGGAGTCTGGCCTGTCAGCTGGGGAACATGAATGGGACCAAACTAGGCCCTCTGAATGTGGGTGAGAGTTATATGGCTAAATCTGCTTGGGAAGACCCTGGCAGTGGACCAGGACTTATCCAGGGTGAATGAAATGGCTTTTTAGAACACATTCATTAGGCAGAGGTGGGGGGGATACCTTGACACAGGAGGGAAGGGCTTGGTCATGCCTCAACTTAGTGTGCCAGACTTTGTGGACTTCCCCCAAGAGAGGCCTTACTCTCTCTGAGAAGTGGATAGGATATAAGATGGATGAGGTGGGGAAGGTGAAGGAGGGGAAGGAGGGGAAACTGGGATTGGTATGTAAAATGAAAAAAAAAACTTTTTAAAAATAAATTTAAAAATAGAATAGAAATAATTTTCTCATACAACAGATAGTAATTACAGTCTCCACTCCTTCTTCTCCTTGTAGTTTCTTCCTTTCCCCTCTAGATACATTTCCTTTTTATATTTTTTTTAGAAAAGAACAGTCTTCTGAGAGGTAGCAATAAAACATGAAAAAATAAAGTATAATAATATAAAACAAAAACCATCAAATTGAAGTGGGACAAAACAAACCAGCATGAGGAGAAGTTTCATTTTCACACACACACACACACACACACACACACACACACACACACACACACACACATATTATGATGGGGCAAACCACAGAGACAGCTGACCCAAGCTGGTCAAAATGGCAGCCTAGAGAATTGGAAAAGATCTTTTCCAATCCCACATCTGACAGAGTACTGATCCCCAAAATATGTAAGAACTCACAAAACTAAACATCAAAATACAAAATAATCCAATTTAATGTTTATATTTAAGAGGGCTACTGTTTTATTTTTATTTGTTAGTTTTTTTTTTTGAGTTAATATTGTATCCAGCCACTTCACTAAGTGTGTTTATCACCTGTATGCATTCTCTAGTAGAATTTTTGGGGTCTTTTATGTATACTATCATATCATCTTTGAATAATGATACTTTGACTTTCTCCTTTCCTTTGAATCCCCTTGACCTCCTTAGTTGTCTTATTTCTCTACCTAAATCTTCAAGTCCTATATTGAATAGCTATGGGGAGAGTGTATAGCCTTGTCTTGTTCCTGATTTTAGTGGAATTGCTTTGAATTTGCATTTAATTTGATGTTGGTTATTGGCTTACTATACATTACTTTTATTATGTCTATTAAGTAGATTGTATCCCTGAATTCTTGAAGACTTTTTTTTATCATGAAAATGTATTTGATTTCAGCAAAGGCTTTTCCAGCATCTAATGAGATGATCATGGTTTTTTTTCTTTCAATTTGTTTATATGGTGGATTACATTCAAAGATTCTCATATATTGAAACATTCCTGCAACAAGCCTACTTGATCATAATAGATGATCATTTTGGTGTGTTCTTGGATTTAGTTTGTGAATATTTTATTGAGTATTTTTTTTCATCTATGTTCATGAGGAAAATTATAAAAAACAACCTACAGATTCAATGTAATTCCCATCCAAATTCCAACACAATTCTTTACAAACTTGAAAGAACAATACTCAATTTCATATAGAAAAACAAAAAACCCAGGATCGTAAAACAATCCTGTACAATAAAAGAACTTCTGCAGCCATCACCACCCCTGATTTCAAGGTATACTATGAAGCTATAGTAATAAAAATCATGGTATTGTCATAACAACAGACAGGCTGATCAATGGAACAAAGTGGGAGATCCTGATGTAAACCTACACATATATGCACACCTGATTTTTTATAAAGATGCCAGGAACATACAATGGAAAAAAAGAAAGCATCTTTAACAAACAGTGCTGGTATAACTGGATATCTGCATGTGGAAGAATGCAAATAGATTCATATCTATCATGCTGTACAAAACTCAATTCCAAGTGGATAAAAGACCGCAACATAAAACCACTTATACTGAACCTAATAGAAAAGACAGTAGGAAATAGCCTTGAACACATTTGCACATGAGACAATATATTTTTGACTTTTTCATATTTTATAGTCTTACAACTATAAAAATTTATTGGAAAAGTTTTTAATTGTTTACTACGATGTTATTACTGATATTAGTAGGGAATGCAGCTCGTCAGTAAACTGCTTGTCCAGCATGTACTGGCGTCTGGGTTTGGTAGCTTATACCAAGAAAGGAAAAAGAAACATAGTGAAAGCATATCATTAAATAAAATAAAGTCATATTTTAATAAACTTTAAAAATATTTTCAGCTTCTAATTCACCAAGGAAACATGGTAGTATATTTTTAAATAATATCAAAAGTATCATAGTATGTATATTTATAAATTATACAAAATGGATTCTAATCCTTTGCTGTGTAAAGTGTGACAGTTATTAAATATATATTTAAGTTGAAATAATATTGTTAAAGTTATTTCCTAAATATATGTTAAGGTATGACTATGAATAGATCATTCCAGAATATAAATTAAGAGATTATCTAACAGAAAATAAATCACTTATAAACTTTTATGAAACAATATTAACTTTAATCTTTAATTTTACCAACGTTATATTCTAACACAATACTTCACAAGTTTGTAGGAAGTGCTGTAATAAATACTGAAAAGTTAAATTTAATTATTATGTATGACAAATATATGAAAAGATTTTTTGGCCTATTAAAACTATCAAATGTCTTACAATAAAATATAGAATTTTCTAGAATATATATACATGACTGAAATAATTTAAAATCAAAATTTTAAAAAAATATATCCAATGCACTTTGCCAAACAGCTTAAACATGCTTTTCGAGACTGCACTAATCAGCCATTTACCTCAAATATCCACTCTATTGCACAGAACAAAATTATTACAGTTTTAAGCTAAGCTTCAGTGCATAAATTCCAATATAAATTTAGAAATCAAAAAAAAAATTAATTTCTTTAACATGATTTATCATGCACCATGTCAATCTGTAATGCCAGTAGCTAAGTGGTCCATAAAGGCATCAAAATATATAATTTTACATGAAATGTTTTAAACTTTTACAGGATATTGGCTGTGAATTACTTCTTAGTTAACTGTTTCCTAACATCACAAGTATTATCTAAATTATTTGAACTTTCTTGTAATACTCAACTCTAAGATTTAACTCCAGAAATTGGAGTTCATTGCTAGGGTATGTAATTCAGCTATAGAGTGATTGGCAGCATTCATGGTCTCCTGGAATCAAACTCAGGAAAGAAAAGAAGAAAGAGGAGGAGAAGAAGGAGGAGGAGGAGGAGGAGGAGGAGGAGGAGGAGGAGGAGGAGGGGCGAGAAGGAGAAGGAGAAAAGAAGAGAAAAAGAGGAGGAAGAACAAGAGAAAAAGAGGAGGGGGAAGAAGAAGAAATAGAAGAACCCAAGAAGAAATCTGTGCATTGTAGTGAATGATCATGAGTAGATTAATTTAGCCTCATGCAGTTGGACTTCAAACAAGTTGAGCCAAAGACTTCTTATGAATTGCATACTTGATGAACATTGTAAGATAGACTCTTAATGATGGAAATGTATAATTCAACATAAGTTGGAAAGCATTGATGTATATTCAACTATTTGACTTTCATATCAATATATTAAAAACTATAATAATACAAGTTATACTGAAGATGATAATCAGCTCAGTCTTGCTGTCAAGAAAGACTAGAAACCATAGGTTTTCACGACAATGAATTATGCTTATTCTAGTTTTTCATTTAGTTGAAGATCAGTCAGTGTCATGACTTATATATGAAAAGTCACCATAGGTTCATGTGTTTGAACACTTTATCCCCAGTCTAAGTGATATCTGAAAGGCTATGGAACCTTTATGAGATGGTGTCTTCCTGAAGTAAGTACATCCTTGTTGTGTGACAAGCTTGCTTCTTGCTCTTATTTGATGTATTCCCTGCATAATGCCCTGTGTACTCTGCCATAGCAGATTCTATTGCTTTAGAACTAAATAAATTAAAATTTTTATTCTTTAATTTGTACTTTTCATAGTATTTATAAAAACAGAACAGGAATGTACAATGTTAATGGGCTATTTTTAATGTATTCAATAAAATATAGATATTTCAAATGCAAAGAGTACAAGTCAGGAAAATACCATTTATTATCATATAAAAATTCATTATCAGTAGAGAGCTATCATTATCTGAAAATTTCATTCTTAATTTAATCAAAATGCTGCTCATATCACAGAATTATCTGTTTCTATTATAATATATATATATATTGTTTGATTTTAAACATATGTGAAATACTTGTATTCAAAGTTATACTCAAAGCTTAAGACACTTTAGCCAAGTTATCTGGATTATATATCACCAGTTACATATCACTTTTATATTACATTCCTCAGGATAAGATGCCCTGAGAGAGACAGAATATCACTGGGGATTTGTTGACCTCAAAACATAACTTCACTATAATCACAGGAAAGCATTACAAAAACAGATTAATGAACTCTTTTGAGAAAGATATCTGATTCATGTTTTTCAAAAGTTCCATCAAGGCAACAAAATGGCTCAGCAGGTAAAGATGCTTCATGTTCAACCATCCAAGGTTGATAAACAAAATCATATCTCCAGAATGCAAATAAAAGAGAAAAATGAGATTTGATGTTTCAAATCTGGACACAGAGAGCATACAGAGGCATACACACACACACACACACACACACACACACACACACACACAACTCTCATTGAGGTATTTTGCTGTGGGATGTTCTGTGTGCTGTGAATATGTATTGCTCTTATTGGTTGATAAATAAAATGCTAATTGGCTCTTAGGCCCGCTAAGCAGAGAGGGGAATTCCGGGAAGAGAAGGCTGAGTCGGGAGACACCAGCCTGCCATCCAGGGAGCAGCATGTAATGGCACACAGATAAAGCCATGGAATATGTGGAGACATATAGATTAACAGAAATGGGCTGAGTTTAAGTGCAGGAGCTAGTCAGTAGTAAGCCAGAGCTAATGGCCAAGCAGTTTTAATTAATATTAATTAATAAGCCTCTGTGTGTTTACTTGGGTCTAAGTGGCTGCAGACTAGGCAGGACACAGGAAAACTTTCAGCTGCAGTACTTGATCCATGTGTTGTTAATTTTATTAGAGGGTGAGATATATGAAACAATTTGTTGTTGTTGTTTTTTTTTACATGTGGACATCTAGTTTTTCTGAGTCTATTTGTTGAAGATGCTGTCCTCCCATGTGTCATTTTGAAGTCTTTGTAAAATATATAATGGCTGTCATTACTGTTCTCAAGTTTGGGTCTTTTATTTTGTTTCATTGATCTACATGTGTATTTTTTTTTGTCAGAACCATGTTCTATTTATTGCTTTAGTTTGTAATGTGGTATGGTGATCACTCCAACAAGCTCCTTTTCCTCAGGATTGCTTAAGACATCTGGAGTCTTTTGCACTTTCATGTTAAAGTGGGGAAGATTTTTCCTATTTCTGTAAATATTATCTAGGAGAGTTTGATTGGAATTGCATTGAGTCTGGAAAATCTTTTGTTAATGTGGTCATTTTTTCAATATTAACTCTACCAATTCATGAGCATGGGAAGTCTTTCCATCTTCTAGGATCTTCCTCAGCTTCTTTATTTGAAGATTTAAAGCTCTCTTTTTTTTAATGTGTCTTACCTCTTTGGTTAGATTTATTCATAAGTATGTACATATAGATTAGGGATTATTTTGAATGGCAATATTTTGTCTCTTTCCCAACATATTTCTTTCTTGTATATAGGAAGGCTATGAATTCCATAAGTTGATCTTGTATCCTATCATGGTTTCTTAAAGTATTGATTATTTCTAGAAGTTCTCTTCTACCACTTTTGAAGTCTCTTCTGTATGATATCAGATCATCAGCAAATAATGATAATTTTACTTATTTTCCCATTAGTGCCTATTAGTACCTTGATCTAGCTAGAGCTTCAAACACTGTACTAAAACGCAGTGGGTGTAGTGGAGAGGTCCATTTTATTCCTAATTTTAATTTCCATTTTAAGTTTTTCCTCTATTTAGGATTATGCTGTTTGTTGGTTTGTCATACACACACACACACACACACACACAAACACACACACACACACACACACACACACACACACACACACACACACACACGGGACCAGTGGGTGAGAGAGATTTGTCCTGACCGCACCAGGCAAGACCAGGAAAACTTCAGCTACAGTTAATTGGTAAATGAGCAATGAAATGCAACCTCCTACAAAAAAGTCAGCTTAGAAAATGGGTAGAATAATTATAAGAGGCAGAAAACCAGAAGATTGTTTGTTCTGAACATGAAAGGTATACTACACACATGACATCTAAATAATATGGTTACCTAATGTCTATATCAGATAGCAGGCCAGTGTGGATGGGGAAATTTCACAAGGTCCAAGAAGCAAATATAGACCTATAGGCAATCAGTGGCTATTGAGAAGGAATGAATCACTTTTCTCCAGGTACAAAGACCCTTGTAAGTAATCTAATCCCAAGTATCATCCTTAAACATATAGTTTATATACGTACACATATATGTTAAAAAAGATCATGAATTGGAAAGTAAATAAGGGGAAATAAAAGTTGGAGGGAAATAGGAAGTAGTAGAATATAGTACAATATTTCTATAGAATAGATATGCTGTAGATATAGTACTCATGTATAAGATTTTCAAAACATTTACATAACTCATTAGATGCATTGATTATTTTTCACTTAAAAGCTATAGATGATGGAAGTTTGCAAGATATCAGATTCTAACACATGTCATCTGTGAGACTGCCTCAGAGTCCACTAGTCAGGTAATATTCTAATGATTGTCATGCCTAATGAGGAAAATATCAAACTATAGTTCCTCTGTCATACACTTCAGTAGCTTTGCATAGAATTATAAAAGTCATAGAAATTGCAGCTACATCACAGGTAAGACTATTACATGTAATTTCTCAAGGATTTTTTTCATTCTATAAATTAGACTGTTGCCATCTGAGGATCATTCACTACATAGGAACTTTGAACATAGCTAGAAGAGCATGTATTTGATTAATGTGTAAACCTCATGGAATGTGACGGCCTTATACATATTATTTCTTTTTTCATTGCATGTGATAGTTTCCAGTTTGATGAAGCAGTAGGATTTCAAGTAGACTGAGTGAAACCCTTGCTGTAAACTTGTTTGTTAATTTTAAATTGTATGACAGCCTGAATTCTCAACTCTGAAAAACTATACTATGGGAACATTTGGAAAGTCATGTAAAATATTCAAATCAATTGATCTTGTTATCTGCACTGTGAAATCCAAAATTAACAATAGTAGGGGACTATCACATTATACTCAAGACTGTCAGCAGCAGAATCTTGCTGGTAACTGAAAAATATTGAAATACCTTACCAAAAGAAATCACTTAGAAACTCTGCACTGACATTCAATAAAACAGAACACAAACATAAAGAGTGAACGCACACAGACATGCACATTATCATTTGAAAGCCATGACACGAAAACTAAGACGTTATAAATTACTGCCTCAACATATTAAAATTGCAAGAGTTAGAGCAAAAATGAATTATGTATATAAATGTCAGTTTTATTACTTCATCTAATCTACAACTAAATTCATATGCAGAATTTGGCTTCCATTGTCATGAAAACCTGATACAATTTAGAACTCATGCTGAATAATTTCTATGCCAAAGCCACCTAGAAAATATTTGTGAAAGTTATGTAAATACAGTAATCTTTATGAAATTCTCAAAAAGTGAAAGTTTTTTATTTCATTATTATTATTTATATATTATAATTCTATAATATTTATAACTATTGTTATTTTGACACAGAATCTCATGTATCACAGCTTGGCTTCAGCTAATTATACAGCCAAAGAAGACTAACACAACTTTATTCTGTTGTTATAATATACTTTACAAAAAAACAATTTAAGGAAGAAAGAGTTTGCAGTAAGTTCCAACAGTAGGAACTTGAAGCCACTAAGGACATTATATTCACAGTCAAGAGAGGAAATCAGTGGATTAATGAATGCCCATTGCTTGGTTTTCTCTCTCCTTCTATTCAGTCCAGAGCACAGCCAATAAAACAGTATTGCCAACATTCAGACTGAGTCTTCCCACATTTATAACCAAATTAAGAAAATGCCTTACAAGAATGCTCAGAGGCCCAGCTTCCAGTTGATCCTAGATGGTGCCAGTTGACAATTAAAAATAGTTGCTACAATGGTCTTAAACAACTGATCCTCCTTCAGCCATCTCCAATGTGTTGGGATTGCAAATAAATACATTATTTTATGTCATAATGGCATCAAACTCAGGGACTAGGGACTTCTGTGTCCTAGAAAAACTTTCAACTTTATGAGCTCCATTCCTATCTTCATTGTTTTATTATACTTTCATTTTAAATGTGAATTTTAGACATGAACAAGCCTGTGGGAAAACAAGCTTGCTTTTAGCTTTTATGTATTATTCTTACAAATAATAATTTATCTATAACATTCAGATGCATTAAAAACATATTTGAGCCGGGTGGTGGTGGTGGTGGTGGTGGTGGTGGTGGTGGCGGCGGCGGCGGCAGCGGCGGCGGCGGCAGCGGTGGTGGAGCCCGCCTTTAATCCCAGCACTCAAGAGGCAGAGGCAGGCGGATCTCTGTGAGTTCGAGGCCAGCCTGGTTTCCAAAGTAAGTTCCAGGAAAGGCGCAAAGCTACACAGAGAAAAACCTGTCTCGAAAAACTAAAAAAAAAAAAAAAAAAATTGCTTACTTTATACTCAAAAAGTAATTATTTATATAATGGAAAATTGAAAATTCTAGTTTGAATTTATCCATGAATGATGAAGCAAACTAATTTCTTTCAATCTTTTCTTTTAAATATATAGATATACATATACATCTTATACACAGGCACATTCAAATCCACATAGCCATACACATACTGATTCATTCTGTTTAGAGCCTAGACATGTTGCTTAATTTTACTTCATTCTCAAAATAGACCACTTTATTTGGTTTATTATCAATAGATTAAGCTTGCTTTGGGGGATTTTGTGGAAGAAACTGTGGTTTAGGTGAAGATAAATTGTTACCATAGATTCACAAGACTAAAACTAGTGAGTTGGTGCCCTAAGCTCTCATCTCCGTGAGAGATTTTAAAGCAAAGTAGCATTTGAGTCAAGGATTTCATCTCCTTTATAAAACCCCATTCAGTAATAGTTCTGTGTCTCCAATGGCAATGCAGTACAAATTTTGAGAAAATTAAATATGTTATTGATTTTCCCATACGTCACACTAAAACACAAGAAGATAAAAAAAACCCTTCATTCTCACACACCAAAAATTTATCTATTTACTGTTTCATAATTTGATCAAAATGGTTATAGTAATTGTAACAATTTACATATTTAAACTTTATTGAAATTACCCAATAGCTATGATGTTTTAACTTTTCATAAGTTTTTAAATATCATACATAATTTCAAATGTTATTAGAAAGATTACTAAATCCACACATTTGCAATGATTTACTTAAATATTAAATATAAAAAAAGCTACTGTGGTGGCAAATGCTTTTAATTCCAACACTTAAGAAGCAGAGGCAGGCAAATTTCTGAGTTTAAGGCCAGCCTTGTAGTACACAGGCCAAATTCCAGCATGGCTAGGGATACACAGAGCAACCCTGTCTTGAGAAACCAATAAACAAACAAACAAACAAAAGAACTACAAATGAACTTACAATACATTTTTAAACATAAGAGATGTCATTAGTATTGGAACCTGTTGAGTATGTTTATTAAATAAGGAAAAGAAACCATATAAACAATTACCTTGCATACATTATGACAACTTGGAACCAGTGATTTCATGCCTATGAAAATTTATTTTCAGATATAAATCCCATCCAATCCAAGAAAAAGCAGCATGTTCAAGAAACATAAAGAGAGAAGAGACACGAAGACACAAATAGAAAGGGATATATTTAGGTAAATTTCCCCTATTTTCATTCAATATAATATTTGACTTTTTGTATTCTATTTTTATACTCCCATGCCTATGCCATCTGGGCCAGGTCTTCTGCACCCAAACTACCAGGGCCAGCTCTCCAGGACTTCCCCGGCTAGGGCCTGGGCCAGCTGTGCTGTTCTCACATCCTCCAGGTCTGCTCTCCTGAGCCCATGACACCAGGGCCACATCTACCACATTGTCCAGGCAAGGTTCATGGCCTACTCTCCCAAGTGCTAAAGTCAGCAAGGCCACAGCCAGCTCTCCTATCTACCACAGATGGTGAGAGTCCCAGTCATCCCTCCTGCACCAATAATCTGGGGGCTGGCTCTCCCTCACCCATACCACCAGGGTCAGCTCTACTGTGCTGCCCTAATGAGGAGCAGGGCTTGCTCTCCTGGATTCTACAGTCCATGAGGAAGGGACCAATTTCACCTGCTCTCATGCTGTTGGTACCAGATGTCCCATACTACCCAGGTGAGACACAGGGTGAGATCTTACACTCACACCCTCAGGGCTAGCTCACCCAGGCCCCTGCTACTGAGGCCAGCTCTACTTGTGCTGCCCAGGTGAGGTGCAGGACCAGGCTTACCTAAATGTTATAGCTGTTGAGGGGCATGGTCAACTTTCATGCCCTCAGGGTCAGATCTCCCTAGCTACCCAGGTGAGGGATGGGGCTCCTAACTGCAGCAGCCAGTGAATAGCAGGACCAGCTCTGTGCATCTCTTGGATGTCAATATGGTACCATGTGGTAGCCAAGACCAGGGATGTCCCCATTGTCTTTGGTGATGACATGGGCCATTGACATTGACCCAGACCACTGCTGCTGGAGGGCCATGGACCAAGACATAGCCCTGAAAGTAACATGACAGAGGGCGTTCCATAACCTCAGGTGGCAAAGCAGGCCATTCACACCAATGAGCCTGTTTTTTATGGTGAGCTACAAACAGCATAAGCTATGTAATAAAATAATTCCCTATGCTTGTTAAACAAACACACAAATCCCATGGAATCATAAGAGACCTCTAACAGGCAAATCAATCTTGAGTTAAAAAAAGCAAGCCTGGAGGTAACATCATATCTGATTTCAAGGCACACTACAAATTGATAGTAACTGTTGTAAAATATTATTTTAAGGTGTGTTACTTTTGTTTATGTAGCATTTAATTCCGTGAACCTGTGCTACTTGCTTGTCTAAAACATCTGATGGTCTAATAAAAAGCTGAATGGCCAAGAGCAAGGCAGGAAAGAGAAATAGCTGGGACTCGCAAGTACAAAGGATAAATAGAAGGAGAAATCAAAATAGACGAAAAAAGAAGAGTAGCCAGAGGAGGAGGAGGACTCCAGGGGCCAGCCACCCACCTACACAACAAGCCACAGAGTAAGAGTAAGATTTATAGAAGTAGCCGGGTGGTGGTGGTGGCACATGCCTTTAATCCCAGCACTCGGGAGGCAGAGGCAGGCAGATTTCTGTGAGTTCGAGGCCAGCCTGGTCTTCAAAGTGAGTTCCAGGAAAGGCGCAAAGCTTCACAGAGAAACCCTGTCTCGAACCCCTCCCCCCAAAAAAAAGATTTACAGAATTAAGAGAACGGGAAAAGCCGAGAGGCAAAAAATAGATGAGATAAGTTAAGGAAAGCTTGCTAGAAATAAGCCAAGCTAAGGCCAGGCATTCATAATCAGGAATAAACCTCCATGTGTGATATATTTGGGAGCTGGGTGGAACCCCACCCCCCAAAAAAAACAAAGACCAACTAACAACAAGTAACCACAGAGCCTGGTGTTGGTATGAAAGTAAACACACTAAAAAAAGGATTGTAGAAATCCCAGAAATACAAGGACACACTCATTAACCTGATTCCAAAATAATAATAATAATAATAATAATAATAATAATAATAATAATAGTAATTCAAAATCATACATTTTGAAAAGGGGTAATTTTTGCCTGAAAAGGTATGTATCTATTGGCATAAGGTTGAAACTTAACTACCATTTTATATGTTGGACAAAAATGAACCTAATATGTCCCACAGACTGAGGTAAAAGACCAAAAACTATAGAAAAATATTTGAGGGCAATTGTTTAAGATATCGTCATATGCTTTTGATATGACCCCAAATGCATAGGGAGCAGTAGCATAGAAAGACAATTTGATTTGCTTCATACTAAAAAGATTCTGTACAGTAAAGGAAAAATACCTAAAAAGAAATGACAATGACCAGAAAGGGAAGGGAACTGTGGAAATATGAAAAATTTCAACCCTGCTTCTGTCTTTCATGTCATACCCAGTCTTGGGAGCAATACTATGCTTCATATAAATTCTTCTTTTCCACATGATAACCAGAATAGTTAAATCCATATCTTTTATTTTTCAGTTTGAAAGATCCTTTTAAAAAGCATTATTTTTGTCCTTTAAAGTATTACATAGTATCTTAAAATTTATAAGTATCTTAAAATTTATAAGCATTTCTCTTATCAACTTACATTGAAATTTTCAGAAAATTTCTAAAAACAGTATCGAGTTTATATAAAAGTTAATACTTAAATATCAGTCTTATAGAATCTTCATTATTATTTATTTTTCTAATAATTATTTGCATGACTTTCATGGTAGACAGAGAACATGTTCTTACATTGCATTGAAAATGTTTTAGAAACTGAGAAAGCCATCATTGATTTGTTATGCAAATTTTACTTGTTCACAAGTTGCTATGCAATAACTAGTTCTGTTTGCTGTACTCCAATAAGCCTCATGGATGGTAAATGTTTTATTTCTAAATTTCCCTTAGGAATTCTGGCAATATTTGGCATTCAAATTTCTGGATTATATTTCTGTACACTCTGTTCCCTTGAGAGAATGACCTGAACAGTTGAAAACAAAACTACTGTACACATCCAAGGACTTGGGGAACATAAAGGGGGAAATGAAAATGGAGAGGGGAGTGTAGTGGAGGAAGAACATAGAGGAAGAAGAGTTTTGGTGCAGAAGATCTTGATTATACACCATGTCAAACAACAATTACTTTTTACTTGTACAGCCTCTTAGCCTAAGTACTTTAGCCCATGTATGAAAGTGAAGTTCTAGAATGCTTTAATTCTATAACTGAGATTTTTCTGTTTAGTTGCAAAATAAAACCACAGATCTATGAATGAGAGATGTTATTTTGTGCTACTATGCTGAGTTTCTGAATTATTTGAAGGGTATTAAAATTTAGAATTTTTTTTAACTCATAAAGAAAAAAACTTAAATTTGCTCAAGTTTTAAAACTGACACATTAACAGATATCTGGTGTATTTATTTGTTTTTAGGATGGTCAGTAAATGTCTTTATTCACTTAGCATAGCTCTGCTCTCTTAAAAAGGGATACATTTCTGAATTCACATACTCAATAATCTAAATTTTCTATAATAATTCATGATTAAATTAACTTTATCTGATCTATTTTATGCAGCAGTAGTTCTAAGCTTGTTAAATGTTTACCAGGGTGAGGAAAATCTTATTGCTTCCTCTATTTTTTCCAGGCTCTAAATTCTTTATAAGATTCTTAAACTGTATAACTTTAATAGTGTGTGTTTAATTCAACCCTATGAGAGTATTTCACAGGGAACTTGAACCAATAACAGTTATAATTTAAGAATATAAGGGATTTTATGCCAATATCAAAATGTTTTTATTAATATAGCTCTGTAGTAGAACCTAAGGTCAGGGATGGTGATGCCTCCAGAAGTTGCTTTACTGTATAGTATTGTTTCTGTTATCCTGGATTTTTTGTTTTTCCATATGAAGTTGAATATTGTTCTTTTGAGGTCTGTGAAGAATAGTGTTGGGATTTTGATGAGGATTGCACTGAATCTGTAGATGGCTTTTTGTGAGAGTGCCATTTTTACTATGTTAATCCTACCTATTCATGATCATGGGAAATCTTTCTATTTTCTGAAGTCTTCATCAGTTTCTTTCTTCAAGGGCTTTAAATCCTGATTATAGAGGTAGGTCTTTTATTTGCTTAGTTAGAGTTATCCCAAGGTATTTTATATTAATTGTGGGTATTGTAAAGGGTGATATTTCTCTGATTTCTTTCTCGGCCCATTTATCATTTGTATATAGGAAAACTACTGATTTTTTTTGTTAATCTTGTATCCTGCCACATTACTGAAAGTGTTTATCAGCTGTAGGAGTTACCTGGTAGAATTTTTGGAGTCTCTTATGTCAAAAACTGACATGTGGACCAATGGAAACAAATTGAGGACCCTGATATTAATTCACACACCTATGAACACCTGATTTTTGACAAAGAAGCCAAAACTTTAAAATGGAAAAAAGAAAGCATCTTCAACAAATGATGCTGGCATAACTGCATGTCAACATGTAGAAGACTGCAGATAGATCATATCTATTGCTATGCACAAAACTCAAGTCCAAGTGGATCAAAGACCTCAACATAAATCTAGCTACACTGAATCTGATAGAGGAGAAAGTAGGAAGTAGCCCAAATAACATTGACACAGAAGACCGTTTCCTAAGTGTAACACCAGTAGCACAGACACTGAGAGCAACAATTGAAAAATGGGACCTCCTGGAACTGAGAAGCTTCTGTAAGGCAAAGGTCATGAAAAATAAGACAAAAATACAGCCTATAGAATGGGGAAAAAATCTTCACTGACCCACATCTGACAGGGAGTTGATCTCTAAAATATATAAAGAACTCAAGAAATTAGACAGTGAAATACCAAACAATCCAATTAAAAATGGGCTACAAAGCTAAACAGAGAATTCTCAACAGAAGAATCTCAAATGGCAGAAAGACATTTACAGAATTGTTCAACATCCTTAGTCATCAGAGAAAAGCAAATCAAAACTCTCTGAGATACCATCTTACATCTGTCAGAATTGCTATGATCAAAAACACTGATGACAGCTTATGTTGGAGAAGATGTGGAGTAAGAGGAACACTCTTCCACTGTTGGTTGTAGTGCAAACTTGTACAGCCACTGTGGAAATCAGTATGGCAGTTTCTTTGAAAATTTAAAATCAATCTACCTCAAGACCCAATAATACCATTCTTGGGCATATGCCCAAAGAATGCTCATTTATACCATAAAGACACTTGTTGAACTATGTTCAAAGCAGCATTATTCATAATAGGCAGAACCTGGAAACAACCTAGATGTCCCTCAACCAAAGAAAGGATAAAGAAAATGTGGTAAATATACACAACGGCGTACTACTCAGCAGTGAGAAAAACAATGACATGATAAAATCTGCAGGCAAATGGATAGAACTAGAAAATATCATCCTGAGCAGGTAATCCAGACTCAGAAAGACAAACATGGCATGTACTCACTCATAAGTGGATACTAGATGTAAAGCAAAGAATAACCAGACTACAACTGACAGCTCCAGAGAAGCTAGCTATCAAGAAGGACCCCAAGAGTCATGCATGGATTCCCTTGGGAAGCAGAAATAGATGAGATCTCTTGAGTAAACTGTGGGTGGGGGTATCAATAGAGGGTAGGGGAGGAGGAAGAGAGCATAAGGGAACGGGATGGTCAAGCTGGAACAGGGATGGAGTGGTAGAGCAATGAAAGAGATTTCTTGATAGATACACCATGGGGATAGGAAGAAACCTGGTGCTAGGAAAGTTCCCAGGAATCCTCAAGGATGACCCCAGCTTATACTACTAGCAATAGTGGAGAAAGTACCTGAGCTGGTCTACCCTGATAATCAGATTGGTGAATACCTTGTCATCATAGAGCCTTTCTCTACTACCTGATAGATGCAGATGCAGAGATCCATAGCCAAACACCATGCTGAGCTCTGGGAGCCTAGTCAAAGAGAAGGAAGAGGGATTCTATAAGCAAGGGGCATCAAGATCAAGATGGGGCAATCTATAGTTGTGTAGCTTGGTCTGTTTAAGGGGCCTCTGGCAGTGGGATCAGGATTTATTCCTAGTGCATGAGCTGGCTTTTTGGAGCCCATTACCTATGGTGGGACACTGCAAAGACTTGATGCAGTGGGTAGCAACTTGGACCTGCAGCAACTGAATGTACCAGGCTTTGCTGACTCCACATGGGAGGCCTTACCTTTTTGGAGGAGGGGAAGGGAGGTGAGTTGGAGGGGGAATGCAGGGGGGTAATAGGAGGAGGAATGAGAGGGGCATCTGTGTTTGTTATGTAAAATGAATAAAAAATTTCTTAAAAAAGAAAAAAGATAATATAAGGGATAATACTTTTGTCCCATATACAGAGATTACTATGAGAACCTATGAAAATGTCTGTTTGTTCTCTACTTCTCAGTAAGTTAGTTACTTAGATGAATGACCAGGTTGAAGACAAATCCCTTTCCTCAGTCTTTCTCTGTCTGTATCTTTTTCATGTTAGTTCAATAACAACATGTGTTGTTCTACAGAAACAAATCTCAACTCAAGCCTCCAAGTGAGGCTAACTCTAGGCCTCATTTTCACCAATTATGATCCTGACTCAGAAAAGACAAAGGAGCATCCTTGTCACACACAGAGAACTTCTTCCCCAAACTGTTCACACCTGCTTTGAAGTAATTGGCCAGGGGCTTTTGCAGGACACTAACTTGTTATTACTAATGATTCAGCTATGTTCATAAGTAAAATCAATGATAAATGCTATGCCTTTATTTAACTCTTGAGAATTATATTTAATTGTGTCATTACTATGAAGAACTTGTTCAAAGTTGATTTTTTTTTTTTACTTTTATGTCTGGAATTACCATGTACTTCTCTTATATCTTTTCAGATTTTGTCCATAAAAGAAGTAATTTTATGTTATGTATGTTTACACACATTGGTAAATTCTACCATGTTTTATGTTTCATATGCTATACACATGGATTTTATGTGTACAGAATTAACAAGACACATAGCAAAAACACAGGTTAAGTAAATTAATTGCCAAAAAAAAGATGCCTGATTATAACGAAGTTTTCAATCTACAAATTATTTATAACTTGTTATCTTATTATTGTTACAGACCATAGAAATGAATATTATCAATAGGAAGTATCCACTAATTACATCAAAGGAATTGAAAAATGTTTACTGTTTATGATAAATGGCAAATTAAAAGTAACATGAATTGTGGTGACCTTAGTTTTGACCAATACTGTATAATGGCCTACAACTTAATTTCAGGGGACATCTTGACTAAGTAGTCCAAGCTTATAGGAAGTGCTACCTCATCAACATTAGAAAATATTACAATGAAGATCTTTTCCTACAGACTCTTACCACCAACTCCAACAGGCATTCCCTGGAACCAGCCACTCCAGCCAGGGAAGCAGATAGGCTAGGAAAGCAGATGGGGGAATCTTCAAATCTTTACACTTAGTCCTCTCCTCCACCCAAACCTTTGTAAAAAAAAAAAAATGAAATCACCTGCTTTGGACCCATTCCCAGAGTACTAAGAATATCCAGACTATTCCCAACTTGCTGTCCTCCCTCCTGCGGACCACCTCAGCAATGCTCTCTAACCCATCTCTACTCCTAAGTGTCAGCTCCCAATATCTATCAACATACTCTACACTGAACTCCCAGAGCTCACATATGGCTGGATCACAGAAACATTTCTTGCCAGGTAACCCAGCACTGTCACATTCTCCTAAGGACTGCAAATGATCACAGAAATAAAAAAATGTGGTCGCGGTGACACAAGCCTTTAATCCCAGCACTTGGGGAGGCAGAGCCAGGCTGATGGATCTCTGTGAGTTTGAGGCCAGCCTGATCTACAGAGCGAGATCCAGGACAGGCACCAAAACTACATGGAGAAACCTTGTCTTGGAAAAACAAATACACACACACACACACACACACACACACACACACACACACACACACAAAAAAAAAAAAAAGGCCAGATCCTAGCACCTAGAATTATAATCAGCTGAGACTGAGATGCCTACACCAGGGTTAAAACACAGTCAATAATAGCCAAGAAAATGAGTCCACTAGAACCCAGTAACCCTAATACATTAGGTCCTGAAAAATGCAATACACTGGAAGCACAGGACAAGGACTTTCAAATAGCCTTCATGAATAAATGCAATAAAGAAATCTATGAAAACACAAGGAGTGGAATAAAATGAAGAAAACAGGTCTAAACTTGTAAGTACAAATAGAATAGACTCATGTTTATTTTCTAAGGAAGGCAAAGGATGTGGATCTGGATGGTGGTGGCAAGGGTGGAGTTAGGAGGTTACCGTTAGGAGATTATAGGGGGGACAGTGAGGGAAACTGTAATCAGAATACAGTATACGAAAAAAAAAAATCCGTTTTCAATTTTTAAAAATTTTGACTTAAAACAAATAAAGAAACAAAACAGTAGCCAAGGGTCAATGCTCATGAGTCTCCATCCCACCCTGAGGGGTTCTGGAAAGTTAACCACAGCTAAAAAGGGCAGAGTTCAAGGCCTATTCCCGGAGAAGCCCTAGGCAGTTCATGGTTGTTTGGCGATGTACACATTTTTCTCAAGCAGTATAGTCATTGCTAAGGTGCCAATGCTCTTGTAAAGAACCCCTCACTCACGCCCATTTTAGTACCCTGAAGTAAACTCATCAGCTCCACAAAACACCAAATAGAAAAGATATTAAAGTAGAAATGGGATTCATTTGGGAGAGAAGAAATCAGTAAAAGTGAGAGCTGAACAAGAAAGGCTAATTGAGGGCAATACGTCAAAATGCACTATATATCTGTATGAGAATGTTATAATAAAACCCATCACAGTGTATAATATGTCTTGTATGCATGTGTTGTTTGTATGAATATATAAATGCATTATGTGAAAAATAGAAAAAATTATGAATACAGAATTTAAATGTATATTTACTTAGTATAGTGTTAGAATTGTCTCACAAAGGATTCTGACAATGTAATCAATTATATATAGAATAAAACTTAGAGAGTTTTTCAAATCCTTTTGTGTAACATGTTACATCAAGTTTGGGGGAATTAAATAATATTACCCAGTAAAACATGATAGATATATTCTATATATTTGGGTACCAAAAATCAGCTAAACAAAAAAAAATACTCTTGAGAATGACAAGTGGCATTTATATTAATAGTACCACATTGTAGTACTGTACCAATTTTATGTCATATGAACTAGCAATACCAGTTAAAATTTCCTAATGTGGATAATGTATTGCTGTCATATAAGTGGTTGTCTGCAAGATGAAGAGTGAATAAAGACTTACTATTTGGCGAACTTTGGGAAGCTTCAGACTAATTCAAAATAAAGCACATTTTTTAAAGCATTAACAGCTAAAAAAGAAAGTATTTTCCCCATACTTTCTGAAGAATAAGCAAAAAATGAAAGTGATTTGAATACCTTGCTTCATTCTGAATAGTCACAGTTTAGCTTTTAAACATGCAATAACACATATGAGGTAGAGGTTCAGTTCCATCTCTTTTCAATAAGTAGCATGGTATGAAGTAAGATTCTGTTGCAACTGAGAACTTTTGTTTTCCCATTATAATCACATTAGGTACTCATCTTCTAAGAAACATTTCTTTGCATCATACTTCATCTCTGTTGCAGCACCTGAATAACTTGAAACATCTGAAAACTTACATTACTTACAAAGTAACTGATATTCTACCAACTGTTAATAAGCACTGGAGAAATATTGGAAAATATCGCATTACTATCTGCAATAAAATATGATTATTCAAAAAAAGATAACAGAAGCCAGAGAATAATCATTTGTGCATTCCTCTGAGCCCTGATTATTATAGATGATGCCAGTCTATCCTTGAGATGGTATTTTAGCATTATAGGCTGTATATTAATATTTCTCACATGTAATGAATCTTACATTTAAGAAACCCGAAGATCTTATAAAGACCTAGAGGCTTTCTTGCATTTCTTTTGAAATAAGCAATTATCTTTATTATATCAAATTGTAGTCTCACCTGCCATTTTCTTCAGGGAAATAGAATATTTCTCAAGATTGTTTGCTATTCAGTTAGTGCCTCATTTGGTAAAATATAGAAATACAGGACATCCATTTGCACTCGCCATCAAGTTCCCGTTTAAATTGCCTGGCACCTCCAACCATCATCTCAACATCTCTCACTCATACAATCCCTCCTCTCACGCCGATTGGACTCCCGGAGCTCCACCTCGGGCTGAGTGTGGATCTCTGCATCTGCTTCCTCCAGACACTGGATGAGAGTTCTATCATGACAGCCAGGGTGTTCGGCCATCTGATCACCAAAGCAGGTAAACTCAGGCACTCTCTGTAGGGAGGAGGGGACTGGACCTGCATTGGCTGAGTCTACCAAGCTGGGCTGACTCCCCAGGGGAGACCTTGCCTTGGAGGAGGTGGGAGTGGGGGGGGGTGAATGGGGGGGTGAGAGGAGGGAGGATGGGGGAATCCGTGGCTGATATGTGAATTTAAGTTAATTATAAAATAAAAATACTATTAAAAAAAGGAAAAAAAAATTGCCTGGCACCATATATGGAGATGGACAGCAGAACTCATAACTTCGAGAACGGATACCTAGGCCACTTGATCCTACTGTTCACTTATGACTTTGGGACCCATGTAATCACAAACAGCTACATAAAATCTTTTATTTACTAAAGAAATGTCACTATGTATTGATAGCAAACTCACATGGGAGGCTCAGTTCACATTGCTTTATGGTATATGGTAAAGGATGTTATTAAAGTCACAAGCTGTGATCCCAAATATGGTAACTATATATTGAACATGAAAACATCATTTGCACACAGATTCCACAGAGAAACCTATGCTGAAAAGTTATCTGTATTCTACCAAGGACAATATCAATTCAAACTGCATCTTTTTTTTTACCACATAGTCAACATATGAAATGTTTCTCTGAAGTCAAGGGTTGGTTTCAAAAGCTGTTTTTGCCTGGGAGGGTTCCAAACTGACAGTTTAGGGATTTATTTGGTAAACAGGTCACCAAAATCAGGTGTATGTTCCCTTCAGTATGCAAAAAAAAATATTCAATATGCATTGTGTGTTTTATCTCCCAATGCTAAGAAGTTGCCTGATATAGAAACTACTCTTTTCTAAATTGAGAGACTATCTCCATGACCTCATAGATACAGGAAATTCGATCCAAATTTTCATTTTATGTGATTTATTTATTGCTCCTGGCAAATCTGAGTTTTAAAAAGCACTGTAAAATATTTGCTAATTTCTGTTCCTCAATTCAATAAATGAAGAATATAATGAAGCAGCATGATGTCACGTGGAATAGAAAAACAGTCAAGGTTAGAAAGCTGAAATAAATGTAAGGAATTAAGAAGTTTTATTGCTGGCCATGGCAGCTGGAAAAAACAGTCTGTGATGATCATTAAGTAATAAACATAGAGAAGAAAGCATTGACCAGATTAATAGTCACTTTCTAAGTCTCAATGAATATGTTGATTTGTTCCAGCAATGGAATCACACATAATATAGCTATTGTAATTAGAATAGAGTCAATTAAGTTTGTAATAATGCCTTGTTAATCTCCAAAGTCCATCTGTCTTCTGAACAGACCAAATAGGTAAGTAGATAGGGTCTGGGCAATAATCATCACCCCTGGATCTTTAATGTTTCTAATGATGACACTAATCTCTGTCATCCTTCTAGCAATGCATTCTGAGGCAGGCACTTGAACATTTTCATAGTTATGAAGTGGTTCTGGTGACCCCTTTTAGTGTTCTTTGACACCACATTTCTCACTTCAAAGATCAGGAAGTCCATGTGGTGATTTTATGCATAGCTGAGCAAAACTGTCCCATTTCAAAAATTCTTGGCTGACTATGTATTCATATAGAAAATTCATGTCCCAGTGAATCTACTCTGAAGATGACTGAAGCCACAATTCCATTAATAATGCAGCTTCATTAGCCTCTAGTATGACGGTAGAGCACAGTTGTGTGTTGGGTCTTCAAGAAATATCACTGCAACTCAGTACATCTAGCAACACTGCAAACTTCTGACTGTTTCTTTTTCACTAGTTTATAGTAACGATGACATATTAATGACAAATCATAAATTGTATAAGATTTTAAGAAATTATAGTTAAAGTATAAGCAGTTTACTTTTCTGAGGAATACTGATAGCCTTAAGTTGATGACTTATGTGCTATGAACTAGCTTGAATACATAGTTCTTTATGATGTGGTAACTAATGTGGTGATTCATAGCAGACTTACATTCAACAGACTTAGAGTTTTCAGGTAATACAAGTCATAAACAAGCAGCCAACCAATATAAATCAGTTCATGGAATTCATTATTAGTTAGGGAATGCTAAAGATATAGGAGTAAATCATTGTGCTCATTGCTTAGTGTGGCAAGATGGCTTAAAGTGTCTTCATTCATAATGTTTCAGTTTTTTAAATCCATTTTTTCTGCTTGCCAAGCCTTTTAACCATAAAATTATTTTTGTCTATTTTTTACTTGCTTACTATGCAAAGTGAAAAGTAAATATGTTTACACAGTTTGACACAAACTTATACAAAAATATCTCATAATAAATAAAATATATTATTGTGCCTACAGAAGTACTTTCCACAGAGAGTGGTCTCCATAACAAGCCTATTAATAGATGATTGGAAAAATTAATTTAATTCATTAATTTAATTCTTATAAAATTATCTGTGATACAAAAATAGACCATTGAAGGCAGAAAAGCAATCCGACTTTAGTTTATTTTGAACTGAAAATATGACATTTTTAAAATTTTTTTAAAGATATACCATTTATTAGATGTGTGCGTATTTGCTTCCATTACTGTTTAATTAATATGGGCTACAAATATAAGCAAAGGTTTTGAAAGACAGATGACAACTAACTAATTTTAGAATAGTTCTGTTTAAACTATAGGTAGTGCCAGGTGGTGGCACATGCCTTTAATCTCAGCACTTGGGAGGCAGAGCCAGGCAGATCTCTGTGAGTTCGAGGCCTGCCTGGTCTACAAGAGCGAGATCCAAGGCAGGCACAAAAACTACATAGAGAAACCCTGTCTCGAAAAACCAAAATAATAATAATAATAATAATAATAATAATAATAATAATAATAATAGTAGTAGTATTTCCTAATAATTTTGTTGAGAATTTATAAGATTTCTATACCAAGAAAAGAATAATTTTAAAACTAATAAGAAAGAACCTAATTTAAATTGTTTTAATTTTTAGTTACAAAAAGAGTTGAAAATTGAAAAATTTATTATGTGATGTATGTTCAGAGAAATTGTACTTCAGAACTACAAAATGAAGTCTTATATAGGTACGTAAATATATATAGGCATATGAATCTATAGGAATGAGTTATAAATGCATGTAAATATATTGCTACATAATTTGTATTATAATTAAATAATATAAGCAACTGAATGTGAAGTAAATGCAAACCTCAAAAATTTACTTGCACTTTGTTTAGTTAACCCAGGAAAAGCACATTCATCACCAAACAAAGGATCCAAATCTGAGATGTTTCGAGCTTTAAATGCCATCTGTGCTTTTTGTTATATCAGATGATTAATAACTAAGATTGGAAATATTATCCCATTATGAAAAAGGAAAGAATACAATTATAAACTGATGTTAAATAGGTTTTTACAAATATGCATATGAATATTCATATATCTATGAATGAGAAAAAAATAGTTACACGGCATCTGTATTTGTAGTATATTGTCAAATGGATAAATGTATTTTTACCTGAACTTGAGGTCTATACTCTACTCTGACAATGTTACAAATTATTCTTTATAAAAAAAATGAGCCCAGATAGTATTTCAACCTGCTATGCTTCATTTGAGTTGTGAAAGAGACTCTGCACTATAAACTCTTCAACCCTATTGATTAAAAGGTTTTCCACAAAATTGATACACATACTTAAAACTACTTGGATTGGTTTTAAGACTCTGACTTTTTATGACAAGACCTCTTTCAGCTCCAAGTAACTGTACACCATTCAGCTGAATATATATATATATGTATATATATATATATATGTATATATGTTATTTATAAAATTACATAGTTAAAATTTACTTCACTTATTACCATATATTCCCATGAATATTCTTATTCTTATATGTATATATATATACATATATGAATGTATATATATATATATGGGAATAAGTAAAGAATTTTTAAACTTCTTCACAAAATCGTATCCCAGTTGAATAGTAGCCATATAGTACACAAAATAATTTTCTATTTTACGTTTGGATCATAGCTGCTTTTATCTCTTCAAAATTAACTCTAAAAAGCTCTATTGCCTTGATCCATCAAAGTCGCAGAGTTGCTATGTCAAATGTAAGTATTTTCTTAGTTTTTGTTCTTGTTGTTGTTAAACAGGAAAGCATGGTGACCTAGCAGTTAGTGGCTGACAACCAACTAAAAACCCAGATGCCAGATCAGTTCCTGAATTTCAGGGTTGCATTTATACAGCAATTTAGATGTGTAAGTGTATTCATAGCATCATAAACTAAGATATAAGAAGTATAATGTTAATTGAGAGATCTAAGGGCTTAACATGTCCAATGCATTATCTTGAACCATATGTATTATTAAATAAAGTACAAATCAAGCCAAAACTCTTAACAAAGACACCATAGAATTCTTGAAACATTTTTGAGCTAATCGTGGGTAATGACAACTGTATGCACATTTTGTCGAACCATGCATCATTATTTGCTGCAAAATATTGCTTTATAATGCATTTATTATATATTAGTCATTATTCATTCATACATTCATAATACTAATTGTCTGATAGCAGTAAGAGTAACATGTAGTAGCTCTTCCTCTACGGTTTTACTTTTCATAATTCCATTTATCTGTCTTCATCTTCAATTTATGCATATCAAATAGAAAATCTCAGAAATCAACAATTGTCAAATGTGTGCCATTTTTAGTATTGCAATTAATTGTTATTTCATCTTACTCCATTCCTCCCAGGACATGATTCATAACTCTATCCATGCTACCTATACTCTATGTGGTCTCTAACAATTAGTCACTTAGTAGTGTTATCACTTACCATATCCATTGTATGACAGTATACTACTTCTTAAGTCACCCATAATTTTTTTATTATTATTAAGAGATTTTCTATTCATTTTACATACCAACCACAGATCCTCCTCTCCTCCCTCCTCCTGTCCCCCTGCCCTCCCCCCAACCCACCCCCCATTCCCACCTCGTACAAGTCAAGGTCTCCCATGGGGAGTCAGCAGAGCCTGGTACATTCAGCGGAGGCAGGTCCAAGCCCCTCCTCCCTGCATTAAGGCTGTGCAAAGTGTTTCACCATAGGCACTAGGTTCCAAAAAGCCCACTCATGCACTAGGGACAAGTCCCGATTCCACTGCCTGCCTAGGACTCCCTAAACAGTTCAAGCTAAACAACTGTCTCGCCTATCCAGATGGCCTAGTTCAGTATCATGGGGGCTCCTCAGCTACTGATCCACAGTTCATGCATTTCTACTAGTTTGGCTGGCCCTCTCTATACATTTTCCCATCACGATCTCAATGTCCCTTGCTCATAGAATCCCCCCTGTCTTTCATTGATTGGGCTCCTGGAGCTCGGTGTGGCGCCTGGCCATGGATCTCTGCATCTGCTTCCATTGGTCACTGGATGAGGGTTCTATGATGACAGTTAGGGTATTCAGCCTGATCACTGGAGTAGGCCAGTTCAGACACCCTCTCGACTACTGCCAGTAGTCTAAGGTGGGGTCATCTTTGTGGATTCCTGGGAACTTCCCTAGCACTCTGTTTTTCCCTATACCCATGATGTCTTCATTTATCATGGTATCTCTTTCCTTGCTCTCCCACTCTGTCCCTGTTCCAGTTTGAACCTCCTATTCCCATATGTTCTCATCCCCATCCCTTGCCCTCCATTAACCCCCTCACCTCCAGTTTGCTCATGTAGATCTCATCTATTTCTCCTTCACTGGGCGATGCATGCATCTTTCCTAGGTTCCTCCCTGCTAGCTAGCCTCCCTGGATCTGTGGGTTGCAGTCTGGTTATCCTTTGCTTTACATCTAGTATCTACTTATGAGTTGAGTATGTACCATGTTTGTCCTTCTAAGTCTGGGTTACCTCACTCAGGATGATATTTTCTAGTTCCATCTGTTTACCTGCAAATTTCATGATGTCATTGTTTTTCTTTGCTGAATAGTACTCCATTGTGTATATTTACCACATTCTCTTAATCCGTTCTTTGGTTGAGGGGCATCTAGGTTGTTTCCAGGTTCTGGCTATTACGAATAATGCTGCTATGAACATAGTTGAGCATGTGTACTTGTGGTATGATTGAGCATTCCTTGGGTATATGCCCAAGAGTGGTATAGCTGGGCCTTGAGGAAGATTGATTCCCAATTTTCTGAGAAATCGCCATACTGATTTTCAAATTGCCTGTACCAGTTTGCACTCCCACCTGCAGTAGAGGAGTGTTCCCCTGCTCTACATCCTCTCCAACATAAGCTGTCTTCAGTGTTTTTGATCTTAGCCATTCTGACAGGTATAAGATTGTATCACAGAGTGTTTTGTTTTGCATTTCCCTGATATTAAGTCATCCATAATTTATTTGATAAAGGCCCCCCAAAAAAGCAGGTGTTACTAAAGATTTTACTCTGATAAAGAGAAGTTGTGAAAAGGTAAAAGTGTAAGATAATTTGAGAAGAAACCAGAGAGAAAACACCCACACACATTCATGTAAATTTTATTATATTTTTCTGTGGTGGTATTGTGTTCCCCAAAATATTGTGCATCCTAATAAACTTATCTGGGGTCAGAGAACAGACAGCCACTAGATACAGAGGCTAGAAAATGGTGGCACTCACACCTTTAATCCTAGCATTCCAGAGGGAGAAATCCATCTGGGATCTCTGTGAGTTCAAGGCCACATTGGAAAGGGCCAGGCATGGTGACACACACCTTTAATCCCAGGCAGTGAGTCTTTAATCTCAGGGAGTGATGGTAGAAGGCAGAAAGATATATAAGGTGTGAGGACCAGGAACTAGAAGCATTTGGCCTGGTTGAGCATTTGGCTGGTTTGGCATTCAGGCTTTCGAGCAGCAGCGCAGTTCAGCTGAGAGCCATTGGGATGAGGACTCAGAGGCTTCCAGTCTGAGGAAACAGGACCAGCTGAGGAATTGGCAAGGTGAGATAGGTGTGGCCTGTTCTGTATCTCTGATCTACCGGCATTGACCCCAATACCTGGCTCTCGGGTTTGATTTTATTAATAAGACTCTCTAAGATTCATGCTACATTTTTCTAAGTGTTCTAATTTGCTATTGGTTGTTGTTAATCATCTACTGTATCTGATTATAAACTATGTGTACATAGGAAACATATTATATGTAGAGATTGACATTGTTTTTGTTTAAGCCATTTTTGGAGGGTCTTAGACCATTCCCACAATTGTATATTTCTTTCTTTTCATGAAAAATACCACCTAATATGTGTAAGATTTAGTATGGATATAAACACACATGAGTGGTTTAACACTTAAAACTAGGTAACAGGGGGAAGAAAAGTATAAGAGACAATTCAAAATTATTGTAATCTGTGCATTAAGTATTACTAACATCATAAATAATTTTCTCCTAAAATAGATTCAAGATACAATTTATGGAGTATATTAGTTTCATCATGTGCCTTTTAAAGACTTTACCCAAAAACTATCAAATCTGCAACTACAGATGATGACATTTTCATGCAAGTCAACTCTCAGAAATCCTTATTTTATCGGTACTTATACATTCAGTTTTATTAAGTCATTGCAGCATAGCCTTCTCTGGTTCTAGCTTTCAGTTCTCAACTTATGAATAGTGGCAAGCATTTAAAATACTAAAATGGTTTAAAATGTTCTCACACTTTGCTGCACATTGGAAACCTATGTTAGGCTTCTAGACTTAGCTTCCTATATATCACAGGAAGAAATAAAAAGAGAATAAAATGGAAAATGGGAAGGAAAGAAGAGAAAGAGGGAGGGAAGGAAAAAGAGATGGAGGGAAGACAAAAAAGAAAAAGAATTGTCATGCCATAGGTTCTTTAGTAAAAGAGAATATGCTTAGCTTTGTCAGAGTAATGTGTTCTCAAAGTATGGGTAGGGAGATAAAAAGATGTCATAACGTGGGAAAGGTGGCCATGAACCATGATACCTGGGTGAGTGAAGATTCACATAAAGTTTCTTTAAGAAACACCCTGCCAATGCTTTGATTTTGGCGCATAGAGATGAAAATTGAACCTCTGATCTATAAACATATCTAATAATTTTATATTTTATCATGAATTTACCCGTGGAGCCTCCATGGGACTGGACAAGGCCCTCTGCATAAGCAAGACAGCTGAGTAGCTTGTTCTGTTTAAGGGACCCCTGGGCAGTAGAATCAGAATCCATCCGTGGTGCATGAAGAGGCTTTTTGGATCCCACTTCTATGATGGGACACCTCACAAAGCCTTGAGGCAGGGGGAGGGACTTGGATCTGCCTCTACTGAATGCACCAGGCTCTTCTGACTCCCCATGGGAGGCCTTACTTTCTTGTAGAAGGGAATGAGGGGTTGGAAGTGTATTGAGGGGAAAGGTTGGATGAGCAGGAGGAGTAAGGAAGGGATCTGTGATTGGTATGTAAAAATGAATAAAAAAATTATTAATAAAAAATAATTTGGAGCTATTATGAATAACTACTGAGAGTATTTATAAATTCTATCTCATAGAACCTCATGCCTGCATCTATTTTGTTATGATTTATTTACCTTAAATTCTAAATATAAATGACTATAGGCAGCATAACTCCTGGACATAAAAGAAAACCATCAATAATTCACCTCTGTGTTAGTTTTTATAAGCAATTGTCTTCATTTATTTGACAATATTTGAAGTTGTGTTCTAGAAATATGTTATGTTAGTATAGAAAACTAATCACATATAAATATTATTTTAAATGACTTTAAATTTTGGAATGTTTCAATAAATTTAATTGCAGAGTATCACAAAATTTCCCAGATACAAATGAGAACTGTGAGATGGAAGCCAAAAACATATTTTAATTCAAACTTCTCCATTGCAATATTTTTATATATAAAATGAAACAGACTGTAACAGCATAAAGAAGACAAACGAATATTTGTGTCTTCCACTCTCCAATTGGAAAAGTTGAAATACAAATTCACATGATGATGGCTTTACAAAGTGGAGTCTCTGGGTGGTAATGAGGACCAATGTCCCTGTAAATGAGATTCAGAAAGATAAAAATAAAGTATTTTGCTACAATTCTATTGCAAGAATACACTTAAAAAATACCAATATGTGAATGAGCAGGTGTCCCATCAGTAGAAAGCAAATCTCGTGCTACTTTGTTGGAATTTCTAGCTTTGAGATCTGCCAAAATTTAATTCTTGTGGTGTACAAGCTGCCCAATGTGTACTAATTCATTATTATTCTCTACATAGGCTGAGGCAGAAATAGAGTTAATATTTTATTGAGGTCAGGTGGTGTTGACAAGTGTTAAGATGGCCATTTAGAATAAAAGCAGTCATGAGCATAAGTATAGAACCATTTTCACTAATTGAAATACTATAAAGAAGAGGTCTAAAAGAGAGACAGTTTCAGCTTTCTATTCTTCCACCCTTCTCTCACAGAACCAGTATTAGGCAGAAAGCAGATATATCTATATCTCTATCATATGACATATATATGTCATATATATATATGTATATGCACATATATACATATATATATGACAGAAATAATCTCAGTGCAGACATGTCATGCACAAAAATAACTGGACCAGAAGTTATGGGTGAGTGTGTGAAGAGATAGAGGTCAAAATATACGTATCATGTGTGCTGAAAAGTGTCTCGGGAAAGCCTGCTTCCTCCCTTACCACCAATAATAATGGAATAATGCCTTTTGGCAAGAATAATGGAGCCATTCTGTGAGATGGAACACATTCCCAATGCTGTCTTGGTTCCCAGAACCTAAAACTAGATACCCCAGGGACCTGTGAAAACCCAAATACTAACATTCTCTAAAGGAAAGTAGCAATACTATGAATCCTAATGACATTCTTTTATACTCATAGATCAGTTCCTTCCTCAGTAATGCACAGACACAAAGCTAGACAAAGTGTAGAAAGTGAGAAACCATGAAACATCCAGCCCTGAATAGGATATCTCCATCAAATAAATCCCTCTCTCCAGGGCTCAGGAAACCCTGAAAAAAGTAGGAAAAAAATGGGTGCAAGAGCCAAACAGATGGAGAACAACAAGGAAACATGCCCTTCTCAGCACAGGTGGTCATTTGAAATCACAGAGACTGAGGCAGCATGCATAGGGCCTGCATAGGTCTGCACCAGATGCTGTCCTAGAGCTGAAAGGAGAAGTGGACATTTACCCCCATCCCTAACCCAGAAGCTATCTCCAGGTGACAACCACTTACAAGTAAAAAAATTAGTTTCCTGAAAGGAATTCTCACTGGGGAAACAAACCATTCTTTAGGATAGGCTTTATGCCCAGCGGTAGATGGTCAAAAGAGAAGGAACTCTAGCAGGATTTGTTTTGGGCCACCAATCAGCTCCCAAATAAAGAAAGGTAGACTTAATGTTAGTTACAAATGTTCAGCCTTAACTTAGGCTTGTCCCACTAGCTCTTATCACCTAATTTAACCTTTTTCTCTTCATCTATGTTTTGCCTTGAAGTGTTTTACCTTTCTTTTATTCTATATGTCCTACTCCATGTCTTGCTGGCTGGTGGCTGCCTGGCTGGCCCCAGGCATCTCCCTATCTTTTTTTTCCCTCAATCTCTTCTCCCTTCTCTTCTTCAGAGCCTAGATTCCTCCCTTCTCCTACTTATTCTCTCTGAATAACAGCCCCACCTACCCCTCTTCTGCCTAGATATTGGCTATTCAGCTTTTTATTAGACCAATCAGATGCCTAGGCAAGCAAAGTTTTCAAAAAATGCAACACATTTTTACATAGTTAAACAAATGCAGCATAAACAAATATAACACATCTTTGCCTAGTTAAATATTCTATAACAGAACTCAAAGGCATCCATGGATGTTCCTTGATTCATAATGATATGTCAGAGCTTTTTCTTTTTCTCTTTTTGAGTTTTAATCATTTTTTTGTTTTTATTTTATTTGCTCTCCCTGCCCCATCTTTAACCCTACAGGGGACTTGTGTATATATTATAGCTTCCAGTTTCGTTTTTTATGGGATTCCTGAGTGTGTGAATGAATTAATCACTACATCTATATCTGTTCCTTGTGCTTTTTTTTGGTGTGTGTGTTTGTGTGTTTGTTTTTCTTTTATTCTGATGGGATAGGTTTTGTTTAAATTGTTATATTTTATTTTATTATTATCCCTTAGAAGCATGTTTGTTTTATAATGAGAAACAGAAAGGGAGTGAACACAGTTGGGTGGGGCAGTGGGTAAGAGAAGCTGGGGCAGAAGAGGGAAAAGAACCATAATTAGAATATATTATCTAAAAAACTATATTTTCCAATAAAAGATAAAATTAAATAAAAATATCTAATTTACTAAGATTTCCCTAAGTACTTTTTATGGATTATACAGAGTAAATTTATAAATAAAGCTAAAACATCCTATAATAATGTATATATTACCATATATCATGACTTACATTAAATATAATATACTATATACTATATATATTTGCATATATATATATATATAAAACCACTAGTAAGTTTTATTTTATTGTATTGCTAACCTTTCCACAATGTTGTGTGAATATATATATATGCTTATACATATATAAATGCTTTTTTTTCCTAGAACTTGGAATCTGTTGTGCCAAGCTGAATTGTCTCTGCTAGTTTCAAATTTTTGAACCTTATTACAGGAATGAATCCAGAAATAATTGTTGAAACAGAGCACCATTTGTACTTTTGGACCCTTTTACTGAGTCATAATTATTTGGCTGCAATTTTCACAGGAAAAGTACAAAAATTACTACGTAGTGGTAAGCTACTTTATCATTTGGTGTATGGTTACACAAAATGATGCTAGATTAAGTAGACAGAGTGAAAATTAATTCCACATTCTGCCAAACAGGAATCTAGAGGCCTGTGTCTAGGTCCTACAAAAGATTCATTTTTTATGTTTTTATATTTTCTCTTAATGTATAAATTTTGTAAGTATATTACAAAATACTCAAGTTTTCTTTGTTTGTTTGCATGTTTTTAGAAATTATTAATAATCTCAGTTGAATGTCCATGAAAAAGCCATACTCCAATCCAGGCTGGAAACATCAGTCAATAGTATGAGAATAGCATATTAAAATCTACTATGCTGAAAATTGGGCTACAGTAGCAAGTAAATTTAGTTTAATTTTACAAATAACAAATGAGTTTACAACTACAAATAAGTAATTATTAAATTAAAGAAACCATAGATTATTCAGTTGCCTGCCTAGAATGGATAATACACTTTTGTAAACTTTCAGCATATCTTATATTTTAATCTTTGGGTTTGTATGTGTATATGTTGTATATGTGATGTGTAGACATGTGTTGTATATGTTATGTGTCAGGGTGTGTCTGTGTGTATATGTGTGTGTGTTTGCATGTCTGGAAATCAGAGGACAATCTCCAGTGTTTCTCTTACCATCTAACTTTTAGCCTGTTTCTTCCCAAGTGCTTCCATGAATTCTCTTTCCACCACTTCTCATCTTGCCATAGAAGTTGTAGAAATGCAAATGCCAACACATACAGGTTTTTCTAGATTCTGAAGATTTGAACTCAGGTCTTCAACTATTATGGCAAGTGCCTTACCTGCTGAGCCTCTTCAAAATAACGTTTCAGTCTCAAAAATATATATTTACAAATAACACTGTATGGGCTGAACAGATAGTATTTATGTATCTGATGTCAACATAAGCATGTCAACATAAACACACCTTATATACACTCACACATATACTTATGTAACACCAATAAAGAAAAAAATGATAAGATATTGAAAGACAGTAAGATAAGTATATATAGGAAGAGTTGGAAAAATAAAAGGGAAAATGATGTAATTATAGTATAATCACAAAAATATCTTAAAAATAAATTCTGAACACTGAAGAGACATATGAAGAAGAAATTATTTCATTTCTTTGTCATTGATATTTTTTTTCTTTTTTTGTTGTTGTTGTTGTTTTTTTTAATTTTTATTTTGCAATACAATTAAGTTCTACACACAGGCACAGATTCCCTTGTTCTCCCCCCTCCCGCCCCCCTCACCTTCCCCCCAGCCCGCCCCCCATTCCAATCTCCTCCAGGGCAAAGCCTTCCCCACAGACTGAGATCAACCTGGTGGACTCAGTCCAGGTAGGTCCAGTCCCCTCCTCCCAGGCCGAGCCAAGCGACCCTGCATAGGCCCCAGGTTTCAAACAGCCGACTCATGCAATGAGCACAGGACCCAGTGCCACTGCCTGGATGCCTCCCAAACAGATCAGGCCAATCAATTGTCTCACCCACTCAGAGGGCCTGATCCAGTTGGTGACCCCTCAGCCATTGGTTCATATTTCATGTGTTTCCGTTTGTTTGGCTATTTGTCTCTGTGCTTTATCCGACCTTGGTCTCAACAATTCTCTCTCATATAAACCCTCCTCATTCTCGCTAATTGGACTCCCAGAGCTCCACCCGGGGCCTAGTCATGGATCTCTGCATCCAGATCCCTCAGTAGTTGGATGAGGTTTCTAGCATGACAATTAGGGTGTTTGGCCATCCCATCACCAGAGTAGGTCAATTTGGACTGTCTCTCGACCATTGCCAGCAGTCTGTTGTGGGGGTATCTTTGTGGATTTCTGTGGGCCTCTCTAGCACTTTGTTTCTTCCTATTCTTATGTGGTCTTCATTTACCATGGTCTCCTATTCCTTGTTCTCCCTCTCTGTTGTTGATCCAGCTGGGATCTCCCACTCACCCAAGCTCTCTTTCCCTCGACCCTCGCCCTTCACTACCCCCACTCATGTCCAGGCTGTTCATGTAGATCTCATTCCATTTCTCTGTCATTGGGCGATCCCTGTGTCTTTCTTGGGGTCCTGTTTTCCAGGTAGCCTGCCTGGTGATGTGAGTAGCAGTCCAGTCATCCTTGTTCCACATCTAGTATCCTGTTATGAGTGAGTACATACCATGTTTGTCTTTCTGAGTCTGGGATACCTCACTTAGGATGATTTTTTCTAGGTCCATCCATTTGTCTGCAAACCTCATGATGTCATTGTTTTTCTCTGCTGAGTAGTATTCCATTGTGTATATGTACCACATTTTGTTTATCCATTCTTCAGTTGAAGGGCATCTAGGTTGTTTCCATGTTCTAGCTATTACAAACAATGCTGATATGAACATAGCTGAACAAGTGCTCTTGTGGTGTGGTTGAGCATTCCTTGGGTATATGCCCAAGAGTGGTATAGCTGGATCTTGGGGGAGATGGATTCCCAATTTTCTAAGAAAGCGCCATATTGATTTCCAAAGTGGTTGTACAAGCTTGCATTCCCACCAGCAGTGGAGGAGAGTTCCCCTAGCTCCATATCCTCTCCAGCATAAGGTGTCTTCAGTGTTTTTGATCTTAGCCATTCTGACAGGCATAAGGTGGTATCTCAGAGTTGTTTTGATTTGCATTTCCCTGATGATTAGGGATGTTGAGCAATTCCTTAAATGTCTTTCAGCCATTTGAGTTTCCTCTGTTGAGAATTCTCTGTTTAGTTCTATAGCCCATTTCTTAATTGGACTGTTGGGCATTTTGATATCTAATTTCTTGAGTTCCTTATATATTCTGGATATCAGTCCTCTGTCAGATGTGGGATTGGTGAATATCTTTTCCCATTCTGTAGGCTGTCGCTTTGCTTTGTTGACCGTATCCTTTGCCCTACAAAAGCTTCTCAGTTTCAAGAGGTCCCATTGATTGATTGTTTCTCTCAGTGTCTGTGCTACTGGTGTTCTATTTAGAAAGTGGTCTCCTAGGCCAATGCATTCAAGACTACTTCCTACTTTCTCTTCTAGCAGGTTCAGAGTAGCTGGGTTTATGTTGAGGTCCTTGATCCACTTGGACTTAAGTTTTGTGCACGGTGATAGATATGGATCTATTTGCAGCCTTCTACATGTTGATATCCAGTTTTGCCAGCACCATTTGTTGAAGATGCTTTCTTTTTTCCATTGTGCACTTTTGGCTTCTTTGTCAAAAATTATTTGTTCATAGGTGTGTGGATTAATGTCAGGGTCTTCAATTCGATTCCATTGGTCCACATGTCGGTTTTTATGCCAGTACCAAGCTGTTTTTATTACTGTAGCTCTATAGTACAGCTTGAAGTCAGGGATTGTGACGCCTCCTCAACACCCCACTTTCACCACTGGACAGATCCCCCAAATCGAAACTTAACAGAGAAATAAAGGACTTAATTGATGTCATGACTCAAATGGACTTAATCGACATCTACAGAACATTCCATCCTAACAAAAAAGAATATACCTTCTTCTCAGCACCCCATGGAACCTTCTCTAAAATTGACCACATACTTGGTCACAAAACAAATCTAAACAGATACAAAACAATTGGAATAACCTCCTGTGTTCTATCAGACCACCATGGTCTAAAGTTGCATTTCAACAACAACAAAAACTACAGAAAACCTACAATCTCATGGAAACTGAACACTACCCACCTGAATCACCAATGGGTTAAGGAAGAAATAAAGAAAGAAATTAAAGACTTCCTAGAGATCAACGGAAATGAAGACACCACATATCCAAACCTATGGGACACTATGAAAGCAGTACTAAGAGGGAAATTCATAGCACTAAACGCCCACATAAATAAGCTGGAGAAATCTCACACTAGTGACTTAACAGCACACCTGAAAGTTCTAAAACAGGAAGAAGCAAAGTCTCCCAGGAAAAATAGATGCCAGGAAATTATCAAAGTGAGAGCTGAAATCAATAAAATAGAAACAAAGAGAACAATACAAAAAATTAATGAAACAAAGAGTTGGTTCTTTGAGAAAATCAACAAGATAGACAAGCCCTTATCCAAACTAACCAAAAGACAGAGAGAGAGCATCCAAATCAACAAAATCAGAAATGAAAAGGGGGACATAACAACAGACATTGAGGAAATCCAGAGAATCATCAGGTCATACTTCAAAAACCTCTATTCCACAAAACTGGAAAACCTAAAAGAAATGGATAATTTTCTGGATAGTTACCACATACCTAAATTAAATCAAGACCAGATAAACTATTTAAACAGTCCAATAACCCCTAATGAAATAGAAACAGTCATTAAAAGTCTCTCAACCAAAAAAAATCCCAGGACCAGATGGTTTCAGTGCAGAATTCTACCAGATCTTCAAAGAAGAGTTAATACCAATACTCTCTAAATTGTTCCATACAATAGAAACAGAAGGAACATTACCAAACTCCTTCTATGAGGCTACAATTACCCTGATTCCCAAACCAAACAAGGATACAACAAAGAAAGAGAACTACAGACCGATCTCCCTCATGAACATTGATGCAAAAATACTCAATAAAATACTGGCAAACAGACTCCAAGAACACATCAAAACAATTATCCACCATGATCAAGTAGGCTTCATTCCAGGGATGCAAGGATGGTTCAACATATGAAAGTCTGTCAATGTGATACACCATATAAACAAACTCAAAGAAAAAAACCACATGATCATCTCACTAGATGCTGAAAAGGCATTTGACAAAATCCAACACCCCTTCATGATAAAGGTCTTGGAGCGATCAGGAATACAGGGAACATACCTAAACATAATAAAGGCAATTTACAGCAAGCCAACAGCCAACATCAAATTAAATGGAGAGAAACTCAAAGCAATTCCACTAAAATCAGGAACGAGGCAAGGCTGTCCGCTCTCCCCATACTTATTCAATATAGTACTTGAAGTTCTAGCCAGAGCAATAAGACAACATAAGGAGATTAAGGGGATACAAATTGGAAAGGAAGAAGTCAAGCTTTCCCTATTTGCAGATGACATGATAGTATACTTGAGCAACCCCAAAGATTCCACCAAGGAACTGATACAACTTATAAACACCTTCAGCAACATAGCAGGATACAAGATCAACTCAAAAAAATCAGTAGCCCTCCTATATACAATGGACAAAAAAGCGGAGAAGGAAATCAGAGATACATCACCCTTTACTATAACCACAAATGACATAAAATACCTTGGGTAACACTAACCAAGCAAGTGAAGGACCTATATGACAAGAACTTTAAGTCCCTGAAAAAAGAAATTGAAGAAGATGTCAGAAAATGGAAAGATCTCCCATGCTCATGGATAGGCAGAACTAACATAGTAAAAATGGCAATCTTACCAAAAGCAATCTACAGATTCAATGCAATCCCCATCAAAATACCAACACAATTCTTCACAGACCTGGAAAGAATAATACTCAACTTCATATGGAAAAACAAAAAACCCAGGATAGCCAAAAGAATCCTGTCATTGATATTTTTAATAAAAAATAAGTTGATTAAAGAGACACTTGGGTAAATGAAAATGAGACTTACCTTTTTTAATACAGTTGACAAAATACAAGTCACTGAATGTTGAGTAGTTTACTTTTTTCTCTGAGTGCTTTTCATGGGGTAAAATTTTCAAATTATCTGGATACTTCTACATATATGAACACATGGTTCGTGCTGAGAATTAATGTTAACATACCCTCCAGCTGATATTTATTATGACTTTAGAGGTTAGTTAATGGAGTGGGTGTTAATTTTCAAATTAATATTTCAACAAGCAAAATCATTTTAAAAAGCCATCCATTCTCCAGCCAGAGCTTTGTGCTCTTACAGAGAAGTTGGCCATACAAAGCCATTTTGTCTGAAGGCTATGAGTTCATCCTATTTCTTTCCCAAAAGAAGTTTGTTATTTATTTGTGTAAACAAAAAATCAGTTCACAAAAGAGGGAATCATAATATTGACTGTTTACTGTAAAAAGGAGTATATACATTAAAAATAGAAATGGTTTATTAATAGATGCCATTATCCAGAAAATAATTTTTATATAACTTATAAACACATAATTTAATAACAGTACTTTACTGGGTTATACTAAATTTGACTTTTGATTTATATTTTTCAGAATAAAAATTCAATGACAGTGATGAAACTACATAAAATGTAACAGAGCATCGTGGTTCATGCCTTTAATCTCAGCACCAGGGAGGCAGAGGAAGGTGGATATCTCAATTCAAAGCAAGCCTGGTTTACAGAATGAGTTCCAGGACAGCGAAGGCTATACAGAGAAAATTTTTCCAGAAAAATCATAAACAAAACAAAGAAAGAAAGAAAGAAAGAAAGAAAGAAAGAAAGAAAGAAAGAAAGAAAGAAAGAAAGAAGATAGAAAGAAAATTGCAAGCTGGCATCTGCCCTTCATCTTGCCAAGAAAATTGTGAAAAACATAACTCTAGGAGATATCTGAGCATTCTTGATATAATATTAATATTTATAAGAGGTTAATGGGCTCCTTATGTTTGCCTTATTTGCTTACATTTAAGCTGATTTTTGCTGTATTAATAAATTTGTAGCTTAGAGATGACTAAACTTTAGATATTTTTAGCACACTCTGTGCAAGGTCAATTCTATCACTTAGATTACTTGTTGAGCAAACTGCTTCAGTAAGCATGCAAATCTTTTTCAGTATCAAGCATTTATTGGAACAAATAGCTAAGCCTTTAATGGCTTATGCAATTTTAAACTTAAAAAAATCATTGTTTTGGTATTGTCAAATATAGGAACAAAAATATTTGGTTCTCTTTTCAGTCATAAATCCAAGTGGTCCTATGTCAATATTAAGGGACAGAATCAGGAAAAATCAGGTACTTGTAAATATTGTTGTTCCAAATGTAATGACAGAAACAATAATACATGAGCAAAAGATCTGTAGGATTAGAAAAAATGCCCATACATTTTTAAATAAATAAATAAATAAAACTCCAAAAATATACCATTAACACATTTTGTTTTGGCCATCTACAGCTGAGCACAGACCTGACTTTAAGAGTTGTTATATATCTAGGGGTAAGTCTTCCTTGGAAACAACTTATTTTTCTTTATCTAGTGGTTATAAATAAGAGATAGCTTTATGGTTATAGATGGGGGCTTATGTCCACTTCCTTTCTCAGCACTTGGTTTGACTCCTATCAAACCAAGATTTGTACAGGCTGCCAGTCTCTGTGAGCTCATACATGCATTAGTCCTACTGTTTTTGAAGCTTTGTTTCCTTGGTGTTCCCTTTTCTCTCTATCCAAAAATCTTTCTACCTCCTGTTTTGCAAGGTTTCCTGAACCATACAGGAGGGAATTGATGGAGGAGTCCCATTTAAGACGAAGTGATCCAAAATCTCTCATTCTATGTACATTGCCCATTTCTGGGTTGCTATGGAATAATTTTTGTACTCAGTAAATATATATTGCTCACATTGTTAATAAAAAGTTGATTGGCCTATTGCTAGGTAGGATTTTGGGGGCACAGAGAATGCTTGGAAGAAGAAAGTTGGAGTCAGAGAAGTTGCCAGGAGATGCAGAGGAAGCAAGACATGCTAGAAGACAGGTAAAGCCACAAGCCACATGGCAGCACACAGATGAATAGAAATGGGTTAATTTCAGTTATAAGAACTAGTTATTAATAAGCTGAGCTATTGGCCAATCATTTATAATTAATAATAAGTCTCAGTCTGGGTATGTGAAAATGGCTGTAGAGACACAGAGAAACTCTACCTACAAATGGGGTCTGAACATCCAGCAACATAGTTCCACTTAAGACTTGAGAAAGCTTAAAATAAAAAGATTCCAAGCACACAAAAAAATGGAGCTAAATTGGGCTTCCTGACAAGCATCTTTTCTTGGATAAGCTCAATATTAGTGACAAACAGAGGTGATCTCCTTTAAGAGACAGTTTCCTTGGCTTGGTACTGGTGGCAAACATAGGTGTGGCTCTTTTAAGAGGCCCTGCTACCAAACACTTAAATAGGGTTTATGAGCAGTGAGTGGGCAGTGCACTACTCAGTGGCAGCATGGATCCAAAAGCTCCCCAGAGTTGGGGTGGTAAACATGGCTCTCATCATGAAGCTAGGCTCTTAGGGAACCAAGCAGGGTGAAGCCAACCACCAAAGCATAGGCAGAGGGCCAAACCATGCCAGTTAGCAGTTCAAAGGCTCATGCAGTCAGAAAAAGGTTACAGATTCTCAGTAAAGACAGGTTCAGATGGAAAAGTCCTCTGAATGGGTCATAGTTTGTTTAAAATAAACATAGGCTTGGAAGAGAGTATAAAAAGAGTATATACATTCATAGATTAAAAATACAGTTTAAAAATAATAAAGCCCTTGAAAAGTAAAGTTATAAAGAAGAAACAAGCTACATAAAGAAGGAAAATACACAGAGTCTGTACTCTGTATGTTATTGGGTTACCTTTAGATTTTCTGATTGCTAATAGAGGAACAACAGCTGCTAAAACACACTGAATTATGAAAACCGCTGGATTAAACCAATATAAGTATTTTTAAATGTCTTGAGATTAACAGTTGTTTTGTGGATTAAAGTAGATTTAATAATCTACCCTTTTATCTCATCATTTCTATAACATATCCCACTCTTTATTTTTAGAACAAGATCTCTGAATCTAATCTTCATTGTTCAATTTTTTTTCTGATCATTACCAATAACAACTTGTAACCAACCACCCCTTAAATAATAATAAACGTCAATCCTTTCCCGGACTTCTCTTCTGGACAAGAGGTGAGTGCCTGGGCTCAGCCTAGATCCCATCCCTGGGCACCAGCCACTCTGGGGAAGACCTGCCCAACTTGGCCCCAGGTTCTGGCCACCAGGAAAGATCTCTTCTACCTCCACCCCTACCAGGACGGCTCCCCTTCTCCAAGACCCCAGGCAGACCCTGCAATCTCCAAGCCCTGACCCAATGCCCATCATTGCGTGAGACCCCAGCCACTTCCTGAGACTTAGAGACAGGCCCCCAGCTCCCATCCTGCCCTGGACTTCCCGTCTGGACAAGAGCTCCCATCCTGCCCCAGACTTCCCATCTGGACAAGAGAGCTCCCATCTGGACAACATAGAGAGACTTCCTGAATTTATCAGCTCTGTCTGAACCAAGTACACTGATAAGACCAAGAACAAACTACAAGGAGATGAGCAGACTTCAAGGCAGAAATACATACAACAAAATGAAGAGCAATACAGCATTACCAGAACCTAGCCCTCCTCCAAATTCTAGACCTAAACATCAAAAATTGGAAGCAGAAGAAAACAGCCTTATGAATAACATCATAAAGAAGGTAGAGGCTTATATAGAGGAAAAGACAAACAAAAAATGGGAACACTATAAAAAAAACTAGAGGAAAGGACAAATAAAATAGAAGAAAACAATAAAGCCCTGGAAGAAAACAATAAAGCCCTGAAAGAAAATCATGAAAAAGCAATGAAACAGATGAAGGAAACAGTCCAAGACCTGAAAAGGAAAATAGAAAAAATGAAGAAGACACAAACAGAGGGAATGCTGGAAATAGAAAATCTGAGTAAACGAACGGGAGCTTCAGATGCAAGTATAACCAACAGAATGCAAGAGATGGAAGAGAGGATCTCTGGCATTGAAGATATGGTAGAAGAAATAGATTCATCAGTCAAAGAAAACACTAAAGCCAACAGAGTCATGACCCAAAATGTCCAAGAAATTTGGGACACCATGAAAAGGCCAAACCTACAAATAATAGAGATAGAGGAAGGAGAAGAATACCAACTCAAAGGCACAGAAAATATATTCAACAAGATCATAGAAGAAAACTTTCCCAACTTAAAGAAGGAAATGCCTATGAAGATACAAGAAGCCTATAGAACACCAAACAGACAAGACCCCCAAAAAAATTCCCCTCGCCACATAGTAATTAAACAACTAAACGTACAGAATAAAGAAAGAATATTAAGAGCAGCAAAGGAAAAAGGCCAAGTGACTTATAAAGGCAAACCCATCAGAATAACACCCGATTTCTCAATGGAGATTTTGAAAGCCAGAAGGACCTGGACAGATGTAATGCAGACACTAAGAGACCATGGATGCCAGCCTAGACTAATATAACCAGCAAAACTTTCAATCATCATAGACGGAGTGAACAAGACATTCCAAGACAAAGCCAGATTTAAACAATACTTATCCACAAACCCAGCCCTACAAAAAGCAATAGAAGGAAAATTCCAACCTAAAGAAGTCAGATACACCCTCGAAAACACAGGCAATAGATAAAGCCACAGCAGTAAACCCCAAAGAAGAGAAGTACACACACACTACCACCAAAAAATAACAGGAATGAACAATCACTGGTCAATAATATCCCTTAATATCAATGGACTTAATTCACCTATAAAAAGACACAGGCTTACAGAATGGATAGGAAAGCAGGACCCATCTTTCTGCTGCATTCAAGAAACACACCTCAAATTCAAAGATAGACACTACCTAAGAAGAGAAGGCTGGGAAAAGAATTTCCAATCAAACGGCCTTAAGAAACAAGCAGGTGTAGCCACCCTGATATCCAGCAAAATAGACTTCAAACTAAAATCAATCAAAAGAGATCAAGAAGGGCATTACATACTCATCATAGGAAAGATCCAACAAGATGAAGTTTCAATTCTGAACATTTATGCCCCAAACACAAGGGCACTCACATATGTAAAAGAAACATTACTAAAGCTTAAACCACATATAAAACCCCACACATTAATAGTGGGAGACTTTAACACCCCACTTTCACCCCACTGGACAGATCTCCCAAATCAAAACTTAACAGAGAAATAAAGGACTTAATTGATGTCATGACTCAAATGGACTTAATCAATATCTACAGAACATTCCATCCTAACAAAAAAGAATATACCTTCTTCTCAGCACCCCATGGAACCTTCTCTAAAATCGACCACATACTTGGCCACAAAGCAAATCTCAACAGATACAAAACAATTGGGATAACCTTCTCTGTTCTATCAGACCACCATGGTTTAAAGTTAGATTTCAACAACAACAAAAACTACAGAAAACCTACGATCTCATGGAAACTGAATAATGCTCAACTGAATCACCAATGGGCTAAAGAAGAAATAACGAAAGAAATTAAAGACTTCCTAGAGATCAACGAAAATGAAGACACCACAAACCCAAACTTATGGGACACTATGAAAGCAGTGCTAAGAGGGAAATTCATAGCACTAAATGCCCACATAAAGAAGTTGGAGAAGTCTCACACTAGTGACTTAACAGCACACCTGAAAGCTCTAGAACAAGAAGAACCAACGTCTCCCAGGAAGAATAGAAGCCAGGAAATTATCAAAATGAGAGCTGAAATTAATAAAATAGAAACACAGAGACCATTTAATTAATGAAACAAAGAGTTGGTTATTTGAGAAAATCAACAAGATAGACAAGCCCTTAGCTAAACTAACCAAAAGACAGAGAGAGAGCATCCATATCAACAAAATCAGAAATGAAAAAGGGGACATAACAACAGACATTGAAGAAATCCAGAGAATCATCAAATCATACTTCAAAAATCTCTATTCCACAAAACTGGAAAACCTAAAAGAAATGGATAACTTTCTGGATAGGTACAACATACCTAACTAAATTAAGACCAGATAAACTATTTAAATAGTCCAATAACCCCTAATGAAATAGAAACAGTCATTAAAAGTCTCCCAACCAAAAAAAGCCCAGGACCAGATGGTTTCAGCACAGAATTCTACCAGATCTTCAAAGAAGAGTTAATACCAATGCTCTCTAAATTGTTCCACACAATAGAAACAGAAGGAATATTACCAAACTCCTTCTATGAGGCTACAATTACCCTGATTCCTAAACCAAACAAGGATACAACAAAGAAAGAGAACTACAGACCGATCTCCCTCATGAATATTGATGCTAAAATACTGGCAAACAGACTCCAAGAACACATCAAAACAATTATCCACCATGATCAAGTAGGCTTCATCCCAGGTATGCAAGGGTGGTTCAACATACGAAAGTCCATCAATGTAATTCACCATATAAACAAACTCAAAGAAAAAACCACATGATCATCTCATTACATGCAGAAAAGGCATTTGACAAAATCCAACACCCCTTCATGATAAAGGTCTTGGAGCGATCAGGAATACAGAGAACATACCTAAACATAATAAAGGCAATTTATAGCAAGCCAACAGCCAACATCAAATTGAATGGAGAGCAACTCAAAGCAATTCCACTAAAATCAGGAACGAGGCAAGGCTGTCCACTCTCCCCGTACTTATTCAATATAGTAATTGAAGTTCTAGCCAGAGCAATAAGACAACATAAGGAAATTAAGGGGATACAAATTGGAAAGGAAGAAGTCAAGCTTTCCCTATTTGCAGATGACATGATAGTATACTTGAGCAACCCCAAAGATTCCACCAAGGAACTGATGCAACTTATAAACACCTTCAGCAACATAGCAGGATACAAGATCAACTCAAAAAAATCAGTAGCCCTCCTATATACAATGGACAAAAAAGCGGAGAAGGAAATCAGAGATACATCACCCTTTACTATAACCACAAATGACATAAAATACCTTGGGTAACACTAACCAAGCAAGTGAAGGACCTATATGACAAGAACTTTAAGTCCCTGAAAAAAGAAATTGAAGAAGATGTCAGAAAATGGAAAGATCTCCCATGCTCATGGATAGGCAGAACTAACATAGTAAAAATGGCAATCTTACCAAAAGCAATCTACAGATTCAATGCAATCCCCATCAAAATACCAACACAATTCTTCACAGACCTGGAAAGAATAATACTCAACTTCATATGGAAAAACAAAAAACCCAGGATAGCCAAAAGAATCCTGTACAATAAAACAACCTCTGGAGGCATCACGATCCCTGACTTCAAGCTCTACTATAGAGCTACAGTAATAAAAACAGCTAGATACTGGTATAAAAACTTACATGTGGACCAATAGAATCGAATTGAAGACCCTGACATGAATCTGCACACCTATGAACATATAATTTTTGACAAAGAAGCCAAAAGGGTACAATGGAAAAAAGAAAGCATCTTCAACAAATGGTGCTGGCATAACTGGATATCAACATGTAGAAGGCTGCAAATAGATCCATATCTATCACCGTGCACAAAACTTTAAGTCCAAGTGGATCAAAGACCTCAACATAAATCCAGCTACTCTGAACCTGCTAGAAGAGAAAGTAGGAAGTAGTCTTGAATGCATTAGCATAGGAGATCACTTCCTAAATAGAACACCAGTAGCACAGACACTGAGAGAAACAATCAATCAATGGGACCTCTTGAAACTGAGAAGCTTTTGTAGAGCAAAGGATAAGGTTAACAAGGCAAAGCGACAGTCTACAGAATGGGAAAAGATCTTCACCAACCCCACATCTGACAGAGGACTGATATCCAGAATATATAAGGAACTCAAGAAATTAGATATCAAAATGCCCAACAGTCCAATTAAGAAATGGGCTATAGAGCTAAACAGAGAATTCTCAACAGAGGAAATGCAAATGGCTGAAAGTCATTTAAGGAATTGTTCAACATCCCTAATTATCAGGGAAATGCAAATCAAAACAACTCTGAGATACCACCTTATGCCTGTCAGAATGGCTAAGATCAAAAACACTGAAGACACCTTATGCTGGAGAGGATGTGGAGCTAGGGGAACTCTCCTCCACTGCTGGTGGGAATGCAAGCTTGTACAACCACTTTGGAAATCAATATGGTGCTTTCTTAGAAAATTGGGAATCAATCTCTTCCAAGATCCAGCTATACCACTCTTGGGCATATACCCAAGGAATGCTCAACCACACCACAAGAGCATTTGTTCAGCTATGTTCATATCAGCATTGTTTGTAATAGCCAGAACCTGGAAACAACCTAGATGCCTTTCAACTGAAGAATGGATAAAGAAAATATGGTACATATACACAATGGAATACTACTCAGAGGAGAAAAACAATGACATCATGAGGTTTGCAGGCAAATGGATGGATCTAGAAAAAATCATCCTGAGTGAGGTAACCCAGACTGAGAAAGACAAACATGGTATGTACTCACTCATAGGAGGATACTAGATGTGGAACAAGTATGACTGGACTGCTACTCACAACACCAGGGAGACTACCTGGAAAACAGGACCCCAAGAAAGACACAGGGATCGCCCAATGACAGAGAAATGGATGAGATCTACATGAACATCCTGGATGTGAGTGGGAGTAATGAAGGGCGAGAGTCGAGGGAAAGAGAGCTTGGGGGAGTGGGAGATCCCAGCTGGATCAAGAACAGAGAGGGAGAACAAGGATTAGGAGACTGTAGCTGGAGAATTTCTCTTCAGCTCCCGCCGCCAAGTCCCGCCAGTCCCAGAGCCCACTTATAAAATAAACACACAGACTCTTACATTATTTAAACTGCTTGGCCATTAGCTCAGGCCTGTCATTGTCTAGCTCTTACTCTTATATTTAGCCTATTTCTATTAATCTTTACTTTGCCACATGGCTCATGGCTTACTGGTACTTTACATCTTCCTTGTCCTGGTGGCGCTCCAGCCAGTCCCTCTTCCTTCCTCCTTTCTCAATTCTCCTCTCTGTTAGTTCTGCCTATATTTCCTGTCTGGCTATTGGCCAGTCAGAGTTTATTTACCTATAGCGATATCCACAGTACTTCCCCTTTTCTTCTTTTTTTTTAAAAAAGAAGGTTTTAAATTTAACATAGTAAAATTACACATAACAAAACAATTATCAAGCAAGAATTACAGTTACAATATTAAAGAAGATATCCTATCTATCTTATATTTGTGAGTTTAAGGTTTTATATCTAACTTATCTTTTATTATAACTAAGGTCAATTGTAAGTATCTAGTCTTTAACCACATCAAAGTCCTCAGAAGGATATAATACTACCTGAGAAATGGGAGAAGGATACAAGCAACTTTTGGGAGTCTTGCAGGGTAGACAGAGACAGCTGACAGCCTGGACAGTCATCCAAAGTTCTCTTGTAAAGTTGGGGCATCTGTCTTCAGCCCACAGGCCTAGAGTCTCTTATTTACTTTTTTCTGTGTCCTGTAGAATGTCTGGCAGTTTCCTCTGCAAAGCAGGAACCTGAAAGACCATTTTGTCAAGCAAAGTTCAGTGGTCACCTTTCTATGGGTCCTGCATGTCCAGTTGATCAAGCAGTCCAGGCAAGAACAGTTTCTTGTCCAAATGGCTATTTTTGTCAAGGTGAAGATAAACTTCATATGGAGTGTCTTCGATGCCCATACTCCTCTCTGAAGTAAATCGGTGCTGTCAGGAGCAGACATGTCTCACTGTCCAGAAAGTCTAAATTTTTAAAACATTTTAAATGCCATAATCTGTAGGGCTTTGAAGTGTTTGAAAACTACCTATCTATCTGAAATATATCTATGTATACCTAGAAGACTTAACTAACATGGCTACAAATATGATTATCATAGATGACTAACTATTAATCTATTTTTAATTATCCATTACAATTTTAAATGAGTTACATAAACATAATACCTCAAACAAGAATAGAAATATATATACAGTATAACAAAATTAAGTTTAAATTTGTATCAATAAACTAAAATCTATATCAATGTAAAACATTTTAAACAAGTTGTTACTCTTTAAAAGTAGGTTCATTAATCTACCTTTTCATCCTATCATATCTAAACTATCCTCTTTTTTTCTTTAGAAAGAGATTGTATTTATAATCAACCTGCTTTAAATAAAAATATTGATTTTTCTCTGTCCCACACCAGAGGGCTCTTCTGATTTGGGACATAAGAATCTCTTAACCATTTTTTTTAAGCAATATGTCTGGGTTTAGAGAAGGAGTGAGCCAATTCCATCTCTAAAGCCAGCTTGGTATATTTGGGAATTTGGGTGTAGCTTCTCTTACTACTTCCTGCTGGAGGGGGGTGCTGTATCTTATGGGGACACAAAGAAAATTTTAGGATTATGGAGTAGTCCATGAGGGTGTATCATCTGAGCCAGTTGCCTGAAACTGTTTTGGATGTTGGATCATCTGGGCCATGGTGTCATTGGAGACCTTTCAGGTGGTCTTGGCTGGTCAAACCTGATGTATCTTGATCTGGAACAAATCCATAGCCTCTGGCTTTCTGTGGAAATAAAAGCAGAGACTCTTTTCCAAAGCAACATATCCTTATATCCAAATTTTGAAGTCAAGGTACCTTTAAAATTTACATTTTGGCATAACTCAACAGCTTTTACAATGAAATGTTTATCTTCAGTTATGAATATCAAAGACAACATAATCCAGATTCTCTGTGTGATAGCCATCTTTACGTGGCTTAATACCTTTAATGTTTCTTTAAAGACTTTATTTTTAAAAACTATCTGTTTATATAACTGTATATATTTCTTTTTTCTCTCTTTTAAGCCTACGTACATTTTACACACACTGTAAACTATTCCATCTGAATCAGTCTTATTGTGAACCTATTGTTTTAAACTACAGCATTCTAAGACTGAAACTGCGCTGTGGCTGCTGGCTCCGCCCACTTCAGCTTCCCAATATGGTGGTGGTCATTTTCCGCCAGCTCTGGGAGCCATAACTCTCAGAAATAGTGGGTCTATGCTTTTATCAAAGTAGCGTGTAGCCCAGAAACCTCATATATATATATATATATATATATATATATATACTAGTAAAGACTAAATCTACCACACAGCATAATGTACTGCTGGCAGACACCTTATTCCCGCCATATTGGTGGTCAAATGCGCAGGCCAGGAATCAGCCAGTAGTTCAAACCCGCATTTTGTGGCATCTAGCTGCCCCTATAAGACATGAAGCAGGAACCTGGTTTTGGCTCTGTTTAGAATTGGTTATTAAATATTCTCAGGTTTAAGGTGGAAACTCGAGCTGTTGGGCGCCATTTGTAGCTGGAGAATTTCTCTCCAGCTCCCTCTGCCAAGTCCCGCCAGTCCCTCTTCCTTTCTCCTTTCTCAATTCTCCTCTCTGTTAGTTCCGCCTATATTTCCTGTCTGGCTATTGGCCAATCAGAGTTTATTTACATATAGTGATATCCACAGCAGGAGACCATGGTAAATGAAGACCACATGAGTATAGGAAGAAGCAAAGTGCTAGAGAGGCCCACAGAAATCCACAAAGATACCCCCACAATAGACTTGGCGATGGTCGAGAGATAGTCCGAACTGACCTACTCTGGTGATAGGATGGCCAAACACCCTAATTGTCATGCTAGAAACCCCATCCAATGACTAAGGGAACTGGATGCAGAGATCCATGGCTAGGCCCCTGGTGGAGTTCTGGGAGTTCAATTGACGAGAAAGAGGAGGGTTTATATGAGCAAGAATTGTTGAGACCAAGGTTGGATAAAGCACAGGGACAAATAGCCAAACAAATGGAATCACATGAACTATGAACCAATGGCTGAGGGGTCCCCAACTGGATCAGACCTTCTGAATAGGTGAGACAGTTGATTGGCTTGATCTGTTTGGGAGGCATCCAGGCAGTGGGACTGGGTCCTGTGCTCAGCACGAGTTGGCTGTTTGAAACCTGGGGCTTATGCAGAGACGCTTGGCTTAGCCTGGAAGGAGGGGACTGGACCTGCCTGGACTGAGTCTACCAGGTTGATCTCAATCCTCATCCTCGGGGAGTCTTTGCCCTGGAGAAGATGGGAATTGGGGATGGGCTGGGGGGGAAGGTGAAGGTGGCGGGTGGGGGAGAACAAGGGAATCTGTGTCTGATATGTAGAATTAAATTATATTGTAAAATAAAATTAAATTAAATTAAAAATAATAATAATAATAAACATCAATATGTGATCTTTTGGCAATGTGGGTGTCGTTCTCTATACTACTTCCTGCTGATCTTGGGTGCTGGTATCTTTGGGGGGAACCTTGAGAAAATCAGGATGATAAGTCTTGGCTGAAGTAGTCTGTGATGCTGGATCATCTGAGGCAGCAGTAGTTTTGATGAACTATTTGCTTCTAACTTTTAACTTTAACCTTTTGTTCTGTTGTGGCTGAATCTGGGAGTTCTTTCAGTATATGGTTGTAAATTCTCTAACACAATCATGGTTTGTAAATCTATGCATAGCAATTCTTTGTCTATTCACAGCATTCACTTGATATCTCTTGATAGTGAATTTCAAATAAATGAACATTATGATGAAACAATTTGTTTTTAATTTGTATCTTGCACAATTTTCATTCAGTAGCAATTTGTTCAGTTTTCATGATTTTGTAAGTTTTCTCTTGTTTCTATTATTTTTATATCCAACTCTAATGGATAGTGATGAGATAGGAAACAGGATGTTATTTCAATATTCTTGTGTTTGTTGAGATTTTCTTTGTGTCCAAATATGTCCTCAGTTTCGGAGACAGCTCCTTGGAGTCCTAAGAAGAAAGTATATTCTTTTGTGTTAGGGTCAAATGTTCTGTAAATATCTATTAGGTCCATTTGGTTAGTGACACCTTCTAGCCCTAACATTTCTCTATTCAGTTTTTGTTGGGTAACCTATCTTTTGGTGAAAGTGGGATATTGAAGTCATTCACTATCACTTTATGAGGGTCAGTATGTGTTTAAACTGTAGTAGTAGACTCTTTATGAATTAGTTTGTCCATATGTTTGGTGCATAGATTTTAACAATTGCAATGTCTTCTTGGTGAATTTTTCCTTTGATCTATAGTAACCTTCCCTATCTCTTCTGGTTAGTTTTGGTCTGAAGTTTATTTGTCAGTTATTAAAATGGCTACATCAGCTTTCTTCTAAGGTCTGCTTACTTGGAATATCTTTTTCATCCTTTTACCCTGAGGTGATGCCTATCCTTAGGGCTAAGGTTTTTTTTTTTGTTGTTGTTGTTTTTTTTTTTTTTTGATGCTACAGGAGGATGGATCCTTTTTAGTGTCCTACCTGTTACTCTGTGCCTTTTTATTAGGAAACAAGACTGTTGATATTGAGCATCATCATTGAGCAATATTTGGTAATTTCCATTAATTTGCTATTGTGGAGTGTTTGTTTCTCACCTTTTTGATTTGCTATTTGAGATTAAATATTCCTTGTGTTTTCACTGATATGATTAATGTTGAAGTTTTCTTTCTAATACATTCTGTAGAGCTCAATGTATAGATCGCTTCTGTTTGAATTTGGTTTCATCATGCACATTCTTTCCTTCTCTATCTATTGAGATGGAAACTTTTGCTGAATATAGTGGTTTTTAAGGGTGTAAAACATCCATCCATGCCCAAATGACAGATGTTATTCTAATATGTATTCCCTTATATGTTACTTGATCTTTTTCCATTGCAGCTTTTAATATTTTTCTTTGTTTTAGACATAATGTTTTGATTATTATGTTTCATGGGGAGATATCGTTTGTAGTCCAGTCTATTTGGTATTATGTACGCTTCTTGTACCTTGATGAGTACATCTTCCTTTAAGTTGGGGTAATTTTCTCTTACGATTCCATTGCAAATATTTTCTGAGCTTTTGTCCTGGGTTTCTTCTCCTTCTGTTGTTCCTATTATTCATAGATTTGCTCTTTTCATGGTGTCTCAGATTTCCTGGCTCCTTCATGCTAGGATTTTCTTAGATTTAAAAATTTTTTTGGCTTAAATATCTGCTTATTCTCTCTTGTCTTCAGTACCTGAGATACCTTATTCCATCTCTTGTTCTTATTGATGAGGTTTTTGCTTCAGTTTCTAAATTTTTATTTCTATTTTTTTCTTAGTTTTGAGTATTCTTTCTTGATTCTATTTCTACTTTCATGTATTGAACAGTTTTCTTCCTTTATCCCACTGTTTGTTTTTGTTTTCATAGATTTCATTGATGGGTTTATTTATATTCTCTTTAATGTCCTAGAGCATATTCATAATAGCTGTTTTGAAGTCCCTGACTTATGCTTCACCTGTATTGCATTTCTGGGTTCTAGTGGAGACATAATCTGCTGGCTGTAACTGATGGTGTTTTATGCTGGCATTTGGGAATCTGGTTTGGGGATGATTCTTTCGTGGTTTTGTTTTTGTTGTTGTTATTTTGTTTTGTTTTTGAGACAGAGTCTCTTTGTGTAGTTTTGGTGCCTGTCCTGGATCACACTCTGTAGACCAGGCTGGCCTCTAACTCACAGAGATCCACCTGGCTCTGCCTATAGCACCAGAAACCTAGATAACTGCCCAGTGCTAATGATGTCATAAAACTTGGAAGTGAATCAACAACCACTACTTTACTAAAGCAGACTAATCTGTAAATGTATTATAAATATCTGTCCTTAAAACCACATATATGAAGCCGGGCGGTGGTGGCGCACGCCTTTAATCCCAGCACTCGGGAGGCAGAGCCAGGCGGATCTCTGTGAGTTCGAGGCCAGCCTGGGCTACCAAGTGAGTCCCAGGAAAGGCGCAAAGCTACACAGAGAAACCCTGTCTCGAAAAAACCAAAAAAAACAAAAAAACAAAAAAAAACCACATATATGTGCAGTAGTCACCCACCATTAAGGAAACATCTTTTGGAAAAAAAGATGGAAACTAGAAACTAAAAACTAGAACCTTTACAGAAAACTAGAACCAATGAAAATGCAGAGAAGTAGAACCCAGTCCCAAGTGATACATCTAACCTACAACTCCTAAACCAAAATTTCAGGGATCATTGCAAAAGAGACAACAAAAAGACTTTGAAAACTGGAGGATCAGGATGTTTGTTCTGAGACTGTGTCTTCTATTAACGTCAGAAACAAAATGTTATTTCTAGACTGTCCCTTGTGTTATTCATAAATTTTCAGAAGTTTATTCAGGGACACTGAACTTGAGATTTGAAGTTCAGGAGTATAATCTTTGTGCAAAGCTCAGTTTTAATTTTTATTAAATATGTAATTATTAAGTATTACAAACTTTGGACATTTTCCCAATTATATGCAATTTTGGACATAAAAATAGAAATATTTAACCACAGATTTTAAACAAAATTTAGTATTTGAAGTTGACTCTTACACTGTCTCATATCTGAATGCTGATGTTTAACAACTATTACATTATTTCAAACATTCATTTAGAAAAAAATTTATTTGAATGGCAAAGTAGTATTCATTTCTTTTTTTTCATTATGTCAATAATATTTCCACCTAATATGTAATATTTCACATAATGAATTACCCACAATTAAGATTTGTCAGAACTCTTAATTTGTTTTCTTTGAAATAAGCCCAAACCACCTATTTTCTTCATATTCAGCCTCCCATTACAGTAGACTATTTTAGAATTTAAAATACTGTTATAGATACAAACATATCTATTTATTTACTTATTTTCAACTTAGTATAAAACCAACCTTAAATTGAAAAATTAACCTCATTCTAATTTTACCTTGACCTATCATTATCTACTTTCCAAAGTCAATATTTCATTCATGGTTGTGCTGGATAGTTTTATGTCAACTTGACACAATCTAAAGTCATCTGAAAGGAAGGAATGTGAGTTATCAAAGATGCTTCCATAGATTGCATTATATGCAAGCCTGGGAGGCATTTTCTTAATTAGTGATTGACGGAGGAGAGCATTGTCCATTGTGGGTGGGGCCATCGCTGTGCTGGTGGTCCTGAGTTCTACAAGGAAGCAGGCTGATCAAGCCATCAGGATCAAGCCAGTGAGCAGCACCCTGCATGGTCTTTGCATCAGCTGCTGCATCCAAAGTCCTACCCTGTTTAAGTTCTTGTCCTGACTTCTTTTGATGAAGAATAGTGTTGTGAAAGTGCAAGCAAAATAAAACCTTTCCTTCCCATGATTCTTTGGCCATGGTGTTTCATTACAATAACAGTAACTCAAACTAGGAGAATGCTATCTGTTGATCATCAATTTTATGATTCCTCTCTCTGATTTTGATATTTTTATCTTCTGGTGTACACTAATTTCATAATCAATGTAAAATATTTAACTATAAACTTTAATTATCTAACGAAAGAGATGTTTAAAAACTCTGTTTCCCATTTAAGAATTTTGTAGCTGCTATAATGTGAGAAAGTAAGTTTAAAGTTCTCTATTCTGAAATAACATTTTAGGAATAACTTATAAACTTCTGCAATTCTTCATAGAACTTGAAAGGAAAATTTTCAGCTTCGTACAGAAACAACCAAAAACTTAGGATAGCAAAAACACTCAAAAATTATCAAAGAACTGCTAGATGTATTACTATCAACAAATTCAAATTGTACTACAGAGTTATAGCAATAAAAAACAATTTGGTATTGGCAAACGGACAGACACATTGATTGGTAAAATAAAATTGAAGGCTCAGTAAAAGTCAACAAACCTATGGACACCTTAACTTTTATTTTAAAAAGCTCGAAGAACATATTGAAAAAAGAAAGCATCTAAGTAAAATTGTGGCAAAACTTGATGGGTATATGCACAAGAATCCAAACAGATCCATACTTATCACCCTGTAAAAAACTTAACTCCAAACTTATCAAATATCTCAAAATAAAGGTAGTTACATTTAATTTAATAGAAGAGAATGTAGAGAATAGTTTCAAACTCATTGGTAAAGGAAAAGACTTTCAGAACAGAGCACTTACAGCAAAGGCACTAATATTAGCAATTAATAAATGGGACCTCATGAAATTGAAAAGCTTCTATAAGGCAAAGGACACCATTATTCAGATAAAGTAGGAAGCTACAGAATGGAGAATAATGTTTACTAGTTACACATAGTCTACATAGCTATTCTTGGCTGTCAAGTTGACTACAGATGCAATTAACTAAAGCACAAATGGCTAGGCACACCTGAAAAATATTATTTTCTTAATTAAATAATTTGAAAGAGCAAGACCCACTTCTTTTTTTTAACTTTCATTTATTCTTTGTGTCTTTAACATCATGCATCTCAATCCCATTCATTTCCTGTTCCTTTGTATCCACCTTCTGCCCTTGCAACTTCTCTCCCAAAATAAAATAAAATAAAATTTAAGGAAAAATTTTTTTTTAAAGAGAGAAAAAAATCTTGTCATGGAAGCTATAGTGTGACACAGTGAGTCACACAGTAAAACCTTTTTCCATGTATCTTTCTTTGCAAGTATTCATTACAAAGAGTCATTGGTCTGGTTAGAGGCCTCTGGTTTCTGCTACACTGTTGATGCTGGGCCCTCACTGGGACTCCTCTTGGATATCCTGTTGCTGCCCTATATCATGGAGATCCTGCAGTATTGGATCTGCAGGACATGTCCCTTTATGATCCAGCAGATCATAGATAGGGTGGATGTGGTGCACCAACTCATAACCCTGGTTCTGGGCCTGGGTAGTTTCAGAATTGGTCTGCCCACCAGCTCTCACCCATCCTCATTACCAGAGCGAGTTCTCTGGCATTGCCCCAGCTAGCTCACCCTATGCAGCAATGATCAGGGAGCAGAGCGCGTTCTCTTGCTTCCATGTCCTCAGGATCGACTCACCCACACCTACACCATAAGGGCCAGCTCTACTGTGGTGCCCAGGTAAGATGCATGGGCCACTATCCTGAGTGCTGCAGCTGGTGCGGGGAAGGGACAGCTCTCCTGCTCTTAGGATCTCAGGGCCAGCTCTTCCACCCAACACAGGCTGCAAGGGGTGATGGGGAGGCATCTCTCCCTTGCCCTTTGCCACCATATGGCAGATGAAGGGTGGTACCAGATCTCCTATGCTCACATTCTTGGGCGATCTCACACATGTCCCTATGAACAGAGTCAACTCTACTGTGCCGCTCAGACAAGGCACAGGACCATTCTTCTGAGTGCTGCAGCTGGTGAGGGGTTGGGTCACCTCCTCTGCTTGCTGCAGGCGACAAGGCATGGGGGGAAGGCGTCTTTCTTTCCCTCACCCATGCCACCACATGGCAGATGACAGGAATAGGACCTGCTCTCCCATTCTCATGCCCTCAGAGCCAGCTCACCCGTGTCCCTGCGAACGAGGTCAGCTCTATTTTTAGATAGTGATTGTTGGAATAGCTAAACCAATCCTGTAAGCTATTCTAATAAATCCCCTTCTATATACATATGTGTGTATATATTATGTATAGATAGATAATTAGATGAAAGATTCATTCTATCTATACTTCCTGATCCTGGAAAGAACACTGAGTAATACAGGTTTTATTGCCAGAAGGTGGTTCTAGAGCAATAGAAGTACAAAAATGATTTTTAAAAAAAAAAAAAAAATATCTGGAATAGGCCTTCCATTTTGCCAGCACTTAGAACTGCTGAACCCAGTTACTGAAGCCTCTCCAGGAATCTTGGTGAATACTGAAAGCCCATGGTATGAACTATTTTATAAACTTAAGGAGAAAATACATTTGATTATCCTGATTCATTGTCAGACACAACATGTAGTGATATTATGTTCCCCCAAATATTGTGCACCCTATTAAACTTATCTGGGATCAGAAAACAGAGCAGCCACTAGATATAGAGGCCAGAAAATGGTGGCACACAGGCCTTTAATCCTAGCCTTCTGGAGGCAGAGATCTCTGTGAGTTCAAGGCCACACTGGAAACAGTCAGGCATGGTGACTCATGCCTTTAATCCCAGGAAGTGATGGCAGAAAGCAGAAAAGTATATAAGGCATGAAAACCAGGAACTAGGTTGGTTAATCTTTTAGACTTTTGAGCAGCAGTTCAGTTGAGATTCATTCTGGATGAGGACTCAGAGGTTTCCAGTCTGAGGAAACAGGATCAGCTGAGGAACTGGTGAGGTGATGTGGCTGTGGCTTGTTCTGTTTCTCTGATCATTCAGTGTTCACCCCAATACCTGGCCCTGAGTTTGTTTTTATTAATAAGAACTTTTAAGATTCATGCTACAACAACAGATTTGGTGACTCTGTACACAAAGTTTTTCAATTTGTGGAAAAACTGGGGAATGGTGATGATGGTTGGTTGCTCCTAGCATCTCTGAATAAATTGACAAAGGAATAGAATGAGATTTTTGATAAAAAATATGCAGTTCCTGGCATCTCAGAATATACTTAAGGAAAACAGTGATAACTCCGACTAGATCCAAATGTGCATAAACAGTCTGAAGCAGTGGGTCTCCACCCCTTGGGGTCAAAGGACCCTTTCATAGAGATTGCCTAACACATATTTACATTACAATTAATATCAGAAGCAAAATTACAGTTCTGAATTAGCAATGAAAATAATTTTATGCTTGGGGATTACCACAATACGAACAAATCTATTAAAGGGTAGCATGAGGAAAGTTGAGACCCAGTGATTTAAAAGTTTCTATGTACGTTGTGGAAGAGAATTTTCTTTCCAGCAGCTATATATCTCAAGTTGTGGAAAATCAAACCAAAACCTTAATTATAAGATGGGGTAAATTACAGTAAAAATTCAAGTCTGAGCCTCAGAGGGTATTATCGATTAAAATAAAGGCATGAGTTGGTAAATAATGGGATCCTGTAAATGGATTGGGGGAAATTAGAGTACTCTGTTGAACCTGAGAACATTGAATCCTTGGATTCAGTAGGGTTTATCTTACCTGGCGAATTATTCCAAGTAAGTCCTGGAATTACTTCTGGTGAAGTCCCCCACCCACAAAAGAAGATATAGTTTTACTTCCATCCCAGAAATATTGTCTTTTCTGTCTTTGACAAGGGAAACTAAATCTTCATTATCTGCTAAACAAGCAATGATTTTCTCTGAAGGAGATGTCAGGCAAGACAATAATGATGTCTCTCAGGGCAGACCAATAGTTGCATCTAAATCTATAACCATATTTAAGTCTAAACAGGCTCCTAGAGGGGCAGTAGAAAGTGCAGTACACAAGTAATTGTGATACACTACTAAAGAGCTTAATTAATTTGCTAATTCATTCAAGCAGAAGTCTAGAGAATATGTGTGGAAATAGATTTTTAAAGATGTAGGATTATGGAGGAAGGATCATAAAACTTGATCAGAGTGGAATTTATTGATATGAGCCCAGTGAATAAAGATTCTAGGTTTAATATTGAATTTGCACTGTTGGAAAGTAAAGGTTCCAAAGTTTTTTTGAATGTTTGACTAGAGAATTTTTCAAAAAAAAATGGCCTACTAAAAAGGAGTTGGAGATGCTGGACATGTGTTGATATAGTGTTAACGAAGAGACTTTAAGGCTCAGGGAAATTAAAAAAGCTAATGTGGGTAAATTGTGTAAACCTTAATCCTCCACAGTGGGAAACCCAGAAGACTTGCCCTCCAATATTCCCATAAGATGCAAATGGGGAGAGTAGCACCATCACATTTGAAGCTCTTTGCTGTTGCCCTTTGTGTCAGACCTTGGAGATGCTGCTGCTCAGTTAGCTGAATTAAATGAAGTGAGTTTAACTAGGCCTCCAAATAGTAGGGACCAGGTGGCAGCACTGAATCAATAATGGAAAGGGAATCATTGTTACAGTCATGGGCAGCTCAGAAGAAGTGATGTCCACAATGGCCTGACCCAGAGTAGTAAGCACAGGCAAAGTGAACTTTATGAAGGCATGAATTACATGGATCTTTGATACTCACTAATCAGTCATGTGTTTTCAGGCTGAAATAGATAGGAAGCTTGTATAAGCAGAAAAATTTTCAAAAGAAAGGATGGCTTCATTGGATTGTGCCAAAAAGGAATCTTGGCCTGTGGGTCAATTCCCAGACTTGAGCCAGCTTGCAAACCCAGAAACCCTTGAATGAAGGGATGGGCAAGTTTGCTTGAGGAAGGATCATGATGAAATACCACGGAATTTTACTGGTATCCTTTCTCTAGTCCTTCCTCAGAGGGAAGTATGTTTTTTCACTAGGGTAATTGTACAGTGGGGGAAAGGAAAAAAAATCAGACTTTCTGGGGTCTATTGGATACTTGTTGTAAATTGATGATGATTCCATGAGACTCCATGAAACATTGTGGCCCTCATATTCAAGGAGAGCTTATGGATATCAGGTGATTAATAGAGATTTGGATGAAATTCAACTCACAGTAGGTCCAAGGTTCCTAAACTCATTCAGTGGTTAACTTTTGAGTACTAGAATGGTTAGAATTGGAAAAAAGTCACCCCAAGTTAGGTAACATAGACCCAGAAAGAAGAATATGGAATGTATTCACTTATATGTGGATATTAGTTATTATATAAATGATAACTAAGCTGTAATCTGAAGACCCAGAGAGGTTAGGTATAGAGAAAGGGACTAGAAGGGACACATAGGTATCCCTGGGTAGAGGAAATAGAATAGTGTTCATGGATGGACTAGGGGAGGGGCTGGGACAAGAATAGGAGGATTGTGTGCTGAGGGGAAGGGAGATAGTGTTGAGGGATGAAATGCAGGGAGAAACAGCTAGAATTGATTGACATTTGGGGAGTGATATGGAAATATAGTACAGTGGAAACTTCCAAAAATATATAAATGTGATCCTAATGAAATACCCAAATAATGAGTGATGTGAAATCCTCATTGGCCATATCTTTTCACTTAAGGAAGCTTCCAATACCAAGACTGGGTTACATCCAATTGAGTTGTTGGCCAAAGGGATTATACTGAGATCCTGATATAATCCAGGCTGTTGCCAACAGAATATGTTGCTCTCAACAAATTGAAAAGTTTTATTGCTGAAGACAGCACCCGTACAACCCATTGAACATGGAGAGGTTGAGTTTCTGCCTATGTAGAACTTCCATTCATATGTTTTAGTATCCTTGGTATGAGAAGGTACTTTGCAGGTTACCAAAAGAGAAATGTAAAGACCAAACCTATCCACAAGCTCTTTTATTTGCCAGGGCAATGGTTTAACAAAACTTGGGGAGTAACCAACAAATGTCCAATTTGACTTAAGGTGTACTCCTGTAGATGGAACCCATACCAGACACTGTGGAAGACAAAGTGAAAGAATCAGAGGGGATGAGGGACACCAGAAGAAGAGGACCCTCTATATCAACTGAGCAGAGATGAAAACTATTCACAGAGACTGAAGCCACATGCATAGGACCAGCATGGGTCTACACAGGTCCTTGGCATTTGTATTATAGCTTTCAGTTTAGTATTTTTAAGGGACTCCCGAGTGTGTGAACAAGTGGGTCTCTGATTCTTGTGCCCTCTCTTGGGACTCTTTTCCTTTTGTTGATTTGCCTTGCCCAACTTTGATGTGATGGTTTTTGGTTTAGCTTATTATATATTTTTTTGTTACCTCTTAGAAGCCTGTTCTTTTCTGATGAGAGATATAAATGGAATGGATCTGGATGAGAGGGGAGGTAGGAAGAAACTGGGAGGAGTAGAAGGGGAAACTATAATCAGAATATAATATATGAGAAAAGAATATTTTCTTAAATAAGAGAGGGAAAATGTTTTCTGGAGTTCCAGAGAACCTTCAGGGAATTTCTTGGAGCTTCCATGTCCTGTGATAAAGTGAATGGGAAACTAAAAAACCTAATCAAGACATGATGATAAAAGGCACAGATCCTTCAAAAATAAAGATATGCGTCAGTCCTCCAGGAAAAGAACCTAGACATGCTGAGGTTGGAAGTAAAACAAAATGAGTAGAGGAGGAAGGTATTTATAAATACCAGCTAAGGATTATAATTGACATGATTATTTCTGTCACATTTTGTAAGAATGTGTTTGTACAAGTATTTGTATTTTCTATCTTCAATTTCTTTATCAAATAAGTAAATATCAGTGGTTATTATATTTAAGTTTTAGGTGCTAAAAGAATGTCCTTCTAAGGAGGTTGTCACTTATTCGAAATTTATAACGCATTTGCAGTTCTACAAGGAAAAATTATATCATGTTAAGTGTGATTATAATTTGGTTAAATATTCAATGTGTGATTGTACATGGGATAGTTATATCATCTTAGGCATAATTATGACCTGGTTATTTGTTTTCATTTAAAAAAATAAGCATGGCACAATGAGGTATGACTTTTCTGTCAAGTTGATAAGGGTTGAAGTTGTGATAGCTATTCTTGGTTGTCAATTTGACAGTGTTTGGAATTAATCAAAAACCAAAGGGCTAGCCACATGTGTGAGAGATTTTTTTTTCTTACTTAAATATTCTGAAGTGGAAAGTCTCCCTTCTAATCTGGGTTTTGGAGGTACAAAGATGCACCTTTAATCTGGAGCACAACTTCTGGTGACAAGGCATAGAAAGGATAAAAAAAAAGAAATCTTGCTCTTTCTTTACCTGCTTGCTCTTGCTCTCCCCAGCAATTCCATTCTTTCACTGACATGAGAGACTACTTCTTTGAGATTTGGCATATTCTGAAGACCAGCTAAGATATCCAGCCTCATAGACTGAACACTACTGGATTATCAAGCCTTCCATTGGTAGACAGCAACTGTTGGACTAGTTGAACTACAGCTTGTAAATGATTCTAATAAACCCCCTCACTACACACACACACACACACACACACACACACACACACACATATATATATATATATATATATATATATATATATATATTCATTCTATAAGTGTTTTTCTCCCTCTAGAGAACCCCAACTAATATAAGGATTAATATTGAAATTATATAAAGAACTAAAAATGGAATAAAAATCCTAAAAACCCAATTAAAATGAAGTACACATAGAAAAGAGAAAACTCTCAAAAGAGGACACTCAAATGGCTGAGACACACTTCAAGAATTGGTCACATCCTTAGTCATCAGGGAAATGTAATGAGATACTGTTTTTCATCAAGTTGACAAGGGATAGACTTGTGATGGCTGTTTCTTGGTTGTCAATCTGACTATATCTGGAATTAATTAAAGCTCAAATGACCAGCCATATGTGGAGGACATTTTTTTCTTAATTTAAACTTTTGAAGTAGAAAGGAAAACTTCTAATATGGGCATTGGACATAAGAAGATATATCTTTAATCTGTGCCATCCCTTTGCTGACAAACTATATAAAGGGTATAAAGAAGGAAGCTTGCTCTCTTTGCTCAAAACTAATAAATCAAGATGGATGTGTGGCATACTAGAAGGGGAAGATCAAAGTATAGGGGGCACAGAAGTGTTGGGTAAGCGACAAAATATGAGGGACAGCTAGAACTAAGGTCCATATGAGTGGCTGTGTGGAAAGCAAAAGCAGAAACTACTTTGAGATTTTATTTTATGCTAATCAGAGTAGAAAAGAAGAATAAAACGGAAAACAGCTCATGCTGGTAAGTCTGTAAAACAAAGGGAACATACCCAGCTATTTCTGGTACAAGAGCAAAATTGTACATCTGCTATGGTAATCAAGGTGTTAGTTCATCACAATGCTGCAAATTAAGATCTGTCTCAGGATTCAGCTAGAAGACTCTTGGGCCATATACTTAAAGGATGCTTCCTCCTACTACAGAGACCATTGCTCAACCATCTTCATTGTTGATCTATTAATATCCAGAAATTGGAAACAGACTAGATGTCAATCAATGGAAGAATATATTAAAATGTTGTACATTTACACAATGGAATATTATTCAATTGTTAAAACAAATAAATCTTGAAATTTACAGGTAAATCAATGGAGCTAGAAAAAAAAAAATCCTGTATGAGGTAATCCAGACCTAAAAGTCAAATGTGATATTTATTTATTTACTTATACATTGATATAGCTATTAAGTCTTCCATTATGAGGCTATATACTCCAGAGGGTTTGGGTATAGTATAAGGAACAAGATGGAGGATGGGATTACCCTAGGAAGGGTAAATAGAATTATAGCTACAGATGGATGTGTGGGGCACTGTGATAGGGGAATAAAATGAGAAGGAGGAGAGTAGAATTGGGTGAGAGAGTGAAGATGAGAGGTACAGGTAAAACTAAGGACAACTGAGGGATTGTACAGAAATCAAATTGAGCAGAAACTTCCTAAAATATATACATATACATATATGAAGTTGATCTAAATGGAATTGACAAAAATGAGCGCCCCAACTAGACATCTCTCATGCCAAATGAAGACTCCAGTTCAAGAAATGGGTTACATCTAATCAAAGGGCCCCATGGGAACTACTAAAGAACCCAGACACTTGCCTAGGGCATCTGCTGTTCTCCACAAACTGATGATAAGGCTCTGTTGCTGAAGACAACACTTATGAACTCATCTAGCATGAACAAGACAAGCTGGTGCCTTCATATCGTCTTTACCACTAATGACAAATATTTGTGGTATTGGAAAATATTCTAGATGGTACCAAAGGAGAAAGGTAACATAACCTTAGCTACAAACCCTTAGTTCTACAGAAGTTACCTGCATGCAAGATGTGCTATTGGAATCATGTCACAAAGTTTACAGAAATAACCAACAAGTAAACAATTTCAGAATATTTTATGTGGAAAAAATCTATTTTCCATAAAAAAAACAAAATAAATAAAAAAGTAATTACTAAGAAAGATAATTTTGATTTATATACTTGTTTGTATTCAGTTATTGCCCCATTCACTTCCATCTAGTTATAGTCTTATGTCTGACAGCATCATCACTCTTTCTGATCAAGAATCTGGTTCATTACTTATGCTTATGTGCAACACTTCAGTTCCTTAACTGGAAATATTATTCCCCTCTATCTTAACTCACAAGTATATGAAGAGATCTGCTGAGTCATCAGCCTTATATTGTCAGATACTCTCCACATCATGTAGTCTCCAAAGTTAAGGTTTACTTCGATAAGAATCAACACTCATTTGAAAAAGATTGGCTTTTTTGTATTGTTTATATCTTGTGTAAAAGAATGCTCCTGCCACCACTGCTTTCTCAGGGGAATTTTCCATATTAAGCTTTATGGTTTTACTTCACATAGAGACTGAAATTATTTAGATGTTCAACTAAAATTCTCAAGGCAAGTTATGAAGTGGACTTCTCTGAACTTGGCCTAGGTCATGGAAAAGGATCTAACAGAAAAATATCAATAGAGAGTTTGCACAAAGCAGGTAACTTTGGCTAGTTCTGATTAAAGTCTGAACAGTAAAAGCTTCCTAATAAAGCACATCACAAAGAGATTTCCATGGCCTAATACTTTCTATTGTTTCTATAATTTGAGTTAAGTCATGTCAACTCATGGTGCTCCATGGGACATTAATCATCCTATGAATTTAATGAGAAAATTGATCATAAAAGTATCATTTTTTCAAAGACTAGATAAAATGACAGATGGCCAGAATAAAAAAAAAAACTCAGTTATGAGCCCTAGTTTGGAAGGTATTAGTCAAATGAATGTGAATATTTAAATATAAAATTTAATACATTAAAATCAAACAAAATTTAAAATCAATTCTTCAGTTGCATTACATGGGTTTTAAGTGTTTAATAGAAAATTGTGCCTATCATCATTGAAGCTGAAGCATCAAAGGTTTCTTAAGAATAAGAATTATACTTTAAACCTAACAATGTTACAAATCAGTTTTCCACTTTTCTGTACAGAGAAGTCCATTAGTAACATATTTTCCACCAAACATGAAAGCCAGCAGCAATGTCTTTAGGCAGTCAAGGACAAAGATAACAATTAAGCTAATTAAGATTAACATTTAACAAAATCTACCTAATTTATGCCATAAATTATAACTTTTATATAATATTTGACTTAACAATGATAAATGACTGTCCCCAGAGCAATTCTGCATAAATGCCTGTCTCTAAAATGGTAAGTTGTGACTTACTCCTTCCTTTTTATATTTTATATTTACAGAGGGTAAATAATAAATGGTATGACAAAATTAAATACAAAATATCCATGAACACATACTTCTTAAAACTGCTATAAAGCAGTATGAATTTAAGTATGTTCCCTTATATCCAAATATAAGTGCAGTCCTCAATTTTTATCAATAAAATTGCTCTTTGAAATGATATAAACCATTACAGAAAACCTCAGCCAGTCAACATGCAGAGTTATGGAATCCAATTCCAATGGACACATCTACAAAACACCACCTACATCTAAGGATCAGGAAATATTGTGGATGAGGTGTTAGAAAGATTGCAACAGTCAGCTGATAAGGGAGTTTGCTGTGAGGTTGTGTCTCCTAGACATTTAAGTAGCTACACACATAAAGTTTCATTAATATAACTGCCTAAATATAAGCTGTATGAGTAAAACATTAGACATGCTAATGTGGACATGGGAAAGACCATGAGGCCTCAACACTATACAAAGAGTTAAAGATAATACTGAGTGTAGGAGAAATAGTCTTTTCCAGTAAGTAGAATAACAATTGATTATCCAAGTGATTGTCCCTAACAACATACAGGTGAATAACATTATAAAAAAGAGGAGATTGTGTAAGTGTAGGAGAAATAGTCTTTTCCAGTGAGAATAACAATTGATTATCCAAGTGATAGTCCCTGACAACATACAGGTGAATAACATAATAAAAAAAGAGGAGATTGTGTGTGTGTGTGTATAAACATATGTACATATGTGTATATATATATATGTGTGTGTGTGTGTGTGTGTTTATATATACATATGTTTATATATATATATATATATATATATATATATATATATGCAAGTAACAATGATTAATGAAAAAAGGAGGCCATGACTTTAAAAATAAACTCCAGAACCACAGCATCCCTCTCATATAAATCTAGGACAGTCAGCCAGTCTTCCCTGTATGTATAAATAAAATCATTTACAATTTGAAAGTGTTCATATGTTGATTGTCACTATAATACTGAAATACATTATATTTAAATTACATATTAATTAATATAATCATTTTATTTTGATTTTTTAAATAAATCATTATTAAGTAGCACTTAATCTGTTTAGCTCAGAAAAACATAAATCAGCTCTTTGTAACCTACAAGACAAATTATGATCACTAGCGGAACTTTAAAAGATCTCTTTTGTGCTGTACATGACGAAATGCATTGCATATTCACTTTTACATAGATAATATCAGTGGTTTCTACTCTGTCGACAGCTACAGCCCAACCATTCACTGAGCTTCTTTTGGTTCTCTTATTAATAGAAATCTACTTGAATTTTGATGTTCAGCAAAATTATATTTTTCTAGAAATATAAGCCATGTCTGAAAATTTTAAATGTAAATATTGAACTGTTGAAGAACATTTTCAGTTTCATAAAATATTTTAAATGTCAAATTCAGGAAATTAAGTTACCACTTTTACTAAAACTCAATGCTTATTTTGTTTTAACTAAAATATGTGCCAAGTTTTAATTCTTGGACATACTTTTTCTTCTATGAAGAGTGCTCTTTATGCAATGTTTAGCTTATTTAAAATATATACACTTTCCTCAGTATTCATAGTAATTATGCATTATATTGACTCAATTCCAAAACAGCTTATCAGACTGAAAACTACTAACTCTCTTTAGTATTTTTCTTCCACAGTGTGAATTCTCTGGGCATTACCTTCAGTATTTCCTGATATTTCTGAATCATAATTTTGGTCTATTTGGAGAACATCTCAATGATGTAATCATCAATGAAGCAAATGTCAAAGGGAAGACTCCCATAACCTGGCCTGCACTAACTTCAGTAAACCAAGACTTTCACGTTTCCGTAAGATCTAGCAATGAAAGCATTAAAACAATATTATGACAACTTGTGGACATTTACTGTTAATTTATCAGTATAACATATTTCAGATTTTTTCTAATTACACATGTTCAAAGTACAATATGGAATCTGAAAAAGAAGTACAGATCTTATGAAAATATTATTTATAGTACTCTAAGAAGGACTCTGTTAGTAAAGTGCTTAAAATGAATGTTAAAATGAATGGAGACAGCTTTTCCAAGAATAAACTATATGTGGGTCCAAAGTAACAGCATAAACCAGTTCTTATTTAATTTCATATTTTCATAGCTGAAAATATTGGTTGAGGTAAACCATGTTGCAATTTCCAAATCAGACAAAGACTGTAATGCTATATCCAAAAAAAAAAAAAAAATAGAGGAGCAAAGATTCTGCTTTTCACTCATACAATAACGACAAGCAGATTTCTTTTCTAAATTCTGAATATGCTTGAGAACAAATTTTTCCATTGTTATGTCTAAAATTCTTCTTTTACTTTTTTAAGAATAACTATGCCTTAATACTTTTTTTTTTATTTTTCAAGACAGGATTTCTCTGTGTAGCTTTGTGCCTTTCCTGGAACTCACTTGGTAGCCCAGGCTGGACTTGAACTCACAGAGATCCTCCTGGCTCTGCCTCCCGAGTGCTGGGATTAAAGGCATCGCCATCACCGCCCGGCCTTCCTTAATACTTTTGATTGATGTCATTTGTGAAAACAAAACATAAAGGAGAAAAGGCTTCTTTTGAGTCTTCTTGCAGAGGAAATAAAGGGAGAAACAAAGAATCATAACCTTCTGTCAGGTTATTAATGTGAACCATGATGATCATAACAAGAATGCTATCTCTAGGTGCTTTATTTTAATGCAGACAAAGTTGTTATCACAATGAAAGTATCAAAATAAAACTTTGTCAGAATTATCTTTTTTGGTTTGTTTGTTTCTAACAAAATCATAGAAACTCATGACAAGACATGTTCTGCCTTCAATGTCTATAATTATTGAAGCCATATACCATTGAGTCATTGGTGATAATATCTGTATTGGAAATGACGCCAGGGCCTAGGAATGACCAATCTGGAAGGCAGTTTTAAAAGTTGCTAGACACAGTAAAAGGACAAAAACATGAATCATGACTAAGTCAGAAACATTAGCCTAGATTATCATGGTAAATGTGACATTAAAGAAATGAACAAGAACAAATCAACAGTTACTTCTACAAACTACATCCTATGTATTTTAAAATGTAGTATTGTGTTCATCATTTACTATGATTAATAAATGTTATAAAATGTTCAAAAAACAAAAATAGATTATTTTCTCATACAATATATCCTGATGAGTTTCCCTTCCCTCTACTCCTCTCAGTTTTTCCCACCTTTCCTCCTCTCCAGATCCACTTCCTTTCTGTCACTCATTAGAAAAGAAAAGATCTCTAGGAGATAACAACCAAACAGGACAAAATAAAATATAATAAAATGAAGCAAAAACTGTCATATAGAAGTAGGACATGGCAATCCAATGGGGGAAAAGAACACCAACAGCAGGAAAATGAGTCAAAGACCCACTCATTCTCATAGTCAGAGTCCCATAAAAACATTAACCTAATAGTTATAGTATATACACAGAGGACCTAGAGTAGACACGTGTAGACACTGTGCTTACTGTTTCAATTTCTGCAAGATCATATACATCTTGTTCAGTCAATTTAATGGTCCTTATTCTCCTAGTGTCCTTCTTTCCCTATGCCTCTTACAATCTTTTTACTTTTTTTTTCTCAGAATTCCCTGAGCTCTGAAGGGAGGTATTTGATAGAGACCACGAATTCAGACTCTCTCTCTACATAATGTCTGACTCTGGGTCTCTGTAGATCTTCCCATCTACTGCTGGAGGAACCCTCTCTCATGATGACTGGATAAGACACTAATCTATTAGTATAGCCAAATATAATTAGGAATCATTTTATTAATTGCTTTTTAAGAACAGTAGTATTTGGTGTTACTCTAGGTCTGTGGGCTATCAATTCTCTGGTTCTTGGTTACAAAAGCAGTGTGTAGTATGAGTTCCCTAACATGGAGTGGGCCTTAAGTAAAATAATACATTGGTTGGCTGCTCCTACAAGTTTTGTGCCAGAATTGCCCTAGCATATTTGCAGGGAGGGCAGATACTAGGTCAAAGGTTTTGGCCTGGGGTGCTTTCCATATATCTCTTTGGTAGTTTTATGATTAACTCTCTTCACAAAAGAAGTTAAAATGTTGGGGTGAAAGCTTCATGTAGGCACCAGCTGAACTTCACCATGTTTAAGGAGTTATCAATGTTGTCCTCAGTAATAGGGCTCCTCTGTCAGTTTGCACAGAGCAAACTTTTACCTGAGTAACAGCCTGAGTTGCTTGAATATTTCTATGAGACCCTCTACCTTGGCCAATAACTCATTTGAATGCAACACAATCTTATTACAGGAAGCCTTGCCTGGCTTCAAGAGAAGGCCAGTTGAGTACTGTGGGATGTCCTGTATGCTGTAAATACATGTTGCTATGATTGATTGATAAATAAAATGTTGATTGGCCAGTAGCCAGGCAGGAAGGATAGTGTAGGTGGGACAAGGAGGAGGAGAATTCTGGGAGGTGCAAGGTTGAGGCAGAAAGATGCTGCCTGTGGCCACCATGGGGACCAGGATGTAAAGTACCAGTAAGCCACGAGCCATGTGGCAAGGTATAGATTTATAGAAATGGGTTAATTTAAGGTATAAGAACAGCTAGCAAGAAGCCTGAGCCATTAAGCCATACAGTTTATAAATAATATAAGTCTCTGTGTGTTTGCTTGGGTCTGAGGGCTGCAGGAGGCTGGGCAGGAACAGGATAACTTCAGCTACAGTTGAGACTCTGCATTCTCCATTACTAGGAGTCCTCATTAAAATCAATTTTATGGATTACAGGAAGTTTCCACTGCACTAGGTTTCCCCTCAACTCCTAGATGGCCCCAAATTCCACCTGTCTCTCCCTGTACTCTCACCCTTTACCCAATCTACCCCTATACCTAATACCTTGATCCTGTTGCTACTCATCCACAGTCTGCCCATAAAATCTACTCTATTTTTCCCTCACAGGGCAATCCCTGCATCTCTTCTAAACCTATCCTCTTTACCTAACCTCTCTGGGTCTGTAGATTGTAGTGTGGTTATCATTTACTTAACTGCTAATGTGCACTAACAAGTGTATGCCTACCCTATTTGCCTTTCTGCATTGGGATTTGCTCATACAGGATGATTATTTCTAGTTCCATCCATTTGCTTGCAAATTTCAAAATGTCAATAATCTTTTGTGTAAATGGACCAAATTTTCTTTACCCATTCTTCAGTTGAGGGACATCCAGGGTGTTTCTAGTTTCTGCCTATTATGAATAAAGCCATAATGAGCATAGGTAAGTAAGTGTCCTTGTGGGAGGATGGAGATTCCTTTGGGTATATGCCCAGGAGTGGTATAGCTGAGTCTTGTGGTAGATCAATTTCCCATTTCCTAAGATACCACCAAATTGATTTCCAGAGTGTCTGTACATGTTTTCATTCCTATAAGAAATGGAGGAGTGTTCCCCTTGCTACATATCCTTGCCAGCATAAGCTGTCACTTGTGCTATTGATCTTAGCCATTGTGACAGGTATAAGATGGAATATCAAAGTAATTTTAATTTGCATTTCCCTGAAGGCTAAAGGTGTTGAACAATTATTTAAGCATTTCTCAGCCATTTGAGAATCCTTAATTGAGAATTCTATATTTAGATCTGTACCCCATTCTTTAATTAGATTATTTGTTTTTTGATATCTAGTTTCTTAAATTCTTTATATATCTTGGATATTAGTCCTCTATTTGATGTGGCATTGGCAAAAATTGTTTCTCATTATGTAGGCTGCTGCCTTTCTGATTGACAATGTCCTTTCCCTTACAGAAAATTTTCAGTTTCATGTAGTCCCATTTGTTAACAACTGATCTTAGTGTCTGTGCTATAGGTATTCTGTTCAGAATGTCTTTGCCTTTGCCAATGCATTTAAGTATATTCCCCACTTTCTCTTCTGTAAGTTTTAGTGTATCTGGTTTTAGGTTGAGGTCTTTGATCCTCTTGATTTCAAATTTTGTGCGTGAAAATGCTATCTTTTTTCTAGTGTGTGTTTTTGGCTTATTTATAAAAATAAAAAAAAACAGGTATCTGTAAGTGTGCGGATTTATATCTGGGTCTTCAGTTTGATCCCATTGATCAACATATCTGTTTTTATGCCAATACTATATGGATTCTATCACTGCAGTTCTGCAGTACAACTTGAAATTGTTAATGGTGAGACATCCAGCAATATTTTATTGCTCAGGGTTGTTTTAACTATATTGATTTGTTTGTTTGTTTGTTTTGTTATGTTTTCCACCTGAAATTGAGAATTATTCTTTCAAGGTCTATAAAGAATTATGTTGAAATTATGTGGATTTCATTGAACCCATTGCTTTTAATATGACAGACACTTTTACTATGTTAATTCTACCGATCCAACAACATGGGAGATCTTTCTGTCTTCTGATATCTTCTTCAATTTTTTTCTTCAAGACTTGAAATTTTTACTGTACAAGTGTTATTACTTGCTTGGTTAGAGTTACCTCAAGATATTTTATGTTATTTAAGGCTATTGAGAATGTGAGAACTATGTGGTTTCATTATTTTTTTCCTCAGTTTATTTGTCATTTGTATATGGGGGGGCAACAGTTGTTTTATTTTTTTCATTTCTTTTGTTTTTTTTTTTCAGTTAATCTTGTTTCTAGACACTTTGTTGAAAGTGTTTATCAGCTGTAGGTGTTCCATGGTGGAATTTTCAGGTCACTTGTGTATAGTATATCATCTGCAAATAACTGTTATGGAGGTTGTGAGCCCTAGAAAAAGACTATAGACTCAATTCAATTACAATTAAAAGATTTATTGATTAGCTATTAGAAGATTGAATAATATGTGAGCCAAATTTGAATTTTTCATTAAAGAAGAGTATTGAGAACTGTTTTTTAAAGTTGAAAACCACCAAAACACTTTCAATATCTATGCAAGCAAGCAGAAACTGGCTTGTTCTGCAAAGTTTAAGTGGTTAAGGTAACTCAAAACAATCTTTGGGTATCTGTGTAAGCAAGTTAGAGAGTGAAAAAAATCTGTTAGTCATTTTATAACAAGTACATAGTCATGATTATATATTTTTGCATGAGTCTTGGTTACTGAGAACTTATCTTCCAGGGACTAGACTAGTGGGTACCAAGATGTATGCCTAGCATAACATGAAGTTTCTTGAGCCATCCCATGATCCATTGACTCTAGATCGTATGAATCAAATAATTGATTTATACTTGTGTGGGGATAAAGATTGATATCTTAATTGATTCTTTCAATGAAATCCCAGCCCCTATCTTGAGCAACTCTTTTTGTAACTCTCTGATTTTTAACAGGTATTTGTAATACTGAAGGAGTTTAGAGATTAGCACTAACAGGCACTGTAGATAGTCTTTTTTTTCCTTTTTACAGCAATAGGAAAATGACTCCCATGGTAGATGGGAACTAGTTTCCTTTAGGCCTAAAACTCAAGCCTTTTGTTAATCATTAGGGGTGATATAGTGTCTTCTGTGACTGTTCCTCAGCTGAAATAGGAAGTTGTTGTCAGGGCCCAGAAAGACTGGAATGATGGACAAAGGTCAGGAGGAGATGGTGTACATCTGATTTGCTGTCCAGGTTTTGTTAGACTGTCTGGGGCTGGCCAAGTGCAGGTACATTTAGAAAAGCCTAGAATACTGGTCCGATGCTGGTGCTCAAGCTGGCATGAAATTACTTCAGATGCATCAGATTTACATCAGGTTTTAGTAAGTCCAGGTCTTGTTAGTTTCCCAGGCCCACATAAGGCTGGTTTGTTTGGAGCAGTTTGTAGTCTTCAGAAATTTGCTGGTACAAATATAGACTAGGAGCAGAAGGTAAAGTTTAAGAGCTTAGGGGAAAAATCTTAATTCCATCATTTATTACTGTTAAAACGGTGAACTTTGGAAGTCTTAATATAATAATAGCATAGAGAGTGGAAAAGAAATCTGAGTTTTTGTTTTATATATATATATATATATATATATATATATATATATATATATATATATATATATATATATACACACACACACATAATCATTTTTAGACATTTATAGCTTGCATTTATATAACCTAAATTACTTTTCAGACCCTCACAATTTGTTTAAGCTTTTATATCCTTAGAACTTTACAACTTATACCCTAAATCATTTTCTAGAACACCATAATCATTGGAAACCTCAAATCTCTTTCAGTGTGAATTGTCTCCACAAGGTAAACTTCATGAGTCTGTCATGTTTAGCAGGAGACCTATTAGCTCTAGACAAAGCAAGGTCTGATTTTTACATATGAAATCAACTGAGCAGTTAGCAAGATGCTTGCTTATGCTAAATTGCTAAAGCTGCAGTTAGCAATCAACATAATTAGAGATCTAAGAAGGATAAATTTGAGCAGGAAGGTTAGTCCCAAAGTTCTATAACAATTAAAATGATAGAGACTTACCTGGACAGTTACCCTAGCCTCTTCTATGACAGTCTTAGTGGCAAAGGTCTTCTGTCTTTGGCAGTCACACAGGAAGCATTGTCTTTCATTGCTCAACAGGGTATCATTAGCCTTTAGCTACTAGACCCAGAAGAACTGAGGGGCAGTCAGTTCTCCAGTGTCATTCTCGTGCACAGTTTGAGCGGCGTCGTGTTGGTAGCAACGCATGGGGCAATTCTTTGGCAGTGGTTAGCATCACCATAGTTGAGGTGGAGTTATTTGTGCCCCATTATCTTCTTTGGAGGAGACTTTATGGCCTCTGCTAGGAGCTAACAGTTTTTGTCTGTCGTAGGATGTTTCTTTATTAAACATTTTAAATGGCATATTCATCAGATTTCTCAGGAGTTTGAGGACCAACACTGGATTTATTAAGTATACCTGATTTTAAACAAACTTTGTTTTTAGTTACTTGTTTTCAGCTTAAACTTTAAAATATACACAGTAGGCTAGATAAAGTATGTCCCTAAAATGAATTACATTTCTATTTAGCATAGTTATAAACATGGTTTTGGGTATTTAAATAATTTAATCATTTATAAGATGACTGGCATTAACTTGCAGGTTCTAATTATCTTTTAAGTTTAAAACAAGTTAACAGCTTTTACAGAATAAAGGTTTTACAGTTTTATCCCTGTTAAATTTTGGCTTTAAAAATATATATGTTTTAACTGAAGCCCTCTTAGTATCAAAATAAAATGTTAAATCATAACTGTAGCCCATAGAGAGTCTGGGAATTTTATAAAACCATGAATATAGCCCATAGAGAGATTGAGAACCTTATTTTCTTGATCCTTTCACAGTGTACCAATACAGAATATCAGTTTCCTATATTTTTCACTTAATTCAAATACCTAAAGCATAAGGAAGTCAGCAGACATAAAGAAGTTAGACATATATCTTTAATTCTGTTATTGCTAACATGAGTAGATTTTATGAATTTATAAACCATATTCACCAAATATATTTTACTTATTAAACATATGTATTTTATTGAAAATTTTAGAACAAACATCATCACATAAAATCCATCCTAACCTAAAATATCTTATAGACCTATTATTGTCTCCTTAGTCTAAGAAGGGTATAACAAAAGGTGATTTCAAGTTACATAAAAGCATGCATAGCAAATTAAGACTACTATATAGAGATATTAAATTATTAATCATTTTGTTACAAGTTTTAACCCAACTTTTTTTTGCTTGGAATTTTATAGATTTCCCAACCCCCAGGCAATGGTCTTATAGATCCTGAGAGAAAGATAGTTTACATTTTAGCAAGAGCTTTGAATATCCCTAACCTTGAATTCGAGAATATTTTTTTGTAAACACAAACCAAGAAGTGGGGGGAGGAGGTCAAAGGGCTGGACATTATTAATTATATTTAGTCCTCTTAATTTTTGTATAAAACCTTTTTGTTAGAAAAAATGAAATAACATGAGACATAACAATGACAAATGAAGTTAGCATTTGTTGTAACATTTTTTTTTCCTAAGGAAATGTTAAACAATATTTGGAGCCTTTACCCTGTATAGATAATAACTTTCCCATTGCTGCATAGGTGGACTTCGTCCTTATTCTTAGTTTTTAGTCTGTATATGCTAGTTTCTCCAGAAAACATTGAAGCTTCATGCAATTAGGGTTTAATTTTATACAACCAGTGGATAGGAGTAACTGAATGCTTAGGTCAAGTTCAATGACTTTGTCTATTTCCTTTTTTTTAAAGAAGGAATGTTAACTTTTAACAAGTCCAAATTTAATAATTTTAAGCAGGCATATCTGGAATTATTACTGAGAAATTTTAGACAGACATTTTTATTTTACTTTATAACCAGTTTGTGTGTGTGCATGTAGGCTGACAACCTGAAAAGCTTAATAAGTATTTTTATTTAAAGTCATTAAGTTGCAGAATAATACGCTGCTATAAGGATGAACCTTTAGCAGCTCATGAATTTAAGGGGAGCCATGGAGTCAGCAGACTAATCACTCAATTAATTTTTCTATCTGAGGGACTAAAACTTAATTTTCTGGGGTCGGCATGTAGGACAAAACTTCACTCTTTTGGGCTGGTGAAAAATGGAAACACACACACACACACACACACACACACACACAGACACACACACCTCCAACATGTCAGGATCTCACCTAGGATGCTGAGAAATGGCAAGCCTTCAGCAGGTCAGAGAAATTGAAGGGGAGACGCAGAATAGGCGAACTACTAGAGACAAATAGACATGAGGACTTTTCTGAGGTCCGAAGCTTAGTTATTCATTTTATTATTCTTTCTGTTGTTTGTTCTACTATATTCTTTTTCTGTTCTATTCTTCTACCATGATCTTTCCCTTCTTTCTGTTTCCTGGTGTCTTCCTTCACACCACTTCCTGATGTCTTCCTTCTCCATGACTTCCCGATGTCTTCCTTCTGCACTACTTTATTTTTTATATATATAAAAATATAAATAAATTTTATTATATAATTAATTATATAAATTTATTTATATAAATAAAAATACTTATTAAGCTTTTCAGTTTGTCAGCCTACATGCACACACACAAACTGGTTATAAAGTAAAATAAAAACCTTTACAGCTTATATACCCCAACAGAATCTTTCAAGCAAGATAAAAATCACAATGTGGTTATATTGTATTTTTCAAGTAAATGATAATAATGAATACAAGTGAAAAACAATGTATTCCTCATTTCCCCTACATTTTACATATTACAGGTTAAAAACAAATAACTCCTCCAAACCCATATATGTTCATGTCTAAGAAACTTGTTATAGATTAACAGAGTGTAAGCAAGCAAGATATTTTTCTCAATTCTTTAACTGGCAGGCTGTATTTTGTGGTTATAAAGAAAGGATCAATCACTTTATTGTTTATCTCAAAAGGTAATCTTATAAAGAAATCTTAAAAGAATCACAAATTTAAACTTTTATATACAAAAAACAATCAGTCGTTTCTATTTTAAATCCTCAGGGAACATACCAACTCATCAACGGATTTTTATTAAATCATATCAAAAAGCTGAATGCAGAAATGAGTATGAGGAATTAATCACACCTGTGATCATCAACCTATTCTAGCAAGAAAGGTATGTCAGCCAGCAATAGCCAGATGCCACTTTACTCGCTGACTTCAATGAGTCCCGAGCTCAACTATTAAAAGTGTGTCTTTGTAGACACTAAATCATTCCTCAAGATTTTCTACCTCAAAGCCATTAACAAAAATATCTTAACTTAACCTTAATTCATTATTTAAAGCTTTGTTCTAGCTAGGATACATACCTACTCCATGAATATATCTCCCAATGTTATAAAGAATTTGAACTAGCCTAGCTTCTGGGACTCAATTATTTCCCTTAATCATTAACCTAACCCACAGTCTATATGGCTCCTCAAGAGAAATTCATAAGTCCTAGGTGTGTGAAACCTCCTTTTTTCCTATTTTCTGTTTTCTGCAATCCTGCTCTACCAGGAGTGAAGGCAACACTATATTCTACCTTTACCTGTATTAATTTTTCCACTAAACTGATCTTTATTACAATTTTTAAAGTATTTTTTTTAAAACCATTAATCATCAAAATTCAATTTAAACTAATACTATTATTGTACAAAATGAGTACTTCTGAGTCTGGGTTACCTCACTCCGGATGATTTTTTCTAGATCCATCCATTTGTCTGCAAACCTCATGATTTCATTGTTTTTCTCTGCTGAGTAGTATTCCATTGTGTATATGTACCACATTTTGTTTATCCATTCTTCAGTTGAAGGGCATGTAGGTTGTTTCCATGTTCTGGCTATTACAAACAATGCTGATATGAACATAGCTGAACAAGTGCTCTTGTGGTGTGGTTGAACATTCCTTGGGTATATGCCCAAGAGTGGTATAGCTGGATCTTGGGGGAGATGGATTCCCAATTTTCTAAGAAAGCACCATATTGATTTCCAAAGTGGTTGTACAAGCTTGTATTCCCACCAGCAGTGGAGGAGAGTTCCCCTAGCTCCACATCCTCTCCAGCATAAGGTGTCTTCAGTGTTTTTGATCTTAGCCATTCTGACAGGCGTAAGGTGGTATCTCAGAGTTGTTTTGATTTGCATTTCCCCCAGACTCATAGCAGGATACTAGATGTGGAACAAGGATGACTGGACTGCTACTCACATCACCAGGGAGGCTACCTGGAAAACAGGACCCCAAGAAAGACACGGGGATCGCCCAATGACAGAGAAATGGAATGAGATCTACATGAACAGCCTGGACATGAGTGGGGGTAGTGAAGGGCAAGGGTCGAGGGAAAGAGAGCTTGGGTGAGTGGGAGATCCCAGCTGGATCAACAACAGAGAGGGAGAACAAGGAACTGGAGACCATGGTAAATGAAGACCACATGAGAATAGGAAGAAGCAAAGTGCTAGAGAGGCCCACAGAAATCCACAAAGATACCCCCACAACAGACTGCTGGCAATGGTCAAGAGACAGTCCGAACTGATCTACTCTGGTGATGGGATGACCAAACACCCTAATTGTCGTGCTAGAAACCTCATCCAACTACTGAGAGATCTGGATGCAGAGATTCATTGCTAGGCCCCAGGTGGATCTCTGGGAGTCCAATTAGCGAGAATGAGGAGGGTTTATATGAGCGAGAATTGTTGAGACCAAGGTTGGATAAAGCACAGGGACAAATAGCCAAATGAACGGAAACACATGAACTATGAACCAATGGCTGAGGGGTCACCAACTGGATCAGGACCTCTGAATGGGTGAGACAGTTGATTGGCTTGAACTGTTTGGGAGGCATCCAGGCAGTGGGACCAGGTCCTGTGCTCATTGCATGAGTTGGCTGTTTGAAACCTGGGGCCTATGCAGGATAGCTTGGCTCGGCCTGGGAGGAGGGGACTGGACCTACCTGGACTGAGTCTACCAGGTTGATCTCAGTCCGCAGGGGAGGCTTTGCCCTGGAGGAGGTGGGAATGGGGGGTGGGCTGGGGGTAAGGTGAGGGGGGAGAACAAGGGAATCTATGGCTGATATGTAGAACTGAATTGTATTGCAAAATAAAAAAAAAAATGAGTACTTCAATTAAACAGTACAGCTTAAAGAGAGATCATCTTCATAATAATCCACAGAATGGTATTTTTACATGAGATAATCACACTATAATATTAAAGGGAGTGGGGAATCTCATACACTCATTCACACCATGACAGATATCAGAGAAAAATGGCAGTGACAAACCCGTAAAGGCACAGCAGTAGCAAGAATCATTCTGGAGCCAAAGTTCTTGGGGCCTTCCCTATCCAAGACTCACCCACCAGTTTTCTGGTAGACCAAACTCCAGAAGCTCAATTGCCACCTGCTACTCCTCTGACATGGCCACCAGCAATAATATGTTTCTGTAACCAAGAGATCATTCATCAAGAAACTATAAAAATCCAGATATTGACGGGAACTCAGAAAATGTTGGCATTAGATTGTTTCTATTTTCTTTTTTGCTCTGCAGAGTTTTAACAATACCTGAATCCTTGCAAAACAGAATCCAGTGATCAGAGAAAGATACCCAAGGAACCAGAGAACAAGAAGATGAGAAATTTGGGGTGATAACCTGCTGTACTACTGCAGTGAACAGCAGGAGGAGGAGAAATTAGCTTATGGTGCCTTGGAGGCCTACAGTGATGGGGGTACCTGTGCTGCCCCTGCCCAGTTACAGAGGAGTAGCCACAGCCACATTCAGAGCTCCATGATCAGAGATAGGAGCCAGCTGGGAGATAGAACAATCAGGACAAAAAAAAAAGAGACAGAGTCTCCCAGGGGATTTCTCTGGGACCTCAAAATGTTTATGGAGTTTGTGAATCTTTGGAAAAGACCATAGGCTCAGTACAATTGTAATTAAATATTTATTGATTAACTGCTAGGAGGACAAACAATTTTTGAGTCACATTTGAGATTGCCATGAGGAATGGCTATGAGCCAGGGCTTTTTAAAGCCAAAAGTCCATGAGAGGACCTTCAATACCTATGCAAGCAAGCAAGCAAGCAAAAAACTTGTCTGTTCTGCCATGTTTAAGTGCTTAAGGCAACTCCAAGCAATCTTTGGGTTTCTTCATAAGCAAATTACAGAAGCCTCCAAAGCAACTAGTTGTATCAAAACAAGTAGCTAGTCAGGGCTGTACATTTTTGGGTGAGAATAACTGATTCAGGGTTACTGGGAACTTATGTTCCAGGGATTTGAGTCAGAAACAAACAGCTAATGGCTACCATGATGGATGCCTAGTATAAAATGAGGTTTCTTTAATCATACCAAACAAAACTGACTTCTTCATTTCCAAATTGTGTCCCTGTGATTTCTTTCAGTTGTCTTATTGCTCTAGCTTAATCTTTAAGTACTGTGCTGAATAAATATGTACAGAGTGAACAACCTGATCTTGTTCCTGATTTTAGTGGAATTACTTTGAGTTTCTTTCTATTTAATTTAATATTGACTATAGTTTTGTATATTGCCTTCATTATATTTAGGTATGTTCCTTATATCCCTATTCACAGCAAGACTTTTATCATGAAAGGTTGTTAGATTTTGTCAAAAGTCTTTTGTGCATCTAATGAGATGATTATGTGTGTATATGTTTATATTTAAACATATACATATATGCATATATGTTTATAGGTGTTTAAAAACCTATATATTGTTTATATGATTGATTACATTTATTGATTTTCATATATATAACCATCCCCCTTTCTCTGGGATAAAGCTTACTTCATCATGGTGGATGATCTTTTTGATGGGTTCTTAGATTAAGTTTGTAAGTATTTTATTGAGTATGTTTCCATTTATTTTCATAAAGGAAATTGTTCTGTAATTCTTTCTGTGTTGAGTCTTTATGTGGTTTGGGTATTAGGGTAACTGTGACCCCATGAAATGAATTGAGTAATGTTCTTTCTTTTCTTTTTTGTGGCGTAATTTGAGAAATATTAGCAGCTAACTCTTCTTTGAGTGTCTGGTAAAACTCTTTTTTAAAACCATCTGGCTCTGGGCTTTTGTTGTTGTTGGGAGATTTCTAATGACACTTTCAATCTTACTAGGGCTTATAGGTCTATTGAAATTGTTTATCTAATATTGATTTAACTTTCATACATGGTACCTATTGAGAGAATTATCCATTTCTTTTAGATCTTCCAATTTGATGGCATAGAGATTTTTTTTATTGGATTTTATAGATGCCTGTTTTTATGTCTTTCTTTCATTTCAGATTCAGTGATTTTGGATATGCTCTCTCTGCACTTTACTTAGATTGGATAAGGGTTTGTAAACGTCCCCCTTTTCATCTCTGATTTTGTTATTTTGGATACTCACTCTCTGTCTTTTAGTTTGCTTAGATAGGGTTTATCCATCTTGTTGATTTTCTCAAAGAACCAAGTCTTAACATCATTGACTCTGTGTTCTTCTTTTTGTTTCTGTCTTATTGATTTATTGATTTCAGCCCTCAGTTTGATTATTTCTTGCCATCTACACCTCTTGGGTTTGCTGACCTCCTCCTCCTGCTCCTGCTCCTGCTCCTCCTCCTGCTCCTCCTCCTGCTCCTGCTCCTGCTCCTGCTCCTGCTCCTGCTCCTGCTCCTCCTCCTGCTCCTTCTCCTCCTCCTGCTCCTGCTCCTGCTCCTCCTCCTGCTCCTGCTCCTCCTCCTCCTGCTCCTGCTCCTGCTCCTCCTCCTGCTCCTGCTCCTGCTCCTCCTCCTGCTCCTGCTCCTCCTCCTGCTCCTCCTCCTGCTCCTGCTCCTGCTCCTGCTCCTGCTCCTCCTCCTGCTCCTGCTCCTCCTCCTGCTCCTCCTCCTGCTCCTGCTCCTGCTCCTGCTCCTGCTCCTCCTCCTGCTCCTGCTCCTGCTCCTCCTCCTGCTCCTGCTCCTGCTCCTCCTCCTGCTCCTGCTCCTGCTCCTCCTCCTGCTCCTGCTCCTGCTCCTGCTCCTGCTCCTGCTCCTGCTCCTGCTCCTCCTCCTGCTCCTGCTCCTCCTCCTGCTCCTGCTCCTGCTCCTGCTCCTGCTCCTGCTCCTCCTCCTGCTCCTGCTCCTCCTCCTGCTCCTGCTCCTGCTCCTCCTCCTCCTGCTCCTGCTCCTGCTCCTGCTCCTGCTCCTGCTCCTGCTCCTGCTCCTGCTCCTCCTCCTGCTCCTGCTCCTGATCCTGCTCCTGCTCCTGCTCCTCCTCCTGTTCCTGCTCCTCCTCCTGCTCCTGCTCCTGCTCCTGCTCCTCCTGCTCCTGCTCCTCCTCCTGCTCCTGCTCCTGCTCCTGCTCCTCCTGCTCCTGCTCCTGCTCCTCCAGCTCCTCCTGCTCCTCCTCCTCCTCCTTCTTTTTCTTCTTCTTCTTTTGGTTCTTTTTCAAGACAGGGTTTCTCCATGTAGTTCTGGTGCCTGTCCTGGAGCTCGTTCTGTAGACCAGGCTAGCCTCAAACTCACAGAGATACACCTCGCTCTGCCTCCAGAGTGCTGGGATTAAAGGCCTGAGCCCCCGCCACCCCGCTGACATTCTTTAAGAGCTTTCAGGTGTGCTAGTTTGAGCTGGGGTTTTATCAGGGAATTGTCTATGAGATCCATAGGAGATGTGGGTAGGGTCGGGGGAAAGCTCTAGCTTGTGTTCTGTTGCAGCCCTATGGAAAAGACTGGGAGATTGGTTCTGGGGGTACAGAGAGAAAGAAGAAGGTCAGTAGGTAGCTTACCTGGTTTTCCAGCAAGTCAAAAGTTAAGATTTAACTTCCAGGATAGTTTAAAAAGTATACATGACCCCTCTCAGAATATGTGTAGTCATCTCTATTATGTTTGTGCATGTGTGCAGAGGTGTGTATACATATGTGTCTTAAACATATGTATCACCTGTACACACATGTATCTTAAACATTTGTTTGTGTTGTGCTTTAATTTCTTCAAATGAACCCTCTATTATTTTAATGTTCTAGTTTGGATATTTCTATTCAGATTAAACACTATTTAATGAAACCATTTCATCATATTTTATCTCCTCAGAATATTTTCACTTAAATATTTAACATATATATATATATATGCATATATATGGAGTAATATGTGATCATTATGTTTTTTTATTTTATTACAATTACTTATTTTTATTTCTGAAAATTTCATACATGAGTATTGTGTTTACATTATTTCCTCCACACATTCTCCCTGCTCTAATTCCTTCTGTGTTTCCAATGTTCCCTCTCAGTATTATGACCTATTCTTTACTTATCACTGTTATGCATACATATATGTATATGAATACAACCTACTGAGTGCATTTAGTGTTCTCTGCACATCTTTCGGGCAGCTTGATAGATCAGGTGTCCCTTCTCCCTACTAATTCCTTACTGTTTCTATAAGCTTGAGTAGGTATTGGGATGAGCTGAACTGTCAAACAGCGCCTAAATAGGGGAGTAAGGATAAAGGAAAGACCGAGACATTAAAGAAAAGACAGAGACATAGGATAGAATTGGGAGGACTCTCAGTGAATACTGCAGCAGCCACGAATTTATTTCTCATAGCCTTTTTATACCCAAAGCAAGGTAAGACTTTCTTACCATGGTTCAAGAAACAAACAAGCATAAACACTTCCTTAATTCTCAAACATCTAGTAACCATACTTTTGGCTAATCATCCTGTTATTCAGCCTTGAGGAGCAAAAACAAGCTTGAACTCTCTGACCTTAAGTCCAGATGGAATCATGTCACAAGTTGGAGTCACTGTGTGCTCCCACAACTAGGGGCCTTATGAATATTGTAGACTTTAGATACTTCGAGAGACTTGAGAGTTGGTTCTTCCCTGAGTCTCTTGAGACTGTCACTTCTCTCCAGAATGAAATATTTCGATTTTGAAGCATACAACAACAAAGGGAAACACTGCACACTAATGGAGGGGTTCCTTAATTTTTAACTCCATCTGTATGGGTTATTTATAATAAAATCTTTTTAGGGAATATAGTATGATAAGCAATGGAGGAAAGTCTCTCAAAAATCAGTTTCAAAAGTAATAAACAATGTTAATAGGATTGATATAAAGTCATAAAAATGTCTTTTGCATGGTATATATCTTCCACAAACCCCTAACTCCAGTATAATCATAAAGCAGACACATTCCAAACTCCATTACAGGAGCATTTTACAAGATATGGGCCTAGCTGTTTAACACAGGAAGATTCTGAGAAATGGTCACCACTAAGAGGAGGTAGTCCCGAAGGACACTACACTTTTAATGTGGTATCCTGGGTGAATTCTGAAACAAGCTATATAAGTAGAAAATAAGAAAATATAATCAAAGGATGGACTTGTGCTAGTGGTAATATTTCAATGATGGCCCATTATTTTAACAAAAAAATTATATACTAATGTCAGAAGATAGTGACCAGTAAAAATGGAAACTGAGTATGTGAAAAGCCTGCACACTCTGTTCAATGCTTTCTGAAAAGAAAATGTGTATCCCAAATAATAACCCATTAGATTAGCTCAAGAAATGAATCTCTATTCTGAAATTACATAGTACAGCTGCACAATTCAGAATTAGAAACAATTTCTAGATAATTTTTTTAACTATTAGTGAACTTCTTTCATGTTCATTCCATTGTGGGTTAGTAATGATTTATTTTCTCAACCAGTTAAAAAATTAAAAGATAGAAAAACTGTGTTGACAAAGTACTGAAATTCTTGTTGAAGCTACTACAAAATAACATGGAAATCAGAGCCCTTTACTGGGTTCTAAGAATCATTATAAAAAAGATTTAAGTATGGCCTCAAACAGAAGCTCAGGGTTAATTTATTGGAGTTTAAAAGAATGAAGAAAAGAAAAGAAAGATGTTTTAAATAAACTAGCATGGAGGTGAATCACATGGTAAGAGGAAAAACATGGGGGCAAAGGGAGCAATAGTTAGGAATTCCATGGTACTGGGGGTGGGGGTGGGGGTTCAGAAGCATACTTAAGCTCTGGTCAGCATTTGAAAGCAAAAGTCAGGAGAGAATAAAAATGAATAGTTCACAGTTCATGTGTTTTCACTAGTTTGGCTAGTTGTCTCTGTATTTTTTCCAATCATGGTCTCGATATCTCTTGCTCATATAATCCATCCTCTCTCGCGCCGATTGGACTCCTGGAGCTCTACCTGGGGCTTGGCCGTGGATCTCTGCATCTGCTTCCATCAGTCACTGGATGAGGGTTCTATCATGACAGTTAGGGTGTTCAGCCATCTGCTCACCAAGTAGGTCAGCTCAGGCACTCTCTGGACCATTGCCAGTAGTCTATTGTGGAGTTATCATTGTGGATTTCTGGGGACCTCTCTAGCACTCTGCTTCTTCCTATTCCCATGGTGTCTTCATTTATCATGGTATCTCTTTCCTTGTTCCCCTACTCTGTTCCTGATCCAGCTAGGACTCCCATCCCCTAAGCTCTCTTTCCCTGACCCTTGCCATTCATTAACCCCCCCCCCAACCCACAGTTTGTGCATATAGATCTCATCATTTATCCTCCATCGCTGGGTGATCCCTGTGTCTTTCTTAGGGTCCTCTTTACTAGCTAGCCTCCCTGTAGCTGTGAGTTGCAGTCTGATTATCCTTTGCTTTACATCTAGTATCCACTTATGAGTGAGTATATACCATGTTTGTCTTTCTGAGTCTGGGTTACCTCACTCAGGATGATATTTTCTAGTTCCATCCATTTGCCTGCAAACCTCATGATGTCATTTTTTTCTTCTGAATGGTACTCCATTGTATATTTAGTGTATGACATTTTCTTTATCCATTCTTCAGTAGAAGGGCATCTAGGTTGTTTCCAGGTTCTAGCTATATACAAATAATGCTGCTATGAACATAGTTGAGCATGTGCCTTTGTGGTGTGATTGAGCATTCCTTGCATATATGCCCAAGAGTGGTATAGCTGGGTCTTGAGGGAGACTGATTCCCAATTTTCTGAGAAAGTGCCATACTGATTTCCAAAGTGGCTGTACAAGTTTGCATTCCCACCAACAGTGTAGGAGTGTTCCCCTTGCTCCACATCCAAGAGATACCAAGACCATGCATGATTGGAAAAAGTACAGAGACAACTAGCCAAACTAGTGGAAACACATAAACTGTGAACCAATAGCTGAGGAGCCCCCATGGTACTGGACTAGGCTTTCTGGATAAGTGAGACAGCTGTTTAGCTTGAACTGTTTAGGGGGCCACCAGGCAGTGAAAACAGGACCTGTCCTTAGTGCAGGAGCCGGTTTTTGGAACCTAGTGCCTATGCTGAGACAATTTGTTCAGCCTTGGTGTAGGGAGAAAGGGCTTGGACCTGCCTCAACTGAATATACCAGGCTCTACTGACTCCCCAGGGGAGACCTTGCCTTGGAAGAGGTGGGAATGGGGAGTGGGCTGGGGGGAAGCCTGAGGGTGGGAGGAGGGAAGACAAGGGTTCTGTGCTTGATATGTAAAATGAATAGAAAATCTCTTATAAAAAAAAATTAGAATATTCTGAAATAAAATGTTTGATTCACCTCTTCACCTCACCTAGGATGAAGCCAGAAAAAAAAAAGAATAGTTATGCCTTTTTGAGTCTAGGTTGAAACAGGCAACCTCATGGTAGATTTTAGGAACTGCACTAGAATTTGGAGAATGAAAATTTCATTAGCTGATGCTAGGCCCACCTACACAAGTATGGTACCTTAGCCAAGTTCTTAACCAGACCAGCTGACTAACTTAAGGGGGTTAAGTTAGTTAAACAAGGTCATACCTTGACCTAGAAGGAGAGATTTTCTTTACTATAGAATTGTGAAGCAAACCGTACAGACATATTGGATATTTACCGTTGAAACTGCATTCCATCCTCTAGTTATTTATCAGTTTTGCATATTCACTGACTGAAATATTAAGTTTTTATACATAACAGTGTTTACTCAAAGAAAGAAGACTCATATTCCAAAATTTTGTTAAAAATTTAACTTTCCAAAAAAGTGACCTTGTGAGGAAGTAAATCTATTCATTAAATATTAATTATCAACACTAGTTCTTCCATTTGTTTATGTAGATGGAATTTTCTAGTGGACTAAAAAATTTCAATGTATTTTGCTCATTATATTGTATTTGTAATCCTATATTATTTATATATTAGTTTTATTGTATAAGTTTTAAAATATTCTTTATCAAGAATGCCTGAAATGCTTTTGTAAGTATAAGAAGAATCTATTGTGTTATCATTAAAGTAAATCTAATTATAGTGACTAAATGCTTTTAATTTGCATACATTTTATTGTATAAAATAATTTAGTAATTGTAATAGTATATTACATGAATTTGAATATTGTTAAAAGAATTTCCATGATAGTGTTATACACATTAATTTTTGGCATAAGTATATTAAAGTAATTCATGGGCACTATTAACACAAGAGATAGCTTCTTCAGTAAGTAAATTACTCTCAATTTTCACATCAAAAATAGAACTCCAGTTTCCCATATCTTACATTATCCAGCAGAAGTAGCTAGTGGATTCCCCTTAAACACTATACTCAAAAATTTAGTCTATTTCCTGGGAAATTCTTTTTAAAAATTTTGTTTTATACTTTACTTTTCATCACCCTCCACAATAGTTAAAGTTCTCAAATTACTGTTTTTGTAATTATGCTGTGAATGAAAAAGTGTGCCAGGCAAGTTAAAGCAAATTATTGTGCAGTCTCTCCGTGGACATTCTGTTATTTCAAACTCACTGTATTTCCTAATTTTAACCTAATGCTATGGCATAGAAGTCTTTATTTCACAGATATTTACAGTGGTACTTTTTTCTATTTATTTTTGTCATGTATCAGTCAATTAACACAATGAGTTTTTAAATTTTAAAGCAAATATTTATAAGAACTATTGAAGATGAATGTCTTTTCTCTTTCTCATTATATTTCTTTGAATGCTGTTTATCTTTGTTTTTTTTTCTTTCTCTGTTGTATAGCAGTGAGGAATAGAAATAAATATTTTAGTTTCTTTTCAAATTAACTAAAACTCTAAAGGGAATAAAGCAGAAATGCATATAAAGACTCTCAATATTTGTAAATTTTGCTTATTTTCAATATTTTATTATATTTTGGGTTTATTTTACACGATAAGATTGCCCTTCAAAGAATGGTAAATAGAAGTGAAAATAGTCAATCAGCAGCTGCTTCAGACTGTCCAGTGAATGCTCCTCAGTTTTCTTATCTTATTGTAGGTGCCTGTGAATGACTGCGGTTCACCAGAGCATTTTCAAAATCTCTAGGTTTCAAAATTAATTCATAGGAATTGCTAATGATGAAAAAGGTTTTTTTGTTTGTTGGTTTGTTTGTTTTGGGGTTTTTTGTGAAGAAATACACAAATATTTCCAATGCAGAAAGCAAACCTTCAAATGCCGGAGTCTTACTGGAATTGTCCTTTATACCTTCTATTTGTCCTAACCACTATATATGACTTTAATGTTATCTTTGTCATCTAATATGTTTATAAGATTTTTTTTACATTTTCAAGCACCATATTCTAAATTTTTAACTGAAATAGTTAAATTGCTAAAAGTACTAATAGAAAATAAACTTAATGATAAATAAGATGAAATATTATTTAGCATTCAAATATTGTTTCAAAACCTCTAGGAATACTTTTATTTATTTCTTAGTTTCATTATTTGTTTATTGCCATGGGAAGCATCATTTCTTAAAATATAGAAGCTACACCTCCACTTTGGTTGTGTTAAGGTGAAGGCTCCTTTGAGCCATTTCACAGAGAGAAGTCTCTGAGTTGCTTATGGTGCAATCTGAAGAAAAAGCCACTAAAACACTGTACTTTCTCCAGAGAAGTTAATTCTTCTACTTTTGAAACTATGTGAATTCAAGAGAGAGCATTGTGAAATGAGGTGGTGGTTGGTTTGGGGTTCATCTAAGTATTTTCTTCAATAGTACAATCATATCAACTGAAATACCAGATGGTGAAATAAAGTCTGATACTTCTTGTTTCTCTCTCATGTGTTAAGTTAAACGAATTTGTATTTTGGGAAATGGATCAAATTTTCTTCACCAAGGTCAATTATATTTAAGGTATATCATAAAACTCATCTTGTTTTCAAGACATCCTTTTAGAATAGTTAAAAATCATTAAATTTTCTTGACAGTCATAAAATGACTTTACCGTAATAATTTCATTTAAAATGCTCTGCACGGAAATACAATTTGTTACTTCAATCAAGACATTTCTTTCACTGTGATGTGTAAATATTTCTGAATAGGCGTCATTGAAAATTTTCAAAAATAAGGCCATCTTGTGTTCTTGGTGACATGTTTAAAGCTTTTAATATGATCAAGGGGGCTACGAAACTGATTAAAATACACATTAAACTTGAAAAGAATACTTGATTAGGAGGCAAAATCTAAATTTAGGAGTCTAATATAATAAATATAAACTGACAGGAAGCATGAACTCTCTAAAGTAAAATTAGAAAAGAATATCTGTGTAAAGGCTATATTGAGAAATTGAGGGAAACTATGCTAATAAAGATATTGGCATTTAAAATAATGAGGCATTTCTTTACCATCTGTAACATTTCATGTAATTAGGTGAAGTCATGGAAACAGAATAGATTGAGAGGCAGAGGCAGTCTATCAGTAACCTTTAGTATAATGGGCTTATGCACATCTCTCCTTGGACTGTTTTTATGTGTCAGTGACATTTTTGCTTTGAGTATAAATCCTTATTTGACCTGTTTCTCCTTCCATCTCATAAATGATATTAACACTTCCAGAATTGTTCTTAGCTTGTATTCATCAATTGAAGTACAGCCCTTTCCAAATTTAAGAAATGTAAGGAAAACTTACAGGTCCATTTAAAAGCGAACAGAATTTTTTTTTTTTATTTTTGGTTTTATGCTTGTTTGATACCAAGTTTGAAAATCATATCACATGTTATTTACTGTGTACACAGAGAGTGAGTTAATAATTCACAGCATGCTGCAAATCACCATATATTTTCTACTTCCAGGATGCAATATCCCCCACTCTTCAGAATTTCTGATTGGCTTGAGCAAAATTAGAATAAAAAAGAGAAAGAAAATGTATCATTTGTACAGAGAAGAATATCACATTATAGCAAGCAGTGAAATACATGGAAGCAACATGTTGATTAGCACAAAGCAAAATTCTACCCCTCCTAATTTTACATAATCTCAACTTACTACTCACATAGCAACAGTCATTTTAAGTGTTCAAAGACTTCAATTTAAGATTATTTCACTGAGGAATTTTCCTTATGCACTTTAAAATGCTTATACTACATGAACATTAGCCTTTCAATGACTTTTCTGTAATCAGTAGACAATCCTGCTTCAAATTGGAATGTCATTTAAATTTGTCTGCATTCTAGGCTTGCTCCTCTCCTCAGGAAAGTGTCTCTTCCTTAGTTCACCATTTGAAAGGATATCTTCATTTCTCTACGACTTACCCTGTGCTGAGACTACTTCCGTACTCTTTTCCATATCTGTCTGTCCTGTCTTCACTTGGGCTCTGGCGATAATAACCACCTACTCAAGAGACAGTGCACCAGCACCACTTTCAGGTGCACTTGGCCCTGCGTTCTCTTTCTCTTTTCAGTGACAGCCATCTTGTTCTGTAACGGTCTTCTGCGCTTGTGTCAGGCTGACCTTTGTGAACAAACACTTCCATGACAATTTTAGTTCTCAATGATGCTGGCTAAAACAGCATCCATTAAAAATTACGTTCAGCCAGGTGGTGGTGGCGCATGCCTTTAATCCCACCACTCAGGAGGCAGAGCCAGGCAGATCTCTGTGAGTTCAAGGCCAGCCTGGTCTAAAAAGCAAGACCCAGGACAGGCATCAAACTTCACAGAGAAACCCTATCTTGAAAAAAAATAAAATAAAATAAAATAAAATGAACATTCTTTTTTTCATGTTCATTATATATGTTCAAAGTGAATAGCATAAAACAAGTAAATCATACTCATAATTTCTAAATTTAAACATGCCCAGAAAAAATATTGTGTCAACAGGGTTGTACTTAACATACAATAGCTTAGTAGATAGAGGAAAGCCAGATAGATATATAGATAGAAAGACAGAAGGGGGAGGAAAACAGATAGACAGATAATATTTAGTGTATTACATTTAATGAATGGTTTTATATATACATATCAATAAAAGTAATAATTAATATGAGGCCATAACACATAATGGTAAATACAAGAAAATTAGTAAGTACTAAATTCATATGGTAGGAAAATAATATAAAATAATCAAAGTCATCTATACAGTAAGTATTGGTTTATAATTTACTATATTCCAGGGAATGGCATAAATCTAGTAAGCAGAAATTAACAGGAATACCTTTTCTCTGTTCCCATGAATCTTAAATATAAATAGACATCTACTAGGGATGAAAAAATCCTTACACATCAAGAAAATGTATCTGGATAAATTATGAATTTGCAGAGGTGATCAAGAAAAAATATTTAAGTGTATTACATTTTTTGTTTGTTTGTTTGTTTGTAGAGACAGGGTTTCTCTGTGTAGCTTTGCGCCTTTCCTGGAACTCACTCTGTAGACCAGGCTGGCCTCAAACTCACAGAGATCTGCCTGGCTCTTCCTCCCAAGTGGTGGGATTAAAGGCACGTGCCACCACCACCCGGCTAAGTTTATTACATTTAATGAATGGTTTCATAAATATATGAAACCATTACATATATATATGTAATAATGATAAAAGGTAAATACATTATGGTAAATACAAGATTAAAAACAAGAAACAGTAATAACATTCTGAAAGTCATAAAATTATAATTAATATAAGGCAAATTAAAGACAGTATGAAGTAAACTTGGACCTACAGAATATAACAAGGAACTAATATTAAAACAGCAAAATTGAAGAGGCTAGATGTTGTAATATGTGAGAAGGAAAATTGAAAATAAAAGCAATAGAATGTCAAAGGAGGATATCATATGGTATGAGAAGAAAAGGAGTATATAAAGGAATTTGGGAAGTTACATTGTGTTGAGGTATTCTTTTATGAGAAAAGAAAATGGCTGGAGATGTGCTTTACTGAGAAGGAAAGCTATAAGTATACTATTTTGTGGTAGATTGCTTTTCAGCTTTTGGAGGTGCCTCTACACTGATTTCCGTAGTGACTGTACCAGTTTGCACTCACACCAGCAAAGGATGTTTCTCTTCCCTCACATCCCTGCCAGCATCTGCTGTCATTTGATTGATTAATATTGGCCATTCTAACTTGACTAAGATGATATGTCAAAGTTTAAGAGTGCATTTTCCTGATGGCAAAGATTGTTAAAGATATATTAATTTTTCTTTTTAATCTGTTTCAGTTTTGACAACTATCTAGTTCGATACATCATTAATAATTGTTTTTTCTTGATACTACAGTTTTTCTTGAGTTCCTTATTCTAGATATACTTAAAATATTCTAGATAATAACCCTCTGTCAGCATTAAAATTGTCAAAGATTTTCTTTTCCAGTCAGTAGACTGTTAGCTACTCTCTCACTGTAAGGAAGCTTTTCAGCTTCATGAGGTCCCAATTTATTAAGCATTTATACTATTACATAAAGTGCACCAGTATATTATGCCATGTTGTGAGTAGTTTTTAAAAGCCAGCCTAGAAAGCAAGATCCTTTATATGACTACGATAAGCTAATAAGTGTAAATTAAAAAGAAGCATTTTTTTCTATTAAAATGGGTATTTTTAAGTCTTATTCTGTCTCAAAAATTACTCATCTAACTTAACTGAGTTTCTGACTTAAGCTCTCTAGTACTATGTGAAAATATAAATGTATGTAAGTAAATACAGATAGCCTATTCTCTGGAGATATTGAAATGGTAGATATTCTTCTAGTTGTTTCTAATCAAATAAATAAATAAAATATAACACCAACTTTTATCAATTTAGTCTGATAACTGCAGCAATAAAATATTTTCTACAAGTTCTAGTTGACCATGTCCTATTAGAGTTCATGTACTTAAAAAGTGACTTTATAATCTTAAAAAAATCAACTCATGATTTGAGATGTACTTGAGCTTTCCTCCAAACTACGATTTCATGTAGAAACATATCTTTTGATGTTTCAAAGTACAAATTTTAGTAAGAAATCTTAGGATGAAAAAAATTCACATAGGTTCATCTAAATAGGTTTTTTTTTCAGTTTATAATGTTGTTGGACTCTGCATAATTTACATTGACAACATAATATTTTATATAACATAAATACAAGAGCCTTATCTTGTGAAAAAATATGATATATAAATATGTAATGCTATTTTTAAAATGGCAAGTCAATCCCTGTCATTTTCAGAAAGACAGAAGTAATTACAGAAGATCATCTTTTTGCAAATAAGTGAAGATCCTTTTTAAGTAAAACGTATATCCGCGAAGATCAAATACTGAAATGACAACCAGGATAAATGAAGTGAGGTCACTAGCAGGAGAACAGAAGCAGCTATAATTTAACATTAATTTGTAAGAAATTATGCCTGATTACATGAGAGTCCATCTCTCATTAAGAATTGCTAATAGCGCAATAAGTGAATAAGTGAGTAATAGAGATTTCAAATTAACGTACATAAATTTTTATACTTTTTGTTAAGAGTACCTATTTATCAAAATATATTTGAGAAGCTTCCCTAGGGATATTTTAATGACAGTGAAAACTGGTTCACAGTGTGAATAATCAACAACCTCTTCAGAAAAGGATATTTTTATATCATACACTGCTGGTATACTATTTTTTAAATTTTTTTGGATAATCTCTCTGGGTAATATATAACTTTATATATATAATGAAATTTAATTAAAGTTTTTAATGTTTCCATAAGTCCTAGACTTCTATCATCAACTCCTTTAAATTCCAATACAACATAGTTATTAAAAATAATTTTCTTTAAGTTATTTTTTTCTTTTTTCTTTATTCTTCCCTAGTACATTACGTCTTCACCACAGTTTCCCCTCTCTCTTCACCTCCCAATCTCCCCCAAAACATTCTCTCTTCCCAAATCCACTGGTTCTCCTTTCCCTTCAGAAAAGGGCAGGCCTCCAGGATGGTCTAGTTGGAACAGGGACAGAGTGGGAGAGCAATGAAAGAAAAAAATAATATACACTTAAAATCATATTTCCTCATTTATGTTGAACAATAAGCAAGTAGTACAGGAACATGGGAAAACTTGATGGGATTGTTTGATGTAAAGAATGACGGGGCTGGAGAGATGGCTCTGCAGTTAAGAGCGTGTACTACCCTGTGTAAGACATGGCTTTGGTTCTTTGCACCTATCTCTGGTAGATCACAACCACATGTAACTTCAGCTCAAAAGGACTAGACACTCCCTTCTGGTCTTTTCATGCAAGGGCCTCTGCTCATACCTGTATACACACACACACACACACTCACACATGCACACACATATCTTCAAAATTTGATTAAAAACAGTAGCATTATCAAGTATAATTTTGCACTTTTGAGTATTGTTGGGCAGGGACTCACCATGCAACCTTATTTTTAAAAATTCAACATCTTTTCAATCATAGCTTCTATGTATAAGGTTCTGTTGTATTTTTAAAGGAAAAGACATTCTAATTTTTATAGATAAATTTCATTTTTAATGCTCTAAAGGAAGGGAATACAGCATTTTATCTGTAGTATGTACTTCCTTTATTCTTTTTATCTTAATTTTGAGATTATGATACAATTACATTTCTCCTTTCTCTTGCCACTCACCAAACCCCCACACACATGAAATTTTGAGCCAATGATCTTAAATAGATGAAAAAAAATTAATTATTTTTTTTTAGCATTTACTTGATTCTCCAAATACAATAATAGTTTCTTGTACAGTAAAAATCAGTTCATGATGTACTGTACCATATGATATGTGATAGCTATTCTTGGTTGTCCATTAGACCACATTTAGAATTAACTAAAATTTCAGTAACTTAAATATTCATTCTGTTAGTTATGTTTCTCTAGTGAACACTGACTCATATATAGTATAAAAAACCATAGAAGTATATATGATGATGATAGAAGTGGTGTGTAGCTGCAAGCTTTCCTGGTCCCACCCAGCTCCCATCCACTCAGACCCAAGGATACACACAGAGGTTTATGCTAATTAAAACTGTATAGCCTAATGGCTCAGTCTTCTTGCTAGCTAGATCTTATATCTTAAATTGACCCATAATTCTTATTTATGTTTAGCCACGTGGCTTGGTACCTTTTCTCAGTTCTGCCTTCACATTTTGCTTTCTCTGTATCTGGCTGATGACTCCTGACTCAGCCTTCCTCTTCCCAGAATTCTCCTCTCTGCTTGTCCTGCTTATACTTCCTGCCTGGCTACTAGCCAATCAGCACTTTATTTATTAACCAATCAGAGCAACACATTCACAGCATACAGAGCGATTTCCACAGCAGTGGTGGTGGTTGTATGAGAAGTAGAAAGGGAGCTAGGCGTGAAGAGAAGTACAGAAAACAAACTTGATAGCCTTGCATGCAAGCTGTTGACTATTTCTTGAGATAACTATTTCTCATAAATACACTTGAAAAGTAATTTAAATATTCTTTAATAAATTCAAAAATGAAATTCAGAAGTTTAATATCATTGTAAAGTCATAATGAAAACTTCTAGAAGAGAAGATAATATTGAATATAGTTACTATGCAAAAGAGCAGGGAACTCTTGAATATGTGTCCCTGACAAGGCAATTTTCTTTTGATTTGGCTTTAACTGCATTCCATAATGGAAAGTGCTATGAGAAACAGAATGCTTCTTAGTTCTAACCCATTCTCATTCTGATTTCCCTGTCCCACAAACAGGCTCTTTATTTTAGAATTTTCTTTCTAGTATAATTTTCCTTGTTTCTAAATGGTATTGATATTTCTTAATTTTCTTAGTTTTCAATACAATGTCTGATCTTATTTGCTAAGACATGTCCGAATACAATTTCCAATTGCTCTCATTTCTTCATTCATCATGAAATGGTGGTTCAACATTTATAATATATTCTACCTCCTATTTTCTTCTAAGGTCTCACTAAATGACTATTCACAAATTATTCATCACTTCTCTGAATTTATTTTTATTAAATCATCACAATTATGTGATGAGATTTGATTGTAAGCCTGGTAAACTTGCATAATGAATAACAAGAATTATTAAGACTAATTTCCAAACTAATGTGACTAATATGCATATATGAGATGTTTTCATTTTAAAATATAATACATTGCAAAATTTCAGTTTCTATAAAATATCTGCTCTGTTATAATAGGGAAGAAATATCTTGAGAGAAATATGTAAATTTAAGTATTCTCTGTTCCTCTACAAATTCAGAAGATTAGTTTTAATCTGATTTTCAGAAATTCTAACCCAAAGAATGAAGACTTGATTGGATCACATGACTCTGTAAAAAAGAAAGTTCATCATTACTATCAGTTTATTTTAGAGATAATCTTAGAAACAATGCAACATGAGGCATTTTTCTGTTGTTTTTACTATGGACCTTTATAGATAGAACATGCAGCATTAGACATGAGATGACCAGGGAAAGGCTATATCTAGAACCTGAAGCTCCTAGTTAATTCAGTAGCCAATGAGTAAAGTCAGCTGCAGCTCTGTCTTGGTAGCATGAGCTGTTGGTGGTCAGACTACCCTCGTTGTGCTAAACATCCTTGAAACTACTGTTAAGTTCTTCTCCACATATCAGAAAATAATATATCAGGGTCCCTTGCCCATTGCCTCACATGAACACTAATGAGGGATTTGCATGCTCCAAAGACCATCTTCATTCTAGTATTACATACACTTTGGTTTTTATCCCCTACCCCAACCACAGGGTATTTTAAGAGAATCATGGAAAGAAATATCCTAAAAGGAAAATCTGAAAGAAAAATGATTCCCTCACCTCCATGTATATTTCCATAGCATTATATCATTAATGTTAAAATTTTCTTTTAAACTCTACAAGACAGAACCCAATAAGCTGCTCCCTCTAATTTCCATGTATGAGCATGCACATGAACAGGCACACACACAAAACGAAGACATGAAAGACAAGGAAGAAAAGAAAAGAAAAGAAAGAAAGAGAAAGAAAAGAACAAAAACCTGACTCAACCAGTTCCTCTGTCTGTCTGTCTGTCTGTCTGTCTGTCTGTCTCTCTCTCTCTCTCTCTCTCTCTCTCTCTCTGGAGTGTACTAAAATTCTTCTGAAACCACGAATACCTCTTACCTGAACTATTTCCTTCAAGACAAAGCTTAAGGAGAAACTTCATCGTTAGCATCTTTTCCAAGCACAGTAGCTGGGAAGATTCTTTACTTTTAAGGCCACCGAAGAACCCATAGTTGATACCAAGTGTCAATGTACCAAATAAAGATGATACTTCCCAATATTATGAAAATCACTATCATGTCTCCTGCTCCATATAGTTTACCCTTATCCATCAGACCCTTGGATAACACTAGTTTCAGTAATTTGCAAGAAATTTGCCATCCACATCACTGTTATAAACAAAAATTTTCAAAGCCATCTCAAATTACACTGAACCTTCTACAAGGCCAGCCAATCACGATTAATATTTTTGAAGACACTGGAATGCTGCTGGTCCAGACTAATTACAATTTGTAGTGGACTGTCTTTAGTTCCCTTAGTAGCCATCCTGTGACCCTTCTTTGTCTTAGCTAATGTTCTTGTGACTATCAAGTGACATGTTATAGAATGCATTCAGTAGAGTGAGGATGTCAGAGAGGATTTGAACTCTACAGCACAGATCCCTTCTGGGTTATAACCCACTGACCCAAAATCGCCACCAATATGTCAGAAAATTGTTTTTATTTATTTTCTTTCTTCTGTTACTATCTAAACTTCATAAAATTGTTAATATGTGGGAACATGAACTGTTAATATGTAGGAACAATCCAAACCTGTGATTCCCAATCTATCATCAGTCATATTTGGCCCGAGAACAAAATACCTCTTTGGCCCTTTAGATTAGAGCTATCTTATGTCAAGTTACCTACTTGATATTAAACCACTGCTGTAGATGGAAAAGCATTGCACAGGACTCATCAACACAATTCCACTCTTCTCGTATGCTTAAGCAGAGAGTTTGAGCTCCCTCCACCCCCACCATCATTCTCTGTTCAGGTCAGTAATTAATAGGCAAGACTTCACTTCTTGCAATTTCTCATGTAAATTTCAGCAAGCAGCATTCTTTAATGTATTATCCACAGCTTATTCTCTCTAAGGCCACTATTAAAATGAGTCCCTGGAAGCTATGCTACCGAACCTTGGAGGCTTAAAACAAAAATGAATCATTGGTGTCATGCCCTTTTCACATTTGTTCATCCTCTGAAGAAATTTCACCTTCTAAAGTCCGCAGGCTTTATAATTTCCTTTCTTACCATGAGTTCTATTTCAGAAGGCTCCCTAGTCTTTCAAGCTGCAAGATCATCATTTGGCATAATTCTTTTCTAAATCTCAAAGAATGAGACAGCTGTGCTAAAAGCTGATCAGACTGTGCCACTGAAGTCTTTACTACTACACTCTGCTGCCTATACTCACACACTGCTGTGGAGGACTCTCTGAGATATACTGTCTGTAGGTTTGACCTGACAGTCGAAGGTGGGATACAGAAGTCTTTTAAACACTTAAAAAATTGTCTGCTCATAATGAATTTTGAGGGTGGGGAGGTGGAAAAAATATATAAGCCACATGCAGAAATGGATATTAGAATTCAATATTAACTCAAAGAAGAATTTTCTACCAAAGGAGAGTGGTTGGAAGCTGAGCACACAGTGCAAGAATATTGAGACAGGAGAAAACATTGCAGGAATTGAAGTGCAGCATGCTGGATATTTGTATGGAAAAGACTGAGAAACAGGATTACCAAAGTTTACTGGCAAACCTTAGAAATCTTTTACACTGAGAGAGATCATGCTTACTCAGAAGGTAATCAAGATTTGTTTAATGACTTTTTCATTTTTTCTTAGTTTTTGAAGTTAAAATGTATTTATAATATTTTCTCCGTTCCTTTCACCAATCTTTCAAGTGTACCGCCTTGGTTTCTCTCAAACTCAAGGCCATTTGTTCATTCTTCAATTCATGGCTTCACATATGTGCCCGCATGCACGTACACACACACACACACACACACACACACACACACACACACACACACACAAACATCCCTAAATATATAAATGCAACTTGCTCAGTTCATAAAATACACCTGTATCTATATGATTTGGTAGCCAAGCACTTGCTATTGAATAGCCAGCTAGGTAGTTTTTCCTGGGGTAAGTTTCTCCCTCACTCAATATTCCTTAGTTGCCTGTGGTTGTTTAATTAATTTAAGCAGTGTGTCTGTTCTTTTATAACATCAGTACACAAGCAGATTCCAGAAGCAGGTTACGGAAAGAGGAGTCAATAATATACTTAGTACCAAGTCAAGAAGCTGACAAGTAAGTCATCTTCATACAGAAGCAGTTGGCCTCTCAGGTTTAGTTGTCCTGGAAATATTCTTACTTAATCCTCATTCCAGAAAGAGTTTAAATACAGAATGAAATATGATTCTGGCACATAGTTTCCCAGAAGTTGACATCCTATTGTCTTCTAGGCTTTTCTTGCTGACTTGAATCTCACACATTTGGTATTTTATGATTAATTTGTCCTCTCTACCTATCAGCCCACGCTCCCAGTTTAAGACAATGTGTCCAGTCACATATTCTACTGTATTGTTTACTTTTCAAGCTCAGCAATTTAATATAAAGTTTTATATATTCCTTTAAGTCTTAGTTGCTGCCTCCTTGGAATTTCCTTTGATCCTTTGTTCTTTACTTTAAGGATTCTTAAAATGACATCGTTTTTTTCTTTGTTTTTATATACTATTCTTATATCCCTACGCTATATCATAAAATTCTTTTAGTTTAAAATCCACATCATCTATCCATTTGAACTTGCCTCCTTTTTAAGGGCATTCAGTGAAATTTTAGTTTAACTGACTTTCCCCTAGAAACTCTACGCAGAGTTTTGAAATACTAGTTGTTCTGTGTTCCTTCTTTAGAATGTTTCAGTTGCATTATGGTTCAATTTATTGACATTTACTTAATTATCTATTATTTTTCTAAAGTAACTTAGGTTATGTCATATATTTGTTGCTTAATTATATAAAATAAAATAATAGTTTTCAGATTGGAATAATAGCGTGGAAATTTGAATAAGAATGGTGCCAGTAGACTCCTATGTTAGAAAGGTTAGTCACCAGGAAGTAGGATTCTTTTTTTTTTACATTTTTTTTAAATTTTATTTTTAATTTTGCAATACAATTCAGTTCTACATATCAGCCACGGATTCCCTTGTTCTCCCCCCTCCCGCCCCCCTCACCTTCGCCCCAGCCTACCCCCCATTCCCACCTTCTCCAGGGCAAAGACTCCCCAAGGATTGAGATCAACCTGGTAGACTCAGTCCAGGCAGGTCCAGTCCCCTCCTCCCAGGCCGAGCCAAGCTACCCTGTATAAGCCCCAGGTTTCTTTCTTTTTTTTTTTTTTGGTTTTTTGAGACAGGGTTTCTCTGTGTAGCTTTGCGCCTTTCCTGGGACTCACTTGGTAGCCCAGGTTGGCCTCGAACTCACAGAGATCCGCCTGGCTCTGCCTCCCCAGTGCTGGGATTAAAGGCGTGCGCCACCACCGCCTGGCTCAAGCCCCAGGTTTCAAACAGCCAACTCATGCAATGAGGACAGGACCCAGTCCCACTGCCTGGATGCCTCCCAAACAGATCAAGCCAATCAACTGTCTCACCCATTCAGAGGGCCTGATCCAGTTGGGGGCCCCTCAGCCATTGGTTCATAGTTCATGTGTTTCCATTCCTTTGGTTATTTGTCCCTGTGCTTTATCCAACCTTGGTCTCAACAATTTTCGCTTATATAAACCCTTCTCTTTCTCGTTAATTGGACTCCCGGAGCTCCACCCCGGGCCTAGCCGTGGATCTCTGCATCCAGTTCCCTCAGTCATTGGATGGGGTTTCTAGCACGACAATTAGGGTGTTTGGCCATCCCATGACCAGAGTAGGTCAGTTCGGACTGTCTCTCGACCATTGCCAGCAGTCTATTGTGGAGGTATCTTTGTGGACTCCTGTGGGCCTCTCTAGCACTTTGCTTCTTCCTATTCTCATGTGGTCTTCATTTACCATGGTCTCCTATTCCTTGTTCTCCCTCTCTGTTCTTGATCCAGCTGGGATCTCCCGTTCCCCCAAGCTCTCTTTCCCTCGACCCTTGCCCTTCATTACCCCCACTCATGTCCAGGCTGTTCATGTAGATCTCATCCATTTAGGATTAGGAAATGTGGGCTTGTTGAAGTAGGTGTGTTTTTGTTGGAGGAAGTGTGTCACTGGGCAAGAGTTTTGACATCTCAACAGCTCATGGCAGGTTCATTCTGTCCCTTTCTGCTTACAGGATGAGGCTCTCAGCCAGTGCTCCAGAGCCTCCCTGTATATGATGTAGTTATTATGGTCATGATGTCTCTTCACAACAGCAGAACAGTTACTAAGACAAATATAATGATCTTTTATGTTTGCTTTTGTCAAAAATCTCAGGATTTGGGGCTTGGGAAATGGCTGACTTGGTAAACTGCTTGACACAAAAACTTAAGGATATGTGTTAAAATATACAAATGTCCACAGCTGGACAATATGGAAGATTGTATCTATCAAAACCCTCCCCTGAAAACTCAGGGAACCCCGATAGAAGAGGAGGTAGGAAGATCAAAAGAGTTAGAGTGTATAAGGAACACCAAGAACACACAGTCTTCTAAAACACAGTCTGACCAATTCACATACGAACTCAGAGTGACAATGTGCACAGGGCTTGAACAGATCTATACCAGGTGGGGTCTCATCACTGAATGGAGAAGTTGACACAAGCCCCCATCTCTAACCCAGACCCTCTATGCAATAATTAACTGCTCACAAATGAAAAATGTGTTTTCTCCAATAGAGTCTGACCAGGTATACAAAACACTCCTAAGGCCAGGCCACATGCCTAACATTAGATATTCCACATGTGATATGTGGAATATAATAAGAATACTATCCATTTATTTTAGATTTTCCAGTTTAATGGAGTATGTCTTTGTGATGATCTGGATTTTCTCCATGTTTGTTATTATGCCACCTTTTTGTCTCTAATTTTGCTCACTTGAATATTTTCTCTGAATTTTTTGGTTCATTTGGATAAGGGTTTGTCAGTGTTACTCATTTTCTCTTTCTTTCTTTGATTCTTTTGTATTTTTATTTTATTGATGTTGTTTTGATTGTATTGATTTCAGGCCTGAATTGATTATTTCTTGCCATCTTCTCCTTTTAGTCATTATTTCTTGTGTTCTAGATCTTTCATGTGTATTGTTTAATGTACTAATATAAGATCCCTCCAAATTTTCTATGTAAGTGCTTAATACTATGCACTTTCCTTTTAGTACTGCTTTCATTGTGTTGCATAAATCTGGGAACTTTCTGTTTTCATTTTAATTCAATTCTAAACATTTTTTAAATTTCTTTCTTAAACTTCTGTATTGATACATTATCCATTCAGAATTGAGTTGTTTAGTTTTCATGAGTTCATAAGCTTTCTGTTATTCAGTTTTAATCCATGGTGGTCAGATCATATACAGCCTGTAATTGCAATTTTCTTGTATCTATGTCCAAGTATGTGGTCAAATTTGGAGAAAGTTCCATAAGATGCTGAAAATAAAATGTGTATTTTCTGTTTGGGTGAAATGAACTGTGAATATCTGCTAGTTCCATTTGGTTTATGATATTATCTAGCTTCAGGATTTCTATGTTTATTTTGTTTGGATAACCATTCTTTTGGCAAGAGTTGGGTATTAAAGTCACCCACTATCACTGTGTGAGGGACAATATCTGATGTTAGCTGCTATACTGTTCCTTTTATGAACATGACTGCCTTATGTTTTGGTGCATATATGTTTACAATTTCAATATCCTCATGGTAGATTTTTGCTTTAATGAGTATGTAGTGTCCTCCCATATTTCTACTAATTAGTTCTATATAATATTTTGTGAGATAGATATAGTTTTTATGTCTCATATAATTTAAAAATTTAGCCGGGCGGTGGTGGCGCATGCCTTTAATCCCAGCACTCAGGAGGCAGAGCCAGGCGGATCTCTGTGAGTTCGAGGCCAGCCTGGGCTACCAAGAGAGTTCCACGAAAAGGTGCAAAGCTACACAGAGAAACCCTGTCTCGAAAAACCAAAAAAAAAATTTAGATATCTGCTAGAATCAATTACATAACTTACAAGTTGTTACAATTAAAAGAATAGTAAAAGCTTGCGAAATTTTGCAATGAAGTTAATTAGAGACGGTAATTCAAAGGCATAGTAAAACATTAAATGTTCCTATCACTAGGAAGCATTGTGAATAAAGACTATATGAATAAAAGCTGTCTTCAAATATCGATGTTCCATAACACTAAGCATGTTTGAAAACTCCATGAGGAAAATTAATTTACTTAAAATACGTATATAATATATCTATATACCTATAGCTATTTTGAATAAAATTATAGCATTTAGAGTGACCATGTTACCTCAGAGAGCCATAGACAATCTAACAGTCCCCAGTTCCAGGCATGGAAATCATCTTTTCCAATTGTTGTCAGAGGACCACAACATATTGTCAAAACAGCATAGACTATTGGCATTCCTTTTGGATGCCTCACAAAACATGACAGTAAGACCCTATTTCGAAAGATATCACAAACTTAGGACCCAGGAGTTAGAGGAATAGTGTGTTGGAAATGACCTGGAAGACTCCTCTCTGAAATTTATCTCTCATACTATCTAAGGATACTATGCAAGCTGACAAGGAAAAAAAGCAATTAGTCCTACTCAGCTGTACAACCTATGCACCAAAACAAAGACCAGTATGACTAGATATACCAAAGAAGCATTAATGATACTTATGTCATGGGATTAACCGAAAGCTCTCTAATTAGACTTAAATTCCATTCAGGAGGAAGGAATGTATGTGTGGTACCGTAAATTCACCCAATTACCCATGGCTTCTGAAGTTAAGACCCTATAGGAAAACATACTAGTGAATTCCTCAAAACCAGTACAATTTCTAACCACATTCTAAATATGTATCCTTATGCTCAGAGATGAGCGTAGCTCTCTACCCCACATTAAATAAGCTGGTTATTGCAACAGACAGAGACTGTTACAGAAATCCACAATTGACCAACATACAGAGAAAAGGTAACAGTACAGGGTCCAGAGACAACTGACACATTCTCAATACAAGCCCTATGAATAGGGCTCAAGGAACCTTGCAGAACGTGGAACAGAAATATTGTAAGAGCCAGGGAACCAGGACTCTGCTCTGCAATAATGTCTTCTACATAATAGAGAAACTTCACCCATGGAACCTCAATAACATGGTGACCTAAACAATATCTGTTCAATGACAACCAGTTGACATGATATGTGGATGGGGAATATTTCACAAAACCTACCCCTAAATGAAGTATTATAGGAAGTTAATAGCTACAGAGAAAGGGAGTATCAATCTTCTCCAAAGGCAAGCTCCCTGATTGACAGCAATCCCAGTCAGCCTTGAATATATACATATATTATTAAAATTAAATAGACTCAACAGGCTGTATTTTACATGCATGTATGTATATGCATAACAATAATAATTTTTAAAAAGGTCATAAATTTGGTTGGCAGTGTATGGAACACAGGTAGAATTGGAGCAGGAAGAAAGAGGTGTGGAAATGATGTAAATACTATACTCATGTATAAAATTCTCAAACAATATATTAACAATTCTTTTTATTACATTCCATTTTTGCTACTGCTAATATCATAACTGTATGTACAGCATTTTAGATGTCTTCAGAAATAAAATGGTATAACTGACAATTATGCTATTTGTAACCACTTAAGAGAAATTCTACAGTATCTCATTGACTCAAAGTCTGCCTCTCTCACCTGGTAGTTGCATTTTACTGTGGATAAACTCAAAATTGTAGAGGTTGCAGAGGAGCGACACATTTAATCATCTCCCTGATAGAATGGGTCATCATTCACATCAACATCACATTCAGACATGTGTGATGACAACTACATACTCTATAGTCCCATGTCACATATTTTAAAGAAAAAAAAGAGACAATTATTTCATCAAATCTTAATGAAATCAAATTTTTATTAATAGAATTTCTATTGAGAATTGGTGACACTTGGCTGGCCCCATTTTGTGACGTTTGCGTTTCCATAGGTTACTTTTTTATTTACACAGCTAATTTATTGCATAAGTGAGTTTTCATTGCAAATAAGTGTTACTTAGAATAAAACAAAATTAAAATAACCTTTTTATAACCCTCTCAACTTTTAGACACTCACATTTAATTGGAAACATAATAAAGATGTATTATCAATGTTTCATTAATCTTAATTCACTCCGGGAACCTTAGGTAGCCAAACTTTGAAAAAACAGTGGTTTTCTATTGCTAGATGAGTTTACTAATTAAGATAAGATTTGGCAGCATATAACACAAACCTCAAATAATTGCCTCAAACAAGAAACACATACTTTTTCAGCAGAACTTTCCAGAAGTTGGTCAGACTCTTACTTTAAGGCACTTCTGAAACCATTAGGATTAGACTACTCTTACACCCTGATGCCTAGCCCCATCCTTTGGAATGCTGCAAGATGGCTGCTGTGCCTGCAATTATCTAAAGTTGTGGAGAGTAAAGAAGGGGAATTTGTATTCTCTTTTTACATTCACTTTTCAGTATTCCTACATTGCCTATCCAGTCATATGTGCTGCCATCTGGATTTTATAGATGACCAAAAATGGGACACTGAAAGAAAGGGGCATTTTCATTTTTGTGGTCGAGATACAATAAAACTATATTTGAATTGAATAGCAGTCTTCTAAACCATTACTAATTATCAAAAGTAAAACTCATTTCAATGTAGACAAAATTCTAAATGGTCTTATTAAATAAGAAACACCCAGCCAAATACACAGTTAAAAGCCCAAGAGATCAGAGTACTAGCGAATAGCCTTTAGCTTACCACTTGCTGCCGTTGCTTCCCCTGAGAGAGAGACCTTCTTCCTGTGTGACTGTTTTTTTTATTGCCTTTCTGTTCTGCCTTCTCATTGCCTCTAAACCCAACCACATGACTTACTCATCACTGCCTGTCTATACAGACCTCCAGGTCTCAATGGTTGGTACTGGGATTAAAAGTTCATGTCACCGCTTGGCTGTGTCCTTGACCACACAAAGACTCTGCCTGCCATGTGAGCAGATTAAGGGCATGTTCCACCACCGCCAGACTTCTGCTAAATGGCTTGTTTTAGCTCTGATCCCCAGGCAACTTTATTTATTAACATATAAATAAAACCACATTTCAGCACCAATATAATATCACCATATGTCAACTGAAGAATATCCTGAAGTTTATAGACTTTTTTCAATTAAATTAGATTATTAAAAATGAAATTTGTTTGGTATTCATAGCATTTTTTTAACAAATAAATTTGCTAAGGATTTGGAAACAAAATTGCTGTGTTTAATTCCATTGTTGCTACTTTGTTTTGTGTGCATGTTTGCGGAAAGTAAGGAGGTGTTGGGATATTGGAGGGTGATGGGAGGTGAGTGAGCAATTAGTGGTAGCAAGGGGGAGGTAGGAATATGGTGAGAGGTAGGAGCCAGGTAGGGGTGGGTATGAAGATGACAGCAAGTAGGAAGGATGAAGTAGGAATATGATGGAGTATGGAAGATAGTGGGAGGTGGGACCAGAGTAAGAGGATGGTGGCACCAGAGTAAGAGCGTGGTGGCAGGTAGAAGGTGTTGGGAAGAGCTGCAGCTCTGTGTGGAACTTTGGAGTGCACTATCCCAGCACTCTTCTTTGTTACATATTCACCATCCTCAGTGCCTATCTTCTCCCTGAATCTATCATGTGTGTTTAACTAGGACCTCTTTAAACAAAGAGCTTAGTCTTTTCTCTATGTTGAAACCGGAAGTCCTGCCTCAATGTTAATGAAAAGATCAGTCTACCCAGAATTCACTGAAATTGAAAACAGTGTGCAATAGTGAGCATCTGTCCTGTGGGAAGTGGGAAAATGGCAAGAGTTGTGTTTGCTTTCTGTGGGAATTATTTGGGCAGGGTAGAAAGGAAAGCAGATGATAGTCACCAATCTATTCAGTTTTTTCCAAACAGATAGCCTGCTGTCACCACACAGATAGACACATGTACTTTTCCTGTTGAAAGTTTCTTGACCCAACTCCAGAAAAAAAATAGTGCAGTTTTCCTGAGGTTATGGGTGTTTTACATCTTACTGGTCTCAATATAAGGAAAGACACATTTCTTGGGCTATGGGAAAGGCTTCCCACAGAGAAAAGCAACAACTTAAGTGGATTCTTATTCTACCCTGACTCAAAGAAAAAGAAATTACATGATGTCTTTGTTCTCAAAATCAATTCCTATTTATTCTTTGGAAATGAGATATATTCTGAAAAAGTTAGCTGGAATTTTGGAGGCATATGCCAATATAATTTCAGACAGTGGCATTTACTCAGTACGAAAAGGGTGAATAAGATATTTTTTAATGATATAATCACCAAAGTTGAGACAAACAACAGAAATTCTTAAAGCAGATGTTGAAAAACATCCATGTGTGGAAACCACGGTTACTATTTCAGTACTCACTTATTTTTCTTACTTTATATTTGAAAGGAATTTTACAAAATTCTGAATTTCAAAATTATTTGTGAAAAAAATCTGCTCCTGATGCAAAGTGATTTTCTTAATTTATTACCTTATTTCTTTACCTACATTAGTAGTCTTTCTAAAAAAAACTACATTTTGAAGTGTGTCTGCTCAAAATAATTTCACACACGTAATAGAAGACAAAATCCTTTTTGAAGAACTTTATTCAAATTATAAAGTTAAATACAAAGTTTTATTGAGACATTTAACATAAATTTAAGAAACAGTAAAGATTGTACCTTCTTAGTTTTTCAGAAGTATGTAGGTTTATAAAAAGTTGTTACAAGAATTTTAATTATATTGTAAATTACAGTTTATTGACAAATGTCAAGCTCCAAGTTTCATACTGTTCTGTTCATTTTTTCTGAAAAGGATTAAGTTATTTTGTATTATTAGGCTGATTTTGTGATATAATGTATAGCTTAATTTAATAAAAAGTATATAGATTAACAAGAAAGGGATTATACATTTATATTTATTTGTATATATGTTTTAATGAGTTCATATTTGATATAGTTGATTTATACTACATCCATTTAAATACACTAAATATAGTCCATTTCCAATTTTTTAACAGTTGAGTCTTGAAAATAAATATAGATTATTTTCTAAGGCATGAGGTAGACATTTCTTCTTTGACACAGTATCCATTTCTCTATTCTCAGCAACATTACCTGACTATTTCTCTGCAGAGCAAGCTTTTACTGTGCAGAGTTTTGCTGACCCACCTCAATTGGTGAGCTTGAAACTCAAATCTAGCTTATCGCAGCACAGTGGCAATGAATGGTTTATACATGAACATATGACATGGTCCAGTAAAGACTGCTAATTTTGTACTCACCAAATAAGAGAGGAAAATAATACGAGTGTCTGGAAATCTGGAAAGCATACTTCTACAATGCTGAATAAAGACCTGGACAGGAGAAAGAGTTGGTGTATATCAACTACAAGAAAAGATGTGTTCAAAGAGCTTTACAGTTTGAACAGACATTTCAAGATGTAGCTAAGTTGATCTTATAAAAACAGAGCATAACCCCTTTGCTTTGCATTATTACTCCTGTTATCTGAATTACAAGAAATACACAAAAGTATATAAAATAGAAGATATGCTTTCAGTCTAGAAACTATCTAGTACCTGCACAGTAAGTTAGTTCATTAAATTAGCTCAAATGCTGTAATTGAACCACACAGCAATAGCAATCTGCTGTCTCCTCTGAGTCTTTCATGCAGTGATTCAAGGTTTATTTTAGGGAATTGAACAAAGCTGACTTTGACTTTAGTGTGACAATTAAATATTTGTGGAATGATAGAGGTTTCCTATTTAATTATGAAATGTACGCCTATTAGCATAAAGCAGAAGTCCTCACTGTGAAGCCTTTTAGACATTCTCTACTGACCTCATCTAACTCTGAAAGGCGTAGACATTTATCAACCTACTCTAAGAATAGAAAACAAATATCATGTCTGTGAGATATGCTTTCCAATGGCGTAGTCTTTATTAAACATTTCATTAGTTTCACTGGAATGCTACAATCAAAGCCATAGTCACATAGATGAATCAGAACTGGCTTTAAATGGAACATGTTTACCACAAGCAGCTTTGAATAAATACCTCATAGTGCAAATGCTGAATGTCCATATACATGTTCAGTAGAAGGGAATCTTTGTGTCTACTTTTGGCTTCAATTTGTGTCCCTTTTCAACATTATTATTCTCAACATATCATCATGATACTTGTATGAATCTTGATATTTCGTTAAATTTCCCATCAGAAGTTTTCTGCTGAATCCAGATAATTCAGGGAGTTGGAAAACATAAAATGTGACTCCTCTGGAACTGTAAATCTAAATGTCTTTTAAACATCTTTGTTTAGACAGGACTAATGTGTTATTGATTCTCTAATCAAAATATGTCTTGCTTTTATGTCATTCTTTTATTTTTGTTAACTTTTATTCATTCAATTATTGAATTAAATTCAATAGATGTTTGTACTTCTTACAGTACAAGCTGGAACTACTGAGAGACCAAAGAGATGAAAAGCCTCATGGAATTTGAAATACTCTGT